>NC_136061.1:388435156-389635156 GCF_964261635.1 Lissotriton helveticus
GAGGGAGAGAGAGAGAGGGAGAGAGAGGGCGGGAGGGCAGGAGGGAGGGCAGGAGGGAGAGAGAGAGGGAGAGAGAGAGGGAGAGAGAGGGCAGGAGGGAGAGAGAGGACAAGAGGGAGGGCAAGAGGGAGAGGGAGGGCAGGAGTGAGAGGAGGGCAGGAGGGAGAGGGAGGGCAGGAGTGAGAGGGAGGGCAGGAGGGAGAGAGAGGGCAGGAGGGAGAGAGGGCAGGAGGGAGAGAGAGGGCAGGAGGGAAGACAGGAGGGAGAGAGAGGGCGAGAAAGGGCAGGAGGGAGAGAGAGGACAGGAGGGCGAGGGAGGGCAGGAGGGAGAGGGAGGGCAGGAGGGAGAGGGAGGGCAGGAGGGAGAGAGGGCAGGAGGGAGGGGGAGGGCAGGAGGGAGGACAGGAGGGAGAGGGAGAGGGAGGACAGGAGGGAGAGGGAGAGGAGGACAGGAGGGAGAGAGAGGACAGGAGGGAGATAGAGGGCAGGAGGGAGAGAGAGGGCAGGAGGGAGAGAGGGGGAGGGCGAGAGAGGGCAGGAGGGAGGGCAGGAGGGAGAGAGAGGACAGGAGGGAGAGGGAGGGCAGGAGGGAGAGAGAGGGCAGGAGGGAGAGGGAGGGAGGGCAGGAGTGAGAGGGAGGGCTGGAGGGAGAGAGAGGACAGGAGGGAGAGGGAGGGCAGGAGGGAAAGAGGGCAGGAGGGAGAGAGAGGGCAGGAGGGAGGGAGGGCAGGAGGGAGAGAGAGGGCAGGAGGGAGGGAGGGCAGGAGAGGGAGGGGGAGGGCAGGAGGGAGAGGGGGCAGGAGGGAGAGAGAGGGCAGGAGGGAGGGAGGGCAAGAGAGGGAGGGCAGGAGGGAGGGCAGGAGGGAGAGGGAGGGCAGGAGGGAGGGCAGGAGGGAGAGGGAGAGGGAGGACAGGAGGGAGAGAGAGGGCAGGAGGGAGAGAGAGGGCAGGAGAGAGAGAGGGAGGGCAGGAGGGAGATAGATAGAGAGGGAGGGCAGGAGGGAGAGGGAGGGAGAGGGCAGGAGGGAGAGAGAGGGCAGGATGGAGGGCAGGAAGGGGAGAGAGAGGGCAGGAGGGAGGGGAGGGAGGGCAGGAGGGAGAGAGAGGGCAGGAGGGAGAGGGAGGGCAGGAGGGAGGGCAGGAGGGAGAGAGAGGGCAGGATGGAGGGCAGGAGGGGGAGAGAGGGACAGGGAGGGCAGGAGGGAGAGGGAGGGCAGGAGGGAGAGGGAGGGCGAGAGAGGGCAGGAGGGAGAGGGAGGGCGAGAGAGGGCAGGAGGGCGAGAGAGGGCAGGAGGGAGAGAGAGAGGGAGGGCAGGAGGGAGGGCAGGAGGGAGAGGGAGGGCAGGAGGGAGAGGGAGGGCGAGAGAGGGCAGGAGGGAGGGCAGGAGGGAGAGAGAGGACAGGAGGGAGAGGGAGGGCAGGAGGGAGAGAGAGGGCAGGAGGGAGAGGGAGGGCAGGAGGGAGAGGGAGGGCAGGAGGGAGGGCAGGAGGGAGAGGGAGGACAGGAGGGAGAGGGAGGACAGGAGGGAGAGAGAGGGCGAGAGAGGGCAGGAGGGGAGGGCAGGAGGGAGAGAGAGGACAGGAGGGAGAGGGAGGGCAGGAGGGAGAGGGAGGGCAGGAGGGAGAGAGGGCAGGATGGAGGGCAGTAGGGGGGGAGAGGGAGGGCAGGAGGGAGAGGGAGGGCAGGAGGGAGAGGGAGGGCGAGAGAGGGCAGGAGGGAGGGCAGGAGTGAGAGAGAGGACAGGAGGGAGAGGGAGGGCAGGAGGGAGAGAGGGGGCAGGAGGGAGAGAGAGGGCAGGAGGGAGAGAGAGGGCAGGAGGGAGAAGGAGGGCAGGAGGGAGGGCAGGAGGGAGAGAGAGGGCAGGAGGGAGAGAGAGGGCAGGAGGGAGGGCAGGAAGGAGAGGGAGGACAGGAGGGGAGAGAGAGGGCGAGAGAGGGCAGGAGGGAGGGCAGGAGGGAGGGCAGGAGGGAGAGAGAGGACAGGAGGGAGATGGAGGGCAGGAGGGAGAGGGAGAGGGAGGGCAGGAGGGAGAGAGGGCAGGAGAGAGAGGGCAGGATGGAGGGCAGGAGGGGGAGAGAGGGAGAGGGAGGGCAGGAGGGTGGGCAGGAGGGAGAGGGCAGGAGGGAGGGCAGGAGGGAGAGAGAGGACAGGAGGGAGAGGGAGGGCAGGAGGGAGAGAGAGGGCAGGAGGGAGAGGGAGGGAGGGCAGGAGTGAGAGGGAGGGCAGGAGGGAGAGAGAGGGCAGGAGGGAGAGGGAGGACAGTAGGGAGAGAGAGGGCGAGAGGGCAGGAGGGAGGGCAGGAGGGAGAGAGAGGACAGGAGGGAGAGGGAGGACAGGAGGGAGAGGGAGGGCAGGAGGGAGAGAGGGCAGGAGGGAGAGAGAGGGCAGGAGGGAGGGAGGGCAGGAGAGGGAGGGCAGGAGGGAGGGGGAGAGAGGGCAGGAGGGAGGGCAGGAGGGAGAGGGAGGGCAGGAGGGAGGGCAGGAGGGAGAGGGAGAGGGAGGACAGGAGGGAGAGAGAGGGCAGGAGGGAGAGGGAGAACAGGAGGGAGAGAGAGGGCAGGAGGGAGAGGAGGGCAGGAGGGAGAGAGAGGGCAGGAGGGAGAGAGAGGGCAGGAGGGAGAGAGAGGGCAGGAGGGAGAGAGAGAGAGGGAGGGCAGGAGGGAGATAGATAGAGAGGGAGGGCAGGAGGGAGAGGGAGGGAGAGGGCAGGAGGGAGAGAGAGGGCAGGATGGAGGGCAGGAAGGGGAGAGAGAGGGAGAGAGAGGGCAGGAGGGAGGGGAGGGAGAGGGAGGGCAGGAGGGAGAGAGAGGGCAGGAGGGAGAGGGAGGGCAGGAGGGAGGGCAGGAGGGAGAGAGAGGGCAGGATGGAGGGCAGGAGGGAGAGAGAGGGCAGGAGGGAGGGAGGGCGGGAGAGGGAGGGCAGGAGGGAGAGGGAGGGAGAGGGAGGGCAGGAGGGAGAGAGAGGGCAGGAGGGAGAGGGAGGGAGGGCAGGAGTGAGAGGGAGGGCAGGAGGGAGAGAGAGGGCAGGAGGGAGAGGGAGGACAGTAGGGAGAGGGAGGACAGTAGGGAGAGAGAGGGCGAGAGGGCAGGAGGGAGAGAGAGGACAGGAGGGAGAGGGAGGGCAGGGGGGAGAGGGAGGACAGGAGGGAGAGGGAGGGCAGGAGGGAGAGAGGGCAGGAGGGAGAGAGAGGGCAGGAGGGAGGGAGGGCAGGAGAGGGAGGGCAGGAGGGAGGGGGAGGGCAGGAGGGAGGGCAGGAGGGAGAGGGAGGGCAGGAGGGAGGGCAGGAGGGAGAGGGAGAGGGAGGACAGGAGGGAGAGAGAGGGCAGGAGGGAGAGAGAGGGCAGGAGGGAGAGAGAGGGCAGGAGGGAGAGAGAGGGCAGGAGGGAGAGAGAGGGCAGGGCAGGAGGGAGAGAGAGGGCAGGAGGGAGAGAGAGGGCAGGAGGCAGAGAGAGGGCAGGAGGGAGAGAGAGAGAGAGAGGGAGGGCAGGAGGGAGATAGATAGAGAGGGAGGGCAGGAGGGAGAGGGAGGGAGAGGGCAGGAGGGAGAGAGAGGGCAGGATGGAGGGCAGGAAGGGGAGAGAGAGGGAGAGAGAGGGCAGGAGGGAGGGGAGGGAGAGGGAGGGCAGGAGGGAGAGAGAGGGCAGGAGGGAGAGGGAGGGCAGGAGGGAGGGCAGGAGGGAGAGAGAGGGCAGGATGGAGGGCAGGAGGGGGAGAGAGGGACAGGGAGGGCAGGAGGGAGAGGGAGGGCAGGAGGGAGAGGGAGGGCGAGAGAGGGCAGGAGGGAGGGGGAGGGCAGGAGGGAGAGGGAGGGCGAAGAGGGCAGGAGGGAGGGCAGGAGGGGAGAGAGAGGACAGGAGGGAGAGGGAGGGCAGGAGGGAGAGAGGGCAGGAGGGAGAGAGAGGACAGGAGGGAGAGGGAGGGCAGGAGGGAGAGAGGGCAGGAGGGAGAGGGAGGGCAGGAGGGAGAGGGAGGGCAGGAGTGAGAGGGAGGGCAGGAGGGAGAGAGAGGGCAGGAGGGAGGGCAGGAGGGAGAGGGAGGACACGAGGGAGAGAGAGGGCAGGAGGGAGGGCAGGAGGGAGGGGAGGGAGAAAGAGGGCAGGAGGGAGAGAGAGGGCAGGAGGGAGGGCAGGAGGGAGAGAGAGGGCAGGATGGAGGGCAGGAGGGAGAGAGAGGGCAGGAGGGAGGGAGGGCGGGAGAGGGAGGGCAGGAGGGAGCGGGAGGGAGAGGGAGGGCAGGAGGGAGAGAGAGGGCAGGAGGGAGAGGGAGGGCAGGAGGGAGAGGGAGGGCAGGAGGGAGAGAGGGCAGGAGGGGAGAGAGGGCAGGAGGGAGAGAGGGCAGGAGGGAGAGAGAGGACATGAGGGAGAGGGAGGGCAGGAGGGAGAGGGAGGGCAGGAGGGAGAGAGAGGGCAGGAGGGAGAGAGAGGGCAGGAGGGAGAGGGAGGGCAGGAGGGAGGGCAGGAGGGAGAGAGAGGGCAGGATGGAGGGCAGGAGGGGGAGAGAGGGACAGGGAGGACAGGAGGGAGAGGGAGGGCAGGAGGGAGAGGGAGGGCGAGAGAGGGCAGGAGGGAGAGAGAGGGCAGGAGGGAGAGAGAGAGGGAGGGCAGGAGGGAGGGCAGGAGGGAGAGGGAGGGCAGGAGGGAGAGGGAGGGCGAGAGAGGGCAGGAGGGAGGGCAGGAGGGAGAGAGAGGACAGGAGGGAGAGGGAGGGCAGGAGGGAGAGAGAGGGCAGGAGGGAGAGAGAGGGCAGGAGGGAGAGGGAGGGCAGGAGTGAGAGGGAGGGCAGGAGGGAGAGAGAGGGCAGGAGGGAGGGCAGGCGGGAGAGGGAGGACAGGAGGGAGAGAGAGGGCGAGAGAGGGCAGGAGGGAGGGCAGGAGGGAGAGAGAGGACAGGAGGGAGAGGGAGGGCAGGAGGGAGAGGGAGGGCAGGAGGGAGAGAGGGCAGGAGGGAGAGAGGGCAGGATGGAGGGCAGTAGGGGGAGAGAGGGAGAGGGAGGGCAGGAGGGAGAGGAAGGGCAGGAGGGAGAGGGAGGGCGAGAGAGGGCAGGAGGGAGGGCAGGAGGGAGAGAGAGGACAGGAGGGAGAGGGAGGGCAGGAGGGAGAGAGGGGGCAGGAGGGAGAGAGAGGGCAGGAGGGAGAAGGAGGGCAGGAGGGAGAGGGAGGGCAGGAGGGAGAGAGAGGGCAGGAGGGAGAGAGAGGGCAGGAGGGACGGCAGGAGGGAGAGGGAGGACAGGAGGGAGAGAGAGGGCGAGAGAGGGCAGGAGGGAGGGCAGGAGGGAGAGAGAGGACAGGAGGGAGAGGGAGGGCAGGAGGGAGAGGGAGGGCAGGAGGGAGAGAGGGCAGGAGAGAGAGGGCAGGATGGAGGGCAGGAGGGGGAGAGAGGGAGAGGGAGGGCAGGAGGGAGAGGGAGGGCAGGAGGGAGAGGGAGGGCGAGAGAGGGCAGGAGGGAGGGCAGGAGGGAGAGAGGACAGGAGGGAGAGGGAGGGCAGGAGGGAGAGGGAGGGAGGGCAGGAGTGAGAGGGAGGGCAGGAGGGAGAGAGAGGGCAGGAGGGAGAGAGAGGGCAGGAGGGAGAGGGAGGACAGTAGGGAGAGAGAGGGCGAGAGGGCAGGAGGGAGGGCAGGAGGGAGAGGGAGGGCAGGAGGGAGAGGGAGGACAGGAGGGAGAGGGAGGACAGGAGGGAGAGGGAGGGCAGGAGGGAGAGAGGGCAGGAGGGAGAGAGAGGGCAGGAGGGAGGGAGGGCAGGAGAGGGAGGGCAGGAGGGAGGGGGAGGGCAGGAGGGAGGGCAGGAGGGAGAGGGAGGGCAGGAGGGAGAGGGAGGGCAGGAGGGAGGGCAGGAGGGAGAGAGAGGGCAGGAGGGAGAGAGAGGGCAGGAGGGAGAGAGAGGGCAGGAGGGAGAGAGAGAGAGAGAGGGAGGGCAGGAGGGAGATAGATAGAGAGGGAGGGCAGGAGGGAGAGGGAGGGAGAGGGAGGGCAGGAGGGAGAGGGAGGGAGAGGGCAGGAGGGAGAGAGAGGGCAGGATGGAGGGCAGGAAGGGGAGAGAGAGGGAGAGAGGGCAGGAGGGAGGGGAGGGAGAGGGAGGGCAGGAGGGAGAGAGGGCAGGAGGGAGAGGGAGGGCAGGAGGGAGGGCAGGAGGGAGAGAGAGGGCAGGATGGAGGGCAGGAGGGAGAGAGAGGGCAGGAGGGAGGGAGGGCGGGAGAGGGAGGGCAGGAGGGAGAGGGAGGGAGAGGGAGGGCAGGAGGGAGAGAGAGGGCAGGAGGGACAGGGAGGGCAGGAGGGAGAGGGAGGGCAGGAGGGAGAGAGAGGGCAGGAGGGAGGGCAGGAGGGAGAGGGAGGGCAGGAGGGAGAGGGAGGGAGAGGGAGGGCAGGAGGGAGAGAGAGGGCAGGAGGGACAGGGAGGGCAGGAGGGAGAGGGAGGGCAGGAGGGAGAGAGAGGGCAGGAGGGAGGGCAGGAGGGAGAGGGAGAGGGAGGGCAGGAGGGAGAGGGAGGACAGGAGGGAGGGAGAGAGAGAGATGGAGAGGGAGGGCAGGAGGGAGAGAGAGATGTATGTATGCTGGGTCTGGTGGCTCAGTGGATGAAGGCATCTGCTGCAGGGACCTGTGTGCAACCTCATGGTCACAAGTTTTCTTTTTGTTTTAGCCCCGCCCCCTCCCCCTTTGACCCCGCCCCCACCGGTGCGGCCCTCGGCCACAAACCACACTGTAAATTTGGCCCCCGAGAGAAAGTTTGTGAGTACCCATGCCTTGGACAGTGTTTAATGCTACCACGTCATTTGGGACAGCCGGAGCCTTTGTTCCACTGGTTTTAACTAGTGATTGAGTAGCCATAGGAGTAGAATCCCTTAATGAGGATTCACCGATTCCTTTAAGGTCACGCTCAATCCTTTTAAGATGTATTTCAATCTTACTCAATCTATCCTCTAGTGGGCGTAGGAGAAGTCTAAGTGTGTCATATATGACAGTTGACTCAACGTCCGTCATCCCTTCCCTGTAGCCTTGACTTGACAACCCACCTGCTACCTGGTGCACCCTTTTAGGCAGTGTAGGATCTACTGTGCCCGGAGCAGGGCTTGCAGAAACGCCCACAACGGGCTGCTCCAGAGTAGCTGGAATTACTCTAGTATTTTTTGGGGCTTTCTTTTTCCTTCCACCATTGTTATTTGACAGCCCTTGCTTATACTTTGGGATAGCCCCAGGGTCTCTCCCACGCAATTGTCTAGTATTGTACACCTTAACTACATTGGGCACAATGGGCAACTTGTGGGGAGATAACAATAACGATTCTGACACCGTCGACTGACTCTCAGAGGAAACATGCGATATATCACAAGATGGTAACTGTGGAATGGGGAGTTCTAAAATTGGTGAAGCACTAATGCCACCATTAACCCCTTGGTGAACAGGAGTCCGCACATTCGCAATATGTCCCATTGAAGACCTTCTTGCAATAGCGAGTTCCTGGGAAACTCTTCGCTCCATTATCGTAATCCCTTCATCAACCACACAGTTCATCCTCGTTATGAACTGGTCCATGGATCCCGAGAAGTTGGCAGTATTCGCTCTCCCCTTAGCCTCCTTAGGAGGCATAGATATGAACCCAAGGAGTCAACAACGATAATATAAAGCAAAGTACTCACGAGACAAGGCCGCGTATGAGCTGAAAAGGGGGTGGCCCGTCCCGGCCTTTTCCGGTCTGAACGGGCTTAAACGGGCTCGCCCTTGGCCCGGGCTTTGCCCGGGCGCTCCCGCGCGGGGCGAGAGGCGTTCCTCTCTTTTCACGCGCCTCCGGGCGCTCTGCTGGCGTCACTCGCGCGCCACGACCGCCGGGGCACCTGGGGGTTGAAGTCCCTGCCCTCACGGCGGCGATGGTGCTGGCGCTGCGAGCCGTTCCCCTCACGGCGGCAACAACGAGCCGTTCCCCTCACGGCAGTGGGTAAGTCTTATCAGGGTCCTCCTCCTCCGAAAATGCTCCGAAAATACTCCCAGTGAGCGCTCGGCGCTCCTCTCTTTTCACGCGCCTCCGGGCGCTCTGCTGGCGTCACTCGCGCGCCACGACCGCCGGGGCACCTGGGGGTTGAAGTCCCTGCCCTCACGGCGGCGATGGTGCTGGCGCTGCGAGCCGTTCCCCTCACGGCGACAACATCGAGCCGTTCCCCTCACGGCAGTGGGTAAGTCTTATCCGGGTCCTCCTCCTCTGAAAATGCTCCCAGTGAGCGCTCGGCGCTCCTCTCTTTTCACGCGCCTCTCGGCGCTCTGCTGGCGTCCCTCGCGCGCCTAGACCGCCGGGGCACCTGGGGGTTGAAGTCCCTGCCCTCACGGCGGCGATGGTGCTGGCGCTGCAACAACGAGCCGTTCCCCTCACGGCAGTGGGTAAGTCTTATCAGGGTCCTCCTCCTCCGAAAATGCACCGAAAATGCTCTCGGTGAGCGCTCGGCGCTCCTCTCTTTTCACGCGCCTCCGGGCGCTCTGCTGGCGTCACTCGTGCGCCACGACCGCCGGAGCACCTGGGGGTTGAAGTCCCTGCCCTCACGGCGGCGATGGTGCTGGCGCTGCGAGCCGTTCCCCTCACGGCGACAACAACGAGCCGTTCCCCTCACGGTAGTGGGTAAGTCTTATCAGGGTCCTTCTCCTCCGAAAATGCTCCCAGTGAGCGCTCGGCGCTCCTCTCTTTTCACGCGCCTCCGGGCGCTCTGCTGGCGTCATTCGCGCGGCACGACCGCCGGGGCACCTGGGGGTTGAAGTCCCTGCCCTCACGGCGGCGATGATGCTGGCGCTGCGAGCCGTTCCCCTCACAGCAACAACAACGAGCCGTTCCCCTCACGGCAGTGGGTACGTCTTAAATTTGAATTTAATTTGAATTTAAAATTATTTGTAAAAGCGCGCTTTCACCAGCGGTTTCATGGCGCTGCAACAAACCTCAAGGAAGGGGAAAGTGAGAGAGGGTAAAGACAGGGGGAAGAAGTGACGATAGGTCTAATTAAAAGCTTTGGTGAATAGATGGGTCTTAAGCTTTTTTCGAAATTGAAGGTAAAGGGGGGTGGACCTCAGCTCTAAAGGCAAGGAATTCCATAGAGTAGGTGCGAGGATAGAGAACTTAGATCTTCCCCATTTCTTCCTTCGGAAACGGGAAACTGTCAGAAGGGTTTGCGAAGCTGAACGTAGTGCCCTAGTGGGAACGTAGGGGGCTAGCTCTGATATGATGAAGGCCGGGGCCATGCCCAGTCGTGCTTGACAGATGATGGAAGCAAGCTTAAACTGGACACGTTCCCGAACAGGAAGCCAGTGAAGGGATTTAAGAAGGGGTGTTACATGATGGAATTTTGGGAGATTAAAAACTAGCCGTGCTGCCTGGTTCTGTATCAGTTGCAAACGCCTTAAGCTATATGCAGGTAAGCCTGCATATAGGGCGTTGCCATAATCCAGGCGGGAGATAACCATTGCCAGGATGATCGTTTTCAGGGCGTCAAAGGAAAAGAAGCGGGAGACCTTGCGAATGGTGCGGAGTGCCAGAAAGGAGGAGGACACCACCGCGCTAACCTGGGAGTGAAGGGTGAGGTCAGAGTTGAGTTTGATGCCTAAAGTTTTAACTGAGGTGGAAGGGATGGGGGGAGGGCCAAGGGAAGGGGGCCAAAAAAGTGAGGACCAGGGACTGGATGAACCACCCGTCAACACCAACTCGGTCTTGTCCGGATTAAGTTTCAGATGATTGTGGCTCATCCAGTCCCGGATAAAAATCATAATAGACTGGAAGTTAAGGATGGAAGCAGGGGAAGAGGATAGATTGAACACAAGTTGGAGGTCGTCCGCGTAGTTGTATACGTCGACCTCCATTTGCTGCAGTGCAAAAATTAAAGGAGAAATGTAAAGATTAAACAAAAGGGGTGAAAGAGAGGAACCTTGGGGGACCCCGCACTGCACTCTCTGAAAGTCCACAGAGAAATCACCCAGGCGGACGGCCTGGGTGCGGTCACTCAGGAAGGAGGACAGCCATACCAGGGCTGTCCCTCCGATCCCAGCCGCCCCGACACGAGAAAGCAAGATGGTATGGTCCACCGTGTCAAAGGCGGCTGAAAGATCGAGAAGGACTAGAGCCTGGGTCTGCCCGGTATCCATACCCTCCCTGAGGTTGTCGAGGACCGAGAGTATAACGGACTCAGTAGAGTGTGCGGGGCGAAAACCGGCCTGGCGGGGGGCTAAGACTCCATGCTTCTCCACAAAAGTGCTCAGGGAACTGGTGACATGACGTTCGAGCACCTTTGCTAGAAATGGTAGGAGGGAGATGGGACGATAGTTGGAGGGAACCGAGGGGTCTGCTCCGGGTTTCTTCAAAATAGGGACAATGACTGCAGTCTTCAGGGAGCTGGGAACAACCCCCTGAGCGAGAGACCCATTGAGGAAGTGAAGAGCTGGATCCGGGCACGAGGTGAAAATATGACGGAGGATGTGTGCAGGACAGATGTCTAGTGGGGAGCCAGATTTAACAAGAGGAATAATCGTGGACAGTGATTCGTTAGTCAGAGAAGGGAG
The DNA here is from genome assembly GCF_964261635.1 of Lissotriton helveticus. NCBI lineage: Eukaryota > Metazoa > Chordata > Amphibia > Caudata > Salamandridae > Lissotriton > Lissotriton helveticus. The sequence goes on from NC_136061.1 coordinate 388,445,678, forward strand.
GGCGTTAAGTTGTCCCTTAGGAGGAGGGCACTGAGGATCAACAAAAGATGGGGACGGTGGGGGGATATTGGCTTTAATAATGTCAATCTTCTCTATGAAGAAATTATTTAGGGAGTGACAGAGGTCCAGGGAGGGAGTGGGCTTGAGAGATGTCCTGTCGGAGAATGCCAGCTTGTGGACAATAGAGAAAATTTCCCTTGATTGATTCTCTGCTGCGAGGATTTTAGAAGAAAAGTAGGCCGTTTTGGCAGCCAAGATGGCCTTTTTGTATATGGTCAGAGTATTGATAAACTCAGCTCTGAGAGAGGGACAATAATTCCTCCTCCAGGCACGCTCAGCTCGGCGTACCGCTAGTTTGGAGGTTTTGAGATCTTCATTGAACCACAGGTTGGCGTCCCTCTCTCGCTTTGAAGTTACCCGCTTTAGCGGGGCGACGGAGTCACAACTTGAGGAGAGCGAGTGTTCAATAGCACTAGCCTGAGAGAGGGTGGATAAACCATGTAAGGTGGGGTAGGAGGAGGTTAGTGAGGTGGATAGTCGGTTCCTCCTCCTCCGAAAATGCTCCGAAAATGCTCACAGTGAGCGCTCGGCGCCCCTCTCTTTTCACGCGCGTCCGAGCGCTCTGCTGGCGTCACTCGCGGGCCACGACCGCCGGGGCACCTGGGGGTTGAAGTCCCTGCCCTCACGGCGGCGATGGTGCTGGCGCTGCGAGCCGTTCCCCTCACGGCGACAACAACGAGCCGTTCCCCTCACGGCAGTGGGTAAGTCTTATCAGGGTCCTCCTTCTCCAAAAATGCTCCGAAAAGGCTCCCAGTGAGCGCTCGGCGCTCCTCTCTTTTCACGCGCCTCCGGGCGCTCTGCTGGCGTCACTCGCGCGCCACGACCGCCGGGGCACCTGGGGGTTGAAGTCCCTTCCCTCACGGCAGCGATGGTGCTGGTGTTGCGAGCCGTTCCCCTCACGGCGACAACAACGAGCCGTTCCCCTCACGGCAGTGGGTAAGTCTTATCAGGGTCCTCCTCCTCTGAAAATGCTCCCAGTGAGAGCTCGGCGCTCCTCTCTTTTCACGCGCCTCCGGGCGCTCTGCTGGCGTCACTCGCGTGCCACGACCGCCGGGGCACCTGGGGGTTGAAGTCCCTGCCCTCACGGCGGCGATGGTGCTGGCGCTGCGAGCCGTTCCCCTCACGGCAGTGGGTAAGTCTTATCAAGGTCCTCCTCCTCCGAAAATGCTCCGAAAATGCTCCCAGTGAGCGCTCGGCGCTCCTCTTTTCACGCGCCTCAGGGCGCTCTGCTGGCGTCACTCGCGCGCCACGAGCGCAGGGGCACTTGGGGGTTGAAGTCCCTGCCCTCACGGCGGCGATGGTGCTAGCGCTGCGAGCCGCTCTCCTCACGGCGACAACAACGAGCCGTTCCCCTCACGGCAGTGGGTAAGTCTTATCAGGGTCCTCCTCCTCCGAAAATGCTCCGAAAATGCTCCCCGTATATAGGTAATTCTTTACTCACCCACTTGTAGTTGCCTATATGGGTTTGCAATTCATGAAACCTTAGACTCCTCATGAATATATCATTCTAAAGTCTTTGACAAAAGTTGCAGAGATCCTTCAAGGACTTTTGCCTCCTTCTCATGCACATAAAGCACAGAGCAGAAGAACTAAAATAATCTTTACAGTTGCAGAGATCAAGAAACTTTCAAAGGTTTGTAACTGGTAGGAGGAGGCCTTCAGAGTTTACTCTCCCCACCCCCAAGCACTTGACCTTCCTTATTCCCTTCTGATCTCTTGAAGTTGGTTAGCGCTTCTACTTTTTCTTTTTGCGTTAGAGTAAACAGCTAGGTGTGTAAAAATAAATAAATACCTGAAGCCCTTAATCTTTTCAACCTATTCTTCTCCAGGACTCATCCAAATAGTGGTAACTCTTGCAAAGATCCACACAGCTTTTCAACAGCTGCCGTAGAAGGGATTTGAGGGAAATAGGTTAGCAGTCCCATACACCTTGCCACAATAGAACCCAGCTGCCCTCCTAAGATGTAAACACTCTCCAGATACTCTACAAACTTTCCTAACTCAAATTCACAACAACCTCACACCCATATTGAACTTCGCATACTTTCAGTAACTCACCTGCTTACATAAAAAATTTGGCATACACCATTACCTTTTTAGGTCGAAGCACGACCTGCATTCAATGCGTAAGCATTGATTGCAGTCTGCTTCGACAACTAATGTCACCCGTTTTTGGGAATGTGGACAGGAGAGGGTGCACGAGCGCAGATCTGCTCAGTTTTGACCTCGTGAGCGCGCACGGCGCCGTGCCCCTCTCCTGCCTCATTCCCTTGCGCAAACACTCTACACTCACGCATGCGCACATACACAGCCATACACAGGCACACACACACTGCATGCACACACGCAAACCCACGCGCACACACACAGACACACGCACAGACACATTCGAACACACACAGACACACGCGCGTCCCCCACCCCCACCCCCACCACTTACCGGGCTCTTTCGGCGTGTTCAGTGTCTCATCTACGGCAGCGCTGGTACCAGGGGGCAGGACTTCACTTCCGGGGCTCCCTCCAGCACCTGGGAGCCCCGGGCTGCGGAGAGGCCATCAGTCGGCCGGCTCCACTTCTTCCTCGGCGGCGGCGGGCGGGACTTCCTGCCGGATTGCAGGCCCCGCCCCGTCTCAGGCAAAAGTGCCTGACTTCCGTTTTTTTTGCTTAAGCAGCCCGCTCCGTTTATCCAGCTGCTTCAAAATGACAGGCTCATTTTAATGTGGCGCGTAAAAGTACAATTTCCCGTTTCTAGCGCTTCAGTATTTTGTTTTTGCAGGGAAGGATAACGAGCCATATAGAAATAAAGCGCCTTGCCTCTGTCCGCTCCAATCTGTAGTGTGGCCGCATTCGCATGGACGGCCATGTTCTTTTTGCACTTCCCCACTCAGGATTACATATATATTGCTAAACATCTAAAGTATCGTAGATATTATGATTTACTCTCTTTCGCGTGGACTATTAGAAATTATTAAAACTAGCTTTTTAATAATCTAATACGCGACTGTAATAATCGCCAACACGATTCTCAATAAAACCGTCAAACGTGTACCCAAAAATAACTCAGGCCTCCTTCTGTCACAGTAAACAATAGTGTGGGATTTAAACAGAAAACACTAGTGCTCGTTCCCGCGCGGCCCTATTAAGACAGGTAGTGCTCACTCTCTTGCCACGGTTACTTACGGCGCTATACATGTACACTTATTTTTAATTAAATCACGTCTAGCATTGACTCATTTTTTATTTGTATATTTCACCCAGCTACCAAAAAAGCTACTAGTAAACCAGTTTAGCCCATAGTCGCCAATGAGCACTCACCCGAACCCCCGACCGGCTGAAGAAGGCACTACAGCCTTTGGAATTCGAAAGGAAATAAAACAAAGCTAGAGATGTGGGAAGGATAAAAAGGAAACAGTTCAAGGCGGAGCAGTGAGAGTGCAGGGAAGGAATGACACAATCTGCAGACATTCCTTGGGGCGCAGGTAGTTTAGTTACCGACTCGTACCCACTGCAAGTGCATGTCCGCGCCTGCACCCTCGCTCCCAGCCTCCGGGCGTATGTAGTTTGGCAAACCCAAGCGTGTGCACGTGAGCCAATAACGTGCTTCGTGCTGGGTGACTGCCTGCCCTACCTGCGGGATGCAATCCTCGTGGTACATGGGAACAGGGCGCTTTTCCCTGCAGCCCTCCGTGCAGAATACGCCATCTCATCCTGACGCTGGCTTCACTGCGGCTGTACCAGTGTCCAAATTACATAAATCGCACCTGTGCAGTGCAATTTCGACATGCAATTTGCAACAATCGATCATCGCAAACTTGAAGCGGGGCTTGAGAGGAGAACATTTTATTTGGTTTGGCTCCTTGGTGCAGCAGAATGCTTTAAGGAGAACATTGCTGTATTATTGCAGGCCAGTCCTGTCTAAGATTCATAACTTACACATGGTTGCTGAAAGGACGGCGTCCACAGATGTGAAGAAATAGCTGAGTAATGTTGGGTAACATGGAGTACAAAATATTTTTTATATTTCATGAAGGTGTTTTGTTTAGAGCTAACCTGTCACCTTTCTGCCACCTCAGAACACACGTTGCAAAGGTCGAATACATATAAAAATACAGTGAATCTCAGAAAATACAGACATTGCAGCCAACACCAGGCATTGTACTCTGAGAGTGTCATAAATAATTTAGGTATTTATGTATTTTAAGTTTTGTATAGAGCTGCTATAAAACTCATCCCTGCTTCTTGGTGGATAATATAAGAAGGGATGGCCATAGGGACAGGGGGGAATCTCCTCAGAAATCTATTTTCTATCACTTGTGTATTGGTCATCTTTGTCTGACCGCACAGACACACACACACACACAACCCCCCACACACACACACACAACCCCCCCACACACACAAACCCCCACACAAACACAAACCCCCACACAAACACAAACCCCCACACCCACAACCCCCCACACCCACAACCCCCCCCACACACACACCCCCACACACACACCCCCACACACACACCCCCACACACACACACACACAACCCCACACACACAACCCCACACACACACAACCCCACACACATGCAACCCCACACACACACACCTCACACACACAGCCACACACACACAACCACAAGCGCACACACACAAGCACACACAACCACACTCAACCACACAACCCCACGCAACCCCCAGACACACACAACCCCCCACACACAACCCACCACACACACACAACCCACCCACACACAACCCACCACACACACACAACCCACCACACACACACAACCCACCACACACACACAACACACACAGCCACAACCCCACACACACAACCCACACACACAACCCCCCACACACACAACCCCACACACACACAATCCCACACACACAACACCACCCACATACCACCACCCACACACAACACCCCCCACACACAACCCCCCCCACACACAACCCCATACACACACAACCCCACACACACACACAACACCCCCCCACACAACACCCCACACACAAACAACCATCTACCTATCTATCTATCTATGGCCCTCACTCTATCCATCTATGGCTCTCACTCTATCTAGTGCCCTCCCTCTATCTGTCTATCTATCGCCCTCACTCTATCGCCCTCACTCTATCCATCTATCGCCCTCACTCTATCCATCTATCGCCGTCACTCTATCCATCTATCGCCCTCACTCTGTCTATCGCCCTCACTCTATCCAACTATCGCCCTCACTCTATCCATCTATCGCCCTCACTCTATCCATCTATCGCCCTCACTCTATCCATCTATCGCCCTCACTCTATCCATCTATAGCCCTCACTCTATCCATCTATAGCCCTCACTCTATCCATCTATAGCCCTCACTCTATCGCCCTCATTCTATTTATCGCCCTCTATCTATATATCTATCGCCCTCACTCTATCGCCCTCACCCCTCACTCTATCTGTCTATCTATCGCACTCACTCTATCTATCGCGCTCACTCTATCTACCTATCGATCTATCTATCGATCGCCCTCACTCTATCTATTTATCTATCGCCCTTACTCTATATATCTATTGCAACACCACAGCATCACTCAGCACCACCACAAAATCACTCAGGGGCACCACAACATCACTCAGGGACACCTAAACATCACTATGCGCTACCACAGCATCACTAAACGCCACAGCATCACTCGTCGCCACAACAACATCACTCAGCGCCACCACAGCATCAATCTGTACAACCATTCAACAACAACTGGTTTAAATATGTTCTCTCAATGTTTCAAGCTTTATTACAAATGTCACAAAAAGATGTTAATATTTCACTTTTGTTCTTGGATTTTCGTCACAATAAAATACACTAAACATAATCTTCACAAAATTTATTTACAAAAGTTAAAGCTATTGCCATTATAAATTACAATAACTTTTATTTAAGTATTAATTATTTACAAAAATTAAAAACAATTGTTATTTGTAATATCAATACATCTAAGTCACGTAAATACAACACATTGCATTACAAATGCTATAGGTGTCACATTTGCAAAAGTTAAAACTATTGGCATTGTAAATGACAAAGCTATTAATTTCGCTATTTTCAAAACCAACACATAAATATTTGTCATTTACAATACCAATAGCTCAAACTTTCCTAATGCGAGACCTATTGCATTGCAAATGCTTGTTTAACTTTGCTCCTGTCCTAAACCTTGGATTACTCGGTCCAAACATTAAAATCCTTAGTGTATGCATTCCTGAAGTGGACGAATGCACTGCCACACAACACTTTAAATGGTATATTGAAACGCTCAACACTATAACATCCACCCTAAAAAGAACTGTTTTTAACATTTGACTTCCTCATTGCCCTTTCAAACTCAGTGTCTTTTCTGCATCACCTACACTGTTGTTTTCTAGCTCACATACCGGTTACTCATTCTTCACTCTCTGGTTAACATTTGATATCTTTATTCTCGTCTAAGATCGGAGGCATTAAAACTACCTTAAAAACAATCCTGTTAAGCTTACTACTTCCTCTTTCATCTCTCCCAGCTTCTTCAACGTCTCCATCGCCTCCACAGACTACATCCTCTTCGGAGATCTGAACTTCCACCTAGAGAACATTAACAACAACAACTCCATAACACTGATCGACAACCTCGACAACCTCGGACACAGACAACTCGTCACAATACCCACCCACTCCGCTGGACACGCTCAACCCCATCTTCTCCGCCAGTGACCACATCTCCTTCAGTCATACCACCAAACTCCACTGGACCGACCACCACTCCATCCACTTCTCCTTTGAGAAACACACCATACACAACCAACCGCAACCATCTCACACCGCAGCTGGAAAAAAGTCACGAAGACCAGCTCATCACCGCACTCGCCCGAATCCCTCCTCCAGACTCCTCCAAGACCGACGCAGCAGCCCACAACTTCGGACTATGGGTCGACGACTGCGCCAACACCCTCACCCCACTCAGAAAACCCGCCAACAGACACATCAACACTAGAGCCATCTGGTTCAACAACAACCTTCAGAACTCCAAACATACTTGCAGTAAACTCGAGAAGCAATGGCGCAAGGACCAGACAGCAGACAACCACACAGCCCTCATGAACCCCAGACACAGACACCACTAGCTCATCAGATCTGCCAAAAGAACCTCCTTCAAGGAACGCATAGATAACAATGCACACAACAGCAAAGAGCTCTTCAACATTGTGAAAGAACTCGCCACCCCCAGCTCCAGTGACATCCCAACATCACAAAAACTCTGCGACTCCCTGGCTACCTTCTTCCACCGTAAGATCGCAGACATATACAACAGCTTCGATACCCAGACGCATACGCCAGACGCCGACACCCCAGAATCCACACCCACTGAACGCACAGACCTTCTGCACTCCTGGACCAACGTCAATGACAAAGAAACCGCCAAAATCATGAACACCATCCACTCCGGCTCACCTTCCGAACCCTGCCCCCACCAAATCTTCAACATGGCAAGCACCATCATCGCACCCCAACTTCGAAAGATCATCAACAGCTCCTTCGAGACCTCCACCTTCCCAGAGAACTGGAAACACGCCGAAATCAACACCCTCCTCAAGAAACCCATGGCAGACCCAAAGGGCCTTAAGAACTTCAGACCCATCTCCCTGCTTCCATTCCCAGCTAAAGTCATTGAGAAGACCGCCAACAGACAACTGACCCTCTTACTGGAGGAGAACCACGTCCTGGACTCCCAATCCGACTTCCACAGCACCGAGACCACCCTCATTGCCGCCACCGACGACATCAGGACTATACTTGACAAGGGCGAGACCGCGGCCCTCATTCTCCGGGACCTTTCAGCCGCTTTCGACACCATCTGCCACCACACCCTGCCCACACACCTCTACGACGTAGGGATCTGAGGCAAAATCCTGGACTGGATCACCTCCTTCCTCACCGGCAGAACCCAGAGAGTCCGCCTCCCCCCATACCGTTCCGAAGCTCCCACAATCATCTGCGGCGTACCCCAAGGATCATCGTCAGCCCAACCCTTTTTAACATCTACATGGCACCGCTTGCCAACATCATCCGAGCACACCACCTCAACATCGTCTCATACGCCGACGACACGCAGCTGATCCTCTCCCTCACCAAAGTCCCGGCCATCGCCAAATCCAAGCTCCACGTGGGAATGAAGGGCGTCGCCGAATGGATGAAGACCAGCCACCTGAAACTGAACTCTGACAAGCTGTCCTGACACCAACAAACCACGCTTGCAACCTGGGGTCCATCGTAGACTCAATGCTCACCATGACCCAGCAAATCAATGCCGTCTCCTCCTGCTTCAATACCCACCGAATGCTCTGGAAAATCTACAGATGGATCCCCACCGAAACCAGGAAATCAGTCACCCAGGCATTCGTCAGCAGCAGGATGGACTACGGCAACGCACTTTATGCAGGAACTTCGGCTACACTCCGGAAGAGACTTCAACGCATACAGAACGCCTCCGCACGCCTCATCCTCGGACTCCCCCGCCACAGCCACATCACCACCCACCTACGAGACCTCAACGAACAACTGTCCTTCTACACGCCGACCCGCCAGCTTCACTCCGCCGACCTCGCCACTGTCCCACGCATCCCTGGAACGACCACCGACAGCAGATCATTCTCCCACCTCGCCCCAAGACGTGGAACACCCTCCCCGCCCACCTGCGTCATACCCAGGACCTCCTGACCTTCAGGAGACTTCTCAGGACCTGGCCTTTCGACCAGTAGCTGCCTCCCCCACCCCCTTAGCGCCTTGAGACCCTTGTGGGTGAATAGCGCGCTCTCAAATGTTTTGATTGATTGATTCATGCTCTGCAGAGTACTGAAACCACCCTCTGTCATTTGTTCATTTCATCTTATTACCTCTGCCTATCACTGTCGCCTCTCCTCCCTTATTATAGTTCATGATCTTTTTGTTACATTTGACACAATTATTCAGCTTGCCTGCTGTCCACACATTCTAACCTTGGCACTGCAGACTTGCCATAAAACTAGTATTCATTCTGTCTTTTTAACCATTCAGTCTTGCCTCACTGTCTACTCTCTAACCTCTCAGTCAAATAACTTTGTTCTGTTTTGCTTATAATTGCTAATCTTGTGACACTCAGATCTTTCCTCCTTTTGCCATGATCAACCCATACTACAAACATCGATCTCTAACTTCCTTACAGCCGTCTACCACTGAATGTTTACCAAATCATTTATGCTAAACTAAATCAAAACTGAAATATTTTTTTCTTACTACTTTTTACCTACCTCTCTTCTTTACCTTGTCAACTTCCTCCTAACATCCTTCCTGTCATGCTGTCAGCCAAAATTCAACACATCCATAGCAGCCAGAATTATATTAAGGAATATTAAAAAAAAAAGCTATTATCCTCACTGGTCTTCAGAAAACTCAATTACTGGAATAATTGTTTCGGGCTGCTCTGGTTGTCTTTTCCCCTCAATTGTTAAAAGTCCTCGACTTTGCCTCTAGGACCATTTATAATCTTTCTAAGCACAGTCATACCTCCAGCTGCTGCCAAGCTGACTGGCTTTCAACTAAGAATAGATCTCCCTATGTGTTAGTGATGCTTGTTTTTCAGAACTATAAACTGCCCTTCCCCAATCTACCTTTCCTCTATACATACAACTGTGTCCCTACTTGTAACTAAATTTGGGCAGCCTTGAACTCCTACTCACCATCAAATCTGTGCGTGCTGCTTCAATATTTTTGTCCTCCTTACTTATTAGAACCCCTGCACTTAAACTCTTGCAGCTGAACTGCTCTCTCTTTCTCTGCTAACTACCGTAAAGGGTACGCTCATGTTGGGAGAACATTATCATCTAAACACCATCTTCTTTTTCTGACTCTTTTTTTTTGTTTTGTTAGGAACTGTAAATCTTTATGTATGAAACAACTGTTTGTACTATCTTATGTGCAAAATATCCTCCACTATACATATCTTGCTCTAGGAGTTACCCATTCTAACTGATAAATGCTTAGGAACCATTTACCTTTGATATGTGCAGCATTTCCTGTCTGTCAAAATGTTATATGTTGCAATACATTAATTAAAACAAAGTTCTAATTGATATTTCTAACAGCAGATTTCTCACCTTGTGAATATTCTTCAGGCATCACATTGATCTACAAATTTAAAAACAGTACTCCTAGGTGCTGTTAGGTGACCTCATACGGCTACATACTAACATTGTTCTGCTCTGGAAGTGATGAACAAAGCCACATACAAGTGCCACTCATCTGTGCTGATGACAGTTCGTTTCCACTTATTCAGATTTGGGCCTGGCGCTACTCCTTAATCTATTGACAAATTTTCACAGTGTTCAAGGGATGAGACCTCCCAAAGCAACAGGTTGTAAGATCTGTAGACCCTGTTGCAAACTGATGTCTCTGACAGAGAAACGCGATTACTGTCTCTGGTGCCTTTATTGTAACACAACTGCAGGACCTTTGACAACTGCACCCAGATGAACCTGAAGGCCAAACAGGATCGCAAGGTGAAATTCTACATTGCCAAACACCAAAACACTGGACGCCATTACTGGGCAATGTTGCAGTCAAAGTCATCTGGTAAGTTTAAGACAAAGCACAAAAAGTTCAAATGGGACTCTGCCCCTCACCAGTCTCAAACTCCAGAGAAGGGCAAGGGCATCCACGTACCTCTCTGTCTCGCTCCTGATCCCCATTGGAGCAGCTTCTGAACTTGGTCCTGATGCACTCCGAATTTCTGGGTACATTGGCAAAGTTGCAGCAGGTTGAGGTCTTACCTGAGGCCATGATGCTGATTTTTGGCACTTTATAGATTCCCTCTAGTGTGCCTTCAAGCCCCAAGAATCAATGAGGGCCTCCAGTCAGATTTTTGCCAGCAGATACACTCTTTGTCCTCCAAACCCACTTCAGGTTCTGCCCCATTGCCAACTTTGGTTCAGGCACCACCCTTGCACCAGTTTCTTTCGCATTGACAGTACTGGAGTAGGCAGCACCCCATCATCCACTCCAACTCTGAGGCAAACTCATCCCAACCTCAACAATGGCAGCATCCCTATCCTACGCGGGTGCAGGCATCCAGCTACGTATCTGATATGGATACCATGTCTTTAACTTGTGGAACAGCCCCCAAGTATTGCACAATATCTTTGACATAGACCCAGATAATGACAATTTTGATGAAGGGAATGACTTATTCCCCAATACACGAAGTACAATTGGTATGAGAAGTTACAGCATGCCAGTGGCTTAGATATCTCCCTGGGGACTGGCCTGGTTTCTCCTCCTGGATCTACCGAGGTAAAATGCACCTCCATTGCTGTAGTGGTGTGGAGGGCTACGGATGTACTTGATTTACAACAACCCCGCATAGGTCCCGCAACAACGACTTCGAAGAGGTCCTCCAACCAGGCCAGGCACCTATAGAACCGGACTTATGCTTCAATGAAATCCTCACGGATACCCTTGTAGGTCCTTGGGGGAAAAACCATGCTCTAGACCTCCAGTGAACAGACACATATTTCATTGCCATAGACTAGATCCAGGCAGCCCAGACTTTCTTACTCTGCACTCTAACCCTAAGAGTTGATGATACATGCCACTACAAGTAAGGTGAATCTTAACGTCTTTCCCAACACCCCATCTAATCAGGAGTCAAAACGCATTGCAACATTTTGGAAAACCTATGGTTTGAGGCATATGAGCTGCAGATTGCACACTGTGTATAGATCGCCACCTAGTGTTGGGCCCGGATGTTTGCAGTTTGTTGTTGTCCTGAAAAGTTCTTTGGAAGTCACAAGATAGGTGACTCCTCCTTTGGACCACATTGCGCATGGGCATCGGCTCCATCCCCAGATTGTTTTTTCCGCCATCGGGCTCGGATGTGTTTCCTGCGCTCCGGTTTGGAACTGAATTTCCTTCGGCGCGCAATCGTCACCCAGTTCGACGGTATTGTTTCGATCGCGCTCCACATCGACGCGACTCTTCACCACTTCGAAGTCTTCGATTCCGGTCGTCGACGAAGGCCTTCTTGCCTACCTAGGCCTTACTTCCTGGCTCATGGAAAGGACGCCATTCAAAAAGTGTCCTCAATGTGGGTCGAAGTTTCCCCACACCCACCTACATGAAGTGTGTAACCTTTGCCTTTCACCGGAGCACGAGGCCAAAGACTGTTCCGCCTGTGCCTCTTTCTGCTCCAAGTAGACGATCCGGGACAGACTAGCTCGAAGAACTATGGCCCGCTCGTCCGCTTCCGTCCCAGACGACATCTTCGAAGAGAGTGTCAACGTGCAAGAACACCAGCACGCCGAAGAGAGTACCAGCTCCTCAGACGCCGAAGACTCCGACGTCGAGGAAGTCACTCCAGATCAACGGTTCGTAAGTAAGATCGTCGACCCCAACCCTTCCTAGACACCCTCCAAAAAGGCTTCGGGCACACCCTCGCCTTCGGGCCCGAGTGCACACCGAGAGACTGCTTCCCAGGTCCCGCCTTCGGGCCCGGCAAAGATGCCTACTAAGCTTTCAGGCAGCTCGGGCTCGAGCCAGCCTATCCCCGGTGCCGATCCTATACCGACACCGAAGAAAAAGCCATCTTCCGCAACCACGCCGACCGCAGCACCGACACCTAAGCACACGGCGCCGAAGACTGGCAGCGGCTCATTGATGCCGAAACCGCACTCGGAGCCGACTAAAAAAACGCCTAAAGCTCAAGAACACGTTTCGGAACCGAAAAAACACCCGGAGCCGAAGAAACAGGTTCCGGTAAAAGACATTTCAAAAGGGCACAGTTCTAAACCAAAAGATCCAAAACCAGCTACCGACTTGGTGCCGAAAAAACCTACGGAGCCAAAATCCTCGACGCCGAAGGATTTGCCCTATTCAGAGGAACTTTTTGCACCTGATCCTAACCGAAAAACTCTTGTAAAGGATCCTAAGACTGGTCACTTGACTCTCAGTTCCAAGAAGAGAGCACTTGAGGCGCCAGCACCTCCTCCTCCTCCTCCAGCACCTCCTCCTCCTCCTCCAAAGAAGAGACATTGCAACCTCTCCATTAAGGGACCCTTCTCCACCACCTCCTCATATTGTTCCTCCTACATCTCCTCCACCTCACCATTCCCTTACACCATCCCCTAACCCAGACGATGATGCAGACATAAACTCTGATGACACAGGTGGGGGTGCACATGAACCAGCTGGGACCAATAGTCCCCCTCGGTCACCTAATCCATGGGATGATTACAACACCCCTGATGTGCCTTATGTCCCACAAGACAATATATATACCCTTCTAGACCTTCCCCACCAGAGGACACTATAGGTTTTAACCTACTAGTCCAAAGAGCTGCCCAATACCATGGGGTGGACTTACACACTGTCGCGGTGGACGAAGATTTCCTACTAGACACTTTTGATAACACACAAAGGTCTACTGCCATTTTGCCAATGCTTAAGGGTGTCATCAAGCACACAACAGAAGTTTTTAAGGATCCTGTCAGGGCAAGGGTCCTTAATCCTCGCTTTGAGAAAAAATATAAAGCTACCCCCACAGATCCAGTCTATATTAAAGGTCCAGCACCATTAGACTCTTTAGTAGCGTCTAATGCACGTAAATGTGCTAATTCTCAGACATCAAGTGAGGCCTCACCACCAGACAAAGAATCTAAGCTACTTGACGCCTCCGGCAAAAGAACAGCGTCACAAGCAGCTAATATCTGGCGCATTACCAATACCCAAGTGTTGCTGGCCAGATATGACAGAGCACATTATGATGAACTAGAGTCCATAATGCAACACCTACCAGACAAATACAAAAATAGGGCCAACAAACTTATACAGGAAGGTAAAAATATTACTAATACTTCCATTTGTTGTGCCCTAGATACTGCAGATACCGCCTCAAGGGCAATCAATACCAGCACCCTACTACGTAGACACGCTTGGCTACGTATTTCAGGTTTTAAACCTGAAGTACAAAACTCCATCCTTAACCAGCCATTTGATGACACATTTATTTGGCCCAAATGACGACGTGTCTTTAGAAAAGATGAAAAAAGACATTGACACAGCAAAATCTATGGGAGCCTTGCAGCAGCAAGCTCACAGACGTTCTGTTCATCGCTCATCATACAGAGGCAACACTAGAGGCTACTCCTCGGAAAGTCCCTCCACTTCTTACAAGACCCCTAGCCAATCCACATTCACTAAGGGCTACCAGAGAGGGGGTTACAGTGGTAACAACAACAAAGGCAGAGGCAAAACCAACAACTCCCTCTCTGCCTCTACCCCTATCCAATGACTTTCCTCCCCTCCCCCCCCCCCCAACATTCCACTCCTGTGGGGGGAAGACTGCAACAATTCCTTCCTGCCTGGATCAACATCACATCAGACAGGTGGGTACGACAAATTATTCAGTCAGGTTACGGTCTAGAACTAACATATACCCCCCCAAACATACTACCCAAACAGCATCCAATGTCACAAGAACATCTATCACTGTTAAAGCAAGAAGTAGTATCTCTGCTACAAAAAAGGGCAATAGAACCAGTTCCTCTGCACCAACAAAACAAGGGGGTTTACTCTCTATATTTTCTAATCCCAAAAAAGGACGGCTCTCTAAGGCCTATTCTAGACCTCAGACCGCTAAACATATACATACAGTCAGACCATTTTCACATGGTCACACTCCAACAAGTCCTTCCGCTCTTGTCACAAAACGACTTCCTTGCTACTTTAGATCTCAAGGACGCATACTACCACATTCCCATTCACAAAGCTCACAGGAAGTATCTCAGATTTGTGATAGACGGGCAACACTATCAATTCAAAGTACTCCCCTTCGGAGTCACAACAGCACCAAGAGTATTCACCAAGTGCTTAGCAGTAGTGGCAGCGCATTTACGAAGACAACACATCCATGTCTTCACGTACCTCGACGACTGGCTCATAAAAGCCAGCTCATACAACTTATGTGTGGAACACACTCATGCCACAATACAGCTGCTCAACAAATTGGGGTTCACAGTAAACTACGCCAAGTCCCCTCTACAACCATCCAAGGTACAACAGTACCTTGGTGCCACAATAAACACCTCAAAAGCGCTAGCTTATCCCACTCCAGCAAGGATAGCCAGCATGCAAACTCTTCTAACAAAGTTTCAGCTACAACACTCCCTTCCAGCACGGGTGTTCATGCAACTCATAGGGATGATGGCCTCTTGCATTTTCCTAGTGCTCCATGCAAGACTTCAAATGCGTCTGCTACAAGAATGCTTATCACGTCAATGGAACCAGGCTCAAGGTCAATTATCAGACCTAGTGTTGGTAGGCGGTCTGACTCATCGCTCTCTGCAGTGGTGGAACACCAAAAATCTTTCCACGGGACGACCGTTCCTAGAGCCAGTTCTTCATCTAATCTTTACTGCGGACGCATCGCTCTCTGGGTGGGGAGCCCACCTCCTGCAACACACCATGCAAGGCAGGTGGACACGGCAACAAAAGTTACTCCACAACAATCATCTGGAGTTACTAGCAATATTCCTAGCACTAAAAACTTTCCAAAAGCAAGTATCGAACAAGGCTGTGTTAGTCTGCACAGACATGACAGCCATGTATTACATACAGAAACAGGGAGGCACACACTCCCTGCAGCTCTCTCAACTAGCACAAGACATATAACGGTGGACAATTCCTCAAAACATATTCCTTCTAGCCTAGCATGTTCCATGAGTACAGAATACCATAGCGGATCTGTTAAGTCGTCTAACACAACAGACGCACGAGTGGGAACTTCATATACAAGTTCTTCAGCCATTCTTTCAGATGTGGGGACAACCTCACAAAGACCTATTTGCCACCCACGAAAACGCCAAATACCCAAGCTTTGCCGCCAGATATCCACACCCACTGTCCAAAGGCAATGCGATATGGATGAACTGGTCAAACACATTTGCGTACGCTTTTCCACCTCTACCACTCATGCCACTAGTAGTACTCAAATTACAGCAGCATTCTTTCACACTCATCCTAGTTGCTCCAATGTGGGCCAGACGGCCGTGGTACACCACACTGCTACAACTGTCGGTAGTACCACACCAAAAATTGCACCTGTCTCCACACCTCTTAACACAGAACCGTGGAGAGATCAGACACCCGGACCCAGCTCAGCTCAACCTTGCGATCTGACTCCTGAAATCCTAGAATTTGGATCTCTGAACCTTCCTCCAGACTGCATGAATGTCATTAAGGAAGCTAGACGTCCAACCAATAGGGCATGTTATGCAGCCAAGTGGAAACGATTTGTAATATATTGTCACAACAACAATATTAATCCTCTAGATGTGTCTATTCAACACATCATAGGATACTTACTGCGTCTCCAAAGATGTAACTTAGCCTATACCTCTATTAGACTACATCTCGCTGCAATAGCAGCATATCTGCAAAACAGACCACATCTATCTCTATTCAGAGTGCCTGCCATTAAAGCCTTTATGGAAGGCCTTAAAAGAATAATTCCCCCCAGGGTACCACCTTCACCTGTGTGGAATTTAAATGTTGTTCTCACACGGTTAATGGGACCGCCCTTCCAACCCTTACACAAATGTGAACTACAATTTTTAACGTGGAAGGTTGCGTTCCTAGTAGCTATTACTTCTCTGCGGAGAGTTAGTGAATTACAAGCACTAACCATTCAAGAACCCTTCTTGCAAATGCATCACAATAAGGTAGTTCTGCGTACTAATCCAAAATTCTTGCCCAAAGTCATTTCTCCCTTCCATCTCAATCAATCTGTGGAACTGCCCATTTTCTTCTCGCAGCCACAGACAGTAGCAGAAAGAGCTCTTCATACCCTAGATGTCAAAAGAGCATTACTATACTACATAGAGAGGACACAACCCTTTCGAAAGACAAAACAACTTTTTGTGTCTTTCTCACCACCACACAAAGGTAATCCCATTTCAAAATCTGGGATAGCTAGATGGATTGTCAAATGCATTCAGATTTGTTACCACAAAGCTAAACGTACGTTATCTGTTCCCCCTAAAGCCCACTCTACAAGAAAGATAGGGGCTTCAATGGCATTTTTAGAGAACATTCCCCTAGATGACATCTGCAAAGCAGCTACATGGTCTACACCACACACATTCACAAAACACTATTGTGTAGATGTGCAAACCAAACAACAAGCTAATGTGGGCCAGGCTGTTCTCAAAACAATCTTCCAAACTACTGCAACAGATAGGCGTGGTTGGGTACTGCTATACAATCTATGCACAATCTGCAGCTCATATGCCTCAACCGGAAAATGCTACTTACCGGTATGCATCTGTTCTTGGCATGTAGATCTGCAGAGTTGCACACACCCACCCGCCTCCCCGGCTACCCTGGTCTTTCTAGTATTGTCTTAATTAGATACAAAGTATATGGGCATCCTTCCTTTTCTTGCAAAGCTCCATCATTATCCTATGGCGGAAAACAATCTGGGGATGGAGCCGATGCCCATGCACAGTGTGGTCCAAAGGAGGAGTCCCCTATCTCGTGACTTCCAAAGAACTTTTCAGGACAACAACAAACTGCAAACATCCGGGCCCAACACTAGGTGGCGATCTATGCACAGTGTGCAGCTCTGCAGCTCTACATGCCAAGAACAGATGCATACTAGTAAGTAGCATTTTCCTTCTCATTTACAAGCGCAGCTGTCCGATCTGTCAATGTCAGCTGCCTTTTAGATCGTTACTCACATACCCTACGGGGCGCGGTAGTCCAAATTTTGCCTGCTGTACGGGACGTGCTATTCAGGATGGATGTGGCACAGAGAAGTGGGTTATCCGCTGTGTATTGGACATAACCAACTGTTAGGCACCACACGTGGATGAGGTCTATGGGGCTTCTCTGGGTATTTCCAGGTATCTTTAATGGACATGCCAGTCGATGGCTATGCCTTTTTGGTGAGAACGTGAATACATCTCTGACCAGTTTAAGGAAAGGTGGGCCACAGCATATTCCTTGTGTCTGTCCGCCCCTACCAGGGTGTTCCACTAGCAATTTCATTCCCTCCATTACCATTGCATCGGTTTTCAGTATTACCAATCTCAGATCCTTCCACCAGTAGCAGGTCTTTCAGCCTTTTTATGGCCGCACGTCACAACGACAATACCCAGAGCATCAAGGACAACATGCAGCTGAGTCCCTTGCTCCTATAGCAACCGCAGCCACAAAACCGCTTTGATGTGTTCTTTCTGGCACACATCCACCCTGTCAGGGGCATGATCTGACATTGGACAGTGTCTCCTCCAAAAAGTCCATCAGTGTTAAGGCCTCCCTTTCCTTCCCACCTCGCACACTTTTCATCACCATTAGGGGGGCTAACTGAACACCATGTGTCTGTCTTGCAGCAGGAAGTGCCGGGCTCGGAAGTAGGAAGTGGGGGGTTACTCTACTTCATAGTGCATAAGAAGGACTGATTATATGTCCTATTTAAGATTTTCACCCTCTCAACGCCTTCCTGGGCAGGACAAAGTCAAGATGCTCACGTTAGCCCATGTCACTTCTGCTGTTGGGCCTGCAGGTTGCTTATTTTCCTATATCAGTCCTGCAGGCCCACAGGCGCTATCTGTGGTTGTAAGTAGTCTGGGAGCATTTTAAGTTCAGTGCTCCGTTCTGGTCTCACCATTCCCCCTTGGTAGGTCACAAAAGGGATGGCGATGGTCGCAGCACACCTTCGGAGGTTGGGGATATCAGTCTCCTCCTCACTCAACGACTGACTGCTGAATGCGGGCTTGCACCATGCAGTCATCAGTCATTTCCAGACTACAATAAATCTGCTAATATTGTTTGGGCTCACTAAAAACATGCGAAAGTCACACCAGATTTGTTTGTAGACACTCCCATTCATCCTAGCCATTCTGGTTACTGTATGATTTTGTGCTTTTGCACCAGAGTGAAGAATCCAGGACATGTAGGCTATGATTCCAGTGTTACAGCCTGTATCCTAGATCCCTGTGTGGCTGACTCTGAGGGTGCTGGGATTTTTGGCCTCCTGCATCCTGCTAGTATAAAATGCCCAATGAAATATGCGGGCTCTGCAGTGGGACCTAAAGTTGTAGTGGGCACAACACTAGGGGAGTCTGTCGGATTGTGATCAGATTGCGGAGGAGACTGCAAAAACTTGCACAAGTGACTGCTGGACCATGATTGGGTCTGTGGTAAGGCCACCCCTCCCCACCCACCCAGATTTGACAGTGGAGACAGATGCATCACTCCTGGGTTTGGGGTGGGGCCTTCTGGGAGAGATGGAAAGCAGAGACCTCTGGTGTCTGGAAGACGCTCGACCCAAACATCCAATAAAGATTTCAATTGGCACGGTTAAAGGCTACTTGTCAGCTCTGTTGGAATTTTTGAAACTGCCAGATCAGTTTTCATTGTTTGAATCACCTGTTGTGCTAAGAATTTTGAAACATTTGCAACATTTGTTTCCACTTTAGCCCTTTGTGATGCCACAGTGGAATTTAAATTTGGTTCTTATATTTTCAATCTGTACTCCCTTTAATCAGTTGTCCATTACGTCTCCTGCCACTCAAAACCGTCTTCTACATTTCCATAACGTCAGCTCGGCATGTGAGCGAGCTTCATGCTCTTTCTGCCCAACCACCTTATACCATGATTTTTCCAGATAAGCTGGCGCTGAGGGCCCAAGCTTCTTATCTGCCAAAAGTAGTAACACAGTTACATGTCGCACAGGCGTCTTCTGGCGTTCTTTGCTCAGCCTCATCTCTCAAAAGAGGAAGAGAGGCTCCATTGTTTGGATCTTAGGAGACCACTCCGTTTTTACATTGATCATATCCAAGAACATACAGTGCATGATGCTCTTTTTGGGGTTTACTGGTGCAAAGAAGTGCAAGGCAGTGCAGAATTGGACCATCTCTTGATAGATTGTGCTTTGGTTCAATATTTGGTACGTTGGCCAAGAAACAGCCTATGGAAGGGAGTTTGTGCACATTCGACCAGAGCGTAAGCTGCTACAACTGTGTTGACACGTGGAGTAACTGTACTGGAAATTTGTCAGGCATCTATGTCGGCGTAACTACACATGTTCATAAGCGCTATACCCTAGACAGTCGGATCCATCGAGGGCATTTTGCCTGCTCGATCCAGCAGGACTTTTTGGTATGAGCCTGTTCACAGATCCACCACCTGGTGAGCTACTGCAATAGCATTTATTCACAAGATGAAGAATCTTTGGTTAGAAGTACACATCAGTCGAACAAGTTACTTACCTTAGGTAACACTCTCTGGTGGATACTCTTATCTAACTGTGCATTCCTCGCTGACTCTCACCTCCCCGTTCTCCCAACTGAACTTTTCATCCAAAAAGTACTCAGTCTAGAACATTGCACACTGGTCATGTCAGTTTGTTGATGGGCTCAACATTGGAGGGTGCGTACAGCCTAAGAAAGCAACTGACATCAGTGTTCATGGGTTGTGCTTATATGTGGCTCCCCTCGGCATTTCAGGAGAGGAATAATACTGGTGACTCCATCTACTGGTGTGCTGGAATACGGATTTGAAGTGTCTGAATCAAGTCTGATGTCTGGGGAATATTCACAAGGTGAAGAATCTGAGATTAGAATTACTAAAGGTAAGTAACTTGTTCTTTAAACAACTTATTTAAAAACAATTCAGTAGTCCAGATACACATGTGCAATAAAATACTGCATTATTGCAACATTTTATGATTTTTCCCCTTTCGTAAAATTTGATGAAAACTTTTTGGCCTTGGAAGTATCTACCCAATTAAAGCAAAGGCAGTAAAGATTTTTCTTCTTTAGCAACCTCATACCTATTAGCTAGCTACTCGTTAATGGTTGAATTTAAGTTACTCAAGCATTTCACTTAAAATCTTTGGTGATGTTCATTAAAATTTGAGATCTAAATCTTTGGTAGACACTAGCAATTTTGTAAGAAGTTCTTGAAATTATTGTGGCGTGCCTAAAATAAAGTGGTTTTCAATGTTTACTACAATATGCCATTGTTAAACCGCAAGTTTTCTGTATAAGCTGGACCCGTTTTTGCAATATTTGTTAGTTGCCCTCAGATTAATCTAATGTGTTCCTTTACAAGAAATGGTGAACATTTGTGATGTATGTTGAAAAATATGCTTCTCATTACAAATGTGTCAAGTAATGGTGTCAGTTTAACTTAGAAGCAAATATATTTTTTTAACTAATTGAAAGGTGTGCGGTGTCTGAGAAATGGCTGAATGAATTTGAGTCAAATTTTATAGCAACAAAGATTTTACTAAAAAATTTCAGTATTAATGGCACCCCCAATTTATGTATACATAACGAAGCAGAGCTGATGGACTGAAGTAGAGTCCTCTTTATGATTATTCTGACTATCACAGAGGAGGTAAAGCATTCATAATAGCAGTGTCCTTTTCTTCTTGACGAATATCAGAAAAGGTGTGGATGTTCTTCCAGAGTGTGAATAAGAGGAGGGCTTCTCTCTGGTCAGTTGTTCCAAGCATCTCCTCTCTAGCTGTCTGCTTTCTTCCCTGGAAGAAAATAAGACCTCTCTTAAAAAATTGCAGCCTTCTTATATGTTGGCTGACACAGCTTTTTTCTTAGGCTCCCCCTCCTTTCTATTTTCCCTTTGTTTCTTGGGGTCTGGCTTGCCCTCTCTGTGTTGCAGAGTTTGTGATTCCCTTCTTCTCCAGTGAGGATAATGGTGGAAAGTCTTGACTATGTGTAGAACCTCAAACATAGAGGTGGGGAATGCTTTCAGTTTGGTGTTTTCCTTATGGACCAGAAACCATTCTTATCTATGTACTATCGCAAGTTTACAACCGGACTCTTCTTTACCATTATCATTTCTAATTCCCATCAGGAGGTCCCTGGCCCCTTCATCCTGTTCCACTGTCAGAAAGCCATGCCTGTTTATTGTTCTGCACTAAGGAGGTGGGCAGGAGTTCCACTCGTCATCCATCATCAGAGGTGACTCCTTCCTCTGGGGAACAGTGCCAGTGTTGCATTGCGCTACAAGCCCCTTTTTCGCCTTGGAGGGTTCTTGGATGAGGTGCTGCCTCAAACCCATTGCTCACCATCAAGAGTTTGGTTCTTTATTCCATGTCCCCTGCAGCTCGGTGTTGGGTACCTTTGAAAACATCAGACACATTTATTTGAAAAGGAATCCCTTGTTAAAGGTTTTATTCAGCTATTTTTCATTTAACCACATACATATATTGTGAAAGCTTTGAAACTAGAAACTATTATGCACGTTTTCATTCTGAATGATATTTGTTTCTCCAGGATTGACTCTTCATTTATAGGCAAGTATTTGAATAGTTCGCCTGTTGTTTCCAACACAATTTACTACAAATATTATTTTGAATAAAAAAAATGAATACAAGAAAAAATCTTTATTCAATCCTTCTAAAATTATACGTTTACGGAATAGAGTCATGTGAGCAGCAACGTTCTTCAGTTTACAATTGACTCTAGATCTTTAAGTCTGTCAGCAGCTCCTGTATATCCGATCTTGCACTGTTTTTTTTTAATAACTCCTTTGTAAGCAAACCTTGAGCATTGGCTTCCTACTTTTTTTGCCCTTTTAGACTAAAGAATTTGACAACTTTTGGAGTTTATTCACATTCATTCAATGACTTTTAAAATTAGTTTAATGCACTTTTTCTCCTGTTTTTAGTTGTTTTTCCAGACAGATTGCCCTTATTTTTTTGTCAAGTTTCTGTAGGAGGAAGAGATCTGAGATAGACTTTCTTGTTCCATCTATGATCTGCTTACCATAGGTTCCCTTTTTTTTTTAAACAGATTTTTATTCGCAGTTTTCGTGTTATACAATACCAGAACTGTTATGCATTAGACATATGTGACAGTATCCACATCATTGTAGACATAGCAATATTGACACGTGTAAGCAACGGTCGCATATCCAACATGGGTATCATTAGCAGTTGTACCTGCTATCCAAAACAATACGTGAATAATGCATCCTAGCAAGGAACAAATACCTCTACATTATTGACCAGGTACTCACGTCTACCACAGTTCTCGTCCCATCTCTTCTGAGACTGCAATGATAAAACATAACCTTCCCAACCCAATACCCCTCCCCTCCCCTCAGTCCTTTATGTACATATCAATAACATCTTTAAAGTGGGTGTCCACACGAGGCCCAGCTGACAATTCCATTTGTGAAAAACATCACCAATAACCAATCAGTATTTCGCATTATACAACCGCAGTCAGTGAAAAGACAATCACACGATTAGTAGTACCGTGTACAATACAGGTTCTTAGGATCCGCCGTCCTTATTGTGAATTGTTGTGAGATTCCACCACATCTGCCTCCTGCGATTTGAAGGTTTCTACCATTGTATCCCATTCTAATGCTATTGGGGTTTTACGTAATCCCCTGGCCTCTTGTCGCCTTATAGCTGCACTTTCTGCACTACTCCACCTGATCACTTTGCCATGCCACATTTGTATGGGGGGTGGTTTCTTGGACTTCCACCGCATAGTGATGGCTCGTATTGCTAAAATTAACGACAGGTTTGCGAACCTGTATAGAACTTTGTGTTTCGAGGGGGACTTGTGAAGCCCCAAAATACATTCCTCCATCGTGTTGGCTATATCCCTCTGTATAACCGCAGAGATAAGCTGCCTAACCGAGTCCCAAAACCCCCTTATGTGAAGGCAGGACCATAACATATGTGCTAGCTCAGTGCCAAGTGCGTAGCATCTTGGGCAATGATGTTGCGTTTGCGGGAACATTTAGTCCAATCTATGAGGGGTAAGATAGGCCCTGTGGAGTATCATGGTTTGAATACATTTAAATCTGGAATTTCTGGTAAGCTTTGTGGGGTGTTGTATAATTTTCCCCTATTCCTTCTCCTCTATGGCCCGCCCAATATCTCCCGACCATGCATCACGTAGCTGGGTGAGGGCTATTCCTGTATGTGCACGGATCCCCACATTCAGCCATTTCACTAGGTGTCTGCCCCTTCCCATATAAAATAACATCTTGACCAACTCATGTATAGCTGGTTCCTGTCGGTACGGGGCCCAGTGGGTCTTCACATATTTTGTTACCGCTGCGTGTAAGATGTACAAATGATCTGGCACTCCCGTGTCCCTGACAAAGTTACCATAATCTAGCAATTGCCCCTCATGGAACAGGTCCGATACTGTGCTAACACCTGCTTCAGTCCAGGGTGCGATGGTACCTTGCGTTATAAGTCCCGCTGTCAATGGTATGCCCACCAGGGGAATGTTTCCTGCATATGCAGGGAGGGTGCATGTCTGTGTAGTGAAGTGCTGCTTTCCAGCACTGCAGCGCTGTACGCAACAGCGTGGGGAGCAGTTGTGGGAGTTTACAGCGTGGCAGTAACCGTGTATGCAATGCTCCCGCTGCTATATCTCGCTCGGTGAACCCTATTTCCTGTAGCTTACGTCTGGCCGTCCAGAAGGATAGCCACTGCAACTGGCAGGCATAATAATAGGCTCTAAGGTCTGGGACCCCGAGTCCCCCTTTGTCCGTACTAAGTTGGAGCTTCTTGAGACTAAGTCTCCGCCTGCCAGTCCCCAGATGAGATCAAGTAGCATGGTATTTAAAAGTTTAAAAGTACGCTGTGGGAGCAGCACTGGCAAATTTGTGAAGTAGTAAATCAGTCTCGGAAGGACTACCATTTTTGTAATGGTCATCCTACCTATGACCGACAGCGGCAACGAAATTCAAAAGACTCTAATCGCTCTGTGCAGGTTACCATCCAACAGGTCATTAGAAGTCCAGTACACTTGTATGCCTAAGTATTTAAATGTATGTGGTGCAACCTGTAGTGCTATTGGCGCGAATGGCACAATCGTCGGTAGTGCTTGTTCCTGGAAGAAAAAGGCATGGGACTTCATTGGATTAATGGCCAGTCCCGATATACTCGCAAAGACAGTAAATATCTCCGCCAGTGGTGTTAAATCGGACATAATGTCTTTGACATATTGGATAATGTCAACCGCGTACCCCGAAAAAAGGTGTGTTGTGGGCCCGATCGAAATGCCCATCCCTTGTGCGTCTGCACGCAGTTTAATAGCCAGGGGCTCAAGCGCCAATATTTACAGGAGTAGCGATAGTGGGCATCCTTGTCTCGTCCCTCAAATATCGGATATGCAGCTGAGATATGGCTCCCAGTAGGGACACGGGCAGTGGGGGCTTGGTACAACAGGCAGATCCATTTAAGCTAACCCTCCGGTAATCCAAACTTTCCCAACACTTTAAATAAGTATTTCCAATTTAACGTGTCAAACGCCTGGCGGAGGTCCAATCATACGCATCCAGCATGCGTGTACTGTGGTGGGGTAGCCGACAGTAGGTGGTGCTATCTCCTGGTGTTCAAAGACGTGCTACGGGCTGGCAGAAAACCTGTTTGATCTATGTGTATTAATTTATGCAGGAGGGGTAGGAGCCTATTTACTAGAATCTTGCTAAGAATTTTATATTCCTTTGCTAGGAGCGACAGTGGGCGGTAGCCTGACATGTCAGCGGGGTCCCTACCTGGTTTCGGGAGTGTGATTGTCAACGCCTGTGCCGTAGTGAGTGGCAAGGCTCCTTTCTCCAATGCCGGGTTGTAGAGGAGTTCCAGATGGGGCAGGAGGAAATCATGAAAAGTGTCATAGAATTCTGCTGGTAACCCGTCCAATCCAGGGGTTTTATTGAGGGGGAGTCCCTTGATTGGCAGTTTTATTTCAGCATTGGTAACCGGGCCTGAAAGGTCTTTTATGGCAGCTGGAGTCGGTTGCGGGCATGTCAGTGTGTGTAGGTAGTCGTCAATTTGCGTTTCTACATCATTTGTAGGTTCGCCATAGAGTTGGGTATAGTATTCGCAGAAGGCCATGTTAATGTCATTTTGTGTATGTGCTGTATTGCCCCCCCCCCAAGGTAGTGACCTCCCTAATCACCGTGGCCGGGGGGGGTTATCTCTCAATAATTTAGCCAACAGCGCCCCAGATTTGTCCGCCTCAGTGTGTGTCCTCTGTGTGTATCGCTGGTAGTATATAATTCAAAGGGATTCTAACAATTCCGCACGTTGTATGCGGACTTCTTGGAGTGGCCCTTGTTTCTCCTTGTCTCGCACTGCTTCCTGTTCTAGGCGATCCATCTTACGTTCTGTGTCTATGAGGGCTCTATTAACCTCATGCCTGGCCCCCACAATCGTGCTGATGGCTCTTCCGCGTATTACTGCCTTGAAGGCGTCCCATTCAATTTAGCCGCTAGAAGCTGTGTTACTGTTTTCGTTAAAGTAGTTTGTAATGGTGTCGGCCTGGCGGCACGGAACACTCTGTCCTCTAACAATTGTGGCCATAACCTCCAATTAGGCACTGGAGTAGGTACCCTTCCACAAGTGACCGTTAACTCTAGGGGATTGTGATCTGAAAAGGTCTTTGCAAGATATGTAGTGTGTGTAACCTGCATTGCTATGTTGTTGAAGCAATAGATTCCATCTATTCTTGTGTGTAGCATGTGAACCGGGGAGTAAAATTAGTATTCTCTGTGCTGACGGGTGCCGCATCCTCCACACATCACACAGGGCCCAACCAGCAGCCCAACCACAAAGCGCCTTCACCTGTCTAATTACTCCTGCGCCATTTAGGGGGGGATGGGATCGGTCTAAGGAAATGTCCACAACCGTGTTACAGTCTCCTCCTATAATCCAGGGATGTGCTTCCCACCCCACCAGTGCTAGGTTTAAGGTGGTAAAGAAACATTCCTGGTCAGTATTTGCTGCATACATACTACCTAGAACTATCATCTTGCCATCCAGGGACCCTCGTATAAATACATAGCGCCCTTGCTTGTCTATTCGGTGTTCCATCGGCGTAAAGGGTACCCCATGGCGAACCCAGATGGTGACTACCCGTGCAAACACTGAGTAGCTAGTGGTGAAAACCTGCCCCCTCCACTTCTTACGGCGTTTCACCGCCTCTTGAGTCAACATTCTTGCAAATATACTATCTGCGCTTTCCTCCTTAGTAGTTGGGCATGTATTCTATGGCGTTTATGTATGGAACCTAGTCCCCTAACGTTCCACGTTACAATGTTATACTGACTAAGTGTATGCATTGGGATATCATAGTGGTCTTGTAGTCAGACCATGACGCAAGTGTGGCAGTGATCAGCCGTCGTGGAACTAGCAAATTAATAGGACCGTTCCGCACCTCCTTCCCAAAACTCCCAATACTCGGCCCGGTCAAAAAACTATACCGGACCACTAAACAAAGCACGGTAAACAAAACTATACCCTGCTCTACAACAGCATTGCCAACGCCAACCACAGAGAGCAGGTCACGCTCCATTCTGTCAGCGAGCTCCGAACCTCACGGAACCCGGGCTCGAGAAAGTATAAATATAATACATAATATAACATAACATAACGCTGCACCATACATTTAGTATAATGAGAGAACCAGAAAGGATATTACACCAGCGCTCAGTTCTAGTTCGTAAGGAGTGGCACCACGCTATTATCAACCAAAAAGTCCATCTGCCGTTTGAGGGGTCAAGGATGGAAACAGGGCCACACTTCCCTCAGAGTCCGATTTGTTCAAATCTTCCTTGGAAGAGGCTGAGTCCTCCACAAGCGCAGGCTGTCTGAATGTAGCAGCCGCTATAAGCGTCTGCACTTTGCCCTGTTGCTGTTGCTGTGATGTTGGATTGGGTCATCGGGAGTTTCCTCGCTGTCGTCTACTTCGGCGGACGCCATGTCGTTCCGTATGAGTGGAGCTGCGTTGAGTACTTTGGGAAGCATCATCACCAGTCTCAGTAGGATCCATCACCTCCAGACATTCTTCTGCGTCTTCCGGGCTTTCAAAGAAATGTGACTTGCGTTCATAGATGATTTTTAAACGGGCCGGAAAGAGAAGTGCATATTTGAGGTTAAAGAGGAGTGGTGTGGCTCACTGGTTAGAGGCGGCAGACCCGGGAGCAGAGGACGGCCCGGGACCAGGGTTCAATCCCCGACGCGGCAGGGTCTTGGACCAGGGTCAACGGACTCGATAATTCTCGCCTCGGTGCCTACTCTAACTAGGGATCACACTCGGCAACTCTGGGCATTAGCTTGCCTCATCTCCACAACGGCCCCCCACATACGCTGGGGATGCCTGGTTTCACCTTGGAGATACCCAGTAGGGACCATCTCACAGGGAAAGCCAGGACGGGTTCCCCAGCGGTCTACAGCGCAGAGATACTCCTTCGGGAGTCGTTTCTAGCACTTTAGAAACCCACAATCAATCAATCAAAGTCTCTTAATTTCCTTTTAACGCCCATGAAATAGGAGCGCTGTCGCTGTACCATAAGCGTGTAGTCCAGGTATAGTGACACTTGTGCATTCTCGAAGTTTATCTGTCCCAGGTCCCGTGCTTTTTGCAATAGTGAATCTCTGTCCCTGTAATTTAATAGCCGGACAATGAGGGGTCGCGGTGGGGCACCCGGTTTAGGCTGTCCGGTGGGTATTCTAAGTGCCCGCTCAACACAGTATTGGGTGGAGAGACTTTCCAAAGTAACATGATCGTGAAACCACTGTTCCATGTACGTAGCCGGGTCACGCCCCTCGCAGCGCTCCGGCAGGCCAATGACGCGGACGT
The DNA here is from genome assembly GCF_964261635.1 of Lissotriton helveticus. Lineage (NCBI taxonomy): Eukaryota > Metazoa > Chordata > Amphibia > Caudata > Salamandridae > Lissotriton > Lissotriton helveticus. Next base: position 388,474,439 of record NC_136061.1, read on the forward strand.
TGTTCTGTCTTGTACGTCCCTCCGCGCCTTCCACTCAGTCCAGCAGGGTGTTGACTTGCTTCTGTAGTTGTTGTACCTGGGTCGTGGTCTGTGCTTGTTGCGGAGAAATATCTGCCAGCGCCATGGTTTTGTCTTTCACCTCGTCCGCCAATTTTCCGTGATCCGCTTTGAGTAGTGTGAGATCCGTCGTGAGAGCACCAATTTGACGTTCAATGCCTTCCTCGATTCCCTGACCTCCTGTAAGATGAGGTCTAGTTTGTCCACTGGTTCCGTCTCGGCTGTAGGTGGGATGCAGCTAGGCAATTGCGACACCCTACTGAGGCCCACCTGCGTCATTGTGGGGTCTGCACTGGGCCCGTCGTCCTGCTGCTTTCCTTTATTGCGGCCCATCACTGTCCAGCAGTCCTCGAGAGGCCACCAGGGCGTTCCCGCCCCGTGGGGCAGGAGGAGAATCGGGTGTATCCCAACCCAGTAAGGGCGACACTACAACTGCCAGGATGGGCACCACTGGTATACTTCACTCAGCGCTAGAAACAACACTGGTCTTAATGCACCACAGGTCGGGGCTCTGCAGAACCCCCCGCGCACTCGCTCCGGCAGCGCCCTACCAGGAACAATTACAGGGCCGTCCGGGCACAGTGCCACTCGAGATTCTACAGACTCAAGCAGGTAGGTATGTGAGAGGCAAGTCCAGTGGGTCGCTCACTACTTATCCTACCAGCGTGTAGCCCCGATGCGTTGTGGTCCTTGTAGTCAGCATCAGCGGGTGCGCCTCTGCCTGGGTCTTGAGGAAAAATCAGTCGCGTTGGCCATCCCTGGACACCGGTGTTTCGAGGTTGTTGCCTCTCGTCAGCAGGGAGTAGGAAAGTGTGAAGGGGTGCTGCGTAGGCTGCCAAAAATATTTTCAGGTTTGGTACCGCTCGTGGCACGTAGGAGCGCAACCCGGGCTCGTCAGCCCCACCGGCTCAAGGGAGCCTGAATGTACAAGTAAGTCCAGTGGGTCGCTCACTACTTATCCTACCAGCGTGTAGCCCCGATGCGTTGTGGTCCTTGTAGTCAGCATCAGCGGGTGCGCCTCTGCCTGGGTCTTGAGGAAAAATCAGTCGCGTTGGCCATCCCTGGACACCGGTGTTTCGAGGTTGTTGCCTCTCGTCAGCAGGGAGTAGGAAAGTGTGAAGGGGTGCTGCGTAGGCTGCCAAAAATATTTTCAGGTTTGGTACCGCTCGTGGCACGTAGGAGCGCAACCCGGGCTCGTCAGCCCCACCGGCTCAAGGGAGCCTGAATGTACAAGTAAGTCCAGTGGGTCGCTCACTACTTATCCTACCAGCGTGTAGCCCCGATGCGTTGTGGTCCTTGTAGTCAGCATCAGCGGGTGCGCCTCTGCCTGGGTCTTGAGGAAAAATCAGTCGCGTTGGCCATCCCTGGACACCGGTGTTTCGAGGTTGTTGCCTCTCGTCAGCAGGGAGTAGGAAAGTGTGAAGGGGTGCTGCGTAGGCTGCCAAAAATATTTTCAGGTTTGGTACCGCTCGTGGCACGTAGGAGCGCAACCCGGGCTCGTCAGCCCCACCGGCTCAAGGGAGCCTGAATGTACAAGTAAGTCCAGTGGGTCGCTCACTACTTATCCTACCAGCGTGTAGCCCCGATGCGTTGTGGTCCTTGTAGTCAGCATCAGCGGGTGCGCCTCTGCCTGGGTCTTGAGGAAAAATCAGTCGCGTTGGCCATCCCTGGACACCGGTGTTTCGAGGTTGTTGCCTCTCGTCAGCAGGGAGTAGGAAAGTGTGAAGGGGTGCTGCGTAGGCTGCCAAAAATATTTTCAGGTTTGGTACCGCTCGTGGCACGTAGGAGCGCAACCCGGGCTCGTCAGCCCCACCGGCTCAAGGGAGCCTGAATGTACAAGTAAGTCCAGTGGGTCGCTCACTACTTATCCTACCAGCGTGTAGCCCCGATGCGTTGTGGTCCTTGTAGTCAGCATCAGCGGGTGCGCCTCTGCCTGGGTCTTGAGGAAAAATCAGTCGCGTTGGCCATCCCTGGACACCGGTGTTTCGAGGTTGTTGCCTCTCGTCAGCAGGGAGTAGGAAAGTGTGAAGGGGTGCTGCGTAGGCTGCCAAAAATATTTTCAGGTTTGGTACCGCTCGTGGCACGTAGGAGCGCAACCCGGGCTCGTCAGCCCCACCGGCTCAAGGGAGCCTGAATGTACAAGTAAGTCCAGTGGGTCGCTCACTACTTATCCTACCAGCGTGTAGCCCCGATGCGTTGTGGTCCTTGTAGTCAGCATCAGCGGGTGCGCCTCTGCCTGGGTCTTGAGGAAAAATCAGTCGCGTTGGCCATCCCTGGACACCGGTGTTTCGAGGTTGTTGCCTCTCGTCAGCAGGGAGTAGGAAAGTGTGAAGGGGTGCTGCGTAGGCTGCCAAAAATATTTTCAGGTTTGGTACCGCTCGTGGCACGTAGGAGCGCAACCCGGGCTCGTCAGCCCCACCGGCTCAAGGGAGCCTGAATGTACAAGTAAGTCCAGTGGGTCGCTCACTACTTATCCTACCAGCGTGTAGCCCCGATGCGTTGTGGTCCTTGTAGTCAGCATCAGCGGGTGCGCCTCTGCCTGGGTCTTGAGGAAAAATCAGTCGCGTTGGCCATCCCTGGACACCGGTGTTTCGAGGTTGTTGCCTCTCGTCAGCAGGGAGTAGGAAAGTGTGAAGGGGTGCTGCGTAGGCTGCCAAAAATATTTTCAGGTTTGGTACCGCTCGTGGCACGTAGGAGCGCAACCCGGGCTCGTCAGCCCCACCGGCTCAAGGGAGCCTGAATGTACAAGTAAGTCCAGTGGGTCGCTCACTACTTATCCTACCAGCGTGTAGCCCCGATGCGTTGTGGTCCTTGTAGTCAGCATCAGCGGGTGCGCCTCTGCCTGGGTCTTGAGGAAAAATCAGTCGCGTTGGCCATCCCTGGACACCGGTGTTTCGAGGTTGTTGCCTCTCGTCAGCAGGGAGTAGGAAAGTGTGAAGGGGTGCTGCGTAGGCTGCCAAAAATATTTTCAGGTTTGGTACCGCTCGTGGCACGTAGGAGCGCAACCCGGGCTCGTCAGCCCCACCGGCTCAAGGGAGCCTGAATGTACAAGTAAGTCCAGTGGGTCGCTCACTACTTATCCTACCAGCGTGTAGCCCCGATGCGTTGTGGTCCTTGTAGTCAGCATCAGCGGGTGCGCCTCTGCCTGGGTCTTGAGGAAAAATCAGTCGCGTTGGCCATCCCTGGACACCGGTGTTTCGAGGTTGTTGCCTCTCGTCAGCAGGGAGTAGGAAAGTGTGAAGGGGTGCTGCGTAGGCTGCCAAAAATATTTTCAGGTTTGGTACCGCTCGTGGCACGTAGGAGCGCAACCCGGGCTCGTCAGCCCCACCGGCTCAAGGGAGCCTGAATGTACAAGTAAGTCCAGTGGGTCGCTCACTACTTATCCTACCAGCGTGTAGCCCCGATGCGTTGTGGTCCTTGTAGTCAGCATCAGCGGGTGCGCCTCTGCCTGGGTCTTGAGGAAAAATCAGTCGCGTTGGCCATCCCTGGACACCGGTGTTTCGAGGTTGTTGCCTCTCGTCAGCAGGGAGTAGGAAAGTGTGAAGGGGTGCTGCGTAGGCTGCCAAAAATATTTTCAGGTTTGGTACCGCTCGTGGCACGTAGGAGCGCAACCCGGGCTCGTCAGCCCCACCGGCTCAAGGGAGCCTGAATGTACAAGTAAGTCCAGTGGGTCGCTCACTACTTATCCTACCAGCGTGTAGCCCCGATGCGTTGTGGTCCTTGTAGTCAGCATCAGCGGGTGCGCCTCTGCCTGGGTCTTGAGGAAAAATCAGTCGCGTTGGCCATCCCTGGACACCGGTGTTTCGAGGTTGTTGCCTCTCGTCAGCAGGGAGTAGGAAAGTGTGAAGGGGTGCTGCGTAGGCTGCCAAAAATATTTTCAGGTTTGGTACCGCTCGTGGCACGTAGGAGCGCAACCCGGGCTCGTCAGCCCCACCGGCTCAAGGGAGCCTGAATGTACAAGTAAGTCCAGTGGGTCGCTCACTACTTATCCTACCAGCGTGTAGTCCTTGTAGTCAGCATCAGCGGGTGCGCCTCTGCCTGGGTCTTGAGGAAAAATCAGTCGCGTTTTTTATAGGCTCCCTCGAGCTTGAGCTGACGAGCTCGGATCCCGCACCCGCGCCGTGAGAGGTATCAACCTGTGAACACTTGGCAGCCTGCACAGCTAACCCCGAATAACCTACACTCTGCTGACGAGGAACAACTATTCCGAAACACCGGTGTCCAGAGTTGGTGCTGCAACCTTGCTACAACACACTTTTCATCGATATAGCGCACACGCTATCTAAAGACTGCATCTACCATGATGCTCCTGGGGCACACCTGCTGGTGGGTGGAGTCGGAGTGCGACCCATTTTGTACATTTATAGGCTCCCTCGAGCTTGAGCTGACGAGCTCGGATCCCGCACCCGCGCCGTGAGAGGTATCAACCTGTGAACACTTGGCAGCCTGCACAGCTAACCCCGAATAACCTACACTCTGCTGACGAGGAACAACTATTCCGAAACACCGGTGTCCAGAGTTGGTGCTGCAACCTTGCTACAACACACTTTTCATCGATATAGCGCACACGCTATCTAAAGACTGCATCTACCATGATGCTCCTGGGGCACACCTGCTGGTGGGTGGAGTCGGAGTGCGACCCATTTTGTACAGGTATGTGAGAGGCCCCCACGCCTCCAAGAACATATCCTTTCCTCAAGCGTGCTCCACACCGCACCGCCTCACCCCCTCTAGCAGGGCATCTATCCAGACTCACTGTGGTGACACCTTTCAATTGTCCTCCAATGTCGGCACCGGGCTCCATAGCATAGTGGGCGCATCTTCAGGGGCCCCCACCGCTGATGCGCATGTCTCTGCACCCAGGGGGCCGCCGTGGTACAGCACTCTTGCGGCCTCCTCCAGTCTCTCCTGGTCCATGTCTCCACCAGGACACTGCCGTCAGGAGAGAACTCCCTTCGAGCGCGGACACCCTCCGCCAGCCCTCTGGGGCAGGACAAACACCATTAGGAGCCACCTCCGATCGAGCCAGCAATTAGGTGGGCTCCCGTCGTCAGCGTCAGACCCGGGTCGTCCTCTCAGGCAGCATGTCGGCCTCTGGCATCAGCAGTCATCGATCCCGGGTAGCGGGCAGGCCGAGAGTCAGTGCGATTATCGCCTCCACCACGCCGGGACAGGGTGCAGTGAAAATAAGGGGGTCAGGTGCAGCGTGCGGCGGATTCACGTCAGGATATGCGAGCCCGGGTCTGGAGCTCCGTTAAAATGCAGCCGCCATGATCGGCTGTTGGCCACGCCCCCCCTACCATAGGCTCACATAATGAACAAGGGAGTTTTGCCAGAAGGTGCCCTGTTGGGCCCTCAAGTAGAGACAATGTTTGAATTAGACAGGAGTGAGCTTATAAGGTGAGGTAGGGCTCCAACTATGGTTAGCATGTCTTCTAATCAAAGGACTTCCACCGATGTGGATAGGAGCAACACAGTGAGGCAAATAGACATTTCTGTTCTGCCATTTCCTTTCTGTGTAGAGAATCGATATGCTGGCAACCTGATCTTTGTGCCCAATGGTTTACTTTTTACTACGTTTGACTATGCATGAAGGTCTGATAGTGAAGAAAGATATTCTACTTGTGGTCCTATTTTTTTTCAACTGTGGGAAACTTCAATGAAGTTGTAAATAACACAACCACTCCTCAATGGCAGCTTCTGGATCAGACATCATAGAAAGGGAAGATCTTTTGTCTCTGTATAAAACTAAATCACCTGCCAGTGCATGCCCTGATGTGTTGGAAGTGCTAGCTACCTTTAAGTTGCAGTGTCAGATTCCACATCTCTATAGCTGTTGCCTCTCTTGCTATATGTCCCTCATTTTCTTTCTTCTTTCAAAGGCATCCAGTAAAACTACCATCAGTTAGTTTTGCTTTTCTGCAATTTGAATTTGACTTGTTTTTAAAGTGAAAAACAATCAAATTTGGTAAATGCAGCCTTTGGATAGACCGTACGACCTAGGTAAAAATGGCCTTTCTTTAAAAAAGTATGTCCTAAAGTGTTGAAAACAACTCCATCAGTTAAATCGCTGTGGAAATTTCACAAGTTCTCAACACAGGGAAGATCCTCCCCTTCCTAAAGAAACATACCCTAGCCCGTGATTACCTCACCAACTACCGGCTCATCACTCGCTTACCTTCCATTGTGAAGATCTTTGAAAAACCAGGCTTCACTCAACTCCACTGATAACATCCACAGGAAACATCTCCTGCTCGACTACCAACCTCTCTTCAAATCACATTGTGTCACATAGACCGCTACCTTAAACATTGTAGACAATGCCCTCACAACCACAGCTGAAGATGACCGCTGACTCGTATTATTGCTTGACATCTCGGCTGGCTTAGACACCGTCCACCATCCCAATGTGAGATCTCAAACAGAATTCACCTTGTTTAATTCAGTAGTTCTTCTCGTACCGACATCAGTTTGTCCACATTGGCATTTCCAGATCCGAGTAGATCCCTATCAGTTTGGAGTTCCAGAGGGTTCCATACTGTTATCCTTCATCTTTAACCTCTATGTGGAGTCCAATAACTGCACAAAAGTCACCAACATGCCGACGATACACAACTGTACTTGAAAGTCTCCTCCCTAAGGACATTAACAGATCTCTGCAATATTTGTCTTTTAAAACGGATTACAGCTAGCAGTTTCTGTTCTGTTTCTATTATATAGCCCTTTTGAAATCTAAATTTGGCTGAAACACGGGTGACCACTGCTAACAAACTCATCATGGTGTAATTTGGCTTTGATCTTTTTAGTAGAGTAGTAACTAATCCTTAAGTTCTTTTGAGATGATTGTTTTTGAAAGGGATTGATTCATGGAGTCAACAATTACTTGTGGGAAAATGTCTCCAGCTGTAGATTTATGAAGTGAAACTAGCAGTGTTAAGTTAATTGTTCCTGTTTATCAGTCATGACGACCCTTCACTTATTTTCTTCCTGTTCTTTCGGTAAAATAATATTTCAAACCGTGTTCACCAATTAATTCAGTCACAATGTATTCTTTGTGGACTTGACCCCTATTACAAGCAATAGAAGAATCTTTACAGGAATAACCTAACTCAGTCATTATAGCTCCTATAGATTCTTGCCTGCAAGATAACTTTTTATTTGAGACCAAAATGCTTCCTATTACTCTTTGTCATCTGGATATTAATATTGGTGGCATTTGGCTTCCAGCCTCCAACTTTCATGACGCCAAAGAACATCGCTTACTAACATGATCTTGATGTGCTTATTTTGGTGAAATCTTTAAACTGTGTGTGTAAATAAGCGAGGTTATGTTTTATCTATAGCTTGGAAACCTTTGTGTAGCAAAGTTGGTTATCAACTTTTATTACATAGATTGTGAAAATGTAGGGAGTACAATTTGTTAAAAAAAGATATTGCGTGCTTCTGGTGGAGTGGAAGGACAGCACATAAACCCATATTTGAAGTGTAGGTTGGTGCAATGAATGAAACTTTTTCATTTGGACAGTCAACTGTTGAATCTCTGGTGGACTGACTCAGTCGAGAATATAGACACGAAAGACATAAAATAGAACCCTGGATTGTCATTGGCAAAAAAACAATAACAAACTTCGATTCCAGTGAAATACAAGAATATACGTGGCCCTAAAATACCAGAAGACTCTACAATTGCTGCGGGATCGCAAAAGCAAAATGTCCCCCTAGGGAACATCCAATGTTTACTCTCCTAAAATTCCTGCACCACTATACTAAAGCCCTCTGCTCTTGAAGACCAACTCGTCATCACTTGGACCTTGGATTACTTTGTGGTTTGTCCATCAACCTCTTTTCAGATTGCTAAAACCAAAATGCCACCCACTGGCAGATAGTTGATCCTGGCCGCCTTTAAGCAACTGACCCCAATAAAATGCTCAATCATAGTTGCTTGCTGGAGCCTCTGTAGACTCCTACCAATCTGAGGTTTTTATGGCCATCCTACTGTCTCCGTCCTATCCAGCACCACAATCTATAGTTCCCTGCCGCCTACATCTTTCCCAGTAAGCAAAGCCTTCTACATAAAGGCAGAGCACATAAATACCCTTGATCAAGCAGACCAGGCCAGCTACCAACCATCCTCCACAAGACCATTCCCAGGCGAACTAATAGACATAGTGCTCTTCATCCAGATGTCTAGCGTCTGAAAGAAAGTAACCTATTATTTGATCTCCAAACTGATTTACGACCTAGCAAAGGAAACAGATCTGCCCGTTCTTCATCTGGGAATCCTGAAGACCTCTATTAACAGAATGAAAGGTAACATACTGGTACTACTGGACCGGTCAGCTGTTGTTGGTACAATATGCCACCACAACCCTTTATTGAGTCTAGAAAATATTGGATTCAAAGAACAACCCAGAACTAGATCTTCTGCCGCAGCAACAGATCAAGCAGCACCTGCTTCCCACTGTACTCTTCTATTTGTTTCCATGCTAACTCTGGTATCCCACAAGTTTGCATCATCTTTTCACTCTTTATTGCATACGCAGCCCACTACCAGGCCTCAAGAACTTCTGCAAGACATCTTGTTACAACTACGCAGAAGACAGAGTTGTCATGCTTGAAAACCTAATGTCCATAGAATCCTAGTCTAGATCTTCGTGTTTGAGCTGTGAACCTATTGAGGTTTGGTAATTACCAAAAACACAATTCTTAAAAAACAGAGATCCTTACCATCTGAACTCTGGAACTTGTTCCTCTGAAAACATAAACCAAAGTAAGAAGCAGAGATTGTGGACTCTGCTGTATTGTGTGAACCAAGTTAGCAGAAGTGTCTTCTTTACCATGCAAAATCATGTACATTTCTCTAAAAAAGTCCTAGTCATCACCGCTTTGATACTGTTGTACATGGGATATGCAACAAATGTTATCTTGAAGCCTTACTTTTTCCTTTACTCAACTTAATGAGACTCCGTAATGCAGCAGCCAAACTATAGCCACAACTACATGGCTATATCACTTAATCCATGCAGGTGCTTCATTGGTTAGCCATGACCAGACACTTCTCCGTCAAGACACTCTGCCTTCCCCACAGGACCATACACAGCCCTGTTCCAAATTTATCCAAGTGAAATTTTGATGAGACATACCACAATAATTGCTTTTGCTCCAGTGTGGCCACAGAGAAGCTCCCTGGGGCCTTGTGCAGACTTTGAGGAGTTATTAAAAATGCTGCCACAATGTAGTACAACTTATTCACACACAACTGTTTAGCAATCAGTTTCTCATACGTAATCACTGCATTGAGCTGCAGGTAGATAAATTAATTGTTGGTTGTTCTTTGGCTTCCTTCTCATCAAATACATCTTTATGCTTTTTATTTACAAGTCTAATCTAGCAGAGTTGTAACTTTTACTATTGTTGGTGAATGGTCTGGCATGAATATCATGCACAGGAGTGCTATGACCTCTCTCTTTCCAGGGTGAGATTGGACTGAGAAAATGTTGGTGAATACCAACAAACTCATGGGTTTCTGGGTGTTCACAAACTTTTCAGGTCATCCTCAACCTAAAACGTCCATTCCCGTTCCAGGAAAGTCCCTTCCCCAGGTTATGAAAAAAGATATGCTCTTGCGTAATATTTTATCATATTGTTACATGAGTATATCTATGTAGGAGTTCGAAATCGCCTTTTGTGATTCACAAAAATAAAATTGCTCAAATCAAAACATTCGCATCTGTATATTTAACTAGGGTGTACAAATGGCTTTACAAACATGTCCGACTGCGTCTAGTGTTTGGTCCTCTTTGACCAACTAAAGCTTCCCTGAGATAGGCTAGTAGGTCAAGCACAAATGTGAAGATCATTTTTATTTTATTTTATTTTGTAAACAAAATGATACAGATAGCCGGTCTTCTCTTTCTTCATGTGTCCTTGACTTAAACCTGGGAGATTGTATTTAGTACACAGCAATGTCATCCCTCCTGGAATGTGCGCTTGAATACTTCCTCAAACTAGGCTTATTTGCTGATTTGGCCAGTGAGGATTTAACTTCAGGGCTGCTTCTACTGTTAAATATCCCAGGACATTAGCAGGTTTGACTTGATCCATTGTGATTGCAATGGTTCAGACATTAGCTGAATCTAAAGCGAGTGACAAAAATGTAATTATTTCTGAAGTCACTGTTAAAGTTATCTGGCAGTAGTAACAGTACTGTGGAAACCAAGCTGGTACTTTAAGCTTGTCTTTATGTCTGTATATCTTTTTGGTGACAATTGAGATATTCAATATCTTTCCCCCTGCATCATGCCTATGTTGAAAGCTTGTTGTAAAGTTGCTAACTTGGATTGATTCAATCCTTTAGCAAGTGAGAGGGATTCAAAAAGAAAGGCAGCACGGAAAAGTCTGCCGCAATATCTTTAAGCTATGGTAATCTTAAAGTGTCTGATAGGAACTTCTAGCTGCAGATTCCTTACTGTAGAATATTTGCCAGACTGGATCCGGATGTTTTTGAGTGTTAGTTCTTTCATTAGCACACCAGATAGGGCCGATCTGTGAAGAGCTACCCTCAGTTGCTTTTTGACTGTAGTTTTCTCTATTTTTTGTCGTTTTGGGTTTTTTTTCCAAGAGATTTTCAATCTTGGTGTGACCGGAAGTTCCCCAAAAAACGGCTGGGTTTTAAAACATGTAGTTATGTTATGTTATGTTATGTTATTTATTCTTTTATATAGCGCACTCAAAAAGAGTGTCCCGGCGCTTTTATTGGAAAAGGAAGGCTGCAGCAAGATAACATAACACCGATAAAAGAAAAAACAGAATGCCAAACAAAAACATGCAGGAAAATAGGCTACTGGGTAAACAGCCAGGTTTTAAGGCCTTTTCTAAAAGCTAATAGGCTGGTAGCTCCCCGCAGAGCAAGCGGCAGAGAGTTCCACAACTGTGGCGCCAGCAATCCAAAGGAGCGGCCTCCCAGGCGAGCTCTCTTCACACGCGGGACAACCGCCAAAAACAGGGATTCCGACCTCAAAGACCTGGTCGGTTGATAGAAGACCAGTCTCTTTTGCAGGTACTTTGCTCCCACCGCGTGGAGAGCTTTATAGGCCAGAGTCAGAGCCTTAAAGGCAGTGCTTGTCCCAGGCAGATGTCTGTGACAGATCCATACTTGATTTTTCTGTGGTTCTTGGAGGGGGACCACGACTCTAAGACCTGCGATGACTGCCACGCCATGCACCTAAAGGTGCTGAGGGAGCATTGTTTTAAGCTCCTCGACGCCCAGCGACCCCGCAATGGTCAAGATCCCGATCACGAGGAAGGTCCCAAGACAGGTCAAGGAGTCGCACCCAGTGGTGGTCATCTCGTTCAAAATCGTCAGGGAAGTCACACCACAAAAAAATCTAAGAAGTCGAAGAGGTCTTCGGCTTCAACACGCTGTCAAAGTCTTCTGATGAGGTGCAGGATCGTTGGCACTCCAGGCTTCGCACCTCGGCAGAGCCTGAATCCGGGTCCGCTCCATGCTTCCCTGACTTTCCCAGATTTAGAGCAACCTCCGCCCAGCTAAAATAATTTTATGAGGCCATGCACCTCCTATTTGGGAAGCCTGACCCCTCAGAAGCGTCTTTGGGCCCCAAGGGTCTCCGGAGGAGCCCGCACTGGATCTTCGCCAGCATGTTCGCCCTCTGCGCCAGTTGGGCCCCATGGATCCAGTGTTGGATACGGGACGGAGCTGCCTGCGAGATCGAGACCTTCCTCGGCTGCTGCTCCAGTGCAGACACCATAGAAGCCCCATGGTGCCATCACCATAGTCCTTCTTAACAGCCGCAACCTCCAAAGCCCTTTAGTTTGCCCTCTGACCATCATGGGCATCCAGTGGAGGGCAGGATATTCCATCACGTGCACCACTGGAGGTCATTAACATCAGATCATTGAGTTTTACAGATTGCACAAAGAGGCTACTCCATCTTCTTTGTGACCACCCCTCCACCCATGACACCCACATACAACCAGTTGATGGAGGACCACCTGTCTGCCCTGCTGTCTGCCCTGGACCAGGGAGACTGGATGGTATCATTGTATTTGCAGGATTCATATTTCCACATCAGTTCACTGTGGGCCAAGAGCACTTCCTGTTTTCCATGCTCCTCTTTGGCTTTACCAGCACTCCTCGGGTGTTCACCAAGGTGATGGTGGTGGTTGCAGCTCATCTGCAGAGGTAAGGGGTTCCAGTCTTCCGTTACCTTGACAATTTGGTGCCACTGGCAGTCGTCTCCAAACTTCAGACTACGGAAAACCTCCTGCACTCACTGGGATTCACTATCGACGTACCAAAATCACACCTGACGCCCTCTCTGGCACTACCTGGTTCATTGGTGCAGTTTTGGGTCTATCCTCCAGAGTCCAGACTCTTGATACAGATGCTTCAGCCTCTATCTTAGATTTAGGTGAGAATGACCCTGAGGTTGTTGTGCTTCATGGCCTCCTGAATCCCTGCTTGTAACACATTGGCATATGCCTGGCTTTGCAATGGGACCATAAGTCACAGTGGGCACAGCATCAGGGGACTCTCCCCAACATGGTCCAGATCTCAGAGAAAATTGCGAAAGATGTGCAGTGGTGGTTGACCAACAGTGATTGGGTTAGTAGCAGACCCCTCTCCCTTCCCCAACCAGAGTTAACTGTAGTGACAGATGCACCACTTCTGTGATGGAGCAGCCATCTGGGAGAGGTGGACATAAAAGGACTCTGGTCTCCGGTGGAGTTCGAACTTCACATCAACCTGTTGGAGCTTCAGAGGAATCCGCTTGACATTGAAAACCTTTCTTCTTTCGATCGAAGTAAGGCTGGTGCAGGTGTTTATGGAGAACACCACTGCCTTGTGGTACTGTAACAAACAGGGTGGGTGGAGTTGTGGACCCTATGTCAAGAGACTCTCCATCTCTAGACATAACTGGAATGCCAGCGCATTTCCCTGGTGATCCACCACTTGGCGGGCTCTCTGTGCCAGGGCAGACAAGCTCAGCAGACAATGCCTAGCAGATCCCAAATAGCGCTTCCATCCCAAAGGTGGTGCGTAGTCTCTTTCAAAAATGGGGAGATCGTTGGTTAGATTCTTTTGCCACCGCAGAAAAGGCACAATGTCTGCAATTCTGCACAGTGGAGTTTCCAAGACGGCTATCACTCAGACGCTTTCCGTTGCGTGTGGCCTCCTGTATGCCTTTCTGCCAATACCACTCCTGCACAGAGTTCTCAAGAAGATCGGAAACAACCGGGTCCAAGTTATTCTTGTTGCTCTAGATTGGGCTCTGAGAGTGTGGTATCCCGAACTGTTGAGCAGATTCCGTACCAACCTCCCATTCTTCCTTCTCTGTGAGCTGATTACAGTTAAAGGGCCCCACTTCTAAGTTCCTTGTAGTTTCACACCAGTTGTCACTTTTCATCGTTACTCAATGCTCCTGACATGAAAAGTTATGAAAATAACTGATGTCAGCCCACCGGGGTGGCGCCTTTATAGGTACCGCACATGCCATTTCCGGCACTGATGAAGAGTCGAACAACTCCACCTACCACCGTGCAGGAGTACGGCTCGAAAAAGTACAGCTCCAGTACGACGTCTGGGAAAGATTCAAAGGTAATTAATCTGCAGCTAGAGAAAATCATGACCAGAAAAGGTGTTAATGGAGGTAGGTAAATTGTTCATCCATGCCTAGGAGGCAGACAACCAAGAGGAAATAGTAGGCTGATGCTCTGCCGGAGGCCGATTAAAACAGTTGACAGGCTGGTGTTGACGTCGTAAGAAGCACAATCTACTTACTAAGACATGATAATGGCTCCTCAGTTGTCTCATGTAGATGGTAATTAGAAAGTGGGTAAGAGATGAGACCTCTGTAACACAACAAGATACCAGATACAGTTCAAGCGAACCAGAGGAAGTACCAGTTTCTCACTCTACCCACAGAGAAAGGAAACTAAACAAGGACATTCTGTGAAGCCCTAACATCACCAGAAAGGGGATCAGGATGAAATGATCCTTCATGTAAAAGACAGTGGAGAAATCTAACCCATGTTTTCTGAAAGTTACTTCTTGGACACGGACCTCTCACCGACGCCTAACCGGCAGGGCCTTGCCCGCTTATTGAGCTGTGTGCCCCTCTCGTCGAGGACTTCTCCATGGAGAATGTATGTTGATTGATGGAAAGGCCACCTTTCCAGTGTTGTCCTCAATTTTATGCAAAATTTTTGTGGACCGACCAACATGAGGTGCGTAACTTCTGCCTTTCTCCTGACCATGTTAACACCGCATACAAGGCCTGCCTTACCGTCTGTTCATAGACAACTCTTCGGTACTGACAGAAGAGAATGTGGGCACTCAAGAGGATGCAGTAGCAAGTCTCCGACAACACACCTATTATCTTCAAGGAACATCCCTTGCCTGATGTCAAAGGTGAAGAAGCCAGATGCTCAAGCATTCGGCCCCAAAATCTGTCACCCAGCTGGAGGTGGCTTTCTCTTCCAACTTCCAGACCCGTGAGTATGTTCAGCACAGCAACACTCACCATCCCTCCCAAATGGCCTAGAGTTGAGGCAGAACAATGGAGTCTAGTGTTAAGCCCTTCTACAAAACGTAGCCTTTCGAGTCTCCCTTGCCTTCAGGCTCTGGTCGGCACCGTCCTAAGGCTTTGGAGCTGACAACACCCCACTCGAGGGCACTGATCCCTCTCTGCAGTTGAGCCTGAAGACACTTTATGAGCCGAGAGGCTCCTCATCACTCCTCTTACGGGAAAGGTAGTCCTTTACACCCTGTCTGCCCAATGATCCACCGTTTGATCTGGTGCACACCAGAGATCTATTGGACAACTACGATGTCGAGCCTCCAAAGGATATGGAAAGCTGCCTGTTTAGGGTGGCACCCACAGACAATTCCACGGCATATCATGAAGTGAAACCGAGGGCGACCACATTCCGCAAGGTGGACAGGCATGTTCTCCTGGAGTAAGATGATTTGATAGAGACACTGTCCATGCCCCAAAAATACAGTCCAGTTCCTTGCCATTTTGAAAGATATGCTGAAGTCCACCACAGACACCTTAAAGAAACCAGTTAAGACGAGGGTGAAGAAAAAATATCAACCCTCCCCCGATGACCCACCTTAGATCCCTCCTGATTCCTTTATGGTCCATACCGTGCACAAGTGCGCAGGCGACAGGGGATGCTTCCCCACCTGTCAAAGACAGCAAGAAGCTAAACACCTCTGGAAAGACGGCAGCAGTAGAGGCTGCCATCCACTGAAGGTCTGCCAACTCAGTCAGCCTGCTCTCCCAGTACGATAGAGCATATTGGGATGAAGTGCCAGAGCTCATTAAGCATCTTCCAGATGAGTATAAAAAAAAGGGTGAGGAATCTGTGGCTGAAGGAATAACCATCTCCAATGCCACCACACTCTTTGCCCTAGACATGACTGACACCACATCCTGAAGGGTTCATACTAGTGTCTTGAATTGACACGATCCGTGGCTCTGTATCTCAGGTTTTAGATCAAGATCCAACCACATCTGCTCATCCGCCCTCCTATGGTGAGAACCGGTTAGGCCCACAGGTTGAGCACATGTTGAAAAAAACGAAGAAGGACACGGATACCGTCAAAGCCATAGATGCCCACCAGCAGTCACGACGTGGGTACACCAGGGGTGCCTACAGAGGCAACAACAGCAGGGCACCACCTCCAAAGAATGACTCACCTCACCATTCCCCTTCCCCCGAGACACATAACGTGTCCAGGGGATAGGCTGAAAGATTTACTCTCTCGCATGCTTTGTTCACCCTAAGTTGGCAGGGTGCCCAGGCGTGGGTCCCTTGCTCACTTTGCCACTGTATTCAAGCTTGCCTGTCTAATGACGGCTGATTAGCCAGAAACCGGTCCATGGATGCTTGTTTCCGGTCCACGGAAGACATGGCTTGGTAGTTCGGGATGGACTGTTCCCATGAGGCACAGGGTCAGACAGATTTGCATATGGCCATGTCTGAACTGGGGTGGTGGAGTGAGCTAAAGAATGATGATGGATTAAACCCAGATCAGTTGACTGGGGGTGAGTGCTTGCAATGTTCAACACTCCGCCGCCGCCTGCAGCTCATCCAAAACCAAGCGGTTCGCCTCATTTTCAGGCTCCCTAAATCTAGTCACACTACCTTTCTGCTCAAGACTCTCCATTGGCTCCCCATCAAGGAGCGCTCGCTCTTCAAGCTGGGATGTTTGACCTTTATGTCTCTAGCTGGCACCGCTCCTGCATTCCTCAGATCTAAGATCATTGCATTTGTTCCTGCTAGAAATATCCGCTCTGCCACTCAGTTCCTTCTCCTTGTCCCCCGATTTCGTAAGAAGAAATCGGGTGGATCCAGGTTTTCTACACTTGCCCCCCTCCTTTGGAACTCACTCCCTCTGACAATTAGGTCTATTCCCTCCTAGGTGGACTTTCGGGCTGCTCTGAAAACCCTTCTTTTTTCTTCCGCCTATACTTCTTAATCCTCCCCCTCCCTTCCTCAGTTTCAGTTCCCTTCTGCAGCGCCAAGAAACCGCCTGGAAGTAGAGCACTATACAAAACCCTTCAACTTCAACTTCTTCCGTCCATTTTTTTTTTTTTTTAAGACCTTTATTGTCCAACATACATTGTACACTGCAATTAGCTTACAACCCAGTCGGGCCAGCTGCGATCAATGAACATTACACTAGATGGGATAAATGAACACAGCTTCAAGGCCGACAACCCTGGGGTTCGGCAGCACATATCAACATGTCACATAACTCTGCAATCATACCATCATTCGGTTTTGCGAAAGTGTGTGGTCTATGGATTTTTCTTATAGGGTCTGTGGATTCAGGGTTGCTATGGTGGGTTGGCACTCATTAACAGCAACCGTGTCGGTCGAGCCCACCATTTCTTTCGTGCGTCGTTGGGAAGGGTATCAGTGTGGGTCAACATTCAGGTGAATACGGAGTTATATGAAAACTTCTTCCGTCCATCATCCCCTTTGGTTTTGCTACATCTAAAGATTGCATTGCTAGATGGCTAGTTAAGTGTATCCAGACTTGCTATCATAGAGACAAGAAAGCCCTATCTGTCACACACAGGGTGCAGTCTACTCAGCAGAAAAAGGCGGCAACTGTGGCCTTCCTGGAAAATATCCCCCTTGCTGAAAGGTGTAACATAGATATGTGGTCCACTCCACACACATTCACCAAACACTACTGTGTGGAAATCCTAGCCACACAACTGGCTATGGTTGGCTAGACGGTCCTAAGGTCCTAATTTCAGACATCTGCGTCTTCCATTCGCTTATCCAGTGCTGTGCAGAGGATGTGTATCTACAGAAGCACATGCTACGAATGGGAAATGTTGCTTACCTGGTAAAAGAATCTGTTCCTAGTGTTTAGTGCTGTAGATTGACTGCCTCACCCTTCTCTCCAGAAACATGTGATTCTGACCACAGATCTCTTCTTGTTCTCGATTAAACTCTTTTTTGTTATACATGTGCTCCATACTGTGTTTACTCACCACTCCACACTACTCTCACCCCCTATTCAAATCAAACTCTAACCTGGAGTTGGTGCCTATGCGAATACTCCTGAATAGGCACTGGCTTCAATCTATGAAGTAGATGGGCAACTTATCACAAAATATTTGTGAAGGTGGAAAAGAGTTGGCTAAACGCTGAATCAAGTAAAGTACTTAACCAGCAGGATTAGTTTCCCAGTGCTGTAAAAAG
Organism: Lissotriton helveticus; assembly: GCF_964261635.1. Lineage (NCBI taxonomy): Eukaryota > Metazoa > Chordata > Amphibia > Caudata > Salamandridae > Lissotriton > Lissotriton helveticus. The sequence goes on from NC_136061.1 coordinate 388,492,244, forward strand.
TGGTCATGGCTGCTGGAAGACAGATTTTGTATTATTTCATCTGTGAACAATATGCCGCCTGACTCTTCCGAGGATGTAAAATTCCATTGTCATTCAGCCCTTCCTACTGCTTTAAACTAAAGAGGAGATAATTGTTAGCAACCTTCCTTTCCCTGAAGTAAAGGCCATTTGATCTATGATTTACAGAAGGTAGTTAGTCAAGGCCAGCATCGGAGAAATGTGGCCAAGTCCATATGGTTTCATACCATTTCAGATTTGCTGCCCCTAATTCCAGAGGCCTCTTAGCCCTGGAGATATAGCGTTGCAATGTATCCAGGGAGAAGTGATTTCTGGTGAAATATAAAACGGTGCAAAATAATAATCTAAATTGTGACTCAGGGTGAAGTTGTGGCTTTCACCAGCTGAGCAAACTCCAATTAAAAGCACAACTCTGGAAAAAAAAGCTTTCCTGGATGGAAAGGGATATATTAACTCGGGATTTACTTAGCTAGGTTTCAGTTAAAAAATAATCAATTTGTTATTGTAATTTCCAGAACAGACTGGAGATGAGTGGCTGCTTGAGGACTGGGGTCCTCCTGACTAGGAGGAAAGATGATCTACACTTGATGGTAAACTTGAATCTCAGTATAGCCTCAACATCAAAGAAAGAGGAGGAGTCACCCTCTGGTAAAATAAAAATGGATCTGATTGAAAGGCTTTAGTACTCATGGAAATTAGGAGCGACTAATTAGCAGGGTTTAATAAGCTCTCGTAATTACAAAAACAACGAATCTAAGAACTGAATGAGTCAATCGAAGGCAAATTTGAAGCAAGGGGTATAGTGATAGATAACTTAGAAAAGCATACAGCCAGCTGCGAGGCCAGTGTATGTGACAGTTCCAGAGGTTGCAACGAGCTGCAGCCAAATAAAGGCTGTTAACTAAAACAGCCTTGTTTGATACAAGACAGAAGCCCTGAAATCCTAAGGGCAATGGGCCTCCATCAAGACTCAGGAAAAGAAAATGAAAAAATATGCCGTCCCTCTGGAAGTCTAACTTATGAGTATTTAGCTCCCATCAAACGGTATGTTATTCTGGTTTCAAACTAAAAGAAGAGGTAGAAAGCATGGCTAGGGCTTCCAGGTAGCGGGGAAAGGAAAGCTTTTAATGCCCTTCTGAAATATGCATGCAGAAGTGTCAGTTGCAAAATGAACAATTATATACCACAAATGAACGTAGTTCAATGGAACTCAACCAACAGCATGCGTTGGCGGTCCGCAAGGTCTAAGCACACACTGGTAAACAAATGGGCTTGACTTTGGCTCACTGCTGTGTGCGGCCTATTTACCAGGAGCTCTGCACATGCTCCGAAGCAGATGATACTACTGAGAATCAAAAAAAATTTCAATCAAGATGGTACCTAAAATAGATATGAAGGGGGACAGACTTCAAGCATGTGTGATCCAGCAAGTCAGCCTAGTCGAAAGAAGGACCAAATAGAACAGGTGTAGCCCACAGACTCCATGAATGAAGGGTATCATATTCGATCTCGCACTAATGCAATGCATGCAAAGCACAGTAAGAGAGGAATAATAGCACGTGAAGGACTTCCCCAAGTAATGGCCGGCGTTTTTTGCAGCTTACCTCCGAGCTGTCTCTGATATCGTGGATTTTCCTTTAGTTGGAATTCTGGAGTATATTTTTGCATGTTCTGCACAGGTAGTTCTAAATCCCGCCATTCCTAATTCTGTGAATATGACACAGAAATGAATCTTTGGTGAGAATATGGCACCTGTCGTGCTCCGTGATGTTGATACTGCAATCTTTATCTTAGCCAATAAGCAGGGAAGCGCTGACACTGCTCCAGGTGACCAATGACCCTAAAACAGTGGTTTGCCAGCATAAGAAGTTGGTATTTGTACATCTAAGTTGCACTTTTGGTGAGTAAGAACTTTGTGAAATCAACCTTCAACTGCTAAAAGCATTTTCAGCAAGAAAAGCTGTGAAGTACTTTTCAATTGAATATATTACATAAATTGCTATCGAATTGGTCTGTGTATAACGTAATATCCCTCTTAGTATTAAACTATGGATTCTACAGAATGTTCCTCTAGCAAGGCTTGACTGGACAGTCAGCCACTTTGGCATTTTCATGGTAGAATACAAGCTCAGAGGCAGCTTTCAGATCAGAATGGGGCTGCCATGCCCCAGCCATACTCCATTCTCCAATTCTAGTCACTGCCACTTGCAATGTGGTGCTGGTTTAAACATTTTTGCCAGGTCCAGCCTGTCCTCTAGTAACTGACCAGGCTTCTCTAAGATGTAAAAACATGTTTTGGTTGCCTCCATTGATTCCGTGTTACCTGACAGGATTGGACAGAGCTGACTCTTTCGCTGACTGAACCATATTAAAGACCGACTCTTAACCAAAGATATTAGAGTAGTTTCCAATGGATCCGAGATACCGTCGTGGCCTTGCACTAATGCAATTGTCTCACGCAGCTAGTCGGGGTCCCTCCTATGCAGTCACTCTTTAAGGCTAGCATTTCTTCAGAACAGTAAGCCTAGATATTAATCTGATCTTTGTGCTTAAAACGATCTCGTTTTCTGGACATGAACAACTTTGGAATGATTCTTATATGGAGGCACTGTGTGCAAAATTATTTCACCCAAGCCTTCCTCAAGTGCTTGCATTTAATCTGTTAACCCATCTTCAATCACTGCCACTAAATAATAATAATTATTCGTCTTGCCTCGTCTAATGTTAGAATGGGTCGTTATTGCAAGCAAGATTTGGCTGTCTTAGTAATTCTTAGGAACTTTTGGCTCATTTACACTACTGTTAATATCCACTGCTGTTCTTTCATTTGACCTTTCATTTGTTTCATTGTATTTATAGTGCATGTGTTGTTGTATGTCGTTGCCACAGAGTGCTTTGGGTGGTACAGAGTGGAATATGGGGAAAAGGAGTAGATCTTAATGAAAACATGGTAACTGTCATGCTTCTACAGCATGTTGGCGCTATTCCAGATAGCCGTTAAGAATAATGTGGTTCGATTTCAAAGACTTCCTTTGGCACATTGGCTAGTCGTGTATCAAGCATAGTGTAAACACATAGTGGATCTTGCTTTAGGAAGCTGGTTTGGTAGGCTTGGGTAATTTGAAAGGGAAGTTCATGTGTTTGTGAGTTGGATAGAGGTTGAGATTTAGAAAGCACTAAAGTACCAACACTGGAGACGTATATGCAGAGAACATCGACAATTCTGTAAAAAAAACTTGAGGCAATCGAAATATGTTCTCTAAAACTGTCAAAGAGCAATGACCCTACAGACTCAATTTCTCGTCATTTTTCAGAACGAAACTGATAATCCTTCCACCAGTTTTCCTATTCTAAGCCTAAGTTAGTAAAAAAATGGCCTGTACACGAGGGTACAGAGATGGAACCCAGGCAATGTTTGCATACATAACAAAAAGTTGTATCACAGCTGTGTTGCCATTTTTGTGGTTTTAAATTTGATAAGCGACAGTTCGTCCATAGTGAAGTAAAGTATGCACAATGTTAGCGATGGTGCTAAGTAGTACTGATTATCCTTGGTTTACTTTTGTGCCTAGTAGAGCTCCTTTCATAAGCTCATTTGTGAAATTGAAAACTTTGCAGAAAAAAGGTGAGCACTTGGTTTCTTTTGAATAAGTGCTCTCTGTGGAGCTACTGTTCCATTAAGGAAGCGAGACCGGTTTCTGTTGAGGTCTCAGACACTGTGCCTACTCATGGTTATGGGTGCATTTTTCCTTGTTTGCTGGTGGATTCATTTGCCTTTTATGTTATGAGACCATAATGCATAGCGAGTATAACAAAGTCTTTGCCGGAGTTGACAGTCTTATTGCCTCTTTCGGAAGGGGAAGCCTCACTGAGAGCTCTTGTGGGTTACCAGATGTTGTACTCTAATCCGTCCTTTATCCGGCTGCTACCACAAGATCTTAGTTCATTTAGTAACGGATAAAGACCGTGTCATTGATGTTCGTGTAGGGAGGGCTGGAGAGCCTACTAAGGAAGGCCATCTCTGGCACTCCCAGCTGGTAGAAACTCCGAGCTTCTGGGATCTCTTACTGAAGCGCGTGCCTCAGCTGGCCAGTATGGCCTTAAATGATATGGTTAGGAATTGACTGACATCTGTTTCCTGGTTAAAGGAGATTGTTTTGACTCGATGCCCGACTGCAATGCTTACTGATCAGCAGTATCTGCATTCAGTCCCCTTCTGGCTGCGTATTTCGTTTTTTGTTAGTACTGTGGCATTAGTGTGCAGGTTTTGGGTGACATCTGAAATGCTTCTGTTTTGTGCTGGTGACTGTAAATGTAATCTCTCCAGGCCCCTTCTTCAAATCAAAGCAGGTGTTTTTTAATCTGAAAGCGGGAGGTTCAGTGCCTAGGCTGACCAGATGACTCTCAGTGGGGCACCATATGTCCAGTCATGGACTTTCATTTTTAAATCTTTCAATTGAGTGAGTTGTAGTCTTGACTAGTTAAATTTAATTTAACTAAATGAATTATTACAATTGCTTGCGCTGCTTTGTAAAAAGAAAGATCAGGATTAAATACCTGATTTTCCGATGGCACAGTCGTCTAGTCACCCTACATGTCCCCCATAAATCTCTTCCCATGTCTGCAACACATTGGCAGGGTTTATATGTACTGTCCTTTCATGAGTGTGGCACACATCAGAATGTTTAAGAGCTTATTTTAGAAACTACTTTGTGAGTACTTCAGGAGCTCACTGGCAGGGCCTGTGCACAGGGTGTCATGCACAGGGTGTCACACACAGACTTTTAGCCATGCACAAACTTTTCATATCCAATAAAACTTACCACCTGCATATAATTAGTTTGGAATATAAACAGTTCTGGTTTGAGGTTCACTGGCTAGCTATTGGAGTTGCTGTTCTGGAACAACTGGTTGCCGATGGTCTGGTTTGAAAAGTTGTGAGTGGGTTCTGGTACAGCAGTTGTAAGGTGTTGTAAGCCAAGTTTAAGGTACATTGACTGACCTGTGTTTGGCCCCAGCACTAGAAGAATTGTTTTGTGTTCCAGTGCTTGAATTATTAGCTGTGCCACAAGCCAGGATTCAAGTGAATTGGCAACATTGTGTGATTGTGTCTGAATAGAAGCATATGCCATTGGCTATAAATGAAAGAACTGGTAGATGGATCTCTGAACAAGTGTAGCCGGAGGGGGTGTGGTATGTGAAGCTGTAGTTGTTTTGTCAGAGCTGCGTGCATGTCCAAGCAATTGATTAATAAAAGGGGATACGTGGTTTCACTTGGGTATCTCTGCACAGTGGTGTGCTCATGCCTTTTGTTTTCAATATCTTGAAGAGAATTTGGAGGCTGTTGTGGATTACAAAAAACAATCTGAAGTACACGCCAGTACAAGAGCAGATGTTTGCTGTTTTGCTGTTAACCTTTGTCCAAATATGTCAACCCTCAAAAATGCCGTGAATGATATTCTGTCCTGCACTAAACATCTTTAGGAATTATGTATGGAAATAGATGCTTGACACACATATTTGGTGACAACAGGGTCCTACAAACATAGGCAGCGTGGTCATCAGAAGTTGTCTGATTGCCCAGGGCATTTGATTGCATCCTTTAGAGGTCCTCCTATCCTCCTAAGAGATGCGATCCTAACATTGTATTGCTATCCCTCCCATATCCATTTCTGAACCATTAAATATTTTTCATCTGGTCTACGTGGGCTCAGGACACACTTTCATGTATCCACAAGGTAATGGCTGAATTTACTCTAGAGCCACAGATTCTTTCTTCATATAATGAAAAATTGGTTTAATCACACCTCTAGTACTCTTTCATGCATAGTTATTTCATTGTCATTAGCATATTGTCACCTATCCTGCATTTAAGCGTGTGCTGTGATCTCCTTTTACAACTTGAGCAGCTTTTAGCAGTAACCGAAATTATGATTCCCTCTCTGGCTTTAGGATGGAGACGTTTCCGACAGTGGCTGAAAAAGTTCTGAGAGAATTCCATGCTTTGATCCAGCACAGCCCATCCCCCATTGGATGTGTCCGCATGCTGCAGCTTATGGCCATTAACATGTTTGCTGTGCACACCTCCCAGTTGAAAGGTACAGTGTCTGGCAATGAACCTATGCAGTTTATTATTTTAGGTTTGGCATTAGCCAATACCTTGTTATTTTACTAAAATGATATATAGAAGGTATTTACCCAGTGGGGTTTTCAGCAAGTGCTTTTCACCCACTGGCCTGTTGAATTTGTCACATTATTCTTGTGCACCCTCCAGCATGCTGCATGGCAACCTTTGGCTACCTTCACTTGAAGTGGTGGCATTCAGCTCTTTCACAAGGAGCTCATCCACGCTCAAAGTATCTCCCTTCTGTGACGGGAGTACTTTGGAATAGTGTGCCTTCTAAAACACAAAAATATTTTGCTTTAAGCCAACATAACCATAATAAAATAAAATCAGCATTGACAAAGCCAAAAGGCTGGCAGTCAATGCCAGACATTCTGGCTTTGCCAGTGCTTGGTTTTCTTTGATGCTTCATTGAACTCTCACTATTTTGGGCGTTTGGGAGAATGCTAGCACTAGGTGTGAGATGAGGAGGTGGGCTTTATGTTGCCTGGGAGGTTTTCTGTTTGAGGTTTTATGGTTCCTAAAGTGAAGGTTTTTCATGATGTAGATCGTTTGCGTATGGTTGAGTGGAGGAACTTATGTGAGGAGTTTATACTGCCAGATACGTCTATTAATTGTCTGTGGGTATTTCTGTTGCTTGAGAGGTGGACATTCACCGTCTAGACGTATCTGCAAAATCTTTCTAGGGTGGATGCCAAATTGAAGTGCCACTTAGATTTGGGGTTCTTGTCAGTTTTGAAGACTGTTTAGTAATTATGGAAAGCTTTGGTAGAACTGTGCATCTTATGTACAAAGGTATTTTGCAGGCACAGAACCTGAGATTGGCAAAAAAACACCAAGCTTGAGTCAGCAAAACAACTTTTTTTTAAAAAAGATATCAAAAACCATTTGAGTTCCAGAATTCTTTCCAACTCTAAAAAGGGTTTTGGGGTCCATCATTTATCACAGGTGAGAGAAGGGGCATGAAAGATGGGTCCCTCTACTATTTGGGATTCAAAATTAAATGTATCAATAGTTTGTACCCTGATTGATCACATTCTGACCCCTCACTGATTTGCAATGGGGAAGGAGTCGCAGGAATCGTGTCAGCAGCCCAAACATGAAACCTATATTTTTTAAAAGCAGCACCTGTCTCTTTAATAGAAGTCTGCTTTTAAAAAATGCTTTCTGTTTCTGGAATGCAAATACAATGATGGGGGTGAGGGGTTGGGTCTTCTGTTTCTTTTAGGCCTCTGTCACTGAATTTACAGCCAAATATAGAGTGCCCAATTAATAATTAGTCTGCTGGTTTTGCCACCTCCCTCTGAAAGAATCCTTTGGAATGAGACCTATGTGCTGATTGCCCATCCATGGTTTGTTAGTGGGTGTAGTACATCTGGCATTTAGTCTTTAATGAATGTTTGCTGCATTTGTCCTTGCAGATCAATTCCTGATTAAATGGTTTAGTTCGTTCTTATCATGAAGGGAACAATAAAAAGACTGTACACCAACTACGCTAGGCGGTCACTACCCAGGCAGTCCTCTGCACACACAGTGGATGGAGAGCATGTCTTTGAGATTGAACAGGGGAGTACTTTGGGTTCCCTTTGGCCATGCAACTGCATGGATCTAACATTTGGGTGGTCAGTTAGTCCAGCTTGCATCAGTGACAATTATGTGATCATTGAGCCCCATATTTCATACGGGGCTCACTGATCACATAAATGTGAGTGCTTTGCAGGGAGAAAACAAAAAACAAAAAAATGCAAGGTGGAACTCCGGAGACATTCTGGACATACTTAATCCGAGCCACATTCCGTTTTGAGATCTTCATCTTCTTAGTGGGCAAAGTTTTAAGATCCGTAACAAGTAACAGCAAATAAAATATGTATTGGGGTGCATGTGAAGCAACTTCTGAAAATCCTTCATTAAAAAAAACGATTGATGATTTAAAAAGAAAAAATGTGCATGCCAAACGTATCCCCTACTCCCCCCAACTAGTCACTTTTGTAATTTATTTATGTAGATTTGTTTGTCCTCATTCGCTAAGATATTTCATGTTTGTGCCCTTATCTTAGAGAAGCAAGAGTAAAAACCTGCCCCGCCCAAGTATTGGTTCACTGATTTTTCCTTATACCATGGTGCTTACTGCTGGTATCGAAATACAAAGAGCAGCAGTTAGGGGTAATCACGGGACAAGCTTTAACTTCTGTTGCTCATACAGATCATTCTACCATTCTACTTCTGCTAACGTCATGCTGTCACCATTTCACCAGAGCTAGCCAATGTCTAATTCCCTAACCCCGATCTTTTGCATCCTTATTTACATTGTAAATTATCGACCCCAACCAGTCCACATACATCGGTGGGGAATTGCTAAGCCACTTCCTGCATATTTTTCTTCGGTCCAAGAGGATCATATATAACAGAAATTTTGATCTATTTGTGTCCAAACTACCCATGCCTTCCAGGGTCCCAGAGGTAACAAGGGAGAGATTTACCTGGATATTCATAGTATGAATCTCACTCATAGCACTCATAGACTTACATACTTCTTCCCAGAAGCTCTGGATTGCTGGACATTCCTCAAACATATGGATGTCATTTGTCTTCTCAAGCCCACACTTTGTGCTTCTCACTACACCGCCTCTTCCCATCTTCAACAAAACAGAGCTCTGAGCACACACTAATACAAATTCAAAAGAAAGTCATTTGATAGTAGATATGTTCTTCAGATATTTTCTTTAATCTAATAATGCTTCTTACACCAGCCAACATGTGTTTCGTCTGTGGGCGAGTGGCCCTATGACTTCCTCAGGGCTGGCAAATTAAATGAATTTGTCGTATAAATTCGTCAGGTTATTAATAAACATTCAAAACAACTTGGCCCTGGGCACACCTTATTATCTTAGTTCTTATGTTTCTTATATTGTTTGCCTCTTTTATTCACCTGTTGCGTGCTATCAGGTGTCATGGGGCTGCCTGTCCCCTATGTACTATGAAACTTCTTGAAGCGGGAAGTGAACAACTGTTACTCCCTGACCTGATGCACAGCTCGACTGCCTTCAACTACTCCTCAAAAATAATATACACAAATTAGCTTTGTTTTTTCATTATTTTCTCTTGGTTTTATTCACCATATTTTTTCAGTGTGAAAACACATCTTTTTCTTATTTTCTATATTTTGTATATTTTTTAACTCATCTTCATTTGCATTACATAACGTGTAATAATCAATTCATATACAGTTAATCTTTGGTGTGATCTGGCTCACACTTTCACACAGCCCATAACAATAGTATACCGTCGATTGAGGTTTTAATAGGCCCGATGCATTTCGGGACCCTGTCCCTTCTTCGGGGGCCTTCCTGTGAAAAGAATATATGTGTATCACAATTTACTTCACATTATTTGCTTATTTACATTTGTTTTTATACTTCAAGGACACTTTAAGAATCGATTCTACCACCAAGGTTAAAACTCAGAATTTTCTAGTTCATTTATTTAAGCTCTACGATGCTGTAAATGTTTCTTGTTCATATATATACGATTTCTGTCTTTAAACTGACCACTATAGAAGTGTTGTTTACCTGGTTCAAACCACAATGAGATAGATGATGTAATGGAACCGGTGTAGATTATCTATTGATCTAATTATCATACCAAGTTTTCAAAAAGTATGTTAAGACACAACGAACATTCTTAGCTCACCATAATAGATGTAATACTTTCAAGGTTGATATCACAGTTGAATTTCATAATACATTTAAACTGTTAAGCACTTTCTGCAAACTGGGTTATATTTGGAAACACTCAGTAATTAATTGGAAACTTATATTAGAAACTTTTACTTAAAACATAGGTTCATTTGAGACATTGGTGCATTGATGCAATTCTATTTACCTTATCTTTCGGTGTTAATGTTCTTATTAAGTCATGTGCTGCTAGACGATATAGACACGCGAAGAGCTGTAAAATTCAATAAATCCAGTATAACACTTTACTCAATATTCGGCGCTGATGTCAGTTAACGTAAACATGTTTTTTTACCTGATGCTAAGAGTCGTCTTCTCACATATGCTTTTAGATGGTGTATCAACGTTACATTCGGTACCTTTCTATTCGTTTTGGTGACCTGAAAGTGTAATATTAAATGTACGTGAATATTTTTCTTCTATCAATTATGAGAGGAATATTCTCGCATAGTTTGTTGCTAGATCGACTCACCCGCTTCAATTCGTGTTCTTAGCTGTGGCTTCTCGGTCTCTAGTTGACTTCTGATTGCTCAAAGTCTCGAGAGATTTACGTACATTTATAATTTTCTCTCATTGGAGGGTTCGTTTGTTTCCGCGATTTCTCGCACCATATTGGAATGGTGTGGAACTGCCTCAGACATGATAAATTGGATATGGGATGTTTTTTATAAGATCAAAAAGGAATATGAAGCATGGTACAATATGAATGAGCTAGAAGAGAACATCTAGACAATAAAGAAATTCAGATGTAAGATTTTTGGAATATCATAGAAGTAATCTAGAGTCATCAACTCAAGCCATTGAGATCACGTTCCAGGTCTGTTATATCTATGATCATGACTGTTAAGCAATATGATCCGTGTACTGTTCCTACATAGAATTGTATAAAATATGTTGTAAAACATAGCGGTTTGATAATAACACCAGATAATTAATTGGATGCATACGACCACAACCATCTTTTTTAATAGAAACATACATTATAATACATTTCAAATATTTGAGGCAGTTCTACACCATTCCAATATGGCGCGAGAAACATCTATGATCAAGACTGTTAGCAAGATAATCCATGTACGATTCGTATATTGAATTGTACCAAATATGTTGTATAATAGAGCCGTCTGACAATAATACCTGATAATTAATTACATGTATATGACCACATTCACTTTTTTATAAACAACCACCTTTTTATAAGGAACGTATATTATATTTCAAATGTCTGAGGCAGTTCCACACCATTCCAATATGGCGCGAGAAATCGCGGAAACAAACGAACCCTCCAATGAGAGAAAATTATAAATGTACGTAAATCTCTCGAGACTTTGAGCAATCAGAAGTCAACTAGAGACCGAGAAGCCACAGCTAAGAACACGAATTGAAGCGGGTGAGTCGATCTAGCAACAAACTATGCGAGAATATTCCTCTCATAATTGATAGAAGAAAAATATTCACGTACATTTAATATTACACTTTCAGGTCACCAAAACGAATAGAAAGGTACCGAATGTAACGTTGATACACCATCTAAAAGCATATGTGAGAAGACGACTCTTAGCATCAGGTAAAAAAACATGTTTACGTTAACTGACATCAGCGCCGAATATTGAGTAAAGTGTTATACTGGATTTATTGAATTTTACAGCTCTTCGCGTGTCTATATCGTTTAGCAGCACATGACTTAATAAGAACATTAACACCGAAAGATAAGGTAAATAGAATTGCATCAATGCACCGATGTCTCAAATGAACCTATGTTTTAAGTAAAAGTTTCTAATATAAGTTTCCAATTAATTACTGAGTGTTTCCAAATATAACCCAGTTTGCAGAAAGTGCTTAACAGTTTAAATGTATTATGAAATTCAACTGTGATATCAACCTTGAAAGTATTACATCTATTATGGCGAGCTAAGAATGTTCGTTGTGTCTTAACATACTTTTTGAAAACTTGGTATGATAATTAGATCAATAGATAATCTATACCGGTTCCATTACATCATCTATCTCATTGTGGTTTGAACCAGGTAAACAACACTTCTATAGTGGTCAGTTTAAAGACAGAAATCGCATATATATGAACAAGAAACATTTACAGCATCGTAGAGCTTAAATAAATGAACTAGAAAATTCTGAGTTTTAACCTTGGTGGTAGAATCGATTCTTAAAGTGTCCTTGAAGTATAAAAACAAATGTAAATAAGCAAATAATGTGAAGTAAATTGTGATACACATATATTCTTTTCACAGGAAGGCCCCCGAAGAAGGGACAGGTTCCCGAAATGCATCGGGCCTATTAAAACCTGAATCGACGGTATACTATTGTTATGGGCTGTTAAAGTGTGAGCCAGATCACACCAAAGATTAACTGTATATGAATTGAATATTACACGTTATGTAATGCAAATGAAGATGAGTTAAAAAATATACAAAATATAGAAAATAAGAAAAAGATGTGTTTTCACACTGAAAAAATATGGTGAATAAAACCAAGAGAAAATAATGAAAAAACAAAGCTAATTTGTGTATATTATTTTTGAGGAGTAGTTGAAGGCAGTCGAGCTGTGCATCAGGTCAGGGAGTAACAGTTGTTCACTTCCCGCTTCAAGGAGTATTAATAAACATTGACAGATCATTTCTTATGTGTTTGTAACCATAGTACACCACTACAAAGTGAACACCGGATAAAAACCATGCTTCAGATTATACAGGTGCACCGCTATTATCCTTGTTAGGTGTGACATTCTTCTCGTAGCATACGAATTAAGACACTATGTAACAAACCAATATTATATCCCTAGGTCTTAAGTTACCACTACCACCACAAATTGTTTGCAAATGATCAAGGATGTTTTCGTGTGTTATAATTTGAGCATGTAAACCAGTCATGTGCTCATTATCTCACCACAGTTTGTGTGTTAAATTTAGAAGTAAGTTGTTGTTACCCTAACTTAAAAGGTACCTGTTAGGATATATTCTTCCCTGACAAACGAAATTTAAAGGGATCAGAGTCAGTAACTCTCATTATCTAAAAGTACTTTAAAAGTGGATTTCTAAAGAAACCACATACCTTCTCAGTGTATGGTTCGCCACCTAATGGCGTGCATGATATGTTGTAATCCTTATGTGTATCAAAGTTTTCTTGCCTCCTACGTTTAACATTTAAAAAAAACTTAGTAACCAAAATGTCCGCTTAGGACAAAAGTTCCTGGTTGTAAAACTCACCTCTAGCGCTCTATTTCCCTATGACAGTTGTGGAACTAGAGAATTTAAGTTAATCAGGAATATACCCATTGTCGTGTATTTCTATAGGTTCTGAATCAGTCCCCCTATTCCTGACCCTATTTTGGTTAAACTAACTATCAAGTTAACTAACAGTCAGCCCATGAGGCAAGAAAACCCCCATGATGCAGATACCGTTATCTGACGCAGTCACACTACGGCACAGGAACGTGTTATCTGATTAGGTCATAACGCTTGAGATCTAATTAGACAAGCGACATTCCTCCAGCCCCTGATAAGGCATACGACGTTCTCATAACAAATCAAACCTATGACAACCTGGAAAATCCGTGCGGCCATTGTTTTGATTTCACAGAGAACTTTAGTAAAGAATGTGCTAACGAGCAAGTCGTATGACATCTTTATTGACGTATCTATGTCCATCCTTACGTCAATCTCGGCACCTTTAAGGTATAAATATTACCGATCTTGCCCTATGCAAACACACGCGTGGTGACAAGACGGAGCAGCCATACTTGCCGAAGCCGAGAGCAGAAGCAGACCCCGCTGGCAGCAGCCCCGCCTTCCTGACGCGCTGAGAGACGCGCTGCTATCTCAAGCCGAGAGACTCAGCACCGGCGTTTCTGGGCAGCCCTCGCAGGCAGCCTGGAATATCGAGAGCAGAGAAAGAGATACCATTCCTCATTCATCCTAACTTCCAGGTACAGAACTGAATAACCCCTCACAGAGAATTCTTTAGTTATTCACTTGGCAAAAACAAACTTAACTTAAACTGTAACTTTCTATTCCCGCCCACGCATTAGACTTAGGTCAGGTACACGGGGTAGGCGTATTTAGAAACACCAGTTGAGTACGTTTAGTCAAATGTATATGTGTATGTAAATATATTTTAATCATTTTAAACATCATATGGCTCAGAAACCATATCAATGTTTTTACAGTATTATTTTATACTATTGCTTTTAATGTATGCACTTTACTTAACTATAAGTATTGCAATAATATCGATCCATTTCTCATGTATGAGAAAAGAGACTGATCAATAAATAACATCTTTTATTGAACACGCCCGTCTCTTCCTTTTCTCTACATTCTGATGAGACTAAGAATGCACGTACTGACTGAGTAAAATAATTGCCTTGTGCTCACACGACTCTCGAGATTGACTCTTGATTAGGGGAGAGCAAAGTTGTCATGTTCTATGGTTGTCAGAAACTAAATCCCTTCTTGTCTAATCAGGGGAGTTAATTCCTTCCTTGAACATTCGAGAAAGTTTCTAGCGAACTCTGAGCTTAGCTGGCAAACCCAAAAATTAAGTCTAGTATCGACAGTAGTAGACCTAGTTAACGTCTGGCCTAGGCCTTTACTGCTGTAGGTATTATTCCAATGCGCAGAGCCTATTGGGAAAATAGGAGCTACACTACACCATATTATAACAACTCGACATATACATGCTCTCTTTTGTTTATATCCCGCAAATCCTTAGCTAATGCGTATATAACATTTACACCACTGTGCATTTCCAAAACAAATATTGTGTGTCCTGATTAATTAAAACCGGTATTCATGTAATGGCAAGAGGCGTGTATTTTTGAGTGCTAGGACGCATGGTGTGGCAAAAACTCCCAAAAGGTCCCACCATCTTTTAATGTCAGTGGAAACAAATACAACCGGGAAAAGACTCCCATTTGTTTTCCATTACAAATTAAAATAAATTATACCTTAAAATTAGGCAACTTTAAATTTAAGTCAAGCTCACATCGTCAAACTAGGAAGTTAAAAATAAACGGTAAATGATAATAACGTATTGTTTTTCAAGAGTGATATGTAGCGTAAATATCCAATATTCTCCACTATCGAAACTGGTGTCAAATAGTCGGAGCTGTGTCGTTTACCACAAATATAGTATCTAACAAAACTTGTCTAATTTTCTTCTGGCAAGTATTTAAATGTGTCAGACTTGCCTATCACGCCCATAATTCTCTAATTCCACAGTCATGTATACTTTTGAAATTGATTTTTTAGTGAATCGTCTGTCAGTTGTAGATGTGTCTGAATTTAATACTGATCTACGAGTGGTGTCTTCGACCAGGATTATGGGCCATATTATATTATTATGATCATTAATCAATTTACTGTTCATGGTCTGTAGTCGCAAGTGTTCGCAATCTGGTCTGATAATACCAAATGTACTTTTCAATCATAATCAATTCCAACTTCATTTCCTTGTGCCAAATATAGAGTAGACATGATTATTAAGATGATGGGCTGTATCTAAATATGCATTCTTAAACTGTATTGATCAACATAAGCAAATATTTCCAAATATACGCATTAAAAATTAAATCATCATATAATCTTCATATAATAAAACCTTTAGATATTACCCAGTACTTTTCTCAACACTATAAGTCAAGCTATTGAAAGGGAAATATTGTCTGTCCACAGATAAATAATGTAGCCATCATTCAGTTATCTAGTTTACCTACCTCCTAGAAAATGATGTAATTCATGATCCATATTTAGGCCATACTCAACTGTGTGTAATCTCATAATCCACATGGCTTCACGTCTTCTGAAGGGCAATTCCCTTTTCCCACCCATAGGATTTCTTGGTACATGATCTATACCATAAAACTCAACATTTTTAGGTGTTCCTTGTGACTGACTATCTTTTACGTGAACCACCATTAGATATTTTACATCTCCCATTTTCACTGCCCTCATGTGTTCCCACACTCTCTTTGAGAGCATGAATGGTGCTCCCCACATGCATAAATCCACATAAACACAGTATAACATACACTACAAACTCAGTTGTACATGTGATGTTCATATGTTTAGTATATTCCTTCTTTCTTAAATCTGTGAAATTACTCACTTTGTCCTTGTCCCATCTACACATTGTACAAAATCCACATTTGTAAAATTTCTGTTTGTTTGGTGAGCCAATCAGCTTGTTGTAACCTAGGGTAACTTGGACATAATAGAGTCCGCAATCTACTGCCATTGTGGTATGTAACATATGGTTTCTTAATGTATTCCTCTAACCGCTTATCTCCCTTCAACAAGTGCCAATGTTTATTTAGTCATTTGCGGTGTTTGTGTGACAGACCATTATGATCTGTAATATGGTTTATTCACTCAAAATCAATTATTTCCCTAGTATGAGTATCTAAAGTATATTGTCTGTGTATACCAGCCATTCTTCTCCTTGCTGTTCTTATTACATGTATACTATATCCTCTTTCTATAAATCGTCTCTCCATATCCTATATACATATTTTAAATTAATGCACCTCACTACAATTCCTTCTTGCTCGCATCATTTCCCCAATGAGGATAGTGTTGATCTGACTCCTGGGGTGTGAGCTAGAAGCGTGCTAAGTTGCATTACATAAGTTAGGTTTGTGGAAACTTTTACTGTTGTAATTTTCCTTCTTTTATATACAGCTCCAAGTCTAAAAACTCAATTCTCTTCTTACTATACTTGGAAGTCCACTTAATATTCACTTCATTATTGTTAAAGTGAACAAGGAACTAATTCAACTGTATGTCATTACCCATCCAAATCAACAGACAGTCATTGATCTATCGTCCCCAGTACAGTATATGTTCGATCCATTGTGACCCTCTTTGGTCCCAGATATGACCCTCCTCAAACACACCCATAAAGAGGTTTGCATAAGAGGGGGCAAATCTGGAGCCCATTGCAGTCCCCTGTAGCTGCTTATGCCATGGTCTGACCATTTCCTGCTCCCATTTACCTGGGTCATGCGGGAAATGAGTCCACCAGCGATGGAAATTAAAAAGCTTATCCGCACCAGGTCAAAACTTCTGTTGGAATTATGGGTGACTAATTTGGAAAACACAAGACCAATACCCCACCCAAATCCTATTATCGTAAATGATACATTTAATAATTGGTTAGAGTCCTCGCTTAACACCGTCCTTCCCCAAAAAAGAGATGCATATAAAAACAGGAATCAATAGAAATCCTTGGAACTCCCCCTGGACTCCGGAAACTTAAGCAAAAGTGCAAAATATTGGAAAGTAAGTGGAGAAAGGACTTTTCACTTGATGACAAAGTAAAATATAGAGAAGCCTTAAAACACTATAAGGCAGAAATCAAAACTGTGCAAAGCTGCTACTATCAAGATAGAATCACATCTACTGTTAACTCCCCGTGCGAAATTTTCCATATTGCAAAATCACTCTTGACCCCCTCCCCCCGCCCCCACCCCACCCCCCGGCCTCCCCACAGACTGCAGATAATCCTCAACTCCGAAGTAACCAGATATCATTCTTGTTTGCAAAAATACTAACAATCTATACGTACGTCCTTCCCCTTGGAAAGAGACCAACAGATGGTACCCTCAATCGACTCAATAAAGGAACAGGACCTGCTGGAGGAATTCCCCACCCCCATTGGACCAAACCTCCTTAAAAAAGATCTTGAATCATCTTAAATCTGGCTCACCAATAGACCCAGCTCCTCCTACCATTTTAAATAAGATTAGTAAGACTATTTCTCCAATCATACTAGACCTGATCAATGCCTCCCTTCTCATTGAAATTGTGTGTCCGCTGTGGAAACAGGAGATGGTCAAGGCTCTGTTGAAAAAAACCTAATCGGGACCCGGAAGAATGGGCTAATTACCGACCCATATCTTTGTTGCCAGGTATAAGTAAAATTGCTGAGAAGCATGTTAATTCGTCCCTCTCTGGTTTCCTGGAAAAAACAACCAGTTTCACCCCTCACAGACCTGTTTCAGATCACAGCAGGGTACAGAGACCATACTCCTGTCGGTAGAGGGGGAAACCAGAAAAATCCTTGACGGCGGAGGCTGCGCAGTAATCATTTTATGAGACCGGAGCTCAGCCTTCGGCACAGTTAATCACCCATTGTTGATTAGTAGACTCCGATGTAAGAGTGACAGGAATGGCACTTAAATAGTTGCACATAAAAAGCTCTGGGGTCTTGCTTGACTCTAACCTGTATTTTAAGGAACAAGCTCGAAAAGTAGCAGCCACCTGCTATGGCCTTCTGAGGATGATCAGGAAAATCCTTCCCTTATTACCTTTCATGGCAAGAAGGCTGCTAGTTCAAGCACTGATTTTGTCACGGCTTGACTTTGCGAACGCTCCATATTTAGGAGCCCCACTTTCTACAACCAAAATATTACCAACAGTTCAAAATTGTGCAGCCCGGTTGCTCCTAAATATCCTGAAACATCTCTCAGCCAAACCTGCTCTTGCCTCTCTGCATTGGCCCCCAATTAAGGAGAGGATTCAGTTTAAGGCTATGTGCATTGCACATAAAGCACTTTCCCGAAAAGGATCCCCGATGATTCGTGCGATGATCCATCCCTACCAGCCCAAAAGAGCTTTAAGATCAGAAAGTAAACATGTGATGACAGTTCCCAAAATTAAACGAATGAGAAGTGGAGGTTGCCTTTTTTCATACAATGATGCTAAAACTTGGAACCACCTCCCCCTCCATACTCGTTCACAATTAAACTTCATGAACTTTCGCGAGCAGCTAAAAACTCTCCTTTTCCCCTGATATGTCTTGAATCGGGTATCTGCGTAACTTTTAGCGCTGAGATGCTTTCGGGTAACCAGGCGCTCTACAAGTGGTACTTCATTCAAATATATTACTGATCTGGTGCTCAAGATACGATTCAACGCTGATATTCCTTTCTCAAGTGAAATACTAGTATAAAGAGAAGTCACATCTAGTGTAACCAACCACATTCCAGATTCCCACTGTAAATCGTTTAACAAGTGCAAAACAGGTTTAGAATCCCTAATGTGTGGGGGGGAGGTTCTCTACATATGGTTGCAAAAACAATTCTACAAATTCAGAAATTCTCTCTGTGGGTCCCCCAATGCCCAATACAACAGTCTGTGGAGTGTCCAATACGTTCTGTGAAGGGAAAAGAGATGGTTCCTCCTTACACATTCAGGTTTGACAGGGCTGTATAAAAGATTCATAGATACTTGCTATATATCTCTCATCTTCATCACAGGCAAGTACCCTCCTCATTGCTCTTCTTTCTCCTTTGAAATCTCCGTTGGCTAGGTCGATCAGCAGCCATTACCATCTCAACACTTCCTTATTTTGTATCGTCCCTTGGATTTACTGTTCTTACAGCTCATTTGAGCCCTCTATCTCCATATCCGGCGGCCAAGACCAGCTTTTAAAATGAAAGTATTTAAACTTTGAGATTTTGCCATGTCTAAGTTTTCGGAACTCATTCCTTGCTATTAACGTACCATCCTGAAATAGCTGACCCCAGCATTGCAGACCTACCTCTTTAATGGAAACAAGCATCCTAGGACCGGTTTCGGTCTTTCAGCCCTGATCAGCCAGGATAGCTTGGCTCCAGTCCCAGGATGTTGTTTCCAGTCCAGGGAAGACATGGCTTGGAATTCGGGCTGGACTGTGCCCATGAGGCACAGGGTCAAGACTGATTTGCATATAGCTGTTTTAACTGGGGTAGCGAATGAGCTAAAGAACGATAAAGGATCCAACTGTGACTGGGGGTGAGTGTCTGAAATGTTTCAGTACTCTGTCCATGATCTCCTTGTGTTTGCTGAGGGTAGACATATGTCGGCGTGTGAGATGCAGAGGAAGAGTGTGCTGGTAATGAAGGAGATTGGTTTCTCTGAAGATGACCACTTTGAAGCCGATGAGGCACAAGATGAACACCAGGATTAACCCAATCTCAAGGTTATCCAGCAGGAGTTTGATTGTTCTTACCATAATTAGGACCCTATGTCTGTAGTGCCACACCAGCGAAACTCAAAAGTCAAGGCATCCATATTGCTTGTGAAATTGCTGAAGCTGATGCCTTTGAGCAATAAGACAGAGCCACAAAAACCCAAACTCTCCTTGTTCAAAAAGATGGCAGTTGAAGAAACTGAAGTGTCTTCCCTTCCTAGTGGGTCTAAATATAAGGCCACCGATAACCCTTCGGCTCGACATCAGAGTATGATCTAGGAGGGAAGGAGGAACAAGCATCCTCAAAAAACAAGGGCCACGTGACAAGAAAATCACTGACATCGATGATGTCAATAGGAAGAAAAAGAGCACTAGAGGCGGAGATAGAGCTGCAAGTTAAAAGGGAAATAGTAGCAGGCCCAGAATTGGGGGAGGAAGAGTTGTGTATATGCAACTTTAGACAGAAAAAGCAGAACTTGAGGCACATGTTAAGGAAGAGACCCTATCTGCTAATTTCTCCCTGCAGGAAATAGACACCTATTTCTCAAGGCGCTGTTACCCAGGTGATATTGCCACTTAGGGGCAGATGCGTTTGAAAGGGAAGACCTGCTTCCTTTTAGAATCCCTGAGCCCCTTCTGTAGAAAAAAAATATTTCTACTTAAGCTGCCTAGCATCTTGCAACAGAGAAGGGGAGTTCTTCAGAAACACGCATCTGTAAAGGCAGTTAACCCTAGGATAGAGAAGTAGTGCAAGGTGCCTAATCAATATCCTAAGTATACGTAATCCCATGTAGAACCAGATTCTGTAATACTGTCTGTAAATAAGCTGTCTGTCTGGCCTCTTTTGGTATACACAGTTAAAGACAACAAAAGACTAGAAGCTGAGGGCAGAAAGATGGAGAGTGCAGTGTATACACTGTAGTGTATCGTCAGCTTGAATGCCTTTCTCAACAGATATAGCCACCAACAATGAAAGGCCAAGAAAGACGGGATATAATGCCTTTCCGAAATGGTCAAGAACAAGAGCTAAGGAAGTCATAGAGGAATGGAAGAGCATCACTAACGTCTGTCTTAAGTCTGCACTAGATGGAGCTCAAATTTCTAGTAGGCAATAGGCTTCACATGATGTAATACAAAAACATATAGGGCTATGCATTTCAGGTTTTAAGACTGAAGTACAGGTCAAAATAATTGCTATGCCTCAAACAGGCAACCACCTTTTCAGACTAGCGATCGATAGCAGCTCGAGTTTATAAAAAAGACAAACAAGACGACTAAAGCCATGGAAGCATTTAAGTCCTTTCTTAAGAGGGGTTGTCCCAGGTAGAAGACGTCAGGAGAGTGCTAGATTAATTCCCACATCTCAAAAACATCTTGCTAGGATACACCTTGGTCAGATAAAACAGTGGCAAGTACAGCAACACCAGCAAGTCAGGATCTTTTTCATGTTGGAGGCAACTCCAGAGGCGGTGTTTCCGGAGGAGTAGCCTCACAATCCACCAAGTGACTTGCTAACCACCCCATATATACAACATTCTAGGGTAGTGGAGGAATGTATGGAGTTCACGCAGTGCTCTCCCAAAATAGCCCTAAAACAAAAAGCATACAAGAAATTGCAAGAAAAGGTACTGAAAAGAGAGGTGTAGGATCTATTGGAAAAGGAAACAATGGAAATTGTACCCCAAAGGGAACAAAACACTGGAGTGTACTCTGTGTGCTTTATTGTCCTAAGCAAGACTTAGGCCTGCAGTCAGTGCTGGACCTGATCTTTAGCAACAGATTAATCAAGACCAAAAGGTTCCTGATGTTGACATTACAGAAGGTACTCCCCCTGTTGAAAGAAAAGAAGTATATGGCAACTATATATCTAAAATAGGCCTACTTCCACATCCCTGTTCATCACTGTGGCACAAAATACCTCAGGTTTGTGTTTAGAGATGTATTAGCAGCTCTTTGTTATCCTTTGCTATATAATCTTCTCCAAAGTGTACCAGAACACTGGCAGTAGTTGCACCTTACCTCAGGAGATAGTCTATTCATTTTTATCCCGATCTAGATGACCTGCTGGTAATGGCAAGTACATTCAAACAATGCAGGGAGAACCTACAACACATTGTGCATCTTATTCACCAACTGTGGTTCTATATAAATTGAAATATGCTTTCCCTCTCCCCAGAGCTGAAGATTTTCCTTGGGCAGAGCTCAATGCACTGAAATCAAAAACATACTCTCCTCCGAAGAGGGTACAAGCATTGCAAGGACATGTTCGCCTTTACCACAGGTCTAAATTTCTGACAGTGAAAATAGTGATGAAACTGTTGGGTATGATGGCCTCTTGTATCCACTTGAACCCAAACACAAGGTTACTCATGAGACCCCTTCATCAGTGGTTGACCAGTCAGTGGTCACAAATGACATGAAAATCGAAGGATCTAGTGATTGTCTCAGAGAAGGTAAACAATAATTAAAATGGTGGACCACGGAGAATATGATGAAGGTAAGACATTTCAATTTACCTCTGAGGTCATCATACGATGTGTCACAGGAAAGATTGGTGGTAGGCACACAAGGGGCAACTGAATAGAAGTGCCCACTTCTATTCAGTTGCCCCTTGTGTGCCTACCACCAATCTTGTTGTGGTTGTACCAGGAGGCTGTTGTTGCACAAAAAGTGGAACAACAGCCTACAACACTGCAAACTATCCTTAGCACCACTGAATCTTTGAATCTTTGTCTTTGACCTTTCACATCACTGGTGGATCTATACTAGGATATCTCACGATAATAACTAGTGAGATACCTAAAACATATACCAGTTGTTTCATACAATCCCAGATGAGGATGCTCCGCCATTGGGTGGGTTGATGGGTTTCTTTTCCACTTTTTGTGCAACAACACATACAAAACACAGGATGTGCCACTACGGATCCTTCTTCTTAGCCTCAAGCTATCAGACCATTAGTATCCATTTTTGTTATTAGTATAGTTAGAGTGGGGGATAGGATACTAAGGGGTCTTTAATCTCACTCCCCTTGGACCCTCGTGCAAGTTAAGTTTTACATGTACCAGGAGGCTACCAAGCATATCATCTGGCTGGAACTAAAAACTATTTTCCTATCACTGAAGACATTACCAAGTTGGATATTGAAAGAGTAAAAATACTGACAGACAACCGTGAAGAAACTGCAGGAGCGGTCTCTTATCCACTGTTCAGTCTAGCTCAGTCCATCTGCAGCTGAAAAATAACAAAATACATACAGCTAATAGTAAACCATGCCTCAGGAGTAAATAAAAACGTATGCAGACAAGCTCAGCAGAATGGCAAACATCTCCCACAAACTGGAATTAAAGCAAGAGCTGCCAGTAACACCACTGGTAAACCTGCTCGCAACTGTAGAAAACCTACATTGCCAGTTCTTTGCATGCAGGAACTACCACCCTCTTTCACTAAGGAATGCAATGCTGATAAGCTGGTACAGGAACTTTGCCTACAATTTTCCACCAGTACCCCTGATTCCATTGGTCTGGTAATGCAGATGTTTAGAACTTCCAACATGGCTCTGATCGCCGTGGTGCTCTGTTCAGTCTACACAAGTTCCTTCCCTCCTTCGGTATTGTTTCTTGATCGCATTCCTCTTTTCGCTTCGTCTCTGCCCGATGACTCCAGCTTTGACTGAGCGACTTTCAGTTGACATCGACCCCATGCGGACCTTCACCTTTCGGGCCTCCTTCCGTCTCCCAACAGCATCTCTCCTCCCCATGCCCCACGATGATGGAATGAATGACAGTTCACTACTGTCCTCACTGCATCGCAAAACACCTTCGACTGATCAGGTTTGTAATTTGTGTCTGGCTCCCGAACACAATGAGGTTGCCTGCGACGTTTGCTGCTCCTTCTACTCGAAGAAAACCCTCTGTGACCATCTGGCTCAACGTCTTGAGATGTTACATAGGAGCCAAAACCCTGACCTCTTCGTCCCAAGGACGAGGGGGAGCACCACCCAACAACGATCAGCCACAGATGAGGAAGTTTTCTCCCCCGATGACCGCTCCAATCTAGAGATCAAGTATCATCCACCAGTGCAGCCAGCCTTGAGGACAGTACTCCGACCTCTTCAATACTGCTATACCAAAATGAGGTATAGTGTGTACAGAGTCCAGTGGAACCCCAAAGGTAGTCAGAGGTAAAAATAGATAGCACCTTACTCTCTATTTGTGGTAGTGTAGGTGAGCAATGAGGCTTTATCAGAGGGTAGTGTTAAGCATTTGTTGTACACACTCAGACAGCAAATTATGTCACACACTCAAAGACTGAACTCAGACCAATGTGTTTGTATACAAATATTATTTTGTTTTATTTATTTTCTAGAACCAAGCAGGCCTGGTACAGGTAAGTGTATATGGTACTATTCAAGGTAGGTGGAACAATACAAGCAAGGTGAATGAAAACGACTTTGTTACAGGTTTGTAAACACTTGGAATACAGTTGAAATTATTGTTAGATTACTTTTGATCACTTTACAGTTTACTTTATGGCTTACTTTTTCTACTCAGTGTGATATTCCTAGACATCACACTGGGACATTTCCTGGAAAAAGGTAAGTAAAGCAGTTTTTAGATATTTTCAGTTTTTCAAATTCTCATACAAAACCAACTCCACACGTAATACAATTTTCACAAGAAAAAGGTCAATGCAGCCCTAAAGGACAAAATGTGGTTATCGATTTCAAGGTAAGTACTTGGGTGGGGGAGTTGGTCTTTGGGGGTTAGAACCAGGGTTCCCCTAGGGTCAAGTATGCACTCTCAAAGCACCCTCAGCGGCACTAGGGCGGCCGGGTGCTAAATTCTGAGGCCCAATCTTATCCAATGGGGGAAAGAGGGGCCTCTGGTTGGTGGCTACCTACGAGCAGGCCACAAGGGTTGTGGGAGCAAAACTCCTGGTGTTAGGCTCCGTACAAAGGGGAATCCGAGTTAGCACCCAAGTACAACCGCAGGGGTGGCTGGGTGCAGGGTGCTGTTTTGGCGTCGGTTGCCCTGTTGATTTCAATGGGGATTCTCTGGTTGTAACAAAGACTGCTGGCTCAGGGACGAAGATCTTCTGGAGGCGATTACCGGTTGGAGAGGTAAGTTGGGATGCTGGGACACCGTCGGTTGCGCCACTCAAGGCTCAAGGTTTTTCTTACCAACTCCGGTTACGGTCGGGGTAATCCTTCAGAAAGGTGCTGCAGGCTTCACTTGGAGATTCAAGGCAATTCAGAGATCACCAAATCTCAGGTCTGGATTGCCGGGGAGACATCCTAGTGATGTTTGGCCACTCAAACTCAGGTAGTCGGGTGCAGAGTGGTGCAGACTCGCTGTTTTGGCTGTTGCCAGAGTCTGTGGGTGAGCAAATCTAGTCCTTATAGAAGACAAAGCCTTGGGTTTGGAAGGCAGGGCAGGTCCCTTGGGTTCTTGAGGCTGCTGGCTGCAGGACACACCAGGATTTCGCTGAAGCAGGTTCGAGGTGAGGACAGGCCGGTAGGGCTGGGGCCAAGTCAGTGGGCGTCCTCCTCTCCTTAGTTCAGCATGGCTTCTTCGGTCGTTGTTGTTCTCTTCAAGTCGGTTCTTGTCTGAGGAGGCAAGGTTCAGAGTTGCCCCTAAATGATAGATTTAGGGGTGTTGCAAGTTAGTAAAGGTTGGGACCAAAGGACCCCTTCCTTGGAATGGATACACCCCTTGTATGCCACCCTCCAGTGGGCGGGGGGCATATGACTCTCTCTGGTTGGCTGAGTCCCTCCATCTACAAGAAGGCGTGGACTGAGAGTTTTGCTTCACCTCGCCTCCCCCACCTGAGGGGTGAGGTTGGCAAAGGTGGACACACCTCCCTCCCTCACTTGGTTTTGACGCCGATTCTCCAGCCCAAAGTGGGGGTCAGAACCGGTGGGAGCCAGTTGCTGGAAGCAACAAAGGGCTGGGGGTAGTTCACAAAGGCGACAGGCCTTTGAAGCTTCCCCTTCGTGAACCCTGCCCATCCTGGGGGAGGAGGCTTTGCACCTCGTCCCAGGATGTGCTTTGTTTCAGACCCCCGAGAGCAGCAGGCTCTCGACCTAGGGGTCCAGAAAAATGTCTGGTGGTGGCAGCTGGCAAGCATCCACTCAGCCAGGACACTAGAGTTTTCGTTTTTCAGGAGGCATCTCTAAAACACCCTCTGAGTGCATTTTTCATTAAATCCACACTGGCATCAGTGTAGGTTTAACGTGCTGAGAAGTTTGATACCAAACTTCCTAGTTTTCAGTAAAGCCATTATGGTGCTGTGGAGTTCGTAATGACAAACGCCCAGCACCATATACTCTTAATGGCATTACTGCACTTACAATGTCTAAGAATTGGCGTGGACATTGAAAGGGCACAGGGCTTATGCACCTGTACCCTCACCATTGGTATAATGCACCCAGTTAGAGGGGTGGCTGACCTATGCCAGGGCAGTAGGTTGTAGGCATGGCACACAGGAGTGTGTGCCATGTTGACTGTTCAGTTTGTTCTACACCAAAACATGCAGCCTGCAATGGCAGTTTGTGTGGGTAAAAGTACAGGGTCTCTGAGGGTGACACAGTAAGTGCTGCAGCCCTTGGGGGCTTCTCTGGCCACAGTGCCCTTTGTACCTATGGTACCATTTACAAGGTACTGACATATGGCCAAAGAGTGCCAATTGGGTTTTGTCTCAATGCAGTTTAGGGAAAGAACATAGGCTCTGGGTACCTGTTTGGCTGGAGCCCAGGGCTCACTCAGTCAAATACAGCAGCAGTTTGCCCTCTTTTTTGCCTGGTTGCCCCCACTTTCTGCCACTTACTTACACTGCACGCAAGCAGAGCAGCCATTTTCGAAGGGTCGTCCATTAGCTCTTGATCATCAGACAGGCTGTTGGACAGCCACTGCCTTTGGGCAATGGTTGGCACGACCACCACCTTCGGACGCAACATCCATCTCTTACTCGGCGCTGAAGAAACCATCAAGGCCAACTGCTTCGGAGCCCCCTGTGACCGCATCTGAGCTGACCCGACTGTCAGAGCCATCACTTTCGGGATCAAAATTAGTGTCCGTGCAGGTAGCCTCTGCGCTGACCACCAAACCCAGCCATGGAGTGGGTACCGTTTAGCCGATCCTCCATAAACTTCAAGAGGAGATCGATGCTCTGCATATATGTACTTGAGGATACATCCCTACATGAGCCCGAGTCTCACCTGCCCTCTTGGTCTGCTGTTCACCCGTCAGCTGTCCTTCGAGCAACTTTTGTACTTGCCACCTCCACCCAAGCAGTGCAAGAAAGTGGACAAGGCTACTAGCCTTTTGCTGTAAATCCATAAGAATGCAGAAAACGCTGCAGTCACAGAATTGTATAAATCCATTGACCTCACTGGTGCCGATTGTTATAGCAGTAATTTGTGAAAGGTAAAAAAAGCTAAACATTCTAATTCCACAAGGTACCTGTTATGTATTTCTTATGTAACAAGTTTATTTGGGGGTAGTTTACTGATATGCCCTTGTGGTGCCACTGCACTACTTTGCTGCACCTGCCCCCTTTCTTTGTGTACATGCCCTTGCCACTTCCCTCCCTGAGCTATGTGCTGCCACATCCCTCCATTGCTGCCCTGCCCATGTCTCACCTGCCCCCCTTCTTGGTTTGTGTGCCAGCATAGCCAATAGGTCTGGCTTTTTGGACCCTATAAGTATTTAGTTATGCAGCAGAATATCCTTGGTGCAACAACACCAACTGTTGCATGGTAAACACTTATAAGGTCCCAAATGCGAGACCTATTGACTATGCCAATGCTTGTTTGTTATTGTGGTGCCTTTTTAACTGACAAGGATTGGAGCCGAACCCATGCTTGCACACAACAGTAGATTTCAACAGGTTCTGTTAGCTGAGGATCAATGTGCAGCATGTTTTGAGCCAGTGCAGTATTCAGAGGGTCATATACTAAACATTAATTAGCACACCAGAGCCAGCTGGCAAACAAAACCATTTAAAAAGAAATCCAATCAGAAAAATCAAATTATTAATAACTTTTTTTAAACAAATATCGCCTGCCATGGGTGCATACAGGAACCTCCTTGAATTATGGCTGTAGAGGCTCAATATGTCTGGCTGAACAAAGGTGCCCCTGTTATCAACATGCATAGGTGAACTCTCTCAGAGGCCAACTGTTTGTGAAGGCTTTCATGTCATACTTTTGCCTGCATTAACCACTTGTTCCTTATTGGAATACAAGGCACAAGGCACAAAGCGGCTAATGTTATTCAAACTGCTGTCTGTCAAATGCAACATTTTGGCAACAATTATAATAAAAAAAAAAAAAGAAAAACACTTACTTTTAAGTAAGGGGACAACTTAGTGTGGGACGGAGTTCAAGTCCAAAAAATGTGGACCGTCTGGGGAAAGAAGCCAGGCAGAAAAAAAAGCAGAAACTAGGTGAAGGTTGCTGATGCCCTTGTCAGGACTGAGTTGGGGAGTGGAGGCTATCGCTAGTTCCCCAGGCAAAAAAGTTGATGTGACCACATCTTTTGGAAAACCTTTTCTGGTTCGGCCCAGAATGAAGGCATTACTGAGTACTAATTCAGAATAGGCGATTTTCAGACTACAAATAAATCAAATTGAATTCTATGGTTTAGTGCCTCCATAAAATACAAACTTTATTTTAGATGTTCACAAACATCCTCATTTTTTGACACACTTATTTGACAAACAAGTTTTTAACACGAAGAACTGGTCATAAGAATTTGGCAAGTCTCTTTAGCCCTGAATCAGCTAAATGAGCAACCAGGACAGTCTCAGAGGGTTGCTCCGTTAAAGAGGATGTCAGAGTAGATGACTGTAGTAGTACGCTTCAGGTCTGCATTTGAATTTTTTAAGGAAGAGGAAGCAGCCAACCTTTCTGCAAAAGGGCCATGGCAAGGCACCCTTCCTGGTCATTAGTGTCTTTACAGAGAATTTGAGGAAAATATCACATTTTCTGGGGTCATGTCCAAGGCAATGACAGGAAATGCAGTTGTGCAGGTCATATTTTGGCTACAGAAACTACAGGCATTAAAGAGATATGTTCGAGGCATGTGGGCTGCTGAATTTATATCTATGCATAGATCGCCGCCTAGTGTTGGGTCCGGATGATTGCACATTGTTGTCCTGGAAGAGTCTTCGAAGTATCACGAGATAGGTGGCTCCTCCCCTGGACTACAGTGCGCAGGGGATCCCCTCCATGCTCAGATTGTTTTTTTCCGCCATTGGGTTCGGGTGTACTTTCGTAACTCGCATTCGGAATCGATATATAACACTTTTTTCAAGGCCAAAAGGCCTTAGGGGCGCCTTATTGTCTTTCGTTCGGTGCCTTGTACTGTTCCAGTTCTTCAAGACGGACGTCGAAGGCCGCTTGCTTTTCGACGCCAAAGGCCCCGTCGACGATCGACGATGGAACGGAGCACGTTCAACTGTGCCCCGTTTGCAACTCCAAATACCCTCACATCGATGTGCACCCGGTGTGCAATAAATGTCTCTCACCGGACCACGACGAGGCCAGCTGCATGGCCTGTTCCCGCTTCAGATCGAAGAAAACTCTTCGCCTTCGACGCGCTGCACGACAGTCGGCGCGGGAATCAGCGCCCGAAACCAGAAAACATCTTAGGAGCTGACGGCGAGGAGGGTGTCGAAGAGGAGGATCCTGATCGACAGTCGGATCCCGCGTCGGGACGAGACTCCAACTACGATGAGGACGAAGAACAATTCTACGTCCTTGATGAAGACATCGTCGAGGTAGGAGACGACGCGCAACCCATCGGAGCCGTCGATGACGACTCAGGCGATGAGCAAGGCCCAACCGCAGTAGCGGGGCCCAATAAAAACACTTCCACGGCTCAGGTCGAGGCATCGCCGGAAGGCCTTAGCCAAGACCTTCATACACGTTCTATAGCCCCGCTTCCAAGTCAGGCTAAGAACATTTCCAAAGAGCCATCGGTCGATCGGCCACACACAGTGGAGAAATCGAAACCAAAACCTAAAGACACTAAATCGAAATCGAAACTGGTGAAGGCAGTTATCGGCTCGACGACTTCGGAACATACCAAGTCAAAACGTGTGTTTGACCCCTCGGGGTCGCAAGGGGGTGTCGACCCGAAGATCGGGGCGCCGAAGCCCGTGTCGGCTGTTAAGCACGTCACGCTCACGTCGACGTCGGGGTCCAAAGATGGTGACTCTTCCAAGGGACGCGAGACCCAAAAGAGCCTCGATCCGAAGCCTCGGAAGCCACTAACAGTGAAGGCCTTCGAGTCGAGAACAAAACTCGGCCCACAAGAACAGAGCAAGTCGAAGCAAAAGGGCGTGCCTGCTGCGCAACAACAGCTCGAGTCGACGCATAGCCATAAGCAACAGGCTGAACAGTCGAAGTCGGTCGGATCGAAAACTACGCCTACCTCGAAGCAGGTCAGTCCGTCGCCGACGCCTACGGCGCCAATTAAATACAGACTGCCACCAACAGCAAGACCTAAGACGGTCCAGCTCCCAAAGGGCACCGACCCATCCAAGTCATCATCGATGGCCGCAACAGCTCAGCACATGCAGGAAGACTTTCTGTTCAAGGCACCGTCCTATGATCACCAGTCGAAACTATTCATCAACTCCGAAACTGGGCGACTCACCATTTTTATAAACGGAAAATCGTTCCTGAAACTCCTATGGAATCCTACAAGATACCACTCAAGAGAAAAAGGGACTCTGCCACCTCACCTACTCTTTTTGAACCCATACAGTCCTATGGACAAGACTATACCTATTCTTCCAATCCTGCCACCGAGGTTGTGGAGGAAGAGTACAATGAGGACCAGTTTAATTATCCCATTGATACAAGCCAGGAGGACTCCCAACCATGGACTTACCCTGTTTACACTGATGAACCACACACCACCCCTGACACTCAGTCCTATGCGGTCAAGACATCGCCTGCTGAGGATACGGCTGCGTTTAACGCATTGATTGAGAGGGCAGCCCTTAACCATGATGTGGACATGCACGCTGACCCAGTGGAGGAAGACTTTCTGTTTGATATCTTCTCAACCTCAGAAAGATCTGTAAAAACTCTGCCTATGCTCAAAGGTGTGCTCAAACATGCTGGTGACATTTTTAAAGAGCCAACAAAAGCAAGGGTAATAAACCCCAGGATTGAGAGGAAGTACCGCCCTGCACCTGTAGACCCTACATATATCAAGGGCCAGCTACCGTTGGACTCCTTAGTGGTGGCTAATGCTCGCAAGAGAGCAAACTCTCAAACAAGTGGTGATGCTCCACCTCCGGACAAAGAATCCAAGATCTTGGAAGCTTCTGGCAAACGTGTGGCAGCTCAAGCGGCTAATATTTGGAGAATCTCAAATACACAGGCCCTATTAGCAAGATGCGATAGGGCTCACTACGACACGTTAGAGCAGCTCATGCATCACCTGCCTGATACTGATAAGGAGGGGGCAGAAATGCTCATACAAGAAGGGAAGCTAATCTCAAACGCATCTATTAAATGTGCGTTAGATGCAGCTGACACAGCGGCTAGGGCCATCAACACTAGCGTAATGCTCAGGAGGCATGCCTGGCTCCGCATTTCTGGTTTCAAGTCAGAGATCCAAACAACTCTGCTTAATCAGCCAGTTAAACCGGACTTTCTATTTGGTCCTGAAGTAGACACCACCCTAGAAAAAATGTAAAAAGACACAGAGACTGCCAAGTCCATGGGAGCTCTACAGTCACAGCAGTTCAGGGGCGGTTCCTTTCGTCGCTCCGTTGACAGGGGAGCGTCTAGAGGACAAACGTCACAGCAAACCCAATACAGCAAAGGAGGCACACAAACCACCTATAACAAGAACAATAGAGGTGGATACCGTGGAAACAGTACCAAAGGCAGAGGACGAGGAAATAACAATGCCAGATCCTCCGCCACTAATACACAGTGACGTCTTGTCACTGCCCCCAGACCATATAACACCGGTCGGGGGAAGACTTCAGCAGTTCCTGCCAGTCTGGGAAAGCATTACCACGGACAGGTGGGTGAGACAACTTATACAACACGGTTATTGTCTAGAACTAACCTCCACTCCACCCAACATACCCCCAAGGCACCGTCCTATGTCCGCAGAGCACATGCACTTATTGCAGCAAGAAGTCATATCCATGCTGCAAAAAGGGGCCATAGAACTCGTGCTTTTAGAACAACAGGGTACAGGGGTGTACTCACTGTACTTCTTAATCCCAAAAAAGGACGGGTCTCTCAGGCCCATTCTAGACCTCAGACCCTTAAACGAGTACATCCTGTCAGAACACTTTCACATGCTCACTTTGCAGCAAGTTCTACCATTGCTCAGTCAGGGAGATTTTCTAGCAACACTAGATCTGAAGGATGCATATTTCCACATTCCCGTTCACCCCAGTCACAGGAAATATCTCAGGTTCACCGTCAACAACCAGCATTACCAGTTCAAAGTCCTGCCTTTCGGGGTCACAACTGCCCCCAGAGTGTTTACCAAGTCTTTGGCGACAGTAGCTGCACACCTTCGGAGACAACACATCCATGTCTATCCATATCTGGACGACTGGCTTGTCCAAGCAAAGTCGGCCCAGCAAGGTGCCAGCCACATGTCCCGCACAATTCACCTCCTACACAGGCTGGGATTTTCCCTAAATTACCAAAAATCACATCTACAACCAGCACCTGTCCAACGGTACTTAGGTGCAGAAATAAACACTCTGACAGCAACAGCACGGCCAAACTCAACAAGAGTCAACAGCATGCAGGTGCTCATTCAAAAATTCAGGCCCCAACACTCTCTCCCAGCGCAAGTGTTCATGCAACTAATAGGCATGATGGCCTCCTGTATCTTTATAGTCCCACACGCGAGGCTGCACATGCGTCCGCTTCAGGAGTGCTTGGCACAACAGTGTAACCAGGCTCGGGGACAGTTGAAAGACCTAGTGTTGGTGACCGGTCGTGCATACAACTCTCTGCATTGGTGGAACACGCAAAACTTTTGCAAGGGACGACCGTTCCAAGAGCCTGTACCACAGATAGTGCTGACTGCGGACGCATTTCTCCAGGGCTGGGGGTGCATGTCCTCAATTACACGGTGCAGGGACTGTGGCGACACAGCAGCAGAAGATGCACATCAACCTACTAGAACTGATGGCAATCTTCATGGCAATGAAGGCATTCAAGTTGCATTTGTGCAACAAAGTCGTGTTGATCCGGACGGACAACATGACTGCAATGTATTCCATCCAGAAACAGGGAGGCACACACTCTCCACAATTGTCACACCTAGCACAGTGCATGTGGAAGTGGGCCATTCAAAGGAACATGTTCCTCATGACGGAACACCTCCCAGGCAAGGACAACCAGATGGCGGACCTGCTCAACAGACACAGCCATCAACTGCACGAGTGGGAGATACATCCCTCTGTGCTACAACCGTATTTCCAGCAGTGGGGTCATCCAGAGATAGACCTATTCGCCACACCAGAAAACGCAAAATGCCACACCTTCGCCGCCAGGTTCCCACACCCGCAGTCTATGGGCAATGCGATGTGGATGAACTGGTCGAACAGATTGGCGTACGCTTTTCACCAGCACCGCTCATACCGCTGGTGGCTCGCAAACTGAGGCAGCACTCCATGACCCTCATCCTGGTTGCTCCAACGTGGGCGAGACAAGCATGGTACACCACATTCCTAGAACTTTCAGTGGTGCCCCACCAGCGACTAAGACTCACACCCAGTCTCCTCACTCAGAGCCATGGAGACATTCAGCACCCAGATCTGCAACAGTTGAACCTTGCAATATGGCTCCTGCGGTCATAGAGTTTGGATACCTAGACCTGCTCCCTGACTGTATGGCCATCATCAAGGAGGCTAGGCGTCCTATAACCAGGGTGTGTTATGCGGCAAAATGGAAGCGTTTTGTCATCTATTGTTCCAATAATAACATAAATCCGCTAGATGCATCAACGCAAAACATCATATGTTATTTATTACACCTTTACAGTTGCAATCTGGCATATAGTTCCATCAGGATACATTTAGCTGCGATGGCACATTATCTTCAGAACAGACAGCACCTTTCCCTTTTCAAAGTGCCTGCCATTAAAGCTTTTATGGAGGGACTCAAAAGGGTGATTCCTCCAAGACACCCGCCTTCGCCTGTCTGGAATCTCAACATAGTTCTCACCAGGCTCATGGGTCCACCATTTGAACCTCTTCACTCTTGTGAGATACAATTTCTCACATGGAAAGTGGCTTTTCTGGTAGCGATCACATCGCTAAAACGGGTTAGTGAGCTGCAAGCCCTCACTATTCAGGAGCCTTTCATTCAGATTCATGCTAATAGGGTGGTGCTGCGTACCAACCCTAAATTTATGCCTAAGGTAGTGTCACAGTTCCACATTAACCAAACTATTGAACTACCAGTATTCTTCCCAAATCCTGATTCAGTGGCAGACAGAGCGCTACACACACTAGATGCTAAGAGGGCTCTCCTGTATTACATAGACAGCACTAAAGATTTCAGAAAAACTAAGCAACTGTTTGTTGCCTTCTCTCCACAGCACAAAGACAACCCAATTTCAAAATCGGGTATAGCCAGATGGATTGTTAAGTGCATCCAGGTCTGTTATCAAAAGGCTAAACGCACATTAACAGTTCCCCCAAGAGCGCATTTCACACGCAAGTTAGGGGCATCCATGGCTTTCCTAGGTAACATTCCTCTAGAGGATATATGTAGTGCAGCCACATGGACCACCATACACACATTCACCAAACACTACTGCGTGGATGTACACTCCAAACAGCAAGCAGCTGTAGGTCAGGCTGTTCTCAAAACTCTTTTTTCAGACTGCTGCAGCTGGCACGGGCAACCGCCGTTAAGGAGGGTACTACTATTTATTCTATGCATAGATATAAATTCAGCAGCCCACATGCCTCGAACGGAATATGTTACTTACCAGTATGCATCTGCTCTTGGCATGTAGGGCTGCTGACATTTATATCGCCCGCCCTCCTCCCCGGTGCCTGTCGCAGCTGTAGCACTCCGTATTATTCTCAAGCATGGTCATCACTTACTGTATCATACTCCATCTCTGCCACAATGGCGAAAAACAATCTGAGCATGGAGGGGATGCCCATGCGCACTGTAGTCCAGGGAAGGAGCCACCTATCTTGTGATACTTCGAAGACTCTTCCAGGACAACAATGTGCAATCATCCGGACCCAACACTAGGCGGCGATCTATGCATGGATATAAATGTCAGCAGCCCTACATGCCAAGAACAGATGCATACTGGTAAGTAGCATATTCCTTTTCAAAGCTGCCTCACATATGTTGAAGTTTTAATGGTTAAAAAAAAAAACATTCAAAATGTTATGCAGTGTCCTTTAGTGTAGATGAGCAAAGCCATGTCCTGACAAAACAAAGCACCGGTAGGGGGATGAGGGGGGCGTGGGTAAGATCCAGAGTTCCCTCACACTTGACATACAGTAGAAAACAAGCATTGGCCGCGCGGACGTAAAAGTAACGCCGCACGGCCATGAAAGCGAAAGTGAGCCACACGGGGTAACATGGAAGCAGGGGGGTGGGGCGGTGAGTGCTGAAGTAACACAGGGAAGGGTGAGGGGATGGA
Source organism: Lissotriton helveticus (assembly GCF_964261635.1). Lineage (NCBI taxonomy): Eukaryota > Metazoa > Chordata > Amphibia > Caudata > Salamandridae > Lissotriton > Lissotriton helveticus. Next base: position 388,527,763 of record NC_136061.1, read on the forward strand.
TGTGAGAGCAACATGGGAGAGCAAAAAAGAACCAGCACACTGAAAGTTTAACAAAAAAAAAAAATGAAACTGAGAGCCGCCCGGTCGTGAAAGTGACACGGCCGCGCGAAAGTGAAAGGAAAATAAAGCTGACGAGGAGGGAGTGGGAGAAGGGAGGGGGTAGGGGAGGGGATTCACGCGTGTGCTGAAAGCCAGATGGCAGCTGTGAACATCGCGCGCGCTTGTGAACATATCTTATTGTACTTCCGTGGGTATCCCCAAGCCATGTGCACTGGCTTGTCTAAACTCATGCTCTGATCCAGTCCCTTTTCCATTCCAGTTTTAGAGGTTCAGGTTATTTCCAACTACGGGCTATTCTCCTCTTTGCTACTATAAGCCCCAGCTTTGTATTGCTAGTTTAGATCTATTATCTGACAGTAATTTTAACTGCAGATTCTTTGCCTTGTCAACTTTTTCTAGGCATCAGACTAGATCCATACACTTTAAAGCAGTGGTCTGGCCCGCTAGTAGGTTGTGCCACATATAAGCACCACCCATGCTTGCTAACATCAGGTCCTTTCTTTGTGCGCCTTCAAATGTGGATCCGGAGTGTCTCCTTGGTCTTCTAAACCACAAATATTATAAATGGATTACCAGTGTGCAAGGGAAAAATATCAGCACTCAAGACGTCAGTGTTTAAACCTTTTTGATAGTGTTGCAAACAAATGGTGCCTTGGGTCGAAACATAACACACAGGCCTTTGACTCCTGTGCCCATATGCACCCAAAGGCCATACAGGACCATGAGGCTAAACTGTACATTCCAAACACAAGATGACTCTGCTTAGTGACTGATTGAAGTCAAAAGGAAGGCCTGCTCCTAAAATTGTTCCAGCTGCAGATTATTGTAGCAGTTGAAGTCTTTGGGTAAGTCCAAGAAAAAACACTAGAAGTTGAAGAGGGACTTAGTCCCTTACCAGTGCTCTCGGACTTCAGAGAGGGCATGAGGGTGTCAGGCCACAAATCTCCATCTCATCTGATTTAGAGTCTGGTACCAGTGAACGCCAAATTTCTGGGTCCGTCTCTGACTTTGCATGAAGTAGAGGCCTTTAGAAAGGCCATGCTCTGCATTTTCAGCCCTTAACCTGCTCTCTCTGGTGGGCTGCAGGGTCCTCCCATCAGACTTCCACTGGCAGTCCGCCCCTTGAACTCCCATATCTTGTCCAGCACCAACTCTGACGCCACCTTTGGTCCTGGTGCCATCCCCTGTACCAGTTTCCATCAGATCAAAGCTGGAGTAGGATGTACAGACTATTGTGCTTTCCAACTCTGAGCACAATGCACCCACTGCCTCTACCATGATCGGGCCAGGCTACTGCTGTCATGAACCCAATAGGCAATCCCTCAGACTCTGATACCTTGCCCTTCCCATGTGGTAGGGCCCACACTTTACACAAACATTTTGACACTGACTCAGATAGTGTCAACTAAGATGAGGGGGACACCTGTGCTCCTCAATATGATATGGAAAATTGGTATGAAGAACTTCAAGATGCCAGTGGTGTGGATACTTCGCTAGATGCAGACCTAGTGTTTCCCTGCTGACCCTGCCACAGAGAAAAGCACCCAGTTACCTTGTATGAGGTAGGACCCGCTATTTCCTCCAAAGATGGCAGGCCATTACTTCAGACACGTGTGTTCTCAAAACTGTCCGTTAAGGCTATTCTTTCCCACTCCTTTTCTACCCTGCTGCACCTTCCAACACCACCAGGGAAGCTGATGGAGGACCATATGTCCGTCCTGCAGCAGAAAGTGCATATCCTTTTGGCGAAAGAGGCCAGACAGATGGTTCTGGCCGTAGAAGTTGGAACTGGGTTTTACTCCTGCTACTTCCTTGTGGCGAATAAGGTTGGGGAGCCTTTATCTGGTTTTAGATTTTCGCCCTCTCAATGCCTTTCTGCAGAAGGACAAATTCAGATTGCTTATTCTTGCCCAGGTCCTGCTACCCTGGACCCTGCAGACTAGATGGTGGCATTGGACATGCAGAACGCAAATTTTCATATCCCCGTCCAGCAGGCCCACAAGCGCTACCTGTGCGCCAGGAGCATTTTCAGTTTGCAATGCTCCACAGTGGCCTCACCATCACCACTCGGGTGTTCGCGACAGTGATGTTGACTGTCACAAACTACTTTTAGAGCTTGGGGGCACTAGTCTTCCCCTATCTCGATGACTCGCTGTTGAAGATGGGCTCACCCAAGGTAGTAGTCAATCACCTCCAGTTTGGCACACATCTTAACATTGTTGGTGTTCCCTATCAACTTGCCAAAGTCACACCTGGCTTCTTCCAGATTCTCCCATTTATTGGAGCTAATCTGGATATAGTTCAATTTCCTTTTTTCAGAGTGGAAAATCCAACAAATTCAGGCTATGATCTTGCTATTTCCACATCTGCCCTGGATCTCAGTGCGGATGGCTCTGAGGCTACTGGGGTTGTTGGCCTCTTGCATCCTGCTGGCCGAAACATACCAGGTAGCACGTGCATGCTTTACAGTGAAACCTCAAATGTTAGTTGGCACACCGTCAGGGTAATCTGTCGGATAGTATCCACATTTTCGTAGGAGACTGCAAAAGATGAGCAGTGGTGGCCACTAGCCAGCAATTGGGTCAGTGGCAGACACCTCTCCTTACCTTAGTACTTGGGTGGGGAGGCCATCTGGGAGAGGTTGAGATCAGAGGCCTCTGGTCTCCGGCAGAGGCTCACTTCCTCATCAACTTGAGTTGAGAACTATTTATTTGCCATTCAAGGACTAACTGCCCACCATTAGAAGAAAGCTGGTGTAGCTGCTCATGGACAACACCATCACTATGTGGTACTGCAACAAGCGGGACAGGGTGGCGTCCTCAAACCTATGTCAGGGGGCTCTCCACCTAGAAGTAGCTGGTCTGCCAAGGTCTTTCTCTGGTTGTAAACCACCTAGCAGGATCTCTAAATGCTAGGGCAGCCAAGGTTTTTCTCTAGTGGTAAACCACCTGCCAGTATCTCTAAACGCTGAGGTGCACAAACTCAGCTGCTAACGATTCGTGGATTGTGAATGGCAGTTGCACCAGGAGATGGAAAAAAGGCCTCTTCCCACAATAGGGAGAACCTTGGGTCGATCTTTTTATCACTGCTGAAAACACGTAATGTCAGCACTTTTGCACACTGAAGTTTCCGAAGCTGCTCTGTCTGAGACACCTTCCATCTAGAGTGGAGCTTCGAACTTCTGTATGCCTTCATTTTGCTGCTCTCCTGCCCCTAGTTCTGAAGAAGATAAGGAATGACTGGGCCCAAGTCTTCCCAGTGGCACCAGATTGGCCCAGATGAGTGTGGTACCCGTAACTCCTGGGTATGAGCATCTGTCTACCAATCAAGCTAGCACTTTAGGATGACCTTCTATCACAGCAGCTGAGCTGGGTACTGCATGCAGGCCTGCAGAATTTGCATCACCATACTTGGAGATTGTACAGCAGCAGTTTACCTCCATCGACCTTCTTCCTGAAGTCGTTGATGACATCTTGGCAATGAGGTGGCCTTCCCCAAAATCAGTGTGTGTCTGTTGGGATCAGCACAAAACATTCAAGGAAAGAGCGCAGGTGGGTGAACTTTTGGGGGTAATTTTTCAAGAAGATTTGTCAAATGGAGCCAAAGTTATTCGGGGACCAAAAAATTCTCTTCCTATGAAAACTCTGACCTCACTACAAGTATATGGTAGCAACGGCCACTGTGGAACATACTTATTTAAATGGGACCTAATATCCCATTATTTAGAGCAGCTGTACTAACAAACGTGTTTTCACACACCTAATACAACAGTGTAATGGTCAAACTCGAGTTTAGAACCACAGTACAGGAAAACGGACACAATAAAAACACAATAATTTGCTGTGCATATTTTGCGTGCAACAATTACTTTACACAAGGACACAACTCTTTTTAATCATGATATCTCATCATTGTTGTACAAATGTATCCTCTTGTATTTTGATTTTTTTTAAATAGCTTCTCAAAACAAATACACCTGAAAAGATGCCATGGCATTAATCATGTATGCAGATGACCAGAGTATAATATGTTATTTATTACCATTGTTAAGGGGAGGGTAATAATGACTTACTCAAAGCTGTTCCCCTCCCTACACTCAACAGTGGTAATAAATAGCATATTACATTCTCTGCATCTGCATAGCTAATATTAATAAGTGTCCATTAGTACATAATTAAAAATAATAAGAAAGAAAAAATATCAATTGTGCTGCTTCAGATAACAATTCAAATTCCTAATACAATTTCACTGTCTGGTACTATTCTTTCTATCATTTTCACTAATATTAAAGAGAAGACATCCATCCAACACGTGCGTCACAATAAAATTCCTTCTGCATGGCTGATATCACAAATTTGCCCTGTGTACCCAACCTATAAGACAAACTAACACCCTCATTGGAAGATGTCATAAGCCCCGGGAACCCCGTCCCCCGTGGCCATGAATTAACAATAGGGTAGAGGGTGCTTGGCCCCCTTTCCGAGTCCTAAGAAGCCCAGGGACTCCATCCCCGGTTCCAAGAAACATTATTTTAGGTGGCGGGTGCATGGTCTGCCTCCCAAAGCCTCACTTTGGGGGTCAACCACTAATAATAGGGAAGAGGGGGATCATGTTTGCTCTCCTCCCCTTTTAAATGACACACGACCCTGCGGGATAGGATCTCTGGTGTCTTTTATAGCTTGGGAAAGGCAGCCATGTGGCCCCCGTCCCCTTTTTTTTATTGAATTAAGCCCCGGGTCAAATAAGGCTTGGGGAGAGTGGGCCATATGCCCCCTCCCCTTAATTCAGGTATTCGTTCCCCGTGTATGGGAACTCCAGGGTACAAAATGGGCTTTGGGAAGGAGACCCCACTCATGCCCCGCTCCCTAATTTTTAATTAATAATGGCAACATTTTTCTTCATGTTGCTGGCAGTAAATTAGAGCGCTCACTCTACAGGAGTCATGTTTCTGTGGGCATCCCTGAGCCATGTATATGGGTCGCTCCAGGCTGAGATATCTATCCATACCTTTCTTCCAACCTTCCAGCGGATGGAGCCCACTATGCCTTCCAAGTGGCAGCTATGTCCTGATTGGATACTGTCAAGCCCAGCATTTTTAGGGTTCCGTGGTGCTTTATTGCCTTCTATCTAGTCTGTGGTTTGTAATAAAGCCATCTTAGGGTTCCTATACACCTTGCATCCCAACACCACGTTTAGGGTTTCTAGGGGACCCAAAAGGGTTGGAGCACAGTACAGCTCCAGGCTGTATTTAAAAAGGTTCATTCTCGTGTGGCATAATGGTGAGTGGATAACCCCCATTTTCTTTAGTCTGGTTCTTGTAAGGTATGCTCGGTGGAGATAAGTCCATCGCTCTTGCTGCTTCAGATGACTCTTCTTTTATTCAGTTGTGAAATTGTTGATAAAATGTCCACTCTATGGAGCAATCCATTGCTCCTGTAACCTCTTGGGAGGAGTGGGTGAAGGTAAGGAGGTTAAAGCATTGTGTAAAGCGCCCAGTAAAACGCTCACAAGGGCAATCTTGGTGCAATCTATAAAGTTTACTGTCGGCAAAACCACTCCATGCCATTTTTCGGTCAAAGACAGCTCGAGCATATGACCGGCAGTGATCAAACTCCACCATTGTGAGCATGAGTGTGTGAACATGAAACTCGAACTAACCTACACAGTGTAAAACGGGCGTCATCTCGGCATGTCTCCAACATAATACAAACAAAAAAGTAATAAATTAGCCCCAGGTAAATATATTGTTGAATGCACAGAAATGATGTCAGATTAATCCGAGCAGAAAGAACAGATGATTGACGGAATGTTGAACAATGCAAACATTCACCCCCAGTCAAAAGATCTGGGTTTAATTTGTCAGTTTTCTACTTTTACCTCCACCCCAGTGTGGACCCAGCCACATTCAAATCAGTCTTAAACCTGCTACTCATGAGAACAGTCCAGCCCGAACAGCCAAGCCAGGTCCTCCCGGGACCGGAAACAAGCATCCTGGGACCGGTTTCGGAGTATTTCCCCTCATTAGCCAGACTGACTTGAATCCATTAGCGCAGTGAGCATGGGACCCACGTCTGGGCATAATCTTCCCACTTCACTTAGGGCGACAAAAGCTAAAAGAACAGATGATGGACAGAATGTCACCCCCAGTCATCAGATCTGGGTTTAATTCATTGTTTTTTTTGCCTAGAAGACATTGGTCCCTTGCTTTCCATGACACTGGAGTCAAGCTAGCTTGGCTGATGAGGGGTGTTAACCCAATTCTGGTCCCAGGATGCTTGTTTCCATTCCAGGGAGGACCTAGCCTGGCAGTTCGGGCTGGAATGTTCCCATTGGGCACAGGGTCAAGACTGATTTGAATATGGCTGGGTTTAAAGTGCAGTGGCATGGGGAGGTAAAAAACTATGGATTTAGGCTTAGATATCTATACTGGGCTGAATGTTTGACATTGTTTAGCATTCTGTCCATCAATTGTTCTTTTTGCATATACATTTAAAGCACAAACTCCCTGAAGTCTTTCTTCCCTTCACTCATCCCACCCCTGAAATAACAATTGTCTCGCCCCCAATGACCATTAAGGAACACACAACAGAGAAAATTACGGAAATAAGTGCATAAAAAAGGGGGTTCTAAAAACATAAAGGGTAGAGAGAGAAGGACATCATAAATGAACACATCATTGGAAGGGGGGCAGAGCGCATTAAAAAATCTTGTAAAGAATTACATAATACCCGCAAACAATGTGTCTGTATGTATTCGTTTTATTTATTTATAAAGTTTTATATAACGCGAACATGATCCCGAGGGATATCAGAGCGCTTCACAATTGGAGGGAAAGGAAGGTAATAATTGCAGTACAGGCATCATCGAATAGGAATATCAAACAAAGCGTATATCAAATATGAATTCCAAACAAAACAGTTAAAAACAAAAGGGGTAAACCAAAAATAAGACAATAACTGGTACATAGTGAGCTAGGAGGGGGGCAAGTGATTAGTAAAAGAAGAATAGCACCCAGCGCAGGGCTTAAAGGTGTAAGTCCAATGCATTAAAGCAGACGATCCAAAACCCTTTTTAGGTAAGAATTTGTTCATAGGGAATATTTTTACTTCCAATTTAAAAACAACCTTGGAGGAGATTCTATGTATTTCTGGTGGGATAGAGTTTCAGATCTGCTGCGCAGAGCTGGAGAGAGCACAGTGACACGCTCTCTTTTTGCGAAAGATCTGTGGTTTCAGGAGGAGAGAGTTAGCACTCCTTGAAGGTCTACCCCCTCTGGATAAATCTAGCTTTTGCGCTAGATAGCTGGGGGTTTTGAAATAAAGAGTTTTGTGAGACAGGCAATCTTTAGCTGTATTCTTGCTTCATAAGGCAACCAATTTTGGGATTTTAAGACTGGAGAAATGTGCGCATTTCTTATGGTACCCGTAACCGTAACCGATCTGGCGGCAGCATTGAATGAAGCCCTTAGTGGGACCAAAGTATATTTGGGAGGGCCACAGAGCGTAGCACTGCCATAGTCTAGCCTCTGCAAAACAAGCGCTTAGACCACTTGCTTGAAGTCAGCTTGTGGGAGGAAATGTTTGAAATTCCTGAGTATCCTCATCAGGTGATTAGCTTCCTTGCACACGTTACTAATATGATTCTTCATGTTCAGATGCTTGTCCAGGGTGATTCCGAGAAATTTGGCTGAGTCAATAATGAGGGGAGGGCAATTGAAGGCTGTGTGAGGTGGTTCATCCAAAGGTCTGACTTAGGGATGTGAGTCGGAGGAGAGATGAGAAGGAATTCTGTTTTGGAGGTGTTGAGCAGGAGGTGATTCTCGGTTAAACAATTTTGAGTAGTCGTTAGGGTAGTGTTGAATGATATGTGGTTATCCGGGGAAGAGATTTTCAGATAAAGTTGCGTGTCATCCGCATAAATATGAAAGAGAATGTCCGTGGAATTTAGTGCATTGGTTAATGGTTCCAAGAACAAGTTGAAGAGTATGGGAGATATGGCGTACACTTGTGCGACCCCCATGGATACTGTTGATTGCTGAGAGAGAGATTGGTTTGCCTCAACTCTTCTGGATCTGTGGTGGAGGATTAACGAGAACCATTGCAACAACAGACCAGATAGGCCCAACCTGTGCTCCAAAATGATTAGGAGATTGTTGTGATTAACAGTGTCAAATGCCGAGGAAAGGTCAAGGATGATAAGGAGGCAAGATTCATTTAGATAAAGCTTTTTTAAAATGTCATCCATAACGTGAGTGAGAGCTGATTTGGTGCTGTGCCCACTCCGAAAGCCAGATTGATGTTGGACCAGGAGCTGGAAATTCTCGATGTGAGCACAGAGTTGAGATTGGACTCATTTTTTTAGGAGTTTGGCTAGAGTAGGGATGTTAGAGATAGGGTGGAAGTTGTTACGGTCAGCACTATCTGCTGTGTTTTTTTTTTTTATATAAGTGTTAGCTGAGCTGCTTGTAGGCACTCCGGAATCGTGCCTTGTGACAGACGCATTGACAATCTTTGTCCGGGTGGGGGTGACAACATCCTTGATTTCTTTATAGCTGTAAGGTGGCAGCGGATCGCTGAAGTGATTAGATGGGTTGATACTCTAAAGAGTCTTGTTAATGTCTCTTTCACTGAGGGGACTAAATGTGCCCCATGAGGCATTGTTCTTAGTGCTCATGCTAATTGGTTCTATCTTCTCTAATAGGGCCGGGGGGGCACAGACCCATGGGACAGCAATAGAGCCTTCCTGGAATCAAGATCAATATTGATGAGTCTTGATTTCTCAGTAAAGAAGGCAGTAAGATTATCGCATGAAGGTGGGCTGACTGCAAAGTTAAAGCGGTTTGGTGCTTCCACCGTTTGTTTAACCAGCTCAAAAAGTTTATTGGGGCGATTAGTAGCTTGATTAACTTGGGATCTGAAGTAGTCGGCCTTTGCGCTCTTGATTTGTTTGTTATAGGACCTCATAAACTAATATTCCACCCAAGTGGGCCCTACTCCCATCGCCAATGGTGGCCCAGAGGACCCTATCCTCTAGGGCCAAAAGCTATGTGTAAACCGGAGGAAAGCACCCTTCCCCGAGTCACATGGGGTCCTGGACACCCCATCGCCTTCAAGGGGTGGGTGGGAGCGGCACACGGCGAGCTGAAAGATCCTCTCTTGGCAGATATATTTGCTGTCTATAAATTTTGCCCGATGTCAGCCTGCGTGGTAGGGGAGCAAGGCTTGATGCCTTGTCCTTTATACCTTCCTGTACAGTTTTTCTACTGGATAATATAATATTGGGATGCAGACTCCTTTTTTTCCGTGTTACATAGGCTTGATATCAGGAGAATGCTGAGTTTTGTTTGTGAGGTGAGCAACTGTCGGTATGTTTTTGAGGCAGAAGGAAGGGTTGAGCAGTGATAAACGCAAAATGGTTGTAGTTAACTTAAAGAAGTTGCTACCCGCAAGAAAGAATGCTCCCGATGGAATTAGGCTACTGCTTTGCCGCTCGTGGGAAGGGTGCCTGTCAGGTTGCTTCTTGTTTGTTACTGTATACCTTTCCAAAAGATTATCTGGAATCAGATTTGCTCAGTGAGGAATGATTTCGTTGTACTGTTAATCAGCAGTTCATGGTGTTATGAAGTGAGGTAATCTGCATGTATCCATCACATATTGATTCTTCCAGTTACGCTGCTCTAGATGAATATTTGTAGATGAAGAATATGCACGAAAAGCCTCAATTCGATAAATGAGTTACTTTCGCCCGTTTGAAAAATATGATGTTTTGTGTACAATTTTTCTTGTACCTACATTTTTTAAGCTATGTGGTTTCTTATGAATGGATATTAGGCGGACGTGAATTTATGGGCATAACAACTGTAGTGACCACTGACATAGGGCACTAGGACCCTGTGGGTCACAGGGCAAGGACCAGGGCAGGGCACTGGACATAACTTCCTGTGGACGGGCAGGAAGTGGTCAGTAGCTAGAGGGACGAGGACGAGGACAGACGTGTCGATGCCTGCAGAACGTACCTGTTTAATAAAGAAGTATTATAACCCCATCTGGTGTCCTGCGTGGTTCCTGACGATCGTGCAACAGACTACACGACATCTGGCGACGAAGAAGAGGAAGAACATCAACAGCACGCGAGCATCGAAGAAGCAAGGAAGAAAGATCGTGGAAGCCCAGCAGAGACGCAAGGAGCTACACGGGAGCCCACCCCGATCAGAGTCCTACAGAAACTGCCGAAGAGCGGTAAGGAGCAACGGCGGGGCCAAACTGAAGAGCGAGGCGACCGCGCTCGGAAACTAAAGCGCGAAGTATCGCGAGGAAAGGGCAAATCCCGGCGGCCATCTTGAAATCAGGCAGGCAAGCCAATAGGCACGCGACAAAAACGCGGCGGCCATCTTAAAGTCAGGAAAAAGCGAGATTTCGATCGCGAAATCTCGCGGGAGCACGGGCGGCCATATAAACACGGACAAAGAGAAAAGAAACAAAGAGGAAATAGAAGGGCAGCCATTAGAAGGGCAGGCAAATCGAAAAGAAGCCCAAAAAGAAAGGGATTTGGTGCCACAGCAAGAAATAGCTGGAATCAACAGTAAACACAAGAATAAAGTGACAGCACAACAGAAATAAACAAACACAAAGGCAACCAAAGACAAGAAAGAAAATAAGAGACAAAAGAAGAGAAAGTAACAGAAGAACAGAAGTGAATAAGCACAAAGGCAACACAAGACAAGAGGGAAATGCCGGAGACAAAGCAAAGTGCACAATATCGCACACCACTGCCTTTCAGTGTATCTGAACCACAAGTAGGAATACGTTGGGAAAAGTGGATTATGAAGTTTGAGCGATACATGGAGGCGACTGATGTAGTAGAAGGAAAGAAACTAGGGCTATTCCTCAATCTAGTGGGGGATGAGGTGGATGACCTCCTCATTACACTGCCGAAGAGTGAGACAACTACGTACGAAAAACTGATAAAATGTCTAACGACCAAGTTCGATCCTCAAAGGAACGTTGATTTTGAAAGATATAGTTTTAACATGGCATTTCAACAGCCGGAAGAGTCGATGGACGATTTTGCAACAAGGCTGAGAAAGCTAGTGGCCCATTGCGAATTCGAAAACTATGACAATGAACAGGCCCTTCGCCTAAGACTAATTGAAGGCTGTCGTGACACAGAATTTCGCACACGGCTACTAAAAGAACCCATCACTCTAGAAAAGATTCTAGATCTGGCAAGAGCAGAGGCAAGGGCAATGGTACAAGCAAAAGAGATGGACCGAAGAGGGGAACAAATACACAGAATGACGGACACAGGCAAGACGGGGAACTGGAAGAGAGGGTCCAAGGAACAAGCGACAAGAAGACAAGGTTCCCAATGCTACAGATGCGGTCTGGAATTTCCACACCGAGGACCATGCCCAGCATTCGGTCAAACATGTAGGAAATGCAACAGAAGCAACCATTTTGCCACCATGTGCCAAGGAACACAATTCAAAAATGAACGAGGAAGACCAGGGAGACCAAGAACAACAACAAACAGGCACGTGCGGCACATGGAAGCGACTAACAGGAGCTCATCGTTGGAGTCGGAAGAAGAAGAAGAAGAAGAAACAACAAGGAAGGTAGAACGCCTATACCTCATGTCCACGGACGAAGGATATAAAGAAGAGCACATCAGATTAGTGGATAGGAAGTCAATAAAGAAGACGGATTGGGTGACGATCGATGTAGGACCTCACCAAACAGAATTTGTGCTAGACAGTGGGGCCACGTGCAACATCATGTGTGCTACAGAATATGACAAAATGAAGAGAAAACCACTGCTACAACCATCAAATGTAAGAGTATTCACCTGGGGTACACAGAAGCCAGTGACGAACATGGGAAAATTCACGGACACCATGACGCACAAAGGCAAGACCGTCACAGAAGAAATACACGTGCTACGAGGTGACATTCCCGCACCCTGTCTCTTAAGCAATGTAACAGCGAAGATCATGGGCCTACTAAAGATGATGTATCACATGTCGGAAAAAGAAAACATATTACAAGAATACCCAACGTTAACAAAAGGACTTGGAAAGCTGAAAGGACGACAAATAACGTTGCACATAAATGAATCAGTCAGGCCAGTAGCACAGCATCACCGAAGGGTACCCGTCCATCTACAACCTCAGGTGGAGGAAGAAATAAAGGCACTACTGGAACAGGACATCATTGAGCCAGCGGAAGGGCCAACGCCATGGGTGTCCCCAATAGTGGCCGTACCAAAAAAGGACACCGCACAAATAAGAATATGTGTGGACATGAGAATTCCTAACACAGCTATTGAACGAGAACGACATCCAGGGCCGCATCTAGATGACATGATAAGCTGCCTGACGGGAATGAGAAAATTCTCCAAGTTAGACCTCTGCAAGGGATACCACCAACTGGAGCTGGACCAGCAATCAAGATACATAACGACCTTCTCAACGCACCTAGGATTATTTCGTTACAAAAGATTAAATTTTGGAATATCGTCAGCAGCGGAAATATTTCAGGAAACAGTCAGGCAGATCATTAGACCGATCAAAAACAGTTTGAACTACAGTGATGACATCCTGGTTTTTGGAAAATCAGATGAAGAGCACGATAAGGCCTTGAGGGAAGTGTGTTCACAGCTTGTTGAGGTGGGCCTAACAGTAAATGAGAAGAAATGTGAACTGGGAAGAGAAGAATTAGTGTTCTTCGGGCACATCTTCTCGAAGAGAGGGATGAGACCAGATCGCAGCAAAATAGACACCCTTGAAAAAACAAAAGAACCAAAAGATGTCGCTGATGTGCGCTCATTCCTCGGCCTTGCCAGCTACTGCGCGCGATACATAAAGGACTTCGCGACAGTGAGCACGCCACTGAGAGAATTAACGAAGCAGGGCCAAACATTCGAATGGACCACAGAGTGCCAAAAGGCGTTCGAAAACATAAGAGCGTCCGTAACGGCTGTAGACGACCTAGCTTACTTTGACCCGAGTTTATGCACTGAATTGACAGTAGACGCCAGCCCGGTAGGTCTTGGCGCAATACTAGCACAACACAAGCCTGGAAAAGACTCACCTCGACAGATAGTAGCATACGGAAGCAAGAGTCTGTCGGACGTTGAGAGAGCATACTCTCAACCAGAAAAGGAGAGTCTGGCAGTAGTATGGGCATGTGAGCACTATCACATGTTCATATATGGAAAACCATTCACGATAGTAACGGATCACCAAGCACTCGTGACCATATACGGAAACCCAAACGCCAAAATACCACCAAGAATAGAAAGATGGGGGATCAGGTTGATAGACTACAACTTCAAGATTGTCCACAAACCCGGAAAAGACCAGAACCCAGCGGACTACATGTCACGACACCCTCTTCCCCATCAAAAAGGTGGCACCACAATGGCAGAAGAATATCTAAACTTCATCGTGAGACAGAACACTCCGGCCTCAATAACAAGTGAAGAACTAGAGCGAGAAACAAAAGGAGACCCGACAATGAGGGCAATCGGAGCGGTGGTGAGGCAGCAGAGATGGAGACACATTAACAGTAACACCCTTACAGAAGAAGGGGTAAACAAAGAAGAACTACTGGCATTCAAAAAGATAAGCGAAGAGCTGTCTGAAACAGAAAACGGAGTCCTGATGAGAGGATCAAGAATTGTAATACCGTGTCGACTGAGAAAGAGAACTGTCGAACTAGCTCACGAATCGCATCGAGGCATGGTAGCGACAAAGAAGATGTTGAGTGAAAAAGTGTGGTTCCCAGGATTGGACAACATGGTGGAGGAAGAGGTATCGCACTGTCATACCTGTCAAGTAACAGGACCGCCTGCCAAGCCCACACCATTGAAAATGTCGGAACTGCCACCAGCAGTATGGACGGAGTTGGCAGCAGACTTTTATGGGCCCTTGGAGACTGGAAAATACCTGCTAGTGATAATTGACGAATTTTCAAGGTTTCCAATAGTGAGAGAAGTATCGTCAACATCAGCAAGTGCCACTTTACCAGTGCTAGACGACGTGTTTGCCGCCTGGGGCTCACCACAAACACTGAAAACAGACAATGGCCCTCCATTCTCTGGAGAGGAATTTAGTAGATTCATGGAATACCTGGGGATCAAGCATCGGAAGATAACTCCGTTGTGGCCACAGGCCAACGGAATGGCAGAACGATTCATGGGGACTATCAAGAAAGCCATCCAGCGAGCAAAATTGACACAGATATCAATTGGACAAGCACTTTGTCAAGTGCTAAGAGACTATAGGAATACCCCTCACAGCTCCACCGGTAGATGCCCAGCGGAGCTGGTGTTAGGAAGATCGAGCAAAACAAGGCTACCACAAATAGACACAACGGCAAGCACGAACAGAAGTGACATCGCAGAACGAGACCACCAAGCAAAAAGGAAAATGAAAGAATACGCTGACAAACGGAGAAATGCATCTGACCGTCAGCTAAATGAAGGGGATCTAGTGGTAGTGAGACAGAAGCAGCAAAGGAAGTCAGACAGCCCATTCTCAAAAGATCCGTTGGTTGTGACTGAAGTAAAAGGGTCAATGGTAACTGCAGCTTCAGACCATCAAAGAATAACAAGAAACAGTTCCCACTTCAAGGAGCTCAAAGTGAAAGAGGAAGAACAAGTGACAACATCACCAAAAGTGGAAGAAAGAGAGCAAGGAACAAGCAGAGAGACAACCTCCCTGAAAGTGGAACACGGGGGACAAGAACCGAGCAGAGAACAAAGACCACGAAGAGAGTGCAAGAAGACAAGAAGACTAGTAGAAGAAATATAGAGACTCTCTCTCTCTCTCTCTCTCTCTCTCTCTCTCTCTCTCTCTCTCTCTCTCTCTCTCTCTCTCTCTCTATCTATCTATCTATCTATCTATGTAATGTAATGTGGGATACTTGTAAAGCGCACTGTTACTCTACCCGAGTGTCCTGGCGCTGTAGACCGCTGGGGAACCCGTCCTGGTTTTCCCTGAGAGATGGTCCCTTTCTGGGTATCTCCAGGGTGAAACCAGGCATCCCCGGCGTCTGTGGGGGGGCCGTTGTAGAGATGAGGCAAACTTAATGCCCAGAGTTACCAAGTGTGTTCCCTGGTTAGAGTAGGCACTGAGGCGAGAATTATCGAGTCCGTTGACCCTGGTCCAAGACCCTGCCGCGTCAGGAATTGAACCCTGGTCCCAGGCCGTTCTCTGCTTACAGGTCTGCCGCCTCTAACCAGTGAGCCACACCTCTCCACATCTATCTATCTATCTATCTATCTATCTATCTATCTATCTATCTATCTATCTATCTATCTATCTATCTATCTATCTATCTATCTATCTATCTATCCATCTATCCATCTATCCATCTATCCATCCATTGTTTTTTACCTTTTCACTCTGGGGATAATGTACCAAGAATTTGTACATATGACAAAGACGTTTGTTTGTGACAAGGGGGGGAGATGTAGTGACCACTGACCTAGGGCACTAGGACCCTGTGGGTCACAGGGCAAGGACCAGGGCAGGGCACTGGACATAACTTCCTGTGGAGGGGCAGGAAGTGGTCAGTAGCTAGAGGGACGAGGACAGACGTGTCGATGCCTGCAGAACGTACCTGTGTAATAAAGAAGTATTATAACCCCATCTGGTGTCCTGCGTGGTTCCTGACGATCGTGCAACAGACTACACGACAACAACCACCTTTGTTAATTATTTGTTGCAGCACTTCCGGAGTGACTCTTGTGCGGTGCTGCAGACAGACGCACTTTAAACCAGTGTTTCTCCGCACTGCCCCGCGTTGTGGGAGGGGTGCTTACAGAGGTTTTGGTAAGAGGCAGTTAGAGGACAGTGGCCTAGATGGGTTGAGGTCGTGCCCCTGAAAAGCTCTGTGCAATTGATAGGGCAAATACTTTTTTTGGGGGGGGCGATCATAAATGGGTACCTGCCTGCATGTCTGGCGTCACTGAACAGCTTTTGTTTTGTCACCACTGAGGAGTGTGTTCTTTTTTTGGGTGCGGGTCTGGAGGCTTTATAAAAGCCAGAAAGCTGTCTTCTCGGAAGAGTCCGCGTTCCTTTCCCAGCACATCTGATCTCATCGCTTTCGACCCCCTGATCAGCACTTTGCAATCTGTTCCCTTGCTGTGCTGGCAGGAGAGGGTCTGTCTCATCGCTTTTTCTCGGGGGTGGGAGGTGGTGGTGAGGACAGGGTAAAGGCTAGTTCTGAGCCCTCTTCTCCAGCACATGTGCATCAGATTTTTCTTAAGAAAGGAAGCGATAAATCAGAGCAGCGGAGGTGCTGCCCTCTTAGGAATTGGCAGCCTACCACAGCACATGTTGGTGTGAAGCCAGGGTAGCTCTAGCAGCTTGGTGCAGCCGACACTGTTAAGCCTTTCTGCGCTTCTTATTTCAGGATTCGAAGCCATGTTAAGGTGACACGTTAGAGAGTGGTGGCATCTTGGAGAGCCTGAGATATGTTTCCTTCTTCAGATACTACAACAAAACGAGGCACCAGAACCAGTAAGTGTTACAGTCTTGGGAGTACAACAACCAGGAGCTGCCCCAATCCTGTGTTATCCCAACCTAGAAGTGCCGCCATGGTACGGCATCCCTGTTACCACCATCTTGGGAGTAACCATACACAGGCCATACCACCATCTTGGGATGCCTTTTCAAGGAAGCCTCGCCATCCTGGGATTTTCTATCCAGGGGATGCACCATCAACAGGCGCTTCTGTCCTCGAAATCTCTATTATAATTGTGCTTCCAACATAAACAAAGGTGTGTCTAGTTGACTTTCTCAATTTAGAATATACTTCCATCCCAGAACTTCAATTAGGTAGTGATGCTATCTTGGGGGTTCTTCAGCCAGTAGGTGCAATATCTGCAGATTGTGCTTTCAGTTCCTCCTAATAAGTAGCTATTCTGCAGCCAGGAGCACGTCAAAATTGCTTTGTTGCAGCCTGGAAGTGCTTGTTTTTACAATTTGTTTTCCAGCTTAGAAATGTTATGAAGTGGAGGAGGGAATATTGGAGATGAGTGAAATGGGGGTAACGTTGATACCTTTGAGGGTGACCATAAGGAACTTTGGTGCCTTGCTTTCCGGCTGCAGTAACTGGGAAAATATCCTACCCCTGTAAACAGAGTAGTGAATGTTGTCATCTAGCTTAATTTCATACTCTCAATGGCACACAAGTTAAAAGCACCTGCATTAGCCTGCGTTTACAGAGCAGATGTTTGTGTGTGGAATCAACCTAGCCATAGCTCTTGAAGTTTGGGTGACAGCATCGCTAGCCCTGCCTCACTCACATGTGGATAAAGGAAGTGCCCTATATTTGGGGTTGGCAGCATATCTTTCTTTCTGCCACTGCTATTCCAAAATGCTACAGTCCATCTTGTGACCAAAGTACAAAAGTTTGAGTATGTGTCCCACCGTGTTTGAAGGGTTCTTTTACATTTTCTTGAAGAGCACATTCTTTGTAAGTAGTTGTACCTTGCGCACAGGTTGTATTTGTGCACTCATTTCTAACAATCTGAGCTCTGATCATCTACCATGATCCATATAATCAGTCAATTAATCGGGTTGCGGCATTCTCCTTCTCATTGCTTCTTTTAGACATCGACAGGAAATAACATACGTTTATTTGTGAAGTACACATTTACACATTTGCTTTGCGGTCTCTTGGTGTTGACAACAGGGACTTAACTGTGTGGTTACAGATTCGATATCTGGTGCGTCTCGTATCAAATACAGGGCCTTGGCTTGTGGAAACCTGATGCATGTCATGCTGTCTGGGCCTCCACCGGTATAGGGGTTTGGGAAATGTGTTTGGAGCCCCAAGTGTGGCGAAAGCTTGAGTTCCTCTAGGCTTTCATGAAAGTTCAGTCGGGAACTGTATTAGGGACGGCTAGGGCAGGTGTCCAGAGCCATTGACATCAGTCTAGGAGAAGAGGTCTTGAAACTATTTTGCTGTGAGGCCCCGTGAGAAAAATATTTTCAAGTCGGGCCCCCCTCCAAAACTTGATGGCAGTATTTGGGGAACAGAAGGGTCAGGTGCGATTGCAGTGGTTGGGATTACCATTTCAGTTAATTTCCTGTAGCTGCTAAACCACACTAAATGTATAAAAGAGTAAATGTATCATGCAAAAACACGACTCCTGATAATTGGGGTGTATTGAGACCCTCACACTCCTGGGAGCCAATGTAACTGCACATATTCCACTAATGATAGCTGCAGCCCTTAGCAGACTGTGTCCTCTGCCTCTTTCACCCCTTCGCCACCATACACGGCCACCACTCCAATCATGAAACTAATTCTTTGTCCCTATCAGAATAAAATTACCGCCAACATGTTGCCCACCACTTTCCAGCAAGGGTGTCCTCGCCTCTAATGCTAGGAAAAGAAGTGAGCCTCCAATCCTCTTTTATGAATGAATGCAGTCATAATTGTTATGCAGTGAGGCTCTCACTCAGTGCCATTGCACCTGATTCAGTAATGAGATCGACTGCCTTGTAAAGTGGCGGTCTTCCCTGCCCTTTATTGAAAAAATGGGCTCCCATCTTGCGCCATCCCCTGCTCTGTCATCTCTCTGAGGCCTGAGGTAATGTGTCTCCCCTGCTTCAATTTTCCCTTCTTCTGAACCATTGGTCTCTGGCCCAAATGAACACTGGGCCATAACATAAGCAAGAAAAGAGAGTAAAACAATACTAATTGGGGTTTCATTGACGCATCACACCCCTGGGCCCCTATAACATCTGCGGCACAAATGATACCTACTACTCTGCCCACTCTCTCTGTACTGGCCCATTACTCCTAGACATGAGGCCCAAAGCAGGTGGTCTGCCCCTTTTATGTAAAAAGAAAATAATAAAGGGTGTAAAGCCCTCATCTCGCCACCTCTTACTTTGGACCAGCTCCCTGCGGAGCAAGGGTAACCTGAGCCCTAATGCTAACAAGGAAAAAGGGGTTCCCACCCACCATTTTGCAAGTAACAGCCACAATTGGGGTGCACTACCTTAGTGCCACTGCACCTGCTGCACTAATGTTAGTAATGGCCAAATCTCCACCTTCCTCAGGGGATCTCCCTGAGAGAACTGTGTCTATCCACTTGTGAAGGAAAAAAATGCCCTCACCTAGCACCCCTTCCTCTGGGACATTTCTTTGAGGTTATTCATGAACAGAGATCTAAAGAAGAAAGAGGCCTTCTCAGCAGAGTACTTACAATCTGAAAAACATGTAAATGTTTGCTATTGGTCAATCACCAAATGTAAAAGCTGTTAGGAACCGTGTACAGGCTTTAATTTATGAAGTCACTAAGGGTGTTAAGTTATGAATGCTTCCTTTTAATGGACTATTAGAAATGGGGTCTCTAGTTGGAAGTGGTTTGCACCCTATCCAAGTAGGGACCCACACTCTAGTCAGACTAAGTGTAGTACACACTAAGTGTACCTGTTCTTACCCTCTGGTAGCTTGGCTCAGAGCAGACAAGCTAAACTAAAGTATGTGACAAATCTTCCCCCATTTGGGATTTCCTCACAAGGTCCAATCTACCATCTCTCTTATTCTATCAAAACTCGCTTCCGCCAATAGTCTCAACCACGGATCAGCTTTAAAGACCATGAAAAGACAATGGCTTCAGAACTCGGCTGCCAAACTAGTCTTGGCAACCCTGAATTGGGTACCGGTTGCCAGAAGATCCACGTTCGAGCTGCTTTGCATCACCCACAAAGCGATACATAGAATGGGAACACTCTTCATCAGAAATAAAATCACCAAACAGATTCAACAAAGGAACCTCGGCTCTAGAGTTGCACCTCACCTCAAAATCCCAATATACAAAAAAAAACATGGGTGACACATTCTTCTCTGTTCAAGCAGCCAAACGTTGGAACTCTTCTCACCTCCTCCCCCCCCGCTCCCCCAACATAAGACCTATGGACAACCACCTTATCTTCAGGAAATACTTAATAATTGGCTCTTCTCTACATAAGCACCATACGCAAACAGAAATATACAGCATATCCCTCTGTATATAAGCATTTATTTGTACTAGATATCTACCTATATATGTGTATTGCTCCATATAAGCATGTTGAATAATTAGGTTTACATATTTTTTAGTACAACACTTGAAAACCAGAGTTCATCCCAATGCATCTTTAATCTACATACAGTTACTTCCTTTATGCATCTATATACTTTCCATGTACTTATGGATCTATATATTTATTACTTTCTTCTAATTCAGCATATACAGTGCACTACCCTATTTCTGACCCTATGCCTCTTTCAATATATCTTCTCTCAACTCTCTGACTCAACTCAAACTTCTTTCTATTTCTCTTTCCAATATACTACCCTATTTCTCACCCTATACCTCTATCAATATATCCTTTACATCCACTCGCTCATTCATCCCAAACCCCATACCACTACTATGATCCCCAAAATAACCCTTCCTAGACTCTCCCCTACTCTACCCCTTCTTCCATCATCTGACACCTTTTACTATACCGATTCCCCCAACACAAACCTTTCCAAACTCTTCCCTCAGACTCGTCCACTCCACATCCCTTTTTACTCATCCCAATTCTCCTCTTACTGTTATGACCTTTAAAAAAAAAAAAGTCTAAAACCTTCACGCTTATATCCCTCCTCCATCCTGTTCAATCAAAATAACAGACTAACATGTCCACTTCTCAAATTTCATTTTTCACAATACTAATTCACCACTAATCCTTTATGGGTTCCAGAGTAGCCTGCTACTCGCCGAAAAAGCGCTTCAACACCCCATCAGGGGTAACAAGCACTATATAAATGCAAACCTTTTGCCCTCTTCTATCCCTCTGTTATCCTTCTGAATCCAAATAACTGACTAACCTATCCACCACTCAAATTATTTACATATTTCACTATACTTATTCAACACTAATCCTTTATGGATTCTGGAGTAGTGTGCTACTTGCCGAAAAAGCTCTTCGGCGCCTCGTCCGGGGTAGTAAGCGCTATATAAATGCAATTACAATACAATAAACAGGCAATGTGTAAAGTATTTGTGTACACACAAACACACACACTCCGAAAAATAGCCTATATTTCCGAGTATAATTAGACCAAAACGAAAAAAAAACAACATACAAAAGTCAAGATATGAATTTTCAATATTAAATGCAGTTATAGCACTTGGAAAACACTAGCGCAGACTGGAGCTATTCTCAGCGTGCCTGACTAAGACGAATCCACAACTTTGAGCTGACCGCGATGGACCACGGGCCGGCTACAGAGTTGTGCAGACTTCGGTTACAGTACCTTGGAGACGTTGTGGATCAAAGACAGTGCGGGGCACCGGGGAGGTGAGGCGTCATGTAGGTAGGTGCAGCGTCTGTTCCTTACTGCTATGCAAGTCGCTGGCACGTTGGCGCAGGGGAAGTGATTCGGCATTTGCAGCGAGGTGTCCGTTCCAATGGCGGTGCAGTGTGGATGAAGCATCTAGGGTCAAGCCACAAGGCGTCGACTTTGTGGTGTCTGTTGCACCACGGGGTCACAGGTGCTACGGCGGCGTCGGGCGTCATGAACTTCGGTGACCCAGTACTTGACTCATGTGGTGGTGGTTCCTCAGAGACGCTGCAGTGGCGTTGGTACCTGAGTTGTAAGTCACGGTCATTGCGCTGAACGGGCACCTTGGCTTCGGTGCAGGTAATGCCAAGGTGTCAAAGAGCGGTGCTGGTTCTGAAGTCACGTTTGAAGTCAACGTATTAGTTTCTTCTCATTTTGGCACCAAAACTCACTTCCAATCGCACAGGAACTGGACTTAGCACCACTTAGCAGAGTCAGGCTCTCAGCAGAGGAGCCCAGGTGCTGCAGGTAAAAACGTTGATGGAGAGAGAAAAGTCCAGTCCTCTCACTCCTAGGCAAGAAGCCGCAGACAGCAGGCCAACACAGCAAAGTAAGCAGGAAAGTGGCAGTAAAACAGTTCTTCTTCATGTCAGAATGTCCTCAATCCAGAAGTGTTCTTAGTACATGGTGTCAGTGGTCCAGTACTTATACCCATTTTAGCCTTTAAATTAGTGAAACAAGACCATGCACTTCCCTTCCTGGCTCCAGGCACACTACAGGGGAGTATGCGGCTCTTTGTGTGGGGACGGGCACAGCCTATGAAGGTGCAAGTGTCAATTCCTCCCACCACTCTAGCTCAGGAAGGCTAATCAGCCTGTTGATAGGCCTTCGGGATAAACTGGGCACACTTCAGCTCCCTTTGTGTATGACTGTCTAGAGTGAATTCACAAAGTCCAACTGTCATCCGACCCAGACATGTATTCTAGGGACGAGGCACAGAATGGGTAAATTAAGAAAATGCCAACTTTCTAAAAGTGCCATTTTCAGACCTGCAATTTCAAAACTGGCTTCACTAAAATATGTGTGTTTAAATTGTGAGTCCAAAGACACCAAACTCCAATTTGCTATATGTTTCCTATTGGAAGATACACTTGTAAAGTGTTACAAGGCAGCTCTAATGCTAACCTATGGGAGAGATAAGCCTTGATGCAGTGAAAAACTGATTTAGCAGTGTTTCACTACCAGGAACTGTAAAGCTTAGAAAGGACATGTCCTACCTTTTAAATGCATTGCACCCTGCCCATATAGCTACCTAGGGCCTACATTAGGGGTGCCTTACATGTAGTAAAATGTAAGGTTTGGGCCTGGCAAGTAGGCGAATTTGCCTGGTCGAAGTGGCATGTTAAAACTGCACACTCAGGCTCTGCAGTGGCAGGCCTGTGACATGTTCGATAGGCTGCTCATGTAAAGTAGCATTTGATTTACAGGCCCTAGGCAGATGTCATGCACTATATTAAAGACCTATCAGTAAACCAAATATGCTAATCATTGAGAACCCAAATGAAATTACATTTTAGATTCAGAGCGCATGCACTTTAGCACTGGTTAGCAGTGCTGAAGTGCCCAGAGTCCTAAAACCAGCAAAAAGAAGATCAGAAAAATAGGTGGAAAAAAGCAAAAAGTTTGAGGATAACACGACAAAAAGGGCCAGGTCCAACATGGACTAATACAAAATGTGCAATAGGTACACTGTAATTACCTGTTTCTAAAAAGTATCCTTTGAAAGCACTTGTTTTACCTTGAATGCTAAATCATTTTGTGGCATCCTATCTTATACCCCGGACCACTGGTACTTTACAATTTTGCTGCTGCAGCATTTTCCACATAATTTTGGATTTGCTGCATGTGCCACATAATCTGCCATCTGCTGCATAATCTACAGATTTTAACAATAAAATGTGTTTGTAGCTCAAACAGATCAAAACTTATTAAAAAGGCATTTTGCCATGCATTGAAGGCCCATTTCACCTTTCTGATTCTTATTGCTGAATTTTGGCACTAATGAGGTGATACATTTGCCTACACAGTGTTAACATGTGTAAAACTGATTAAGCCGCATATGCTTTTTTCGCTGCATAATTTAGTCAACACTGCCACATAATTCCACCCTTCCTGTCGCAGAATTCCAACAACCTTTTATATACAGTGTATAATATATATTTTTGAATGATGCCTTGCATATTCACAGTGCTCTGTGTCACAGGCTGGGACTTCAAAGCATTATAAATACACAAGTCACGATTCTGCACTGTCGTCTCACAAACAGACATCTGCAATGATCCCATTAATAAACTGAGGTTTTATAACGTAAAATAAAGCATTCCAATGATTAGTTGAATTTGTATTTATTTTTCGTTTAGGGTATGTACATTATTTTATATTCAGCTGGCTAAATGTGAAAAAACAACAAAATATTTACAGAAAATGTTTTTTTTTTCTTTTTTGTCACTTAGCAACATCTTTGACTTCTCCACCATGGCGCCAAGAATCACAGTTGCCATACATTTATACACACTTTTCCTGCTGGATGTAAATGAAGACAGCCTGGAAACGTGATAAATAAAGTCGCATTTCCAGGGCGTCTTCATTTATATGTATTTACAAAGGAATTTGCGCCCCCCTGAAAACTTAGTCAGGGCAGCTAAAGGGTGTGCGCCCCACATTTTTAAGTTCTCTGGTCTAGGGTTTCTGGGGTCTGGTGAACAGCCAACAGTTAAAGATAATTCGCCGGATTCTGACATGGCAAACACGCATTGGAAATGCCAGTAGGTCTGGTTTTAAAGGACTGTTGTATGGTTATGTGAAGCAGTACAAGTAAGTAGCATGTACATTGATATGTATTTTTATGGAAACAAAGAACTGTAGAATAGTATTGATGTAGGTTGAACGTCCGGTGACAGTTGCACCCTAAAGCCAGACCTATAAATCTATGTAGGTTAATGACTGCCCTCCTCCCATCTGTGCTGCTGCCAGAGAAAAACAACATACACTATCTAGTTATTTAAAACAATTAAACAGCATTCCACTGTCATCATGTGTATGTAGTCCTGAAAGTTCAAGCTTAGGCAGCTGGATAAATAAACAAAATGATTGCAGCAGTGTGGAGGGCAAGCACTGTTTTTTGTGGAAGCAGACTACTTTGGCCCAATCAAAACATGTACTCCTGGCTCACAACTAGTGGGCAGAGGCAAAGCCCCTCTCTAATGATGTTCAGGTAAATATCTGGCAACAGCTGTTCTGACAAGCCAGCTCCTAAAAAGGGGTTATGCTATGAGAATGAATAGGTGTGTATTCCAATGCTGAAATCGAATATCTTGTAAAAAAAACAACTCCTTTTAAAGGAAATGCATGGAAGCAAGGGTTTTTAGGAGGATCACGTACCCAGGTTGCCTTTCAAATAGTAAACATGCAGTAGACATATCACCCTCCCCTCTAGTTGTTATCACATGCATGCTTTAGACAGTTTCTCCTCATGTTCTCTGGTGAAAGGATGAAACCAGTTATGGGTGAAGTAGTTGTTATCAAAAAAGGGTATCTTTAGACTTCACAGATACAGGTACACTATCAAGGCTGTGGCCCCGATTACATAAACCACCATTGTCTAGGTGGTGTGTCCCCAGCTAGACCAGAGAGATTGCACCTAGAGAATGAAAGTAAGAGGGGTTTTGGAGTTCTGCTGCCAGGCAGATTTATTTTTTATTTATTTTATTTGATTTTAAGTTTTATATAGCGCTAGCTTGACCCTTGGGTATCAGAGCACTTTACATATACACCGGAGATAAAGGTTGCATTACATAGCATGATCTAAGGAAGCAAAAAAAAGAAAAGATATAAGCAAAAAAAAAATAATTAGGCAAACAGTGAGGGCGGAGGGAGACAAAAAACGTATGTGGTTGACACAGTCCAGCAACCACCTATCGTTGACGGTCAAGTGAGAGGGGAGTCAACTAAGTTATTACAGTCTAGATTCGTTGACTTTGGTCGGTAAAGTATTTGTTGAGGAGATGGAGTTTCAGGTCCCTTTTGAAGCAGGAGAAGTAGGGGTTGCATCTGAGGTCTCTAGGGATTGAGTTACACATCCTGGGTACATTCCCAGAAAAGGATCGGCACTGAGTGGTTTTCCTTTTCAATTTAGGAGAGATGAGAAGAAGTGAGTTGGAGCTTCTCAAGAGTTCTGGATTTTTCTGCTTTTAGCAGTTTGCTGTTTAGGTAGTTGGGCGAAGGTGAGTGAAGGGTTTTGTGTGTGATGCAGGCCAGTTTGTAAACACATCTACCTCCCATGGGAAGCCAGTTGAGGGAGTTGAGGAGTGGTGTGATGTGTTATAATCTTTTTACTCCAGTTATGAGTCGAGCTGCCATGTTGAGGACTGACCTTAGTGGGGCTAGCTGAGCTTTCGATGTTCCTGATAGGATGGTGTTCCCATAGTCCAGTTTGGAGAAGACTAGGGATTGTACTATTGTCTTGAGATAATCTTGGGGAATGAAAGGTTTAATTTTCTTGATGTTTTAGTGAGTAAAGCACACCTATTGCAGAGTTGTTGATGTGGTACTTCATTGATAGGTTCTTGTCCAGGGTCATTCTGGAGCTTTGTCTGAGAACACTCTAGGGCTGGTACCTTTATGGTCTCTGGGATTAGAGAACATATGAGGGAAGAGAAATTAATTGAAAACAACAAACTAATGTAGTATGGTACCACTGCTGCAGACTTCTCTATGTTTCTGTCCTTATACCACCCCAGCCTGAATTTGGGTAAAATGACTGTGTTTGCAGGCTTAGGAACTCTAGTGATGATAATAAAGAGAATGCTGCAGAATTTGCTACATTCAGATAGAGACACTAGAAACTGTCCATGGAGTGCAAGAAAGTATTGGTGGTGAGCATTAAAGTATTGGTGGTGAGTATTAAATTATTGGTGGTGAGTATCCGTGTTTCAGGGTGGCGTGGCATCCAAGCCACAGCAGGAATGAGGACAGGCAGCTATTGCTATTCGCTGTGACCTATTGTAGGAGCAGGTAGCTCATGTCTTTGGTGTTCCATGCTGCTGTTAGAGATTTTCATCTCATACTAGATCTGTATGGTTGAAGCTGCATGATGGCACCTGGGTAGCTATCTATCCTTTGTTTGTGCAAGCGTGTTGAAGGATCCTTATGACCACATTTGATGAAGGTATTTACTTTGCCTGCAGTACTGAATCATTTTACAGATGTTGAGCAGTCTGTCTTTAGCTTTCTAGTAGAGCACCTGAAAATCATATTTTTGTGACACTGGCTGTTGAGTCAAAAGTGTAGTGTCAATGTCATTTAGCCTTGAGTACCACTGTGAACCCTGTGGATTAAATTGACATGGCCTGGTCATCACTCCTCCCTACCCACCTAAAAAAACATTCTTCCTGGGCAAGGATGAGGACTGATGGAGAATGAATACCAAGCTTTTGTGTCAGAGATAAGTTGTGACTGTAAACTGTTCTCTGTGGTCCATGATTGATTATCCAAGGGCACCACGGTCTGGTGGCAGGAATTCATTGGGCACGAGCACTAAGCCCTCAACCAAATGCTTATAGAACATGAGTAATCAGTTCTGGGGCCAAGGATTGATGAGAATGAGGATTAATTTGTCAGGCAAAGGATTTAATTGACCTTGACCTCGCTCTTTCAGACCATGCATTGATTCAGGATGAAGCCCAGTCTCCTAGATCCATGATAGACGGAGCGTGAAGACCAGTGTCTTGGACCAAGAATTTATACCGTATTAGGCCAAGTTCATGGGCCAGGGATTGCCACCTTGTAATGACTAAGGAACCAATGACTAATTAATTGGTTGTAAGGGGATAGCTTTCAATACAAGAATGTACAGGGCTTAAGCCTTCATCTCTGGTGCCAGTGATTAATGGGTATAAGGTTTATGATGTGTGACAAGCTGTTTGTTTGAGCATAGGTTTAAGGCTTTGGGTCAAAGGACTGATTCAGCATTCGGAGTGCTTTCTGGGCCAAAAGGTTGATTAAGCACGGGATAAAGCTGTCCTGCTAAGGATGGATTGAGTGTGGATACTTTGCTTTTAGGCCAAGGTTTATTTGAGTGTAAAGTCTAAACTCTGGTGGCAAGGGCAAATGAGTATCAAGATTATGCTCATGGATCGCTTGGTGTGGTGCTTACGGCTTGGCATCATGGATTGATTGAACATAAACTTTAAGATGGCAAGCCAAGGGATGGATTTGATGATTGTTTTCAGGTCAAGGGTGAGAATTAAGCTCTGAAATAATGAGAATGCAGATTATGCTCTGTGGTGGTGTATTGCCTTTGCATGAGGGGGATACTCTATGGCCATGGATTGATTGAGCAGCAAGGCTGGCTCTTATACCAAAGATGGATCAAAAATTAGATTAAGCTGTTGGCTGAAAATTAATGAAGCATTAAGACTGAACTCTGTTGCCATAAATTGATTATGCTTGAAAAACTAGCATGTGGGCGAATAATTTATTGAGCATTTAGATAAAACTCTTTTGTCTTGGATTGATCAAGTTTGAAGATGACGTTCTTAGGACGAGATCAATTAAGCATGAAGAAGTTTGATTCAGGAACAAAGCACTTTTATGTTCTGCAGGTGTGATAGAATAGGCTGACATGGCCATCTGAATGGGACTCTGGAGAGGAAGGATGTCTATTTACTAAACAATAAGACCAAAAATTAATCTGAAATGGACTCATGTAGAGACAACTGAGATAACGCTAGCAGAAAATTTGCGCTCTTTTGTTGTGATGGGTCTATGGATTTGTTGCTCCTGTAACATTCCCTCCCTCACTCGTGATCCTTCTCCCATCTCTCTCCTAAAGTTGGTAGTTAACTCCTGCTTGTTTCATTATGATTGTTGGAGGTTCCATGAAGAGATTGAAGAGGGATAGCGAGAGGATCGATCCTTGCGGGACCCCAAGTGTGACTTGTGTTGGCCTAGAGAGACAGAAGTTGATTTTAATTTGTTGCAAATGGTGCTGAAGGAAGGAAGTGAACCATTTTAGTACTATGCTATTAATGCCAGAGCGCCTCTTCAAAGTCTCAAGTAAAGCTGGATAATTTATTGTGTCGAATGCCGCTGATAGGTCAATAAGGATGAGGAGACAGGCTTCGCCTTCATCTAAGGCTCTGTGGATATCGTCTGAAATATTGAGCATAGCTGTTTCGGTGCTAAAACCTTTCCTGAATCCCGATTGAAAGGTGTCGAGGAGGTTGAAATCGTCAATGTGTTTGTTGAGTTGTTGGAGGACGAACTTCTCCAATGTTTTAGCTAGGAACTGGAGGTTGGAGATAGGTCTGAGGTTGTTGAGATCGTTGGAGTCGGCTCATGGTTTCTTGAGTATGGGTGTGATTTGTTCTAGTTGAAGGGAGTCGTGGACACAGCCTTACGTGAGAGAGGAGTTGATGATTTTTGTCCAGAAAGGGGTAATGATGTGATTGCGTTTTTTACTATTGTGGATGGGAGGGGGTCCATAGTGTGAGAAGAAGGCTTTAAGCTTGCAATTATATTAAATACCTCGTTTTATGACATGAGTTTGAAGTCTGAACAGCAAGCATTCTTTTTTAGTTGGAGGCAGACCTGTTTGTCCTTGGTATGATCTCTTTCTGTTTTGTCCAGGGTGCTTAAAGGCGGGCAGGTTAAGAGGGGGGGGGATTTGAGGTTTGGATGAAGGATTGTTCAATGTTTGTATGAAGGATTGTTCAATGTTTGTGACTTTATCTGTGGAGAAGCAGGCAATTTCTTTGCAACTATCTTTGGTGTCTTTGATTTCATGTGGGGATGTGCCGTTTATTTGACTTTAAACAATGTTGAATAGTTCTCTAGGTCTATTCTTCGCCTGGTCTAGTTGGTTGTGGAAGAAGGTGGCCTTTTCTCTGAAAATGTGTTTTTTATAGGCCAACTGCGCAGATCTAAGTTGCGCTATGTGCAAAGTCGATGGGTTTAGTCTCAAATTCCTTTCAAATGTCTGAGTTGTCATCTTTCGTTATTAAGATCCACATTGAACCAGGATTTAGATTTGATAGGTCTCAGCTATTTGAGTTTGAGTGGCGCTGCTTGATCTAACACCTCCGTCATAGTTGAATTGAAGTGAGCTGTGAGGTCATCAGCCATCAAGTGGAAGTCTGGAGCTGTAGATGGGCATGAATCCTGGATTCAAGTTCGGTTTTAGGGATTTCTTTGATGTTCCTGGTCCAGTGCTTTGGTTTGTCAGATTGGTATCTGACATGCAAGTCCATATTAAACAGTATAAGGTGGTGGTCAGACCAGTCAATGGGAGAAATCGGTTTCAGAGAGATCAGCTCATTTTTGCTGATGATCGCATCCAGAGTTGCTCCTTTGGTGCGAGTAGGTTCATTGCAGAGTTGTTTGAAGTTGGTTATTTCAAGCAGGTTTGAGAGGTTCTGGACTGTGGTGTCTTCTGGGTTGTTCCAGTGGATATTGAGGTCACCCAGAAACACGTCTTTCGTGTCTGTTAGGGACAAACGTGTTATTAGGTCGGTAAGTTCTTCAGTGAAGAGGGCACGCTCCCCCGTAGAATGATAGATGGTGTGAAATTTGATTGGCGTGGTGCCTTTGCCTGCGAGTTCAACACCAAGGTACTCAAGAGTCCTGTATTCTTTAGGCTTTATGTGGTCAGCTGTATTCCTACTTTGTGAATGATGGCTAGCAGGTGGGCAACTAGAGCCAAATTTCGGGGGGGGATGGGGGGGGGGATGCTAAAAATTATTTCGGGAGTGGGGGGGCTAATTCTTCCAGCCATAGGCAGAGTGGCTCTAATAAGGGGTGAAAACACAACAAAAGCCTCATTAACAAGTAAATGTTTTTTTTAAAGACCTGTGAAGTACTCAGGTGCAGCTGCAATTAGATGCTCACCAGCACGCAAGGCTGTCTCAGATGGAGGGGGGCTGAAGCCCGGTGAGCCCAATGGGTGTTGCGCGCCTGATGGCTAGTCCGCCACTAGTTTAGCTACCTCTGCATGTGATATGGCTGTTACTTCCTTAAGAGCTCAGCATTTCAGGTCCCTTCACCCTGCTTCTCTTGGAAAGTGCCCTGTTAGCTGGAGCACGGTTCTGCAGCAGAGATTGGGAGCTATCCTTGTTTCGCTTGCTGCTCTGCTAGCGGTGCACACGGCATGTGTAGGGAAGAACATTTTTCCCTTTGACAATATGCAGAGAGCGCCTGATGCCAGGGTATGTTTGCGCTCACGCTCATTATACGGTGCCATTTTCCCTTCCTGGCTGCCTCGGCTTTAAGTAAATGAATAGTGTGGGGCCGTGCGTGTATTACATTACCCGAAGTAGCCGGCCCGATCCAGTAGTTAAATCGCGTCTGAAATCCAAGTCTGAAGTTAGTGCTCCATGGACAGTAGAACGCCGTGTGGCGAAGCCGGCGTGACGCGCAGCGTGTAATCCGCTGCATGCGTGTAATCCGTGGCGTGTGCCCACGTGTCTGGAAAACGAGCCTGCTGTCTGTAGCTGCTGCGGAGTGGAGCGCACAGCTTGTGGGGTGTTGTTGCCAGAGGCATGCCCCCAGGTTATTTATGGCGGGGATTGGAAGGCTGATACGGCTACAGACCTGGGCAGCAGTGCGAAGGTCGTCCATGCTGGAGTTTTCTCCCGCCCTGTGCAGCCTGCCTGCTCGCCACACACGCCGCCAATTGTCGTCTTATTCATAACTTCATCCTTTCGCAACTCAATTTGTTTTTATTAAATCACGGCAATTAATGCAATGCTTGTGGCCCGGCATCCCAGATTTAAAGTAAAAAAGAGAAAAAAGACAGCGCCACTGACAGCTCCATCTGTGCCCAATTTGCCTGCCCCCTCCTTTTCCAGAATTCTCCTGGCTCCTGCTTTTTGCAATGATCTGTTTTTATGATTCCTGGAATGGGGCTCATCACTGGCACATTCTTTCCACTTGTTGCACCATTTGGTTCCATTTCTTATAAGTCACTGAATGTTCTTGGCTTTGTGCTGCATGGATATCACTGGCTTGCCCCCATTTTCCCCTGATCTATCTTCTGTCGTAGAGGACACCTCAGCATCAGCTTGGCATCCCTTGGAAGAGATCCGTTTCTGCCTGACAAAGGATAGTGCAGCTCAGTGAGATGCGACGACTTCTGACTTGGGCGTTTTTAGGGGAGATTGAAGGTGGCTGTCAGTCTTTGAGTTGTAAACCATTGTATACCCTTCGACATTGATCCATACAGGAAGTAAAAGGCTTTATTTTGATAAAGTAGCTCTCTGCTCCCTTCTGAGTTCATCCTTTGTTTGTTAAATTGAATCTTGGTATCCAGGCAGTGATGTTTGAACTCGGTGATGCTGAAGAGATAGGTGCATGGAGCAAACCATATTGGCCACCCATTTCCTGGTCGCTCCTGACACTCCAGACACTACTTGGTATTTATCTTTGCCCCTGCTTGCCCAGATATCTGTTTGATTGGGATGATACAAGCCTGTAGATCTGCACATGTATAAAGCAGGGTTCGTTATCAAGAAGTGCTCTTCCTGTTTCTGTAGAAATTAGTCAGGATGTCCACTACTGTTCTACTAGATCTTCATA
Source organism: Lissotriton helveticus (assembly GCF_964261635.1). Classification (NCBI taxonomy): domain Eukaryota; kingdom Metazoa; phylum Chordata; class Amphibia; order Caudata; family Salamandridae; genus Lissotriton; species Lissotriton helveticus. The sequence continues at coordinate 388,559,796 of NC_136061.1, forward strand.
TGAGGCAGAACACGTTCTATACTGCAGCTCTTTGGTTTATTGTTATGTGGATTGCTCTGCATCAGACTGAAGTTTGGTGTTCTGTTTAGCACACATCCTTCCCCCCAGAAGGTGTGGGGGGAGGGGGTGGGGAGGCTGTGCACCGTACACCATTTTTGTTTTAAATGCTGGGTTCTCATCACCTATTCCCCTGATATGTGAGCTGCTGATTACAAATACTCAGACCGCTTTCCTGATGTGTAGGGTTTACCAATTGTTAGACAAAGCTTTCTTTTAATACTCTGGTGCTATTTGCTGGACAACATGTCACGCTTTCACACACAAAACTGATGCTTTTGCCCACCCTCCAAATGATAAGCCGATCTCCCTGGACCACAAAGTGGTTCAGGAAGGGGTTGGGTGCCACAGCTATTCTGTCAATCAGAATGGACATAGCAGAGGTAAATTCGGATTGTTTAAATGGTGCCCTATTAGAATTGCAGACAAAGCTTGGTCATTTGCTGCAGCTGAGCAGCATAAACACTACCTCTTGTGTGTTGGATGTCATCTCTTGGTAGAGGCCTGATCTCTGTGTGCTATAATCGGTCCAAGGTCCTGTTGGAACCATCTGGCATGAATGCCGAATAGTGATGCACCAATCATGCAAGAAATGTTGGATCTGATCACCATGAAGAAAAATCAGAGACATGCTTTTAAGTAACCCTGGGCGTAGTTTGCGAAGTAGCGCTATGCGTAGCTATGCGAAGTGCACTTCGCACTATGCGTAGCTACGTGAACTGCGTAGTGCACTGTGCAAAATGCTGTTCGCACTGATTGCTCAGTGCCGGATGCTTGTCTGCACTGTGCAATCAGTGCAAAGTGCATCTTGCACAGTGCAAGCGATCGTTTTCTGCCGCTGGAGTAGATTTTTACTCGAGTGGTAGCTTTCTCAACGCGGACTGGTAGTGATCATACGCGACCAGTCGCAATGAGAAACCTGACCTCCCCGCATTGAGAATCTCACCAGGAGGTTTATTTTCTACGCTCGCGATCGTCAACTTGATGTTGCTGATCGCGAAAGAGGAAAAAGTCTCGCCGGGATGTCAATTTTCTTGCTTGCGGTCGCCAACTTGACGTTGAGGACCGCGAGCAAGAAATTTTTTTTATGTTATTAATATTTGTACAGCGCAACAGCTGCCCCAGCAAAGGGGCGTCCCGGCGCTATGAGAAGGCAAACACAACACAACATCAGTCTGGCGCAGAGAAGAACCTAAATTTAGACAAACAATAAGGTTTTGATAGCGCGTCTAAACTGAAGAAGGTCATCAATTGCCCGAGTCTCAGAAGGGAGGAGGTTCCACCACTTCGCTGCCAGTACTTGAAAGGAGCGGCCGCCAGTTCTACTCAGCCTGAAGCGTGGAACCACTGCCAAGTTCTGGCCCAAAGATCTCAGAGTCCGCAAAGGGACATAAGGAATTAGAAGATTCGCCAGAATTTGGGGAGACATACCTTTGAGGATTTTAAATGCCAGGCAGAGAACCTTGAATTTAATCCTCTGAGTTACAGGGAGCCAATGAAGCGAATGCATCGTCTTGGAGACCGAGCACCGTCTAGGCAAACCTACCACTATTCTGGCCGCAGCGTTTTGAACTCGCTGCAGCCGAATAAGTTCAGCCTGATTTATCCCGGCCAAGAGCGAGCTGGCGTAGTCCAGTCGAGACAGTACTGATGCCTGAACCACCAGCTGTCTGGTGGGGGCATCAAAGAATCTCATTATAGGCCTTAGTCCTCTAATAACGCCATAGCAAGAGGCCGCCACCCTCTTGGTGTGGCAGATAAAACTAAGTGTTGGATCAAGCCAAACCACAAGATTTTTTTATCTCCGATACCGGAGAGGGGGGTCACACCCAGTTCAGAAGGCCACCAGTCGTCGCCCCACAACCCCACTTGCTTGCCTACCACCATGACCTCTGTCTTCTTGGTGTTCAACTGGAGACAGTTAGAGTTCATCCAATTGGCCACTGCCCGTAAGCCGTCCCGGAACCTGAGGGCCTCCACATCAGAGTCCCCACTCAACGTGACTTCCAGCTGCGTGTCATCAGCATATGAGACCATCGTCAGGCCCCATTGCCTGACGACCGCAGCCAGCGGTCTCACGTAAAGATTAAAGAGAGTGGGGCTCAACGAAGACCCCTGTGGGACCCCCAGAGACAACGGGTACGGTTTAGACTTGCCAGGTGGAATCGCAACCTGGAACGACCTATCTGTAAGAAAGGATCGAAACCAGCATAGGGCAGAGCCCTTGACTCCTACTTCCTCCAGTCGCTGAAGTAAGATCCTGTGCGATACAGTGTCGAACGCGGCACTCAGATCTAATAATAATAGTGCCGCTGTCCGACCCGCATCAAGCACAGATCGCAGATGTTCGACCATGGAAAGTAGGGCCGTCTCCGTGCTGTGGCCCGCACGGAACCCATTCTGAGTTGGGTCTAAGATGTTAGCTCTGGTAAGATGGTCTGCCAGGATACCGTTCACATGGGCCTCAGCAACTTTTGTGGCCCAGGGAAGCAAGGAGATCGGGCGGTAGTTCTCAGGTTTGAGAGGATCGAGGGTAGCCTTCTTCAATATGGGTGTGACTATGGCCTGCTTCCACCTAGTAGGCACTACACCTGAGGATAATGACAGGTTGATTAAAGACAACATCGGAGTGCAGCATAGTCCTAAGCTGAGCCGGTTTAAGCGGATCTGCAGGAGAGCCCGACTTAATTTTTAAACTCAAGTGATCAAAAGCCTCCCTTGTCATGGAAGGCAGGGTGTCGAGACACTCACTATCTCTCACGACACAGCTGTCTCGCACTAAATTGGACGAGACCATAGGGAAGGTTCGATATATGGCTTGCACCTTCTCGAGAAAAAAAGAGGCCAGACCCTCACAATGGGAATCTGAACATATTTCTACAGCCGTTGTCCTCTTAGCCACTAAGTCCTTTAAAACCTTGAATATAAGTTTCGAGGGGTTAGGGCTATTCAGAAACTCCTGAGCATAATAAGCTGCACGGGCTCTGCATACCGCTCTGTGGTAGATCTTAGTTTTAGCAAAGTAGCAGGCCTTAAGCTCAGGATCAAATGATTTTCTCCAAAGCCATTCACCCTGCCTACAGGCTCTTTTAAGGACGCTAAGGCATCGTCATACCAAGGGCTATGCTCTTTAGCACCCTGTTTAGACCATACCAAAGGGATCAAAAAGTCCAGAGCGCGAGAGATCCACACACACAAAGCGTCGTACCCATCATCGACATTAATGACCGGGCCCAGGGGCGCTTTCTCCAAAAAACGATAAAAGTCTTCCAGTTTTAATTTATTCCAACGGCGTTTAAGGATTGTTTTATACTTAGATATAAAAGGAGGATCGGACAAAGAGACAACCATCTTCACCAGCATATGATCGGTCCAAATCAACTGAATGGGACAAAGTACTCTAATACCCTCTAAGTTGGTAAAAAACGGGTCAAGTATGTGGCCATCTTGATGTGTAGGAGAAGTCACCTGCTGGGAAAACTGCAAGGCCTCTTGATCGGCAGAAAAACTCCGAAAACGCTACACTACGCCTGTTTGCACTGTGGTACGTGCAATTCGCGTAGTGCGAAGTAGCGCAAACTTCACAAACTACGGAGCGTAGCGTAGTGCTTTGACCAGGCTTACTTTTAAGTTCTCCTCCACTAGGCATGGCACTGAGCACCCTTTCGACCAAAGACATAGTGAGGCTTCCCTTCCATATTGTGGGATCCTCACTTGCCCTAACCAGGTGTTGTGTATAGCTAATAGGAAGGCGAAAGCGCCAGATCGCAAGGCCATCTAGGCCCCTTTCCCTGACAACTTCTTCCGGTCGGAACTCATTCTCATGATACAAGGAAAGGTTTTTAAGCCCACAGGAGTACAGAATCTCCTGGGATCTTAGCCCCAGCTCTGGACTGGAGCCGCTGTTGCACTATTAAGTCGAGCCTGCTCCTCGTTTGGGAATGGAGGACCCAAGCCTCTGTTGTATCAATAGATTATTCTTGGCGGCGTGCTGCAGACTTGTTTCACTAAGGCGGAGTTCTCCTTGGGTTCAGGTCAAGGCCTATAGCCTTCTGCCACTCTAGTGACTCCAGAGACTTGCACTGGGAAGTCGTGCCCAACCTATGGACTTTCTTTGTCCCAGTTTGATAAAGGACTCTTATACCTTCTCCTGTGCTTGTGAGGTTGATCTCAGTTCGAGGGCTGTGCAGGTGGCTCTGTTGCTGATGGATGGGCCAAATACAAATGCTTCTCTAAGAGTATTAATGGTGTCCTCCTTCCATGGTTGCAACAGATGGACCTCTCCATCCATATCAGCCAAATAGATACTGGTGGATCTTCCGTGTATTTTCCACTTGTCTCCCAGAACTGTTACTGATTGGCCTCTCGAAGTCTGGGCCTAAGTGACAGATGTTCCAAACCTCTTCGAAATCATGCTGTCAATCCAGTTCAAAGATGATAAATCAACGAAACTCTTTTTGGTAGAAGCGCACTACCAAAGATTCATTTCAGAAGTGATGGCCAGGCACTTTTTTCAAATGTAATACAATTCCACTTAACAAATTAAAAAAAGAGTACGCAAAAAAGTAAATGTCTGCTTAAGTAAAAGGAGTTTAGAGGGAAAAAAACTAACTAGGTCTCCCTAAATTACGACTGTTGAGAGGTTGAGCATTTGTCCTCCTAAAACTAGGATATTTAGGTGAGACTATGTATTATAGGATGTAGTTATACGTCGATTGGTGAGAAAAATGTCATAAAAATGTCTGATTCTCAATATAAGGGAATTAGGTGTTTCACTGTGATGGTTGGGCTAGCTTGGACTCCTTCTAAACCAGATGGACTGAGAGCTCGTTTCTGTTAAAGATTCCTACATATGCATTCACTTTAGGATATCTCACATGTGTATTGTGTTCCAAAGCATCAAATCATGCCGGGGATTTTCTGGTTGCTTCCACAAAAATGCTTTTTTGGGCGATTTATACACTCATTGAGAGATTTTGCAGATAGAGTGAAAGTGTGTGTTTTTCCACTTATTTGTTGTGCCAAAGTTGTGCTTTGTGGAAACCTGAAGATATTTTACCTGCACATGTCCTGTCTGTTGTTGCAGTACACCTCTTTGTAGAACGAACACTTGCAGAGTCCTTTCTCTGCAAGTACCTTTTTTGCCGGTTAGGCTTAGAAAACTGCCTTGTCTTAACAAAATCAATGATGTAACACAACATCCTTTTTGAAGGAGTCCAATGTCTCACCTTCAAAGGTTGAGCACTGCTTTGTAGCTAAACAAGCAGATGCCACCCCTCTTTTTTAACACAATGAAGAAGCAACGCAATTGAAGTTACCTTGCCCTGTGTTTGAAGGTCTCAGCCTTGATTCACATGGTCTCAGCCTTGACTCACAAGTGAATGGCAGGTTCAATTAAATGATAATTGGACAACTATATAGTAAAGAATTACAATTAACAATGACCAGATAGTTTAATTCGGTAAACATAGAAATTAAATAACGACAAAGCTTGAAAGAAAACCAACTTTGGGCAGGATGCCTTTATGGGATGTGCCTATGAGAAAAATGGCTGTGTCTCAACGTTGGATGCAGAGCTCGAACATGTCAAGAGTCAGCTTGGTTTTAGAGTAGGGACCTTCGTAAAAGTCCTTTGGATTTTCGAGCACTCATGGTAGAGAGAGAAGGACATCTCCAGTGGTCAAAATTGCTAGTTTCACACTTAGCCACAGGAGCCGGCTCGTTCAATACACTTTCACTTTCTTGCATCTGGAACACTTGCAGGAGGATGTTTTCCACAGACATGTAATCTGGCTGGATTATCCTTGAACTGACATGGCCAGAGACCAACATTGGTGGAGGAAAACTAAAGTGTTTAGTAACAAGAAGCGCAGTTCCTCCGAAGAGCAGGCCAAGTCACCCCGAATGAATCTCATGACATGATGGACTAGACATCCTTTGAGCACACTGACCGTAGCATTATAGACTATATTTAGTCAAGCCAGGGGCAAGTCGGTCCAAAATTTGCTTGGATTCAATTAATTCTTATGGAGCTCTTGTTCGCAACTGAGTTCCTAGTTTTTCTGGTTCAGAAGTGATGCCAGTAGTCTGGGATTAGCTCATCTCGTACAGACTGTGTTCGTTTCAGCAGTGTGTTTGTCTGGCAAATGAGGAGATTTGCCAAGGCAAATCAAAGAGGTATAGTTAATTTTACCGGTCCAATCAGCAAGGTAGCAGCTATCTAAGCCTAAAATCTGAAGCTGTAAAGGGCATACAGATATAGGTGAAATGGCCTTTAATCTTTCCCCTCACCCTGTTCCTTCCCGTAAACTGGTACAAAAGGCCTCCCATGTATACTTCAACTTCCTCTAACATTGTTACTCACGGTCTCTCATTATAACTGTTCTTCCAGTTGTCAAGCACCTCCTGTCTACTCTATACGCAATATTCATGCTTTGGATTAGCCTCTCTTGGAATCTTTTTCCTTATGCTAGACTGTTGCAAATCAACCTACTGTTTCCTTTAGGGCGTTTTGTATACTGCGGTGCACCGGCCTTCCGAGTCGCCCCTGCTCCCGTACTCGTACTCATAGTCCTCTAATGCATAGGCAGTCTTACTGCGAGATGTTCCTCGTGATCCACTTTCTCCTCTTGCCCTATAAATGCTGACGGCCTCTCAAATAATCTCCCTTCGTTTCACATACTGTTCCTGATAGACTCCCAGGAACTCTTCCGCCACCTGCTTGACTCTTACCACTGAGTCTATTCTACTTCTTGAGTCTCACATGTATTACCCTGCATTTGGCTAATTGGCCAAATATTGTTTTTCTGTTGCTTCACTTCTCTGTTTTGATTATTTTGTTCCCCTTGCTCTTTGCCTAATGCTTTTAATGGAGGAGTTGGTTACTAGGTGGTTGGTTAGCTCATTGCAAGACCGTTTTAAAGGGTAAGTAAGTGTTATAGGGTTGCAGCGAGGAGCGCAGGACTCCACCTCTCTGCTCACCTAGGTAATTCACCTCCCACCCTGCACTTAAGTTTAATCCGCTTTCTGTAGATTTACGAAAAACGTTTTTTACTCGATTGGAAGGAGTAGGCCGTAAATCATACAAGTTATTCATTGAGTATTTTATCGTGGAAATGGTTTCTTGGCATTGGGCCCTGAGGGTGTGTTTATGTGCAAAAGCAGAAAAACATCTGTGCAGGCTTAAAGACTCAACTATCGGAAGTTCAGCCGGAGACTAAAATAGAGAAAGTATGCACAATACAATTACTGTGTTTAGTGTTAGGGCAGTCTCGTAAGAAAACACCTTTTTGTGTCACGATTGCCAGTCACCAGATGGGTGAGCTGTTTACCCGTAGCAGTGACAGGCTCCGAATTCCCTTGTCAATGCCCTAAGCCATTTTGCCTTTGTTGTAGTCTGGCCTCTGTCTGCCTACGTCCCTATGTGCTACAAAGTTTTTGAGGTGACATGCTCTGTATATCTGTGAAAATCCATTGACCCTATCCAATCATTAAGGTGATATTGTAGCCCTTAACTACAACCTAGTTTGCTATGAGGACAACCTAGATGCAGGTTGTTTTATTTAACTGTTACCTTTTAATTGTTTTGTAAATGTGAAAAAACTCCATCCCCTAACACACAGCATGTGAGCATAAAGGCTGTGTCAATAATGTGCACCTCCAGAAGACTATAATGTATATGCCAATACATTTATTAGTTTAGTGGAATGTAAAGGCATAGGAACTTTGGCATATATGTGCCCTTTTGTAGTGTGTTTGCAAATGTATACTGCATGACAAGCCATTCATTGTGCACCACTGAATTGGGTTACCACAGGATGTGGCACGCAGAGGTTGCTTCTGTTTCCTCTGGAGGTTGTGTGCTTCGAAGAGTATGACCCACCACATAAGATGGTGCACCACTTCCACTGCTAGTAAAAATACTCCCATGGTGCAGTTAAATAATAGCTAAACCTTTAGGCCCATACACTTCCGTACTGCTTTTATCACAAAGTATTGCATCACTTCATCCATCCTTTCAGTGTTCTTTCTGCGCTGTTTGTTTATTCACTTTGCTTCATTTACCCACCATTAGCGTTCCTTTAATTTCCCTCTGGCCATCCATTCTGGCGTCTCTGTCCATTCCTCGCTTTCACTGTAGTCATCTATTGCTTCTTCTCAAGAAGCTTCACCCCCATCCTCTCACCACCCTTTCTTTGTTCCATCCATCTTTCCTGTCTGCATTCTCCTTCTGCCCATCCCCTCACCCTATCTGCCCACCACTGCCACCGTCGGTACACTGATATGCTGCCTCGGACCATGCATCTTCTATTTTACTTCCTTTATCCATCCATTATATTCTCTCCCCCCGCATACTTTCTATGAACACATAGTTCTACAGCCATTTCATTTTGTGCATCTTATAGTCTGGCATTCCTTCATCCTCGCTAGTAGATTCTTTCAGTCTAATGATGTTGATATCACATTTTACCTGTAAAACGAGGAGAAATGTGTACAAATCAGTGCGAAATCAAGGTCTCTTATTAAATTACCTCCTTGGCTAACATCATGGAAAATTTAGACTCTTATTTATTCATTTGTTTACTATTACTTTGTTCTTTGTTCATTATGATCAGTTGTGTTATTTGTTATTGCTTTTTACCAGTTGGATTGTATAATGCATGTATAATGCTTTGTGAATGTTTTTATGGTTTAGAAGATTAACCAGAACAAATTACACATGTTGCACATGAGACTCTGCTATGTTCAGAGGTGATTAAAAATATATCCGCTAAAGACACCTAGGAATTAGATGTAAAAGCTGAAAGATTCTTTTTTGGTTACCGACAAGAACCATTTTCTAAGTCTGCCATAGAAAGCAAGAAGTAGGTAACCTAGAAACACGTTGGCAGTCTTTCACATATTACCACTTCTGAATAGGTGAAGACTGGCTTGCAGCTGGCACTGAGTCTGTGTGTCTGCTCTGGCCACTGGGACAGCATGGTCGGTCGATAAGTAATTGAATAAGAGTCTGGTGATATTGTACAGTAAGCACTCACCATGCAGTCATTATACTTTCATTGAGTTTCTTCAACAGAACTGAGCTTGTGCAAAATTGTGACAAAATAAATTAGGTGAATGTGTGTTTTATTTTTTGGAAAGGTGTTTACACATTCTAGCACAGCACCTGTTAAAAGACAGATTTCTAGAATTCCTTTTGCCATCGAAGGTGACATAGGTTTACTTGTTAGTATAAATAATCTGAGGAAAGGTCCATGCACGAGCTCTTGCTATATTTGATGTCAGAACAAAAAATGACAGTTTTGAAAAATGGAAAACAGTTTTAGTTCTCCTCAAAGCGCTTTACATTGGAAAGTCTTGTTCCCTTGACTAGGGAAAATAAGAATTGGGATCGGGGTCTCCATTGCCAATTGTTGATGGATGCAGGTGGCAAGGACGTATTTATTATATATGTGTAACTTAAGTATAAAGCAACAGTCCAATAGAAGGGGAATACAAAGTTAGGACATGTAAGATGTGTTTACAAACAGCAAGGTTCTCTTCATTGGTATCTATGTGGCCTGGGCAATCAACATTGTTACCTGTAGGCTAGCCATTCCTCCAAGAGGAGGTCTTAAGCATCTTCCTAAAGTGGAGAAGTGAAGTTGTTTACTTTTGTGTTGGGGTGCTGTTCTATTTCCGTGTTGCAGAGGAATAGAAGACGTGCTTTCTGATCTTTTTCTTCTGGCATTTCAGGGAAGCATTGCAATATCCCTGTTGCATATTTAGCATTTTACAACAGAGATCCTGGTATTTTCTGCAAGGTCATAGGTGTTCAACAGGAGGGGCTGGCCCCCGTTCTAGAGCAGGGGAACTGTTGAGGCCGTGTAATGGGGTCAACGTATGCACATGCCCTGGCCCAGTGGAGCATTTAGTATTCTCTTGGGGAACACAGACCATGCCGAAAACAGTGCTGTGAACTTAGTAAAAGAACACAGAGAGTCTCTGGCAACCTTGTAATGGGCTTTTAGTAACACATTTATTCAGCTATGTCCTGGCTGGTAGTAGAAATCAAAACCGGGTCTACAAATAACTTTCAAAATTTCACTATGTATTTTTATTTACTCCACATGTAATTCGTGCACTTGCTGCCTTGTAAAGTGCTGTATGCATCTGATAAAGACTTCTAGGTGCAGATTCCTTACCTTTGAATTTCCCTGGTTTTTAGGCTGGATCAGGAAACTGTTAAGTGAGCAGTAACCTTTGTGTGCTCCGTCAGGTTGCTCCAATTGTCACGCGTGACGTCTGCTTTGTTAGCATCGGGTATGACATCGCGGTCACATATGTAGGTGCCATCCAGGCACGCTGACGTCATTTTATTTCTTTTCCTGCCAGTTAAGCACCAGTCCGGGAAGATCTACTCCTCTGTCGCTTTTTAACAGTTTTTTCTACTTTTTGTCCACTTCTTTTTTTCTTGAGTGTGCCAAATATGTCTTCTATAAAGACAGGGTTCATACCGTGTGGCGCCTGTCACCACGCCATGTCCAGGAGCCAGAATGACCACCGCTCAGACTAAAGAGTTGTATGAGGCCATGTGCTGCATATATGAGTGGGCCGACCCCTCTGGTGAGCCTTTGGACCCATGGGGTCAGAGGGGACCATAGCACCGGTTGCGACTCATGGATCCGATTCCGGTTCCGGGACGACGTTGGTTGTGCCAACCCGACCTTCCCCGGTGTTGGATCTGAAGTCAATGCTTTCGGTGCTGACCAGCAACCACTGGCAGTGCCAGCCTCATCCTTATACCCTGATGACTCTGAGTCAGATTGGACTCCTGCACCAGTAGAACCCAAAGGCTCTGTTATTGCCTGGTCATTTTCAGGACTTTTCAGGCACGAGCGAGGACTGGGAAGGGGGTGTGTGGACCCTTTTGAACATCAGGATGTGCCTGTGGAACAGGTGGACTGGTATATGGAAGTTGGGGAGGCCAGTGGACTGGACACATCTGCAGATACTGCCATGCTTTCTCCTCCAACTCTGGCTACGGAGGAGGGGGCTTCTTATGTGATGGTGGTAAGGAGGGCAGCTGAGGTCCCTGGACTGGAGTTGCCCAAGGCCAGGACTAATCTCCTGACCGAAGTGGTTCAGCCTGGGGCTTCCACCTCTGAACCCCTATTGCCCTTCAATGAGGCACTTACTGATGTCCTACTAGGCACATGGTCCAAGCCCAGCACAGGTGCTCCTGTGAATAGGACATTTGCACGCCGCCATCTCCCATCTCCGGGTGACCCAAAGTTCCTCAGCCAACATCTTACCCCTGAGAGCTTGGTGGTGCAGGCTTCTACTTCTGATGGTGCATTCCCTTCTGCCCCTCCGGTTAGGGAATCCAAGAGACAGGAAACACTTGGGAAGAGGATGTTTTCTTCTGACAGTCTCGTATTATGGTTTGTGAATACCGCCTGCTCATGGGGCAGTTTCTCCCACTCCTTTTGGGAGATGGTTGCACAACTGCTGCCACATGTAGCGGAGGAGGATCGGGCTGTACTCTCCCAGGCAGTGAAGGATGGGAGAGATGCAGCAAAATTCCTCATTAGGTGTGGCCTTGACACGACTGACTCACTGGACAGAGCGGTTTCTTTGACAGTGGCCTTACAGCACCACGCCTGGTTGAGAATGTCTGGGTTTCCTGGTGATGTCCAGGCTAATTTGATCGACATGCCCTTTGACGGATCTCGTCTCCTTGAAGAGACGGTGGATTTGACCTAGGAGCGCTTCAAGGATTCTTGTGCTATGGCCTGATCCTTGGTCCTCTCAGTAATATCACATGGCCAGTCTAGCTTACGCCTCTTTCATGGCAACGGAAGGGGTTTCCAGCCTTGCCAACCGTATCCCAACCACAGTCCTGGCATACTTCCCAAAGTGTGCGAGGACGTGGGCATGGTTCATTCCGTCCTCTGCATGGAAGCCAGACATTGTCCGCCACCCAGCCTCGGCAGCCTCTGCCTCCAAGCACTCCTAGTCTAAAACTGCTAAACCACGCTACTCCAGTTGGTGGGAGAATCCATCATCATCTACCCCACTGGAGGTCCGTAACATTAGGCAAGTGTGTCTTTGTTAGACAGTGCTTTTTGAGCACCTATTTGTTGAGCTTCTACTGTGGGAGAGCCTCATAAGTTGGGACTCACCCACAGTGAACTCATGATGAAAGAGACTGCATGTGGATTTTACTAGTGTCCCCCTCGCTTGACTAGGCCGCTGCACAGCAGCGGGAGTAAGGGGCACCGTGCTGGTTACATGCAGACACATGTGTATATGCGTGTGCACACGGGTACGGGCTGTGCAGGGGAGATTCTTGGCGTGCGCAGCCCAGGAGAAGCTACAAAGTGAATGGTGTGGCAGGACTTATGCAGAATTGGGTGGTGACATGAAATAGGCTTTATGCACTGGGAAGAAACATGCCAGGGAAAGTCAGTGTGTTTTACTGTTTTCACTTCATTATTCTCCAATGGGGATGTGGAGCCCATGTGCTAGTGACACTTTCCTTCCTAAGGCCTACACATTCCAGACATGCACTAAAGTCCACTGTAACTTATGTGAGAAGAAGTATTCTGATAAGTCCAATGTCATATTTGTCTTGCTTTTGGGTCATCCAGAAAGGTTATATTTCTCGGAGTTAGCTCATAACCATGGCTTGGCTGGGGGCTAGCTCTGCCAGGTTGATTTAATGACCTTCCTCTCCAAGCCTTGTCTTCAGAGGCCCAGCCTAACACAACAAGCATTCCAAGGGAGAGGGCCTCCACGCCAAGAAGAGAAGATGGGTGGAGCTACAGGTTCTTCCATCAGTAGCTGACACCTGGTGCCAGGCACCAGGCCGCTCTGAACGGAAGGCAGCTTGGGGGAATGGGGCTCTCAGAGACCAAGTGGCAGGAGACCCTGGATGATGCCATTTTCAACAAACCCAGAGGCCTGGGCAGGAAGGAGAGAGCAGGGGCAGAGAAGTGATGTTGCTGTATGATAGGACAAACAGAGACTTCCTGCCAGCCCCCTCCCCAAATCTTTAAAAAGAACTTGCACTGGAATAGAAGCTCTCTCTGGGGTGTGGACTGCTGAGGCATAGGGTGCTGGGGACTGGCGCAATGGACAGTTGGAAGGAGGAACCCCCTGACTGTCCCAGGATCCTGAACAGCACCTGGACCAGGACCAGTGCGCAGAAGCAGGGGCCTCTGCGCAGGGAGAAGAGAGGCCCAGGAGGAGAGCCAGGCGAAAGGCTGGCGCGAGAGCTAGTGAAGACAGTTCCCTGCTCCATGCTGAATCCAACTTCTGTGAGACCAGGAGGGCGAAGTACTCCCAGTGGCTGGGGAGCGCCACCAGGAGCAAGAAGAGGCTAAGATCACCAAAATGGGCGCCTGGGGGGCGAAGTATCCCCCCCAGAAGGTAGGCGACCTTTGACCTCTAAATGGACCGATGACGAAGCGCGTGGGGCTCTGCCGCCGGTCTCAAAGGTGCCCCTGGGGTGGGACAGGTCTTGCAGGGGGGACAGAAGCGCTCCCTTAGGGGCCCGGGACCCCATCCCCGGGCCCCAAAGCAAAGTCGGGGAGCGCCGTTGCACTCCCCGTGAAGCCGAGCACGGGGTGCCAGGAGCCCACCCTGGCCACCGAAGAAGATGCCCTGGTGCCCGGGACCCCAACCCCGGACCTGATTCCAGGTCAGGGAGCGCCGTCGCGCTCCCTGTGAAGCTGGCCTCCAGGGGGCCTGGGATCCCCAATGCCGGGCCCCTATGCGATGCATTGAGGAGGGGGGAGTGCCGTCTCACTCCCCCGGGCCCTCGCTGGGCCAGCGGCAGTTTGCGTGTCTGCCCGCCGGAGCAGGCAGACCAGAAGTGATGTTCCGGCTCCCGCGGCCGCACACGGAGGTGCGGGCCGGGCGGGGAGGCGACCGGGGGTGTGCTCTCTGAGCCGCCTTACCCGATTAGGGGTCCGGGTGGAACCGGGCCCCCACCGGAAGGACGCAGCAGGATGAGCGTCCGGGGGTGGGCTCCCGAGCCACATTTCCTAATAAGGGGTCCGGCTGGGACCGGCCCCCAACGGCAGGATGAGCGACCGGGGGAGGGCTCGCTAAGCCGCAAGGAAGCACCCACCAGAGAGTGCGGTTGGGCCCGGGCCCCCCACCGAGAAAGGATGGCGACGCGAAGCGCTAGCAGGAAAGGCAGCGCGGCTCTTCCCGGAGCAGTGGGGGAGCCGCTGCTCTAGTATTCAAGAGCTCCCATAATGCCTTGCAGGCCCGGACTGTCCTACAAGGGAAAACAGTGTTTCCTCGGCGAGTGGTGACCCCAGGAGGACGGGGTCACCGCCAAAAGTATGCAAGGGTGCAGGGGGAGCTGCAGGAGAACGCAGTCTCCCCCAGCATGAAGAAAAGGAGTCCTTCCCTAAGTCTCATGGGGACTTGAAAAGAATAACCCCTCAAAGGCTCAGCCAGCATTTTAACTCCTCTTGGGCTGGAACTTTTGTTCTACAGCTGGAGGCGGATTAAAAAGTGCACCAAGGGACGATGGGCTGAGTTGGGGATGTCTGGAGCAGGGTATGCCCTGGTGGAGAAGAGGTATAATTGCACCCGTCATGCATTTACTAATGTTATTTCTTTTAGAGGGACTGAAGATCACATGTGTATTGTGAAGTACCTGTGTAAGGTGATGTCCTAAGCAAAGTGGGGTTCTGTTGCCAGACATTCCTGCTAGAGCTGTATATGCGTAATCCTGTGATTTCATCTGTGATGCCTTTAGGGGCTGTAATTGCAACACATTCTAGTGTCCAACAAATGTGATGAGTACTGTCATTCTAAAGTGATGCTTAAACATGTATTCTTGCTGCTGCGCTAAGGTGAAGAACACAGACTGTTAGTCCTTAAGACGTAGGGGTGTATACTTCATAGTCAGTAGGAAATGCTCAGTTAAGGTTGTGTGTCACCAGGGCAGGCGTACCTATTTTAAATGCTTGTTGAGGTAATGGGGTGGGTCGCGGCTGGGATGATGCCTGTGCGCAGGGCCCTCGCTCCAGGTTAGGTTAAACTAACTGCATTTGGGGGCAAGATGATGTGTAAACATGGGAGTGGTGATAAAAGACCCCACCCCCCTGCAGAAGGGGTGGGGATGTTATCCAATGTCCAAAAGTAATTCCAACAGCTTATGTATATTTGTGAATTGGTGCATAGTATTGAGTAGTGTGTGTGTGTTTAATAAAGGTACTCTTACTTTTATAAACCAAAGTACAGACTGGACAATCAATTATTGAGTGTTATTGCTGCTCACCTGTAATGGCGGTTACTAGCCCACACCACCTCCCTTGAGTAAGCCTCAGACTGCTCTGCATGCTACCCTCTGAGAGTTAGGCGCTACAATTTGGTATTTGGTTCCCAGTGAAAGTCAAATGTAGTCCTGTTATTTGTGCAGGCCTCACAGATAATACCTCGTTTTCCAACAGTCTTGCAGATCATTCAGGCTATTCTCTGCCTTTCCTTTCTTTTCCTTCTCTTATTTCGCCACTTCAAGAACGGCTGGCGGAGGATCATTTCACTTTACTCCATGAGGAAGTTACAGCTTTCCTGGTCAAGGGGGCTATAGACAGGGTCCCGGTTTCAGAAGTAGGCAGTGGTGGTTGTTCCCAACACTTTCTGATTCCAAATAAGAACTAAGGGTTGCTGCCCGTTTTAGATCTTTAGACTGTCAATCTGTTCCTCAAAGAGAAGAAGTTCAAGATGCTCACTTTGGCACAGTTCTGGTCTGCCTTAGACCAAGGAGACTGGCTGGTAGAGTTGGGCCTGCAGGATGTATATTTTCATATTTCCATCCTGCTAGGCCACAGACATGGCCACGAGCGCTTACAGTTTGGCCTTTCCAGCACCCCTCAGGTGTTCACCAAGGTGATGGTGTTCACCAAGGTGATGGTGGTGGTCGCTGCTCATCTGCGTAGGTCAGGGGTTTCAGTCTTACCCTACCTCGATGACTGGCTGTTGAAGGTGCCCTTGCCCCAGGCTGTTGTCTCTCACCTTTAGACTATGGCGTACCACCTCCATTCACTGAGGTTCTCTATAAACGTGCCAAAGTCACACCTGACTTCTTCCCAGATGCTCCCTTTCATCTGAGCCATTCTGGACACAGTGAAGGTTTGGGCTTATCCGCCGAAACAGCGAGTCAAGGATATTCAGGTTATGATACAGATGTTTCAGCCTCTATCCAGGATTTCAGTGAGACTTACTCTGAGGATGCTGGGCCTAAAGGCCTCTTGCATCCTCTTGGTAAAACACACCAGATGGGGCATGCGGACTCTGCAGTGGGACCAGCAGTTCCAATGGGCACAGTATCAGGGGAATCTCTCCAATATGGTCCAGAACTTGGAGGGCACTGTAAAAGATCTGCAGTGGTGATTAACAAACCTGAATTGTGTCAGCGGGATACCCCTCTCCCTTCCTCAACCAGATCTGACAGTAGTGACAGATACATCACTCCTGGGTCATGGCGACCATCTGAGAGAGGTAGAGATCAGAGGCCTTTGGTATTCAGCAGAATCCAAAATCCAAATCAACCTGTTGGAACTCCGAGCGATCTGATTGGCATTGAAAGTCTGCCTACCCTCCATCAAGGTAAGGCTAGTGCAGGTGTTCATGGCATGGGCAACTCCACCGCCATGTAGTACTGCAACAAACAGGACGGTGTGGGGTCGTGGACTCTTTGTCAAGAGGCCCTGCGTTTCTGGACGTGGCTGGAACTTCAGTGCATTTCCCTGGTGGTTTAGGACATGGCCTGGCCCTTCTGCCACTCCTCTGTTACCCTCCTTCGACCTTTTTGTGGCACACCTAAAGACTGCTTATATGCCTGTGCGTCTGTGTCCATAATATGGTGCAACACCGAGGTACAGAGATTCCCTCATTTGCATGGCGCCACACCCTCGTGCAAATGAGGGAACGCCCTCTTGAGATAGCATCGGTACCACGTGTGCCAGTACTATCTGTAGTACAGAAGGGGCTGCAGACGCGTCTGTGACCCCTTCTGTCATACCAAAGTGTGCCGGTGGCGCACAAAGCAGACGTACATCCCGTTGCGCACCCCAGCCCTAAACCCCCCCCCCCCTCTGCCCTCCCCCCCGAGCACTTTCACAGCCCCTAGTTTGATTGGCTGATCCATCTAGGGGGATCATTCTGGGACCAATTTGGAGGCTTAGTTCCCATATTCGTGGGAGTAAACAGATTCTGCAAACTATTTGGACCTCATGTATTGCCCTGCTCTGGCTCTTGGACCACATAGGGCAGCTCTGTGTTTGGATTGCATGTGCCTTCTGATTCTCTTATTCCTTTCAGACATCAGTTCTTGAACCTTCGGTGCCCTGGTTGTCAGACTCATCCGATGTTTATTCTGAAACTTAAGTTCTCAGACCTATGTAAGGAAGGGTTTGATTCTTCGTAGATCCAAGTTGACTTTTCAACGTTCATAAAGGGCAGGACCTGCTGGGGTAGGCGATTGGCAAACCCATGTAGGGGCCCAGTTTTGAAGATTTCTGTTCTGAGCTGCATGCCGAGCCTGTTTCTTGGACCCATCTGTGGGGTTAATTCTTTGATTTATGGGGTTAGACCGATTCTCTAACGAAGAGGGCCTCTTTCTTTAGAAACTTCTTGATGCAATGTTTTGATCACTTGAGGAATCTGGTTCTCAGACACATAATAGAAAGAGGGGGCCGTGGTCATTGGACCCATGGTGGGGAATATTCGAACCATGGGGTAGCTGTGTCCTCTGTACCATAAATGAGGACACCCTGAATTTTAGACCAGTGTTTGTAGCAGCTAATGGGCTGTTGTTGCAAATTGACATTGTTACCCTGTAATGCGACTGTACACTCCTTGTCTCACTGGGTGGTCAGCGGCTGCTACCCAGCCCTGCCCAACAGCAGAGATGTCTCAGGGGAAGGGGAAGAGGCAGCAGCCCCCTTTTCCGCACCCAGATGTACTATTTCTTTTAAAGATAGAGGAGTAGGTGGAAGTGATGCAGTTAGGAACATCTGCATTTGGGCTGCTGGGAAGCCAGACGTGCTGCAGCTGGTGCGAGGCCCTGGCAAGCCGCTGTCTGCTGGGGTTACTTCTGTCTGCCTTCAAACATGTTTTTGGGGAGGAGGGGGGCGAAGAGCGAGCAGGCATGGGATGGGGGTGTCATGGGTAGCAGGCATGGGATATGATGGGGAGGGTTCGGGGTCGGCACACATCCAGGTCTAGTTAAACTTTTCTTCCCCCCCCCATTTATAAAAAAAAAAGTTGAATTTTTGGGCCAGACATGGAATTAATCTGCAGTTCCTACTCTGGGCACTTTACATTGCTGGCAACGAGAGGCAGGATGTGGGATCTCGCTCTCTCTCTCTGTGCCTTGGCTGACTTCTTTACCTCTCCAAGAATTTGGAAGGCCGTGAGATCCCCCTCGCCCCCCACCCGGGGGCTGTGCACTTTTTCACTGTGCTGATCGCCCTGCTGTGGCTTCGCCCTAATAGATTTCAGATGTTGACGCAGTTGACATCAGTATCAAACTATTTTACATGTGATCTTCTGTATTTCCTGAGGAAATCTGCAAGATATTTATTAAGAAGTAATAAAATAAACCTCTCCCCGAGAATCCGGGCCCCGTTGGGTTCCCGAAGTCTCTCCCACATCCTCATAACAACAATAGACGTGTTTTCTCTGGTGTGTTGTTGTGTAGGGTTTTAGCGCGAGTGTCTAACTTTATAATGCCTTGTATTCGTTTGTATATCCCGTTTATTAAGGGCTGGACGGTATCAGTTAAACCTGAGCGAACCCGCGTATGAATGAATACTCCTCAGCCCCTTCAGTGAACCCCGTTTCCAAGACCCTCCGTCCCTCATTGTAGGTGGTAGTCCGTGCAGGCCGCAGGTGCTTGCGTTGGGGGCGGGTAAAAGACTTTAGAGGGGCAGCACCTGGCCGATGTATTTACTGGTATACCAGTAGTTCCGCATTTTCCGAGTCGGTACAAAAATTGGGCAAGCCCCCTAAAGCATTGTTACCCCTTTTCAGTACATACCTAAACATAATTACAAGAAGAAAGCACTTTGAATGTGTTTTAGACCTGCCCTTATGACACCTGGCTAATACATAAAGTAAACAAAGACAGAAAGGCCAAGGTAAACATTAAAACATACGATTTTGTTTAATGTTCTGTTCAAGTATCGCGACCAGGCCTTTGTGGAAACTTAAAACGTGACCAAATAGCCAGTATTTTCTGTGGGAAAGGTGACAGTCCTAGTTCTGTTGATGGAGGCCTGAGGTAACTCTTAGGTGCAGAGGCGAGCGGACTGAGGCCAAGGAATGTCCTTTTACAGAGGCAGAAAGCTGTCCCTTCCTCCCCGTGCTACACTCGTTGTGGTCTCGTGGGGAATCCAAAGGCAGGAACAAGGCTCCTGAATGGAAGGGCTGCCCCGGACCTTGGCTGCGCGCGGCTGGCGCGTGTCCCGGAACACTGTGCTGCGGGTACCGGAGCGTCGGCGGCTTGGCTCGTGCCGTCCCAGCGCTCGGCCTTCCACGGAGAGGCTTGGGTTGTAGTTTGTAGATAGCGCCTCCAAGCCTTGGTCCGGAGGGGTTCGAAGCCTCGGAGGGCTCCTGGGGTAGATGGTAAGAGAGTGGGTGCAGAGGGTTGACCTGTGACAGATCTCCGAGGTCTCCCTGTTTTGCTAATGTGTCTAATTGACACAGGTGACGTGTTGAGCCACATCTAAAATCAATCTGTCTTTGTAAAGTCGGGGGAGCCAGCCACTTATTAAGCAGCGACATATTAGCCATATTGTCTAATGCCCTGGCTTCCCTTTCGCTTAAAATGTTAATTTGTGAAGCAATATTATTGCCTATTGAACAATACACAATATTTGGTGCCACGTTGCTCCCCAAAAAGAATCCACAGATCTCCTCATGGCATAATTCCAATGTACGGTGTATTCAAGAAATGCAACACGAAAAGTACATCGGTCCCGTACTACAGGTCACCCCGTTCAAAGCGGATATATATATATATTTTTTTTTTCACACACAAGATTCCTGTCTGCCAGTCCTCGGCAGAGCTAGCAGGCACGGGCCTCAGCCAAACTCAAGGAAGACTTCAGACTTAATGTCGTGGGTCTGTGTAGCAGGTGCCTGGTGCAACATATCTCACACGCCATAAACAAACGTTTTGTATGTCTTATTGCCTGCTGGCAGGTGCTAAATGTGTTGTTAATTCGTGAAGGAAAGGAGCAGTCAAAAGAACCACGTTATTACTGGTGTGCATTTGTGTTTTTTGTATGAACTTTTTTTAACAATAAACTCAAGGAGAGTGTGTAGAGTGTGTCACCTGAATAATAAATACCCTGTGACAGTCCTTCAAAGTATGTATTAGCTGTGTATTAAGGGTAAAAATAACATCCAGAATCCCCAAATTTACTAACAAGTGCATATGAGACACCGAACCCCACACAAATACATTCACAATATGCCCACTTGACCTCCCTGACAGCATCCATTAAGTCGATGCTACAATATGTACAAAAGGGAGGTAACCCCTAGGCCCTTGACAAAAAGGCCTTCTTGCCATCCTGGCTCTGACCACTTACAGCTTCCCTCTCCTTCAGCAACACCTTCAAAACATTCCTCAAGTATAGGGGCCTGAACCCCAGTTGGTGCAGTCATGAAATTGGATTGCAGTAGCCAGCTGGCCAGATATTTCCAGTGGAATGCGACACGACCCTATTAGTACACCTTAGTTTCGTGCTCTATGTTAGGAGAGGGCATGGCAACGCAGATTGGTGAAGCTGTCAAACTCAAGCTTGGTGGAAGAACAGTAGTAGAAGTAGTAAAAAGTGTGCCATGAGAATTTTTTTTAGAGCGTAAGCCCTAGAAGAAACGAAAGCAAAGATCTTTAATAAACCCAATCATGCTGAATGTGTTTAACAAGGACGCAAAAGTACTGCTGCTTCACCAATCCTGAGGAAGGTGGAGTCTAACCACAGCTTGAAACGGACCATCGCTGCAGGTCTTACGTCCTATTCAGAACATCCTTCATTCTGCGGGTACATGTGCTGGAAGCAGCATGCAGCAGCCTTGCTTCTTCAGCCTCTGCTGATAGGATGAACTTTTAGACTCTTTTAGAGGGCACGAAGCCTGCTCTGCTCACTTGCACTGAGAAGCCTTACTTCCTGCCGTCCGGATCTTGTCCTAAAGCTCCACTTGAGTGTGCCCACCACAGACAGAACCTCTCTGAGTTGTGCTCCTGCGCTCCTCCGGCCCGGGCTTGCTAGGAGGTCTCGTCTTTCAGTCGCTAAACACATCAGGAGTTTGAAGACAATAGCATCTGAGGTGCCCAGCATAACTGGAGCTCAGTGCTCTTCTGGGGTCTTTCTCTTCATGACCCTGCCGTCTTGGGGCAGAGCAGGGCAGGGGCCCTGCCCCTCCTCTGTTGTTACAGCTTGTGTTGTGCCCGTCCTTGAGGGTGTTCCACATTGGCACTCGAAGAAAGGAAACCTTGTTTTCCGAGAACTCGCTGCTCCCTCACAGCATGATGAACGTTTAGAAGTAGGAGCCTCACAATTGTAGTTGGCAGGGCATCCTCATTCTTCTGCCTGTCTGTTTATTTTTCCCTATCCTCTGCCCCTCCAGCCCCCATAAGCTCACGAGCGTCCTCCGACATATGTGTTACAGCCTGTGGTTTATTATCCCCCAAAGAGCCCGTTGCTTGGAATTTAGCAAGCCCATCACCAGAGACCAGTCCCAGGGCCCCCGCCCTCCCAGAACACAAGCAACGCGCCGAAAAGAATGAGGTGTCCACGCTGCCAGCTGCCCGGCCCTCGCCCAGCCTGACTGCGCCCACGGAATGCGCGTCCCCGGGGCTCGGTGTCACGAGTGGGTGCGTTCTCCCGCCGAGTGCTGTGTGATTGCTGCTTCGAGCGTGGCCTCGAAGCCTTCTGGAAGTTACATTAAGTCCCACGCCGAGTCCTGGTGCGATTGGTTGGGTAGTGCCGCGAATGCATACATACATCGCAGAGAGGCTGACGGCTTCCACAGTGTCTACTAATGCCCCCGTGTAAAACCCCTGCCGCAGCGTGTACCGAAGGAGGCAGACCGGCCGCACACAAGCTGGGCATGGGGAGGCTTGCTGTCATCGCCTGCAGGGCCAGTCTCAAGTGTGATAGTTCCCGAGGTGTGGTGAAAAGGACAGGGAACTCAGCAAGCTTGGCGCTTTCCGTTTTGGCGCTTGACATCCCAGTGGTGCTCAAAAACGATTTGGCGCACATTTGTCACTTCTCAGTACTGTAATCTCAGGCGAGTACCTGATGCCGAATAGCTCCTGTGATATTCATATTTATCACATGTGGGCAGGGCACACAGTTTGCCTTTTTATACCTAATTTACAATGTGGGCACATTCCAGTTATAGCTCGAATGTGGGCGAGAGTATCATCTCAATTAAGGCATGCTGGCTCTCTCTCCATCCAAAGCATGTTAATTGTATATGAACGCTCCAGGGTGTTAATATCACTGTACTGTCTGGCCTACATTTTGGGTTTGCAGCAAGGTAAAGCCAATTTAGTCCCAGGTGGAATCAAGCGTGGGAAAATACTTTCTAGAACCCTACAGCCTGATCTGACCATGCCACACAACAGAACCGACTAGCACAGTGTTCCCAGATCGGTATCCCTTTCTCGTCTTTGGGTTTCCTTCAGTATCAGAGTAACCACAATATCTTTCTGTAGGGGCTGGGGAACTAGTTTGTGCTTATGCCTCTTCAACATTGCGGCCTTTCTTTGCGTTTCTCTTTGGCAGGCTAGATAAGCTTGAGGTATTTTTCTGCATCTGTTGCAGGGGTGGCTCGTCCGCAATGGCGGAGGAGTATCGCCCCACGGGCTCAGAGCCAGGAGCTGTAAAATAAAACCATATTTTAATATAGTTTTATTTTTCAGCTGCTGGCTGAGCCAGCGTTTGCAGGGAGGGTCGGGCCAAGCCATGGGAGGAGGAGGAAAGGTAGATGTGCACTTTTAAGTGCTTATGTCAGTTTGGCTGGCCGTCTTAGGTCGGCCAAACTGACATGTGCACTTAGGTTTCTCCAACCCTGCTGTATTGCAGAGCCATGTTGGAGAAACAGCACAAACTCTCTCTGCCTGAGCAAACGTTAATCCAGCCCGCTCAGGCCAATCCCCACACTGCTCTCATTCTTGAGTGCAGCGCAGGGATTGGGTTGGGAGTCTTTGATGCTGGCCCAGGAACAGCTGGGAGCAGGAAGTGGAAGCAGAGGAGCAAAAGGCGTCCGGCAACACCATGTGTTCCCCCTTGACTCCCTCGCACCCCCTCCACCCTCCCTACCACTCTAAATCAATGTCGGCCACCATTGATCTATTGCTATTATCTACTCTTGTTTATATGTACTTTCATACCTACTCTCTGATTCAAGTTGAGTCACATCTATGAAGCCCAGGGTTATTAATCTGTCAGTCACTGAGGCTGGTATATTGCAGTTGGTATGCTTCTTCCATGTTCTGAGAGATGCAGTCATTTTGATTGGCACAGGGACATGCCCTAGAAACACAGCTCCCTTACTTTTCTATGCAATAATCAGACTATCATACTATGGGTAATATTGGACATGTTATGGAATCCACACTTTGATCATTGGCAATATTCTCCTGAAACATACCTACATGTTTACAAGCATGAAATAGAGGTATGGGTGGTTATTATTAAAAGGATATACTTGATGTTGGAATATTGTTGCATGTCCAATTACAAAACCCAGGTGTATGTATTAGTTGTCAAGTCAATGCTGTTAGAAGCTTAATGCTTTGTGAAAGGAGAGGGGCATAGCTGTTCATTCAGTGTGCCACAGTGACACTTTGGTTGAAAAATCTTATTTAGGAATAAGTTGTAATACTCTGATCACAGAAACCAATAAGCGCCTCTTGTGTAGAGATACCAGGATTCCTAAACCTTAAAAAGTCCACTATGCAAGGATTCTGGGAGATGTGAACCCTACAAATTCCACTTCACATTCACACCAAGAACAATGCTTCTAAAAATCTGAGGCCCCGTCTGCTGTGCACTTAGATCTTAGAATACACACCTCTTTTTCTCCTTAGGGAGACTGGGCAAACTAAACGTTCGAAGGTATTGTTTGATGGGAGGCCAGAGCATTAAAATACCCTCTTTGGAAATACTGGGAGATATGAGCTAAAGGAACGGGAGACCTAGCTTTGCCTCTCCCTCTTTTCATGGGTACTTTGTGTCCTGAACTCAGGCAAGCCGGAAACTCGCAAGCCCAGAACCATACAAATAGTCCCTCAGTCGATGGGTCATTGGAGATCTCTTTATGACTCTGCTCTTTAAAAGGTGGCAAAGTGGTGCCTTAAGGAATTATGAGGTAAACCCAGACATTATATAGACAATACATAATTGGCAGGGCAATATGTTAAAGAAGACCCCTTGCCTGCTTCCCCCACCCCTAAGGAGTTGAGCCATGGAGTTGTGTACCCAGTCAACTGCTGCACATTAAATATTGTAACTGAAAAAAACAAAGGTTTGTGATTAATTATAGTTAGGAAAAATGTATTTAATAGTTCTATGCAAAAGCAACTTAAACTACACAAACCTTTGAAATTCAAAAATTATTTTTAAAACTTGAAATTTTAATTCTGTAGTAGGGGATCTCTGTGTATAGTCATAATCTAGTGAATAGTCCCGCCCATGTGCGTGGACCCCGGCAATCAAAAATAATCTCTTAAGTTGTCAAAAAATTGCAGAACTGCAAAGACACTTAAGAGAAAATTTAAAGACAAATAATGCAGCCTATATCCACAGGCTACACTGTCCAGTACTTCAACTAGAAATTCCACCAAAAATCCACAAACAGCAAAGCCTGTCCAGATTTCCCTTGCTTTTACTGCAAAACCCCTCAGAAATGATAGAGAGGAAGGCCTGGACAGACAAGCCCCATAGGCTGCCATTATGTGGCTTAAACAGGATACTGTGCCTTTAAGGAAACCTTCTAGAACCTTCTCCCAGTATCCCAGAATGCATAGCAGGTCCCACTGACTTCAGTTCTTTTTTCCGGCTCCTGCTTACAGGACCCTGGCATTGAGCTCTCCCTTGTTTCAAGGGGTTATTGCATGTTTTGGCACTTTTGTGTTCTAAAAGTGTTGCAGTTTACTTTCTTGGCTTTCTCTTCTCTTCTGTGTGCTGCTTCAGGTGTTTTAGGGCTCTAAAATGCCTGGACTCTTTGTGAAGTGTCCAGCATGTGAGAGGAAGAAGGCCAGAGGTGATCCCCATGATGTCTGCATCGTCTGCCTCCCTGATGATCATGTCCCTGAGGAGTGTGTCATCTGCCAGCAGTTTACAACTCGCACTCTGAAGGAAAGGGCGAAGATCAGGCTGTCTGGCCTTGAGGAGAGGCGCCTGCAGGCTGCAGGTGGGTTTGGGCAGTCAGGGAAGGTTCCCTCTGCCTCTGCTGAGGCCTCTGGGGGGCTCCCCAGAGGCAGGAAGCCCAGCAAGCGATCCCGGTCTCCGTCGACGTCGATAGCTTCGACGACGACGTCGAGAGGGATGACGGCGGTGTGCTCCCCTTCTCCCCGGGGCTCCGGGACGAGACATCGGGACGACTCGACGTCGAAGCCACCGCGGACGAAGCCGCCGTCGACGTCGTCTTCGGCGTCGACGTCGAGGGCTTCATACCGACGTCGTAGACATCGGCGCTCGCCGTCGAGGCGACACCGCCGGTCGACGTCGAGGGGATCCTCGACGTCGAGAACATCCAGACGACGTCGGCGACGCTCATCGTCGAGGAAGGACCGTTCGACGTCGAGGAGGCGTGCGACGTCGAGGAGAGAGAGGTCGACGTCGAGGAGAGAGAGGTCGACGTCGAGGAGAAAGAGGTCGACGTCGAGGGATCGGCGCTTGACGTCGAGGGATCGGCGTTCGACGCCGAGGAAGAAGAGGTCGACGTCGCGGAGGCGGCGTTCGACGCCGGAGTCAAGGAAACGCCCTTTGACGCCGGAAAAGCGACGCTCGACGTCGAGCAGACGGAGGTCGACGTCTAGGAGTCGGTCAGGCTCTCCAAAGCGTCGCAAGAGGGATTCTAGTCCCAGGAGTCACACTGCTTCCAGCGGGGGACGCAAGAGGAAGCGGTCTCCTGCTGAAGGGGCGGGCTCTCAGCCCTCTTCGCCTAGAGGATCACAGGGCACGGTGTACTCTGCGGTGTACACTCCTTCTCGGCCTCGGTCGACGCATACACCTGTTCCGAAGGCGGTCGCTCCTCCTCCTCCTCTGCCTCAAGAGGACCCGCCGGCGCTGCCTCCACTTCCAGCGGACGACCCGCCGCCACCGGTTCCTCCGCGTGGGCCGGCACCGCAGCCGGAGGTTCCTCCGCCGAGGTCCACTTCGCTGCCGTTTTTGCCAGTACCTCCTAAGGGGACCCCGAAACCTGCGCCCAAGGAGGCTCCGAGGAAGACTCCACCACGGAAACCGGTGGGGAGGCCACGGACTGGCAGGTCTCGCTCTCGCTCTCGCTCTGGGAGACGGGACAGGTCGCGGCACAGATCGTCCTCGCGGTCGAGACGCCGCCATAGGAGGCGCGAGTCTCGCTCCCGCACGGGATCCTCTGGCTCCAGGGATCGTTCTCCTACCCTGTCGGGATCACCGGATACGAGGGTGTCCCCAATTGATGACCTGGTGGCGTTCCAGGATGTCCTCTTGAGGGGCGCTGCGAAGCTGGGCATTCCCCTGACAGTGCCCACGCCGAAGACATCCGTGATCTTTGAGACGTTGCACCAAAAGCACTCGTCTCGCCCTCTCCTTCCTCTGGTACCGGGCCTGGAGGAACCGGCTATGGACCTTTTTCTCACCCCAGCGGTGACAAAGGCGGCACCATCTAGGTTGCTGAGGAAGTACCGGGCCCCGGATTCGGACCCGGCTTTTCTGAGAGCGGAACCACCTCCGGACTCCGTCATTGTGACGGCGGCACGCAAACAACATGCCTCCGCTCCGTCATCCACGGTTCCCCCGGATAAGGAGTCCAGGTGGATGGATTCGGCAGGAAGAAAGGTCTGTGGAACTGCCGCCACCTCCATGAAGGCTGCGAGTGCCACGGCGCGGCTGGGTCGGTACGCCCGCGCCCTCTGGGACTCCCTTGAGCGGTTTGCGGAGCACTTGCCTCGTGAACAGCGTGAGGATTTTCAGGAAGTGCTGAGTGAAGGGATGCTGGTGGCCAACCA
This sequence comes from Lissotriton helveticus, assembly GCF_964261635.1. Classification (NCBI taxonomy): domain Eukaryota; kingdom Metazoa; phylum Chordata; class Amphibia; order Caudata; family Salamandridae; genus Lissotriton; species Lissotriton helveticus. The sequence goes on from NC_136061.1 coordinate 388,587,097, forward strand.
GATCATCAGTGCGGCAGCGGACTCTTCCCTGTTGGCTGCTCATGGGTTTTGCCATGGGGTCAACCAGAGGCGCCACGCCTGGCTCCGTCTTACGTCCCTGAAACCGGACGCACAGCAGAGGGTGGCCAACCTGCCGTTCTCCGGCAAGTCTCTTTTTGGACAGCATGCGGACGACGAGATGGCCCGCATGAAGGCGGAGGCCGAGACGCTCACGGCGGTGGGCCTCGAGAAGCCTAAGGAGACGAAGAAGCCGTACCGCTCATTCCAACGGCGGTCCGGTGGACAAGGCCGTGGACGTGGCCAGGCTTCGGGACATTCGCAACAGCAACAACAGTTCCGTAAGCCGTTCCAGAAACGCCAGAGGGGCAGGGGAGGCCAGCAGTCGGCTCCAACGCCCAAGGGCCAGGCTGGGTCTAGGCCCTAGGTACTTACTTCCCCCGGATCCGTTACCCACTCCGGTAGGGGGAAGCATCCAATTTTTTCCGGCAGAGTGGAGAAAAATTACTCAGGACAAGTGGGTGCTGAATATTGTTTGCAATGGATACAGTCTTCGGTTCACCAGCCCGCCTCCATCGATTCCTCCGGTCAGCTCGCGGTTTCAGCTGCTCGAGCTCCAGGGGGAGGCCGATACCCTGTTAAGAAAAAGGGCGATAGAAGACGTGCCTCTGTCCCAGAGGGGAAGAGGCCTGTACTCCCGGTTCTTCCTGGTTCGCAAGAAGGACAAGAACGAGTTCAGGCCCATTCTGGACTTGCGACAGGCAAACAAGTGGATTCGCAGGGAAAAGTTTCGCATGCTGTCGTTGCATCAGATTTATCCTCAGTTGCAACAAGGGGACTGGCTCTGTGCCATAGACCTACAGGATGCATACTTCCATGTGCCCATTGCGCGCAAACACAGGAAGTTCCTGCGGTTCCAAGTCGGCACCAATCATTATCAGTACACAGTACTCCCATTCGGACTGAAGTCTGCGCCGAGAACATTCTCGAAGTGCATGGCGGTGGTGGCGGCGCACCTGCGGAAGAACAAGGTGTTTGTCTACCCGTACCTGGACGATTGGTTGATCAAGGCATCCTCCTTCTCGGAAGCGCGAGCACACTTCCAGAAGACGTGCGTTCTCTTGGACAAGCTGGGGTTGCACATCAACATGGCCAAGTCGGTCCCGACTCCGGTCCAATGCATACAGTACTTGGGAGCCTCCATCGATACGCTGTCAGCAAGCGTGTCTCCTTCGGAAGAGCGACGATTATCTCTCCTTCGGAAGGCTCAGGCTCTTATGTCGACTCCATCTACAACAGTGAGGACGGTGTCTTCTCTGCTGGGTTCGATGGCCTCTTGTATCTTCCTGACGCCGCACGCACGACTGCACATGAGACCGCTGCAGGAGTGCTTGGAGGACCAGTGGGATCAGAGGACAGGATCCTGGGACGACAGGATACGACTGTCTCTGCATGCTCTTCAGTCTCTGAAGTGGTGGTGTTCAGCGGAGAATCTCCTCAGAGGGGTTCCTTTTCACAAGGACATTCCCACGCAGACTGTCGTGACGGATGCTTCTCTCCTGGGATGGGGAGCGCACTCCGGGACTCTACAGATTCAGGGAACGTGGTCACCAGTGGAGGCCACGTATCACATCAACTTCCTGGAACTCAGAGCTGTTCACTTGGCGCTGAAGGCCTTTCTTCCGTCCTTCCAGACCAGCTCCCTGCTTGTGCAAACGGACAACACTACCACGATGTACTACCTCAACAAGCAGGGGGGCTCGAGATCCCGCACTCTGTCACAGGAGGCGCAGGCGATCTGGCACTGGCTCCTGGCCAGAGGACTGACGGTCACGGCTACCCATCTGCCAGGTGTGCAGAATGTTCAGGCGGACGAACTCAGCAGACTCATTCAGGAAAACCACGAATGGGTCATAAACGACGAAGTGCTGGGAGACGTCTTCGCAAGGTGGGGAACTCCAGACGTAGATCTGTTCGCCACCGCCGAAAACAGCAAATGCCGAGACTTCGCCTCCAGGTACTACCAGCCGGGGTCGCTGGGGAATGCGCTATGGATCAGCTGGTCGAACAGCTTTCTGTACGCTTTTCCACCCATTCCCCTGATTCCGGCGGTACTCATCAAGCTGGCCCGGTCCAGGGCTCGGATGATTCTCATTGCCCCGGAGTGGCCCAGGCAGTGGTGGTTCACGGACCTGCTTCACCGTTCTCTCCTTCCTCACATTCGGTTGCCGTGCAGGCCGGACCTTCTCACGAAGTTCGGGGGGCGGATGTTACACCCCAGCCTCTCGTCTTTGAGTTTGGCGGCATGGCTCCTGAGATAGTGCAGTATGGACATCTGAATCTGCCCGAAGATTGCATGGACATACTGAAGGAGTCTAAGAGACCTTCCACTAGGACTTCATATGCTTACAAGTGGAAGAGGTTTTGTATCTGGTGCCAGTCTAGGAACCATGACCCTACAACCTGCAAGGAAGATGTCATCCTTCCTTACCTTTTACATTTGGCGCAGTCTGGCCTTAATGTCCATTCCATTAGGGTTCATCTTGCTGCATTGACTGCCTACAGGAAATGCCCTTCACAGACTTCTTTTTTCCAGATCCCTGTGATCAAAGACTTTCTGGAAGGATTGAAGAAGGTGTTCCCTCCTGTCAGGCTTCCCTCGCCTTCCTGGGAATTGAATGTGGTGCTGTCCAGATTGATGAAGGAGCCTTTTGAACCCGTTCACAAGGCTTCGTTGCAGCACCTGTCCTGGAAGGCGGCGTTCCTCGTGGCCATTACATCGGCCCGCAGGGTGAGTGAAATTCAGGCGTTGTGTTGTACTGAACCTTATACTGTATTTCATGCTGCTAAGGTTGTGATGCGTACTCACCCTAAATTTCTTCCCAAGGTTATTTCGGATTTTCATGTCAACCAGACCATAACTTTACCTACGTTTTTTCAGAATCCTTCCTCTCCGGCGGAACGTTCTTTGCATTCCCTGGATGTTAGGAGGGTGTTGAAATTTTATCTGGATAAAACCAAAGATATTCGTAGGTCAGACCAATTGTTTGTCAATTATGGATCAGTCAGGACGGGTCTTGCTACCTCTAAGCAGTCCATTTCTAGGTGGATTGTGTCCTGCATTCAATTGTGTTACCAAAAAGCTAATAAGACCTTAGGAGGTAAGCCTAAGGCTCATTCCACCAGGGGCAAAGCTGCCACGACAGCCTTGCTCCGTAATGTGCCGATTGCAGAAATCTGCAAGGCCGCCACTTGGAAGTCGGTTCATACCTTTGCTAAGCATTACTGCCTGGACTCTGATGCCAGGGCAGACGCTCAGGTTGGGCAGGCTTCGCTGCGGAATTTGTTCGCACAGTAGTGGCATCATGTTTTTTCTCCACCGCCGCTTTGGTGTGGGGATGGGCTTGCCATTCTATTCACTAGATTATGACTATACACAGAGATCCCCTACTACAGAAGGAGTAGTTTCTGTTCTGTAACTCCAGTTCTGTAGTAGGGGTATCTCTGTTATAGTCATAAGCGCCCGCCCTCCTCCCCGGTGGAGAATTGTTCATGTAATTAATGCTACAGGTCTGGCGTTTTTACGCCTTCAAAAAGAACTGAAGTCAGTGGGACCTGCTATGCATTCTGGAATACTGGGAGAAGGTTCTAGAAGGTTTCCTTAAAGGCACAGTATCCTGTTTAAGCCACATAATGGCAGCCTATGGGGCTTGTCTGTCCAGGCCTTCCTCTCTATCATTTCTGAGGGGTTTTGCAGTAAAAGCAAGGGAAATCTGGACAGGCTTTGCTGTTTGTGGATTTTTGGTGGAATTTCTAGTTGAAGTACTGGACAGTGTAGCCTGTGGATATAGGCTGCATTATTTGTCTTTAAATTTTCTCTTAAGTGTCTTTGCAGTTCTGCAATTTTTTGACAACTTAAGAGATTATTTTTGATTGCCGGGGTCCACGCACATGGGCGGGACTATTCACTAGATTATGACTATAACAGAGATACCCCTACTACAGAACTGGAGTTACAGAACAGAAACTACTCCTTCCCTCCTCTCCCTTATCGTGATAGAAGTTGCACACCCCTATACAGTGTTGTCAACTCACCACCCAGACTAAATTATAACGTACGCCTCCCCCATGGACTGCTTACACTATTCATATTACATCATGTGTAGCATGTTAAATCATGGCATTCATAAAACTCATGCCATCTCAAATTGCATCATGTTTGTGAAGACTGTTCCTTGTAGATGGACGAGTTTTTTTTGACTGACTTAATCGAATATCTACTTTCTTAATTTCCAATCTTCTAACTCTGTTTCCATTTCTTTGTCCGACTCGGTTTTCCTCATTCCAGTATGTCAGTGTATGTGCAAGATTTTAGTGTTTATATTTTTATATTTTGTGTTGGAGAGCTTGCCAAAAAAGCAGATGTAGAAAATGATTTAGGTTTGAAAGGAGTTGAAATAACATGGTCTGGTGGAAGAGGTTGAAAATGGAATGTTACTCCCTCTACTGTTCTCTGTTAGGGGAGAGGTGTGGCGCCGCGGCCAGGGCGACTGACGCTGGAATCTGGGGATCAGGGTTCGATCCCCGGCTCCGGCGGCAGGTTAGCCCAGCACCATGTGACTCTGGGCAATAGCTCGCTTAATCTTCCCGACGGCCCACAGCGCCTAGAGACCCTTACGGGTGATTGTGCGCTTTACAAATGTGGATTATTATTATTATTATTATTATTATTATTAGTAAATGTGCCCATCACCACTTTATGGTTATCCACTGTGGATAAAGGATTTTTCCATATTAATGTCTGTTTCTCAACACACATTTTGTGTTCTCAAATATTTGTCAGAGATAAAAGTGGTCTACTCTAAATACTGCTAAGTTTGATTTCAAAAGAATGTTATTGTTATAAAGAGGTAAATGAAAATACAGATCATAAGTAATAGTGATACAATTGATAGCAGATAAATAGTAATCAGGAGCTGACAATCAAAAATGAATCATATCAAATACATCCATAAATAAAAGTAGTCTGCCAAAAAACAGAAAAAAGAATTAGGTAAGGTAAATGCAGTAACTTAGGCAGAGTCCACCAACAAGAGTATCACTATCAACTGGTTTAATGATGGGAAGCGAGGGAAAGAGCAAAGAAAGAAGAAAGAAAAAGAAAGAGTGAAAAAGAATAGAAGAAGAGATAAAAGACAGAGAAGAAGGAAAAGAAAGAAAGAGAGAAGGATTTCCAACAAACTAACCCTACAAACAAGACGCCATTCATCCAGACAAATCAAAGGGATACTGGTCAACCAACCCCTTTGAGGACAACTCCATGTAATTATCTAGAGCATTCCAAACCCCACTAGCAATAGATGGAGAAAGGTGAGCATGGTCAACCGAGGTATGAGCACTCCGTAAAAAGGAAACCCAAGCCCACCAAGTATGATAAGAAACAGAGGAAAATGATTTCCAGTCCATAAGAATTGCCTTCACTGCAATAGTCAATAGGAGATCCAAGAGCTGTAATTCCATGGGTTCCAAGGGGAGAGGGACTGGGGCAGCTAATGGACCTAATAGGATTAATGGGAATGAGAGTGGGAACCGAATACCAAAGATAAGCATGAGGTGTTTGTGAATGAGGTCCCAAAAGGGTTGGAGGAGGGAGCATTCAAAAAACATATGTGGAAAGTCACCTGTCATTAAGCCGCAGCTCCAGCATAGGTTATCATCTTTGAGATTGAGCGAGTGTAAGCGGACAGGAGTCCAATGCAGAAGGTTGACAGAGAAAAATTTAGATTGCATTAACGATGGGGCGATTTTATTGCTAAGAGAAAGTTTACCAATCATCTGCCAGGTGTCTGAAGAAATATGGTCAGTAGTACTCTGATCAAAATGGTGTAACCACTTTTGTTGGGCAATCGTATGAGTGGGTAATGAAACCGTTGATAAAAATTTATAGATTTTAGAGGCTGCATGACCAGTTTTAATCCAAATTTGAAAAAGAGTAATCGTAGGAGAAGTAGGATGAAGACGCACCTTAGCAAGTGCTACTTTGATTTTGAGAAAAGTATAAAAATCCAAATTAGTTAAAGAATGTTGTTGAGCTAAGGAGGAGAAAGGTAATGGCTGATTATCAGAACCATAGAAGTGTTTAACAAGGGAGATCCCTTTAGTAGCCCAATAAGATATCAGAGAAGGATCAATATTAATTTTAGAATTCCGCCAAATAGACGACCACCTAGATTTGTGAATTGGAATCGCCACTTTCTTGTCCACCTTCCGGACCGCAGCCAGAGTATCTAAAATAATAGAACGGGAGAATGGGATGGACAAGGTAGATGCAGTGCAAAAGGAAGCAGTCGGTAAAGGAGAAGCCAACTCCTGTTCTATTAACAGCCAAGAAGGCACATGGAGCGGGGGAAAAGAGAACCATAGAGCTCCTTGAGACGCCAAAAAGGCAGTTTGGTATTTTTCCCAATCCCGAAAATTACAACCCCCCATATCACAAGGCTTCCGCAAGAATTTATATGCCATTCTAGCCCGTTTATCATTCCATAAAAATTAAGAAGTCAGAACATCAATTTCATGAAAGAAGGAATCCGAAAACTTTACCGGGAGCATAGAGGACACAAAATTAATAATAGGTGTAATCATCATTTTAAGGGTCTGCAGGCGACCCCACCAGGAAATGTGTTTCGGAGACCATGTGTCCAATAGACGCCGTATTTTAAGAATAGTCTGGGTTTCATTATAGGTAAATGTAGCCGATAGGGTAGAGCAAAAATAGATACCCAAGTATTTTAATTGCTTAGACTGCCATTTAAAACCAGCAGAGCCCATATGCGTAGAAAAGCAGTAGGCATTCAAGGGGAACATCTCCGTCTTATCCTTATTTAAGTGTATATAAAAGTGGTCTACTCTAAATACTGCTAAGTTTGAAAAGACGTGAAGACATGTCAACAAGGCAGTCCCAGCATTCCTTCGAGATCATGAAACATCTTCCATTTTTCATTTAAATATAAAGTATTCCAATGCAGCACTGTACCCTCCTGGTAGTGTAAATTTTCCAACCCATGGAAACCATTGTCTCATTTCAAGCCTAAAACCTTCTCTTGACAAACCTATTTAAATGTCTAGTAAATAAAGGCTCTTTTAAGAGCCACCCTATATTATGTCTAATTTTATTTTCTCATATATATGTTTTTTTCTGTTGGTATTTCAGTAAGAACTGCGGTATTTTCTAGATACTTTCTCGAGAGTACTAAGGTACTCTGTAAACTTTACAAAAAAATATAAAACAATAAAACTAATTTCCCCGACCTCTCCAGAGTTTGCTAAACTGCCTCATTTCTTCCTCTACATTAAAACAAGAGTAATGACCCCTATTCTGCATTAGAGCACAGACCAAAAGGCAAGTGTGATCTAAACAATATGGCTGCCTTTTCATTTTGCAAGGGCTTTCATTAACCAAATGTATCATGTTTCATCATTGCCAAGTACAGCGGTATCCCACAGCCCAATATATCGCTACATTTTTGTCCTTTATTACTTAAAAACTACTGAACCCATTTAAATTAAATGACAAATACGACCCTTTCCACACCATAATCTATATTCTTTCCAAACCACTCACTGGCGGAATCCGATCTTACGGCATCTGCATCATCTCCTACACCAATGACACCCAGCTCATCCTCTCAGTGTCAGACAAGTCCCCCACGACCAAATCCAACTTCGCCAAATGTGTAATCTTTGTTGAATAATGGATGTGATTCAACTGCCGAAACTCAGCACGGACAAGACAGAAGTGCTCATCTTTGGGAACAAGAACTCCCCCTGAACCTCCACTTGGTGGCTATCGGAGCTCTATCCAATACCATTGCCCCTAACCACGCACATAACATGGGTATCCTCTAAGTTGACAAACTCAACCGGGCTGCACAGGTGAAAGCAGTCAGCTCCTCCTGCTTCCACAGGCTATGCATGCTCAAATAAAATCTTCAGATGGATTCCCAATTGCACCAGACGTACCCTAACTCAAGCCTTAGTCATCAGCAGACTTGACTACGGCAACACTGTGTATGCTGGAATCCAAAACCATCTCCACCATCCTCTTCAGACCATCCAGAATGCTGCAGGTAGACTCATCCTGGATCTCCCACAGCGCACTCGCCTCACACTTCACCGCAGAGATCTCCACTGGCTGCCGATACACAAATGCTGCTAATTCAAACTCCTCACACATGCATACAAGGCACTGCACAACATTGGACGAGCCTATCTCAACTGCCACCTCCTTTTCTAACAGACCACCAGACACCTATGCTCTGCCTCACTCTTGCACACACCCATCGTATCCACAAAAGCAGAACAGAGGGCCTAGCCTCCTCCTACCTTGCACCCAAAACATGGAACAACCTCCCTCTACACATAAGGGTCTCCTCCTCGCTTCAGGAATTTCGCAAGAATCTGAAGATCAGACTCTTCAACTAATACCCAGCAGACAACCTTTGCACCTGCTCCCTTGCCTGGATACCCTTCAACTGATAAGTCATGCTTACAAATCATGATAATGTAACATAACAAATTTCATGAAAATCCATTCAGCCATTTTTCCGCTGTGTCTGTTTAAAAAGTCTGGGAGAAATGCATTGTTGGGAAAACATGTTTTGGGACCCCCTTTTTTCTTTGCTACCACTAAACTAATCTCCACAAAACTTTGCATTGTCCATCAATGTAGAAAAAGTAATAGGTCTGCAAAGTTTTCTGGAGATTAGTCAAACAGTGGAAAAGTTGTTACCAATCAAAAATGTGAGAAATTCACTTCTTTCAGAAACCTAACTAAAAGTACAGAGTGGCTACTGCCACTCTGTAATAAATGCATGTAGACTTTCGCTAGGTGTGATCTTCAAGATATAGGCCAGTACCTCAAGTGACCAGCTCTGCACCGCATTGTCAGCAACTCTCCAGTACATAAAAGCTGTAATTGTCTTTTTGGTGATAGTTTGTTCTGCGTCTTATGTGTTTTTCCCAAACCATTACTGCCTTCAGTTGTGCACATTTAAGGTTGTACGGTGCCTGCCTTGTGTGCGTCATTCTAAAACTTGTGGAAGAAACCTGTTAGTATTCAGTATTACATGTCATCCTTTGTTTTTTAATTCTTTGTGATCTTGGCACATTGCCTAATGAGGGTGTGATTCTGTGATTCTTTCAAAACCAGAGCCCCTTGGCTTTGTTGTAGATCAGAGAATCGGTCTGTGAACCTTCCCAAGCTTATAATTAAAGTGGGCTTATTGAATCTGGAGCAGATCTGAGCCATTTACCATGCTAAACCCTGAACAGGAAAGTATCCAGGACCGTGCTGGGTGAAAGCCTATGCATTATAAATGTATATATTCAGAAAGGGAAAGCAAATGAATATAAGGCAGACTTGGAACGTTTAAAAACTGACCTGGATGAGGTGTGTAACCGGTATCCAAGGGATGTGCTCATAATATTGGGAGACTTCAACGATAAATTGAACCCTAAAATAATGGACTCTTGGTTGAAGGACTTGTTGGATGCATTTAAAATAGAGCAGGCGCAATTTCCCCGCTGCGAGACTTCAACTAAAGATGTTGAGCTTGGGCAACTGTTGGGGGTTATGGGATTTGTATGTACCAACGGTAGAAAGAAAGCAGACAGGCCCGCGAAGCGTACCTTTAAGGTAGGACAACAATTGTGCCCCATAGATTACGTATTCATACAGGCCTGGCATTTCCATCTTATCAAACAGTTTGAAATTCTGGGGGTGGAGGGTAGCGACCACTATCCACTGCAGGTTGAACTTCAGGTAAATGGCCCCCCGCAAAGTCAAAAAGTGCTATTAGTAGATGTAGAATACCCCAAGCGGTTAACAACACGAATCACCGAGGAATATATACAGAAACTAAGCGCATATCAGCTAACAGTGAATTTGGGTAACCTTGTACCAGAAGAGAGCATAGCCTGGTACGAGGGTATAATAAGGCAATTGGTGGAATGCCTCCGGATTAAGTTAAAGTGCAATAACCATAAAATAGTAAACAATGCGACATTACACCCTAATAATACCAAACATTGGTTTGATGCTGAATGCCGGAAACTAAAGGCCAGTATTAAGAAACAAGAAAGACGCCTCAGGGGTAACTACAGTGAGGAAGTGGTAACAGAACTCAGAAAAATGAAGTTAAAATATAAGACAGTAATCTGAGATAAAAAAAAGGAGTTTTAAGGACAAATGTTGGGATAACTTACTTGTGGTGATTGAAGATAAAAATGTGAAAGGCTTTTGGAGGTTAATACAGGACTGTATGGGAAAAGCACAAGGGACCATGCAGTGCTCAGTGCCAGAGGACAAGTGGCTGACCTACCTAGAGGAAATCTATGGGAAATGGCCAATGAGGGAGGGAATAATGGTAAATGCTTGGCCAGGAATAAGTGAAGAATTAAAAACCCACTTTTCCCCAGATCGAATTAGAACCATAATATCTAGGTTAAACCTAACACGGGCGGCTGGCCCTGACAACCTGCCAGCTGTCATAATAAAAACAAACATAGAATGGTGGGCAGAGTTCCTTTCAAATATGTTTTTAGGGATCCTAAATACAGGTGAATTTCCTGCAAATTGGAAAGGGGCTATTGTTAGGCCAATCCATAAAAAAGGCGATGCAAACTCACCCAAAAATTACCGCTTAATAAACCTTTTGGATATAGGTGAAAAGGTCTTTTCCAAGGTAATCCTAGGGATACCAAAGGAGTGGGTGGAAGACAAACAGATAATACCCCCAGAGCAGGGGGGGTTTAAAGAAGGCCACTCAACGATTGACCATTGTTTTGCTCTGTGGTCCATCGCACGGAAGTCAATTGATCAGAGGGGTAATTTATTCTGCTGTTTCGTTGACTTCCGTGCAGCCTTTGATCTTGTGGACAGGAAACAGCTGTGGTCAACACTAGTAGGTATGAACTACAGGATGACCTGCTGGTCCTTATCCAAGCATTACATACAGAAAATTGGGCACAGATAATATTGGACACGGATGGAGGACTGACCAGGAAAATTCCTATTGGGAACGGCTTAAGGCAGGGGTGCGTCCTAGCCCCCCTGCTGTTCGCCCTGTTTTTAGCCTACCTACCCCAAGTATTAAAAGATGTCAGAGGGGCGAACCCGAAATTGGGAGGAAAGCACATATCGTGTCTCCTTTATGCCGATGACCTAGTAATTATGGATCAAACGGAGATAGGCCTCCAGAGAAAACTAAATAGGTTTAAAGAATATTGTACGAGTAAAAAATTAGTGGTAAATATGGATAAGACGAAAATTGTATGTTTTGGGAGAAGGAAAGTGAAGTTCTCGTGGTATCTTGGCACACTTTTGCTTGAGAGGGTGACTAATTACAGATATTTGGGAATGTGGTTCTCAGGTAACTTGAAATGGCATACACACCTGCAAGCATTAAAAATAAGGGCATTGGCGTCGGTCAAAGGCCTAAAAAGATTTAATAATACCTATGGTGAAAGGTCAGATAGGCCGGTCTTAAAAGCCTATCAAGCAATGGTCCCCCCACAATTTTTATATGGAGCCAAGGTTATTTATCTCAGTGGTAAGACCTCCTGGGATAGAGTGGAGGGAAATATATTACAAAGCTTATTCGCACTGCCAAAATCCTCTATGGTGCAGGCAGCACGACTGGAGCTGGGAATAACCTCCTGGGCTATAACAGCTTGTATGAGCCTTGTACGCTTCTGGCAGCGGTTGGGAGTAGGGTGAAATCGCTAAAATCTCCCAATGGGCTAAGGAGGAAATCACCATTAGTGATCTTCCCTGGGCAAAAGAGGTGAGAGCCTCAGTAAGCAAGGCTTATGGGGTGTTAGATTTGAAGGTATGCTTGCCGCAAGACCCCATAATAATTGGGAAAAAATAATTAAAGATTCAAGGGGTCAATATGTCCCGTAGTTATGATCGGGACTACCTTGCTCAAAAGACCTCGGTAGCACACATGAAAGTGGCGTGGGAGAGCAGCCAACACTTCCCCTACGTGGATCGGCTACCCAGCCACAATCTGAGGCGAGAAGTCTTGAAAATGCGAATTGGCATAAACCCAGGTTATGCGAATAAGGGGGTTCGAAACCTAATGAAAGGATGTAATGGGAAATGCACTTGAACTTTAGGAACCACCTGCGATATTTTACACATTTTATTAGATTGTACGAGATTTTTAGACTTTCGAAAGGAGTTTTTATGTCCGATTTTTTAAAAATATAGGATTACGCACAGAATGCAAGCTGCTACTCTGTTGGTGGAAATGGAGAATTTAGATATAGCCTGTGCGTTGGGGAAATATATGAATAAAGTTAAGTTGTTTCTCAAATGCGCAGAAGAACATGTATAGTGCAGCCCTTATCTTTGAATAAAAGTAGAGACACCAAGGTATAACAGTAGTAAAAATTGCATTCTGAAGAAGTCATGTATAGGCAAAAAAAAAATATTTTTTTCTTTTTTTTAGCGATTTAAAAAAATAAATGTTATAATACTCAGTTTTAAAAGGAACAAGAGAAGTTAAACTACATGTATCTTGAGGTGTAATTGTGGTTTTAATATTATCATGTTATGCTGCTGCTCTTTCTCTTTGCTGAATATTGTCATGTTTTGTTGCTGTTCTTTCTCTTATCACAGAATGTGGGAAATGTACTTTTAAGGTTTTAACACATCAAATAAAGTTTTGTTTGACTGACTGACTGACCGTGCTATAGAATAAAACTCGGTGCCAGAATGTGGACAAACTAAGGACAGTGCTACAACTGAAGCATAAAACAGATAGTGAAGTAAACAAAGCGCAAATTGCATTGTGCCAAAAGAGGGACTAAACCGTGACTGTGTCAGATCAGAGCATTACTCGTACGATGCTATTAACTGAACATACCCTTCTGAGACAGACTCTACCATTGGTGTCCCTGTTGTAGTAATGAGGTACGACACACATTGCTCCCTTTTCACCTTATTGCATGTACTTTCACCCCTCATTCTACGGCATATCCCAGTCTTATGTAGTTATTTGAGGGTGGGTATCAGGGGTTTTTCTGGAGTGTCAGTGTTGAGTCTTCCACATTAACGCCCTCATTGCTGTTCTCCCATTTGCATTCATGCTGCCGATGTCTGACGTTACTTCTGACCGATTAGATTATGGCTTTTGGAATGTAAGGACATTAATTTGCATACAACGATACAAGCTAAGCCTGTTGCCTCTGCCTTGTGCCAGTGGGCTAATAGTCTGAATCCTGAGCAGCACATCTAGAACGGCACAAAAAGTTGCTAGATGGTACTGCCAATATGACGCGTTTTGAGTTGGGAATAGTCCAACTCAATTGCTTTTTTTCACCAATTCTCTCCTGATTATTCTTGTTTTTCCTTCTCTCCCTTTCTATTAGTCTTGCTACCAAGTGTTTCCCCTTCTTTGTCTCTTTCTTGAGGTTGTCCTTCTGTCTGTCTCTGATCTTGCCTTCTTCCCTCTTTTCCACTGGTCTTAGTCTCTTGCATTCTCTCCTCTTCCCTTGTAGCTCTTTGTAGTGTGTCCTGTTCCTTCTTCTCTCGCTTACTCGTACTTCTCATCCTCTGCCCAGTATATTTTTATTATCCTGTCTCTCTGGTCAGGTTCCCTCTCCTTTTGACATGTACGATTTAATTTGAGGCTTACTCTCCAGCTCTTTTAGTTTTGCATTAGGAGCATAGACTGCATATCTTGATGATGGACAGTAGCACTTATTCATCTCCCTCCTTCGAAACTATATTGGCTTCTTCTCTGCTGCAGTAAGATGTGTCGTCACCCTCAACATTTCCCAGGTTTTATTCCCAAACAGGCTTCATGAATGAATCTTTTCCCTGCCTGATGCTAATGGAGTCCCGCAGTCCGAGTTAGAGGGCAGTTTGGGACTATTGTAGGGATCCCTTGACATTCCTTTAATGAAAGTAGTCCACTGTCTACCCCAGGTTTCCTAGGGCCAGTTCAGCCCTCTGGGGTGAAGTTATATTGCAGGGAGATCATTTGGGAGCATGGCCCCGCTGAGTTGAATGCAAGTCGCTCTGGAGTCTGGCTGTGCCATAGATTATCATATGGTAGTGCCAGGGCTTGGGGGAACACTATACTGATCGATATATATATATATATTCTCTCTCTCTCTCTCTCTCTCTCTCTCTCTCTCCCTCTCCCTCTCTCCCTCTCTCCCTCTCTCCCTCTCTCCCTCCTCCTCTCTTCCCTCCCCCCCCCTCCTCTTTAGGGTGTTTAGGAGACTTGCCTTAAGGGTGACTTATAAATGTTAAACAGGAAGGTTTGGGCTAATCAATAAGATTAAATGGCAAAGTTGAGTTAGTAGTTTAAAATTGCTCTACCAGCATGCAGAGGCAGGCTTTAAGACATGCTTTACTTTGTCACACTCATGGTGGCACAATCAGTGCTGCAGTCCACTAGGGGCGCTCATCTTACAGGCATGGCCAACTCTGGTACTGTATACTAGGGACTTAAAAGTAAGTAAACCTATGCCAATTGGAGGTAAGCCAATTAAACAAAACACTTTTAAGGGGTAGCGCTCATGTACTGAGGCCAGGACATCCGGGCCCAGTGTCCACACAGTGTCAGTACACCAGTACCTAATAGCCAAAAAGTGGGGGTGAACATTCAATAATAGCTATCCATATATATATATATATATATATATATTTGAGGTATCGTACCTCCGTCAGGGCGCTATGCTGTCGCATGACTGCCCCCGCTCAATTGCGGTATTGGTTGCAGCAGTTCGAGGGGACCCAAGGAGGTGGCTGCGGACTTTGGCATTTGTTGTGGAGAAACCTGTACCACCTACCTGCACCGGATCACCATGCCAGCACCAACGTGTTTTGCTTCCTTCCCACCATGCCGCCAGCCCACATGCATAAACATAATGCATTCTGGGAGTTGCAGTTTGAGCATTCATCACAACGACCAACAGGTGTGCTGAATTAATCATTGTATGTGGGAGGAGATTATAGATCATGCGAGTTTAAAACTGAACAGCAGGACTTGGGGAAAAACGAGGAATGGCTCCATGCAGTGCAGGGCGCTGAGGAAGGCTAATCGCCGAAATGCATTCGTCGCCACTGGGAAGTGTCAAATAAAGCGTGTCATTCTCCATGGACTCCTCTCTGGCCTCTGATTTCAGAGGCCTTGGTCACACAACGCCATTTGAGAAGCAAGCAGATTTTAAACTGCACAGTGCTGAGAAAGCTGTCACATTATTGGTTGACACTAAAACCATTGGCATGGACCCTAAAGAAATACTTACAGGTTTAATCAAATATATATATTTTTAAAACACATTGTTGTAATTAAAAAACTGCACATAAAAAACACGTCACTATAAGAAAGCGCATTCAAGCATTTCTCTATAATAGGAGACTTGATGTTTTAAAACATTGATGAATAAATTCATATTTTAAAATACATTTCCTTTATGTGCAAACTTGATGCATCTGTGCAAAATAGAGCAATGTGCAAAAACAATAAAACCCAAGTGGGGTAATTTCTGTCAAGGGCCCAATCCTTTAGATTAGAGGCCCCTGTGCCCATACGGTAATATAGTGCAAACAACTGTACAGTAATTGCAAAACATGTGCAAAATAGATGAAAAAAACGTGAAAGAGCAAACTCTTATTTAGAAATCCATCATAAAAACAGATGATTAAAAACAATGTGTTGTACGAGAGAGACAGCATGGCACCATTGCCCATCCCAAGGTCAGATTGTTATAACAGTGGGGAATTTCCAAACCTGTTCAGCTCACAATGGTGCTACTGCTCTTGGGGGTTTGGACTAGAGACCGGTATGAAAATCTTCGCTAGCACTCAGGCCAAGAGGGGACTTACAGTCTAATTCCACAATGTACCTTGTTTCTAGTGCTCGTAAGATGGCCTCATGATTACCTCCCCTTCTAAGGAGAGAGACAGCATCTATGACCAAGTATTGTAACGGCTGACTTTTGTTCTCATGATGGTCTTTGAAATGACGTGCAACTGGGTAGGCGGCGTCACTGGCGTTGATGGCCCTGATGTACTGGAGTATCCGTTTGTAGACCTGCAACTTGGTACTCCCCACATATTGCAGGCCACACGGACACTCCAGCACATACACCGCAAACTCAGTTTTGCACGTCCGCTGTTTGTGGATGACACTGGGGATCTCAGAAAAAGGTATTGTGTACTCAGTTTTGCTGACCCCGTGTTTGCAGGCTTTACACGAAGAGCACTTTCTGAATCCCTTGCTAGCCTGCAACCATGTTGTATTCGTTGCCACCTCAGGACTAGATTTGAACGGAGCATCGCTCATAGAACTTGCTTTTCTGAAGGATATTTCAGGTTTGACTGACATTGAACCACCAATAACAGGGTCATTTCGCACCAAGTTCCAATTCCTATTGATGATCTTGTGGAGAGCTTGGTGCTGTCTGTTATATGTCAGCATAAGCTTAGCTGAATGTTTGGCCGTGTTGGGGTCTGCTACAAAAGTTCTTTTATAGAGCAAAGCCTCCTTTCTAGGGATGAAATTCGCCTTCCGGATAACCGTGTCTATTGCTGTAGCTGTGTACCCTCTACCCAAGAAACATACTTTACTGGCCTCCTGAGCTAGCTTACATTGAGATTCAGTGCTGCAAATACGTCTGATGCGCAGGATCTCCCCATAGTGGATACTGCATATCAGATGCGCCGGATGGTGGCTCTTGGCATGCAGCACTGTGTTACCTGCCGTTGGTTTCCTATAAAGTACCGTCTCTAGTTTATTTCTGGCAGCAATTTCCACATCTAAAGAATACACATGCTCCTGACTGATGTTAGAAGTGAAAACAAGGTTCAATGCATTGTTATTGATCATATCAATGAAATCCACAGCCTGCTGTTTTGTACCACGCTATATTAAAAATGTCATCAATATAACGGAACCAATGCACCACAAGTTCCACAAAAATATCATGGTGAGTGCCGTGGAGGACTGCGAGGACCTGCTCCTCCCAGTAGCCCATATGCAAACAGGCATAACTGGGAGAAAAGCAGGCCCCCATAGCAACACCCCTAATCTGCTGGAAATTCAGTTTTTTGAATATGAAACAGTTGTTATGCAGGCAATAAGAGATCATGGCTAACAACATCTTGTTGTGCTCTGACATTTGGATTGGTCTTCTTCCCAAATAAAATTGAAGAGCCCTCAACCCATCAAGGTGATGGATGCTAGTATATAACGCTGAAACATCCAGTGTTATTAGCCAACATTCTGAATCTTATGATACACAATCTAATTTCCTCAGAAAATCACCAGAATCCTGTACATAGGATGGCAGAGCTTTGTTACAAATTCTTGGAGGAAGGAGTCCATGTACATGGTGGTGTTTTCCAACAGTCCACTGCGTGCAGAGATGATAGGTCTGCCCGGGGGTTTCTCAGGGTTCTTGTGGACTTTGGGGATCAAGTAGAAGGCGGGCATTACTGGGTGTTCGTTTTTTAGGAATCTGAATTCGTCCTGACTCAGTAACCCCGAACTTCTCCAGCCTACCAGTAGTGTGTGAAACTCTGCCTGTGCTTTTCTAACAGTGCAAACATCACACCGTTTGTAGCAGAGTGCATCATTCAACTGAAGGTAAGCCTCCTCCATATAAAGAGAGTGCGGCCAAAGGACAACATTAACCCCCTTTATCTGATTGGCGGATGATGATGTTGTTGTCCGCCTGTAGTTTCTTGACCAAATTCGCATAGCCGTTGTTTTGTGCTGAGTATTTGCGTTTCTCTCTTAATGTTGTTGCATCGATTTTCTTGATCCCCGTGACAGCCAATTCATGGAAAATATCGATGTTATCATGCAACATTAATGGGGTGAAGGTAGATTTGGGTTTAAATTTAGTGTAGCCCGGCGTGTTTAAAACCAAGTGTTCTTCTGTAGAGCCTGAACTTGGGATTTCATTACACAATGCTTCCAAGTCTTGTATCAGTTCTAAATCATTGACATTTAGGCCAGGTAACAGGTTGGTTGATGATGTCGGGTGCACTTTAGGCTCGAATTTGTTGCACATAAAATGTTTCTGTAACTTCAACTTGCGAGTGTATTTGTAAAGGTCAATCCTGGTCTTTGCGTAATTGAAGTCACTCGCCGGACTGAATGTTAGTCCCAGCGAAAGAGTTCTCAGATCAGCAGTGTTGAGGGCAACATTGGTGAGATTAACAACAGAGGAGTCAACTAGATCATGGCTTGTGTTGCTATGAGATGGGCTTACTTCTTTTGGTTCCATCTCTTGTTCGAATAATTCCTTTTCTTGGGTTTTCCCTTTGCTGCCTGCTTTGCGTCGTTGTCGACGCTTTTTGTTGTTCCTTTCGCGTCGCTCTGATTGGGTCTTCTGGGTCGCAGAGTATCTCGCCTGTCTTGGCGCAGGCAGTCCACCTCCTGCGCCAACGAGAACCTGGTAAACCCCAGTCGAGGGTCATTTTTAGTTAGCTTTGTGTCTGACTCACTGTCAGGCAGAGAACTTAAATCTGAAGCGGAGGACAGCAAGTGTGATGCAGGTGTAGAGCTAGTGCTGGCCAGAACTAACAGAGGACGCAATGCTTCCAAGTCTTGTATCAGTTCTAAATCATTGACATTTAGGCCAGGTAACAGGTTGGTTGATGATGTCGGGTGCACTTTAGGCTGGAATTTGTTGCACATAAAATGTTTCTGTAACTTCAACTTGCGAGTGTATTTGTAAAGGTCAATCCTGGTCTTTGCGTAATTGAAGTCACTCGCCGGACTGAATGTTAGTCCCAGCGAAAGAGTTCTCAGATCAGCAGTGTTGAGGGCAACATTGGTGAGATTAACAACAGAGGAGTCAACTAGATCATGGCTTGTGTTGCTACGAGATGGGCTTACTTCTTTTGGTTCCATCTCTTGTTCGAATAATTCCTTTTCTTGGGTTTTCCCTTTGCTGCCTGCTTTGCGTCGTTGTCGACGCTTTTTGTTGTTCCTTTTGCGTCGCTCTGATTGGGTCTTCTGGGTCGCAGAGTATCTCGCCTGTCTTGGCGCAGGCAGTCCACCTCCTGCGCCAACGAGAACCTGGTAAACCCCAATCGAGGGTCATTTTTAGTTAGCTTTGTGTCTGACTCACTGTCAGGCAGAGAACTTAAATCTGAAGCGGAGGACAGCAAGTGTGATGCAGGTGCAGAGCTAGTGCTGGCCAGAACTAACAGAGGACCTGCTGTACATTTATAGATAGATAGATAGATAGATAGATAGATAGATAGATAGATAGATATAATGGAGGACCTGCTGTACATTTATAGATAGAGATAGATAGATAGATAGATAGATATAACGGAGGACCTGCTGTACATTTATAGATAGATAGATAGATAGATAGATTAATAGGTAGATAGAAAGATAGAAAGATAGATAGAAAGATAGAAAGATATAGATATTGCTATGGAGATATCCAACCAAAGGTTACAGGGACATTCTAGTTAGGCTCAGATTTCACTTGTACAAAACCAGTGAAATTCAGCAGTTATAGTTACCTGAGGTAACTATAAGTTACGCCCCCGCAATGCAATGCTTATGAGCTCAGATATGACATTACTCATGACATTGCCAGTGATAGCACTGATGACATCACCCAGCGTGTGTAAATTTTTTCTAAGGGTCCAGGATACCTCTGCCCTTAAAATCGGCCTTTCTCGGGTAGCCGCCTGGATGCAGGCCAATCTGTTAAAACTTAACGGTGAAAAGACCGAGGTTATTATACTTGGCAAGCATAAAGATCTGTGGGGCTCCAGACACTGGCCCAGTGACATGGGTCCATTGCCTACCCCCGTGCCAGTTGCTCGTAACCTCGGCTTTCTAATCGACGAGAAACTTTCGATGCGACAGCAGGCAACTAAGGTCGCTGCAATCTGCTTTAATACCTTACGCTGGTTGCAGAAGATCCTATGGATGTTGCCTGAGTCCACTCGTCGAATGGTTGTTCAGGCTCTGGTAATGTCCCGTATCGACTACGGTAATGTGCTTTATTTGGGAGCCGATAAAGCCACTATGAATGTTCTCCAGGTTGTACAGAACTCAGCTGCCCGCCTGTTGTGCAATGTCCCACGTAGAATGTCTGCTACGCAAGCCCTGTGTGACCTTCATTGGTTAAAAATTCCCGACCGCGTGGCTTTCAAAACTTTGTGTTTTCTGTTCAAGATTCGCCAGGGCTCTGCCCCTACTTATCTGCACAATCTTGTTCAGGATTACCAGCCCTGCCGTTCCCTCAGGTCATCTAACCAAGCCAATCTTGTAGTTCCCAGAATTCGTTTGGCAAAAATGGGTGGCCGCTCATTCGCCCATTTGGGGCCGAAGATGTGGAATGCTCTTCCGCTGGCGCTAAAAATGGAGACTAATCTTCTTGTTTTTCGCAAAAAACTGAAAACTTTGTTGTTTAACTGATCACGGCTCTGTGTATTCTTTATTCAGCAATCACCTGTCTTTTCTTCTTTAGTCTGTCCCTGGCGCCGGGAAACCCATTACGGGTAGCTGTGCGCAATATAAA
This sequence comes from Lissotriton helveticus, assembly GCF_964261635.1. Classification (NCBI taxonomy): domain Eukaryota; kingdom Metazoa; phylum Chordata; class Amphibia; order Caudata; family Salamandridae; genus Lissotriton; species Lissotriton helveticus. Next base: position 388,607,671 of record NC_136061.1, read on the forward strand.
TTTAATAATAAATAAATAAAAAGTGTTTGATTGTTAAACATATATACTGAGCTACTAAAAAAGTTACATTAGTATATCAGGTGTACTACTAATGAGTGAAACTACTTCTAACTTATATTATGTGAGTGACTGTGTGTGAGTGGGTGTCTAAGTGACTGCAAGGGTGTGTGAGTGGGTGTATGGGTGAATGCGTGGGTGTGAGTAGCTGTGTGGGTGAGAGAGTGGTTGTGTGAATAGCTGCATTGGGGAAAGAGTGGGTGTGTGAATGACTGGGTGAATAAGTGGTTGTGTTAGTGAGTGTATGGGTGAGTGTGTAGCTGTGTGAGTAGGTGTATGGGTAAGTGAGTGGCTGTATGTGTGAGTGACTATGTGAGTAGGTGTATTTGTGAATGTGAAAGTGGGTGTATGTGGTGGTATGGGTGTGCGAGTAGGTTTGAGAGGTTTTGTGGGTGTATATGACGGTGTTTGAGTGGTTCTGTGGATGAAGTCATCAGTGATATCACTGACCATGTCATGAGCGAATTAATATCTAAGGTCATAAGCAGTGCATTGTGTGGCATAAGTTATTGTTAGCTCAGGTAACTTTAACTGCTAAATTTCTCTGGGTTTGTACGAGGGAAATCTGAGCCTCACTTTTTGATTTTTTTTAATTCTATTTCATATATTTACGATGAGAGATTTAGTAAATAACACGTGCCTAAGTAACAAAGGTATTTTATTGGACAAGACACTTTTCATTACCCTACAACGAAATATCCCTCCTGTTTTTTTTCTTTTGCACACTTCCAGTGGAGAGATTAGAAGCTTCTTCGAAACTCTTTTGTATTTTTCAATACTGGAAGTGCATTTAGTTTTTTTGTTTTTCATTCAACAAATAAAATTTCATCTGGTGGAAGAACCACACCATGAAAAGGAGAATTTGTCTGATGAGGAACCCCCATCATAGCGGCAGTCCATCTCCTGTATACTGGTATTTCTTTACTATCCCCTCTGGGTGTAAAAAAACAGTGGCTAATCTCATTAAGTGCCTTTTGTGCGAATAAACTCTTTCCTTGGGAACATCTAAGAAATAATCTTGTGGGTCTACAAGTATGTTGACCGATCTGAAGATGTACCACAGGAACCACTTGGCAAGAGCACAAAGAGTGTGCAGTGCAGGAGAACCATCTACTTCTACTGCAGCTCCATTTACACCAGCTGAGCTAATCCCCACCGAAGTAAAGCAACATCTGCCAGAGATGTCCCTGGTACTAAGAAAAATGAGGACATTTTGTCTGGAGTGCAAAAAAGTCCTCAAAGTAGGGGAACAACCGGTTGATGCAGTACTGCAAGCAGCAAAGAACCCCACCTGTTGTTTTTTTATTTTTTATTACTGCACACAACACATTTTACTCTATTTTAGAGTGTCTTTAGCTAATATTTTTCCCAGTTGCCATTTTATTTCTGAAAAAAATAAAAAATGTGAAAAAACTCCCCCCAAAAAGTTACAAACATGGTTTTCGTTCGAACCACCTTTTATGGTTTTAAAAAGATAATCTGTGTGCGTATGTATAAGAAAGAGAGTGAGTGAGTTTCTCTGTAAGTGAGTGGGTGAATAAGTGGATGTTTAAGTGTTTCAGTGAGTGAATGTGTGGGTGGGTGTTACAGTGGCTGTATGGGTAAGTGAGTTGGTTTGTGAGTGGCTGTAGGAGGGAGTGAGCTGTTCTGTTAGTGAATGTATGGGTAAGTAACTGGGTGTGTGAGTTTCTGTAATGGATGAGTCACTTGTTGAGTGGCTGCTTAAATAAGTGAATGGTTGTGTGAGTGGCTGTATGGGTGTGTGTGTGAGTGTATAATACATTGTATGGTTGAGTAAGTGTGCGTGTTAGTAGCTGTATGGGTGGGTGACTGGATGTGTCAGTGACTGTATAGGTGTGCAACACTGTGAGTAAGTGGCTTTATAGGTAAGTGTGAGGCTGTATTACTAGCTGTATCAGTGAGCGAATGGCTGTATTAGTGTCTGTCTGTTTGGTTGATTGAGTGGGTCTGTTATTAACTGAATGAGTGAGTGCCAGTGGCTGTATGGGTCTGTGAGTTGGTGTCTGAGTGCCTCTATGGTTGTTAGTGGGTGTTTCAGTGACTGTATGGCTGTGTGAGTGGCTGTATGAGTTTGTGAGTGGGTGTGTTACTAAATGTATGGGTGAGTGAGTGGGTGTACTTGACTGTATAGACACGTGACTGGGTGTTTCAGTGGCTGTATAGGTGAGTGAGTGGCTGTGTTAGTTGCTATATGGCTGAGGATGTCGGTCTGTCATTAACTGTATGGGTGGGTGAGTGGGCAATGCTATCCTCGCTGGAACTCCTAAAGTCCATCTTGCACCTCTCAAATCTGTGCTCAACCTAGCTGCGAGACTTATCTCTGACTTCTAACGTTTCGACCACATCTCTCCCGCACTTAAAACCCTCAATTGGCTTCCCATCGAAGGCTGATCCACATATAAGATTGCATGCATCACGCACAAAGCCCTTCACCAACACCCCACGTTACCTCTCAGACAAACTCCACAAAGCGGGCTGCACCCGACCGACAAGGTGCACCAACACCCTCATTCTTATCCTCCTTCTGTTAAAAAAGAAAAGTGCAAAGGCTCGATCCTTCCATCTGGAACTCCCTGCATAAAGACATAAGCTGTAACCCTTCCTACATCAACTTTAAAAGTGACCTCAAATTGTACCTCCTCAACAAATATTGGGCTCAATAACACCATCCTCTGACATAATCTCCCACTCTTCGCCCCATCAGGCTTCCCCCCTTTTTGCCCTCCTATTCTTCCTCCTCCCCTTTCTCCCTCTTATCTTCCCTCCCTCATGATATTACTTCCCCCTCCCCCTAACCCCCTTCACTGACCTTACCTTTAACTACGACCACTAGCCTCAAGTATGGGCTCCCCCTAACCTCAAGTATGGGCTCCCACTAATCTCCTTTTCCCCTATTCCTCTAACCTCCACTCTCCTTATCCACCACTTTATAGTCTCCCTTACACCTCCACACACCCACCCTAACTGATTACGCTCTTCCCACATGAGCTTATCTCTTGTAAATAGCTCTCTTAATTGTCTGCTCTCCCTATTATTGGTTCATATTGCAATGTTTAACCAAATGTATGGATTACTGTACTTCTTGCACTCCTGTAAAGCGCCCTGATACCCGTGGGTCTAGCCAGCGCTTTATAAAACCTTTAAAATAAATAACATAAATAAAGTGGATCTATAGGTCTGTGAGTGGGTGTGTGAGTAAATGACTTGGTGTGTTATTGTGTGTCGGTGTGTGAATGGCTGAATGGGTGGGTGACTGTGGATGAGTGGCACTAAATGTTTGTATCTGAATGTCTTAAGTGGCCCCACGAGTAGAGGGTCACAGCTCACCACACCTCATGCTGCCTTCACAGCACAGATCGGCACACCGAGTATCCCCAGTACAGTGGCAGTATCGCACTCCACCAAGACAGCCTTTTTAAAGGAGGGCCAGAGATAAGTGAGACGCTCCAAAGGGACCAGTAAGCGAGTGACATGCTAGTAGAGCCCCTTACACACAACACCGGTAAGGGACTTCTTCAGTGAAGCCAATCACCTCTGCCAAGTGAATCCTAAATATTATTCGACATGGCTGTTATACACAATTACAAAAACACCTCCAATGATCAGGCCACAGACAAAGAGCTCCAACAAGGAAGAACTATTGCGCTTTTGACAAGAGGTCACAGAGCTCTTAAACAAGAAGGCAATAGAGAAAGTTCCAATAGGAGAAAGGAACCACAGAGTATATTCCTTTTATTTTCCATAATAAAATCGGAAGAGGCACTGGGGCCCATTGAATACGTACAGGCACTAAACAAGTTTATCAAGACAGAAGTTCTAGATGACGACTTTACAGTAGCTCATTACAATCCGCAAAAAAGGTGACCCTCGACTTCAGACCTGCATGTTCTGATAAACAGCGGACACAAGACGTCTTGAGGTTCTTCGTAGACAAGGTTCATTGCCTGTTCAGGTTACTGCTGTTTGGTATAAATTCTGCACAGACGGTTTGCTCAAAATGCCTTGCTCTAGTGGCAGCACACCTGAGGAGATGGGGGATTTATGTATACCCATATATGTGCTGATAAAAGTGAAGTCATTCAATACTGCCAGGAGAGCATAGACTCAGTGATAGATAAAAAAAACTTGACTGGCTAGTATTTTCTCTGAACCAAGAGAAATCGTCCCGATCGCATGCGGGAGAAGACGTTTCTGGAAAAGAGACTAAATTCCAAAAATGGCAAAGCTTTCCCAGTTGCAAAGAGGATCCGGCGATGTGAAAGATAAACATGCCTTTAGCAGAATGGTCAACCTTTCTAGCAGTAAGGATAGTGTTGAAGCTAATTGGCATGATGGCATCTTGCATGCCTCTAATACTCTATGCAAGGCACCATGTGAGACCACTTCAGGAGTGGTTGCAAGCGGCAGTGCTCATATGCAGCTGGAAACTGGGAGGATCCTGCGAGTGTTACAGAGTTCCTAAGGTAATAAAGTAGTGAAACATAAGCAACATTACAGTGGACAGACCACCCAAGCAGCCACCTCTCTCTGTAACCATCTCAACTAATACATTATACAGAAGGTGAGGAACCCACAAAAGTAAACTGAACACCCGGGGACCTTTGGTGCCCAGAGGGCGCTGTGAAAAACATAAATATGTTAGAAGTGAAGGCAATCTTTTTAGCCCTAAAAACTTTCAATGCACATGTTGTGGTGGGGGGCTGTTCCCCAAATCCAAACAGACAGTGCGACTGCCATTTTCAACTTCAACAAACAGGTGGGAAGAGGATCACGTGCTGTCCAAGCGAGCCCAGAGCGCTTGACGATGGTCCTTTCAGAGAAAGTTAACACTCATTTCAATACTCCATCCAGGGCTGCAGACTAAGTACACTGGCAAACACTTCACGCAATTGAAAACCAAACATCTTGTGTAGAAAATCTTCAAAAAATGGGGCACACCACACATAGATCTCTTCGTAATTCAAGAGAACATAAATTACAATATCTTGGCATCCAGGTATCCATACCAGCTGTTAGTGGGATTTGCCTCATTGATGTATGAGTCAGTGAAATGTTCCTATGCTTCCCCCCATTCTTTTAAATACCACTCATAATAAAGAAATACAAGCAAGCAGTATGTTTCTGATCCTGTTAGTACCCCGATGTTAAGACAAAATTATTGTCCGAGCTGGTGGAAAGGGCAAAGAATAAAATTACAAGTCTTCCAGGTCATCAGGTCTTGTTGACAATACAAAGGGATCAGGTATATTACCCTGAGCCTAGTGGCATGGCTACTGAAGATCTAGATTTTGGTTACCTGGGGCTGCCTATAAGGACCGTAGAGGTCCTAAATAAAGCCAGAAGGTCTACCACAAGAAAGAGCTCCACCGCAGAGTGGAACAGGTTCATACACTGGTGTAACAGGAAAGGTCTTAGAAAAAGCTGAGCACAAGGCACTACTGTCATCCAGGACCTCAAATGTCTGATGAGGCACTTTCTTATGCCGCACATTCGATACTATACAGTTGTCTGCATTTTTCCAACAACCTAAATCATATGCATAAAGGTCCCTCCCTACAGTCCAAGTCAGAGGGACAGTCATTATTACCTTCAGGAAACCATGCCAGTCATGAATTTGGCCTTGATGAGGACTTGATCTCCAGATTGAGATGGCTCTACAATTCCCCCTCGGTGCAGGTCATTTGTGGGGGCTTTCTTTCTGGCGCCTATTCGGTCTGTAGAGGTACCTATTAAGATTGTCCAGTCTCTCCTGTTATTTCTCCTTGTAGTGGAACCTTTTGCAGTTTCCGTGCACCAATCATATCAGATAATAGGTATTCCAGTGCCTGAAGGTCCCTCAACATTGTATCTATACAGACGTGGTATTTTACTTATCGGCCTTACCCTCCTCCATCCCTGCGGTGTTGAACACAATTGATGCCTTCGCTGCAGTATCCGGTACAAAGCGAACTCGGGTAAGACCGAGGCCATGCCGTTGTTGCGGATCACCACCTACGCCACAATAGCTGATTACATATTTCACTGGCAGTATTCTTGCCTTGGGTATCTGGGCATTCTAGTAAATAGGGGCCCGAAAACCATGATGGCGCATGACTTGGACCCATTAATGGAGCAAATGAGACTGGACTTTGCCAAGTTTTCCCAACTAAATCTCTCTGTGTGGGGATGCACTCAAGCGGTGAAAATTAGCTGATTCACGTATATTTTAGACATACTTCCCCAATTAATACCCCTCTTCACCCTCCGTCGGATTGATAAGTCCATTAAGACCTTAATTTTGTGCTCAATGAGATCTTGTCTGGCAATTCGGAAGCTTATTGCCCTCAGATCAGCAGATGGATTAGGACTGTCCTCTGTAGAACATTACTGTTTAGCCCTACATTTGGTGCAAATGGCATACACTTACTCCCTGGTCCAAGACACACTGTTGTGGCTTGTAATCGAATGCAGAATCTAGGAGGCATCGTAAGGATCACAGGTCCACTATCTTCCTGGCCCCGCTTCCGCCGACTCCCCGAGTCCCTTGCTGAAAGCCTAGATACTGGCCCACAAGCTTTTTTTCGGTGGACGCACATCAACATGACAAAGCTCCCATCTGAAACAATGCAGCCATTTGCATAGGAGGGGCCATGTGTGGGGCACTTGGTGCAGAGCTGGGATTCTGACTCTTGTGCACTTGATCACTGGTGGTGAACTCAACTCCTTTGAGATGCTACGGGACAAATGTGACTTGTCTCATACTCAGCAATGGCGATATACCCAATTACACAATTGTCTGTTGAGCAAATTGGGTCCCCAACCCTGCACCATTTCCTGTTCCCCTGTGCTTTCTTACCTCAACACTTGTGGTCAGTTTAAAGGCATGATGTTCAGATTATATAACCTCTTGATTCATTATCTTTACTCTCAGCCACAATTGCCTAGCCTCAGGACGACCTGGCAGGCTCATCTGCAGGTGGAATATGACCAGGTAAAATGGACAGAACTTTTGGAGGCCTTTGAAGGAGAAGTCCATGAGACACGGATAAAACGAAGTCTTTTTAACATCCTTCAGGGCTGGCACTGGATACTGGCGCAGCTCCAGGCTGCAGGGTTGCTCCCTCGCCTGTTGACAATGTAATATTACCCATATTTTGTTGGACTGTCCCACCATACACCCCTTCTGGATGGCAATAGAGTCTGAGTCTATGCTGCCGGAATCTATGGATTTGCCCTCGCCAGTTCCCGGTCCCCTAACTCCTCCATGACTTATCGGACATTCCCGAATTAGCCCGCTGTGCTCCTTGATTGCTCGTCACTGCCCTTACAGCTGCCAAAATCTGTATTTTGTGACATTGGCGCTCTCCACAATTGCCGTCACATGAGGAATGGTTTCCCGAGATGTACAAGACCAAATCATATGAAAAGATCATTTACAATTTAATGGACAAAGCTGTTATTTTTTATATGGTCCCCCTGTTTGCAAGGTGCCCTCCTCCTTCCCCCATAATTTGCTTAGACTCCTGCTTCTTTCTCATTACCATCATTGTACTCACTACCCCTCTCCCTTCTCTTTCTTATCTACTTTGCAGTCCTGTCTTTCTTCCCTTCTTATTCTCTGTCCTCCTTCCCTTCCTCTCTTTACTTTCTTCCTTCTGTAGCTTATTCCATCTTTCTTTTTCTACCTCTTAAATATTATGTAAAGTATTATGTATAGGTATTTTTTGCTATTGTTGCTTGTATCACAATCAACATTTGCTTTTCTACACGAGTATGAGCTAGACTTGCATGTCGCATGTCACTTTATTTGTTGTTGTTTCTCAAACTTTGTTTTCATTTCCTGTGGCCCTAAAAGCAAGGCTTTGTCAGACGCCAAAGAAACTATTGTAACATGGAAGATCAGGCAATCCAGACATACTACAGGACAGTTGGGAGAAAAAACAAAGGCACACTGTACAAGAATAAAGGGAGCAACGTTGGCTTTTATTGCGAACGTGTCAATAAGCAACATCTGCTTGTCACCCACATAGTCGTCTTTGCACACTTTCACAAAAGGGTAGTGCAAGGGGAAAAAAGAATTTGAAGATGACGACTATGCTGAAGCTCTTCTGAGGACTACGTCTACGACAGCAACCAGGGGCATAGCACCAAATGGTGGACTACTCGACGATGCCCACAAAAAAACAAAAACCTTCTTTACACAACCACTAGATGGAGGAATAATGAACAGAATGTGAAGCCAGAATATCTTTGAAGCTACAAAACTACCCCTAAAGAACTATAAACATTTTGTTTACCATTCCAAGATGGCCACACCTTCTTTCTAAATGTGTCTTCCTTTCTGCAACTTTGACAATGCTACACCATGTACAATCCAATGCAATATGGTCACTCATTGCCATATTTACTTTAGTTGTCATTGCAGGCATTTACCCATCATGTTTAAGCAGCTGCATGTTTTCTTTTTCTACTTTTATTTGTTTACTGTATCTTGCATAAGTTGTTGAGTTTGTGTGTTTGTTTTTTATATGGTTGCGCAAGTAGGTGAATGGAAGAATAAATCAGTTGTTTGATTAATTTATGCATGAGTGCAGAGATGACAACAGAATGCTTATATAGCGTGAGTGCTTAAATCCATTAGTAAGGGAGGAATCACTTTCAAATATAACCCATACCTATTGGCATTGCTAATGCTTGTTGGTATTTACTTGTAAAAGTTGCAAGAATTCATGTATGATAACCAGCTAATACATAAGAACCATGTTGGTTTGCCACAGTGACATTGTAATCCTGTGGAGTTTCAGCTCCTTAGGAAGACCTGGACCAGCCTTTTTGCTGAATTTCTGAATCTGAAAGTGTAAAGCCATCCTTTGGGAAGAGGGGGGGAACAACAAGCATTGGCAAAGCCAGTAGGTCTCACCTGAAGAACCGATTGACTTTGCCAATTTTTTAACCTGCAAGTGGTGCATACCGCTTGCTAGTTTTCAAAACACATAAATAGAAGGCATTGTCATTTACAATACCAATACCTCAAACTCTTGCAAATGTGAGACCTTTGTGGCTGGCACTCGCACTTTGTAAACATCGTAAGCTAATGCGCGTGTGCTACGATTGCTAAAAAAGAAAAGAAATAAAATAAAAAATTCTATTTCTTTTTAATCTATTGTGGCACCTGTTCTTTAGCTTACAATGTTTAAAGCCAAATTGCGAGTGCAGCGATTCTAACAAAAGTAAGCAACTAGAAAAAAAAATGGCAGCCACATTTATTTTTCTATTTGTTTACGTTTGTTGCAATGACTTTACCAGTGCTTAGGCTTTGAACAACTTTAGCTAAAGCGCGGGTGCCGCGATTGCTTCAAAAGTAAAGAAATAGAAAATAGTTTTTTTCTATTTCTTTGCTTTTGAAGTAATTGCGGCACCAGCGTTTTTGCTTAAGCTGTTTAAAGCTAAAGCCCGGGTAAATGCATTGAAAAAAGTAAATACATTTTAAAAAATGCATACGGCAACGCAGCTGTGGGTGACAGCATTGCAAAAAAAAAAAGTTTATACATTTATTTAAAAGGGCATGCGGCTGCCATTATTAGTGCTGGCTGTGTTAGTTAAATTATTAAAATTAAAAAAACATTGCGGGAGAGCGTAATCTGCCTGCAAAAGCAGGCAGGACAAAGACCATTAACAAAAGAGTGCTGGAGGCTGTAGTTGAAAGCTACTGAGTAACAACACATGTAACAGGGGAGAGGAGTTGGCCTAACGGCTAGGGCAGTCGACCTCGAACCTGGGGAACTGGGTTTGAGTCTCGCCAATGACGCTAAACATCCTGTTATTCTGGGCAAATCACTTAATCTCCCCGTGCCTAACAAAAAATTAATGTGTCCTCATGTAATGCAACTGGTGCTATATAAAGCGCTGTGATACCCGGGTCAGGTTCGCGCTATATAAAACTCTGCAAAAAAAAAAAACAGGGTGTCATGATGGGAGGTAATAGAAGACAGAGGTGGTACTAAAGTGTGACTAATAAGCCTATTAACAAGGCAAAGGCAAACCTTTACAAAGGACAGTGAGTAGAGTCAATTTAAAAGATGGGCGCAGCTTACAGTCCATACCTGAATACAGCATGGCTCCAAGAGATCGCGCAAGCGCAGCCTAGGCAAGACCTAAAAAAGACTTGATGATGCGCCAGTCTGACTGTTATGTAGACATATGCACTTGCTCAGCGCATCTGTGCTCACCTATGAAAGGACATAGGCTTTTGTTTTGTTTTTTGTTTGTCAACCTGAGATGGATCAGTAAATTAAAAAAAATTCAATAAATAAAATAAGTAGAGTGAAAGCACTCTTTGAAAATTCATAAGCAGGGTGGGAGGGTGTTTTGGGCAAGGGATGAAGCTACACAGCAGGCGGGGGAGAAGTAACATGAGCGAGATGCACACAGGTGAGAAAAGACTAGTGTGGGTGGGCGAGAGAAGCACATAGGTGAGAGAGCAACGTAGTGGGGGAGCTCACAAAGGAAAAAGGAGCGTAAACCCCACCCTCCTCTGCTGCCACTACCCTTCAGTACATGGGAGTCCCAGCAAGCGAACCGTAAAATTAAAGTTTGAAAGTAACACAGGCCTAGCTACTCTGGAGGAAGGAGGTAGGCACCTTCAAGCTGAGCTATTAATTTCAGAGGACGTCGTGAGGCCCCTCCAAGTCGGGTGCCTGTAGGGTGTGGTTCCTCTGAATTGAGGCTCAGTAGATCATATGCACGGCATTTCCCTCAGGGGCTCTCAAGCAACTGCAACAGAGCTTGTTTCACATTCTCTGCTACTGAATTGTTATATGCTGTGCATGGCTATTTAAGAGGAGGAAAAGTGAGAGTTTGGGAGGACAAGTGCAGAGGACAGGAATCGCCATTGTGCAGAGCAAAGGTGCACAGTGGGGTAGGTTGCCTAGAAAAGGTTTGGGCAAAGCCCCGCAGGCAACCCCAACTGGGTATGGCCTTTGGCTGTGTGCAGCACAGGTTGGCCGCCTGCAACAGGCCAGCTGTAAAGAGTTGCAAGGAAAGAATGAAACTCCGCCAAAGGCAGAGGAGTTGTAGAGATGTAGATGTGCGCTGAGCAGGCACTGGACTATACCTCCCTCTACCACAAACGGAAGCCTGTCTGCCATTTCCCAGCGCCGAGGCGTATGGAGGTTTCCTCTTCACTGCAGGTCTTGTATTTGTGTTCCGTAGGCCGCATCTAGATTCCAGGTCGGTTTGTGCCATCTCTTTATCTCTCAAGGTTCTGGAGATACATCTGAATTAAGTCACTGTTAAATCCAGGGTCTGTACATCCCAGCTCCACATTGGGTCTGATCCAGCCTGTGGGCCCAGTGGGTGTCAGAAAACCTTTGTTCATTTCCCCAACAGGAACAGTTTTTACAGTCGCTGGGAAGTTCTTCGGATAAATGTTCCGGAGATTTGGCACTGCCATTGGACAATTTAGTAACTGTCCTCGTTAACCTGCATCCACTGATCTTGTCTCTTCAGTTGCTGTTTGCAGTGCAACGCAACTACCCCCGATTGCACCTTTGAGTGAATACCAATGCTGTTGGGTGGCCTTTGAGTTGTGGAACATTTCAGGAACTTGAGAACTTTAGCAAGTTTGGGCAAGTCCCCAAAGTTCCGGAGAACACTTGAATTCATAGAATTTATAGCTATAATTAGACGTTGAAATTGTTAGGTTATTTAATGTTTTGCTTCCAAGTCTTGCCACCTTCAAAAGTTAGCCTTGACTTTATCCCATTAGAGCACACTGCACTCGTAGTAAACAATGGACCTGTGGTCCTGGGAAGCATGGGGGTCCACGTAGGCTACTCAACAGGTCTGCAAATGCTTACAAAATTAAATAAACAGATTAATAAAGTGTATATCGCTAAAGAAGACAAATGTGCAATTGAAAATGTTAAAGTGTCATCTAAAGGTGAAGGAATTTGAAATTGAAGGTAAAAACTTAATTTGTATCCTCAGATTGATTGATTTGTATAAGCAGTGCAGGTGCAAATAGAGTATAGTATGGACACCAAGCGGCCTCAATTGAATTTACAACAATGCTGCAATATTCCTTATAATTAAAAAACAAAAACGTTATATTTGTTTGTAAATGAAATAAAATATTTAATCATTTGTGTATTTGTTTGAAGAATGATTATTACGGTACCTTCTGTTTATTGTTTTGCAGTTCAAATCATTGAAAATACTTAGCCCGCAGTAACGGCTTCCATTGATTACTCAGGGAGGGTCCCCAAATTCCAGTAATGATTAAGTGGGGGTCCTCGGAACAGTGCTTATTTGAGCCAGTGGTTTCCGGTGCTTGGCACCAGCACTTACTTGTCAGCACTGTTGCTTGTGACAGTCTACCACAAGGTGGCGCTATCTGGCTAATGTAGAGGTGACCATTAAAACAGTTGATTATTAATTCAATATACATTAAAAATGACAGTTACCTGCTGCCCAAGCCTTTCTTATAGCTTTGGGGCCTGAAATAATCTGAATTGCCACACTTGTAGGAGTGTGATGGTTAGTGGTTGTGTTGGTACGGTCATTGGCAGCAATGTGTGGTGCAAGCTGCAGTAGCCTCCTGACGACAAGAGCCCTGGCACTTTTATCTTTTTGACAAACTAGGCACTGCCTCAGAAGTCAAAAGGTTAACCACTGTCGTAGATGGTACCTGGCTGTAGCCTTTCTAAGCACCTAAATGGAGCCTATCTGTAGTCCTTTCAGATGGTAAATTTCCGTGGCCCCTGCAGGTCCCAAATATATCCTGCTATGCTCTGCAACCTCCCAGATGGATGCAGCCCTTGGTCTGCAGACCCAGCTGCCTGTCTTGTCCCCTGTAACCTCCCAGATGGATGCAGTACCGGGTCTGCAGACCCAGTACCTGTCTTGGACCCTGCAACCTTCTAGATGGAGTCAGTCCTTGGTCTGCAGTCCTTGTGACTGCCTTGGCGCCTTAAACCTCCCAGATGGATGCAGCCCTTGGTCTACAGACCCGGCTGCCTGTCTTGTCCCTTGTAACCTCCCAGGTGAATGTAGTCCTTGGTCTACAGATCCGGTGCCTGTCTTGTCCCCTGTAACCTCCCAGGTGAATGTAGTCCTTGGTCTACAGATCCGGTGCCTGTCTTGGCCCCTGCAACCTCCAAGATGGATGCAGCCCTTGGTCTACAATCCTGGTGTCTGTCTTGGCCCTTGGAACCTGCCTGATGGATACAGTCCTTGATCTACAGATCCGGTGCCTGACTTGGCCTCTTCAACCTCCCAGGTGGATGCAGCCCTTGGTCTACAGTCCAGGTGACTGTCTTGGCCCCTGCAACCTCCCAGATGGATGCAGCCCTTGGTCTACAGACCCGGCTGCCTGTCTTGGCCTCTTCAACCTCCCAGGTGAATGTAGTCCTTGGTCTACAGTCTTGGCCCTTGGAACCTGCCTGATGGATACAGTCCTTGCTCCCTTCAGACCCTCAGGTGTTGCCTCTATACTCCCAGATGTATCCAGTGTGTGGTTCCTGCAGATTCACAGACTGTGCCAGTTAGTTGTCCCCGTTTTTTCCATGTATATAGTATGACTCAGTCCGAAAGTTAGGAAGCGTCAGATAGCATTGTTTGTGCTGATAATGTGAGTGAATAAGATAGTGTGAGTCAACCCCAAGCCCGCTCTCCGGGGCTTCCTCGGGGTGAGTGGAGGGGAATGCCCGCTGTCTGCAGATCTGCAGTCTGTGTTTTCATCCGTTTGATCCGCGAGTCTGGTCTCACTGCAGACTCCACTTTATCGAGCAGCCCTCTATCTGCGCGTCTTGGCTGCGTGCTGCCCGCGTCTGCAGGCGCTTCGCCGGGGCCTGGTAGGTTAGTCAGTTTGTCACTGACTGAGTCATGAGAAATGTAATGTTTGCGTGCAGGTGGCCAGACACCCTCCCCCAGTCCTGGCACGGAGGGGAGGGGAGGGAGGACGCACGAGAAGGAGGGGGTCGGGATGTGCGAGAACTGAAGTTGGGCAACTCGATGGTTGAAGAGCAGGTGGGAGGGACCGGGTTCTGGGCGCTAAAGGAAGGGGCGAGGTCAGTGCCAGTTGATGCGGGTGACTGCCGTCCCACTTTTATATTTGTTTACAGAGTGCATCACTACCCGAGGGTTTCAAAGCGACAAAACGATACTGAGCTTGAAACAAGCAAGCCTTTATGAAGGACTACAGGTTTGGACATAGGCGCAGGCCACCCGGGTCCGTCCACATAAAAGTAGCTTTGTGGGTGTAGCTCCCAGCTCGAGTGTGTTTTATTTTGTTCAAGGAAGAGCTTGTCACTTGACCTCGGGGTTCTGGCGAGAGGCAGAGTCTGTAAGCAGTCTTTCCGATGTTCTGGGCACACACCATGTACCACGTTGTGAACCATGATGAGCGACTTACCCCAAGTTCCATATTCCACCAGCTGTTCTCTGGGTGAAGGAGACATTGTTAGTGGCTGTGTAGTATCGCCCTGTCTGCAGAGTTCCTTAAGGCCTACTGTCCTGCAAAACTATTTTGGAGGTCCCTGCATATAGAGCATTGTAATACACTTACATTTTGGTGCCAGTGATAGCTCTACTGATAGCCGTTCTACAGGTACCTATTTAGCAGAGGTGTCATTCATTTCAGCTGCTAGCAAATGGACGATACCACTCAATTAATACTGCTATCCAGAGACACTGCACGTACCAGATGCCCAGTGTCTTGGACTTGTACTTTGGTCTAACCTACGATGAGAGTATGCTGGTTTCGTTTGCTATATGGCCAGGAGTTCAGAACCAGAATTTTGTTTCTTGCTGCTCTGAGACTATTGGTGTCGATGTATTTCTGAATGATTCTAAACACCTCAACCATCTGGCCTTTGGCTTTGAAGTCTGTTTTGGTTAGATTTTACACCGCTCGATGTAATCTGCGTTGTTGTGAAATTTGGTAAGCCAGCAAGTGTTCATGAAAAGTTTAATGTATATGTTTAAAAAGGAGGTGGAACAAACAAGACCCCAGAGGCATCTCATAGAATAGCATTTCTTGAGCAGATGACACTTCCCCTATCCAGATGCAAGTTTTCCTGTCTTTCAGAAAGACGAAACACATATTCTGTCTCTCTCACCCCACCACGCCTCTTCGTTTTTGGCTCCATGTGTTGTTGTCGAGTGGGTCGAAAACTCCCACGAGTAAGAGAGCAGTGTTTCCGTTGTCCAGTATCTCTGTCTACACATTAGTTAGGGTGGTCACTGGGTGTCTACTGAGTCTAAAGCTTGACTGCCACGTCCTAAGAAAGTAACCTTCCTCAGTGTTCTCCTGCAGCTACAGGCCGACCACTTCCTCATAACATTTCAAGAGAAAAGCGCTATTATTTTATTGGCCTGTAATTTAAGGATCGTTTTCATCCAGTCTGTTTATTCAGGAATGGAGTATTATCCGGGTTTGAAGTGATTTGTTAACCTGGAAGATTATAGTCTCGACAAGGGCATTTGTACTTGCCTTTGGATAGCAAGGGTCCCCACTCACTATTCGTACTTAGCTTGAATCTAAAAGTCTACTGTAAGTGTGTCTGGTGGTACGGTCCATATTTAAACCTACTGGGGAATTGATGGAACCTTTCCTTTCTTCAGAAGCCTTGTCGACGTTAGAGATTTGATTAGAAGAGTCATTCTGGATGGCTGTGCACCGCAATCTGGATGCTTTACCCGTGGTCATTGCAACTCTAGCCTATGCCGTAGCCTTCAGGAGTTAAATGCTTTTTTTGTTGCATTTCAATTCAATTCAAATTCAAAAGTGCTTTATTCGAGTAATTACTCATAAAAGCAAGACATACAAACATATTAAAAAACGATTAAATATACAAGTAATCAGAAGTTACAGAGCACTTACAAATCCATAAGAACAGTTATACAACGATAAACCACAATATTAATAAGCAAATAAGAAGGTGTAAAAGTTCTTTGTTTAAAAACTTTTTTGGGTAACCAATAAGTTAAAAACATTAATATACATTTCGTGGAGACACTAATACAATACATAGGCAAAGAATAGTCAATTCACTAGCAGTCTCTGCCTAATATCGGCAGAGAATAGTTACATAACTAGCAGTCTCTGCCTAATTATCCAAGCCCAGCCAAGGTATTTTGCAGTGGCAATTATAATCCATGTGAGGGAGGTTGAACATAAAATACGCAACGCACCTCTACTGCATGTGGTACCAAGGTACCTGCACATAGGTGCCAGCCAGACTCGTCTAGGGTCTCTGTACTTTTGGCAGGAAAACAAAAAGTGACCGAGAGATTCTCTTCCTAAGCCACAAGCAGGGCAGATAGTGGACCCACCAGGGCCCCATTTTGCTGTTAGTATTCTTAGAGGGAGTGAACCCGCTCTCATTTGGAATAGAAGTTTCCTGTCTAAGGGTTTAGATATAAAATCCCAATACATTTCAAATACAGGAAACAATTTGACCTCCAGAAAACTAACAGCCATGGACCCATTATTAGAATTGCGCAAACTGACATTAGCAACATATTCCCAAAACATATTCTTTAAGATTGACTTGGACGGAAATAAAGCTCCTGATGGGTCATCCCACAGCTCACTTAACCCGAGCTCAAACAACATCAATTTTAACGATTTAAACCAGGTAATCTTATGGAAACAGTCTGCTTTAATAACGTCAGTAAAGCCTTCCGCATAGTGGGAAAGCTCGGGGGTAGTCCAGAGCCTACGCCAGTATAGGATTGGCCGTAGTCTGGCTAAGTCCACAATTTGCTTCCTGCCGAGATCATATCTCAAGGGCAGTAATGGAGTGCTATTCGGGGTACCAGTAATTGACCTCAAAAATGTATTCTCGGATATTTGAAGCGCACTCAGATTTTCATACCCCCACATCTCTGCCCCATATAACGCAGACCCGATTGCCTTAGCTTCATAAATCATCAGAGCTGGTTTAACTGGTTTAGTCAAAGACTTCCTATGTTCCAGATTGATAACACCAGCTAGTTGTTTATGACGTAGAGTTGCATTTCTATTCTATTTGCAGATTGGCTGCAATTTTTTTTTTACCTCCAGAATCCTTTTTTGTACTGATGTCATGTTTTTTTTTGTTATGTGTGTTTTTTAGTAGATGAAATTTTCTTCCATTTGCTCCATTTGCCTTTTTCACTGACACTTTGTCAGGCTACTATTAAAGTTTTTTGGTTCCTATGCCGCTCCGGTGTTCAAATTCCTGATGCCTCTTGTGCTACCTGTTTCGATGGATGCCACTATATCCACCATTGCATCTTAGTGAGGTTGTAATGTGCTACAGCTTTTATCAGAGCAAGAAGAGAAAAGGGAGAGCAGCAAAAAAAAGATGCCAACTCTGTGATTGGGAGACCTGCATGTCAGACTTTAAAAAGAGGGTATTTGTAAAGGGGATGACTCGGGACCCTGCCAGACCCTACGGCTCCCTTTATTTAAGCACCTGCTACTAAGGGCAGGCAAAGATGAGGATTGTCATGTTTGGCCCTGGTATGGACTACAAAAAGCCGATGGCCAGAAACTATTAGATTACTAATTAACGCACACTGAAACTAGTGCACCTGACCCACAAACACCATCTTGATCATCCCACTTTCCCATAAATACCCCCCACACTCAGCCAATCCATATAACATCCTTAAAATTAATTTTATCTCTTCACACTGGAAACCCTTTGAACACATTATGCATCTAATACTCGTCCAACACACACGCTGCATTTTCACACTCAGCAGACCCCGTGGACACTATTGTCTCTGACATCTTCCGTGCCATATTTATCACAGAAACCCGTATTTTACAGACCACAGTGTAGGATCAACTCAAAAATCGCTCTTCAAAAGCCCATCTCTTCACAATGTGTATGCCCAAGAATTCACTTAAGTTATCAGCAGTCAATCTATCAAAAGGTACGAGAAAATATGGCCTAACTCACTGGTGCAAGAAAACCTCCAACCCAAAGATTTCCACATTTCCTAAGAAGCTCTTAAGAAAGGCCAGGCCACTCTACAACATGATCATAGGCGAGGGTTGAACAAGACCAACCTCAATAGTTTTTGAGTCCCGGTACCCCTCCCTTCACTTATTTTAACAAGGTAGTTAGCTACATGAATAAAGGTGTCTTAGTAGACTATACTAACCTTTTTTAAACACACACCCCCTCACGCTCACTACTCCACCACTTAGGCCCCTCACACACACTCGATCAACGGCCAGGAACAAAAGAACTCCACAAAAGCGTAGCACTCAGTGCTACCCGTCAGGCATTGCAGCGCCGGCCTGACGCCGGAGCAGGAAGCCGATGATGAGACGAGACAACCTTCTGGCAAAATGACAGCGGTCATGAAGCTAGTAAGTTGTGTGAGGCATCCCTAGTTCCGACAAGGGACAATTTTTCCCTGACGCTTATATACACCTTCACTCAGAGAGAGAGAGAGACCATTCAGCCATACTAACCCCTTGGGGAACTTTGTACATCTTTTGGTTACACTCTACAACATTAGCATACTTTGGCAAATCCTACCAAAGAATCACTTGTCAAATGTATCAATCACCGCACGAACTTCACCACAGATATAGCTGTGGAATGTTATTCTGAAACGTGCACTGCTTCAGTGCTTTTTCAGAGTATTTCTTAACCCCTTCGACGCTCATGACGAGCTCAGCTCGTCATGGAGTTGCCATTCATTTCAATGGAAATTACATGGGAAGGATGGAAAAGGCCTGAGCATCCAAGTGGTTAAAAATCAGACAATAGATTTATGACATACTAACACCAGCTGGTCTTTGGCTTTGTAGGCTGCTTCGGATAGATTTTACCACCACTCACGTTACCTCCACACAAATAACCCAGATGGACCCGAATCAACACTCCATAGCAATATTCTGAAGGCAACTTCCTGCTAGGATGACATCTCAAAATGATTCCTGAAATCTGTCACAGACAATCTTGGTCATGCATCCATCACCCAATACAATTTCCATGGCACACTCAAGAATGGAAAGATTCTACCAATACTAAAGATGATGAACCAAGAACCTGCCAGTGTTCCAACTTACAGCCTCCTTCACTCACAAGTTCTTCAAGACTATTAGGGTGACTTCAGGACACAATGCAGTATAGGTGGCTACTTTCCAACTAAGCTGCAGGGCATCAATCTCAGATAGATAAAACCTGTATCTCCTTATCCTGCTCAACCATGCATCAGCTTTCAACACTGTTAAAATCCTCCTCTGCTACCTCACCTTGAGAATGAGCTTTGAGAACATCTGCAAGGGTTCTGATCCTCTGTGAATATCGTGTTCAACCAGATGAATGCCTCCAGGTCTAGGAATCTTGTGTAATGTGTGCCATCCTCCTCCTCCCCAAGGATTCATTCTCTCACCAGTGATCTTCACCTTCTACCTGAAGCCTCCTTGGTGGCCTTACTGACATAAATGTCAAGAGGAATCAGTTTGCAGATGACACTACTCAATCTAAAGATTTCATCAGATAATGACATTGACAGTGTGAAGAATTGCTTCTCTATAAATAAGGTATGTATGTTGGAAGTCTACTTAATGCTCATGCTGTTGAAGACTGAGTTTGTACACATCGCAACACAAAACGTATGAGTGCAAAGTAGGATCTCAGCAATGAACCTCTTCACCCAGTAGAATTTCTACTGTATCAAATGCCTGGGATTCCACGTTGTCAGGAGCGTCCGCTTCAAGATCCACATTGTGAAGGAAATTAAAACTGTCTGGTAACTTTGTGCTCCGCAGGAGTGAAGGTTTTTCCTCTCAAACCAGATATCAAAACTGCTGTCCCGGTTGCAACCCTCATCCCAACCTCGACAGAAGCAATCAATGCCCTGCTTGCTAGCATCCCAGAGTCACATCTGGCGCCTCCATCAACAGCGTTGCACATGCTGCAACCCTTATGATCAAAGGATTAAAAATCTTTTACAGTATTGCTATCACCCTCTTAGAGCATCACTGGCCAATTATTCCTTCAGTATTTAAAAACTGCTGTTTTACCTTCAAGGCAGCTAACTTGAATACCCTACTGTACCTACCAATCAATATCAGTATCTCCAGTGTTGGATATAACATGCACAACATCACTGGTCTCAAAACCAGAATATAAATGTAAGAGAAAACAGGACCACAGGTTTTCTCTTTTACATGGAGGATCTGGAATCCCCGGTGCCACCTGCCTAAGGCTTTGAAGAATCATTACTTCAAATAATACCTCGTCCACATATAACCACTCTTGGATGTCTGATGGTTGGTTTCATAAACCCTCTCCCATCAATACTTATTCGTCTTCTGTACCTACAAAGTAACTCTGCAAATTCAGTTTCCTCTCTGTTTGTAGCTTGCTGTTTTAATCCCCTTATGGCACCACTCTTCTATGCAACACTGCATCGCTGCATAGTTTCAATTATGCTTTATAAATTCCCCTTCATACATACATACTAACTTATTTAGGGTCCTCATGTCCAGAACTCACCTTATTGAAGAAAGGTGAAAGTCCCCTCCTAATGCTATGGTATTATGTACGGGCCTCAGAATTAGCTGGCTAAGTTCATGGCGAAGGCAAGCCCATCCTCCAGGCTCTTTCCTAAGTGTGACAACATCAGAAGATGAAACTCCTCCGGCACCAAGATGGCAATGAGGTACGGTTTATGCAGCCTAGCCTGGGGCAAGCTTTTGAAGATAAATGAGCAGGCTCTAAATGATGTTGAAAAATATCAAAGCAAGCAAGAGCATTATTCATAAAGCACAACTAGCACCCTGTGGTTTATTGGCGCAAACACCAGACCGTGTATAGGAAAATCGATAAGTGGATAAAAGGGAACGCATTTTTATTTAGGTAGTGTTTACAAGTTCTTCCTGAAAAAGATCAAACTTACTATGGACTTGGATAATGATATGTTGTGAATTCCAATACGTGCACCCACAGAAAAAGCTCTACTTCAGTTCTCATCTATTGTACCCTGAACATGTAGCCTGAGGAGACTGTTGGTTCTGAATCTTTTCGCTCGCTGTTTCTTTAGGGACAATCCTCGAAGGAAGGCCTGGCCCTTTCCGCTTTGAACTTTGATACCAGGGCTACTGTTGTCAGGGTTTGAGGTATCAGGCAAGGTTAATGGGCAAGCATCTCATAATTGGTGAGTAACTATACTAATTGTTTGCTTTCTTGAGGAGTCCTATATCCCAGAGTTTGAGTTTGAGTTTAAAATTACTTATAAAGCGCACATACACCAGCGGTTTCTTGGCACTACAACTGATAAGATCCGGGGCTAAGAGACAGGGGAAGCTATTGGAAATTTAGTCAAAGGCCTTAGTGAACAGGTGAGCCTTGAGGTGTTTACGAAATTGTGAATACAGAGTGAAGGAACGGAGTTCAAGGGGGAGGGAATTCCACAGGATCGGGGCAAGGGTAGCAAATTTCGAGCCTCCCCACTTCTTTCTCCGATAGCGAGGGATGGTGAGGAGGGACTGAGAGGAAGAGCGTAGTTCCCTGGTGGGAACATAGGGGGTGATCTCAGAAGAGATGAATGCGGGTGCCAAGCCCAGTCGAGCCAAGAAAGTGATGGAGGCGAGCTTGAATTGAACCCGAGCTCGCACAGGGAGCCAGTGTAGAGATTTCAAGAGGGGGGAGGAATGGTGAAATTTCGGAAGATTGAAGACCAGGCGGGCCGCCTGGTTTTGTATCTGCTGCAAACGCCGTAGACTATATGCAGGAATACCTGCATATAGGGCGTTGCCGTAATCCAGGCGGGACACCACCATGGCCAAGATGATAAGTTTGAGAGCAGAGAAGGTAAAGAAACGGGACACCTTGCGAATAGTGCGCAATGAAAGGAAAGAAGAAGATACCACGGAACTGACCTGGGAATGAAGGGTGAGTTGAGAATTAAGTTTTATGCCAAGGGTTTTAACAAAGGTAGTGGGTAGAGGAGAGGGGCCCAGTACAGGGGGCCAGAAAAGAGAAGACCAGGGGCTGGATGAACCACCCGTCAACACCAGCTCGGTCTTATCAGGGTTGAGTTTCAGGTGATTGTGGTTCATCCAGTCCCGGATGTGAAGCATAATAGTTTGGAAGTTAAGAACAGAAGAGGGGGAAGAGGACAGGTTGAAGACAAGCTGGAGGTCATCCGCATAATTAAATACGGCGATCTCCATTTGTTGAAGAGAAAAAATAAGAGGGGCAACATAAAGATTAAACAGGAGGGGGGAAAGGGAGGAACCCTGGGGAACCCCGCACTGAACTTTCCGGATGTCCGCTGTAAAGTCACCAAGGCGAACGGCCTGGGTGCGGTCACTCAGGAAGGAGGATAACCAGACCAGAGCAGTGCCCCCGATCCCCGCCGCCTCGACACGGGAAAGTAAGATGGTATGATCCACCGTGTCAAAGGCGGCTGAGAGGTCGAGGAGCACAAGGGCCTGGCGCTGGTTGGTATCCATACCAGAGGTCATGATAGTTGTGATTGAAGCTTCTAGGAGACACCCGGTGGTCTACATTTTAGGATGTCACAATTGGATATTTTTTTTCCCATCGAGTTTCTACTGACCCAACGGCATCACTTCAGTAACATTTGTTGTTGCAGGGTCAAGGGAGTTAAGTTTCCCAAAGGAAGTGGCCAAAAAACGTAATGGTGTGGATCTGGCACTTGACTCCCTGTTGCTGAAACTCCAACCTCTTGAGTATTCTTGCTAGACACTCAGGTGAAAGGAAGGATCCTGTCATGTCGACTACATGGACTTTATTGGGGTTGGTAGGTAAGCCATTCTAACGCTAACCAGGCAGTCACCCCGCAGCATGACCTAGGATATTACTTCATTGCGCAGTAAGAAGCAACACTTTTCATGTGGATTGCTCACACGGAGAGTGCTTCCATTTCAAGAAGTGGTACAGTGGTGTGCTCTGGGAGTCAAACACTGTCTGGTGAAAACAAATAAGGATGAACTATCAGAGTTGGTGGGGGCTAGAGGGCAAGAGTATAATATTGCAGGAACAACCAAAGCAACCAGTTCTGGACTCTGGCCCTAGAAGTAGTAGCCCATACTGGTAACTTTGTTACATAGAGCTACAGACTTTTTGGTTTTCACTTGAGGTCATCGTTCTGTTTTATGAAACTAGTTGTACTTTAAACATATACTAAGACAATATCTGACTGAACACCAGCCTTTGATTGTGATACCTTTGGGTTGTATCATTTGTTAAACCAACGTTCATAGCACCTCCCACGAGTTCAGCCTTGCCTTCTAGACCACAATAACCGGTGAATAGTAAAGAAAACCACAGAGTTTTGTCTAGCTATTTGATTTTGATTATCCAGAATTATTTGCAATACGACAGACATGTGCTATCAGATTTAAAGTTGCTTTTGATCGCTTCATAAATCAGGTTCTGGGGCGCTGTTCATGAATGGTGCTCCC
Source organism: Lissotriton helveticus (assembly GCF_964261635.1). NCBI lineage: Eukaryota > Metazoa > Chordata > Amphibia > Caudata > Salamandridae > Lissotriton > Lissotriton helveticus. The sequence goes on from NC_136061.1 coordinate 388,631,177, forward strand.
TACAGCCTGATCTTTGTTTGACCATAAGCCCTGGCTTCTTATATTGCATGACATCTTTTCTGGCATCATCCATCTCTTCTTGTGGCACGAATGACTTCACATATTCTAGAATTCCCATTGTTTCCCAATTTTGATGGCATGATTCTCTTATTCTGAATGCACACCCCTACATCTTCAAGCAAACAATCAGAAGACCGAGACTCTTCTCATAAGGATAGGGTGCTGTTATATGTACCGGCTGCTGCTGTCTGTGTAGGCCGCTCACTACTATTTGCCCTTGCTGTAGTTTTACCAAACTTCTATCAGGAGTCACTTTGTCAATTAAAGTAGAAACGGCCCTACCAGCCATATTTTTGGGAATACTGACTGAGACGTCAGTTTACCTTTTGGATCCCTGAATGGTGTGTAAATGGGATCCCGAGTGTACGTTATTCATTCTGAGGTGATGTCTGAGACCCAGTACAGCTTAGTTAAGAGCATTAACATAGCAAACATAATTAAACGATAAGGTGATTCTAGACACCTGAATGTGGCATATGTATTGTCTTCAGGGACCCAAGCACGTTTCCCTAGCTTTTAATTGACTTGATTTGACTTCATCCTGGTTTTACTGTGTTGTGACCCAGCTATCATCATTTTTAGACAGGCTAAGCTAGTTATAACTTTAAATGCATTCATCTGGCTTGTCACACAAACTTTTGAAAACCACACAGGTTGAGTCTCACTGTACGGTTTGATGAGCCCTGGACTACACAAGATGCCTGATTCTGCTGGCGTTGGTGCCGGGCCGCTGCTATCCGGTGCCATGACCTTGCATTTTTAAAGACGATTGTAGAGATATAGTGCCAGTACACAGGAATGGGACTAACTTTTGGTGGCTCGATCTCTAAAAGCTGAAGTAGGTGGGGGGTTGGTTGGTTTCCTGATGACGTTGGACAGCGATGAAGTAGTGCCAGTAGGGCATTGTGGCGTATTGTTTTCTGACCTCCCCATCCTGTCCCGTATGATCTCCATTCTCGCAGAGCTCCTCTTGTCTCACTTCCTTCTCTGCATTGCTATCACTTCCTTTCCTGCGTCTTTCTTTATTTTTCGATTTTCTGCTGTTATTTACATTTCTATCGGAATTCTCGGTCTATCTTCCTTGTACTAGACCTTACAAGCCTTTATCCTCTTGACCCTTCCCATTTCTTTATTGTCTAGGCCCTACTCATTTCCTCTGCCTTTATTGATTCGTTCTTTACTCTTGTAACCATTATTTCTTCCTTCTGTATATTCCTTTCCTTCTTCCCATTGATGGATACACCTCTTTTCTCTCACTAATTACTCCCCTCTGTACCTCTCCTTCAAACCCTGTCTTCATCTTATCATATAGCCTTATTCCCTGATGTTTCTATCATCCAGTGTATTTTGTTTATCTTTTTGGTTTCCCACCTCCGAATACATCTTTCTCTTGCTGTCTCCATCTTCCTAAGAGTTCTTCACCATCTTCTCGCGTATCCTTAGCCCTTCTCAACTCCATATTCCCCCGCGCCCTTAAACATTACATCAGAATCTTCCCATTATTCCTTCTCTCTCCTTTCCATTCTCCAGCTTCTCATTTATCCTTATCCCTTCCTGTTGCCTTTTTCCAGTTTTTCTGTAGACCTTCCCACCATACCCTTCTCCCTTCCAGTCTTCCATCATTCCATGTATCCGTATCCCTTCACGGTTTCCCATGTGTCCTTATCCCTTCCTATCATCTCATGTATCCCCTCCCATCATCCCATGTATCCTCACCCCTTCCCATGTATCCTTATCCCTTCCCATTTTCCGGTATAGCCTGATTCCTTCCATTACGCTTCTGTCCAGTAGTCATCTATACGATGGACTTTTCTTCTGGCCATCCCGCCATTCTCCCCGGCTAGAAATTTGGTTGTTTGCTTGCTGACCCAGTAAATAAGTTAGTCTCTGCCTGTTTGGGTTGCTGACAGCACTGGCTAGACTGATCCCTCTTCTTCCATCTCCTCATTGCTGTCCTCTATTATACCCCCCCCCCCCTCTTGTTATGGCATTGTTGCTTACTTGAGGTTGCAGAGTGTCTTCTTCACCAGCTGAAGCTCTTTGTGAATGGGACAACCATGTTTATTCTAGGCCTTAACAAGAACATTTCGGTCTCATCCTGCCTCACAAAATTGTATTGGTTAATTGGACATAAGCGGGTAATTTTCTAAACACTTGGAATTAGCCCCAACGCTCTGAGCCTAGTTGTGTCCCTTTCTGTCCTTTCGTCTCTTTTTGTACACCCCTACTTATTCTGAGATAATTTTCACATGCTTCATTAGTTAATAATCTTAGAGTTAAACATTCAGACATTGATGGCAAACTATTCTCGTTTTTTTGTTCTAAGCCATGGAATGATCTGCCGGTTTCTGTAAGCGCCTTTCAATCTGATGATTAGGTAACATTCTCGTTTTGGCTTCTGTGATGTCCAGTGCCATAGTGCTCTTTTTGGGTAGAGATCGTGCCATAAAACAAATATTCACTTGTTCATGGTGCTTAATTTGTAAAAAAAAAAATAAATACCTGCAAGTGCACGTCAGACGGTTACGGTAGCTTACACCACCCATTGCCAGTGCCAATGATATTACCTACACAACTGTTAGATCATCACACTGCTACAAGTGTGACAACTCAGTCTGTTCGAGGCCCCTAAAGTTATCGAAATGGCTTGGACAACAGATATTCGTCGTTTTTAATGCATATTGAATTAATAAACTATTGTTATTCTGTGCCTCTCTAAATTACACTAACTGCACCACCATACGGCACCTGTCATAAGTGCCAGGGCTGAGCACCGGAAACCACTGGCTAAAATTAAGCACTGGGGTAAAAGGTTCGATATGTCTTGCATGACCTTGGTTTTGCACCTTCCACGGACAGTTTGTTGTGGCACAGATAGCCAGTGTGGGGGAATATCAGATATTTAACTAATGGCCGAGATCCAGGTCCTGAAGTGTGCCTATCCAATGTCACATTCTCCCTTCCCCTGATTGTTCTCTTCTTTCTCTCACCCACTAGTTCAAGTTCTCCTCCTTCATTCCATTTTCCACTCTGATCCTCCTCTCTCCCCACTGAAGCCCGGGACCCCTCTTTAATCAAGGAACCCCCGTTGGTCACTCTGAAGCAGGTTTTTGCTCTGGATAGTTTTCATACCTTCCGTTGTATAGGTAGTCTTTTTATCTTCAGTTGTATATGTTAGTTTTGTTTTATCTTGCCAACGTACAGTTTATTATTTTAGCACCTACAATAAATAAATAACTAAAGGCCTGTTTCACCAGACTGATTTTCTGATCTTGGGTAAGTGTGAGGCTTGAGATCAGGGATGTTGACTGTTTTAGTTAGCAAGATTATACGAAGCTGGAAAAACCAATTCTGAAGTCAGTGGAACATGAGGGTGTCTGTGCAGCAAAGTACAAGGTTGAGTCACCTTGTTCTTTCTAGGATATATGTTTGCAGTTTGTCGAGCATGCCTCTCAAAGCGCTTTCATGCCTGTTGCCTGAATGTGGGGGGTGGATGCCAGTCTAAAAAATCCAAGAGGAACCCAGCAATTCGAACACCACAGAGCATTCTGGGATGAATAGTTCTAAAAATGTGAAGTGTGGTGTCTGCTTTAGTCCCCGGAGGGTGTGGGTGGTTCCATAGACTGTAAGGAGTACATAGCACTTAAAGTGACAATGCAGACAAGAACAAGTTAAAATCTGCCCTGAGATTCTACCGTCAAGTGATCTGAACCACTAAACACACCACTTTTATGGACCACATCGATGCCAACAGGAGCAAAGAAATCTTCGCCATTATGAATTTCACCTCAGCAGTGGCTGCCTCGAACTCGATCACCTCCTCTGCAACAACCTCTCTGTTCTTCAGCAACAAAATCAAGCCATTTACAGAAACTTCAACCAGCAACCGGACACAACAGACTCCCGATCTTTGAATAAAAAAACGAAAACGTGCTAACCACATAGCCCATTAACACCCCAGAAGAAACCACTGCTAACTTGAAGTCCATCCACTTAGGAGCCCCATCGGACTCCTGCCCCAACCATGCCAAGTCCAGTAGACCACAAGCCATTGGTGCCATGGTCACATCCATTCTGAACATCTTCGCTTCTTACTCAACCTTCCCAGACCCTTTGAAACATGCAGCTTTCCTCCCATTGCTAGCGAAACCCTCTGTGGACCCTTCGATGCTCACCAACTACAGACTGATATCCCTGCTACCACTCCCAGCGAAGGGCGTAGAGTAAATCTTTAACAAACATGTCACTAAATACCTTAACGACCCTAAGCCTGGTTTCAACACCCAAAAACAGCATGGAAACTGCCCTCATCACTTCCACTGATGACGTGTGACTGTAGATGGAGGAGACATGGCGGCCCTCACCCTCCTGGACCTCTCCGCAGTATTTGACACGGTCTTCCACCCCGTCTTAATTCAACACCAACAGAACATCGGAATCCAAGGGCACACACACTAATGGATCTGCTCCTTTCTGAGCGCTGTCTGAAGATGAACACAGACAATGCCGAAATTTGGATCTTCTGGAAGAGCATTTCACTCTGAGACTCCTCCTTGTGGCCAACAGAGCTAGGCCCAACACCCACCCACTCCAAAAACCTCAGGATAGTCATCAACAGCAAACTCGACATGACCGCCCAAGTTAACGCTGTCACCGCCTCATGATTCCATACCCTGAAGATGCATGCTCCGAAAGATCTTCCGTTGGATCCCCACCGAAACCTGGAAGACGGTCACCCAGGCACTCGTCACCAGCCGACTGGACTACGGGAACACCCTCTACACCGGAACCACAGCCAAACTACAGAAAAGACTCCAACGCATCCAGAATGCCTCCGCACGACTCATCCTGGACATCCCCCGACACAGCCACATCACCGGACACCTGAGAGACCTGCACTGGCTCCCCGTCCGCAAGAGAATCATGTTCCGACTCCTCACCCACGCACACAAGGCCCTCCACGACCTGGGCCCCAGGTACCTCAACAACCGCCTGACCTTCTACACTCCCGCCAGCTACGATCGACCAGCCACGCCCTCGCCACCGTCCCACGCATTCGAAGAGCCACCCTGGGAGGAAGATCCTTCTCCTACCTGGCAGCCAAGACTTGGAACTCCCTCCCCATCCACCTCCGTATTACCCAAGACCACCTCTCCTTCAGGAAGCAACTCAAGACCTGGCTGTTCGAGCAGTAGCGGACCCCTCTCCCCCAAGCGCCTTCAGACCCTCCGGGTGAGTAGCGCGCTATACAAATTCTTGATTGATTGATTGATTGATTGATTGAAGAAGACTTTCAAATGTCTCCCAATCAGCACCGGACCAAACCTTTTCTTTGAGTATGCATTGACTCCTCAACCACAACACCCACTGGTTAGTCAAGTGAGCTAGCAGATTCTTGCTAAACATTGGGAGCAACAGTATCAAAGGCCCTCATGCAGTGGGGAGAAAAGACAGTGCCAATCACTAATGCTACCAAGTGTACCCTACCTGTCCAATGATAGTGAAGGACAGGGCAGGCAGGATCCACTGAAAGTGCCCCCTCTCTCAGTGGGTGGCTGCCTATAATTTAACATAAAGCTCCTTGCTGGTTTTAAGCTACATCTGTGGAAGGTGCCATGGACCTAAGGCACTAATATAACAGCAGAAACTGATGACGCGTCAAGTGGATTACAAGAGTTAAGCTTATAACTCAACATTATGGCCCTAAACCCTAACCATTTGTGTCGGAATCTTAAGGCGCCCACTGGGGGGGGGGGACAATAAACACATCTGCAACTACAGTGTTTCTTTTTAGATACTAGGACGATTTACCTGTCCAATAATTCTAACATAAAGCAGAAACCAATGAAAGCACAGGGCCCATATAGATGAGCATTGAAAAACTAAAATAAGACACCTGCATAGGTTGCTGTGCGCAAAAGATCCACTTTAATTGACTTGTACATGTGTTACAGAGGCCTGCATGGACTCCGGGTGTGTGGACGATAGACTCCTTCGCTGACGTGTGTAAGAGGAACTTGAACTGACTGCTGGGTGGACTACATTCAGGGACCAAGTGGTTCATTTGTGCTAGTGGACGCAACAGCACCTCTTTGAGAGGACTTTTGCAGGCCCTCACGCTGGAGGTGGTTTGAAAGCTTTAACTTTTCTCCATCAGGCCTTTGCCAGTCCGAGTACTTGCGTCCAAGCTCCCGGCATATATGGTGGTTCCGCGTGCTTTGCTGCGGGTGACACTTCATGACAACTCCACACAACAGTCCTACCCTACTAGGCTGATGGTGCTTTCCTGTCTCCATTGGCCTCCCGTAATGTTAGCTCCTGTGCATCCTGGTAGTGGAATCAGTAAAGCGCTATGCAGCAAATGTACAAGAGAGCCTGGGCGCCAGTAATGCACGTCCTCCTGTTGTGCTAAAGTACAATTAGTGAATGACGTTGCATTTGTACTGGCCCGGGATCGGAGCCTGCCACCAGCCCTTAAACCCCCCCACGAACAGGAAACAAGCATACTGGAACTGGTTTAGGATTAATACCCCTCTTCAGCCAGGCTAGCTTGAATCCAGTGGCACAGCGAGCAAGGGACCCAAGACTGGGCATACTCATCCCACTTAGGATGAAAAGTACTACGGGAACAAATGATGGACGGAATGCTGAATGAATCAAACATTCACCCCCAGTCAAGAGTAACTGGTCCTGGGATGCTTGTTTCCGGTCCAGGGAAGACCCGGCTTGGTAGTTCGGGCTGGATTGTTCCCATAAGGAACAGGGTCAAGACTGATTTGCATATGACTGGGTCTAAACTGGTATGGCGTAGGGAGAAAAAGAACAATGGGTTTAATCCAGATCCCTTGACTGAGGGTGAACGTTTGATTTATTCAGCATTCCATCCATCATTTGTTGCTGCAGCACATTATTTAAAAAACAGTCATATACATGATGGTCTGCTGACCTCAGAAGGCCACCATCCCAATGAGTGCTGGACATTCCCAATGGGTCGCAAATGGGGACCTGCCTCATGGATATTAATGAGGCAGTTCCCTTGCAACCCATTGGGAAATCGCAAAAGTGTCTGAGCCAATGTTGTACATTTCATTTTGTACCTTGCAAATTGTGAGTCGCTACACATCGCAATTTTTGAGTCGCAAAATGAAATAGTTGTACATGTGGGCCCCCACATCCCTTTTAGGTCGAGCCCACTATGTCCCTTTTAGGTCGAGCCTACCAGACAGCGCAAGAGGTCTTGTTGCTTTACACTCTCTGGTTGTAAAATCCCTATCTCAGCTTATCAAGAAGTGATAGTGACTTTAAAACCCGCACATTGCTTACCATTCGATGGCTTTATTGTGACTGACATGTGCTTGCTTCTTACTCGATACCTTGCCTTATCGAGCTTGTATTTGTTCCTCGTCTGGAGCATAGCCTCTTTACGTGTCTTCTTCCATCTTGTGCCTCTCTTCCCCTCTCTGTGTTTAGTTCTTGCCTCTGTGCTTTGCTCGCCCTCTGCGTTTTGTTGAGCTTACCCGTGTTCTCTCCCCCGTGCTGTTCCACCAGTCACCCCCCACAGCTGACTAGGCCCTGTGTTTGCCCCGCTGTGCTCTCCGGTATCCTGCCGTACCACGCTGGGCCTCGATTCCCTTGGAGCACCGACAGAGTCCCTGTCTGTGCCATGCTCCAAAGCATAGTGTCACACCCATTGTGCCATGCCAGGACAACGCTGTGCTCTCCGGCGCCCCGCGACCGTGCTCCGCCTCGGCCAGTGCTGTGATTTCCCTGACTAAACCTGCTTAGCCTCCTTCCTGTACATTATCTGCGCTGACAGTTAAAATAACAAGGGCCCTGCGCTGTGCTGCGCAGCGAGAGTCTCCGCTGAAAGACGGGCAGCATCAATCTGAAATCCATAACATCCGGCCACATGGCCGTTCTCCGCCGGACGACTCGCTTCCTGCTCTCGCACCACTTTGACGACAGTTGGTTTATCTTTTCCATGAATGTAGCGTTCTCCGAGCATCGGGACGACTTCCGATGACCCAGGTACCTCATATTCATTTATTACAATGCTTCAGACCTCGAAGCACGCAGTTTAAGAATAGAATGGTATGAGCTTGGCTTCCTCCTCGCTGCGGAGGCCGCCGGAGTCCGGGATCCTGGGGAGAAACCGGCTGCGTTCACTGCGGCCACATGCTCAGTCTGTGTCTGGCATGGTTCGCTCCTGGGAGATACACGGCACGTCTCCTTGTGCCTCATGCTCAGTAGCTGCTATGGTTCGCTCCTGGGAGATGCACGGTACGCCTCATTGTGCCCCATGCTCCGCAGCTGGTATGGTTCGCTCCTGGGAGATACATGGTTAGGTACGCCTCCTTGTGCCCCATGCTCCGTATCTGCTGTAGTTCGCTCCTGGGATACACAGCACGCCTCCTTGTGCCCCATGCTCAGTAGCTGCTATGGTTCGCTCCTGGGAGGTATATGGTACGCCTCCATGTACCCCATGCTCAGTAGCTGCTGTGGTTCGCTCCTGGCATACATGGCACGCCTCATTGTGCCCCATGCTCAGTATCTGCTATGGTTCGCTCCTGTGAGACATGGCATGCCTCATTGTGCCCTTGCTCTCTAGCAGCTATGGTTTTCTGCTGGCGAGACATACAGCACGCCTCCTTGTGCCCCATGCTCAGTAGCTGCTATGGTTAGCTGCTGGTGGCTCATTGTGCACCATGCTCTGTGGCAGGTATGGTTTGCTGCTGGCGAGACACACGGCACGCCTCATTGTGCCCCATGCTCAGTAGCTGATATGGTTTGCTGCTGGCGAGGCACACAGCACGCCTCATTGATTCCCATGCTCAGTAGCTGGTATGGTTTGCTGCTGGCGAGACACAGGGCATGCCTCATTGCGCCCCATGCTCAGTAGCTGGTATGGTTTGTTGCTGGCAAGACATATGGCACGCCTCATTGTGCCCCATTCTCAGTAGCTAGTATGATTTGCTGCTGGTGAGACACGGCATGCTTCATTGTGCCCTTTGCTCAGTGGCTGGTATAGTTCGCTTTTGGTGAGAAAACTACTCACTCTCATTCTACCACATGCTTAGTAGCAGGTTTGGTTTACCGGTCTGCCCTTGCATAGAGCCTTTGGCTGAATACAAGTCTATTCCTGCTTGTGTCCAGGCTGGATGCAGTCTCCCCGCATGCTATCCTGGCCTTTGACCCTCGCATCTGCATGGAGGAACATCGCCGTAGCATGAAGGGGAGCACAATCTGTCTGCCTGGTTGATCTTGGCTCCTTTTTGACAAAGCATGACATTATACAGAAGAAGGGACTAGCGTAAGCTGCAAAGGAAACAAGTATTATCAAAGCCCGTAGGACTCGCCTGTGCAAGAGATATTGGCTTTGCCATTGTGTTTTAGCCATGTTGTACACCAGTGTGGCTGCTGTTCAGCGTGGCTAAAAGTTGGTGGTGTGGAGTGGTGTAGACTTGTGGAGTAGCATAGAGTAGAGTAGATTGTCAGTGAGTGGCGTCGGATGGAGTGTCTTAGAGTAAAGTGTGTAGTAGAGTGGAGCGTCGTAGAGTATGGTGGAGTGGTGTGGCATAGAATGGAGTGTTGTGGAGTAAAGTGGAGTGTTGTAGAGTGGCAGGTAGCGGAGTGGCACAGGGTGGAGTGATGTAGATTGGAGGGGCGTAGAGTGGAGTAAAGTGTCATAGAGTGGAGTAGAGTAAAGTGGTGTGGAATGACATTGAGTGGAGAGGGGCAGAGTGGAGTAGTGTGTCATGGAGTGGAGCGGCATAGAGTGAAGTAGCATAGAGTGGTGTTGCATGGCGTAGCGTGGAGTAGAATGGTGTAGAGCGAAGTGGCGGAGCATAGAGGGGAGTAGAGTGTCATAGAGGGTTGTGAAGTTGAGGGTGTGGTAGCGCACTGCCAGTACAGACAGCACATTTTCAATTGAAATGACAATTACATTTGTACAAACATACAGTTTTACTGATAAAAGTATACAGTGTAGAAATGACATCAATTAGTGTATTGATTGTTTTGATCTTATTAAAATGTGTTTCTACCACACTTCAGAGTTACAAAAAAGTGTGCCTCTTTAGTGGTTTCCTAATTCTGAAATATTTGCACAGTTCATTTACACACATTTACATTTTGTTGTGTTAGAAAAAAATAACACTGTACAGCCTTCCTCCAGCACTCCCCCAGTACCTAGCATGATTGTCACATACATCCTCTCACTTTGAAGTCAGAGAAAGGAAAGGAAAAACTAAGCTCCCAACATTTGGTCTTTGAATGCACAGCAAATGCCAGTTTACAGAAAGTGAGCACTTGTGGAAGAATTGTGAGTAATTGGGTTACTGGTTGACTTGGGGGTGAGTCCTGGTCAAGCAGCAAACACAATCCTTGTCAGGGTAAAAACCTCAAATTAACCTGTGCTCATCCCCCTAATAGCTTGGCACTTAACAGTCAGGTTTAACTTTGAGGCAATGTGTAAAGTATTTGTGCAACACTTCAAGCAGTAAAACAATGATAACACCACACAAAAAGGATCCCACACCAAGTATGAACAATAGAGCAAAATGTTTTAAATAAAACAAGACCAAAGCAACAAAAATCAGTAGAACCGTAGTTATGAATTTTCAAAGAACAAAGCTCCAAAAAGCACAAAGTGCCAACTCGGGATACTTGATTGCGCTGTATGGGGTCAAATTTAATAAATCCGTCTGATTGCAATGAAGTGCAGGTCGGATACAGTCCCAAGTTAGTCCCGCTGAAGGTTTACCTTCTCAAGTTCGTTTTAAGAGTCCTATTGGTGATAGAGGGCCATGAGGAGCAGGGAGAGCATCGCAGGATGCTGTCGGCGAGGTCTCGGTGCAAACAGGCCTGTTTGCCGTCATGAAGAAACCAAAAGCTTGATTTTAGTGCCTGTGAACTTACACCAAGGGTCCAGGACCTGAGGGGCACCACTTGGCTGTCAGGAACTCGCAGCAGCCGAGTGAAGGGGCTGGTTCAGGATGTTGGTGAGCCTTTTATGTCCATGAGGCTCAGATCAGGGGGCCAACATACTAGCCCTTGGAGTCGCTCTGGGGTCCTGGGTTCAAGATGAAGTTGCAAGTCCAGTTCTTCTTCCACAGGCAAGAGGGCAGCAGCCAGGTGGTCAGCACAGGAGGGTAGCAGTTCCTTTAGAGCAGCAGTTCTTGTAGCAGCACTGCAGTCCTTCTTCCTGGCAGAGTATCTTCAGGTTCACAAGTGGACAGAACAGTTGGTGTCTGAGAGCCAGTATTTATACCCAGTTGTGCCTTTGAAGTGGGGGAGAAGCTGCTAGAGGTTTCCCTTTGAAGTCCTCAGCCATACAGGAGGTATGCAGCCCTTTGTGTGGAGGGAGAACACAACCTATTCAGGTGTAAATGGAGCTGTGCCCAGCTACTCCCTCCCATCCTGCCAGTGATGGCCCATCCTGGCACACATAAGCTCCCCATTGTGTGTGGCTTTCTATGAGGAATACACAAAGCTCAACTATCAGCCACCAGAGACACTAAATGGCCAAGGCAACAAAATGCCAACTTTCCAAAAGTGGTATTTTCAGAATTGTAATTTAAAATCCAACTTTATCATAAGTTAGGATTTTAAATTAGGATTCCACACATGACACCAAACATGAACTCGTTACCTTTTCCCATTTTGAAATCACACTTATAAAATATAATAAGGTAATTCCAATGTGATCCTATGAGAGAGGTAGGCCTTGCAGTAGTGAAAAACTAATTTAAGAGTTTTTCACTACTAGGACATTTAAAACTAAAAAGTAGATGCCCTACTTTTAAAATACATTGCTCCCTGGCCTCTGGGCTGTCCAGGGCCTGCTCTGTGGGTGAGTCTAGGGGTGACTCATATGTATTAAAGGTTTGGGCCTGGCAAAAGGTTTATTTCGCTAGTCGGAATGGCAGTTTAAACTGCCCTCACAGGCTGTAATGGCAGACCTGAGACATGTTTAAAGGGTTACTGAAGAACGTGTCACCAGTCAGTGCTCCAGGCATAATAGTAGCATTTAATTTACAGGTTCTGGGTACATGTAGTATCACTGTACTAGAGACTAATAAGTAAATTAAATATGCCAATTGGGTATAGGCCAATTCTACCATGTTTTAAGGAGAGAGAGCTGAAGCACTTTTGCACAGGTTAGCAAAATGGAAAGACTTGTTTTGGCCATCTTGAAACATATTGCGTGTCACAATAACAACATACATAAGTATAGTGAATTAAGAGCTGGTGCGTGGTCCTCAAATGGATTTTATTGTCCAAATAAAAACGCCTAATTCAATGGACATACAGCAGAGAGTACTGTTACTGTCAATAATATACATTTCCGTATTAAGAACTGTGTTCATTCACTTATGCTGAATGATAGCAAAGTATTGATTCACAACAAATAGCACATAACAATGTATTATTTTCCAATTTATCGCTGTTCCCAACCCTTCTTCTCTGTGTACATTTACAATTGTTTTCTAAAAATGGTCCCGAAAATATGGCTAGCTCACCCTTGATCAAGGCGTGTTCACACCGAAACGCATTGTTTTGTTTTTTCCATGTTTGCAGCTAAATAAAACACTGTTTTTCAAATGACGACTTGTTGGACTTATGGCACCTAAGTTCTCATCTCGCTGCAGAGTGGAGACAGTTTGTGTGAATTTCTACGAGCTTCTCACCTGTACACACACTGATACCGTCAGGGTCCCAGCTGAGAGGATCTGTTTACAAATGTGGACTTTACTTTTACTTTTACGGTGTATGTATATGTGTATGTATAGAAATATATATGTTCGAGGCATATGGGCTGCAGATGGTACATTTATGAATATATCGCCATATGGTGTTGGGCTCGGATGATTGCACTTTGTTTTTCTTCTGGAGAAGTCTTTGTCGTCATAGGTGACTCCTCCTCTCGGTGTTAGTGCGCATGGGCATCGGCTCCATCCTTAGATTGTTTTTTTCCGCCATCGGGTTCGGATGAGGATCGAAGCGCTCCGGACCGACTTCAACAAAGAAGGTTATAACCGGCGCGTATTCCTTTCCAAATCGACGGTATCGTTATCGAACGCGACTTCACTCCATACCGACGCGGTTCGAAGGACGACGACTACGAGAAACTCGACGTAGTCCAGCCCGGGGTCCATGGAAAGGACTCCATTCAAAAAATGTCCAACGTGTGGTGCTAAGTTCCCACACAAGGACCTACACGAGGTGTGCAACCTCTGCTTGTCCCCTGAACACGAATCCAGGGACTGTGAGGCCTGTGCAGCGTTCTCTTCAAAATCGACGATTAGAAACCGTCGAGCCCGAAGACACGAGGTATCGAGAATGCAGTCACAATCAATCCCGGAGCTGTTTGAGGACCAGCAACCAGAGGACGAGGAAGAAGAGGCCGACGAGGCGGGGTCTGAAGCGGACGAGTCCGACGTCGAGGAAATCGACGTCCAACAAACCGTGAGTGACGACGTCCCTTTACCGAAAAACAGACCCCAAACGGTATCGACCCCGCCCTCGAGCCCGGTCAGACAACCGAAAAAAGTTTCCAACGCCCCGCCTTCGAGCCCGGCAACGAAACAGAAACCGAAACACTCGGTCCCCCATCATAGTGGTTCCGGTTCCGATAAACGAACCACATCGACACCGAAGCACCATAGCAAGGAAAGCTCGAGGTCGAAGCAGTCCATGTCGACACCGAAGCACGCTTCGGCGCCGAAAACACCCTCGACACCGGGGACATCTTCGATACCGAAGAAATCGGATCCGAACAAAACTTCGGCACCGAAAATACAAATGGACATTCAAAAGAAAAAACACCTTTCGGAACCGAAAACTGCGGTACCGACACAGGAACACGGAACGGATCCTAAACAAAAGACTTTGTTTATTGACCCAAAGACTGGCAAGGTAGTCACAGAACTACCTAAAAAGAGGAAAAATGAACATTCGGACGACAAGACTCATCCGAAGAAGAGAACAATGGGGACGAATACAACTCCTCCCTCTTCTCCCAAACCTCACACACCATCTTCTCCTCTTCCTCACAATAGGCCAAATATTCCTCCCACACGACCATCTACACCTACAACAGATGTAGAGAGTGACACAGGGGAGGGGGGACATCCTGGGGATGACGAGGACACAATCCCAGAGGAGGCAGACCCATGGGAAGAGTATAATGTAGGGTCAGATAATGATACCGACCCTGAGTCATATCCCTCAAAACCTTCACCTCCTGATGACAATACTGGGTTTGCACAACTCATTACTAGAGCAGCAACATTTCATAAGGTAGACCTACATACAGAACCTCAAGTACAGGACTTCTTATTAGAAACACTACCTATTGCACAAAGAACATCAGGAACACTACCAATGCTTAAGGGCCTTCTCAGTCATACATCAGAGATATTCAAAGACCCAGTGAGGGCTAGGGTATTGAACCCAAGAATCGATAAAAAATATAGGGCAGCTCCAAAAGACCCAATATACATTAAAGGGCAAATTCCTCTAGACTCACTAGTGGTCACAAACGCTCGCAAGAGAGCAAACTCTTTATCTACAGGAGAAGCTCCACCTCCTGACAAAGAGTCTAAACTAATAGATGCCTCTGGCAAGAGAGTAGCATCTCAAGCGGCAAACAGTTGGCGCATAGCTAATACGCAAGCACTACTTGCAAGGTATGACAGAGCGCATTATGATGAGTTAGAAAAACTCATCACACATCTCCCTAAAGAACATCAAAAGAGGGCAGATCAACTCATACAGGAAGGGAAGTTAATTACTAACACTTCAATAAAGTGCGCCCTAGACGCGGCAGAAACTGCGGCAAGGTCGACAAACACAAGCATCATGTTAAGGAGACATGCATGGCTCAGAGTATCAGGGTTCAAACAAGAGGTACAAACATTGTTACTGAACCAACCTTTTGATGGGAAAACACTTTTCGGCACAGGGACAGATGAGGCCCTAGAAAAGATGAAGAAGGATACCGAAACGGCTAAATCAATGGGAGCATTGCAACAGCCGACACAAAGAGGTTCCTTTCGTAGATCCACCTATAGAGGAGGATCCAAAAATACAGGTACAAACCAGCAGCAAACCTCTTTTACACCTACATCACCCAGAGGTAATTCTAGAGGTGGATACAGGGGTAACAACAACAAGGGTAGAGGTCGCGGAAACAACAACAACCGCAACTCTCCAACTCCAAAACAGTGACTTCATAGAGCTTCCCCCAGACCATATAACACCGGTCGGGGGACGCCTATCACAGTTCCTACCTGTCTGGGAAAACATCACATCAGACAAGTGGGTAAGACAAATTATCCAACATGGTTATTGCCTAGAACTCACAGCTACCCCACCAAACATCCCCCCCAAACAGCGTCCAATGAAACAAGATCACCTGACACTGTTAAAACAAGAAGTACTATCACTGCTAGAAAAGCATGCCATAGAGAAGGTTCCACAGCACCTACAAGGAACAGGAGTATACTCCCTATACTTCCTAATTCCCAAAAAGGACGGGTCTCTAAGGCCAATACTGGACCTAAGACCTCTCAACGCATACATAAATTCGGAACATTTCCACATGGTCACGCTCCAACAAGTACTTCCTTTACTGAAGAAAGGGGACTTTCTTTCTACACTGGATCTAAAAGACGCTTACTTTCATATCCCTATTCACAAAGCCCACAGGAAATACCTCAGGTTTGTGGTAGAAGGACAACATTATCAGTTCAAGGTCCTTCCATTTGGTGTCACAACGGCACCAAGGGTGTTCACAAAATGCCTGGCAGTGGTAGCAGCTCACCTACGAAGACAACAAATTCATGTCTTCCCATACTTGGACGACTGGCTAATAAAAGCCAAGTCGCAAGAGGAATGTCTGCAAAACACACAAAGGACAATTCAGCTACTACACCAGCTAGGGTTCACGGTGAACTACACAAAGTCACACCTACAACCAAACAAGGTTCAACAATATCTGGGGGCTACTATAGACACAGAAAAAGCCAAAGTGTACCCCAACCCAGTCAGGATCCAAACAATGCTTACAATCATTCAAAGATTTCAGCAACAACACTCACTAACAGCACGAGTGTTCATGCAGCTATTAGGCATGATGTCATCCTGCATACTGCTAATACCATATGCCAAACTACAAATGCGTCCGCTACAAGAATGCTTAGCGACACAGTGGAATCAGGCTCAAGGGCAGATTACGGATCTGGTGTTGGTAGACGACCGCACACACCGCTCTCTGAAGTGGTGGAACAGAACAAACATTACCAAGGGGCGGCCGTTCCTAGAGCCAATTCCACAGGTGACAATAACAGCAGACGCATCGCTCACCGGATGGGGAGCACATATGGACAAGTACACAGTACAAGGAAGGTGGAGTGTGCAGGAAAGAACACTGCACATCAACCATCTAGAACTACTAGCAGTGTTTCTAGCATTGAAAGCCTTCCAGATACATGTTACCAACAAAGCAGTCCTGATCAGAACAGACAACATGACAGCAATGTATTATATTCAAAAACAGGGGGGGACGCACTCTCTCCAATTATCCAGACTAGCACAGGAAATTTGGAGATGGGCCATTCCTCAAAGCATCTATCTGTTAGCAGAACACCTACCAGGAGTCCAAAACCAGATAGCAGACATCTTAAGCAGACAGTCGGAACAAATACACGAATGGGAACTGCACCAACAAATACTGCAGCCATTCTTCCAAAGATGGGGACAACCAGAGATAGACCTCTTTGCCACTCATCAGAACGCAAAATGCCAAAGCTTCGCGTCCAGGTACCCACATCAACTGTCGCAGGGCAATGCGTTATGGATAAATTGGTCCAACAAATTTGCATACGCTTTTTCCCCTCTCCCACTAATCCCATTAGTGGTCAGGAAACTGCAACAACATTCAATGACCATGATACTAGTAGCACCCACGTGGGCAAGACAGCCGTGGTTCACCACGCTCTTGCAACTCTCACAAGTGCCACATCAAAAGCTACGAATTCTACCCATGCACCTTACACAGAACCATGGAGAAATAATGCACCCAGATCCAACTCAATTGAACTTAGCGATCTGGCTCCTGAAATCCTAGAATTTGGGTACTTAGACCTCCCCCCAAATTGCATGGAGATAATTAAACAAGCGAGACGTCCAACCACCAGAGCATGCTATGCAGCTAAGTGGAAGAGGTTTGCTATACACTGTACTAATAACAATATCAACCCTCTGGACGTATCAACAAAGGAGATTATTTGCTACTTATTACACTTACAGCAATGTAATCTAGCGTACACATCTATCAGAGTACATCTAGCAGCTATAGCAGCATACCTACAAAACAGGCAGCGCATATCACTGTTCAGAGTACCAGCGATAAAAGCATTCATGGAAGGTCTTAAAAGAGTAATTCCACCAAGATTACCACCTTCCCCAGTCTGGAACCTCAACGTAGTACTCACCAGACTAATGGGGCCACCATTCGAACCTATGCATAGGTGCGAAATACAATTCCTTACATGGAAGGTGGCCTTCCTTATAGCCATTACCTCACTCAGGAGAGTAAGTGAATTACAGGCATTGACAATACAAGAACCATTCCTACAGTTACACCAGAATAAAGTGGTTCTTAGAACAAACCCAAAGTTCTTGCCTAAAGTAATTTCAGCATTCCACATCAATCAGCCGGTGGAACTACCAGTCTTCTTTCCAAAACCACAGACAGTGGCAGAAAGGGCTCTACATACACTAGATGTCAAAAGAGCCATTTTGTACTACATAGAAAGAACACAAGACTTCAGGAAAACTAAACAACTATTTGTAGCATTTTCCTCAACACATAAGGGCAATCCTATCTCTAAAGCAGGCATCGCAAGATGGATGGTAAGATGTATACAAATATGTTACATTAAAGCAAAGAGAACATTAACTGTTCCTCCTAGAGCTCATTCTACACGAAAACTAGGAGCATCTATGGCATTCTTAGGGAACATTCCCCTAGATGACATATGTAGAGCAGCAACTTGGTCTACACCACATACATTCACAAAGCACTACTGTGTTGATGTACAGGCTGCACAACAAGCCAGAGTGGGCCAAGCTGTATTAAAAACTCTATTTCAAACAGTTGCGACAGACACTGGTGACCACCGCTAGGGAGGTAACTGCTTTACAATCTATTCATAAATGTACCATCTGCAGCCCATATGCCTCGAACGGAATATGCTACTTACCAGTATGCATCTGTTCTTGGCATAGAGGGCTGCAGAGTGGTACATGCCCTCCCTGCCTCCCCGGAAACCTGTGTCTGTCCCAACATTATCTTATTTAGATACATTTACATGGGCATATCTTTATGTACTATACTACACTACTCCATCTAACCCTACTATGGCAAAACAATCTAAGGATGGAGCCGATGCCCATGCGCACTAACACCGAGAGGAGGAGTCACCTATGACGACAAAGACTTCTCCAGAAGAAAAACAAAGTGCAATCATCCGAGCCCAACACCAGATGGCGATCTATTCATAAATGTACCACTCTGCAGCCCTCTATGCCAAGAACAGATGCATACTGGTAAGTAGCATATTCCAATCTACACATTTCTTACTTTTTTTGCTTTTTTGAAGCGGGGAAGCCCCTACACCCCCCCCCTTATTTATATTTTATGTGCCACTATCCAACCCTAAAATACCCTCATAACCCTAAAACTACCCTTACCATCATCTACTGCTATCCACCCCTAAACCCTAAATTCACCCTTACTACCCTTTACTACCACCTACCCCAAAAACTAAAATTACCCTACCACCTTTTACCCCATCAACCCTGAACCGCAGGATTAAACTTACCATACCTAAACCCTTAAATTGTCCTTATCTCTCTTTACCACTACCCACCCCATAACTTTAAAATTCCCTTTACCACTACCCACCTCTAAACCCAAAAATTAAACCTACCACCCTTTATCATTAACCACTCCTAAACGCTATATATTTATTTTACCTTAACAAAACTTACCATGCGTGCGTGGTAACGACACAAAAGCATTACATATGTGCTAAAGGCACCAAAACGTAACTGCGTGGTAAAGGCATTGTTAACGCTTTTTACCTTCCCAGCCAATCTGTGATCTTTAGAATGCAGGCTCCGGTATAGAGGTGCCACATCAGATGTTCAGTAACCCTCTTCCATTTATTTCAACACTTTAATTTACCAGTCTTTTCACCAGATAGCATTTAGGTATTTAGCAAGTCAAGAAGTTTATTGGTAATGTCCACTGCATGTAAGTCAGTATAGAAAGAAGATATGTGCAATGCATGTATAATATATGGAGAGAAGACTTTGGGATACTAGTCATTCTGTAGGACACTTCTAACTGCAGATTTGCCTTTAGAATATTCTCTGAGCCTCAGGAATGGAGCAGATTTTTATTCTTCAACAGTGCTCCCAGCGTGCCTGTAGCTGTACTGTATGGCTCTGCAGTGAGTTTATACAGCCCCAGAAGTGAAGGAGCGCTGCCACATATACGTGTTACCCCTGCACACTGATGTCAGTTTCCTTTCTGACTCGAAATCCATCATGCCAAACTGATGGGTTTCAAATATTATTTAAAAGGGCTACACCCTGCCTTTTATTTTATACCCGTCTCCTAATAACCCCGCACCAGAATGATTTTTGGTAGACACCACCTCTTTCTTGATGCAAGAAGTATATTTTCCGCTAGCCAAATACATCTTTAAACGGATGCCTGTATCTGATAGGGGATTGGAATGCTATTCACGCTACTCCCTCACGTTGAATAAGGATGGAGGTCTCAGGCCTATGCTGAAACTCCGGTCATTGAATAGCTTTCTGAAGGACAAATTCAGAATGCACACACTGTGACCTGCAAGCTTTTGCTCTGGATCCAGTGGACTGTAAGGTGCCCCAGGATTCTCTGGATGCATATTTTCTTTTATGCATCATGCAGTCCCACATATTCTACCTGTGATTTAAAGTGGGGTCTGAACACTTAAAGGCACTTTCATCCTTATCTCAGCCCCTCGGGTGTTCACAAAAATGATGGTTGTGGTCTTAGCCTATCTCGGAGGTCGTGGATACATGTATTCCATTACCCCGATTACTGACTGCTCAAGAAAGTCTTTTTTGCAGTCAGTCACAGATCCTATCCAGATAGTGATCCCGCTCTTAATCTCCTTGGGGTTTTCAATTAAAGAGATGCAGTCACACCCTGGGCCCCACACAGAGCATTCCATTCATATGGGCTTTCTTAGACACAGTAGCGTTCAAGGCCTTTCTACTGCCACAGCTAGTCCAGGACATTAAGGGTATGATCCTGGCATGTTGGGCGCAGTCCTCATTCTTAGTGAAAATGGTTGTAAGACTTCTTGGGTTCCTGCCCTTGTGCATCCCATTTTGTCCCGTACGCCTGATGGCTCAGACTCTGCAATGGAACCTAAGGTGTCAATGACTCGGCCCAGCATCTGGGTAGCCTCTCTTTGGTCTCTGAACAAATCTCACGAGAGATGGTTCAGGGCCTCACATAGTGTTAGATGAACACCAACCTGACAATTGGCACGCCACTGCCCTACTGACCTGGATGCCACAGTTGTAATGGATGCGTCAAGCTGTGTTAGGGAGATTATATGGGGAGGTGGACATCAGTGCCCTCAGGCCTCCAGCACAGCGCTGGCTCCTCATCAGCCTTTTGAAAGCTTTGTACCAACCGTTAAGGAAAGGCTGGTACAGGACTGCCAGGTGGTACTACAATAAACACGGCAAGAGGCTGTACTACTTTGGAGGTAGCCGGACCAGCAGTAGATCTTTTTGGTAGTCAACCACCTAGTACGGTTCCTGCATGCTAGAGCAGACAAGCTGAGCATGCATCAGCTGGTCGACCACTAGTGGTGTCTCCATCCCGTGGGGACAGAGGGCAACTTGCGTGTCAAAGCTTCTCTGCACTGGTATTTCCTCTACATAATTGTCACCGGGAGACACATTCAGTCTGCTGTGGGAAACTGGTATACCGTCTGTGTTCCTGCTGCAGCCTCTCTTGCTTCAAAATCAGAAGAAAGTCAGAACAAACTAGTCCCAAGTCATCTTAATAGTCCAAGGCTGGGCTTACAAGCCTTGGACTTACACCCTTAGTGCCTGAACATTATATATGTATCATGTGATCAAGCCTCTGGCTAGAGGCGAAACGCGTCATGCGGACTTGCTGGGTGTTATTCGTTAAGATGATGGAATAAAACACTGATTAGCACCAGAAAAAAGGGTCTGACTTGTTTGTTTTAAACAGTCCAAGCTGAGTGACTGTGATGCAGCAGCGTCGAGCGAAGTGAATGGAATATATATATATATATATATATCACGCTACTCCCTCACGTTGAATAAGGATGGAGGTCTCAGGCCTATGCTGAAACTCCGGGCATTGAATAGCTTTCTGAAGGACAAATTCAGAATGCACACACTGTGACCTGCATGGTTTTGCTCTGGATCCAGTGGACTGAAAGGTGCCCCAGGATTCTCTGAATGCATATTTTCTTTTATGCATCATGCAGTCCCACATATATAATTTATTTTACTCTCTGATCTGGCTACCCCTTCACCGTGACCTCCTGTCTCTGTAATAAGGGAGGGTTCAACATCCGAAATGCCACAACCTACACCGCCATTAGTGGACTTTGAGCGGCAACCGTTGAATTATTTTGACATGCTAACTGAATTGGTATATGTCATTATAGCAGCCAGGTGCCTGTCCACTAATCCATCTACTCCAGGCACTGGGAAAAGTTTATGGCCTGGTGTGGGGTACATAATCACAACCCTTTGTTGGCTTAGCTTTCTAATGTATTGTTCGTTTTGTCATTGGCCCAGCATGGCCTTCCAGTGAGTTGAGTAAAGGGTTATTTTTCGACCCTCAGCCTTTATATATTTGACTCTGCATCCCTTTTTCCACTCTTTTGACCAACCATGCAAGCAGGTCCCAGACTTGTACCCCTTGGGGTGTATTTCGGGCAAATGTGTTTAACAGTCAGTACACCTCAGCGATTCAGTCACCTGAACATGACGTTCCCTAGCACCAAGGAGTGCGGCTTGGAATGCACCATCAAATAACGCTGCCTGTTCTAGACCTCCAAGGAAGCGCTGGATTTTTCATAGCTTCTGTTCTGTTTGTTGGGG
Organism: Lissotriton helveticus; assembly: GCF_964261635.1. NCBI lineage: Eukaryota > Metazoa > Chordata > Amphibia > Caudata > Salamandridae > Lissotriton > Lissotriton helveticus. Next base: position 388,653,461 of record NC_136061.1, read on the forward strand.
CCCAATTACTGACTGTATGTATAGTCCTCTCAACAAAATCTTGAATGCATCCCACTTGACAAGGTGAGAGGAGGCTGTGCTGCCATTTTCCAGAGTAGATGGCCTCACTGATTTTCTTATGGAAGACTGAGTTCTCTAAAGCTAAGGGCTGAAGTCTCCGGGTCGGAACTGGTGTGCCGTGCCTGCCCCAGGTGAGTTGTAATAGTTGTAATAATGGGATTGTGATCAGAGATAGCCTTATAAATGTACTCGGTAATGGAAGCTAAGAGTTGTATGACTGTTGGGCAAAAGAACTGTCCAAACGAGCATGAAGGTTGTGTGGCGGGGAGCAAAATGAATATTATCTAGCATGGAGTTGGAGAGCCCACCAAACATCCACTAAGGCCCAGTGAGAGCTCAATTGAGCTAATGTTCAGCATTGCATATTGTGTGAGTGTGGGGCAGGGTGTGGGTATGACCTGTTGGAGCGAGTCTCCAGCACACAATTGAAGTCCTCACCTATAATCCAGGGAAAGTGGAATCATTGTAGGAGCTGTGTCAAGAGTCTTTGTAAAAATTGTAGTTGGCCTGTATTTTGGGCATAATGCTACATAGTAAGACAATGGTGCCATCCAGTAATACTTTGATAAGTGCATTTCCCCTTTCATTATCTGTTATGGGTGTGATACATTTAAAGGATACCCGGGGTCTAACTCAGAGCAGTACTCCCCTAGCATAGTTGGAGTGACTGGTACTGCAACATTTACCTCTCCAGTGCTTCTAGAGTTTGGACCCCTCAACTTTTGTTAGATTTGTATTTTGGAAGAAATCATTGTGAATGGCTCTCTGCTTAAGTAAGGTGTAAATGTAGTAATGCTTCTTGGCAAAGCTCATTCCACACACGTTCTACAACACAAGTGTTAACTTATCCCTAGAATGAGCACAAACAGTGCCCCCATTACTTAAAACTGCATGAGAATCTCTACAAGCATCCGTTGGCCTGTTATATGGAGAATCCTTTATGTGTTTGGGAGGAAAAAATAAGAAATAAATAACAGCTGTGCATGATCTTCCCAGCTCTGTACCTCTGGTCGAAGAACATCTGTCCTCCCAAGTAACAAACTAATAACTATATTCAACTGTGGTGTCTTCAGGAGCATCCAGGACAAGACAGGGGAGAATATGTTGGGGAGTGACCAAAGAGTGGTGAAGTGGCCCAACAGGTCCGCATGCCTGAGGTGTAAAATGTATAATTGAGAGGACCAGTGTCTGTGCAGGTGTGGTCAAGTGTAAACACTGCCCATGGCAACAGATCCTACTTCAATGTGATTGAGGCATTTTTGCCACCTGCAACAGCCTGGTTTGCGTTGTCTAAGCATGCAGTGGGAAATTAGCACAGTTGGCACAATTGAAATCCTGACAGTCAGCTTAGGGGTTAAAACCTGGACTTTTACCTGGGGCGGGAATAGCTACATTCATTTTCTAGTACATTCTCCTGCTGTCCCACCCCAGCCCCATGCTTCTTCTGGTTTAGTAAAAAGAATCATTGTTTCGCCATGATCTTCAGTTTAACTGGAAAGAGCCAGGGGTATTTGGGGCGTAAGTCTCTGACTTTCCTTCAACTCCCATGAACGAAGCAAGGCAGTGCAGCACCACCAGAATCTAATCCAGGGAAATCATGCGAGCCCCTAAAAAATTAGATCCCCCTACCTGTCTTGCAGCCCTCAGCAGAGTGTCTTTTTCACAGAAGATCAGCATTTTGGAGACCACCAGCTTAGTGGGTGTCCTGGGGGAAGTGGCGGCGAGCCGGCACACAATGAGATTGCTCTTCAGCAAAGAATGAGGAAAAGCCGGTAGGGGCCGCTTGTTTAGACAATCCATCTTCAGTGAAATGCCTGGAGTTAGAGCCCTCTGACAATTCAGGTAGGCTAATAATACATATGTGGTTGCACTGGCATTGTTCCACTGCATCTTCTGCCCAGCCTTCTAGGTTATGAACTCTATTCAAGAGATTGATAACCTGTTAGGTCTCGAGACATGTTGTATCTACTTTGTAGGCTTACAGCCCGCCCATTGCTTTCAGGGGAGAGGTGTGGCGCCGCGGCGACTGACGTTGGAATCTGGGGATCAGGGTTCGATCCCCGGCTCCGGCGGCAGGTTAGCCCAGCACCATGTGACTCTGGGCAATAGCTCACTTAATCTTCCCGACGGCCTCCAGCGCCTAGAGACCCTTACGGGTGATTGTGCGCTTTACAAATGTGGATTAATATTATTATTATTATTTATTACTTTGTGTGCCCTTATAAAAGGATTGCTTCCATCTGGTTAATATGTGTTTTTTTGTCCTTTCTTTTGGTGTCTTGCTCCCTCCCACAGAGCACAGCCCTATTCCTAGTAAGCTTTCACTTTCAGCCATGTGTGTTTGTTTTGGCACACTATTTTTTTCATTGGTTTGTGCCCGTAACCTCGAGCACACATATTTTCTGTTGCTTTATTCCTGTTTATCGTCACATTTGCTGGGACAGATGTCAATCTGAGCTCTGTTCCTGTTTATTGTCACATTTAACACATTTGACCTGAGTGCTTCAGGTTTTGAGTTGCTCTGTTCCTGCTTATCATCACATTCTTTGTGACAAATGGCACTCCGAGCTCCGTTCCTGTTTATCATCACTTTTTCTAATTTTTTTACATTATGTATTGTAATTTTGTTTTTTACTTTCTTTTACGCATAGTTTTATTGTTGGCATGTGATGTAAAAATCCTTTGCTCATTTTGATCCTCCTAACCCTTGATCCATTAGCAGAAGCAGAGCTCTTGAAGAGGATCGGCCACTGGAGGATCGTAGCTAACACCCAGCACACTAAGCATGTGCATAATCTGTGCATGGCTCGTTACTTCAGCAGGTGCGGCAGGCAATTCCTGTAATAGGCAGTGGAATGCTTGACACTTTATGGCTGCCTCAGCCACCAGCACTTCCAAAGCAGAGGGTCTGCATGTGAGTCAGTTTATTCTGCTTAAAAACACAGGGGCAAGGCATTATAAATGTGGTGCTTTACTTCTCCTCATCCGCTCCTTGTTTGTTTAACCCTGTGTCTTCTTCCCCTCCCACCCACCACACCTCTGTTTCTTTACTATCAATGTTAGCTAGCCCCTACCAGTTTGACAATTCAAACCCAATATGTCTCCCATCGGCGAGACCTATTGGATTTGCCAATCCTTATTCGGTAAGGTCAGCTGTTTGTGATTGAAGCTCTTGGAAGAACGTTTCCTTCTTCAGTCATTCCAAGAGTTTATGCTAATTATCTCATAATAGGCCCTACTGAATCACCAGCATGTTGACTTTGCTTTCAAGGGCTTATTTGGTTTTCGCGATGGCTTGGAGGATGCATTCAAGCTTTTTCTGGTGAGGAAGTGGGTCCATTTAGCTCTCCCATGGATGATGATGCAGGTCTGTGGGGTACTCTGGCTAGTCTTGCGTCATGGCAGTAGTTGCAGTTATAAGCCTACCGATCTGGGAAGAGTAGGGAAATTTTAGGAGAGTGGTAGCAGTTACTCTCACTTCCACATTCCCTGGTAGGGGAATGCATTGGGAGAAGTAGGCCCAGGTTCAACGGCCATGTTAATGCAATTCACCAAAGTCGCTCGAGGAGAACCACCTTACCCCCATATCCACAGCCACAAGCAGAAGGAGTCTCAACCTCTGATTGACAGTAGAAATGGCGACCCCCCACACACCCACACACAGGCACACATATGCACGTACACGTGCAGGACCTAGTCTACAGATGAGGATCACTACACTTGTGGGAGATGGATGGATGCTGGGGGAAAAGCAACCTCTCATTAGCCCCCCATCTGCACTGGGTGCAGACCTGGCAGAGAATTGTTGGCAGGCAGGCCCCATCGGTCTACTGTGAATAAAGGGAATATTAAGTATGGCTGGTAAGTAGTGCCAGAAGCCAAGCCAGCAGATGTTTTTCAGGCCATGAAGTCACTATGAGGAGGGCTCTAGGAACATGGTGAGGCACGAGCAGCCCTGGATGTAAAGAGTGCTTCACAGATAGAGTTAGAGACTGTCAGGTGCAGGTAATGCAGAATTCACACCGGGGATAGATCATCTGGCCCTGGGTTCAATCCTCGTAGGCCTGGGCTGCGTGTTTCACAGATAAAATCTGACGGGATGGATCTGTCTGAATCCAAAGGGGGAAAGCAAAAAACATGTAGAGGCCCTACAGTTAGTGCGTGGAACACAATTGGTCAATGTGAACACATGATGGGCTCCCAGGCCAAGCTGAGCCCAACATCTCATTCCTGCACCACATGTGTGTGTCCCCCAGACCCAATCCAAGCCACATTTGCGTGTTACGGGGCTTGGTTATCACCCCCAGGTGTAGATGCAAAGGAGCAATTCTTAAGTGCTGGGGAGGAGCAGGGTGGGCTCCTCCATCCCATCCCCCTGCAGGTGGCACCGGGAACTGGGGACAGTAGACCCAGGCAACAAAAGTCGATGCTTCAAACTCCCCACCTGCGAAGGAACCCCAGTCTACAGATGCAGTTCCGATCCTTCTGATTCATGTGGAGGGGCCTCCAGGGCGCCGGGTCAGGCAGCGTGGCGCCGGCAGCCCGCCGTGTGACGCTAATCCTAGGACCCAGAAGAAGGCCTCAGCTGTGGGGCGAGAGTGTGGCACACTACAGTAAGCACCACGGCATCAATTAAAAAGCGCCCATGAGGCAGCACCCTGCTGGGGAACCAAAAAGTGCTTTTATGGGGATGAGTGGCAACAGGTCCAGTCTCAACCTCAATCAGTTAGGATTTAGCTAATTTAGTCAGCGTCTGCAATCTTGCTGCACCAGACCATGCCCCCATCCAATCCTGTTGCAGTTTAGGTGATTATGACATTACAATTAAGCTCTATATGATATTTTTGCTGGTACAGGCAGCTGTTTTAGAGGAGGGACTTCTAACATTTTCCATAAAGAGCAGCTTCTGATCAGTGAACGCAGTAAAAAATAGTCCCGAGCTACTAATAGCTTTACCATTGTTGCAGTTGTTGCCACATCAAATACAATCACAGTACCTGCAGACCTACTAGTGGTGACTATCCAGATGTATATTACAAGTTAAGAATGTATACAAAATTAGACTTAACTCTAGATTGTTACTTCATGCTATTGGGTAGTCACTATACAGAATACAATTTTTGGGCTGGGCAATAAAACCTGATATAGTATTAGAACACCAACCACCCCAACGCATAACACAGGGTACTACAACATTAGGAAAAGCCATCTCAATATGAAGTGCCTCCGCATGACTAATTAACAGCCGCTGCGGCAGAAAGTCCTCACCGGCACAAAAAACAAGCATTTTCAATGCAATAGGTCTCGCATTTGTTAAAGTTAGAGCTGTTTGCGTGGAAAATGGCAATGTTTTTTACTTTTGTTTTATGTATTTGCAGTTGAGTAATTATATTTGCATAGGGCTAAAGGAAAAATCCCAAATTCTGCCCCCAAAACTGTGTCTTTGCCCCTGCATCCAATTACCTTACGAACTGTCATGAAGCTGAAGAAAAAGCAACAAAGAAGAAACACCACTTGTGGTGTAGTATTAGCACCTATGCCTTCCTTCCGAAGTATGCACGTGCTGGAAGGAGCATATGTGACAATACCTGAAAACCACACCAGCTTTAGGCAATGCTTGATCTGCAAGTAACTACAGCAATGTTCCGCATCACATTCACCCATGGTTTCCACCAAGGACATGCATGTCTATTAGACTGAAATCTGTTTTCAACTATGTAAAAATGATTTTTATTGGCAATTACAACTTGATTGTGAATGGAACAATTATTAACTTATGAACATAAAAGGAAAATAGGACAACAACAGCCTGTTTGATATGTAATATCCCAGTTAGTCTGAACTGCTGTCCTCTTTAAAGAAACCCGTTTCAAAAAATATCATGGGTTGCGAGGTCAATCTTTCTGTTGCTTGCACTGGCTAGTACATCACAATATTAACTTAGCATGGTAAAGGAAGCAAGGCTTGTGAACAGCACATGAGTTCGTAACATCTGTGAAGGTTAAGGTTTTTCCCAAAGAGGCACACCTGGAGAGCAGGGGCATTGACGTGGATCTAGGAGGAGTGGGAAGCATAGCAAGACAATCAAACATGCGTCCACCAAAGTATAAAACATGGTGTTAAGAGAATCTGTCAGAAGCACAGAAAGTGCAAAGCTCAGTAAAGAAAACAAAAATAACCAGCACCTGCTTACACTGTACGAACATTTTGTAATCCGAAAAGTAAAGGTTTAACTGTTCTCTTTGTGTAAATTAAAAACGCTGTGCTGGGTCCATAGTAGACCAGTATCTATTATACAAGAAAGATGTTATCCTGGTTCAGCCAAATGAAGGTGCCTGACTCAGACTGCAATAACACAATTTTACTTATGAGCGAACGGCAGGAGGTTAGGTTAAAGGGACATAAGGATCCAGGCCAAGGTTTCTGCTGAGGCCCCGTGAGGCTAGTGCGGGACCGCTCTTCTGTGCCTATGCAAGACCTAAAAACTGCATCACAACAGAAAAAGTGCTCATAATTTGAAAAATTATACAACTCTATAAAAACGGTACACACAGGACGAAAACTGTGTATAATAAAGTAAAATGAGCCATGTTTGGAGACACGGCCTGAGTTGACAGAAATGCAATGTCGCCTTAAAACAGCAGGTCCAAAATGCTCCATAAATAAAATGCTGCCCTGTTTATTTGGGTCAAGGTAACTAAACTGCATTTTCAGATAAACTCTTCAAACATTCTGCATAACATGCATCAGTCTAAATCAACGTTGTCCGCGCAAAATAACATGTACTGGAAATTCTCCTGCTCTGAGCGTCGATAACACAGAAGATATATCTTAATAAACGGACTCTTATGGAGCTCAAGGTATCAGCATTTACCATGAGCGAATGTAAAAAGTGTAAAGATGAGAGCTCAGCTGGAAAGCTGTCTGCAGGTGAGGGAATATATGAAGTACTTTCAGTCTGGTCTTTCCCCACTCCCGGGTGCCCAGCTTACCCCTTCATGATGCACTTTATTCGCTCGCTTTATCTTGATGTCCAGCACCATCCCCATCGCACTCTGAGGGGTGTGGAGAGCGGCAACCATGCTGTGCTGAACACAAAACTTTCAAGACCTGTCAATATCAGCAGACTCCAAAATCACGTGATCATCACATGATCATGTGAAATGTCACGTGCAAGCATAACCATAAAAAAGAAACATTGGGTAAAAAAGGCAGCCATTTTGGAATGTATATGTTTAGCCTCAATACATGGATGCCAATAATAAAATGTAGATTTTACTAGTAGAATCCTTCAAGTGTTCAATATACTTTCCAATAGTACCCTAACAGCAAAAGGAAACCGTATCAGATTCAAAAGGATTATAATTGATATTCGTTGAAAGCAATAAACGCGAATCTTCTAGAAAATCAAAAGATTGAAATTCACTAAGAAATTGTGTGAAAATTCTCAAATAAACATGGCAAATTTTAAACAGGGAGACAGCGGAACTGTTGTTCTAATGGAGACGCTGCGTTCGTTATAACCTACCGAGACCTACCAACGAACGTCTTACGATACCGATAAACGGTCTCACAATATTCGTTTTTTTTTTAGTAAAAGTCCAGTTTATTTACGCAGTCGACTTTTTAACTTATAAATGCGTCATGGTGACGCTGCGAAAACAGTGGTTTCTCTAAGAACGAATGTTGCTCGCTTGCAGCATCTAACCGCACCCCCACCGGACTGCGTGTAATAGCACCGGGGTAACACAATGGCCGTGCTAGATTTGGTGATTCCAGCCTGGTCCTGGAGCAAGCGGCCACCGGGTCATGGATGCCCCAACATGCCTGCGGTTTGGCCGGGCCTAATTGGTTATTTATTAATTTAGCTAGTTATTCGTGGTTTTATATAGCGCGTGCTCAGCCCAGAGGTATCAGAGCACATCACAATAAAACCGAAACATGCATAACAATCACTTCGTGGATAACATATCATATCTGCCACATTGTGGATTACACAAAGATGCAACGTGGATGGAATGTAAAGAAGGCCATAGGATTACATAGGCAAGACACTGTACAAAGTTGAGTTACGCCGTAGTTCCAGCAGAATCAAAGCATAGTGTTCCCAACGTGTATAACCCCAGATACCGCATACATACCAAGTAAGTCAGGAAAGTGGGGAATCTTGAGAAACCAGTGGCGCACGTGCACTACAGAGGAGCAGATGGAAGGGAGCACGGCAGCGAGGCGAACATGCGCTGCTGCGCGTGCTAGACACGGGCGGGAATGGGCGTTGCAATGGCGGGACATGCGCCTGCCTTTGCCCAATCGCGTGCCTTTTTTAAAAAAAAAAACACGCCAATGCCTGCAGGCGAAAGCCTGATCACACGCACGAGCGTGTGGTCCGCTTTCAAAACCCCCTTACAAGAGCACGCTAGGCGCGAGACCTAAAAAACTAACTAGTAGTAAATGTCCTCAACTCTGTTTGATCTGTCATTCAAAGAACTTGAAATATTGTAGGGAATTTTATCATTTTTTGTTGTCAAATATCAGCATATCAAATATGCACTTTACATATTGGGCTAACGCAATAGAGGAAAATCTTGTCTTTTCTGGAAAAAACTCGACTTTTGCTTCAAAGATCATTTTTTGTGCAAATCCCTAAATATGCGCTTGTGGTTTTCCTAGTATAAGTGCATCACGTTGACAGATTATGTTCCAGCTGCCAAGGGCAATAGATGCCTATCATATGCCAAATAAACCAGGGATGCCTACCATTATGTCCGGGCCACTGCTGTGTTTTGACTGCCCACCATAATGGTAGGAACCACCACATTATGTCAGTCATGGATATTATTCCAAGGAGGGCCACTCTTATCTGAGAGAATGTTACAATTAGGCCAAGCATACAACATGGTAAGGACAGCTGCCATTATACAAGAATTAGTCCAAGCATGCCCAGCATATGATCTGCCATTATAATGCCAGTGCCAACATTATACCTGGATTAGACCTCATTGTCCCAGACTTGAACCCTTTAAATTGTGGACGCTATATATATATATACATTTGGTGTTTCCTGACATCATTAATGGCTTCCATGGTGAGACAATATGTTTCAAAGAGACACAACTAATCAACCTCTCTAACATATACATAGTAGTGCACACGTGCTTTCATGTGCGCAGAAAAGCATTTAAACAAATACACATACATACATACACACACCACTCAGCGTTTAAAACAAACCATATTCTACCAAAGACTGCCATTTCTTTTGTGCCCGGTGCCACACCTACTGTATGACTGATGAAGGCATCTTTCAAGTGATCAATCTCCATGGGATATAATTAAAATGAGAGTGGAGGCAGGTGGCCATTTTGCAAGAACCGCAGGCTGTGACGGTGTGTTTGTGTGTAAATGTGTGGCCTGTCATTGGTTTGGCTGGTGGCCACTCCTTGGATACGGGGATTTTTAGCAGCTGTGTGTTGGAGGACTCTGTTTTAGAACTTTAAGGGCACGTGATAAATCAGTGCAGGTCTTCGTATGTAAGGCCCGTCTTATGATGGTGTATGCCATGCTGTCATGGATGGCTTGCAGTGCTGCAGCGTGATGTTATTGTGTGAACCTGTTGTATGTATTAAAACATGTAATTCTCAAATAAACAATTATTTTCTTTTGCACAAGCAGCAGATGGTTGCACAATTGCAACAAAAAGTACGTATACTTTTTTCCCTTACATTTTCTGTGTTGTTTTTCTTGTTTCTTCAATAATCGCAACTACCACGTAGTTAGAACTGTGTTACCTTCAAATTAGCCAGGAGTACTCCGAGGTTTTGGAACTTATGGTTGTCTTATCAAAATTGTTGAGTCTACTCTTCATCCTCAGTGTAGTCTTTGCTATACATTTTACTTGAATGCACCCAATTTGAATGCCTGGTGTACTGACAGTTGTTTCCTGGAAGACCCTTATGTCACGTCTGACCCAAGTAGAGCTGCCAAATTACTATTAGACGCGAACGATAATGTTGTAATAAAGTTAGTTTGTTATTTCTTGGATAGCTTTAACACAAACTTGTATATGCTTGTTATATCTTTGATGATCTATAGATCGAAATAAAGATTGAAAATGGATATATGCTAGTTATATTTTGTAAAGTGATTTAGTTGTTACTTCTTGGAGTTTTATATAGTTTATTCAAATTAATATTACGTTTTTAAGGAACTATTTAAAAATAATTGCATATTTGAATCAAGCACACATATCTCTAAAGTGTCTCCTATGCTGTTTTTTGGTTCTTCTTTCGGTGTTTATAAGTTTTAAGATGCTGAGGTGCACAGGCCTCATCAGACTGTTTCGAGTGGAGCAAGAATGCATGTTCTGTGCCGATTGGAGTGGGTTTATTACCAGTGCGTTTAATGACTTTATCATACCCACAAGGCTTTGCGCTGTAATATATGTAATACTTTTTTCCTTCCAAGTCTCTGAAAGACAGGGAGAGGAGGTTGATGCTATATCTGTTGGAGTGTAATAAGAAATAACCTCCTTCGAAGGGGGATGACCTCTTGTCAGGGAATGATTCTGGGAAAAGTTTCTCCTCCAAGCACTTATGCGAAAGCAGCACAAAAAAGAAGCCATGTAGAGTGTCCTCAGTGGATTTATTTAATAAAGTGCCTGTAGCATCCTCCACACAGGAATCAGCCTTTACAATGCAGGCATTACCACACTGTGCCTTTACCACGCATCATTTATCATGCACATTTTTACCACGCATATACCTTTACCATGCATGCGTTTGCCACGCAAGGTACGTATACTTAAGGTAAGTGTATTTATATATGTATGTATGTGTGTGTGTGTGTGTGTGTGTGTGTGTGTGTGTATATTTTATTTCTAGAGTCAAGCCTGGCACAGGTAAGTGAAATATATGTTTTGCTAAATATTATGCAGTGTTTACAGTTGATAGCAAGTGCAAATGCAATTGTTTAAAACAGAGGTAAGTCAAGGATTTGAAATTACTGTACAGATGACTTTATAGTTACTTTTTAGATTACTTTTTAAGTTACTTTTTCTATTCAGTGTGATATGCCTAGATATCACACTGGGATGTTTCCTAGAGAAAAGGTAAGTAAAATCAGTTTTGTACAGTTGAAGCTTTTCATGTGTTCATACTATTCAACTCCACACAAGATTCAATGTATTCCTATGGAGAAAAATGAAGTTATCGGTTAACAGGTAAGTACTCGGTCTTTGGGGGTGAGTCAAGGATGCACTCTCAAAGCACCCTCATCTGCACTAGGGCGGCCGGGTGTCGAGGGCTGAGGCAGAGTGTTATCCAATGAGGGGTAGTGGGCCTCCAGTTGGTGGCTGCTCACGAGCAGGTCACTGGGTTTCCGAGCAAAGCTCCTGGTGTTAGGCTCAGGGCAAAGGGGGATCCAAGTTAGCACCCAAAGTACACCCGCAGCGGCGGCTGAGTGCAGGGTGCTGGTTTGGTGTCGGGTTGCCTGTTGATTTCAATGTGGATTCTCTGATTTCAACAAATACTGAAGACTCGGGGACAAAAATCTTCTGGAGGTGACCACCAGTTGGAGAGGTAAGTTGGGATGCCTGGGGATGCTGGGACACGGTCGGTTGGGCCACCCAAGGCCTTGGGACTTCGGGTGCAAAGGTGTCTTTAGGCGTCGGGTTTTCCTTACCAGCTCCAGTCACGGTCGGGGGGATCCTCCAGAAAGAGGCTGAAGGCTTCGCTGGGAGATTCGAGGCAGGTCCGATATCACCAGATCTGAGGTCAGGATTGCCGGGGAGACCTCCTCATAGTGATGGGCCACTAAAACTTGAGTTGTTGGAGGTACAGTGCTGCAGACCTGCAAATTTGTCCGGAGCCAGAGTCTGTGGGTGAGCGAATCCAGTGCTCACGGGAGACTTAGTCTTTTCTGTAGAAGGCAGGGCAGGGCCTTAGGGTTCTTGAGGTTGCTGGCTGCAGGACCCACCAGGATTTTGCTTCTGCTGGTTCGAGGTGGGGACAGGCTGGTAGGGCTGGGGCCAAGTCAGTGGGAGTCCTCCTCTTCTTAGCTTTGGCTCACCTTCTTTGGTTCATCTTCTTTTCTTCTTAGTCGGTTATTGTCTGAGGAAGCAAGGTTCAGGGGGTGCCCCTAAATACTAGATGTAGGGGTGTTATAGGTAAGTAAAAGGTTGGGACCAATGGGTCCCTTCCTTGGGCTGGGTACACCTCCTATTATTTAAAAAGGGAGGGGTGTGACGGGAGCCGTTATTTAAGCAGATCCTGCACACAGGGCTCCTAGAGAACTGTGCTGCGAGAGAGTATGCAGTTCCTTAAGTGGGAGGGGGATGGGGAAGACAGGTCTTTCTTCATGATGCCCTCACACACCCCGAAGGGTGTCATGCTTCATCATGGGGCTTTGCTCCTCGTTGCGCCGGCGCTGCAATGCCTGACTGGCTCACCGCGAACAGGGCTCTTTGCCGGAGATATTTTTGAAGAAGCTGTGGGGTGCGTGCGGGTAAGAGGGCATGGGAAGTGTGGTGTACGTGAAGTGAAATGATTAAAATAAGTCAGGGTCAGTCCTATTCCTAAACAATTTTAATGGTGTAGTTAGACCCAGCCTAGTTAAAAAGAAAGGAAGCCCTATGAGGATATAATGTTCCTACCGGGCTGTCACTGTGTGTAATTGCTCATAAAGAGTCAAGTGGCACTTCTTCGGTACCTAAGTGATAGTGAAGTGCACAACTAATAGTCATGCTCCCAAAGTGAAGGGGGGCCTGTTGTGGGGCCCTCGTAGTTCTGTACTGGGCGTATGGAGACCTGTGAAGATAAGGAGACAAAACAAGGAGGGGGTTGGGGGAGAGATTGCAAAATGAAAGTAAAAAAATCAATATGCGCACAACTCATTATATTTGTGGTGAAGTTATGTGCTAGGGCTATATAGGGAGAGGTTCGTAAACCCAAGGGGATAATAAAGCGAGACTATGAAACAAGGTACGTGTAGGTAATGACCATGATAAGTCGGTTAAGTAGGTTCAACACCCACGAGAAAGATATTTTTTTTTCAGTGATTTCAATACCTTAAACAGTGGTTATCAGTGGTTACACATTTTTGCGCCATTAAAAACAACAGAAACAGTGTTTTTCCGGTGGTTATGGAATGTTTTGCTTTTATTATTGCTTGCTTTCTGAACTGATAGTGCATGGTGTATAGACAATGTACATATGGTGTATATGAGGTCCAAATAGATTTTTGTAAATTAAACTTATTGTGGTACACCATACAATACTTCTTCAGTGAGTCTTTGGTCATGTGCGCTCGCTCTTTCCTTCCCATGTAAACTTCTGTGAAAAAGCCCTCTCAATATTGGCACTTGAGACGGGCAGCGTCAAAACGGCCTGTACACAATTTGTTAACTCTGGCCACTGACATAGCTTTCCATGCCAATACTGGTGTACTTGAAGATTGCTATTCTCAGGGCAGGTTCTGCAACATTTGTGCTGAGCTGGGCGCTTATGCCCTCAGAGTAATTGAAGCGATCAAAAATGAAGCAGCACTTTTTTGAAACTACAGAGTAGATTCCTCTTTATGGAAGGGATATAGAACTTGTACAGAGTACCACAGTGAGGTTTCATTGACTTCAAATGCCATGGTTGGTGAAGGGACATTTCTATGCATTATTGCAAGCCATTTCCCATACATTGTAAAATAAAAGTTCCTGAATTGCTCTTTAACATTGCTTTGCTTACCACGTGGCAAGCACTATAACATGGAATATGTTGCAGTACCAAAGTCACTAAAGGTGTCGCCCAGCCTACTCTCAAGGAGATGTTTCACATCTACACCAATTATGCTGAACACGTGGCAGACAAGGGTGTTTTCAGACTCTAGTTTTTTTATTATGTCCACTACAGCAGTTATGTTTTCCTGTAAAGAATGCAGTAGAGTGTACTTTTTTCACATCACTATCAATATGCGACCAAAGATCCTCATATTTCTTGCCTTTGGCATCATCTCTCAGCAAATATTCTGTAAACGTTTGCCACATTGATAATATAGCATTCATAGCCCCTTGGACCGATAACCATCAGCTAAGGGAAACAGTTGGGATGACTCTTTCTTTGATGCCACACAAAGCACGAAACGAGAAATATTTGCGTTTTAGGTCCTGTGCATAAGAAAACAGTGCACCAGAATGGAATAAAAAGTCAATAGCATTCCTCATTAACCCTGAAGATTGTAAAGATGCTTTCAGCATACCATCTACTAAGTGACAAGGATCTCTTACAGGGAAGCACTTCAGCTCAGGTATCAATTTTGACAAGTCATCCCACAACTTTTTCATATACGTAGCAGAATCACTGCAAATGCAAACAATATCACTCCAATCTTTGTTGAACGTACAAAGAACCTTTTTTGCAGAGCATTTCAAGTGACACTGCGTTCCATGTTTTCTAAAAGTCTGGTGCCATGTTTTCACCACTATCCCAGATGCTTGGCGATAGCGCTCTTTTCGCTTATACTTATCACTATATCTTGCATTGAATGTTTAAAGCCTGAGATGTTGGCAATTCCCCTACTATCAATACTGACTCACTAAAAACTGAGGGCTGATGTGTTAAGGATTTTTACACATTCTCTGTGGGTAAATGTGATGACACAGATTAGGGAAGATTCTTATGAAAATAGCCATTTTACCTATCAATGAAAGAATAAAACATAGCCAAACTATCAAATGTGGTTTTGATATTTCCTGCTTATCTACAGTTAATAAAATAATTAAACAAGACCTAAAACATGCTTCTAAACCCTGCATCTTTAGACCAAAGACCACAAAACTGAAAAAAGAAAAAAGAAGAAACAATATTTGAGGGGCATCTCTAAACAACAAAAATCAAGCAGAATAATGTTAGCCCAGTCTTTCTTACTGCTGGTATAACAAAGTTACATTGTACTGGGCCCTTCAGGAAGATAAAAAAAATAACTGTCACTCTTTTTCCTTTCTTTGAATGGCACTTAGTTTGTGGCTGTGCAGGTGTTTTTTCAGTATTTATATGTTTTCACTGGTATGGGCTATTTCTCTTTCAGTGGGGTTTTATCAGTTATTATAGGTTTAAACCTAAAACCGGACAGCCTGCGTATAAATCAGTGAGTGGGTATGTACTAACTGGTATTGGTGTGTCTATGGTTTCGAGAATGCTAGTCTGCATTTTAGAGTGGGTGTATGGAAGTTTATATTAGAGTGTGAGGAGGTGCATTCACATATTGAGTGGGTGATGTCATCAGTGATGTCATTTGAGAGGTCATGAGTGATGTAGTTGACCATGTCATGAGTGATGTAATATGTGACAGCATCAGCAGTGCATTGCGGGGGAGCGAGTTATAGATAGCTTAGCTAACCATAACGGCTTAATTTCTCTTGTTTTGTACAAGTGAAATGTCAGCCAAATTATAACGTCGCTGAAACCAGTGTTTTTTTCAGTGAACTTCTAATGTTTTTTAAATGTTAATTTCTAACTATGCCTACATAGGTAGGACATGTACAGAAAGAGGAAGAAAAGTTCAGAAAGAAGCAAGAGAGGTGCAGCAAGAGGAAGAAAGGTGCAGAAAGAAGCAAGATAAATGCAGAAAGAACCAACCGAGGTCCAGCAGATGAATAGATAATTTCAACCAGACAATCAACTCAATGGTGGCAACATCCTTTAAGACAGCTTAATACTTTAGTGATTTTAGGCTGTTCTGATCGCAAAATGTGGCATGACATCTCACCAGAGTGTGATCTCATTCCAGAGGACAAAACAGAGACCGCCAAGGCAATTTTCAAGGAAGGAGAAATAACATTGCAGCCATCACTGATGCAGCAGTAGACGTCTTGAACACAGGATTCCGTCAACTAGCAGGGGAAGCTATTTTGAGAAGACAAGGTTGGCTCCAATTCTGCCTTCCATCCAGAGGTTCAGTCAGAAGTCCTTGACATGCCATTTGTCATGCTTGCCCTGTTGGCAAGTATGTAGATGAGACCCCCCCAGAGTATTAATACGAACACAGATACAGCAAAATCTCTAAGATAACTGCTGTACCAACAAACCTGCTCAGCGGTTTTTCATGGATCACGCAGTTTGCAAGCCTAATCAATATGGAGGTTAATCACCAAGGATATACCCCCAATCACAATCAGAGAACGAAATATGGAAGATCATCCGGATGAAAAAGGAGCTCCTCCCAATGGCGCTCCAATGAAAACCAGAAGAGAGCTGACTCTCTGCAGCTTTCCTCTTTTCCTTCTCGATTCCAGAAAGTGTGGAGATAATTTCACTTTTTGCCCCGGATGTAAGTCCATATCCTTGGACCATTCAGTGCAGCAGTTGGTGCACACAGGACATACGTTTGGAGTTTGTACAAAGACCACTTCTCTGCCCCCCCAAAAAGAACATCATCTTCACTCGAGGTAGATGCAGCAGTAAATGCTCCACCTTCTTTACAAAGGAGTGATGGAAAAGGTCCGTAATCGTATAGAAACTAGGGTTTAATTACAGATTTTTCTTAATAAGAAGAAAACTCAACAATGGAGGACGATTCTGGACCTCAGACAACATAACTATTTTCTGGAGAAGTAGTTTTTTCAGATGGTTGCGCTTCAGGAAGTCTTCCTGATGATCCAGGAAGGTGATTACTTGACATCCCTGGACCTTGAGGATGGGTATTTACAAATTCCTGTCCACCGAAAACACGGGAAGTACCTCTGCTTTTCAGTGGCACTCCCATTCAGCCTCAGATCAACACCTTAAATATTCTCTAAGTGCCTAATGCTATTTGCAAAGAAAATAGTTGATGGACAGGGAAGACATGGCTTGGCAGTTCAGGCTGGACTATTCCCATGAGGCACAGGGTCAAGACTGATTTGCATATGGCCATGTCTGAACTGGGGTGGCGTGGTGAGCAAAATAACGATGGATTAAACCCAGATCTGTGACTCGGGGTGAATGTTTTGCCAATGTGCAACATTCCGTCCATCATCTTGTGTGTTTTAATGCTATTTTCTGCAATCCTCAGACCACAGGTACATCAAGTATACCTGTACTTGGACGACTGGCTTGTCCATGCTCAATCAAAGGAAGAATCAAATGTTTCTATAGCTGCATGCATCAGTGTCTTTCTGCATCTGGAACTCACGCTAAACAAAGAGAAATCTTCTTTGGAGCCACACAGGAAGACTCAATTCTTGGGAGCGATACTTGATACACAGTTGGGAAAGGCATTCTTGTCGCTGAAAAGAATGTTAAAGCTTCAGGACATGGCAAAAAACCTATATGCCAGACAATCAATCACAGTCAGAAAGTACTTGTCTTTACTGGGACTGTTCTCTTGGATAGGCCTCATTCCCTTTTGCAGGCCTCGAATGAGACATGCCTAAGAATAACTTGATGTTTAATGGAAATAAGTTGACTCATGGGACGACACTGTCAGAGTCACGAGAAGACTCAAGTGAGCACTATTGTACTGTAGTTTACCCGTAAACCTTAAAGGCAGTCCTTTTTCCAGCCTTTATCAGAGTAATCCAAACAACAAATGAGTTCTTTGATGGCTGAGAAGAGCGCACCTGCAAGAGCTAAGAGAGGCCTCTGGTCAGTCATAGAAAAGATGCGTCATATGAGCATGAAGGAGCTTCGAGCCATGAGACTAGGCCTACAGGCATTTCTTCCAAGATTAAACAGTCCTCATCTGGACAGATAATGCAACATCTGCATTTTACATAGCCATGCAAGGGAAAACACAGTCCATGATTCTCTCAGAGGAGGCTCGATTTCTGTTGGACTGGGCCATTTCTCACACAGGTGACATTGTAGTGGAACATCTGCCAAGGTCCCAAAATGATCACAGGATGCTCTCAGTCGAGAACTTTCAGACTGCGATGAGTGGAACCTCTACCAGGGCCAAGTTGACTGCAACTTCCGATAATGGTGTTAACCTATGATTGCTCACCACTCAGAGCAACAGGAAATGTCAGTGCTTCGCTACCAGGTTTTGACATCGAGGGGCCATGGGCAATGCTTTCTGATCAGATGAACATGATGGTGCATACACCTTTCTTCCATTTCTCCAGATCCCAGGGTTTTGAGGAAGACTAAGACAGAGCTCTGCACTCTTGATTCTCATTGCTTCAGCACGGCCAAGCCAGTATTCGTACAGTGAACTACTGCAACTGCCAGCACGTATGGCAGTAGCACTAAAACAGCACTCCAGTATTTTCTCCTGCCACCAGAGAGAGATAATCCATCACGACTCCAAGTGGTGGAACTTGACCGCATGGTACCTGACCACCTACAGTCAGGTCACTGGAATTTACCAACAGAATGTAGGGACATCCTAGCACGGGCAACTAAATATGTACAAGATTGTTTGTGGTTAAATGTATAACATTTTGGGGAAAAATATGCATATGAGATCAAATGAAAAAGTGGAGAGACCTCTTTTGGAAAATCCTCATATCAGAGCATGCATCTTCTATCCTGACCACATTCCCCGTATATTGCCATGCTCATCCCCTTCCACTCCTGCCAGGCTGGGGTTCTGTGCTCATTGAGAAATTCTGTGTAAGGGATAGATGCATACTTGGAAATATTAACGACAGTCTGTTTGTATGTACTCAAAGGTAATGAGAAGCAACAGAAGTTTAATGCAAGCCCCTGCGGTGCAAGACCCCCATACACCAGGTGCTCCTTTAACCAAAGGCCTATAAATATCTCCGAGATATGGGCGCTTGCGGGGCCCTTCACTAAGCATAAGGAGGGATACAGTTACGTAATATCCCTAATGTAACTGGAAAGTTATAGTGTGTTGGGGGTTTCCTTAAAGAGATGTGTTTAGTTGCTTCTTGAATTGTATGAGGCTGTAGCAAATCTGGCGTTTGATGCTGTTTGCTATCTTGAGACTGCGGATCAAGATGACCCTCTTTCGGTTTTCTGTTTTCTCCATTTTGGAGTGAAGTAATCTTCACAACTTCATTGTGTCTAGGATGCCTTTCAGGGTAATGATGTGGTATGTGGCACACTATAGATTAGAGTGTTATGTCATTCCAGGTGAGAGGTGACAACATCCTATACTTCCTTAAGGAGGGAGTTTGATACCATGTTCTCTAAATCTTCCTGGTGACTTCTTCACTGAATTTGAGATCAGTGTATCGGGTGAATCCAAATGATTTTACTTTGTGTGTCAGTCATAGGATGAGGCCTGCTAGTTCCTATTGGAGAACCAAGCTTGGAACTGTGAATGTTCAGCACGGTATTCTAACAAATAGAACTAAGTTATTGTCAAGTAGGGCTTTAGGTACATCTGGATTAGTTTGAGACAGGAGTTGAGTTCCTGTATTCGTCAGTGTTAGAGGTGCGGTACAGCCTGATCTTCTCTTTGTAGTCCAGCACAGGCTAAAAGAAAGTAAACTATAATCCAGCGCGGGCACAGTAATAATTTATTTCTTTATTCCAGTTGAAGTAAAGTAGGCAGATTAATCTTGTGATTCAATGAAGGACAAACCAAAGTACTTTGTAATGCAAAGATTGACACAGCAATGTAAATAAGTTTTAGTCCACAAGATGGTGAAGCAATCCGAGTGAGCTCTTATAATCTATTACAGTATAAAGCAATTGTAGTAATCTCCTTTAACCAAATGCTAGGTAAAATAATCCTTTCAATCTCCCTCTATAATCTAATACAGGGTATAGAAAGTAATGTAATTTCTTTCTGTAATCTAGTGAAGAAAAGGTAATCAGTTTTATGTACTTCTGTGTTAGAATACATGACAAAGCAAGCAAAAGAATCCTTTGTAGTCTGTAAAGTGCATAACCGAATGTTCTTCTCCAGTCTTCCAACAGAAAACAAATTGAGCAATCTGTGTCTGTGATCTAAGGCAAGATAAAGTAATTGCTGTAGTCTCTGTAATCTTTTGCATGGTAAAGTAAGTAGTACATTCAACCGTTTTCTAATGCAGCAGTAAGTAATTAGTATAATCTCCTCTAACATAGCGTAGTTTAAATGTAATCTGATTCACTTCCTGCTTTGATCCACTGTGGGTTAAAGTAATCAGAGTAATATTTCTGTACCTTGTAAAAAGTAAAGTTATTTGAGTAATTTGATATCAAGTGCAGAGTGCGGCTTGTAGAGTAATCTTTAATGCTACGCTTGATAACCAGAGTTATCCCGTTCTGTGATCTGATAGAGACTTAAGCAAAGTAATTGGTAATTTGGTAACTCAGTAAAATATGAAAAAATCAGAGTACTAGCATCCTTCTATTAAATGCACAGTAATGTAACTTGAATGTAATGTAACAAGGGCAGTTGGTGTATGCATTAGGGCAGGATAATATCCTAATCAATCTTTTTCTTTTACTGTAGGCATGTTTTGCCATGTACTGTTGTTGTTACTTTTTACCCTGGTTGTTAGTTTACTCTACTTAATCCTGTATTAATCATGTAGCATTGAATACAGAGAAATGTAAGCAAAGTAATCTGTTATTTTATTTAGGGTAAAGGCCAGTAATAGTTTTAAGCGGTACAAAAGGGGGTGGTGATGGACAGACTGTGACTGGGGGTGAATGTTTTGCCATTGTGCAACATTCCGTCCATCATCTTGTGTGTTTTGCAGTAATAGTTTTAAAGCATTTTACTCATACTAACATTTTCTATTGTAAAGCAGGGTGAAGTAATCAAAGTAATTTCTTTCTCTATAACAGTAAAGTGGAAACCCATTATGTTGAAGCCCTTCTTCATTCAGATAACATTATGAGTGTAATCTTTTGCAAGATAAAGTAATCAGATCAGTGTCATTGTTTAATCCAGTGGAGGGTAACTTAATCATCAGAATTTACTGAGATCATTAATATAGGGTAAAGTACTCCACTATCTCATTCTGTGATCCAGATAAGATAAAGGTACCAGATTATTCTCTTTGTTTGATTTTGTGCATGGTTAAGTAATCGTAGAAAGTAATTTGTAAAAGTAGAAGCTTACATCAGTTGCGGAGTAGATTGTCAGGTTCAATACCCAGCTGTTTAGACATTCTTGGTGTCCTACAGTGTTGGAATGCAGGGTAAACGGATTCACAATCAATTTTAAAAAACAATCTAAATCCAGATAAAGTAATCCACTACACCCTGTAATGTAATACAAGAATGGTCTCTTTCAGAGCAGGGTAAAGTTATCAGTAATTTTGTATAAAGTGTAGTAATCAATTTGGATTGTGAAGTAATATTAGCATTTTACTTCTGCAATGTAAAGCTAGATAAAGTAATCAGAGTCTTCTGTGTCTCAAGGCAGAGTTAAGAAGTCCGCATCTCTTTTTGCACTCTTGATTTTTTGTAAAGCAGTTAAACTAATCTGAAAACTGTAAAGAGAGTGAAGTAATCTACAATCAAATACAGCATAATGTAGACAAAGGAATCCCTTTCATTAAGGGTAAAGTAATTGAAGTGATGCCATTCTCTGTTGTAATTCGGAGTAAAGCTATCAAAATAGAGTATTTCTGCTATTTAATGTCTTCTAAGGTAATTTAATATTCTATAATTTAATGCTGGCAAATGCAGTTGGAGTAATATTCTGTAATCTTAATGTGTGGTTTTATTAATCAAATTAGTCCACTTTGTCTAATTTGGGGAGCAGTATTCTGTGATGTTGGCAGAGTATAAGTAATCATCTCAACTAAGAACACACAAATTAATCAGATACTTTTTTGTAATCTATTGAAGGGTAAAGTAATTGCATTTACTCCCTATTGTAATCCAATGTCAAGGTTAAGCAACTAAACTATGTTACTTCTGTTAGGGAAAAATTCAAGTGACTAGAATGAGCCTCAATCAAATTAATAAAGATAATATAAATGTAATGAGAGTAAATATGTTTATAATCTCAAGCAGAGTAAAGAAGTCGGATCTATCAATTTCTGTAAAGCAATAGAGTACAACAGTCAGAATAATGCACTGTAATCTAAAACTAATAAAGTAGTGTGATAGAGTGAAGTAAACAAAGTAATCTCTGTTGCAAAGTTTTTTTGAGAAACGTAATACAGAAATAACATGACACAGGAAAATGAAACAACTGTACTGTTTGTTTTCCAAAGTGTGCCATGCTGCTGCCATGTAGTGCTTTTTCTGTTTCTTTTAGAGTAGCTTATTCTGGTGCAGTCATTTTATATCTCTTCTCTGTTTAATGGAGACGTGACATATGCTGCTTCTGAATATGAAGGAACCTTGCACTACCGCTGTATCTGATTGACCCCTCACTTTCTTCCATCTCCTGTACAGAGCGTTTATGATTTGAATCCTTTGCATCATCGAACTGTTTCTCTTCTCTTCACGGTTCCAGATAGCTCAATTAACATGTTTGTGTTTATTTCCTTAGAGTGCCTCTCTGAAGGATGCCGCTCTGTGATCCAAGAACAAGCCACATCTTTGGGGCTTTCCATGTTCTCCCTGCTGGTGAAGAGGTCGACTGACTTGCTGAAAGAGCTGGCACGAGGTAAGGGCAATGGAGCCTGGAGAAGGTTCTAGACATTTGAGAATAGCATTGCTATCAGTGCCAAAAAAAGGTCACTGCGTTCTAATCCTGCAAAGAGAATTTGAAGGGTGTGGGAGTTTTTGGGGTAAGTAAAAAGAATTTCAAGACCAGAAAAAAGCAAACGAGGGTCTTTGAATATTGCCCAACACCCCCCGATGCTTGAAATTAATCCTTTTACGAGGTCAGACCCTTCTTATGTGTCTAAGGCAGTCTCGTGTACACATTTGTAGCTCAGGCTCGAGGTGGAAGGCAAATTCAGGAAGTGTGTTTTAAGGATTAACAGTTTGGGCACAACACTTGCATCACAAAACCACTAAGTAAAGCTCCCTGGCAAATTTAGTTCAATCAAATAAAGTATTTTGTGGTGACAATAAGGCCAAAGTGACAACAAATGGATCAGTCACTGAAAATGTGTTGCTTTCTAAAGCAACAGTTCCATTCCACTTGAATTCTACGTTCCGAATGGACAATCAGTGAAGGTTCCTACATAGTACTAACAAGTGGCCAATAGAGACTTCGTCCCCTACAGTCACACAGCATGACTTCGAGCTTTGGGCTGCCTCTAGCCTGCTGTCAAGCCAGACAGCCATGTTCAGTGAATCCTCATTATGTTCCCAAAAAGTGGCGGGCATACAGTGGCAACCAGGCTTTGTTATGGCCACTCTGGACGTTGTATCATTATACACTTCCATCAAACACAAAAGGTTTCAGTTCTTTGGCATAGACATCACAGAAGCAAGCATAAGAGGAGGAAATCGAGAACTGAGGCTCAGACACCAAGAAGCAAGTTGGATCATGCGTCCACAATCAGTCCGCCATGGCTAGAACTCTGATCATGAGTTACAGTACTTTTTGGGAACATAATGAGGATTCACTGAACATGGCTTGCAATGGTCAGCCGGCACCCCACAGTCTAGATATTTCCCTTCTGTTCAGCTTCCACTCTAAAGTACTCTGTCCTATGGTGCACCTGCCTGATTTGCCATGGCCTTATGTCCCATTTGGGAACTTTATCAGAACATTATATGTAACTCTAATAGGCCTATCATCCTTTGTCTTTAAACATGATGACTTTTTTTGGGTTCGATTTTCAGTGCCACTTTGCACTTTATTGTGCATGCTTAATAATTGATTCCTAGTGCTTATTTATCGTGTTTCGAATTTTGCTCTCTGCTTGTAGCTCATTTCAAATTGTATTGCTGGATGTATAGCAGGTTATAATAATAATAATAATAAAAACAGCTTGTATAGCGCCTGGTTACACTAGGAAACAGTGTGTCCCGTGCTGTGTAGACAATGGGAAGAAAACAGTATCAGAGATTATAAGTGACTGGGGTCGGTCAGAGGGGCTCAAAATTTCGGGAAAAGATGAGTTTTTAGTTTTTGACGGAATCTTGTCTCCGATGGTTCCATGCGGAGTTCAATGGGTAGGGCATTCCATTGTTTGCTGGCCAGATATTTAAAGGATCTTCCTCCCATATGCGTCCGATAGATTCTGGGTACTTTGAAAAGCATACTGCCTAGAGATCTCAAATGGCGTTTGGGTTGATACTTGGTCAGTAGTTTTTGGAGATAGATTGGCCCCTTCCCTTGCATAATACGATGAGCCATGCACATTGTTTTGAATGCAATGCGCTCACGGATAGGCAGCCAGTGAAGGGTGGCTAAAGCCGTTTCCCTGAGGACTTTCTGGATAAGTTCAGTGCCAGTCTGGCTGCTGCGTTCTGCACACACTGTAGACGATGGAGACCTTTTTTACTCAATCCCATATATAATGAGTTACTGTAGTCTAGGTGGGAAGTCACAAGGGTATGGATCAAAGTTCTCCTACTGGTTGTAGGGAGGGAGTCCAGGGTTTTCCGTAGGGTTTTCAGGATGCCGTAGCATTTACCTGCTACCCCTCTTCTAGTGTGATGTTCAAAGGACAGATTAGTGTCCAGTTATGCTCTTATACCTTCCATCTTATAACCTCTCCTTGCTTTCCCTTATTTCCGACTTTATTTCCAACTTTAACTAGCACCCTTCTCACTAATCTACACTTTTAGCATACCGCCATCCTCGGCATTCAATATTTACTCCCATTATCCGAGCTCACACAGCATATAGTTCATTCGAATCCCTTTTCTTACAGTCCCATACACACGAATGTTGTGCAAAAAAATGTGAAACGGCAAAATTACCCCTCACGGGCACACCACCAACAGGGTAACTGGCAGATACTCACCAGATAAGCCAATTTTTCTCAACATTGGCGGTCATTTTGCCCTAAAAAAAAGTGTCCAAAACAAAATATAAGTGTATAAACGTGCGTGCAGTGAAGTGGTAATGAATCACACTCCACAGTGTGCCAATAGGTGATTAAAATTGAGAGGATTCACTCAACTCGCAACAACTTTATTCTTTACTAAGTGGACCCAATCAAAAATAAAAGTATAAGCAAAGTAGGATGCTATTTATACATAACACTGCCAAATGCCAACATGTTTCTCTGCTTCACATACTTTGGGCAGATTCTTCAGGGCCAGACTTTTTGCCACAGCACCTAGGTTGGATACGTCATTCTAAAAAACTATCAACATATATAAAAATAAAAATAGACACATTGTATAAGCATATTGCTATTCTTTTTCATACTCTCTCTATGCCATATGTTTTCTCCTGGACATATTTACCCTCAGTTAGCCACCGTGTCGCCTACCAGCTTAGAGGTTCACGAAATAATGGAAAGGCTCCTCATGTGAGTCCTCCTATACGAGTCAATACTGCAGTCATTAGATGAATCTAAAAAACAGGTAACCGTCTGTTTAACACTGTCACATAGGTGTAGTTACAGCGGGTCTCTCACACCCTGCCTACAGCCACACTTCATATCTCTAACTGTTCCAGCAGAAGTATGCCTGTCTCCAATCGTATGCTTCTCCCTGAAACATACTCTGATAAACCACGTATAATAGTTGGGGGCCTTATGCTAGTTCCCCACACCCTCTATATACAACAGTTTTTTTATGGCAGAGACCATGCTCAGTGAGATGTTGGTTCAAAACTTTCAAAAGGTGGGGAGGCATGGCTACACAAGCCTGCATGGCGGACGCCAATTAGATCAGCTCCGCCAGACCTATTTCAAATCGGCCTGAATCTGAAGGCTGGCTGCCTGAATCCTATAAATCAGCCCCGGAGGTGATCTGGACATGGGGGTGTTGGCAGAGTGTCTCCGCGAGTCTCGGCAGCAGCGACTGGGGGCCGGGAGCGCCGCCTGAAACGACTATCAAGAAGCCGAGAGGAGCCGTGTGACGTGTGCATGCAGTGGGGCTCTGACTGCGCCCCGCGACCGGCGCTGCTGCAGAAAACACACAGACTAAGGAAAGGCAGCTACCGAGCCGGGCAGTTGGTGTCCCCCACCCAACCCAGTCCAGATCTCGGATTGCGGAGCGGGAGGAACAAACCTCTTGTAGCAGCAGTGGTGTCCACCACTCGGTGTGGCCCGGATCGCAGCGGGCCTACAACCATTGGTGAGTGTGACCCGCTGATCTGAGCTGTGCATGAAATAAGCAACGCTGTTCCGGGGCCTGGGGTGGATCCTGACACCCACCCTGGTGGCACTGGGGGATTTAATTAAAAAGGCGTGGCGGGGGTGGCCCAAAGGGAGCCCGACGTAGACCGGCACATTGGCCTCGCCCTCTGATGTAGACTACCTTGCACCTCTAATTACCGCGGATCTGATTGTCAGCAAGGGATGGGCCGGAACAACAGAAGATAGAAGAACTGGCTGCACTGCACCCCAATAGCGGGCCACCATGAAAACAATAGCTGCATGGCCGTGGTCGGGGTTGGCATAGAGGCCGAGCACAACACGGTCACATATGGCATATCTCCACCTAACCTGAGAAGAACAGTGCTATCATTGTCACCCCATACTAAGACACTATTACCCGGGGACATGTCCGCAGCGATAGAGGAGGCGCCCGATACTGGTTGAGGCATTACCCTGCGCTCACGGAGGCTACCAGACCAGTGTCAGATGTGGCCTATGAGGCGTGGGGGGGGGGACCATTAGTATACTACTACCTGCATGACCAGATCGTATAATCGGCGCACCGGGGTGCCCCACCATACCGACGCACCATGACCAAAGATAAAACTTCTGGCGGGCCGACAAACAAAGTACCATGGATAAGTACACTGGAGCAGGGACCAAAACCACTGAACCTGAAGGGGCCTCCACCATGCCACCAGACAACACTGTGCTACTGGCAGCAATCACTCAGACGAGAGTGACACTAGAGGCTCAAATGGGTGCAGTCGGCTCAGCTGTATCACTGTTTCACCAACACCTATGAGGGGCAGTCAAACATCTCACAGAAGCGGATACCAGGGTCTCAGGAGTGTAGGATGCAGTCTTTATACTACAGTTGAAGGTCTCCTCCCTGGAAAAATGCACCAAAGGCCTTGCAACACGTGCTGAAGACGCCAAGGAGCGGACTCACAGGAACAATCTACGCCTGGTGGGCTTCCCTGAAAACTGCGAAGGCAAGGACGCCAAAAAGTTTATATTGGAGTGGCTGGCCTCATGGATGCCGAAGGAAGCCCTCTCCACCTGTTTCATTGTGGAACGTGCACACAGAGCCCTGTTGTAGCGCCCACCCCCCGGAGCACTGCCACGGCCCATAATAGCATGCATCCTTAACTATCATGACCGCGACTCAATCCTCAAACATGCCAGGTTAAAAGGAGTCCTATTCCATGACTCACAGAGAATCATGATATTCCCAGGTTACACACGACTGGTCCTGCAGCAGCTGCAGTCCTTCCAAGCAGCCAAGGTGTGGCTGCGGGAGCTCAAAATTCTATACTCACTCCAGTTTCCTGCTCGACTACGAGTTATCTATAACTCATGTACTCTGTTCTTTGACACTCCAGAAGACGTATTGAATTGGACAAATGAACAGGTATGACCTAAACGCCACATTCCTCCCCGGCGTGACTTTGACTCTTCGTCCAGTGAATCGCATCGCTGACGTGGGCAGTCAAAGGGTAAACAAAGACTCCGCTCTAGGTCCACATGGAGATCCAAGAGGCAAGACAATAAAAAGACAGCTTCAATGCAACATGAATAAACTTGAATCCGGGTCAATGGGAACTGAACTGAACAGTGCCTATTGTGATCAGGACAGCCACTGTTTAATATTTCTGGGCTGGAACGTCCAAACATACACCCTCTCTTTTAAAAGTTGCCATTATGGCCTATGGTATTCAGGGATCCATTGGAGGAATGCTCTGTAAAACCCCTTTTGGAGTCGATGTGGTGCTTCATCCGTGACAGATGCTTCAAATTTTCTGAGGTGTGGGGGCGGGTTGGATTATGGGTTAATTTGTTTATTTCTACCCAATGCTTAGACACTGTGGCAATAGATAAATACCTTACTGTGCGAATGCATCCTTACAATTGTTTCATGTATGTCAATGCCGTCTCTAACAACTGAAGCCCCACTGGGCCAACTACGTACCATGAGTTGGAATGTCAGGAGTTTACTTGATAAAGTCAAACACGGTGCAGTGCTCCGCCAAGCAAAGCGGTCAAAGGCTGCCATAGTAATGCTACAGGAAACGCATCTAATGGGCACCGAGACCCCCTGTTTGGCTCGCTTTGGCTATGGTCAGGTGTATCATGCGGGATTTGCTCGGGGCTCCAGGGGAGTTGCTGTGTTGATACACCACCGAATCCGTTCATATGTACACACCAATGGACGGACACACATGGGAGGTACATTATTGTCCAAGGTACTCTAGATGGAGAGCACATAGTAATAGAGCATTTATGTCCCCCCACCACTGTCACAAACATTCATAGAATGTCTACTGGACATATGGGTACACCTGCGGAATGCCTCGCAATTGTAGGTGGTGACTGGAACGATGTCAAGCATGTCTCTGCCGATAGAGGGCGCCCACCCGGAGCCGCATAGAGATCAAGAGAGTCCAAACTGCTTTCTTTTGTACACATGGTGGGATGGGATCACATGGAGGACGCTCCACCCACTCGACACAGGCTATACCTATCACTCCACCGTACCTAACACCTTCTCTCAGCTTGACTATTTATTCATACCAGGGAACCATACACAGAGACTAGCTGAGGCCCCAATCCTGCCCTGTGGGCTATCTGATCACTCCCCAATTATGACAATACTTATCATTGGGCCACACAGATGCCCATTTAGATGGAGGATGTCCCCATGGCACCTGCACCATCGGAAATATGGGGACCACATACAAAAAGCCAAGGCAGAATACTTTGACCTTAATATTGACACTGCCTCCTCTTCGGAGATACTGTGGGAAGCTATGAAACTTACAATAAAGGGGGTTGATATTAGCTACACTGCAGCGGAGCAGAAGCTCTGGACGTGTGAAATCTCCCAGTTATGAGCACAAGTAACAATGCCCGAAAGAAGCTTTCAAAATGGGGAAGCTCATACCGCTCGCAGAAATCTAAGATTCACTCAACAACAGTATCCGAACGAACTAATGGAAGAAGCCAAACGTACCTGGCTGGCATCTCAGAGTCGAATCTATCGGTGAAGTGATAAATCCAGCAAGTTATTGTATCGATTATGTAACCAGACCACAATGTCCACCCCCCCATATGGGATATATCAGGAGGGACCCTTACAGATCCAACAGAAATCGCAAATAGCTCTGCACACTTCCTTGGGGACCTCTATCGGCCCAGAGAGGTTATACATGTTTCACTAATCAAGAGTTTCCTAGATGATATACCACCACGTACCCTCCCTGAAGACGCGTGGGACTCCTTAGATACCCCCATCACCCTTCAAGATGTAATGACAGCTGTGTCCGAGTTATGTTATGTTATGTTATATGTGCTTGTATAGCGCTCGGCTGCCCCAGCGAAGGGGCGTCCCGGCGCTTACTGTATGGGAAGAGGACAGAGGATCGTGACAGAGAGGAAAGAAGGGAGGTTATTGTTGACAGAAGAGGTGTGTTTTGATTGCTTTCCTGAAGGTCAACAGATCTTGTATCCCTCGGATCTGGTGTGGGAGGCCATTCCAGAGTTTGGCGGCTAAATATTGGAAGGAGCGGCCACCCATCCTGGCTAGTTTGATGCGAGGTACCGTTGCTAGATTTTGTCCTTCTGAGCGTAGGGCGCGTCGGGGGACGTAGGTTGACAAGAGTGGGCAGAGCATGGGGGGGGAAGCCGTTTTTAGGATTTTGAATGCTAGGCATAGCGTTTTAAAGTGGATCCTTTTCTCCATAGGGAGCCAATGGAGTTTGATAAGGACGCTAGCCACAGACGTGTGGCGAGGGAGACCTACCAGAGCCCTGGCGGCGGCGTTCTGGATTCGCTGGAGTCTAGCTTTTTCTGCCACGTTCGCTCCTAGTAGGAGAGAGCTGGCGTAGTCCAGCCTTGAGAGGATGGCAGCTTGGACTATCATCTGACGGGTTTGGTGGTCAGAGAATCCTAGGATAGGTCTAAGGTTCCGTAAAATGCCGTAGCAGGTGGCTGCCACTTTTTTAGTATGGTGAGTAAATCTTAGGGCAGAGTCTACCCAGACTCCTAGGTTTTTGACACAGTCCTTGGGTTCAGGCGGTTGGCCGAGGTTTTCTGGCCACCAGTTGTTCCCCCAAGTGTCTGTCTTTTTTCCCACCAACAGCACCTCAGTTTTTCCGGCGTTGAGCTGGAGGTGAAATGAAATGAAAAATTGCATTTGTATAGCGCGTAACTACCCTGAGGCCTCGCAGCGCTTGAAGATAAAAATGGCTTAGCGCAGGCTCAGGGTAGATCAGCAGGATTTAGCAAACAAATGCGTTTTCAAGGCCTTCTAAAAGACAGGAGGTTGCTGTTTCCTCGGATGGCGAAAGGAAGGGCGTTCCAGAGTCTGGCCGCCGAGTGGGAAAAGGAGCGGCCACCCCTGCGGGCTCTATTAATTTTAAAAGAGGTGGCCAGCTGCAGGGTGCCAGAACGAAGGGAACGGGCTGGAACATAGGGCGTGACCAGAGAGTGCAGAATCGCTGGGCCTGCACGGTGGAAGGATTTGTGCAGAATGCACAAAGCCTTGAACTGCACTCTGGCAGCCATTGGGAGCCAGTGGAGGTCTTTCAGTGCCTTCCTCGCCGACTGCCGACGGGGCAAGTTGAACAGTAGGCGGGCCGCGCTATTTTGTGTGACCTGAAGCCTCTGAAGTACCGAGGCCGGTGCTCCCAGATAGAGAGCGTTCCCGTAATCCAGGCGGGAGAGAATCAGGGCCTGGACCATGATCCTCCTCGCCTGGAAAGGGAGCAAGGGGAGCACCCGCCGGAGCATCCTCATTAGTCCAAAGCAAGTGGCGGCAGTCTTGGTAGCCTGGACCGAGAAGTCAAGGGCGGTGTCAAGCCAGATCCCGAGGCTCTTTATCTGGGACCTAGGGGCGGGGAGAACGCCCAGACATGGTGGCCAGACGGATGCAAGAACAGACGGGGAAGGATTGCCGAGGAGAATGATGTCTGTCTTCTCCCCGTTAAGTTTCAGACAAGAGGCTTGCATCCATCTGGCAACAGCCTCTAGACAGGGGCCTAAGGTGTTGGATGATCCATCTGAGTGGTCTAGGGAGACCACCAGCTGCGTATCATCCGCGTAGGTGACAATACGCACACCAAAGGGATGGACTATCCTGTCCAGAGGTTCCATGTAGGCGTTAAAAAGGGTCGGGCTCAGGGAGGAGCCCTGGGGGACCCCGCACCTGAGAGGATGTTTGGGAGAGACTATCTCGCCCTCGAAGACCTGAAAAAAACGCTCACTCAGAAAGGAGGCAAGCCATTCTAGGGCCGCGCCCGACACGCCCATGCCAGCCAGTCGATGTAATAGCGTGGCATGGTTTACCGTGTCGAACGCGGCGCTAAGATCTAACAAGATAATGGCCACCTTTCCTCCCTGATCAAGAACGGTTCTTGCGTCTTCCGTAACCGCTAACAAAGCGGTTTCGGTACCATGTTGAGGGCGAAATCCTGTCTGGGAGGCACGCAACAGACGGTTGGACTCCAAATAGTCTGTTAAGATGTTATTAACGTGCCTCTCCAGCAGTTTACTCAGCCAGGGGAGCAACGAAATGGGGCGGTAGTTGGACAAGTTGCTCTGATCCAGGGTGGGTTTTTTGAGTAGTGCCCTCACCATGGCACATTTCCAGGAAGGTGGGACTGATTTGGAAACAATGGAAGTGTTTAAGGTTTCCAAAATGACAGGACGAATAACGTCCAGGGCCTTAACAAGGATCCGGGGGGGGTGCCGGGTCGTTGGGTGACCCGGAAGTGACTTTGGAGATTAGTCTGTCCAGACCACAGGCATCAAGAAGCGTAATTGTGTCCAACTTGCAGAGAGCCAGAGAGTCAGCTGATTTGTGTGAGATAGAGCTGGCGTTGGCCATGGGATTGCTAAAAGAGGAGTATATGGTCAGAATTTTCTTTGAAAAGAAAGCGGCCAGCTCATTGCAGCGGTCTTGTGCACCTTCGGCAGTAGGGCGCTCAGCCGGAGGAGAGATAAGGGACTTAGCTATCCTAAAGATTTCCCTGGGCGCATTGGCTGCTGCATTAATTTTCCCTTCATAGAAGAGGGCTTGCGCCTTTTTGATCTCTAATTTGTAGAGCTTCATTACAGCCCTATAATCCTCTTTCCTAGACTGAGAATGGTCCTTCCTCCATGCTCTCTCAAGTTTACGACACTCAAGTTTTAATGACCTTAGAGCGGGAGTATACCAAGGTGGGACTTTAGGTCTTCTAATAAGTTTACATGGGCGTTTGGGAAGAACCTGGTCGAGGGTGCTGGAAATCCAGTGATCAAATTTGTTAGAGGCAGAGGCAGGAGTCATAACCTTCCTCGGGGGATCTTGGACAAGAACAGCTGTCCAGTCAGTGAGGGGGAGTGAGGACCATTTCCTGCCCAGATGCTTGGTAGGAGCATCACAGGGGGAAGGAGGGTTGGAGAGCCAGGTGAAAGGTATCAAAAAATGGTCGGTCCAGGGTAGTGGAACAGGGGATTCTACATTAAGGTTGGTGTTACTATATATGTGATCAAGAAGATGTCCCTTCTTGTGGGTCGCCTGATGGCCTCTCTGGCAGAGGTCTAACGCTTGCAGGTTGACCCGTAGGTTATTGGCTGACGTAGCATGGGGGTCATCCAAATGGAGGTTAAAATCCCCAAGCAAAGTAAAATTAGGCGAGGTCACCACTGCGTTGGCAGTGAGGTCCGTGATCTGCGTAATGAAATTATTAGGGGAGCCAGGTGGACGATAGAGTAAAATGCCGGAGAAGGTGGTAGTGGGGGAAAAATCAAGCGCAAAATATAAACTCTCGCAGGTCGGCGAGAGATTTGGAGTAACACGACACTTAAAACTATCCCTGTATATGATGGCTAGGCCCCCGCCTCTCCCCGACTGGCGGTCGAGGCGCTTAAGGGTGTAGCCTTGAGGTGTGGCCCATGTTGTGGTCGGGTCATTGTCCATCTGGAGCCAAGTTTCCGTTAAAAATAGAGCATCAGGATTGAGCTCTTCAATCAACAGGTACAGCTCCGTGAAGTGTTTCGGTAGCGACCGACAATTGAGAAGGTAGTTCGCTGTCATCCATTCTGTGATGTCAACGAGGGTTTGTTGGAATTTTTGGGCGCTGTGGCCACTTTCATCATTTAATGCCACCACCAGCTGTGTGTCGTCAGCGTAGGATACAAGAGACATTCCGTGCCTCCTGGCTACCTCTGCCAGGGGTTGGACTTATACATTGAACAGGGTGGGGCTAAGAGCTGACCCCTGGGGCACACCCTGTTCAATGGGGCATTCCCTGGAGAGATAGGGGGGAGTGGAGACTCGAAATGATCTGCCTGATAGAAAGTCTCTGAACCAACCAAGGGCGAGTCCTGATATCCCAACCTCCTTTAGCCTGAACAGCAGGACCTCGTGTGACACCGTGTCGAAGGCAGCACTGAGATCAAGTAAAATCAGTGCTGCCGTTCCGCCAGAGTCTAGGATGGTACAGAGGTGTTCTGTCACACTTAGTAGGGCTGTCTCGGTGCTATGTCCAGCCCGGAATCCATGTTGTGACCTGTCCAAGATGTGATTGGAGGATAGGTATTTAGTCAGGATGGCGTTTACATGGGCTTCTGCTACCTTGGCTGGCCATGGGAGGAGGGATATCGGTCTAAAGTTTTCGGGTAAGTTAGGGTCCAGCGTGGGTTTTTTAATGATAGGTGATATCCAGGCTTGTTTCCATTTGGAGGGGATTATGGCTGTAGAGAAGGACTTGTTAATAATGTCTCTCAGAGGGCCTAGAACTGCTATGTCAGCTTCTCTGAAGGTTTCGGGTTTGAGAGGGTCTGCCGGTGAGCCAGACTTGATTTTATTACAGATTTTAGTAAAATCTTCTTGGCTAAGAGCCAGGATGCTAGAGAGGTTGGGACTGTTGGGGTCGTTCGATGGAATGAGGTCAGGAGTGGAGGGGAAGGTGCTGGCGGGCCGTGGCCCTGGTCCCGATGAGTTTTAGAAAGCGTTCATATCCCAATTGGGCCCTCATCTTCTCAATGTTGTTCAGGAGGCGGTCGAGACGACGCGACTGCCATCAGACTAGCCGCATGCTGAAATTTTGGTTTTTCCCAAGCCGGGTAGACCACCTGAACAACACTCCTCTTGCCGCTGAATATCTCTCTTAAACATTGAAGCAAAAATCCTCCTCAAAATTCTAGCGAATCTGCTAATACCCCATCTTTCAGACATTGTCCATTTGGATCAAGCGGGCTTTAAGCCCCATCGTTCTACCCGTCACAACATTCAGAGGGCCCACAATGCACTCACAGTAGTGGATCACCTGGATAGACCGGCAGCCCTACTATTGGTAGATATGGACAAAGCCTTTGACTCTATTAACTGGACCTATCTATTTGCACTCCTACCACTTTATAATTTTGGCCCACAGTTTATAGCGTATGTCAAACTCTTATACACCGAATAGACAGCTACGGTTCGTATCACAAATGGCGTTTCGGCCCCTTTTTCAATCGGACAGGGAACGCAACAGGATTGCCCACTTCCCCCTCTTCTTTTTGTGCTGGTCATTGAGCCACTGGCCATATGGGTCCGGAAAGATGTGTTGGTTCGGCGGTTTGAATGGACGGCTGATATATCAGATCGTATAGCATTGTATGCCGATGATATACTTTTCTTCCTCACAGATCCATATAAAACAGGCCCTAGAATACTGCAGATCTTTGGGGAAACTTCAGGTTTATATCTGAACCCACAGAAGTCCACTATCTGGCCCCGTGGGGCACCTTGGAGCGCAACAACTGGGCCGACAATCTTAAACTGGCAACTAACGGACTGTTGTATCTCAGGGTTTTTCTATCCGAGAACTCCGAAACTTCATGGGACCGGAATCTGGGCACTGTTACCGAAAAGGTGCGATCCAGCACGCAGATCTGGGCTGGACTCCCCTTGTCTCCATATGGGAGGTCCGCCATCTTCGAGATGGTTTGCCTTCTGCAGCTACTCTATCACCTACAGAACCACCCACACCCTATCCCATCCCCTTGGTTTAAACATATCAATGCCGTATTGGGACAATTCTTATGGGGGGGGGGGGGGTGCATCCCGGGTAGCGCTTCACACTTGTTTTTAATCCATGTACTGCGGCGATATCGTGGCGGCAGATATGTAAATGTGTGCGACTTGTAAAGCGCACGGCTGCCCGTAAGCGTCCCGGCGCTGAAGACCGCTGGGGAACCCGTCCTGGCTTTCTCTGTGAAATGGTCCCTTCTGGGTATCTCCAAGGTGAAACCAGGCATCCCCGGCGTCTGTGGGGGGCCGTTGTAGAGATGAGGCAAGCTTAATGCCCAGAGTTGCCGAGTGTGATCCCTGGTTAGAGGAGGCACCGAGGCGAGAATTGTCGAGTCCGCTGACCCTTGTCCACGGCCCTGCCGCGTCGGGTATTGAACCCTGGTCCCGGGCCGTTCTCTGCTTCCGGGTCTGCAGCCTCTAACCAGTGAGCCACACCACTCCAGATATGCAGGCTTATATTGCGGCATCGCACCAACAGGTAATAAATGACTGGCGTTATGGACCCGGTGATGATCTGACAGCGTCACAACACTAGAGACACTCAAAAACACTTGGCAGGTCGATGTCGGCCCCCTGGACACGGACGATTGGACCGAGGCCTTGAAGTCTCCCCGGGGTGCAGCCATATCTTCCCGATTGCGACTCATTCAATTTAAATATTTACATACAGCATATTATACAACACACAGACTGTGGAGAGCGGGCCTGATTGACTCCCCATGTGTCTAAGATGTCACAATGAAGAAGGCTCTTTCATACACACAGTTTGGACATGCACGCCACTGGATGGGTTCTGGTCGGGGTTATTGACATGCCTAGCAGAAGTACTTGGATGGGAATTATCTAGATCCCATAGGTTCATACTACTACACATTAGATCCCATAGGTTCATACTACTACACATTACAGACACGATTGGTGGTAACAAAAACAAGAGACACCTCCTTTGTCTCGGCCTTACCATCGCCAAGCGAGACATTGCTAGATCATGAAAATCGTAAACACCGCCTACTTGTAGAGCCTGGTGACATGGAGTGGACTTCTGTATGGGATTGGAGATCCCGGTTTTCCAGGCACGAGGGTGCCCACAAAAACATCCTAAAATTTGACAAAGATGGGTGGATTACCAGGGACTGGTCTTACCAAGACAGGTAACGATGGCGGACACTATTGACTCTGAAATTCAGACATATGACGCACAGAAGTGATGTATGCGGAGTGACAAGACTTTCGAATTATGTATCATATCTAACCACTGTATATGTAAAGGTTATATGCTAACTCATTGGGATTATGTTTGTTATAAAATTGTCATATTTTAAAAGTATACACTATGATGATGTCTGTATGTGCCCCGTAAGGGATGACTCAATACTGAAAATATGCTAATAAACTATGATATAAAAAACGTTCATAAGGTTACACTAGTAACATTCACAAAGGTGGTTGCTCTAATTTAACCTATTTAGATTGATTCCCTGCGATAGAATACCAAGGCTGATCTTTCTTAAACTAGTTTGGAACCTCTGATCCTAGTCTTAAGTGCAAAACAAGCTGTAAACACATTTCTCCCCAATTTTACATCCAGCCTTGCTATTCTATTGAAGATTTCAATGAAGCTGCGTGCCCATCTAAATCAAATTTCCTCTTATCTCCTCTCTGGTCTCCCCGACTCTTCCTCCCTTAGGACTGCAAACCCTTTTGTGGTCGTGTAAATGAAAACCGCTCTACTGCAGCTCTCTGTGTTCCTAAAAATCTGAATGCAGCACCTTTGCATGCAGTTACAGGCACTCATATAATGAGTCATACAATTTCTCTTCATGTTTTAAATGAAACACATGCACTGTGAAATTAGTGGTTTCTCAATGCTCCCATTCAAAATCCAGCGGTGACTGGCAGCAAAAAAGGGCAGGAACCATGCAAAAAAATGTGTTTTTTTTTTACAATAAGCTTCTTTCTTTTCATTTTCTTTTCCACTTGTAACCTGCTTTTTGTACTTTTCAGATCGTCATCGAATAGAAGAAGAGGAGGATGAGGAAGACGAGGTAGATGACATCAAAGTTTCATCATTTCAGGCAGATTTGAAGGAACTGCTACCCAGTGTGAAGGTGTGGTCAGATTGGATGCTTGGATACCCTGATACCTGGAACCCACCCCCTACCTCCCTAGTGCTCTCCAACGAGTAAGTTTCTAATTCTGTGGCACTCCTTTAGATTCCGCCCACGGTCATCTCTTATACTTTGTGTCATTGTTCAGCCTTTCTACGCAATTGTTATAACCTACATGGTTGATAAATGTGTAATTACAGTCTCTACTCTTGCTGCATTCACCTGCAATTTGTAAACGTCTGATAATTTGAAAATAAAGATTTCTGATTGATACTTCTAATGGCAGATTCCTCACCATAAGAATATCCTCAGGCAGCAGGTCGGATGTGGAGACTTTTCTCAGCAATACACCTGCTTGCTAGGTGGTGCTGTGTGGCTCAGCAGTGACTGTGTTCCACAATGGAAAGTAATGGAGCAGAGGTGCTTGGAAGAGGCACCCTTGCGTGCCTTGAGTTCCTTTCTTTCCAAGCCCTTCAATGTAGATCCGAAGTTCTTCTCCCAACTATGTCGGTTTTCCAAAGCCTTTCAAAACTTTATAGCGTGCATGTACCAATGTCAGGATTCAAGCTGTGCCGTGACTAAATGAAACAGATGTTGGTCTCAGACCCATCAACACGTGCCTCTGGTTCTTAGGCTACTGTCATTACTCGAAATTGTGCAATAACTGCACCCTCCTGCACCTGAAACCAACCTGGGAGTAGGAGGTGAAACTCTATGTTGCAAAACATCAGAGGAAGTTGTAGTCAAAATATAGATCTCGCTCCAAGTGGCAGGGACATTCACAATCCCATTCGATGGGTCAGTATCGTT
The DNA here is from genome assembly GCF_964261635.1 of Lissotriton helveticus. Taxonomy (NCBI): domain Eukaryota; kingdom Metazoa; phylum Chordata; class Amphibia; order Caudata; family Salamandridae; genus Lissotriton; species Lissotriton helveticus. Next base: position 388,691,565 of record NC_136061.1, read on the forward strand.
TGAAGTCTTGTTCCCACTAAATGTTTTCCAGTAAGTCGAGCTCAAAAGTGTGTCATAAGCGCAGGAAGGCTAAGTAACTGTGAAGCGCTCTGATACCCTATTGGGTCATATCCGTGCTATATAAAACACCAAATAAATAAGTGTGACTCGATCCCATTACAACACTTGAAATGAGGGAAGAAGGCACGAGGGTGCCAATCCAATGGCCACACTCCACAAGCATCTTCCGACTGATCTTGTCTCACAGTTGTTCCTGTCACATTCTCAATTCCCTATGGCTGTTATCGATCTTGGATTTAATTACAGCCTTCATAAATACAACAGACTTCCTCTCACTAGAATTTGGCCTCATGGACTCACAATGGGCCCCAGTTCAACTTCCTCTGGTGCGCCCTCCATTTGCACCAACTGACCCAGTGAGAACCATGCCTGCACCGCACCGGTTCATACTTCCACTCTGGACCAAGGATCCCATGCAAGTCCTTTCTGTACCGACTTATCCACCACAAGCCCAGAACCCGGTCTCAATGCAGCTATCTGACCATCAGTTGTTGCTCCTGGCCTACCTCGCATTAGGAGATCAGAAATGAATAACCAGACTCTTCAACATGTGCTGCGACGCCTGTACTATCCATAGGCTGGAAGCCTTATTTGGATCTAACTCTGACAAAGCTCATGATAAGCACAATTTTCCTCATGACACTGATGATGGTTAGGAAGCAGACAACCTGCTCCCCAACCTTACTATTTTGATGAAGGGCTGTTATTGAATTTACAAGTGGGCTAGATACAGCTCTACAATTTCCACCTGGTCACCAACTGAAAGAAATGCGTAATTTCCACCAGTTGCGCTAAGGGCTGCAAAAGTGATGGATTTGCAGTTGCTTACTGTTGAAACAAAATCCTACAGCCAGGTCTACTTCTTCTGAGGCTCTTACAAACACCCTTAAGGACTCTTGGTCTAAGCTGTGCTTGGGCCCTCCAATCAACCTGTTGGCGGTCTACATTGGCCGACACAGATGAAAGGAATTTCCTGACCAGGCACCCTACGCCTGAAAGCCTGGTATTACATGCGCCAATGAGTAAAGTCACCCCTAATGTTTTTCCAACCTGTCCTCTTGATCGTCAAAATATATTGATGCCTCCTGAGAGAGATTTCTCTCTTAAGCCAGTTTGGCCTTAAGTGCTTTGAATGTGGGGTGCGTTTTGGGCATGTTCACCCATGCTTTAAGTGATATGGCAGCGAAATCTTGGTGACCATCCAGGAAGACATCCGAGCCTCACTGGCTCAAACAATAGATGAGGGCCAGGAAACAGCAAATTATGTCTTGCATTCTGATTTCAACATTACGGACTATGGTGGCAGGGGTAGTGGCTGCAGTGTTGTTATTAGAAGGCACACCTTGATGTGGTCAACTGGTACGCCTCGTAAAACCATTGGCGGCTTTAATGGCGTTTGGGGAGAAGGCTGATTTAGTGCTTGAATGATTTAAGAACAACAGAGCCATGGCATGATCCTTGGAACTCTTGGCTCCTGCCAAACAGTTTCATCAAGAGTACAGGAACTTTGAGGGTTAGTCAAGGGCACTAGCCTCCTAGCAACACCGACCTTACAAACCTGTGCAGCAGCAGCATGGCAACTCCTTTTGGGGCAGAGGTCCCGGCTGCTGCAGAGGACATTTACATCAGCAGGGATACGTCTTTACTGCTGCCAAACAGCTTTAACATTTCTTCACAGGCACATGCTCAGTAGGAAGGAGGCAGCATATGATGTTTCCTCCCCAGCTGGAGATCCATCACATAAGGCAGATGGGTCTTACAAATCATTAAAAATGGCTACACCCCTTCTATTTGTTTTCCCGTTCTATTTTCCCACATTCATCATCAGAGTAACTCAGTGCATCGTTCTGCTCTCTTGGTCCAATGTACCGACTTTTGGCTGACTAAGGCTGCTATAGAGTGGGTACTGGCTTTAAAGATAGGGAAGGTGTGGCGTTTGGCTCCTCCCTTTTCCTGAATAGGAACGGATGCTTCAGGTTTATATGGGACTTCTGCCCACCGAATGCCTTTCTGCAGAAAGATAGACTTATGATGCTTACCCTGCCTCCAATTCTTTCTGCTCTGTACCTAAGAGATTGTATGGTGCCCCTGGACTTGCAGGATGTGTATCATATACACTGTCTTGCAGCCCACATGCATTATCTGCAGTTCAATATGATTGAAACTTCCAACTTGCCTTTCTCACCTTCTGCCTTACCTCGGCTCTTTGAGTGCCCATGAAAGTGATGGCAATGATCACTGCCCATCTTTAGGGATACGTTTGTTGCTGTTTCTAGTTGATTGACTGCTGAAGATTCTCTCATCGCAGTTATCCATAGACCATCTCTGTTCGGCCAAACTACTGACATCTTTGTGATTTTCCTTCAAAAAGTTAGTCACCCCACCCATGCCCCATGCTAAAGATTCCTTTCATGGGGGCTATCCTTGACACAGTGGTGTCCAAAGTTTTTTGCCACTGCAACTCTTTTGGGACATTCATCCAGATGTTTCGTGTTCAATCCCGGATCTCAGTAAGCACATCTCTGAGGCTTTTTGGACACCTAGCCTCATGTATCCTCCTTATCCCAAACTCCAATAGCGTATGTGGGCCCTGCAGTGAAACCTCCTGTTTTAGTGGGTCTAGCATCCTCACAAACAACATGACTGCCGACAACAGGCAGGCAGAAGAGACTCCTAGGTCATGTGCCAGATGCTTTTGTCTATGGAAGTGTTTGGACCAGCAGAACATCTTTATGGTAACCAACCATCTAGCAAGATCTCTGAATGCCAGAGCAGATGTCGGCTGGTGGATCACAGTTGCAACCTCCACCCTGATGGGGCAAGAGGCATCTTAGGCCAGTAAGGCATGTCCTGGTTAGATCTATTCTCTAGCAAGAACAGGTCAACTCTACTGCGTACTGGTGCTTTTTCCGGAAATTTCAGTGGGAGTTGCATTCAGTCTATGAAGGAACACAGGTCTCATTCCTGCCACTATCTCTTCTCTCCTCTCCTGCATTGAGTTCTGAGGAAAATCAGGGCGGACTAAGTCATCTTAGTATACTATGGACTGAGCCAGGAGAGTACGGTATACAGAACTCCTGAGCATTTGCCCTCAGATCCAGCTAACGCTTCGGGAAGACGTCCTGTCTCACTAACAGGGGAGAGTCCTGGATCTGAGATTTTGCAACCTACACCTCAGTGCAAGGAGATTGAGAGGCAACAGTTAAATGTACTCAAACTTCTGGCCACAGTATTCGATGTTATCCTTGCAGCCTAACACCCTTCTACAAAATTCATCTACACTGGGCGAAGTTAGTTGCCTGGTGTAGAGCTCGCCATACTTCCCTTCTGCAGGCAAAGCTTTAGAATGTGGTAGTTTATCATTGGCCAAGCAAAACGTTGCAGTGGGCACAGGTAAGGGTTATCTGCCGGCTTTTGGCTTTTCTGGGTTTATCTGATCAATTATCTCTAATTAAATCACCCGTTGTGATGCATTTTTGCAAAAGTCTGACTTGCATGTTTCCCCTGAATGCCGCAATGGAACTTGAACGTAGTGTTCACATTTTTTACATGCAAGCTTTTTGGGCCAGTGCTCAGCTTCTCATTGATACTACTAATTTACCAAACAGTCCCCTAATTGCCATTACCTCTGTTCATCACTAGATTTAAAGTAATTTGTGCTCTTCATCCTACCGCCATACACCACCTTCTTTCTGGACAAGTTAGTGCTGAGATGCCTTTCAAGGTTTGCCTATCTGTCACTTTGCAAAAAATTTCGCTCCACCTCGCCCTACAAAGGAGGATAAACTACATCAATTCGACCCTGAAAATGCCTTGAGCTTTCACAGGAGATCATCATACAGATGGATCATTCTGGATGCTGATTTCCTACCTATAGAATATTCCCAGACACTTGGCTCCGGAAGCGACACAATGGTGATGCCATACAGTGCCCACCCTAGAGCATCAATATCGTACCTTTTGATCACCCTTACACGTGGATCTGGAACACACTCCCATCATATTTTGACATTCTCCTTAAAGAATTTGATCAAAGTGCTCATGGATGTCATCGGCTTTAAAGCCCTGTCATGATTGTGACACGCAAATGACGTACACTAAACCTCACAAAGATTGCTTGGGGTGCTTGCACTCCAAGACCATTAACGAATGTGGAGCCAAACTGTTCATGGCTCCTGTCCTTGATAAGCACTGGCTCGATGCCATTCATGCTAGTCTAGGTCCAGATCGCAGTCTGTCTTCTCCCTCCTCCAAAATCTTCAACTGAAAACAATAGAAGAAGAGCCATGGATTGACTAGTCACTGAAACATCACTCCCATTTGAGAGGTAAATCCCCTCAATGCTCTCCGCCTCCCATGGAGTCGCCTCCAAACCCAAACTGATAGAGATCACTACTCCTCTGGAGCCTTTTCCACTGGAGCCACCTGCACCTCTTCCAGACCCAAGTCCTGCTCTAGTGCTTCTTAGGCTTACCCTGAGTTCCTGGCACCGCCACCAACTTTCTTCATGAAAGCCATGCTGGAAATATTTATGTGTGCAGCAGTCCTCTCTGCAGTGCCTGCTGGACCCCTGGGACCTTTTGGGACTCTGTTCGGAGTATCACACTCATTGCCAGATACTATCCCGGACTACACAGACAACAGCAGCGTGGCAGCCAATCTCCTACCGTTTCTGTCGTCCTGCCTTGGAGCAGGCTTGTGGTTAGATACCTCTCTGGAGGAAGCAATGGACTGCCTCTCATGGCCAGCTCCCACTCAGGTTGCCTCATATAATGTGGTGTTAGGGAAAGCAGCTGATGTACTTGAGCATCATTTGTCCACTGTCAAGACTAAGGCCAGCATCATGACAGAGGCTCTACAACCACTCCTTGCACCGGCGCCGCTGAGCCTTTACTGCCTTTAGCTGAAGCCATGTTGGACCCAGTCGTTCAGTTCCGGGGAAGCCCTCCATCGCACCAGTAGTTACAAGTTAATGGCAAGAAGATACATGCCAGCCCAGCAGATCTAGTATTTCTGTCAGTCTACATGGTTTCAGAAATCTTAGTTGTGTTGGCTTCTTTGTGCACTAAGCAGAATCCGGGATGTTTTCTGGCAGTATCCCCAGATGGAGAGCAGCTGCCTCTCTAGAAGTGAATTTTATGCTGGCAGGCGGCACCCGTTACGCCACAAAAGAAACTGGTGGAGCTACCTGCAAAGGGCACATTTAAAGTGTGTGTGTGTGTGTGTGTTTATATCTATCTGTAGGTACACACGTCTACCTGTGTACATTTGCTTAAGATGTTCTAATTTGACTTTGTGTTTATATATCTATATACAAGTAGATATATAATCACATAGATATAAAACCAGATTTAAACATTTGAAGCAAATATGTAAGATCATATATTGTCTCAAAGAATCACTGCTCTGCAGTGAAAGGTCACTGGGCAAATTAATGCATGCGGCAAGGTGAAGTGTCTGTTTTTTGGTCTTGCACCTCTCAGCTATGTTGGTGGGGTACAAGGGAAGGGGGCAGGAGCAGTAGCATGGGCCCGACCTGGCAACTTTCTAGTAACACCAGTGATAGAGAGTCAAAGGAACTGGAAGATCTGGGTAAGAAAGACTTTTCAGCTGGCAGCCTGTGCTTGCTCCCTAAATGCAGTCTGTTCGCTGGGAAGGTACTACCAAAGCTGACTGGACATGGTACAAATAGTGTTGAACATCTAATAGACCACTTCGCTAAGTTGGTTTGGGATGACCTGGATTCCTCTTGGCAGGTCATTAGAGCAGGGATTGATATTGCAGATTCTGCTGTTAGGGCCTTGGGGTCGGAGAGGGCGGGGTGGAGGAGGTCTTCTGTGGCACTGTAGAGGCATGCATGTTTCGGGTTGACTGGCGTCTTCGGTGATGTCAGCCTTGATGGACATGCTTTGTGATGGAGCAATGCTTTTTGCGGACAAGGTGGAAGCCGTGCTCGAGTGTTTTGAGGTTGGCAGAGCTACGGCTCAATCTTTCTTTCATGATTAATCGCTCCAGATCTTGGCAGACAACAATGTAGTTAATCAACAAGCAGGGAAGAGTGGGATCTCAACTTCTATGCTGGTAAGTATTGACAGTCTGGGCATGGGCACTCTTGCATAGAATTTGGCTAGTCGCCAACTGTGTGGCTGGCTCTTTGAACACAAAAGCCAGCAACCTTAGTCAGAGTCTTATTGCAGCTCAAGAGTGACATCTTCACCCAGAGGTGGTTTGAAACATCTATGTCTTGAGGGGCACATCACATGTGTATCTGTTTGCCACTCATAGACATGCCAGTTGTCTGCAGTTCTGTGACCTTCAGTGTATGCTGCAGGGAACTCTAGGGTATACATTTCGACTGAAACAGAATTTTCCACTTTACTAGGCTTTTCAACCCATACCATTTCTTCCTTGGTTCTATGAAAGATTTGTCAGGACAGAGCCAAAATCCAAGTCTGTTTCATTGCCCTGAACTGGCAGAGAAGGCTGTGGAATGCAGACCCTGTACCCCTGCTCAGTTTTCCTCTCAGGGAGGACTTTCTTTGCCACTCGGAGGGTCAGGTATGAAACCTCAACTTCCAGAGCCTCCACCTTCATGCCTTGCAATTGAGCTGGGGCAATGGAAAACTTTACAATTGCTTCTTCGGTTGGTCGATTTCCTTTCAGCCTGTACCTTCACCAAGAATATCTACCCCAGCAGTTGGAACAAATGTGTTGCTTGCTGCGCAGAACACGGCGTTAACCCCTTGAAGGCTCGCATGTCTACAAGTCTTTCAGTTTGCACTTTTTGCCCCAGCAGGGCTGTGCAGTGGGTACTCAGCCTTCTGGACTAGCCAGCCCTGTTAAAGAGCCCAGTAATAGGATTTTTGAAGGAACTCACAAACCTTTTTTCACACATTCCTTTTGTCATGCCAGAATGGGATTTGAACCTGGGTCGACCTTTGTGATGGCTGCCCTGTTCGAGCCCTTACATGGTTGCCATTTTAGACTGCTGACTCTGAAAAGTGTTTTACAGTTGCTGTTAATTTTGTGAGGCATGTCAATGAAATGCAAGTGCTGAGCATTCGCCTACCTTACACATGCTTCTTTCGTGCCAAGTTGGTCCTACAAATTAAAGTAGCTTTCCTTCCTAAGGTGGTGACCCCTTTCCATCAGGGGCACTCTTTTACTCTTTCCACTTTTTACTTTCCACCCTATCCCGCCAATGAGGAGGCGAGACTACACCAACTAGACCCCCAAAAGAACAGTCAGTTATTACATCAACTGTACAAAACAGATCATAATTGACAGACCGCAAGAAGGGCAAGACTGTCTAGAATAGCAATGTTGTGCTGGATAGTTTAATGCATCCAGGTGTGCTATGCCTGTCTGATGAAGGAACCACCAGATAGAATCCAGACCCATTCCACTAGGGCAAAGTCTTCTACTTACTTACGTGTTGGTCAGGAATGTTTCTATGGCTGAGATCTGTTTTGTTCCGCCATGGGGTTGCCTTCCCACGTTTGCCAAGCATTATTTTCTGGATTCGGAGGTGAGTAGGCAAAGTCCTTTAGCATACTTAGCGCTCCAGGATTTCCACATTCGAACAATCCTTGAGATTCACAGCCTGGAAGGCACTGCTTTGGAATCTATTAAACAGATGAAGAATCTGCAGGTAGGAATATCTGTCAGAGGAAAACTTTACTTAACTTCAGTAACGACCTTTCTTGTTGATACTGCAGTTATCTGCAGATTACTTCAGAAACCCACCGGCCCCCCTTTCTGAAGGATGATCATAACGTTCAGTAGAAAGGTTTGAATTAGATTGCTGCACTGTGCTACCTCGATTGATGTAATTCCTCGTCTCTGCCTCTCAGGGTATGGGAAAAATGGACGGGAAACTAATGTTGATTCAATAAGGTGGGCGCTATGGCTCCAGTGATTTCACCCTCGCATCACTTCAGGCGTTGAGATGGAGCCAAACCACTGTACCTGCAAATTAGAAATATTGAATATTATAGGTCCATTGTGGTGCCTAGAGATATTCCGTAGATGAGCAAACATCATGTAGAGTGTCCAAGGTAGGAAGTTTTTCTTTCTTATCAAGAATGTAAAAATAATATACTGTATATGGCATACAAAATAAATAATGTTCTATGTGTAAATGATTCTAAGCATTGGCCCAAATATATGTTGAGAGGTCCATAGAAAAAGGAACAGTGTTATCCCATGAGTGGAGGATTCTTCCTGAGCATCTATGGCAAGCCTATTGAACTCCAGGCTTAACCTAATGAAATAGATGATTGAGCCGATTATGCAAGGAATGCAGTGACTTGACACAATTGTCAATAACGTAGGTAACTGCATATAAATCCATGCTCAGCTCGTACCCCTCAACACTAGCTTGTGCAAAGCTTGAGGGCAGACATGTAGTCCTGCAAAATCATATATCCACTTCTTTAGCAGAGGAAAGGAAGTAACTGTATTCCTCTGTGGCTTGTAGGGGATGCACTTCATAAATCATCCTCATCGTACGTCCTGTTTAAGGATTAAAATTAGATCTTGCATTCCTGATTGGTACATTCAATGATTGTTCATATGTGGTAGGTGATACCAAAGGGGATGATGGACGGAGTGTTTGAGCAACAGTCAACTGATCTGGGTTTAATCCATCCCCATTCTTTAGCTTGTTCGCCCTAAATTAGCAGGGTATGCCCAGACGTGGGTCCCTTGCTTACTCTACCACTGGATTCAAGATAGCCTGGCTGATGAGGATTATGAATCCGAAACCGGTCCCAGGATGCTTGTTTCCGGTCCAGGGAAGACATGGCTTGGTCCATCATCCCCTTTGGTATCGCTTGGCAGTTCGGGCTGGACTGTTCCCATGAGGCATAGGGTCAGACTGATTTGCATATGGCCATGTCTGAACTGGGGTGGTGGAGTGAGCTAATGAATGGTGATGGATTAAACCCAGATCAGTTGACTGGGGGTGAGTGTTTGATTTGCTCAAACGCTCTGTCCTTCATCCCCTTTGGTATTGCTTGTCCGGTCCAGGGAAGTCATGGCTTGGTCCATCATCCCCTTTGGTATCGCTTTGTTTGCCCTAAGTTGGCAGGGTATGCCAAGACGTGGTTCCCTTGCTCACTTTACCACTGAATTCAAGATAGCCTGGCTGATGAGGATTATGAATCCGAAACCGGTCCCAGGATGCTTGTTTCCGGTACAGGTTAGACATGGCTTGGCAGTTCGGGCTGGACTAATCCCATGAGGCACAGGGTCAGACTGATTTACATATGGCCATGTCTGAACTGGGGTGGTGGAGTGAGCTAAAGAATGGTGATGGATTAAACCCAGATCAGTTGACTGGGGGTGAGTGTTTGATTTGCTCAAACACTCCCTCCATCATCCCCTTTGGTATCCCATATGTGGTAGACATCAGAGAAGTGTTTAACAGTTCAGATGGATGGCTGTCCTTTTTAGTTCCAGCCTAGAGTCAGCGGGTATGCGCTGCTCTGCGAGGCTTTCTATACTGGAGTACGGAATAGAAGCCCCGCCCACTCTCACCCATATTTGTCATTGGCTTGTGTCATTGTCCTTCGTAAATGCTTGCTTCCTGTCCATTGTGGCACATTTTTCGTTTTAAACACTTCTAGAGACTTCTAGCCACAGATTTCTCATTTTGAATACTTCCCAGGCATCCAACTGAATCCAGAAACATTTCAGTACTACCTTTGCATGCCGGAAGGTGACGCCTGCGACTCTTCATGGATGCTTTTCTACTCTGGAAATCACATGTGGCGTCCATACAGGTGCCACCCCGTGCGCCGACAACAGTTAATTTCTTTCTGTGCCACCAGACACAGATCCACAGTTCCCTTTGTGTCTCTCAGAGACATTACACCTCAGCATTTCTCAAGTGTGCAAGCGATCGGGGGACACATGGCAAAGCTCTATGTCACCAAGCACAAAAGGGCTCCTCTTCTTGGCCACTCCAAGTCACAGTCCACGTGCGAGGTTCATTCCTGATCTCATTCCTGTTCCTGGAATCATTGGAGCCACTCAAGGGACTGGTCTTTGTCCCGCTCCAAGTCATCAGGTAATTCCAAAAGGAAAACAAGAATTGAAATAGGACTCTGATCCCTCGCACCACTCATTTGCCTGAGCAGGTTCGGATGCAGTGCCACTTCTCACAATCTTACTCCTGAAGTCAACCGACTTCAGAGCCAACCCCGCAAATCATGCTGCACAATCTGATTTTTTGGAGCCAAACGCCACACCGATTCAGATCAAAGCTTTCGACCGGCAGATTCCCCCTCAGTGCTAGTAGGACCTATGAGCCCATATTGTCTCTGGCTCCACTTTCTACTACTCTTCTGGCCACAAGAACAGTGCTGACCCGGGTGCTTTTGCGCTAGTGTCCTCTCCATCGATGCTGGAGTTGGGGGACCCAATCGCTCTCCAGAATCAAGTCTGTGCTAGTCTGACCTGAACCAAAGTTGCGGCTGATTCCGCCTGAGGAGCCTCTCCCCCGATTGGATATACCAGCTCCTCAAGGGAGGCAGCCCACTTAGCATTCCCTCTTTGACACTAATTCTTATGACAACAATTTAACCAGGGTGATGTCTGCTCAACCCTATATTGATGACAATTGATATGAGGACCTGCAGACGGTTAGTGGTCTCGATACCTCTCCGGAGATGACAAATTGCCAGGCACCATCCCCCAGCTCCGGCCACCTGCTTTCCATTCCCAGCACCCTTCACCTGACATTCTTGAGGTACAAACCTCTATGAGTTGTTCTAATGTAAACATGTTTCCTACCAGTCCCTCTGGCAGGAATTCTAAGCGAGCGGAAAAGTTTGGCAAGCTAGTCTCTTCCTCCATCTGCATGGCCATCTGTTATGTCAACGTCAGCAGCTAGTTGGGCAGCTACTCGCACATCTTTTGGGATTCGATGGCACAAATCCTCCCTGGTGTGCCAGTCATCCTCTACCCTGTCCTTGATCTAGCAATCAGGATGGTCTTAATGCCGCCAAATACATGATTTGTTGGCTTGGACGCCACCTATTGTATCGGTACAGCCATTGGCAACAGTTTTGCCATTCGCCGCCATGCATGGTAGCGATCAGCTGGGTTCTCCAGTGACATCCATTCCTTCCTGATGGACAGGCCTTTTGACAGGACGCACCTGTTTGGGGATCAGACTGATTCCGCTCTCGAGCAATTTAAGACAGCAGTGCTAGTGCTGTCTCTCTGGCCTTTCTACCCATCCTAGCCAAACGCACCAGTTCAAACGCTCTAATTGGGGTTGCAGAATAGGCACCCCTTACTGTCAGCCTATCCAGCCCCCTCAGTGGACCCAGCAGTTTTGCAGTCAGCGTGCTACCCAGCCCATCACCCCTCCCAACATCGCCTCACCTGCCAAACCTCTTTGGCAGGCCCTTGACAGAGCACAACCACCAGTCAGGCGATCACTTTGGATAGGTGGGTCCTGCAGATAGTTCTCAGGGGTTATGCTGTACTATTTCTTTCCCGCTGTGCCTCTTACTGCCCTCTACAATGCAGACTAACGTCTATCTCTCCATTTTGTGGCACAAAGCCCTTTTGGTGAAAGGGGCTGTCTAGAGGGTGCCGGCAGCAGAAGTAGTGTGTGGTTATTCCTACCTGATACCCAAGAAGGACGGAGTCCTTTGGACTATCTTGGACCTGCACTCTCTCAATGCCTTCCTTCAAAATGAGACATTCATGATGGTCACACTGGCCCAGATTCTGTCTGCCCTCTACCCTGGAGACTGGATGGTGGGGTTGGATTTGCAAGATGCCTATTTTCTTATTCCTATCCAGCCGGCCCATAGGTGCTACCTGTGATTTTTGGTGGGACAGAAGCATTTCCAGTTCGCTGGGCTCCTCTTTGGTCTTACCAGTGCCCCTTCGGTGTTCATGAAAGTGATGGCAGTGGTGGCAGCTTATCTTCAAATGTCTGCTGTGCAAGTCTTCCTCGACAACTGCCTGTTGAAGGCAGGATCGCCCCAGGAAGTTGTCAGTCATCTCCAAACTATGGTGAACCTCCGTTCATTTTTTTAGGTTCACTATCATAATGTGAAAGTAACATCTGACTCTGTCTGAGAATCTTCCCTGTTCGAGGCATGTGGGCTGCTAAATTCATATCTATTGTAAAGATCAATTACAACACAACAAACCCACCAGAGCCTTACGATCAGCCACTCACTATCAACTGGTCGTCCCTCACACCAAAACTGTCACCTGGGGGGACCGTCGCTTTTTGGTGGCAGCCCCCAGACTCTGGAACACCCTGCCTCTCAACATCAGGCAAAGTACCACCCTCCTTCAGTTCCGTAAACTCCTGAAAACCTGGCTGTTCACTCAATAATCATCCCTCCCTCTACAGTCCGCCTTAATCAACCGGTTCATAACCTTACTTTCCGTATGCAAACAAATGATCTATCAGCGCCAAGACGCCCAAGGGTATATGCAGCGCTCTATAAATATTAAAAATAAATAAATAAATATTGCATAGATCGCCGCCTAGTGTTGGGTCCGGATGATTGCACATTGTTGTCCTGGAAGAGTCTTCGAAGTATCACGAGATAGGTGGCTCCTCCCCTGGACTACAGTGCGCATGGGCATCGACTCCATCCCCAGATAGTTATTTTCCGCCATTGATGTGATTTCGACGTCTCCTATCGGAATCGGTAAAAACTGTTCTCTAAAGGCCAAAAGGCTTTCTAACCGCGTCGGTATTGTTGGCGTGCGGTTCTCGTGTATACTCCAACTCTTCGAGTCGGTTTTCTGGGGAGTCGCGTGACTCTTCAGTCATCGAGGCCCTTCGGCGCAGCAAGACCCCGACGAAACTACAATGGAACGAAGTCCGTTCAAAAAGTGTCCCGTGTGCGGTTCGAAGTACCCACACATCGACGTGCATCCTGTATGCAACAAGTGCCTGTCGCCGGACCACAACGAGGCCAACTGTATGGCCTGTTCGAAGTTCGGGTCGAAGAAGACGCTCAAGATTCGGCGCGTGGCGCGCCTCGAGGCCCAGCGATCGGCACCGGCACCTGTGGACATCTTCAACGACCCCGAAGCAGACGAGCAAGAGCTTCAGCTTCAGATCTCGCCTCCATCGGCGGTGGTCGAGGCCGACTACGGTGAAGCCGTTGAGGGCCTGGACCTAGACGAATACGTCGAGGAGGTAGGGGACGACGACAAAGTTTATGGGGCCGCGGAAGATAGCTCGGAGGAAGAGCTATGCCCCGTCCGTACAATAACTAAGGCTCAGGTCATGGGATCGCCACTCGGCCTTACCCACGACCCTCAACCTGAGTCCTCGGCCCCGCCTTCTGGCCCGGCTACAGACATTTCGGCGGAGCCTCCGTTACAGAAAACGAAACCGAAACCATTGGCTTCGACTTCTTCTAAGATGGCCGACACACCATCGAAACCGAAGACGGCAGAGACAACTTCGACACCGTCGTCTTCGGAGGCTTCGAAGCCAAAAAAGGCGGTCGAACACGAAAAGGCACCCAAAGGGGCCAAGGAGGCCGGCTCGAAGAAGGTCGTCGAGCATGTGTCGAGTAAGGTGGTGGAGTCGACGTCGAAGAAGACTGTCGAGAAACCTTCACCCAAGACTACCGCGCCTACCGGCAAACGGCCAGTCGAAGTGGCGTCGGCGAAGGCCGCCGAGCCGAAGTCTGGAACCACGTCGCAAAGGGAAAAATCTGCCGATCCGAAGCCGGCGGCGTCGACGCCTAAGGCCAAGACAGGGGACCGAACCCTTGCTGTCGAGGGTGCGTCCGCGCCCAAACAGCAGTCGTTGACGCTCGGATCATCACCTGGTGGTGGATCAAGGCCCTCGGTCGGATCGACGAAGCCGTCCGCTTCTTTTACTAAGCAGGTCGCGGACTCCCTGAAGAGGATACGGGACAAGACGTCGGAGCCGAAAACGCCCTCAGTACCGACGACGACAGTTCCGCCGAAGAAGACTTCGACGCCGATCCTCTATACTCTGCCGCCGAAGGTGGCGCCGAAGGCTTTCGCACCTCGTGCAGTGCCCGATGACTCGGAGGGGCTGCGGCAGACTCAGCGTAGTGGAAGCTCTGCTCGACCACTTTCGCAGGACCACGAATCGGAGCATTTTATCGATGCCGACACGGGCAAATTAATGCTCTACAAGAGGAAAATTACATCCCAGCCGGTGGACTCCTATGTAATCCCTCTAAAAAAGAAAAGGCCTGCACCAGATACTCCAGAGCTTGTCGAACCCATTCCTCAACAGCCTAGGAGGAGTCCAACACCTTCACCCACTTACTCAGATGGGGATGGCAATGAACAGAATGAGGAGTATAACTTCCCTGTCAATAATGACCCTGATGAGCAGCAGGACTCATGGATAGACACTGGTGACCAGGGTGACCAACAGGTGGTTAGTGACCCACAGCTTTATGGAATAAAGGCTTCTCCTACTGAAGACTCAGCGGCATTTAATGCCTTAATTGAACGGGCGGCTGCAAATCACAAGGTGGAGATGCATGCCGACCCTGTGGAAGTTGACTTTTTGTTTGATACATTCTCTGCATCGGAAAAGACTGTAAAAACACTGCCAATGCTTAAAGGGGTTCTCAAACATGCTACTGACATTTTCAAGGAACCCACCAGGACACGGGTGGTCAACCCACGTATAGAAAAGAAATACAGACCGGCACCTGGGGACCCTGCTTATATACGAGGCCAGTTGCCTCTAGACTCTTTGGTCGTCTCCAATGCCCGCAAGAGGGCAAATTCACAGACAACGGGTGAAGCTCCTCCCCCGGACAAAGAGTCGAAAGTGCTGGAGGCAGGGGGCAAAAGGGTAGCAGCGCAGGCAGCAAACATATGGCGCATATCCAATACACAAGCCCTATTAGCCAGGTATGATAGGGCGCACTATGACACCTTAGAGCAGCTCTTACAACACCTTCCAGACCAGTTTAAAGAAGGAGCTGAGTTGCTGATACAAGAGGGCAAGCTCATTTCTAACGCTGCAATTAAATGTGCGCTAGACGTGGCAGATACAGCAGCGAGAGCAGTCAACACAAGTGTTATGTTAAGGCGTCAAGCATGGCTCCGCATCTCAGGGTTCAAACCAGAAATACAGACGACTATCCTCAACCAGCCCGTCAATCCAGACAGACTGTTTGGGCCGGAGGTTGACACCACCCTCGAGAAGATCAAAAAAGATACTGAGACGGCTAAGTCCATGGGGGCGCTTCAGTCTCAGCAATTCAGAGGAAACACTTTTTGTCGCTCAAGTGCGCGGGGTACTACCAGAGGCCACTTGGCACAGCAGTCACATTTCGGCAGAGGAGGCGCCCAAGCCTCGTACCCGAAACACAATAGAGGTGGTTACAGAGGCAACAGCGCCAAAGGCAGAGGCAGAGGCAACAATAGTTCCCGCTCCTCTGCTGCCAACAAACAGTGACTCTCTGTCCCTACCCCCCGACCATCCAACACCTGTCGGGGGGAGACTCCAGCAGTTCCTGCCAGTCTGGACGTCCATCACCACAGACAGGTGGGTGAGGAAACGTATCCAGTTCGGTTATTGTTTAGAGTTAACGTCCACTCCACCCAACATTCCCCCAAGACAACGACCTATGTCAGCAGAGCACTTGCACTTATTGCAGCAAGAGGTTCTTGTAATGCTGCAAAAAGGCGCAATAGAGCTCGTGCCGGTGGAGGAGGAAGGCACAGGGGTTTATTCCCTGTACTTCTTAATCCCAAAGAAGGACGGCTCGCTCAGACCCATTCTGGACCTACGCCCCCTCAACCTGTACATCCTCTCAGAACACTTCCACATGTTAACACTGCTGCAGGTTCTTCCATTGTTAAACCAGGGAGACTTCCTCGCAACCTTGGACCTCAAGGATGCTTACTTTCACATACCACTCCACCCATCCCACAGAAAGTACCTCAGGTTCACCATACAAAACAAGCATTACCAGTTCAAGGTCCTACCCTTCGGAGTGACCACTGCCCCCAGGGTGTTCACAAAGTGTCTGGCGACTGTAGCGGCGCACCTCAGGAGACAGAACATACATGTCTACCCTTACCTAGACGACTGGCTCGTTCAAGCAAAGTCGGAACAGCAGTGCGCCGCAGACATGTCCCACACAATTCACCTCCTTCACAGTCTGGGGTTCTCCCTGAACTATCCCAAGTCGCACCTTCAGCCAGCCCATGTGCGGCAGTATCTAGGTGCGACAATAAATACTTTGACTGCTACGGCTCAGCCGAACCAGGTGAGGATCGACAACATCCAGTCGCTCATCCAAAGGTTCAGACCGCAATAATCACTCCCAGCGAGAGTGTTTATGCAGTTGATAGGCATGATGGCCTCCTGCATCTTCATAGTCCCGCACGCGAGGTTGCATATGCGTCCGCTCCAAGAATGCTTGGCGCATCAGTGGACACAGGCTCAAGGACAATTGAAAGACCTAGTGTTGGTAACTGGTCGGGCATACAGCTCTCTGCATTGGTGGAATCCACACAACCTTTGCAAGCGCCGACCATTCCAGGAGCCTGTGCCGCAGATCATCATGACGACGGACGCTTCTCTCCAGGGATGGGGAGCTCATGTGCTCCACTACACGGTGCAGGGACTATGGACGACACAGCAAAAGAACATGCACATCAACTATCTAGAGTTGATGGCAATCTTCATGGCACTCAAGTCCTTCAAGGTACATCTGTGCAACAAAGTCGTGTTGATCCGGACGGACAACATGACTGCCATGTACTATATCCAGAAGCAGGGGGGTACGCACTCTCCACAGCTGTCTCATCTGGCTCAGAGCATGTGGAAGTGGGCCATTCAGAGGAACATTTTCCTCATGGCGGAACACCTCCCGGGCAAGGACAATCAAATGGCAGATCTGCTGAGCAGGTACAGCCATCAAATGCACGAGTGGGAGATGCATCCATCAGTACTCCACCCGTACTTCCAGCAGTGGGGTCATCCAGAGATAGACCTGTTTGCCACAAGGGAAAACGAAAATGCCAAAGCTTTGCCGCCAGGTTCCCTCACCCACAATCGCAGGGCAATGCGATATGGATGAACTGGTCAGGCAGATTTGCGTACGCTTTTCCCCCAGCACCTCTAATACCGCTGGTGGCAAGAAAGCTAACGCAACACTCGATGACACTCATCCTGGTTGCTCCAACGTGGGCACGCCAACCATGGTACACCACGTTTCTAGAACTCTCCGTGGTACCGGCGCCGCGGCCAGGGCGACTGACGCTGGAATTTGGGGACCACGGTTCGATCCCCGGCTCCGGCGGCAGGTTAGCCCAGCACCATGTGACTCTGGGCAATAGCTTGCTTAATCTTCCCGACGGCCCCCAGCGCCTAGAGACCCTTACGGGTGATTGTGCGCTTTACAAATGTGGACTTTACTTTACTTTACTTTACCGCACCAAAGGCTGCACCTCACACCCAGACTTTTGACGCAGAACCATGGCGACATTCAGCATCCAGACCCGCACCAGCTCAATCTGGCGATCTGGCTCCTGAGGTCTTAGAGTTTGGCTAACCTGCCTCCAGAATGCATGGACATCATCAGGGAGGCACGGAAGCCCACTACAAGAGCTTGCTATGCAGCAAAATGGAAGCGGTTTGTCATTTATTGTACAGCACATAACATAAACCCGCTAGATGCATCCATTCCTAACATCATCTCCTATTTGTTGCATCTTTACAAATGCAATCTAGCGTACGCTTCCAATAGGATACACTTATCCGCCATAGCGGCTTATCTTCAGAACAGGCAGCATCTCTCTGTTTTCAGGGTGCCTGCCGTTAAAGCTTTTCTAGAAGGGCTGAAGCGGGTCATTCCTCCCAGGACCCCACCCGCTCCAGTATGGAATCTCAACGTGGTCCTCACTAGGTTGATGGGCCCACCCTTTGAGCCTCTACATTCGTGTGAGGTTCAGTTCTTGACATGGAAAGTGGCTTTCCTCATTGCTATCACGTCTCTAAGACGTGTTAGTGAGCTACAAGCGCTCACAATACAAGAGCCATTTATTCAAGTCCATTCAAACAGGGTAGTGCTCCGCACTAACCCCAAGTTCCTTCCAAAGGTGGTGTCACAGTTTCATGTCAATCAGACGATTGAACTGCCCGCATTCTTTCCAAACCCAGAAACAGTAGCGGAAAGAATGCTCCACACGCTAGACGTTAAAATGGCATTAATGTACTACATTGACAGAACACAACACTTTAGAAAGACACAGCAACTTTTCGTTGCCTTCTCAGCACCGCACAAAGGCAACCCTATTTCCAAAGCTGGAATAGCCAGGTGGATCGTTAAATGTATTCAGATCTGTTATCAGAAGGCTAAACGCACTTTAATGGTCCCCCCCAGGGCGCACTCCACACGCAAGTTGGGGGCCTCCATGGCATTCCTAGGTAACATTCCTTTGGAAGACATTTGTAGAGCAGCCACGTGGGCTACACCACATACATTTACCAAACATTACTGTGTAGATGTGCACTCCAAACAGCAGGCAGCTGTAGGACAGGCTGTTCTCAAAACTCTTTTTCAGACTTCTGCAGCTGGCACGGGCGGCCGCCGTTAATGGAGGGACTGCTATATATTCTATGCTATAGATATGAATTTAGCAGCCCACATGCCTCGAACTGAATATGCTACTTACCAGTATGCATCTGTTCTTGGCATGTAGGGCTGCTAACATTCATATCGCCCACCCTCCTCCCCGGCGCCTGTAGCAGCTGCAGTTTGCTTCTTGCATTCAATCATTAGCATGGACATCTTTAACACTGTCATACTCCATCTTTGCCGCAATGGCTAAAAACAATCTGGGGATGGAGTCGATGCCCATGCGCACTGTAGTCCTGGGGAGGAGCCACCTATCTCGTGATACTTCGAAGACTCTTCCAGGACAACAATGTGCGATCATCCGGACCCAACACTAGGCGGCGATCTATGCTATAGATATGAATGTTAGCAGCCCTACATGCCAAGAACAGATGCATACTGGTAAGTAGCATATTCATTTCTATTCGTCGGTATTGTTTGCGTTCGGTGCCCCGGTTCTATTCCGACTCAGTTCCCGAGTTGGATTTCCAGGGAGTCGAGTGACTCTTCGGTGATCGAGGCCCAGTCGACGCAGCAAGACCCTCGACAACACGACATGGAACGGAGCCCGTTCAAGAAGTGTTCCGTGTGTGGATCGAAGTACCCACACATCAACGTCCACCCGGTGTGCAACAAGTGCCCGTCGCCGGACCACAATGAAGCCAGCTGTATGGCTTGTTCAAAGTTTCGTTCGACGAAGACTCTTCGGCTTCGGCGCGTGGCGCGCATGGCGGCCCGGCAGTCGGCCCCAGCACCGGTGGACATCTTCGACGACAAAGAAGCGGACGAACAAGAGGTTCGACTGCAGATTTCACCTCCAACGATGGACATCGAATGCGAATACGAAGCGGATGTCGAAGGCCTCGATGTAGAAGAAGTCGTCGACGAGGTAGGAGACGACGATGAGGCCTATGGGGCCATGGAAGATAGCTCAGAGGAAGAGCTATGCCCCGTTCGAACATTTACAAAGGCTCAGGTCGAGGGATCGCCACGCGGCCTTACCCAAGACCTTATACCAGCATCCACGGCCCCGCCTTCTGGCCCGGCTACGGACACATCGGCGGAGCCGCCATTGTCGAAAACGAAACCGAAACTATCGGTGTCGACTAAAGCCAAAATGGCCGAGGCGCCATCGAAACCGAAGACGTCTGCTCCCCCATCGACGCAGTCATCTTCCGAGGTGTCGAAGCGGTCGACGCCAAAGAAAGCGGTCGACCCGGTCAAGGTGCCGGAAGTGGTCAAGGTCGTCGAGCCGAAGCCAAAGAAGGCCGCCGAATCGGAGTCGAGTAAGACCGTCGAGCCGAAGTCCAAGAAGGCCGTCGAGCCGACATCAGGCAAGGGCGTCGAGCCAAAGACCGGAACCCCAACGCCGGTAGTCAGGGCCGCCGATCCGAAACCGTCACCGTCCGCGTCTGCGGCCAAAGACAAGGATCGTGGCGCACCTAAGGAGGATGCTTCTACGCCCCGCTCAGAGAAGCCGAAGTCATCGACGCTCGGGTCTTCCCGGGGGGGTGGTCAGAGGTCGACTGTCGGGTCGACAAAACCGTCCGCTTCCTTTACGAAGCAAGTCTCGGACTCCCTCAAGCGAATTAGGGACAAAGCTTCAGCGTCGGAACCGAAAACGCCTTCCACCCCGACGCAAGCTGTACCGACACCAAAGACTTCGGCGCCGCTACTCTTCACGTTGCCGCCAAAGGTGGCGCCAAAGGCCTTCGCACCTCGGTCGGTGCCCAAGGACTCTGTGGTATCGAAGCCAACTCACCCGGCTGGGAGTTTGACGCATCGACCACCCTTAATGGAGGAGCAGTCGGAGCATTTCATCGATGCCGACACCCGAAAGCTCCTGCTTTACAAGAGGAAAATCACAGCATCGCAGCCTTTGGACTCATATACTATTCCTCTGAGGCGCAAAAGGCCTGCTCCAGAAACCCAAGTCTTGGTCGAACCCATACTTCCTACAAGACTTGCAACACCCTCACCCACTTACTCTGATGGAGAGGATGCAGGGGAGCAGGACGAGGAATACAATTTTCCAGCCAACACAGAGCCTGATGAACAACAGGACTCCTGGATAGGGGCAGGTGACTAAGGGGATCAGCACACCGTCCATGACCCTCAGGAGTACAATGTTAAGACCTCTCCCACCGAGGATTCTGCGGCATTTAATGCCTTAATTGAAAGGGCAGCCAGGAACCACAACGTGGAACTACATGCTGACCCTGTGGAAGTGGACTTCCTCTTTGACACTTTCTCATCTGCTGAAAAGACTGTCAAGACTCTTCCTATGCTAAAGGGGGTCCTCAAGCATGCTGCGGACATTTTTAAGGAACCCACATGGTCAAGGGTAGTCAACCCTAGAATCGAGAAGAAATACAGAGCGGCACCTGGCGATCCTACCTACATCAAGGGCCAGTTGCCATTGGACTCTTTGGTAGTTTCTAATGCCGCAAAAGGGCGAATTCGCAGACCACCGGTGAAGCTCCTCCCCCAGACAAAGAATCTAAAGTGCTTGAGGCATCGGGAAAGAGAGTAGCAGCTCAGGCGGCCAATATCTGGCGTATCTCTAACACGCAGGCACTATTGGCTAGATACGACAGGGCACACTACGACACACTCGAGACCCTGTTGCAGCATCTACCAGACCAATATAAAGATGCAGGGGAGATGCTTATCCAGGAAGGGAAACTCATCTCTAGCGCTTCTATTAAGTGCGCACTAGACGTGGCGGACACTGCGGCCAGAGCAATTAATACCAGTGTAATGCTCAGACGGCAAGCATGGCTCAGAATCTCAGGTTTTAAACCAGAAATCCAAACAACCATCCTCAACCAGCCAGTGAACCCTGACAGGTTATTTGGTCCAGAGGTGGATACCACCCTGGAAAAAATAAAGAAAGATGCTGAGACTGCCAAGTCCATGGGAGCTCTCCAGTCCCAACAGTTTCGAGGGAACCATTTTTCGTCGCTCAGGCAATCGAGGTGTTAACAGAGGCCAAATGTCACAGCAGACACAGTTCAATAAAGGTGGGGCGCAATCCTCGTACACCAAGCAGAGTAGAGGAGGATACCGGGGCAACAACGCCAAGGGCAGAGGCAGAGGCAACAACAACTCCCGTTCCTCTGCCACCAACAAACAGTGACTCCCTGTCACTGCCCCCCGACCATCCAACACCTGTCGGGGGGAGACTCCAGCGGTTCCTGCCAGTCTGGAAATCCATCACCACAGACAGGTGGGTCGGGAAACTTATCCAGTTTGGCTATTGTTTGGAGCTAACATCCACTCCAACCACCAAAGCACCGTCCTATGTCAGCAGAGCATTTGCACTTATTGCAGCAGGAGGTTCTTGTCATGCTGCAAAAAGGCGCAATAGAACTCGTGCCAGTGGAGGAAGAAGGCACAGGGGTGTATTCCCTGTACTTCTTAATCCCAAAGAAGGACGGGTCCCTCAGACCTATTCTGGATCTAAGGCCCCTAAACCAGTATATTCTCTCGGAACACTTCCACATGCTAACACTGCAGCAGGGTCTTCCATTACTCAATCAGGGAGACTTCCTTGCAACCTTGGATCTCAAGGATGCCTACTTCCACATCCCACTCCACCCATCCCACAGGAAATACCTCAGGTTCACAATTCAGAATCGGCATTACCAATTCAAGGTCCTTCCTTTCGGGGTGACCACAGCCCCCGAGTGTTCACGAAATGTCTGGCGACAGTGGCAGCGCACCTCAGGAGACAAAAAGTCCATGTCTATCCTTATCTGGTCGACTGGCTGGTTCAGGCAAAGTCAGACCAGCAGTGCGCCGCCGACATGTCCCGCACCATTCATCTCCTTCACGGTCTGGGCTTCTCACTGAACTATCCGAAGTTGCACCTTCAGCCAGCACATGTGCGGCAGTATCTGGGCGCAACGATAGATACTCTGGCAGCCACGGCTCAGCCAAATTCAGTGAGGATCGGCAACATCCAGTCGCTGATTCAAAAGTTCAGGCCGCAACATTCGCTTCCAGCGAGAGTGTTCATGCAGTTGATAGGCATGATGGCCTCCTGCATCTTCATAGTCCCGCATGCGAGGTTACATATGCGTCCGCTCCAAGAATGCTTGGCACATCAGTGGACTCAGGCTCACGGACAGTTGAAAGACCTAGTGTTGGTGACCGGTCGGGCGTACAACTCTCTGCATTGGTGGAATCCACACAACCTTTGCAAGGGCCGACCGTTCCAAGAGCCTGTGCCACAGATTATCCTGACGACGGACGCATCTCTCCAGGGATGGGGAGCTCATGTACTCCACTACACGGTGCAGGGACTATGGTCGACGCAGCAAAGGAAGATGCACATCAACTACTTAGAACTGATGGCAATCTTCATGGCACTGAAGTCCTTCAAAGTACATCTGTGCAACAAGGTCGTGTTGATCCGGACGGACAACATGACGGCAATGTACTATATCCAGAAGCAGGGAGGTACACACTCTCCACAGCTGTCTCACCTGGCTCAGAGTATGTGGAAGTGGGCCATTCAGAGGAACATCTTCCTCATGGCGGAACACCTCCCGGGCAAGGACAATCAGATGGCGGATCTGCTCAGCAGGTACAGCCACCAGATGCACGAGTGGGAGTTACACCCATCAGTACTCCACCCGTACTTCCAGCAGTGGGGTCATCCAGAGATAGACCTGTTGCCACAAGGGAAAACGCAAAATGCCAAAGCTTTGCCGCCAGGTTCCCTCACCCACAGTCGCAGGGCAATGCGATATGGATGAACTGGTCAGGCAGATTTGCGTACGCTTTTCCCCCAGCACCTCTCATACCGCTGGTGGCAAGAAAGCTAAAGCAACACTCGATGACACTCATCCTGGTTGCTCCAACGTGGGCACGCCAACCATGGTACACCACTTTTCTAGAACTCTCCGTGGTACCGCATCAAAGGCTGCGCCTCACACCCAGGCTCTTGACGCAGAACCATGGCGACATTCAGCACCCAGATCCGCAACAGCTCAACCTGGCGATCTGGCTCCTGAGGTCTTAGAATTTGGCTACCTTGACTTGCCTCCTGAATGCATGGACATCATCCGGGAGGCGAGGAGGCCCACTACCAGAGCTTGCTATGCAGCGAAATGGAAGCGGTTTGTCATTTTCTGTACAGAACACGACATCAACCCGCTAGATGCATCCATTCCTAATATCATCTGCTATTTGTTACATCTTTACAAATGCAATCTAGCATATGCTTCC
This sequence comes from Lissotriton helveticus, assembly GCF_964261635.1. Lineage (NCBI taxonomy): Eukaryota > Metazoa > Chordata > Amphibia > Caudata > Salamandridae > Lissotriton > Lissotriton helveticus. The sequence continues at coordinate 388,715,483 of NC_136061.1, forward strand.
ATTAGGATACACTTATCCGCCATAGCGGCTTATCTCCAAAACTGGCAGCATCTCTCTGTTTTCAGGGTGCCTGCCATTAAAGCCTTCCTAGAAGGGCTGAAGCGGGTCATCCCTCCCAGGACCCCGCCAGCTCCTGTGTGGAACCTCAACGTGGTCCTCACCAGGTTGATGGGCCCGCCTTTTGAGCCTCTCCATTCCTGTGAGATTCAATTCTTAACATGGAAAGTGGCTTTTCTCATTGCCATTACCTCTCTACGGCGTGTTAGTGAGCTACAGGCGCTCACTGTACAAGAGCCATTTATTCAAATTCATTCCAACAGGGTAGTGCTGCGCACTAACCCTAAATTCCTTCCTAAGGTGGTTTCGCAGTTTCATGTTAATCAAACCATCGAACTGCCCGCATTCTTTCAGAACCCTGAAACGGTAGCAGAAAGGATGCTCCACACTCTTGATGTCAAAAGAGCGTTGATGTACTACATTGATACGACGAAAGACTTTAGAAAAACACAACAGCTCTTTGTTGCCTTCTCAGCCCAGCACAAAGGCAACCCCATTTCCAAAGCAGGTATAGCCAGGTGGATCGTTAAGTGTATTCAGATTTGCTATCACAAGGCTAAGCGCACTTTAACGGTCCCTCCCAGAGCCCACTCCACCCGCAAGTTGGGGTCCTCTATGGCTTTCCTTGGTAATATCCCTTTGGAAGATATTTGTAGAGCAGCCACATGGTCTACACCACATACCTTTACTAAACATTACTGTGTAGATGTGCACTCCAAGCAGCTGTAGGGCAGGCTGTTCTTAAGACACTATTTCAGACTTCTGCAGCTGGCACAGGCGGCCGCCGTTAATGGAGGGACTGCTATGTATTCTATGCTATAGATATGAATTCAGCAGCCCACATGCCTCGAACTGAATATGCTACTTACCAGTATGCATCTGTTCTTGGCATGTAGGGCTGCTGACATTCATATCGCCCGCCCTCCTCCCCGGCGCCTGTAGCGGCTGCAGACTTTTCTTGCTATCGCTTACACTATTACACTCCATCTTTGCCACAATGGCTAAAAACAATCTGAGGATGGAGTCGATGCCCATGCGCACTGTAGTCCAGGGGAGGAGCCACCTATCTCGTGATACTTCGAAGACTCTTCCAGGACAACAATGTGCAATCATCCGGACCCAACACTAGGCGGCGATCTATGCTATAGATATGAATGTCAGCAGCCCTACATGCCAAGAACAGATGCATACTGGTAAGTAGCATATTCAAAATAATACATCGGCGGACCCAGTGTCGGTAGAGACGTGAATATTTGGGTGAAGTAGTACTCACAGAGGGTAGCAGCAATTTATCGTCCCTTTGGGAGGAAGGGGCGAGTTAAATGGTTCTGGACTGCTAAAAGGATGGAAGAGGACAAATTTGTAAAGGCGGGCAGAATAGGGTGGAAGTGGGAGAGAAAGGAGAGTCTTTATCATAAACTCGTCCGAAAAGGCCTAAGAGTTCAACCGCACCTTATATGTAGGAAATGTCTCCATATGGGTTCCGTTCAGTATCTCTGCGGTCTCTTTAATGCACTAGTGTGGATGCAACGGTTAACACAATTGTGTTTCAGATGGCAAAAGCATTTAGGGCATGTGAATATACAGTTCTACATGCTACCAACAGGTGTAAGTAACATTTTCCTTCATTCATACTAGAAACATTTTCTTTGCTGGTTGGGGGTCACTACTTGACCTCTCACTTCTACTTGTAGTTAGTGTTAACGGTGTTAATAGTCATTTCCAGGTGGTGCATCTTCATGGATTCAGAAGGGCTGACATGCTAGTCTCAGTCTGGGTGCTGGTGTCTGATTTTAATGAGGATACTTCACAGATAGTTGGAATTTCAGTATTATAGGTAAGGGTCAACAAGAGAGCTGGAACGAGAATTGCCACAATTCAAGTCCACTCAGGAATGCACATGTCAAATCTCTTCAGACCCTCAAGTTGAGCCTTCAAGTTTATAGAGTTCTCTTCCAGGTGATCCTCATCAAAAGTCATAAGCATTAGCCCACGTGCGGTGACCCCGAAGCACATATTAAATTCTCTCTCTCTCTCCTCTCCCTCTCTCTCTCCCTCTCCCTCTCCTCTCTCTCCCTCTCTCTCCCTCTCTCTCCCTCTCTCTCCCTCTCTCTCCCTCTCTCTCCCTCTCTCTCCCTCTCTCTCCCTCCCTCTCTCTCTCTCTCTCTTCCCCCTCTCCCCCCTCTCCCCCCACTCCGGTTTGCAATTTGTGAATTTTGCGGGTTTATTCAGCAGACAAACGACGCGTTTCAATCTCAACCGAGATCTTGGTCACATGACCTCAGGTGACTTCCATACATATTTAAAGGTGCAGTGTAAAGGCACGACGCAGCGTGCACATCAACATAAAAGAAATACTTAAGTGTGTCATCAAGTGTTGTTCAGTTGAATTTGTAAATAAAGATCAAAACAAGAATGTTGCTTTTATAATTGTTGTGCCTTGTTCAATAGTACAATATATATATATATATATATATATATCACATGAACATAGTACTTAAAAAGACGTATATGGCACTGTTCTAATCCTATGCTTTAAAACTTTTCTAAAAAAAAAAGACATTTGAGGTGAGCAGATTCAGAGTGTCGCTAGTGTTCCAGGGTGCTATGTATAGAAGCTGCTCTCCACCTCTCCACCTAAATTTGGGAACTACCCAGAGTTCTTTGCTTTGTATTTTTTTATATATATGTGTTCGAGGCATGTGGGCTGCTAAATTCATATCTATTGCATAGATCGCCGCCTAGTGTTGGGTCCGGATGATTGCACATTGTTGTCCTGGAAGAGTCTTCGAAGTATCACGAGATAGGTGGCTCCTCCCCTGGACTACAGTGCGCATGGGCATCGACTCCATCCCCAGATTGTTTTTTTCCGCCATTGGGTTCGAATGTGATTTCGACGTCTCCTGTCGGAATCGGTAAAAACTGTTCTCTGAAGGCCAAAAGGCTTTCTAACCTCGTCGGTATTGTTGGCGTTCGGTTCTCGTGTATACTCCAACTCTTCGAGTCGGTTTTCTGGGGAGTCGCGTGACTCTTCAGTCATCGAGGCCCTTCGACGCAGCAAGACCCCGACGAAACTACAATGGAACGAAGTCCGTTCAAAAAGTGTCCCGTGTGCGGTTCGAAGTACCCACACATCGACGTGCATCCTGTATGCAACAAGTGCCTGTCGCCGGACCACAATGAGGCCAACTGTATGGCCTGTTCGAAGTTCAGGTCGAAGAAGACGCTCAAGATTCGGCGCGTGGCGCGCCTCGAGGCCCAGCGATCGGCACCGGCACCTGTGGACATCTTCAACGACCCCGAAGCAGACGAGCAAGAGCTTCAGCTTCAGATCTCGCCTCCATCGGCGGAGGTCGAGGCCGACTACGGTGAAGCCGTTGAGGGCCTGGACCTAGACGAATACGTCGAGGAGGTAGGGGACGACGAGGAAGTTTGTGGGGCCGCGGAAGATAGCTCGGAGGAAGAGCTATGCCCCGTCCGTACAATAACTAAGGCTCAGGTCACGGGATCGCCACTCGGCCTTACCCACGACCCTCAACCTAAGTCCTCGGCCCCGCCTTCTGGCCCGGCTACAGACATTTCGGCGAAGCCTCCGTTACAGAAAACGAAACCGAAACCGAAATCATCGGCTTCGACTTCTTCTAAGATGGCCGACACACCATCGAAACCGAAGACGGCAGAGACAACTTCGACACCGTCGTCTTCGGAGGCTTCGAAGCCGAAAAAGGCAGTCAAACACGAAAAGGCACCCAAAGGGGCCAAGGAGGCCGGCTCGAAGAAGGTCGTCGAGCATGTGTCGAGTAAGGTGGTGGAGTCGACGTCGAAGAAGACTGTCGAGAAACCTTCCCCCAAGACTACCGCGCCTACAGGCTCACGGCCAGTCGAAGTGGCGTCGGCGAAGGCCGCCGAGCCGAAGTCTGGAACCACGTCGCAAAGGGAAAAATCTGCCGATCCGAAGCCGGCGGCGTCGACGCCTAAGGCCAAGACAGGGGACCGAACCCTTGCTGTCGAGGGTGCGTCCACGCCCAAACAGAAGTCGTCCACGCTCGGATCATCACCTGGTGGTGGATCAAGGCCCTCGGTCGGATCGACGAAGCCGTCCGCTTCTTTTACTAAGCAGGTCGCGGACTCCCTGAAGAGGATACGGGACAAGTCGTCGGAGCCGAAAACGCCCTCAGTACCGACGGCGACAGTTCCGCCGAAGAAGACTTCGACGCCGATCCTCTATACTCTGCCGCCGAAAGTGGCGCCGAAGGCTTTCACACCTCGTGGAGTGCCCGATGACTCGGAGGGGCTGCGGCAGACTCAGCATAGTGGAAGCTCTGCTCGACCACTTTCGCAGGACGATGAATCGGAGCATTTTATCGACGCCGACACGGGCAAATTAATGCTCTACAAGAGGAAAATTACATCCCAGCCGGTGGACTCCTATGTAATCCCTCTAAAAAAGAAAAGGCCTGCACCAGATACTCCAGAGCTTGTGGAAACCATTCCTCAACAACCTAGGAGGAGTCCAACACCTTCACCCACTTACTCAGATGGGGATGGCAATGAACAGAAGGAAGAGTATAACTTCCCTGCCAATAATGACCCTGATGAGCAGCAGGACTCATGGATAGACACTGGTGACCAGGGTGACCAACAGGTGGTTAGTGACCCACAGCTTTATGGAATAAAGACTTCTCCTACTGAAGACTCAGCGGCATTTAATGCCTTAATTGAACGGGCGGCTGCAAATCACAAGGTGGAGATGCATGCCGACCCTGTGGAAGTTGACTTTTTGTTTGATACATTCTCTGCATCGGAAAAGACTGTTAAAACACTGCCAATGCTTAAAGGGGTTCTCAAACATGCTACTGACATTTTCAAGGAACCCACCAGGGCACGGGTGGTCAACCCACGTATAGAAAAGAAATACAGACCGGCACCTGGGGACCCTGCTTATATACAAGGCCAGTTGCCTCTAGACTCTTTGGTCGTCTCCAATGCCCGCAAGAGGGCAAATTCACAGACAACGGTGAAGCTCCTCCCCCGGACAAAGAGTCAAAGGTGCTGGAGGCAGGGGGCAAAAGGGTAGCAGCGCAGGCAGCAAACATATGGCGCATATCCAATACAGAAGCCCTGTTGGCTAGATATGATAGGGCGCATTATGACACCTTGGAACAGCTTTTGCAGCACCTTCCAGACCAGTTCAAAGAAGGAGCTGAAATGTTGATCCAGGAGGGCAAGCTCATTTCTAATGCTGCGATTAAATGTGCGCTTGATGTTGCAGATACAGCAGCAAGGGCGGTGAACACTAGTGTTATGTTGAGGCGTCAGGCATGGCTCCGCATCCCAGGGTTCAAGCCCGAGATCCAAACAACTATCCTCAACCAACCCGTCAATCCAGACAGACTGTTTGGCCCGGAGGTTGACACCACCCTTGAGAAGATTAAAAGAGACACTGAGACGGCTAAGTCCATGGGTGCACTTCAGTCTCAGCAATACAGGGGCAACACTTTTCGTCGCTCAAGTGCAAGAGGTGTTGCCAGGGGACACTTGGCACAGCAGGCCAGTTTCCATAGAGGAGGCGCCCAGGCCTCTTACCCCAAACAGAATAGAGGTGGTTACAGAGGAAACAGCGCCAAGGGCAGAGGCAGAGGCAACAATACTTCCCGTTCCTCTGCTGCCAACAAACAGTGACTTCCTGTCACTGCCCCCCGACCATCCAACACCTGTCGGGGGGAGACTACAACAGTTCCTGCCAGTCTGGAGAAACATCACCACAGACAGGTGGGTAAGAGAGCTTATCCAGTTCGGGTACTGTTTGGAGTTAACGTCCACTCCCCCCAACATACCCCCAAGACAACGTCCTATGTCAGCAGAGCACTTGCACTTATTGCAGCAGGAAGTTCTCGTGATGCTGCAAAAAGGAGCAATAGAGCTCGTGCCAGTGGAGGAAGAAGGCACTGGGGTTTATTCCCTGTACTTCTTAATACCAAAGAAGGACGGCTCACTCAGACCCATTCTGGACCTACGCCCCCTCAATCTATACATACTCTCAGAACATTTTCACATGTTGACGCTACAACAGGTTCTTCCACTATTAAACCAGGGAGACTTCCTCGCAACCTTGGACCTCAAGGATGCTTATTTTCACATACCACTCCACCCATCCCACAGAAAGTACCTCAGGTTTACCATACAGAACAAGCATTACCAGTTCAAGGTCCTACCCTTCGGAGTGACCACTGCCCCCAGAGTGTTCACGAAGTGTCTGGCGACCGTGGCGGCGCACCTCAGGAGACAGAACATACATGTCTACCCTTACCTAGACGACTGGCTCGTTCAAGCCAAGTCGGAACAACAGTGCGCCGCGGACATGTCCCACACTATTCACCTCCTTCACAGTCTGGGGTTCTCGTTAAACTATCCAAAGTCGCACCTCCAGCCTGCCCACGTGCGGCAGTATCTGGGCGCAACCATAAATACTCTGGCTGCCAAAGCACAGCCAAACCCAGCGAGGATCGACAACATCCAGTCGCTAATCCAGAGGTTCAGACCCCAACACTCACTCCCAGCGAGAGTGTTTATGCAGTTGATAGGCATGATGGCCTCCTGCATCTTCATAGTCCCGCACGCGAGACTGCATATGCGTCCGCTCCAGGAATGTCTAGCACATCAGTGGACGCAGGCTCATGGACAGTTGAAAGACCTAGTGTTGGTAACCGGTCGGGCATACAACTCTCTGCATTGGTGGAATCCACACAACCTTTGCAAGGGCCGACCGTTCCAAGAGCCTGTACCACAGATCATCCTCATGACGGACGCATCTCTCCAGGGATGGGGGGCTCATGTGCTCCACTACACGGTGCAGGGACTATGGACGACACAGCAAAGGAAGATGCACATCAACTGCCTGGAGTTGATGGCGATCTTTATGGCGTTAAAGTACTTCAAAGTACATTTGTGCAACAAGGTCGTGTTGATCCGGACGGACAACATGACGGCCATGTACTACATCCAGAAGCAGGGGGGTACGCACTCTCAACAGCTGTCTCATCTGGCTCAGAGCATGTGGAAGTGGGCCATTCAGAGGAACATCTTCCTCATGGCGGAACACCTTCCGGGCAAGGACAACCAGATGGCGGATCTGCTCAGCAGGTACAGCCATCAAATGCACGAGTGGGAGATACATCCATCAGTACTCCGCCCGTACTTCCAGCAGTGGGGTCATCCGGAGATAGACCTGTTTGCCACAAGGGAAAACGCAAAATGCCAAAGCTTTGCCGCCAGGTTCCCTCACCCACAGTCGCAAGGCAATGCGATATGGATGAACTGGTTAGGCAGATTTGCGTACGCTTTTCCCCCAGCACCTCTCATTCCGCTGGTGGCAAGAAAGCTAAAGCAACACTCGATGACACTCATCCTGGTTGCTCCAACGTGGGCACGCCAACCATGGTACACCACGTTTCTAGAACTTTCCGTGGTACCGCATCAAAGGCTGCACCTCACACCCAGGCTCTTGACGCAGAACCGTGGAGACATTCAGCATCCAGACCCTGCAACAGCTCAATCTGGCGATCTGGCTCCTGAAGTCCTAGAGTTTGGCTACCTTAATCTGCCTCCTGAATGCATGGACATCATCAGAGAGGCAAGAAAGCCCACTACCCGAGCTTGCTATGCAGCGAAATGGAAGCGTTTTGTCATCTACTGTACAGAGCAATACATAAATCCGCTAGATGCATCCATTCCAAACATCATTTGCTACTTGTTACATCTTTATAAATGCAATCTAGCGTACGCTTCCATTCGAATACACTTGTCAGCCATAGCAGCTTATCTTCAGAACAGGCAGCACCTCTCTGTTTTCAGGGTGCCTGCCATTAAAGCTTTTCTAGAAGGGCTGAAGCGGGTCATTCCTCCCAGGACCCCACCCGCTCCAGTATGGAATCTCAACGTGGTCATCACTAGGTTGATGGGTCCACCATTTGAGCCTCTTCATTCATGTGAGATTCAATTCCTGACATGGAAAGTGGCTTTCCTCATTGCCATCACGTCTCTCAGACGTGTTAGTGAGCTACAGGCGCTCACAATACAAGAGCCATTTATTCAGCGGATGATACTCAGTTGGTAGTCTCTTTAGACCACTCGGAAGGATCATCCAACACCTTAGGTCCCTGTCTAGAGGCTGTTGCCAGGTGGATGCAAGCTTCCTGTTTGAAACTCAACGGGGAGAAGACAGACATTATCCTTCTTGGTAACCCCCCCCCCGCCCCCCCGTCTGCTCTTGCATCCATCTGGCCACCATGTCTAGGCCCGCTTCCCGCCCCGAAGCCACAGATAAAGAGCCTCGGGATTTGGCTTGACACCTCACTTGACTTCTCGGTCCAAGCCTCCAAGACTGCCGCTACCTGCTTTGGGCTAATGAGGATGCTCCGTAAGGTGCTTCCTCTGCTCCCTTTCCAGGCAAGGAGGATCATGGTCCAGGCCCTGATACTCTCCCGCCTGGACTATGGGAACGCTCTCTATTTGGGAGCCCCGGCCTCCGTCATTCACAGGCTTCAGGTCACCCAAAACAGTGCAGCCCGCTTACTGTACAACCTGCCCCGTTGGCAGTCAGCGAAGAAGGCCCTAAAAGAGCTCCACTGGCTCCCAATGGATGCCAGAGTGCAATTTAAGGCCATGTGCATTCTGCACAAATCCTTTCATCGAGCAGGCCCAGCAATTTTGCATTCCATGGTCACGCCCTATGTTCCATCTCGCCCCCTTCGCTCTGGCACACTCCAGCTGGCTACCTCCTTTAAAATCAATAGAGCCCGCTGGGGTGGCCGCTCCTTTTCCCACTCAGCGGCCAGACTCTGGAATTCCCTCCCCTTTCCTATCCGTGGAAACAGTAATCGCATGTCTTTTAGGAAAGCTTTGAAGACGCACTTGTTTGCTAAAACCTACTGATCTACCCTGAGCCCGCATTAACCAATTTAGTCACTAGCGCTGCGAGGCCTCCGGGTAGTTACGCGCTATACAAGTGCAATTTTTCATTTCATTTCATTTCAGGTTCATTCCAACAGGATGGTGCTCCGCACTAACCCCAAGTTCCTTCCAAAGGTGGTGTCACACTTTCACGTCAATCAGACAATTGAACTGCCCGCATTCTTTCCAAATCCAGAGACGGTAGCGGAAAGAATGCTCCATACCTTGGACGTTAAGAGGGCGTTGATGTACTATATTGACAGAACACAACCATTTCGAAAGACACAACAACTATTCGTTGCCTTTTCAGCTCAGCACAAGGGCAACCCCATTTCCAAAGCGGGAATAGCCAGGTGGATCGTTAAATGTATTCAGATTTGCTATCAGAAAGCTAAACGCACTTTAACGATCCCACCCAGAGCACACTCCACACGCAAGTTAGGAGCCTCCATGGCATTCCTGGGAAACATTCCTTTAGAAGACATTTGCAGAGCAGCCACGTGGTCCACACCACACACGTTTACCAAACATTACTGCGTAGACGTGCATTCCAAACAGCAGGCAGCTGTAGGACAAGCTGTTCTCAAGACTCTATTTCAGACTTCTGCAGCTGGCACGGGCGGCCGCCGTTAATGGAGGGACTGCTATATATTCTATGCAATAGATATGAATTTAGCAGCCCACATGCCTCGAACTGAATATGCTACTTACCAGTATGCATCTGTTCTTGGCATGTAGGGCTGCTAACATTCATATCGCCCACCCTCCTCCCCGGCGCCTGTAGCAGCTGCAGTTTGCTTCTTGCATTCAATCATTAGCATGGACATCTTTAACACTGTCATACTCCATCTTTGCCGCAATGGCTAAAAACAATCTGGGGATGGAGTCGATGCCCATGCGCACTGTAGTCCAGGGGAGGAGCCACCTATCTCGTGATACTTCGAAGACTCTTCCAGGACAACAATGTGCAATCATCTGGACCCAACACTAGGCGGCGATCTATGCAATAGATATGAATGTTAGCAGCCCTACATGCCAAGAACAGATGCATACTGGTAAGTAGCATATTCAATATATGGACAGGCACGTAATACAATGGATGCGTTTTATAGACGACATCTTTGTAATTTGGCAGGGTGACATTGAAAGTGCTGCACTGTTTGTTAAAACAATTAATGAGAATGATTTGAATCTTGAGTTTACTGCAAATGTCAATGCGGAAAGGGTGGATTTCCTAGATGTAACAGTGTTTGTAGCAAATCGTAGATTAGAAACTACATTACATCGCAAAACAACAGCAGGTAATTCCACATTACATGCCAAGAGTTTCCATCCAAGACATCTCATACAAAGTATACCCTATGGGGAGCTATTGAGATTGAGACGTATTTGTAGAACAAAGGAAGAATTGAACAAATGCCAGGAAGAGACTATAACAAGATTTAAACAACGTGGTTACAGTCAAATAATTTCAACCCGTGCAATAGAGAAAATGAAAGCTTACATGCCAGATACATCAGAGACTCGGACACAAAATACTAAAGAAGAAACAGTGATTAGATTAATCACCACATATAGTAGACAAGAGAATACAATCAGGAAAGTGGTAAATAAGAACTGGCCAATTGTCCTAACAGACTTCACTATGGCAGCGAAACTTTCCAGCTAACCGAATTTGACATTCAGGAGGGCACCTTCTATGAGAACGACACTAGTTAAAAACAGCCCTGAGATAAATACGAACACATCTTGGTTGAAACCAAAGCATGGTTTCTTTAAATGCAGGACATGTAGAGCATGTAAATTTGGTATCAATACTACAGAATATAGCACTCCCTTTAGTGCGGAACCCATTGCCCTCAAAGACAACTACAGTTGCCGCACAGATTTTACGGTATATGTACTGACATGCACCTGTGGCCTACAGTATGTAGACAGTACTAAACTACAGGTGCATGTCAGGATTTTACAACATCTAAGGGTGATAGTAAATTCTGATCAAACATATCCTGTGGCCAGACACTTTAAGAGTGTGCATCAAAACAACTTAGAATGCCTCACATATTTCGTAATAGGGTCTATACCGCCTTTGCGTCGTGGAGGCAATAGAGAGAAGCTACTCAGAAGGTTAGAGTCACGTATGATAATCACATTAGATTCGAAGATGCCAAATGGATTAAACAATAGTGATGAGTTGTACAACTTCCGATAATTTATGTTCACTATACACATTGATTACAATTTTGCACGTTTTTAGCGTTCTTTTAGGGGAATTTTATTGTAACTATTCTATTTATAAGAAAACATTTTTTAGGTTTTTTTTTTAGGATTTTCACAATAGGAATTTTATAATGGATGAGTTTTGACATGTTTTGCTGATTATGAAGGCATGTTTTTGATCATTTATTGATATTATAGAAATGGTAATTCCTTTATAGAGTGGCTTAAATAATGGTATTTTAGTGTACTCGGGTGTATTTATTGTAATTATTGGATTTTATATACTTTATCAATGTGATTAGAATTCTTTCAATGAAATATAATGATAAAGTCCAATTATTGACAATGTAGTACCTCTAGAAATGCTTTAGGTTCTCGTAAACAACTCCCATGTCCCCAAAAAAACGTTTAGGTCACTATTTCAGTGATCTTTATGAAATGAGTAGTCTCTATGGTGCTCAAATGTCTCATCATGTGCAAGATTTGATATATACAGGGTACAGTGTATCCTCAGTGTTAATCTTACATTAGCACAAAAAAAAATAAAAAAAAATAAGAAAGATCAAACACACAATATTATTATTCAGGCTTCAATCTTGAAAAGATTTAAACAATAGTTTCAGTGCGGTATGATATCAATAGTAGAGCTGCCTGAAGCAAGACAAGTCTCTTTTTATAGAAATCTTTTTTACTATTATTTATTTTTCACACGGGTAGAGCGAAACTTGATTATTTATACATTGTGTATGCACTTAGGATTTTAGGGAGATTTTTGCACATTTAGCACTATTTATTAGGGTTTTTCTTAAGATACATAAACTTGTCCAGGAATAAGATGGATTTACATCTGCTAATTATAAAAGCATTCAAGCAATAAGATATACCCAAGGGTGAGGTGATGTTGATACAGATGACATCTGTTTATTTTTTATCGGCAATAAATTATTTTTCATATCTTATAATGTATTTATACTTATATTATGGTGCATATTTTGGTTGAAGATTGATATATGTTTTATATTCAATATGTAATGGACTTCCATACTCTGGGTATCATATATATACATCTTCATTCATATAAGGTGCACTTAATTAAATTTAAAATTTAATTTTTTCCCAAGCGCAATGAAAGAAGTGACAGACAGTAGGTTGTAGAAAGCGCAAGATACATTGTCTGAAATAAGAAATGTCAATCTGTATGTATTTATACTGATATGATTGTAATGAAAACAACAAGAATCCACCCTGTTTTGTTCAAATTCAATACACGATGAAATTAGTTTTAAAAAAGCAACAACAACAAAATGTATGTGCATAGTCTGTTTTCCATATCCACTGTGTGTGGAAACCATGTGACAGGAAAGGAAAAAGGTTTTTAAACTTAGCTGTATGGACGCTTCCTTATGTGATCAAGGTCACGGCAGTGACCGAAACGCGTCATAGCATGTTGGAGCGGTGATATTGAATAAACAGAAGTTTGCCACGAAAAGAGGAGTCCGTACCCTTTGTGTCCGTCGGAGTTTGGACGGTGGGGAACTTGTTGTATGTATATATACATACAACAACATAGTTGTGCACTCGACACTTTATTCCTGGATGCAATTTGTAAAGAGTGTCAAATGTAGGCTTATGAACGCTATGCAGCATTAATACCAAATTGCCCACGTTTACACTGTGAATACCGGTGCATCTTGGAATTTTGAGTGCCAGCATGAAGGTCACATGACATTTTAAATTGAGCACTTGCGTAATTAATTGCAATGATTCCTACCTGTGATCAAGGCTTTATTAAGCTGAAATGCATTAGGACTCGAGTGGCTGAATGAAAATAAAGGACGTGTTATGCTTTGGAACCGGGCTCGGCTACCCTTCTTCTGATGTATATATATATATATATTTTTTTTTTCTCACAAAGGACCAGCACTTCGGAGAGCACACAACTTCCAAACTTCAATATTGCACAGTGGCTCACTTTCCCTCGGGTAGATTAACTGTTGCCTTACGCGTTTCGGAGCCCTTGTGCTCCTTGATCACAGGCTGACACGGAGGCACAGAAGTGAGGAAGACGCCCATTAGACACGTAAATTTATTTGCGTCATTAATTGAAATCCCATGCTGTTGCATTCTGGTATTTTAAGTTCATATTCTTCCTTTGGTAGGCTGGGGCGCCCCCTCTTTTCCAATTATATTACCTTTGTAGGCTCTGTACTTCTCTCGTGTCTATTAATTACTTTTCATCGCCCTCAGTGGGCCCCCAGGGCAGAGTGAACCGGCAAGGGTGCTGTTTGAAAGTTCCAAAGGAAAACCTGGCGCAGTTCCGTTGTTTTCATGGCCCTGTTTTCGGGTGGTGCCTCTCCGCGACATGGACTGCCGCCAATTAATTTTCTCACAAAGGACCAGCACTTCGGAGAGCACACAACTTCCAAACTTCAATATTGCACAGTGGCTCACTTTCCCTCGGGTAGATTAACTGTTGCCTTACGCGTTTCGGAGCCCTTGTGCTCCTTGATCACAGGCTGACACGGAGGCACAGAAGTGAGGAAGACGCCCATTAGACACGTAAATTTATTTGCGTCATTAATTGAAATCCCATGCTGTTGCATTCTGGTATTTTAAGTTCATATTCTTCCTTTGGTAGGCTGGGGCGCCCCCTCTTTTCCAATTATATTACCTTTGTAGGCTCCGTACTTCTCTCGTGTCTATTAATTACTTTTCATCGCCCTCAGTGGGCCCCCAGGAAGTTTGGAAGTTGTGTGCTCTCCGAAGTGCTGGTCCTTTGTGAGAAAATTAATTGGCGGCAGCCCATGTCGCGGAGAGGCACCACCCGAAAACAGGGCCATGAAAACAACGGAACTGCGCCAGGTTTTCCTTTGGAACTTTCAAACAGCACCCTTGCCGGTTCACTCTGCCCTGGGGGCCCACTGAGGCGATGAAAAGTAATTAATAGACACGAGAGAAGTACGGAGCCTACAAAGGTAATATAATTGGAAAAGAGGGGGCGCCCCAGCCTACCAAAGGAAGAATATGAACTTAAAATACCAGAATGCAACTGCATGGGATTTCAATTAATGACGCAAATAAATTTACGTGTCTAATGGGCGTCTTCCTCACTTCTGTGCCTCCGTGTCAGCCTGTGATCAAGGAGCACAAGGGCTCCGAAACGCGTAAGGCAACAGTTAATCTACCCGAGGGAAAGGGAGCCACTGTGCAATATTGAAGTTTGGAAGTTGTGTGCTCTCCGAAGTGCTGGTCCTTTGTGAGAAAAAAAAAAATATATATATATATATATATATATATATATATATATATATATATATATATATATATATATATATATATATATATATATATATATATATATATATATATATATATATATATATATATATATATATATATATATATATATATATATATATATATATACACACACACATATATACACACACAACAACACACACACATATATACACACACAACAACACAGCCTCCGTAAATCCCTGCCGACCCGTTTCGGGCCCACAGCCCTTCCTCCTGGGCAGTTGTGATTCACAAAAATGGCAGACAAAACGACCAGCTTATTGTCCTTCTTTTACTCCACCAATCTGAGTGTCTCCCATAGACATCAATACATTCAATAAGGTATTGGTCAGAGGAGCGGCCAAGTTAAATATTGATATGCCAGTGCTTGCTACCATCTTATCAGTCATTTTTTAGACCTTCCGTCAAAAGTCTTCTTCAAGACCATTGCTTCCCCTAGTTCCAAGTCTGCTACAACTGGCTACAGACATTTTTCATACACCAGCCTCCCTTTGTGCGGCTCCACCAAGGATTTTGAAAAAAACATAAGGCTCCAGAACTAGTTCCTTTATTCCTAAGAACTGATCCTACAGCAGACCCGGTCATTATAGCTGCCGCCAAGAAGTAACACTCAGTTGCGGCATCATCCTCAGTCCCACCTGACAAGGACAGTACACACATGGATTCCCTTGGCAGGAAACTGTTTGGTACATCCGCCTCATTCATGAAGGTATCAAGCGCTACAGCATTGTTGTGCCTGTATGATCGAGCCCTCAGGGATTCCCTCTCCAGATTCTCAGAGAAGCTTCCCAGGGAGGACAGACTGGACTTCATCTAAATCCTACAAGAAGGTGGTCTGGTCGCAATTAAATTGTCAGGTCAGATGAATCTTACCTGGCAGCTCATGGCTACGCCCGTGGAGTATGTGCGAGGTATTCTTCATGGCTCCGACATGGCACAACTGGACTTAAACCTGAAGCTCAGCAGCGCATTCTGAATTTTCTGTTTACAGGCACTTTATTGTTTGCCTCACATACAGACAACAAAATATCTGAAATGAAGTTTGGGGTAGATACACTTAAAGCCTTAGTCCTGGAAAATAAGAAGGGGTACGGTAGAAGGTACAGGCCTTATGATAAGTGTTGGTTTCATCAGAGGGTTCAACGCCTCACTGGGTGGCGTGCCAACACCCCATATCCCAGTATCAAAAATGCAGATCTACGCATGGATGAGGCGCTGATTGACAACAATAAGCCTCCTCCAAGACCCCAGGAATGAAAGAGTCACTGCTTCCCCTGCCGTTGTTTCCCACTCCAGTGGGTTGGAAGTTTCATAAACCATCTAAACGAGTGGCGAAGCATCACCAGTGACAAATGTTTGCTCAGTTTTGTAGAGAATGGATATGTGGTGCATTTCAAATCTCCACCTCCGCAAGTTCCACCATTAAAAACCTCTTTTCACCAACAATAGTTATTGGAAACCGAAGTTTTAAATCTGCTTCGCAAAGAGGCCATAGAGGCAGTTCCCCCTCCTCAGAGAGGAGTGGGAGTGTACTCTTGATATTTCCTGGTAAGGAAAAATGGTCCACAACAGAGACTACAGATGTAATTGTAATGTAATTTGTACTTGTAAAGCGCACTAATACCTCAAATGGGGTGTCCTGGCGCTGTAACGCATACCGCTGTGGAACCCTTCCTGGCTTTTCCCTGTGAAATGTCCACTACTGGGCACCCCCAAGGTGAACGGAATGAGAAAAACAAGGACCCCCTGGGTAGTAATGTACGCAGACTTCTAGGGCAGGGTAAATAAGGTTTGTGAGAAAATTCCTAGGCAGTCTAACCAGTAGGCAAACAATTAATCTGACCCAATAGCAAAAGGAACATTCAAAAAATAAATTTATAAAACAAGCATACTTTTAATTGACATAGTAAAAATCATATAGAACCCTGAACAATAATCAGACTATATGATGAAATCATACAATAATCATAACATATACAATTAATACATAAAATTAAAAAAAAGTTTTAAACAATTTAATAAAAAGACACCCTAAATCATAGGTGGTGCCTAGAGTACAATGGCCATTGTACTCTAGGCACCACCTATGATTTATGGTGTCTTTTTTATTAAATTGTTAAAAACTATGCCCCAAGGTGAAGCCAGGCATCCCAGCGCTATTGTCCAGAGTTGCAGAGTGGGACCCATGATTAGAATAGGCACTGAGGCGAGAATTATCAGGTCCGAGGAAATTGAGCCCAAGACCCGCCGAGGCGGGAATTGAACCATGGTCCCGGGCCAGACCTCTGCATCAGAGCCTGCCGCTCTAACCATTGAGCCACACTTCTCCACCATTCTAGACTGAAGCATCCTAACCAAATTGATAAGAAAGACAACATTCAACATGTTTCCTCCCCTCCAGATTTACCCTCAACTCCATCAGGGGGACTGGATGTGATCTATAGACCTTTAGGATGCCTACTTTCACATCCCAATCACCAGGATACATCGAAAATTCCTCAGGTTCAAAGTAACAACCAAGCATTACCAATTCAAGGTGCTGCCTTTCTGTCTGAAATCAGCTCCATGCACGTTTTCTAAGTGCATGGCGGTTGTAGCTAATCCTTGCAAAGGAAATGCATATTCATCTACCCCTACCTACACAATTGGCTGGTGAAGAGCTCCTCTCCAGAGCAAGTAAGAGAAAATGACAATGTTTCTCTCAAGACCCTTCAATCCTTAGGTCTTCATGCCAACACCAGAAAGTCCATCCATGTTTCCTCTCAAAGGCTGCACTACCTAGGGGCGACCTTGGACACAAAAATCGCAGGAGAGACTATCCTTTATTGCTCCGAAAGGCTGAACCCTTTTAAAAAACGTTACACCCAACAGCCAGACAAGTGGCTTCACTACTGGGTCATGCATATTCCTGGTCCTCAATGCCAGATTTCACAGAAGGCTGCTTCAGCAAAATCTGGAGGATCGTTGGGACAACACGCTCACCCTGTCACAAGCGGCAAGGAGTTCACTACTGAGGTGGGTCCAACAGAAAAACCTGTTCATCGGTGTCCCATTTCATCGGGACACTCGCAAGCAAACAATCATTACTGATGCATCTCTCCAGGGCTGGGGAGCTCAAATGGTCACCCTACAAACAGACAGGGCCTTTGGCCGGCCAATGAACAGCTGTGTCACATCAATATGCTGGAGCTGCGGGCTGTCCATCTAGCCCTCAAGTCTTTTTACCCCTCCATCCTAACCAATAAGCGCTGAGTCCAGACAGACAGCACCACAACGAAGCACTATTTGAACAGGCAAGGGGCCGCTCAATCTCGCCCCCTATCTCTGGGAGCGCAGGCCATCTGGAACTGGCTCATAGCGAGTAGGTTGACAATCTCGGCGATTCACCTGCCAGGAGTCCACAGCACATAGGCGGATTCTCTCAGCCAAAACTTCACTGACGCACACGATTGGATACTACACGACGACGCCTTGAAGGACATTTTTCAGCAATGCAGGCATCTGCACATAGACCTGTTTGCCGACGAAAGTTGCAACAAAAAAAAACGGAATTAGAGTCCTGGTTCTACCAGCCAGGAACGAGGGCGAATGCCATTTTGATCGACTGGTGCGGGAGATTTCTGTATGCTTTTCCTCCCATTTCCCTGATACCCACAGTCATAAACAAACTGTACCAAGCAGGGGCCAGAATGATCCTAATCGCTCCGGAAAGACCTCACCAGGGGTTGTACCCAGATCTCCTCCACCTGTCCGAGTGACCAAACTGGAGACTGCCATTCAGACCGGATCTCCTCCACAAGTTAGACCGGAAGATATTTCACCCCAACCTTCCCTCACTGAGCTTGACAGAATGTCTCCTGAATTCATGCAGTATGGACATTTCAGGATTGTCGTAGGAATGCATGGACAGTCTTCGAGAATCCAAGAGACCTTCCACCAGACGATGTTACTCCTTCGAATGTAAGAGATTTAATATGTGGTGTATAATCATTACCATCCGATTTCTGCACTAGAAAATGTTATTTTCTCCTATGATCTCCATTTGGCTTTGTCTGTACTGCAATATTAGTCTGTTAGGATACATCTTGTAGCTATAACAGCTTACCCAACGTCCCCTGCACAAAGATAATTCTTTCTAGTTACTGTGGTAAAGGATTTCTTAAAAGGATTGAAAAAGGTGTTCCCACCAGTATATTCTCCTTCCCCGCCTTGGGAGCTTAATGTGGTTCTTTTTAAAACTCATGGGTCCACCATTTGAGCCCATACATAAGGCTATCCTACAACACCTTACATGAAAAGCTGCCTTTCTGGTAGCTATCAACTCGGCCCGCAATCAGTGAAATTGTCTCTCTGTTGCAAAGATCCATACACGGTGTTCCATGCTAACAGAGTGATCATGTGTACTCATTTCTGTTTCCTCCCCATAGTATCCGAGTTCCACATTAACAAAATGATTTCTCTTCCTACATTTTTTCACACCCTTCCACTCCAGTGGAAAGTGTGTTACACTCTTTAGACCGCAAATGAGTGTTGAAATTCTATTTAGACAAAACTAAATCAATCAGGCAAATGGACCATCTGTTTGTGAATTACGGTCTGATGAGAACAGGCCTAGTTTCTTCAAAACAATCCATCTCTAGGTGGAGTTTCTTACATTCTGTTTTCCTATCAATTGGCCAACAAACTGTTGCTTGCTAAACCCAAAGCCCTCTCTACAGGGGGAAAAGCTGCAAGAGGAGCCCTACTTAGAAGTGTCTCCATCTCCGAAATATGCAAAGCTGCCACATGAAGATCGGTGCATACTTTCACAAGATATTACTGTTTATATTACAGCTAGCTCCCATGCATTTGAAACCACTCGGCTATTTGAGTCTGACTGTTTTCTGCAGTGGCTAATGGAAATGGTGTTCTGTATCCTGTTCATCCACGACTGAGCTACCTCATTGCAGCCATGTAGGTGTCTTCAGTGGATCAGATAAGTTTTCGAATCTCTGTATGCTTGTGCTGAGAAAGGCAAAAGCACAAAATCAGGAGATGTTGAATTTGCCAGTCAGCCTGAATGCCTCATTCCTTGGTCAAAGCCAGTTATTGTACCCTATTTTAGGTATGGCCCAGAGGCAGATTTTACTGTCTGTGTAGACTTATATTTTTCAGACAATTTGGAATAAAAATACACAGAATAGTGGCTTTGGGTAGGTCCTCTTCATCTGTTGGTCAGTTGACATGTCTTTGACGTTTTGCTTCTGCCCACCATCGAATACAGCAATGGGTTACTTCACTGTGAGTAACTGCATTTTGCTTGTGCACAGCTGCCTAAAATGTAGTGAACTTTAGTGCCAATGATGGTGGACGAATCTCTCCTTTCATCTCATGTTTTCTTTTATTTATTTTTGGGAATTGCTATTTTTTTTAAAACACAGCCTTTACACAGTGGTACAAAAGGGGGTGGTGATGGACTGAGCATCTGAACCAATCAAACACTCACACCCAGTCAAAAGATCTAGGTTTGATCCATCACCGTTCTTTAGCCCACTCTGCCGCCCCAGTTCAGACATGGCTATATGCAAATCAGTCTGACCCTGTGCCTCATTGGAACTGTCCAGCCCGAACTGCCAAGCCATGCCTTCCCTGGACCGGAAACAAGCTTCCGAGAACCGGTTTCTGGCATTCCAGCCGTCTTCAGCCCGGCTTGCTTGAATCCAGTGGCAAAGTGAGCAAGGGACTCACGTCTGAGCATACCCTGCCACACTTATAGCGGCCAAAGCGGTACAAAAGGGGGTGGTGATGGACGGAGCATCTGAACCAATCAAACACTCACACCCGGTGAAAAGATCTGGGTTTGATCCATCACCGTTCTTTAGCCCACTCTGCCACGTCCATCACCACCCCCTTTTGTACCGCCTTTACACAGTGGCATTTTACTTTGCATTACGTTTAATCCTCATTGAACATTTGCTTGATAACTGTTAATAGTAGACTCGCCAAAGCTGGACCTATTGTCTTCGCCTGAGGTTCTTAAGGATATGCTGCGACCCACTATCCAGTCTCCCCACACGGGCGTGACTGAGGTTCTTAACTCATAGTAGCAGGGGGCACTTGAAGCGACACAGTTTATCACCAGCAGTCTTGACTCTACTTCCGTGCCCTTTCTATACCGGAGTTTCTATTTACCCTGTTGTACTATGAGAATTTCAGTAGCAAAAAATGCAAATTTCAGAGTGGAGCTGCTTCTCCGTTTATTTTGTACTTCCAGTCTCACTTGAATTTTTTGTATATCCTGGCTGGGGATTAGTGATTGATTATAGTTTGAGGATGATATATAATGTGATCTGAATTGAGGTTGATTGGCGATTTTGATTTAGATTGTGGCAGGGAATTCTGGTGCTTTTGGATGGTGGTGGGTGTTGGATTTTGTTGTTTGCAAATGATACTAGTTTGTGTTTTAGTGAAAAATGTTGGTATGAGCCAGGGATGACGGATGGTCTTAGCAGGGGCGGCTCTAGACTCATGGTGGCCCTGGGCAGGAAGCGTATGTAGGGGGCCCCGGAAGAGGGGTCCGGGCGGAGCGCGGAGGCCAGTGAAGAGGGGGGGTCAGGGTGTTTGGAAGTGGAACAGAGCCGGAGGCTGCCAAATCCCTGCCAGGGGCCACCACGCAAATATGTCTCCATCCTCAGAGGATTATTATATTAAGGATATATATTGGCGTGGTGGCCCCTGGGATTTGGCGGCCCTGTGCAGTTGCACAGCTTGCACATGCCTAAGGCCGGCCCTGGTCTTAGTTTGGCAGTGTGCAGTACTGGTTTGGTCTATGGATGGCTGAGTGATTTTGGTGTATGTTGCATATGCTGAAATGTGATGTAGTCTTGGTTTGAGAGCGATGGACTTGGTTTGTGGTTGTCCATTGTAGACTTATTTTAGTTTGTGGGGGATAGCGTTGGTGTGGGTTGTGGCTGGTGTTGAATTTTGCATTGAAATGTAGTTGGAGCCCATGGGCAATGTTGCTTTTAATCTGAGTTATGATCTGTCGAGCATTGTTGTGGTTGGAGATTGACTGTGATTTGGGTTGTGGTTAGGGACTTTTGTATGATGCTGATTTGTTGTTCTTGAATAATTCTAGCATGTGGCTGATAGGGGATGCTGATTTTGAAGTTGAATGGTTATTTTGGTATATTAGTGGTAATGGTGGGGACAGTGATGTTGATTGAATTTTATATTGCTGTACACTGTGAATGGTTGAACATGATGTTTTGTCAGCTGCAGTTGATGCCGGATTGTGGTGCTGATTTGTGTTTGATGTTGGTTTGAGTCCTGCCCGTGGAAGTGAGATTTTGGCTTTGGTTGGGATTGTTGTTGTCAGATTAAATTAGCAGTGGTTTTGTCGATGCTTAGTGATGGTTGTGCTCTCCACCAGACTATCTCCGTTTGAGGAATATGTACAGGCTTTCCTGGCTTTGTAGAAAAGCCATTTGCAGGAAGGACTTGAAATCTATCTGCCAGAACAGAAATGGCTGGCAGCAAATTGACCCGCCTCGCTGCGCCTCATCACGCCGCGTTCCAGCTCCAACATCCCGAGTTCACAGTAACCTCGAAGAGTCTTGGGACTGTTGAGAACCTTCAAACTCAGCCCAGCTGTGGCAGCTAGTTTATTGCTCTCAGCTGGTACTTGAACCCTGGTCCCGGGCTCTGGAGCGCGTCCCAGGTTTAATCCCTTCGGCTTTCTCTGCAGCTGTATGACACCGTGCTGACCCCGAATGAGGATAGGAAAATAGAAGCTCTGCCAAGCCAGAGTCTCTTTTTCATTTGGAGTCTGGCTGTCTGCCCATGACCAGGGTTACATAATGGGAACCATCGGCGGAGCCCGGGAGAGCCAGCACCTCACCAGGCGGACTCGGAGCTCCCGCCTGCTCTGCCATTCCTCTCCCTTCCCCAGGCAGGGCACATTCATCACACGGTCGGAGCCACGCCCTCCAGGAGGCACGGGAGGCCGGCAGAGGGCAGCGGCGGCAATCCCCTTTCATTGTGCAGTCCTGCAGGATCAATGCGGGCAGGCCGTGCCACCCAGGGTGCAGTCCCCAGGAAGGGAGATAAGCCGTGCCATGGTGTGGAAAGACCGTAGGCAGGGAGCTAGGCTCTGCCATCCATTGAGCAGACCCTTAGAGAAGCACGAAGCCGAGATCATGGCCTCCATGGCACACCTTTGATTGGAGGCAGAAGGCTTTGCCTCAGGGCTCTTGAGGGGATCTGGGGATGCCATTGGACAAAGTTCAGCCCTGAAGGGAGAACAGGGAAACCACCATCCCTCCCTCTTCAGTTCAGCCATGAAGGAGACAGAGCATGTGTGGCCTCCAGGGTCCCACGCAAGCCCGGCTCCACACATTTTTATTTGCGTGGGTCAAGGGTGCATTTGGGTGGGCCACTGCGGGCTTGATTTGTCGCATATATGTCTGGGCAGGCCTGTTTCAGGCCCCTCCTTTATCTCTTCTTAGTCTTACAAGGTCCAGTAAATCGCACTCTTTGCCAAATCTCTTTTTAATGTTATCACTCTCAAAAAGCGTTTTTTCCATGTAATGTTCCTTTGATGGGAAGAGGCGGTTTCTGAGGTGGGAGTATCAGGCAAGTGACACTCCTCGGGCTCCCTCTGTGCGAGCCTTCAGGGGGAATTCCTCTTCTTTTCTACCTCCACCTGACCACAGACTCTGCAACACACTCCCTTACAGGCTTGATTATCCACTACTCCTCTCCAGTGCACCTTACCTCACAGATGACCTTGGGCACCAGCCCCATATCAGGCACCATTGGGCTCCACTTTCATTTATCCCAGTAAAAACATTAGTAAAATCACCTTCATACTTAAAACATTGAATATGGCAGTAAATATAATTAGCACACACTTTAAGTATGTTCCACAGTAGCCCTTATGGCCCGACTGCTAATAAAATAAACAAAAACAGATAGGCCGTGACAGGGCCGGCTTCAGCGCTGATGCGAAAGTCTTTTTTTGCGCAGCACCAATAACACCTTTCACCGTAAATACCTTTACTACCACCTCCCAACAGTGCCCCTCATCCCCCCATGGCCGCCCTATTGATCGCTTCCTCAGATTCCCTCTCTGCCACACGCCACGAGTGCCCCTCATCTCCCCATAGCCCCTCCCCCTTGTGACCTCCTCCTCGGATTCCCTCACTGCCACCCTCCACCAGTGCCCCTCATTTCTCTGTAGCCCCTCCCCCTCACTACCACCCCCTACGGTGCCCTAATCTCTCTGTACCTCCCCCTATTGAACTCATCGGACTCCCTCACTACCACCCTCCACCAGTGCCCCTCATCTATCCATAGCCCCCCCTATTGACCTCCTCATCGGATTTGAATTTGAATTTGAATTTAAAAACATTTGTACAGCGCACGCTTACCCAACGGTTTCATGGCGCTAGTGAAAGATCAGTGGATGGCAGCGGCAACGGATTTAGGGGAAGGCTTGAGTGAACAGGAAAGCTTTAAGATTTTTACGGAACAGGGAGTACGAAAGGGAGGTGCGTAGAGCGATTGGGAGGGAGTTCCAAAACGTTGGGGCCAGGACAGCGAATCTCACTCCGCCCGACCTCTGCTTTTTAAAGCGAGGGATGGTAAGAAGGGCCAAGTGAGCCGAGCGGAGTTCTCTGCCTGGGCAATAAGGTTTGATAAGAGAGCAGATGAATTTAGGAGCAGTGCCCGCTCTGGCTTGATAAGTAAGACAGCCGAGCTTAAACAGGGCGCGCTCTCTTATCGGGAGCCAATGCAGGGTCTTGAGTAGTGGGGTGACCCGATGATATCTGGGAAGGCCATGGATCAGACGGGCCGCCTGGTTCTGCACCAGTTGCAGACGGTGGATCATATATGCAGGGGCTCCGTTATAGACTATGTTGCCATAGTCTATCCGAGATAACACCATGGCCATCATGATGATTTTTAAGGCAGGGGGGGAAAAGAAGCGGGAGACCTTCCTAATCACTCTAAGGGAGAAGAAGGATGAGGAGACCACAGAGTTAACCCCTTCAGCGCTAATGACAAGGGTAACTCGTCATGGACTTTCCATTGATTTCAATGGAAAGTCAATGGAAGCTCATCAGGTGCCTTAGCAGCCAAGTGGTTAACTTGTGGGAGAACCGAGAGCTGGGGGTTAAGAAAGATACCCAGGGTCTTCACTTTAGGAACCGGGAGTGGAGGGACACCAAGGGAAGAGGGCCAAAAGGAGGGAGACCAGGGACTGCAGCCACCTCCGGTCAAGACCAGTTCAGTCTTGTCCGGATTGAGTTTGAGGTGGCTGCAGTTCATCCAATCTTGGATAAGGGTCATGGTGGTTTGAACATTCAAAGCGGATGCAGATGAATGGGATAGATTGAAGATTAACTGGAGATCATCCGCATAATTAAATACGGTGACCTCCAGTTGCTGTAACATAAAAATGAGAGGGAAAATATAAAGGTTAAACAAAAGAGGGGAAAGTGATGAGCCTTGGGGGACCCCGCACTCTACCTTGCGGGTGGCTGCTGCAAAATCAGCCAAATGGACACTCTGTGTTCTCTCAGCCAGGAAGGACTGCAGCCAACGGAAGGCTAGGCCCTCAACCCCTCACTGCCACCCTCCACCAGTGCCCCTCATCTCTCCCTAGCTCCTCCCTCCACCCCATGACCTCTTCCTCGGATTCCCTCACTGCTACACTCCAACAGTGCCCCTCATCGCTCCATAGCCCCTCCCACTACATCCTCCTCGGATTCCCTCACTGCCACCCGCCACCAGCACCCCTCATTTTTACGTAGCCCCTCTCTCATATGCATTTCATCTGTGGTATAGCGCTACTCGTATCAGTGTAGTGTAGTGTGTGTCAGTACTTTACACCACGCACACATTATACAGAGACAATGAATCATACTAGTATGTAAATCAGTCTACAGGGAATGTCACATAAGCCAATGAGGATTACAAGGTGTAGGAATCACATGTCATCCATACTGGTGGGCAGTATTTTTTAAAAAGGTTTGGTCTGGGCAAACACAACCTTAGGATTTAAAGAGTATTCCATGGGGGTCAGCTTTACTGATACAAATGTATATCTGCCCAAACATACTCTTTTTAGCAACATTAGAATAATGAAAGACTGGGGAAGTTCTAACTATATCACAAAACAAAACAAAGTGAAGTTCTAACTATACCATTCATGTTTGTATGGAGCTCTTTGGTGACAGTTCATTGGTCACTGTCCTATGTTAGGATTGTAACTTCTGAACTGCAAGTAACACAAGGATCTCTGACAAAGGCAGTAACCCACTGAGCTATCCTCATAAAATACAGTTCATCTGCATTTAAAAACTACTAACAGACAAATCTTGCTTTCCAGCAGGATCTTTAATCACCAGCTTTATCTGGGCAATTTGTATTGCCTTATTGCTGTCCTGCATCGGCCATGATAATGATAAAAACTGTTTAAATGAAGCACACACGAAGTATGTGTCCTGCTGGCCCTGTGCAGATTTAAAAAAGACAAAAATGTAGTAACACATTCGCTTACCTACTCCATTAGTCTAACTTTGTGTCACAGCCTGATGTGATAAGTCACTACAGGAGCCAGGAAAGGTGACTAGGAATGAACAAACTTCTTTTCTCCTACGCTGCATAGAAAAAGAAATATCAACACAGCAGGACAGTAGGCAAAGGTTACCAAAGGTTACCGTTGTCAAAGAAAGGATTTGTCTCCTTTTACCATGGTGCGGCTGCGATCTTCTCTAAAACTGTGTGTGTGCACCCAGGAAGCTGCCTCAGCCGGGCGCACACACAGACAGCCCTTTGAGCCCAATGGCGTTGCACGCCTGCCTTCAAGCCCTCACTGCAAGGGCCAGGGCTCCTGTTTGGGTGGACCAGGCCCACCCGGCCCACCCGCTAGAACCGGGCCTGGTCCCACGTCTGGCTCGGCCACGTGCAGAACGTTGGAAGAGAGTGGAGGGATACAAAGAGAGGGTAGGTTTGGGGAGTGTATGGGGTAACAATGTATTCTTTAGTGGTTCGCGGAATGAGTAGAAGGGGAAGAGTCGTGGTAAGGGGCAAATAGTGAGATGGCAGAGGGAATGCATTATGATGGCTGATTGAAGGGGTGCGCAACATACTTGGACATAGCTTCAGTATAAAGATTTGAACGAAATATTTCAAATGGGATAAGAATTGGAAAATTGGACATGGGATTAAGGTCAGATAATTTAAGGGTGAGACCACTAACCGCCTTCCTGTGTGGTACATTGTGCGTTGGCAGCCCGGGCACTTACTATGTAGTGGTTTACCGTTTACATAATGGTTGTGATGGTGGGGGCGGTGGGGAGCTGTATCCTCATTTCTTCCAGTAAATGCATTCTGTGGTTGGAAATTAGGTTCCAGGGACTGCTTGTCGGATTTCACCTGGAATTAGGCCTGGTAACACAGGAGAATGTCCCTCTAAATCTTTGAAGTACTTGTTCAGACCTATTCCCCAGCCCTCCTATCGCACCTCTATTGTCTCTAGTAAAGAATGCACGTTCAGTCTTTGTCATGATTGTATCCGACCGTGATCCCCACCTCTTCATCACATCCAGTTTTGATTTGTAATCTGTTTTCAACCGACGCACAAGCTCACCGTTGAGTTGTATCCACAGCGCCTTAAACGAGAAACGCTCCACCTGACTGCTCATTGAACTTGGATTCATGTTACATCAAATGCTTAAAATACAAAAGTGAACATTTCTTGAGTTTACACACGAACACACACACACTCTGTCTGTTCCTCTCTCACTTATTCACTTGCGCAACACATGTTAAATCCACCAAGCCATTTTTGGGACATTGGCACCGTAACCTACATGTTTCTCACATATCTCTGCAGCAAACACTTAACCGCCTGAGCTTCTCATTGGGACTGGAGCCTGTAACCTCCTGGTGACACAGGCCTCAATGTGGGCATCGCCTTTGATCACTGCTAAATCATTCCACCACCTCGCCATCCCCATGCCACAGCAGTGATTGCCATTGAGTGCAGGGGTAACTGAACATGGGAAGATAATGGCAGGGTGGTGTTGCTCTTCAGGATGGTGGTGTTTGACACTTGGTGACAATGGAGGGCTGTGAGCCCCTAGGCCAGGGACAGTGCAGGAAGACTCAGACGTTTGCCCGTGCCAGGGATCTCAAAGTATTATGTTAGACCCAAGGATTGCCTTCCCTGTGGTGTGAGCATTCCTGTGACAAAAGGGCAATCGCACAGACAGCAAGTATGCATGTGGTATTGGCAAAGGGTTCTTGCACACCCTAGTTAAGGTAACCCTTGTGATTAAAATGGTGACCTTTGATCAGGGATGATGAGAGCCGTCTCCTTCTCAATGGAAAATAGGGACTACCCAGCCTACCGCGCACAGGATTCCATGAGCCATGGGGGCTCGCATCATCTCTGAACTGGGGTGAGGCCACCCCCATCCTTCTGCCAAGTCATGTATAAACAGGGTAGCCTATCTAACTACCACCCAGTGCTTGCATGGCATGCATTTAGCAGGCCACAGGCATTAGCGAGGTAGGAGTCCACCGTTTCTTTGGTGCTGGCCCTACCTGCACTTTGTGATTGGCAGCTGCATTGCAGGTGCCACTACCATGGGGAAGGGAGGCCACTGCCACTCATTTCCAACATTAACATCGGGGCCTAAGTTTCAGTGGCAGATTTTTATGATTTCTCCATCCTTTTCTGAACATATACCTCAATGCTTGGAAAATGTATAGTGCCTTAAAAATGTTGTTTCTTTTCCTATGTTTTTGCTTTCGCTCTGAGATCCCTAACAATTCCCATCATTCGCCTCACATTGCCCCTTTAGCTCCCCTCTAACCTCACTTGTTGCATTGTTTTGTGCCTGGGTACACTTTGACTGTTGGGAATTCAAAGGCTCCCACTTCCTGCCCCTGTAATGTTACTAACCAATATAAGCCCCTCTTTGCAGTGGTCTTCCAGTGTGGTTTATCCTTAATTAAGTGGTTAGAAGTCTTCCGTTAGGATGTCGGTATCCTGCATAGGCCGAACGCTTGAATCATGCCTCTGTACAGCAGTGTACTTGGCATGCCTCTGCTAGGCTACACTATACTCTGTTGGGTGTGCCCATTTTGATCAGCTTACCTCCAGTGGTGGTATCTGCGTGCTGTAATGGCGGACCTGCCTTTTTTTCTGTAACTGCTTCTTTTCTTTTGAAGTGTGGGGTTTCCCCAGCGTGCAGTTAACAATTGACATCAAGTGATGGTCTCCGTGTCCTGCACGACCGGCCTGACTTTGTCCTTCTACCCTGTAGCAGGGTAGAAGGACATCCTTCTGGTGGGGATCTCAAAACTCTATTGTGGCATTCTGCCTCTGGTGAGGGCTTCCTTCCTACACAGTGCCCAATTTGCTTGTTGTGGGATCCGCTATACCCTGTAATAGGTAACCTGCCTCTGTTGGATTTGTTTATTCTGAAATGACCACTGTTTGGGTCTCTGTACTCAGTGGTGTTTTGCCTGCCTACGGTGCGGGCTATCTTTATCTAACGGCATTTTACCTGTTCCTGCGGGACTGTCGGTACCCTCTAGCAGTCAGTCTACCCCTGGTTGACAATCTCTGTACCCTTTCACTGGCGACCTGCCGCGGATGAAGGAACTATATCCCAAATTGCTGGGCTTTATTGCAGCGCCTCAATGTAGGTACCACCTAGTAGTATCACGAGTGAGACTGCTCCCCCCTCCCTCCCCCCGGCCTCCACCCCTACTACCAGGGAGCTGGATATTTGTCAGGAGATGGAATAGTGTACATCCAGTCCTCCTTTACTCTCATGAACGAACACTCAATGACTAGTGTATGGGACATGGTACGAGGTGTGTTTGCACTCAAAATTAACATTAATGCTAAGAAAGGATTAATACTTAAAAATAAGTAACATTTTATTAGAGTGGTAAACGTGGAGAAGAACAGCGGTAGTGCCAAGCCTCCAAACCTAAGGGTTAGAAAAAGATATGTTTTAAGATAGTACTTGTTTAGGATCCTAAATAGCTTTTCTGGGAATTTTCAGTGTTCCTGTTCATTGGGACTACTTCCTTAGGAAAATAATAGCCCTGTCTTATCCTTTCAAAGTGAAGCTTGTGGACAGTCCTGTAGTAGTTTAGAGTGCTGAACATTTTCAGCATTGAATCTTTGGTGGTGCATGGGAGTACTATGGAGATGAGACACAGGTTTTAAACTTAAAAATCTATTACAGGGAATAAGTAATTTACCTCTCCTCAAAATCTTAACATTGCATTTGATGTTTTTTTTTAAATAAATCAAAACCTAAGTTAAGTTAAATCAAACGTAATCAGTGTTATATAAAAGTCCAGTTGTGCCGAACCCCACTGAACACGATAGAAATGTTTTTGCTCCCCTAGGGTACCACGATCTCATGGTTGGAGTCAGCGGTCACAATAGGTTAACAGGAATGACATTCCATGATCTACCAGTGGAGATTGAAATATTTACAAGGGTCAACTGAGTTATCAGTTTTGCCAACCCATAGAACTAGGTGATCACAAAAGTTTCAAGTGCTATATCCTTTGAACCGATGGTCGCAGTAGAACAAAATGTACATTTTAATACTGCAGTGGAGCCTGGCTGTCATTTTAGTATAAGGGACCTCAAGGACTTTGGCAACAGATATTTCTGTCTTCATTTATGCCAGCCAGACTTGCCCTTGATTCAGCGGAATCCCTCTTTTATTCTGGTGAGGCTTTGCGTGTTATAACCACACATTCATAATCTAAATCATATAGGGCATAGTTCGACAAGAAAACCTTGTGGTCTGTATTCATGAGCTTGGGTAGTAGAGGGTGCATATTGCTTAAGCTGTGCACAACCAGTGCAGTTTGGCAAAGTCCTAGTGTGACTTGTGCACACCTAGTTTTCAGGCTAGTAACAATACACAGTGGGGTCTAGTTGAACCTGCCTCTAGTTGAACCTGTCTCTGGATGAGCACACCTACAATTTGTTGTTTCTGACCCTCTCCACGGCCTCTTGCTGGATATCTGGAGGGTTTTTGGGCCTTTTGTCTCCTCATGTGACCGTGGCCTCTCTGACATACTTCAAGTCATCAACTGAGTATACAGCAGCAGCCATGTTCAAAGGCTTGTTTGATTCCATTGTTAAGGAGAGAGGCAACATAGAGCTGGCCAGACGTTCTCCTACACAAAGAAGGCCAGATGTGTAATGAAGTCTTAATTCACAAATCTTTAGTAGGGCTGTTCTATTGTTGGGTGGAAAAATTCTGCTATCAGCAAAAAAAATCACACTTGCACGCTATTGCTCCCTTGTTTTCTTCACTGGCTTCGTCTCTACATTTGGGGCGGGGAAGGGGGGAATTGAGCCCCTTTACTGGGCTTCCATGGAGCACAGCATTCAGTGCCTTCCTGGTCACTTAGATGAGGTATCATCTAGATCTGCGACAAAAATATGGGAGCAGACAGGAAAATATATAAAAAAAATGCGAAGGTGGACCTTAAAATCTAACAAAGGAAACTGTGGCTTTTCCTTTGTACACCTCAAGTGGTTTGTCTTCCAGCTGTTGGGGGTCTCTCTGTCCTGAGATGATGAACCCCTAACTTTGTTGCTTATCTCTCTGTAGTGGTCCGCACGCTTTTAATTGGAGGCTTCCATATACTTTAGTATCTGCCGATGATGATGATGTCATTGTTAAAGCTTGTTCGCTATCCTTGGACATCGCATCCTGATTCTGAAGACTCGAAAGTGGATGGTGAGGAGATAGTCAAGATTCAATATGTTGCAAATGTCCAGCTTTTTATGGTTTTTACGAAAGAGAAGAACACTTTTAGTTGTGCGAAAAGACAAGGGAACTCCCTTCCCTTGGATTAGGGGTGGGCGGAATTTGCGTAGTCGCACTATGCAAAGTTCCGTGAAACGTTGAAAAATCTCTGCGAACACGCAAAAATTCAGCGAACACGCGGAATTGCTTGTTCGCGATGCTTTTTTCCTGTTCGCTGTCGCTTTTTGCGTGCTCGGGGAGAAACATCTCGCGAACATGCATTTTGAGAACGCGAACAAGCAGAAGTGTGGGCAATTTTGCGTTCTCTGCAGAACGCGGAATTCCGCAAATTCCGCGAGCGGAACGGAATTTACCGCCCAGGCCTACCTTGGATGTGGGCAAACGATGAATGAAGTGACTGACCTGGGGAGTTTGTCACAAACCTGTGCCACGTGAAGAGATAGCTGCAGCCAGAGACCGAAGTA
Organism: Lissotriton helveticus; assembly: GCF_964261635.1. Lineage (NCBI taxonomy): Eukaryota > Metazoa > Chordata > Amphibia > Caudata > Salamandridae > Lissotriton > Lissotriton helveticus. Next base: position 388,747,308 of record NC_136061.1, read on the forward strand.
GAGGCATTTGAAGATACTGAGACTGAGAGGGAGAATGAGAATGAGAGGGACAATGAAGGGGAAGATGAAAAATATGAAAGAGTGTAATAATTAGGTAGAATGTGAACAAGTCAGAGAATGAGGGGAATAATTCTAATGATAGGGATAGGGAGAGGTAGAATAAGATGGAATAAGAGGAAACAAGAGGACGAATGAGAGTGGGAATGAGTATGCGAATGAGAGGAAGAATGAGTATGCAAATGACAGGATGAATGATAGATAGAATACCAATGAGAGGGAGAAATAATTGGAGAATGAGAGGTAGAATATGAGGAAAAATGTGAAGGTGGGCGAATGAGTATGCAGATGAAAGTGAGAATGAATATATAAATGAAGGGGACTACTAATGAGAGAAGTAAGAAAGGAAGAGTGAGTGATTCTGCTGTCCGATAGGCAGCCAATGAAGGTAGGTAAGATGGAATGTATGGTGTTGTTCTGTAGACTTTGGTTCTTTTTAAGGTACCGGAGGATGAGTTTTGGTAAATCAAGAAGTAGCAGCATTCTTACCTTAGTCAAATGTTATGTAATCGGCCGACACAGCTGGTTTAAAAAGAATGAGCAAGGGAATTGAGAGGGAGATTGGGAATGAAAGTTAGAATGAGATTAGGATTGAGACGGACAATGAGAGAGAGAAGGTGTAGGAAGATGTCCCTTTATATAGTGGACCAAAAAGAGGTACACTGTATAAAGTTTCCAAGCAAACCCCAAAGGAATTGCAGAGGCATGAATGACACCCCAAATGCTCTCTTTTGTGGTAGTGTGGGCGAGCAGTTAGGCATATCAGAGGGCAGTACAAAGTATTTATTACACACAAAAAGGCAGTAAATGAGACACACTCAATAAAGAAATCAGACAGCAATTTATAAATATAACACATACTGTTAAATAAATTTAGATACCAAGATCATCCTATTCGGGTAAGTACTTTTCGAGTTACGGATTTTTACAGTTTCCAGAAATGGACACTTAATGCAATTTCTGGATCGGCAATGTTATCCTATAGAGGAAAAACGTGTTGCATTTGGGCACATGTCACGAACTAGTAGGACTGTTCTTCTGGACTTTATGTGTGTATGGGGCAAGGTCCAAGGCCACACCAACAGGTCACCTCAGAATGCTCTGGGGTGTCTTGGTGCAGCAGTGCTTAATTTGTAAAGAAAAAAAAAAGAGCGGTGCCATGGGCATGGCCCTCTTCAGGTGGGCTTTCAGGTGGTGGCAGCTCCTGTGACTCACTGGGGGCATTGAGAAACGAAAGGCTGCATGGATAACTATTCTGTTTTAACTTCCTGATAACCGGCGCCCCTGCATGATTTGGATGCAGGCGCCGAACTTTTTAGCATAATTATTGTCATTTCTTTCTTTTGAAAGTCTCGTTCTAAAATATATTATTTTGTGTTCTTACCTCTCTGGGTGGCCTCCCCAGCCCCGGTCCACCACGGCTGCCTGTGCCGATTGTGTGGAGGGCGGGCGCCATTTTGGGAGTAGCCCGAAGGCTGGGTCCACCGCAGTCAGCGCTCCAGCTGCTCGGGGGTGCACGCCATAAAGCGCGAATGTGTCCTCGTGCGCGCAGCGGGCGGGCGCAGCGGGCGCATCGATGGCGCGCCGAAGTCGCGCCAAAGTTAAGCCGGTCTGCGCCCGTCCGCGGCCGACCGGGGCAAGGGGCACAACACTATGACCATCCTACTGTATACTCCTCATATTTGCGCTCCCTCCGCAGAAACTGGCCCCTACATCCTGAAACATTGTCTCGTATCCATGCTTTTGACATTTCTTCCCCTACTCCCGCTACGTCCCTATCCCCTCCCTTCACTACAGCTCTTCTGTTGAATACACGGTCCGCAGTTAAGCACCAAACAGAACTCTTTGATCTATTAGACTCCAACTCCCCGGACTTATTGTTTCTAACGGAAACCTGGTATCGCTCTGACTCCCTACCGAGCGTACTGGCGGCCCTTCCCTCTCATTATTGCATATTTCGTTCCGACCGGCCGGAGGGCAGAGCCGGCGGAGGGGTTGCCCTGATTGCCCGTAAGGGAATTCTTTTGCAGTCACTCTCCTCACCTACGATACCCACAGCTGACTACTTGGTAGTACGCTGCACTTCCTTTAAGATTCATTTCTCTTGTGTATTAGTTTATCGGCCACCCCAACATTCCCCTGGTTTCCTCCCCGCCTTTCAAGATTTATTGGCTACTCTGGCAATTAACAGTGCCTCTGTCCTCGTCTTGGGAGACTTTAACTATTGGCCTTCGGACCCCGACGAGGATGTTACCTCTAAAGACTTCACCCAACTGCTTCTCAGTTTGAATTTTATTCAGCACGTTCACGCTCCCACCCACAACCGAGGCCACATCCTTGATCAAATATGGACTCTAAACATCCCAATTTCTCATCCTATTATCTCGCCCTGCCCGTGGTCTGACCACTCCCTGCTCACCTTTTCATTAGACCTGAGTCTTGCTAAAACTCGCTCTGTCACCAAAAACTCCTGGGCTAGGAACTGGAGTCGAGTTGACATTCCATCCCTGTGCAACTCACTAACCATCACCTGTCCAGACCTGTCGACCCTAACCCCTCATTCTCAGGTCACCACCTTGGACCGCTGGCTTACCAAAGCCTGCGACCCAGTGGCTCCCCTCAAACAGATCTCCATCAATCGCACCCACAATGCCAACAAGTGGTTTAATCCCAACCTTAAGGCTAAGAAACGGGAGCTACGACAGGCCGAACGAGCATGGAGAATAACATACTGCCCAACCCGCAAGCAACATTACACTTCTATGCTTAGGGAATATAAAAAAGACATCTTGGCAGCTAAGACAGAATACTTCTCAGGCCGCATTCTAGCCGCGGAAAACCAATCACGCGAGATTTTTGCTACTGTCCACGAACTGGCATCATCCGAGAGAACCCTGCCCAAAATCCCCCCCTCCCAAACTCTATGTGACTCGCTTAACGAGTTTTTCATTGAGAAAATTTCCAGTATTAAAGCTCACATCCTTCCCCCTTCCCCCAACTTTACAGACCCTCAGCCGGTTGGCAATCATTCTTCTATTCTCCATGTTCGAGGCATGTGGGCTGCTAAATTCATATCTTAGCATTAGATCGCCGCCTAGTGTTGGGCTCGGATGATTGCACATTGTTGTCCTGGAAGAGTCTTCGAAGTATCCTGAGATAGGTGGCTCCTCCCCTGGACTACAGTGCGCATGGGCATCGGCTCCATCCCCAGATTGTTTTTTTCCGCCATTGGGTTCGGATGTGGTCTCGACGTCTTACTGTCGGAACCAAGTAAAACTAACTTTTAGCGGCCAAAAGGCCTCGATTTTCTTGCGTCGGTATTGTCTGCGCACGGTCTCGAGTCTTCCGTCTCTTGGAGCCGGAATAAGCGGAGTTTTCTTCGCTCTCGGAACTTTGAGGCCTTCTCATCGCGACACGACTGCAAGCCTTTTTTGGACATGGAGCGGAGCCCGTTTAAGTACTGCCCGCTCTGTGGGTCCAAGTACCCACACATCGATCTACACCCCGTGTGTAACAAATGCCTTTCGCCTGACCACGACGACGGAAAGTGCAAGGCCTGTGCACAGTTCCGATCGAAAAAGACTCTCAAGCTTCGGCGCGCGGTGCGCATGGAAGCTCAACAAGCGGCACCGGATCCGGAGAACATCTTCGGCGACCAAGACGAAGAGGACCAGGGTCATCATCTCCAAATCTCCCCACCCGGGACGGAGGTCGAGGCGGATCCGGGAGACGACGACGGAGTCGCGGGTCCGGGCCTTGAATACGTCGACGAGGTAGGAGACGACGATGAGATTTATGGGGCCGCGGCGGATAGCTCAGCGGACGAGCTCTGCCCCGAAGGTTACGAGGATACCGACCGGGACACGGGATCGCCTGTCGGCCTTACCCAAGACCCGTTGCCGCAAGCCACAGCCCCGCCTTCGGGCCCGGCCACGGACTTACTTGCTGGGCAGACTGTTTCGAAACCGAAACCGAAACCATCGGGATCGACAACACCTAAAATGGCCGACCCGAAATCGAAACTGAAAGTTAAGGACTCGAGTGTCCCTAAGATGGCTGCCGTGCCGGTGAAACCGACGGCGCCTGCTACCCCATCGACTCCGTCGACCTCCGGTCCGCAGAAGTCGAGGAAGTCCGTCGATTCCGATGCTGCGAAGTCGAAACCGACGCCAGAGGAGGGGTCCTCCAAGAAAGATGGTAGGCACGGGACAGCGGCTCCGACGCCGTCAAAACCCGCCAAAGTCGGCTCCAAGGAGGCTACGCAGGCACACGGAAAGAAGTCTGTGCCCCGAACGCAGGAATCGGAGGCGGTACAGACGGGATCCGCGCCCAAGACGCACAAGGCCCACAAGGACGTCGGATCCGAGGGGAAAATCAGACCATCCTCGTCGGCGCCGACACAAACTGTGAGTGTGCCGTCCCCCATTGCCGACTCACTGAAGAGGATCAGGGAAAAGGCCTTTGCCCCGTCGGCTCCGATACCATCAACGCAGCCGCGAAAAGACACTCCAGAGAAGCCGTCTGGGAAACTTCTCTTTATTTTGCCGCCGAAGGAGGCGCCCAAGGCATTTTCAACCAAATCGGCACCGAAACAGGTGGTTTCTTCGCCGACTGGCCCACTTCCACGTCAGGTGCTCGAATCCGAGGACGATTCGGCGCATTTCATCGACGCTGACACAGGCAAACTGACCCTCTATAAGAGGAAAATAACTTCGGAGCCAGTGGACCCCTATGTCATTCCACTAAAGAAGAAAAGGGTGCCCCTTGACGCCTCAGGCCTCACGGAACCAATTCAGCCTCCTCCGAGACGGAGCCCTACTCCCTCCCCAGACCACTCTGAGGGTGAGGGGTATGATGAGGACGACCAGTACAATTTCCCAATCAATGAACCTGATGTGCAACCGGATTCATTTGATGACACTGGTGACCAGAACACCCAAGGTGCGGGGCAGGACCCGCAGCCTTTTAATGCACGGGCATCCCCGACTGAGGATTCAGCAGGTTTTCATGCCCTACTCGAAAGGGCGGCAGCCAATCACGATGTGGACATGCATGCCGACCCTGTGGAGGAAGACTTCCTTTTCGACACTTTTTCGGTCTCTGAAAGGACAGTAAAGACACTGCCTATGCTTAAAGGAGTCCTCAAGCATGCTGGGGACATATTTAAGGAGCCTACGAGAGCGAGAGTGGTCAACCCTCGCATTGAAAAAAAGTACAGACCTGCACCTGCGGACCCCGCATACATTCGGGGACAATTGCCATTGGACTCTCTTGTGGTCGCCAATGCCAGGAAACGTGCCAACTCCCAGACTACGGGTGAAGCTCCTCCCCCGGATAAGGAATCCAAAGTGCTAGAGGCAGGGGGCAAAAGAGTAGCTGCACAGGCATCAAACTTCTGGCGCATTGCCAATACACAGGCGCTCTTGGCGCGTTATGATAGGGCGCACTATGACACCCTAGAACAGATCGTACAACACCTGCCTCCACAGTTCCAAGAGGGCACAAAAATGCTTATCGAGGAAGGGAAGCTAATCTCAAACGCAGCCATCAAGTGTGCACTTGATGCTGCGGACACAGCTGCTAGGGCTATCAACACTAGCGTTATGCTGAGACGACAAGCGTGGCTCCGCATCTCAGGGTTTAAACCGGATATTCAGACGACAATTCTTAATCAGCCAGTCAATCCTGATAGTCTGTTTGGTCCGGATGTTGACACCACCCTAGAGAAAATAAAGAAAGACACAGACACTGCTAAGTCTATGGGGGCCCTACAGTCACAGCAGTTTCGTGGCGGCAATTTTCGTCGCTCAGGTGCACGTGGAGTCACCAGAGGACAATTGGGTCAACAATCCCAGTTCACAAAAGGTGGGACACAATCCTCGTTCACTAAACAGAACAAGGGAGGTTACAGGAATAACAGCAACAGAGGTCGCGGCAGAGGAAACAACAGCTCCCGCACCTCTACTCCCAACAAACAGTGACTCTCTGTCACTGCCCCCCGACCACCTAACACCTGTCGGGGGGAGACTGCAGCGGTTCCTGCCCGTCTGGAGAAACATCACCACAGACAGGTGGGTGCGACAACTAATCCAGTATGGTTATTGCCTAGAGTTAAAGTCCACTCCACCCAACATCCCGCCAAGGCAACGGCCTATGTCCGCAGAGCACTTGCTCTTATTGCAGCAGGAGGTAGTGGTGATGCTGCAAAAGGGAGCAATCGAGCTCGTGCCGGTGGGGGAGGAAGGCACAGGGGTATATTCCCTGTACTTCCTTATTCCAAAGAAGGACGGTTCTCTCAGGCCCATTCTCGATCTACGTCCCCTCAACCTGTACATACTATCGGAACATTTCCACATGCTTACACTGCAACAGATTCTTCCCTTGCTAAACCAAGGAGACTTCTTAGCAACCTTAGACCTCAAGGATGCTTATTTCCACATTCCACTACACCCGTCACACAGGAAATACCTCAGGTTCACTATTCAAGGCAGGCACTACCAGTTCAAAGTCCTACCCTTCGGAGTCACAACAGCCCCGAGGGTGTTCACAAAGTGTCTGGCGACAGTAGCGGCGCACCTCAGGAGGCAGAACATCCATGTCTACCCCTACCTAGACGACTGGCTCGTGCAAGCCAAGTCAGAGCACCAGTGCGCCGCAGACATGTCGACTACAATTCACCTTCTTCACGATCTGGGTTCCTCCCTGAACTACCCAAAATCGCATCTTCAGCCGGCGCATGTCCGGCAGTTTCTGGGCGCGACGATCAATACCCTGACGGCCATGGCTCAGCCAAACCAGGTCAGGATAGACAGCATGCAGGCTCTGATCCAAAAGTTCAGGCCGCAACACTCGCTTCCAGCGAGAGTGTTCATGCAGTTGATAGGCATGATGGCCTCCTGCATCTTCATAGTCCCTCACGCACGGCTACACATGCGCCCGCTCCAGGAGTGCTTAGCGAATCAGTGGACACAGGCTCGTGGGCAATTGACAGACCTAGTGTTGGTTACCAGTCGGGCATACGACTCTCTGCATTGGTGGACTCCACACAACCTTTGCAAGGGCCGACTGTTCCAAGAGCCTGTGCCGCAGATTATCCTGACAACGGACGCGTCTCTCCAGGGTTGGGGAGCTCATGTGCTCACTTACACAGTGCAGGGACTATGGACGACGCAGCAACAAAAGATGCACATCAACTATCTGGAACTGATGGCAATCTTCATGGCGCTCAAGTCCTTCATTGTACATCTGTGCAACAAAGTCGTGCTAGTCCGGACGGACAACATGACCGCGATGTACTACATTCAAAAGCAGGGAGGCACCCACTCGCCACAGCTGTCTCATCTGGCTCAGAGCATGTGGAAGTGGGCCATTCAGAGGAACATTTTCCTCATGGCAGAACACCTCCCAGGAAAGGACAATCAGATGGCGGATCTGCTCAGCAGATACAGCCATCAAATGCACGAGTGGGAGATACACCCGTCTGTTCTCCACCCGTACTTCCAGCAGTGGGGTCATCCGGAGATAGACCTGTTTGCCACAGCAGAGAACGCAAAATGCCAACTCTTTGCCGCCAGGTTCCCTCACCCACTGTCGCAGGGGAATGCGATATGGATGAACTGGTCAGGCAAATTTGCGTACGCTTTTCCGCCAGCCCCTCTAATACCGCTGGTCGCAAGAAAGCTAAGGCAGCACGAGATGACTCTCATCCTGGTTGCTCCAACGTGGGCGCGCCGAGCTTGGTACACCACGTTCCTCGAACTCTCAGTGGTGCCGCATCAAAGGCTGCGCCTCACGCCCAGTCTTTTGACGCAGAACCATGGAGACATTCAGCATCCAGATCCACAACAGCTCAACCTGGCGATCTGGCTCCTGAAGTCCTAGAGTTTGGATACCTTAACCTACCTCCGGAGTGCATGCACATCATCAAGGAGGCGAGGAAACCAACTACTAGAGCATGCTATGCTGCAAAGTGGAAGCGTTTTGTCATTTACTGTACGGCCAATGACATCGACCCGCTAGATGCATCTATCCCCAACATCATCTGCTATCTGTTGCATCTTTACAAGTGCAATCTAGCGTACACTTCCATTCGGATACATCTATCCGCCATAGCGGCTTATCTCCAGAACAGGCAGCACCTCTCTGTCTTCAGGGTGCCTGCCATTAAAGCCTTCCTTGAAGGTCTGAAACGAGTCATTCCCCCAAGGACACCGCCAGCTCCGGTGTGGAACCTCAATGTCGTTCTCACCAGACTGATGGGACCGCCATTTGAGCCCCTGCACTCGTGTGAACTCCAGTTCCTTACGTGGAAAGTAGCTTTCCTTGTGGCTATTACGTCTCTGAGGCGTGTCAGTGAGCTGCAGGCGCTCACAATCCAAGAGCCATTCATTCAAATCCATTCAAATAGGGTAGTGCTACGCACTAACCCCAAATTCCTTCCGAAGGTGGTGTCACAGTTTCATCTAAACCAAACTATTGACTTACCAGCATTCTTTCAAAACCCGCAAACGGTGGCGGAAAGAATGCTCCATACCTTAGATGTACGGAGGGCGTTGATGTACTACATAGACAGAACACAACCCTTTAGAAAGACAAAACAACTCTTTGTTGCCTTCGCACCCCAACACAAAGGCAACCCAATTTCCAAAGCAGGGATAGCCAGGTGGATTGTTAAGTGCATCCAGATATGTTATCAAAAAGCCAAGCGCACTTTAACAATACCCCCCAGAGCGCACTCCACACGCAAACTGGGGGCATCCATGGCTTTCCTAGGGAACATTCCTTTAGAAGATATTTGCAGAGCAGCCACGTGGGTCACACCACATACCTTCACAAAACACTACTGTGTTGATGTGCATTCCAAGCAGCAAGCAGCTGTAGGACAGGCTGTTCTCAAGACACTTTTTCAGGTTTCTGCAGCTGGCACGGGCAACCGCCGCTGATGGAGGGACTGCTATGTATTCTATGCTAAGATATGAATTTAGCAGCCCACATGCCTCGAACTGAATATGCTACTTACCAGTATGCATCTGTTCTTGGCATGTAGGGCTGCTAACATTCATATCGCCCGCCCTCCTCCCCGGTGCCTGTCGCAGCTGCAGATATACTATTGTATTTATTCATTAGCATGGACATCTTTTACACTTTTCACTCCATCTTCTGCCACAATGGCGAAAAACAATCTGGGGATGGAGCCGATGCCCATGCGCACTGTAGTCCAGGGGAGGAGCCACCTATCTCAGGATACTTCGAAGACTCTTCCAGGACAACAATGTGCAATCATCCGAGCCCAACACTAGGCGGCGATCTAATGCTAAGATATGAATGTTAGCAGCCCTACATGCCAAGAACAGATGCATACTGGTAAGTAGCATATTCAATTCCTGCTTTGACTAAAGACTCCCTACTTCCCCTACTTAGGCGTGTCAAGTCTGCCTCTCCTGCCGACATCTGTCCGGCCCGCATTCTTTGCCAGATCTTTTCCGACTGCCCCTACCCTGCCCTCACTCTTTTGAATGATTCTTTCACGGATGGCCATGTCCCTGCACCTTTTAAAACCGCAACTATTATCCCCATACTAAAAAAACCCGGAGCGGACCCTGCCTCCCCGGCAAATTATCGCCCCATATCTCTTCTCCCGTACCTGGCAAAAGTAGCCGAGTCTCATGTCACTCAGACGCTCAGCTCCTTTATTGAGGCCTCCAGCTACCTTGCACCCTGCCAGGCGGGCTTCCGGCCCCGTCATTCCACCGAGAAGGTAGTCATCTCGGTCATGGACCAACTCAGACAGGGACTTGACACCAACTCCCCCCAGGCTTTGGTCCTTTTAGATTTGTCCGCCGCTTTTGACACGGTTGATCATGACATTCTCCTATCCCGTGTCAAGGCGGCGGGCATAGGGGGACCAATACTGACCTGGCTGGGCTCTTTCCTGTCTGATCGCACCCAGGCCGTCCATCTGGCCGAATTTTCCGCCCCGCCTCGCAGAGTGCAATGCGGTGTCCCCCAGGGATCCTCTCTTTCCCCTCTTTTGTTTAATCTGTATATCTTTCCCCTTATTTCTGCACTACAACAAATGGAGGTCACAGTCTACAATTATGCTGATGACCTCCAACTCATTTTTAATTTTTCTTCCCCAACACCTGATGTCGCTAGCTTCCAGTCCGTTATGCTGTTTATCCGGGATTGGATGAATGCGAACCATCTTAAACTCAACCCGGATAAAACAGAGCTTGTCCTGACTGGAGGCAGCGGCAACCCTTGGTCTCCCTCTTTCTGGCCCCTTTCCCTTGGTTCTCCCCCCATCCCTTCGGATTCTGTTAAGACTCTTGGAATCACACTCAATCACCATCTCACACCTCACTCCCACATTAGTTCTGTTGTTTCCTCCTGTTTTTTTACTCTGCGTATTATAAGGAAAATTTCCCGCTTTTTTCCCCCTCCTGCACTTAAGCTTATCTTAATGGCTATGGTCATGTCCAAAATTGACTACGGTAACATCATTTACAACGGTGCTCCTGCCTATGCACTCCAACGTCTCCAGCTTGTGCAGAACCAGGCAGCCCGTTTGGTATATGGCCTACCCAAATTTCATCACTCTTCCCCGCTCCTTTTTTCCCTTCATTGGCTCCCTATCAAACAACGGGCCCTTTTTAAACTAGGGTGCCTCACTTTTCAGGCTAGGGCGGGCACTGCCCCTGCCTTTATCAATTCGACTATTACGAATTACTGCCCATCCAGAGACCTTCGTTCATCTTCCAAATTTCTATTAACCATTCCCCGGTTCAAGAAATCAAGGTCGGGTGGCCTGAAATTCTCGGTCCTGGCACCCACTTTTTGGAATACCCTCCCGCTTTCAGTCAGACAATCCCCTTCCTACATGGAATTTCGCAAGACCCTTAAAACTTTCCTATTCCAGCAAGCTTTTAGTTCTTAACCCTGCACCATTTTACTTTCATCCTATCCCCCCCAGCGCCAAGAAACTGTACAGTGAATGTGCGCTTTATAAATCCCTAAAAATTCAAATTCAAATTCAGGAGGCCACTTCCGCTTGTGCCGCCTATTGCTGTTGTCAGCACTGCCAAATGCATTGAGTTAATAAACAACTGTTGTTATGCTAGTCTCTAAATGAGACCAAGAGGGCCACCTTGCAGCAGACTGTCAGAAGTGCTGGTGCTGACAATTAAGTGCAGGTGCTGAGCCCCAGAAACCACTGGCTCAAATTTATTTACAACAAGGGGTGGTGATGGACAGAGTCTCTGAATTAAGCAGAATACTCTCACCCAGTCAAGAGATCAGGGCTAGATCCAACACCGTTTTTTTAGCTCATTGCACCATCCGAGTTTCAGAACCTGGCTGTATGCAAATTAGTCTGTCCCTGGCCCAGTGCATCATGGGAACAGGGCAGACCAGACTACAAAAGCCAATTCTTACACTGGGAAGGAAACAAGCTTCCGGGGACCGGTTTCTGGCATTTCAGCCGTCTTCGGCCCGGCTTGCTTGAATCCTGATGGTGCAATGAGCAAGGGACTCACATCTGAGTATACCCTTCCACGCTTAGGGTGGACAAAAATATTTACAACAAGGGGTGGTGATGGACAGAGTCTCTGAATTAAGCAGAATACTCTCACCCAGTCAAGAGATCAGGGCTAGATCCAACACCGTTTAAATTAAGCACTGGGGTGCAGAGGTGTGTCACAGCATCAGATGTCCCATTCACTTCAACGGGAGAATGGTCCAGTTACAAAGAGGCTGCAAGCAGGGACCGGGGCACCAGTCTGGGGGAACCTATATGGGGGCTCGACCCTTGAGATCCTTGGGCACTCAGAGACACCTTTGGTTTACTTCTGCCCAGGCTGTGGGGCTCGGGTGCACTGGTGTCTTTTGGGATCGGATTCCGGTGCAGGAGTGTCTAGTGGTTGGAAGGAGCCTGCAGAAAGAGGCTGCAGGCAGCGACTAGAAGCCCAGTCTGGGCAAACCCAAGCGTAGGCTTAGCTCTTGTGGGTCTGGGGACCCTGTTGGCACCGTCACCTCCCTTGGACTCTGGCTAGGTGCTTTAAGGCATCGGGTAGCGGTGGTCACAGAGTCACTTCTTTGTCTTTGTGTTCTGCAGGAGGCGCAAACAGGACAGCTGGGCCTCTCAGGATGCGGGTCTCACTGTCTCTGAAGTCTATCGACATGCAGGTCGGTCTTCCTTGGCGTTGGTGTTTGGACTGGACACAACAAGCTTTGGCTGCTGCAAGGGGTCCGGTACCGGGTATTGGCCCTGTGTGGCTCCGGTTGGTCCTGGTGTCCTCCCACTCAGTGCAGCGACAGATCTGTCCTTCAGCAGCACAAGATCCTCTTCCCGGGGAGCTGCTGCGTCAGTCTAGCCGAGGAGCGGCAACTCAGTCGACTGCACCTTGGGTCTTTGGTGCCTGGGGCTGCAAGGGAGTAGATCCTCTACTCCAAGGGAGGTTCTTTGGCAATTTGTGAAGCACTGGCAGGCCTCCGGGGTTCTTGAGGTCTGCATGGCTGTAGAACAAATCAGTTGCTCCACGAGGGTCTAGTGCAGCAGACAGGCCAGCAGGCTTGGCACCAAGTCAGCCATACTCCTCGGTTCTCGGATCAGTAGTCTTCTTCTTCCACTCCTTCCTTTGGGTCTTGTGAAAATCTGAGGATCTGGTATTCCCTAAGTACTCAATTAAGAGGTGATTAGGGGAATGAGGGGTAGTATTCATTGGGCTTCTTACCCCTGGGGTCACTATGCCCCCATATGACCTCTTCCTGTGGGAAGTGGGCTTAACCCTGTCCCTCAGTTCCTAAGTGTGCCAACACAGATATTGCCACTTCTGAAAAGTCATACCCACATCAGGTTAGGCCACCTTAGGGGTGGTACTAGCCTGGACACGCCTACCTGAATAGCTAATTTTCCTACCTGTCCAGGAGCCAATGGGCTCTTGAAAAAGGGGGTCGGCTTCCTCTCATGTGACAGGAACCAGATTCTCATTTCAAAGGCGGCAACTTCTTTGAATCTTGCGGGCCTAGGATGGCTAAACAGCAGGTCATCATGTTGAAGGGGATGTGACACCCTCGTTCTGGACAGGCTTTGTTTCTGACCTCCTGAGAGCAAAAGGCTCTCAACCTAGGAGGTCAGAAACTTGTCTCAGGTTGCAGTCTGGCAGAAAACAAGTCAGCCAACACACTAGAGGCTGGTAGGTTTTCAGACGGCGCCTCTAAGGTGTTCTCTGGGTGGATTTATTAATACCAGGTGTTTGATACCAAATGCCTTATGTTTCAGTGAAGCCATGATGTAGATGGGGAACTCCTTTTGACCAGTGCCCAGTACATACCGTAAGATGGCTTCCCTGCTCACTTGCAGTATCTCACAGTAGAACTAGACATCACAGGGGCATAGCTGCTCATGCAGATATGCCCTCTCATAAAATATAATGCACCCTGCCTTAGGGCTCAAAGGCCTGCTGTTGAGGTTCCTTACATATATTAGATGCAGTGACTTTGGCATGATGCACACAAGTGTGTCATTATGTGTTTTTACTCATGGTTTGCACCATGTCACAGAGCCTGCAATGGCAATCTGTGCGTAATTTGTACCTGGGTTTCTAAGGGTGGCATAAGATATGCTTCAGCCATTATGGACCCTCATTCGTTACCCTGCCCTAGGTACCTGGGATGCCATTTACTAGGGACTTACAGGGGTGCACAAGTCCTTAGCCAATTGTTGCACAATTAAACTTTATCTTGTTTTAGGGAAGGAGCAATGGCACTGAGGTCTGGTTAGCTGGCCTCAGTGCACTGTCAGGGTTGAAAATCGGCACCCAGTAGCTAAAAGGGGGCAAAAGGGATGTGTGGGAGCGTGGGAGTAACTGCAACAAAAGCACAGCTCTCTACAGAAGGTGAATAAGAATTAGACAGAATGGAAAGGAGAAGGAGGAGAGGAAAAAACGATCCGGAAAACAAGATGGAGAATGACATGAAGAAAGAGGATAATGTGAGCAAAAATAATTACAAATGAGAATACAAATGAGGGGGTGCATGAGAACGCTCAGGAGAGGTGTGGCGCCGCGGCCAGGGCGACTGACGCTGGAATCTGGGGACGACGGTTCGATCCCCGGCTCCGGCGGCAGGTTAGCCCAGCACCATGTGACTCTGGGCAATAGCTCGCTTAATCTTCCCGACGGCCCCCAGCGCCTAGAGACCCTTACGGGTGATCGTGCGCTTTACAAATGTGCCCACAACGAGAGGGAGTTTGAGAATCCAAGTGAGAGTGAGAATAAGAGGAATAATTAGACAGAGACAGTGAATGAGAAGATTTGAGAATGTGTATGATGGAGAATAAGCAGTAGAAGTAATGTGGGGAATAATGAGGGAAAATGGGAAGTAGATTGACAAAGGGTTAGAGTGAGAGAGTCATAGAAGCTTCACATTTGGCTGCTACTAGTTCATTTTTAGGTTGTAGCCTACCAGACAGCACAGCAGTCTGGTTTGCTGACAACATTTTGGGGGCATTCAAAAAGCGTCCCTGGAAATACATTTCGCCCATTCCGTACCATTGGCTTTGTGGTTTGTAACTCACATTTGCTTGCTTTCTATTTGCTGGTTTTATTTGTTTTTGGCTGTCCAGCTTGAGTCAGTCCCTTCCGTTGCCCAAACCCTATTTACTTTATCCTTCCTCCATTACTGGATTTTATAAACAGGCCTTTAAATCTTGTTCTTATCTTGTCACATTTGCTGTGCATTTAAAGACAGAGGTCCAATGTCAGGCTCTGTCTTCCAGGGAGCTTGGTGTTTACTTTTCATTCTCTGGCTTCAAAGTAAAAGGATTTATTTGACAATCATGCTGGCTACAGGGAGTGCTCATGAGGAAGGCCATACAATATATATATTTTTTCAGTACTCAACAAAATGTAAATGTTTATAAATGAACTGTGCCAATATTTCAGAATATATTAGGATTAGAAAAGCACAAATGAAGCAAATTTGTAATTCTGAATTGTGATGGAAACAAATATTTTAATACGATTACAACAAATCAATCCACTAGGTGATATTTCCACTCATCATCATTTGTGTACTGTATGCTTTTTTCAGTAAAACTGTATGTCTGTGCACATGTAATGGTCATTTTAGTTGAGAATGTGTTTTCTGTAATGGTAGTGCTCTACCACACTGTGCATACTACACTTTACTACACTACACTCTACACCACTCTACGCCAATGCACTGTACCACAAAATACTCTACTATGCACCACTGCACTCCACACCACTCTGTCCCACTCAACTTTGTGCCACTCTACTGTGCACCACTTTACTCTATGCCACTGTACTTTAATCCCTACCACGCCACTCTACACTATTGTACTCTATGCCAATCCACTGAACGCAACTCTAATCTGCACTCTATACCACTCTATTCTACCATGCACCACTCCATTCTGAAACCATCTATTCTACGCCATTCCACTCAGGGCCATTCCACTCAGCTCCATTCTACTCAGCACCACTCCACTCAGCGCCACTCCACTCTTGGCCACTCAACTTTGCATCCCTGCACTCTACACCAATACACTATACACCACTTAACTCAAAACCAATGTACTCTATGCCACTGCACTCAATGACATACTACTCCGTACCACTGCAATTTATGACTGTGAGAAGTTGGCCTGATATATGATGTCTCCAATTGATGGAACCACCTTGTATCAGTCCAAAAATCCCCTTATGGTGTCTGGTTGTAAGTCAACCTTATAGACAAGCTATCTTAAGGGTAGCATAGACTGAGCAGCCTTAAAGGCTTAACTCAAGAGGTCGTGTTAAGCGAGCTGTTTTACCAATCACAATCCTGTAATATCAAATGAAAGGACACCACACAAGTATATATTATAAAAATGTACGTATTTATTACTCAAAATAATCCCCAGTACTCTTTATGAATAAAGGGGCACACGCGTTAAATCAAAAGCACAGTATAACATACAAAGTTGCACAATTATGGATGAGGGCGAGGGGCCACTCAGACCATATACTAAACAAGTGGTATAAGAGATACCAATCGAACAGTGGTTAGGCCTAGGGCCTAGGAAATCGCTGGGAGCAGTCGGGACAAGCAATGCTGAAGTCGGGAAAAGCCCGCGGGATTCGGGTGCAGTGCTGAAAGCGCACGCATGCACCAATGTTAGTCAATGGTGCGTAAAAGTTACACAAATAGAGTTTAAGGACACTTCCGCTGAACCTAGAGGAACAAAACTTAAGACACAGACCCTAGAGGTGTGTACCAGTGTGGGAACCCCGACGTTGCAATGTTACCTCACCCACAGGAAGCGGGTGCACAGGGTCGAAGTAGTGTCGGGTTTCGTCACGCTGGTTCTTGGTGCTTGAAGCTGTAGAGGCTGCAGGCGCTGTGAAGGAGAAGTGTCCGGTGGGATCCAAGAGTGGATCGAAGTCGAAAAGTACCTGAAAGCAGAGGGGACAGAGTCTGGGTCACTCAGCAGTGACCAGGTTGGAACCAGGACGGAACCAGGCAATGTCGGGCGCAATCAGGTGGTTGTCGAGGAGCTTCTCTCCGCTGTCACGTGGGCTCTGGGGCATCTGCGACGTCCAGGAGCAGGTCACGATCTGTCCCACGTAGGCTCTCGCCGTCGGCGCTGTCGGCTTCAAGATTGGAGCAAACAACACTTGGCAAAAGCAATCCACGCCGAACCGGGAGATTGCTTCTCACTCAAACCAGGAGGGTCAGAGTGGGGGCTCCTTTTCAGGGGAGCTGGTGCAAGTCTGGAGCAACCAGAGTCGCAAGTTGTATTTCAAGTTTCGTCAGCACAGGGGCCACAAGCCAGCTGGCAAGGGACTGGCCAACGCGTTGAGCCAAAAGAAGCAGAAGGGCCCCACGCAGCACTCGTCGAGTGTGGAGGGCTGAACTTCGGTGCAAGAGTGGCTCAGGGTTGGGGCTTCTCATACCCCGGTGTACAGCTTCGAGGGTCACTCGTGGGCTGCACGGTCAGCGTCTCGTGGTCTTTCCAAGATGGCGTGCCCCACGCTTCCGGTCGCCTCCACTGGTCTCAGCTCTGCAGGGACTGTGGATCGGGCTGTTAGAAGGCAGGCAAGCTTGATCTCGTCGATCTCTGTCGCTCGAGTTCCGGCGGGAACTGCAACAAAGCAGACGTCGAGGTGCTGGATGGTTCCTGTTTGCACAGGGTGGTCACTCCTTGACCACAAGGGAGATTCTTCAGTCTTCTACATTGAGTAGGATGTCAAAGGGTCCAGAGTTTCGTTTCTTATGTTTCATCAGGATAATCTGAAGTGCATTGGCACTGCTCCCACTCTTATTCGAATCTGGGGGGCTGGATTACCTGCTAGGTCCCCTCCTATGGGTGGGACCCAGGAAGGGGGTGGATACGCCCCTTTCCTTTGATCCAGGCCGCGCTGGGACTGGGGCTGGTGTGCCCCAGAACCGGTTTGACCGGATTATGCAAGGGGAAGCCTTGTGCTCCCCATGCAGTGTCTGGTTTCTTTCAAACCTCCCTGCTACAATCCACTATCTCCTGTCTGGGGGGGTGTAACACCTCCCTGCGACAGGAAACCCTTTGTCCAGGCCCCTTTGGCTGAGTTTCGGTCAGCTTCAGGGGGTCAGACTTGTGTCTGTGGCAGAAGCATCCATTTTGTGGATCTGAGGCCCTTTTAGAAATTAACCGCATTTAAGTAAAGTAACATGTCTTACCCCTCTAGAGGGGTGGAATGCTATCCCCGTCGCCAGAACTGGCGAGGGGATAGTATTCCAAATCGTATGACACCTTACACGACATGTTTTGATAAAGCCAAACCAAAGTTGCTATATAACCGCGAGGATTATAATGCACTTAATAGTATATGGTATGGCATTATCCTGAAACAGCTTAGGGATTTGTTCCCGACGGCTGCAGACAGGCTCAGCTCATGCTAGAGCTCCATCTCACATTAAACCACGCACTCTGCCTCCATGATTGATGAGGCCTTCCATAGGAGTGGCTCACAGGATTATATGTGTCCAGATATAGGTTTAGATATAGATATACTATATCTAAGTAAGGGGTGATTACACCACCTTACCCCAGCTGAGTGATCAGCCAGTTGTGTCAATTTAAGAACCAGCCAGGGGTGGCAAAAGATATGCTGCAGCCCCTGGTAGGCCTTGGTGGCACCTATTCCCTGGGCACCTATATTGCATGGTACAGGGGCTGACAAGGAGTCCGTTTCCAATTGTGGTATGTACCTAGGGTACATGGAATCCATTTTACAGAGAGAGCAGATAGCCTGGGTCCCTGATTAGCAGGGAACCAGGCCAACTAAGTCAAAAACCAGCTAAACACAAGGCAAAAAATCTGGGGTAACCATAGTCAGGTAGCCACCTTCCTACAATGACACTATACTCTACTCTGCAAAACATTACGCCACTGCTCTCAATGCCATAGAAATCTAAATCACTGCACTCTATGCCACTCTATTCTACTCTGAACCACTGTACTCTGGCACTACTCTATATGCCACTGTACATTGCACCACTCTACACCACTGCACTCCACACCAGTGAACTCTGCGCCACTGACAGACACCACTCCACTCTGTGCAACTCCACTCTATGCCACTCTACAAAACTGCATTCATAGCCACTGCACGCCCTGCAAATGCACTCTAATATATACCATTCCACTCTACGCCAGTGCACGGTATTCCAAACCACTCTACGCCACTCTAATCTACTCTGCACTCTACACCACTATACTCTACCATGCACCACTCCACTCTGAAACAATCTATTCTATGCCACTGCACTCTACGCCACTCCGCTGAGCGCCACTCCGTGCCGCTCCACTATGTGCCATTCAACTAATTTGCGACACTCCACTATGCAGCCCTTCACCCTAATGCACTGTAAACCACTTTTCTCAAAACCAGTGCACTCTACGCCAATGCACTCAATGCCAATCTACTCTGTACCGGTGCACTCTGGGCCACTATGCTTTACTCTGCAACACTTTATGCCACTGCACTCTATGCTATTGTAATCTATTTCCCTGCAGTCTTTGCCACTGTATTCTACTCAGAACCATGGAACTCTCACTACACTCTATCCCACTGTACTCTGCTCCACTCTACACCACTGCACTCTGCGCCACTCAACTTTATGCCACTGCACTGTACGACACTCCACTATACCCTGCACCTGTTCAATCTACTCTGCACCACTCCTTTCTACGCCACTCTACTTTGCAACACTGCACTCTCCGCCACTGAAGTCCATGCCACTTTTCTCTGCATTGCTGCACTCTGTCACTGCACTCTACTCTGCACCATCTGCTCTACGCCATTTGATTGCACTCTACACCAATGCACTTTATTCTGCACCACACTACTCTACAGTACTCTATGCTACCCTAATCCACTCTACACCACTCCACTACGCTGCACCACTACGCTCTACTCTGCACCACTCCACTCGACTCTATGCCACTCTACTCTGCAATCTGCACTCTCCCCCACTAAACTCTATGCCATTCTGATCTGTATCACTGCAATCTATGCCACTTCGCTCTACACGGCAACACTCTATTCTACCCTACCCTACTCTACTGTACGCCACTACACTCTACACCGTTCTGCATTGCTCCACTCTACACCAGTTGACTTAATCTACTCTGCACTATGATACTGCACTCTGCCACTGCACTCTACTCTGAAACAATCTACACTTAACCAGTGCAAGATACAGAAGATCTCTTAATGCAGAATACATTAAATCACTGAGCAATAAAACCATTATGATAAATTGATGTAAAATCATTTACACAATTTCAAATTCCCTATGTTCTTTAGCCAGTATTATGTCATAGAAAAACAGCAAATGGACAGCCAACTCATATGTTGCTGTAAGAACATCACCTTCAGGGCTGTAAAAAAACAAATTGACAACTAAAATTACACTACATAATTTCTCAGAACTATAGAACAATATAAGAAATTAACAATTGCCATCATTATATATATATATATATATATATATATATATATATATATATATATATATATATATATATATATATATCCAAAAAAGAAAGACTCCGAAAGGGGGGCCCCCAACTCTTCAGGGCGGCCTCTTAACACCAGGTACGGAGACACCTGGCAATTCCTGCACGAACACACCACACAAGAGGCCCACTTCAGCAAACAGGAAGCTTTAATGGAGCGAAGCACAGCTTTAAAATGTCCCAACTAGTTTCGGCCAACCTTTGGCCTTGATCACGGGATTGTTATTTGCACCAATGGCGTCTGTGCCTTCAAATTTGATGTAATTACGGTCACCTGTCCGACCTTGGTATACAAGTTCCAGAATGCACTTCTTCTTCTGGGGTAAGTCATGGAAAAGTTTCTTACGTTCTCTGTCAGCATTTGCGCTGTTCAGCCCCTAGTGCAGTCTTGATAGTGAAAAATATTCTTAATGGTACTTTGGGCAGGGTTCCTTCTCAAGCGTAGTGCTGGAATAAGCATCTTGCTCGCATTTCACGCTTCTGTCTGCTGAACGATTAGCAGAGGAATCTTCCTCGGCTAAATCCCTTCCAGCGCTGCCTGCAATTTCACCGAATTGGCATTTCCTACGTAGGACTGCGGGCAGCGTGTGAGTCATGCCCCCTCTTGAAATCTCCAAAAAAGAAAGACTCCGAAAGGGGGGCCCCCAACTCTTCAGGGCGGCCTCTTAACACCAGGTACGGAGACACCTGGCAATTCCTGCACGAACACACCACACAAGAGGCCCACTTCAGCAAAACTATATATATTTGCCAGCGTTGGTTGGAATGGCCGGCATCCCGCCTTCGAAACCGGAGAGAAAGGAAAGCAGTTGGGGATTATTTAATCCCCTGCCGGGTAGAGTACATTGTGGCTCATCCCCTGCTCAACAGACTCTTTGGCGGAGTTGGCTGCGGTGGTTCGGAGGACCGGAGGAGGTACTGGACATTTGGCACACCAAAGAAAGACTCACATCGCAGTTTCTGTGGGGCTCATGCTGTTCCCTGCCCCCCTACAACGACATTGTCAACGGCTGTTCTCGCTCATGCACCACAGGCCACAGACTTAATTACGTTGCAGTCTGGGACATGCAGTCTCGTGCTACACTCGAGACTGCCTACAGGTGTGTGGAGACTATCGTAAGGGGTGGAGCTGGCTTGCACTTGCAAGCGTTCAGATAAGGGAGTGACCGGCAGCATGGGGATTTCACTCGCAGTTTGCTTTGGGCGCTGAGGAAGGCAGCATTCTGCCGAAATGCATTCGCCGCATCTGTGCTGATTAAACTAGTATCTCCTACCGTTTCCTCCTGGGTCGCTGTCTCTCTTTTCTTGGAAGGAGATTTTTGGTGCAATATATATATATATATAT
Source organism: Lissotriton helveticus (assembly GCF_964261635.1). Lineage (NCBI taxonomy): Eukaryota > Metazoa > Chordata > Amphibia > Caudata > Salamandridae > Lissotriton > Lissotriton helveticus. The sequence continues at coordinate 388,768,772 of NC_136061.1, forward strand.
ATATATATATATATATATATATATATATATATATATATATATATATAAACACTAGTTATCAAACTAATCCATATGCATCAATATTTTATTACCTATAGCCTAGCACCATTTTTAGTACATGCAAAAAACTTGAACCTCAAAGAAATCATTTTGAATCACGGAATAGAATAAAAGAGAAAACATAAAAGAGAGGAATACAAAAATACACTAAGATAAGTCAATGTCCAGAATAGCTTACTTCTAGAACCGTCTTTATTAAAGCAAATTCTAAGTACTTATAAGAGTCAATTTGATGATTAAGTATACTGCACCAGATGAGCTTATTGATAATATGTGCAAAATCACCGACTACAGACCACCACAAGAAAACAGTGTGGAATCTAAAAAATGATAACATAAGAAATCAATAATCTTAATGCTCTAAAGTGATTCAAAATCATAAATCCCCTGATAGCGATCTCCTATATATCTTATTAGCGATCTCCTATATACCTTATTATCCAATCATATCGCTCTTGACCACCTAACATCATGCTGCTGTGAGTCTCCTCAAGAAACACTCCAAACTCAAATATACTCAGGCAAGGTTATTTAGCATGCAAACACTTCAAAAAGGTATCATCCAGGGTTTCTGAAAACATAGAGGAATGGACAATAACGATTCATGAAAACCTCACATTCTGCCTCATGAGTATAAGAACTGTTTTGGCGATCAATACATTTACCTGATTTTCCATGAGAAGATTATGCCGCTAGATAAGAGATGAAAACCTGACTGAAAAAAACTCACAGCTTATATAGCGATGTCCTGCATTTGGCATCTGACATCAGTTCCTCCATGTTCCCTTACTGGTTATTCAGAAATGACCTGTCAGCTCTAGCTTGCCACCTCAACGTCTGTAATGTGAGTTGAATACTAGAACAATCATTATCTGAAAGATTCTTCTAGCTGCTTCTTCCTTACCTTAGAATTATCACTAGGCATCAGGCTGAATCCTGAAATTTTTTGTCAACAGTACCCCTGCCGCTGGTTGGTGTCATCACTGATCATCATGAGCTCCACGCGGCATCGTCCTCGCTGGAAGTGATGTTCACGGTGCCTATATAGGCAACACCACACCACGCTGATGACAGTTTTCTTTCCGCACCAGTCAGCGTAGATATTTAGAGAGCTACCCCCAGTCAATTTTTGACTGACCTGTTTTAGACTTTTGTCAATGTATTTTTTGAGAGATGTCCTGGTGTGTCAGGGATGTTTATGTGTTCATGTTTATGGGATTTGTAACACGCACATCTACTCAACAGAATGTCCCGGCACTAGCCAGTGGAGAGCTGAACAAAGAGGAGAGCAGAAGAGAGAACATATTAGATAAAGAGGAAAGTCTTAAGTCTCTTCCTAAAGAGGTTGGGATCCTCAATGTTGCGTAGTTCCAATGAAAGTTGGTTCCAGGCTACAGATGCCCTATAGGCAAGAGAGCTGCTGCCCACCCTTTTCAGGTGGAACCTGGGAACATGAGCCAAAAGCAATGAGGATGAGGTAAGCTGCCTTGAAGGGACATAGAACCTGAAACGCTTTCTCAAGTAGATTAGGGCCATGCCTATAGAGAGCTGCTTGTGCCAAGATCAAGGACCTGAAGGTCACCCTCTCTTTCACTGGCAGCCAGTTTAGGTTACGCAGATATTGCCTAATGCTGGTCTTTTTCGGAATGTTAAGGGGCGTTTTGGCCACGGCATTCTGAACTATCTGAAGCTTTTACAGTAGGAAGCGGGGAACGCCAGTGTATAAGGCATTAGCATAATTCAAGCACAAAGTTATCAGTGCACGGATAGGGAGAAGAGGGAGAAACTTTTTTAAGGACTTCAATGTGTCAAAGCATAACCCCATTAGCTTCTTAATCTGAGGGCTGAAGCTCAACTTCTCATCGAACCAGATCCCTAGGTTTTTTGTGGTTTGGCCCTCAGGGGAAGGCATAGGGGATACTTCTGGCCACTAGGAAGACCGGCTTCAAGCCCTGAGGGGTCTCTCATTAACAGATGTTGGTGACAGACCCGCATATTGTTTGCTTCTGGTGCCTAGAAGCGCGACCATGGCTCTACATCATGTGCTGATTGCCGCTACATGCACCACCAAGACCTTAAGGGAGCAGTCCCTCAAGCTCCTGGCCACCCGACATGCGACGCCGCAACTGTCTCGATGCTGGTTGAGAGGAAGGTCCCGGGATCGGTCTTGAAGCCCAAGATCCTCATCTCACTCAAAGTCATCCATGCGTTCATGTAAGTCCCACAAGAAAAAGAAGAACAAGAAGTGGAAGAGGTCTTCAAGTTCGCTCCGTCTGTCGCGGTCATCAGATGAGGGAGCCTAGTCATTCGAGGACTTGTTCCATGGTTGAGCCTGTGCCTGTGCCGGCTCTACGCTTCCCCGAGTTTCTGGGAGCCAATGTGACCCTGCCCAACTTCGAGAGTTTTATGAGGCCATGCACCTCCTATTTGGGAGGCCCATCCACTGGCCTTGTGGCCCATCTGGCCCACAGGTTCGGGAGGGACCCCTATCAGTTCCTTGCCAGGGCGTCCGCCCCCGGCACCAGTCTGGCCCCTTGGAATCGACAGGTGCATCTGGACTGGCGCCACTCGTACCACCTCGACCTTCTCTGGCACCGGTCCTGATGCCAACACTTCCGGTCTTCCATCCCCTTTTAATCCCTGACTCCGACATGGAGCCAGAGTGGCTTAATCTGTCACAGACTCTGGCACTGATGGCAGCCAGGCCTTTCAGGCTGGAGCCTTATTCCTACGGGCAAGGACTTGGGGAGGATTTGGAGTGATCGCTGGACCCTGAAGAATACCAGCTCTTGGCGGAGGCCAGTAAACTGCACTGGACACTTCCCAGCTACTGGCCTGCTTCCTCCCCCCCTACCATTGCTACGGTGGTGAAAAGGGCGGCCAAGGTCCTGGACCTTGGCCTCCCCTCTGTGGCTGTCAAGACTAACATCTTGACAGAGGTGCTTCTCCCATTTACTGCAGCCCTCAAGGATGTCCTTCTTGGGACTTGGTCCAAGCTCAGAGCAGTGGCTCCTGTGAACAGGACAATTGCCTGCCACAGGGGACCCCCAGTTCCTCACACAACACTCTACCACAGAGAGCTTGGTCATCCAAGCCTTTACTTCCCGTGTAAATCCTGCCACGTTCGCTACAGCCCCACTGGATATGGAATTCAAGACGCTGAACACCTTAGGCAAGACTGATCGCTTTCATCAAAGGTGGCCATAAGGCACCACAACTGGCTGATAATGACCGGCTTTTCAGGGGATCTCCAAGCATTGCATATGGACAAGCCCTTAGATGGCTTCAATCTCTATGGAGTCGAGGCAAAATCAGCGATGAAGCACTTCAAGGACAATAGGTCTAAGGCCTGGTCCTTCCGCCTTTCTCTCCTTTCATGGCCAAGTAAGGGTCTTCCAGCTGTGTCCAAGAAAGATGGAGGCCTTCATCCTATCCTAGACCTGAGCCCTCTCAATTTCTTCCCCAATAAGAAGGAGATGTTCAAAATGCTCATGCTTGGTCAAGTCCTGTCCGCTCTGGACCCGGGAGACTGGATGATGGTGTTGGACTTGCAGAACGCATACTTTCACATTACCGTCCTGCCTGTCCACAGGCACTACCTGCGGTTTACTGTAGGCCACAAGCACTTTAAGTTCTCATTGCTTCCTTTTGGCCTTACCACATGCCCCTCAGGTGTTCACCAAGGTGATGGTAGTGGTTGCAGCTCATCTGCGGAGCTCAGGGGTGCCAGTGTTCCCCTATCTCGACGACTGGCTGGTGAAGGTGGCCTCGCCTCAGGCTGTTGTCTCCCACCTCTGGACGACGGCAAACCTCCCGTCCTCACTGGGGTTCACTATCAACGTGCCAAAGCCACATCTGATTCCTCTCAGACGTTTCCTTTCATCCACGCTGTTCTGGACTTGGTGCATTTTAGAGCCTAACCTCCCGAAAGGCGAGTCCAGGATATTCAGGCTATGATACCGATGTTTCAGCCTCTATCCTGTATTTCGGTGAGACTGACTCTGAGGCTGTTGAGACTTATGGCCTCTTTCATCCTGCTTGTGACACATGCCTGCTGGTATATTCAGGCTCTGCCGTGGGACCAGAAATTCCATTGGACACAGAATCGGGAGAATCTCTTCCGACATTGTCCAGATCTCAGAGGTAGCTGGGAAAGTGGTGGTTAACGAGCCACGATTAGGTCAGAGGAAGACCCCTCTCCCAGCCAGATCTCACAGTGGTGACAGATGTGTCACTCCTGGGAAGGGGCAGCTATCTGGGAGATGTGGAAATCAGAGGCCTCTGGTCTCTGGCAGAATCCGGACTCCACATCAACCTTCTGGCGCTCCGGGCGATCCTTCTGGCATGGAGAGCCTTTCTACCCCCCCATCAAGTGAAGGCTAGCGCAGGTGTTCACGGACAACACCTCCGCCATGTGGTGCTACAGCAAACAGGGCAGGATGCAGCCGATGACCCTTTGTCAAGAGGCCCTGCATCTCTGGACATGGCTAGAATTTCAAGGCATATCCCTGGTGGTTCAACACCTAGCAGGCTCTCTGAACGCCAGGGCTCTCTGATCGCCAGGACGGACAAACTCAGCTGAAGATGCTTAGCGGATCACGAATAGGATCTCCATCCAGAGGTAGTTTGAGCTCTCGTTCAGCAGTGGGAAGAGCTATAGTTGGATCTGTTCGCCACTGTCAAGAACGCGCAATGTCAACAGTTCTGCGCACTGGAGTTTCCAAGGTGGCTCTCTCTCAGAGACGCTTTTCATCTCGAGTGGAGCTCAGGCCTCCTGTGCGCCTTTCTGCCCAAACTACTTCTGCCTAGATTTTCTCAAGAGAATCGGGAACGACCGGGCCCAGGTCATCCTTATGGCTCCGGATTGGGCTTGAAGAGTTTGATATCCCGAGCTGTTGAGCATGGCCATTGGTCCTCCGATCAGCATTCCCCTTTAAGAGGATCTTCTGTCGCAGTAGCAGGGAAGACTTCTTCAACCGAAACCCATCAACACTCTACCTTCATGCGTGTAGATTGAGCGGCGACAATTGTTCGCTTACGACATTCCACCCGAAGTCTGGGATGTTATTTAGGCAGCCAGATATCCCTCCACCAAGACGGTATACGCCTGCCGTTGGGGGACGTTTGTGGCATTGTGTGCTTAGAAACAGGTTGACCCTATTTCTGCTCCCCTCCATCAGATCCTTCTCTTTATCCTTTCCCTTGCATAGCAGCACTGGGCACCTTAAAGGGCTATCTCTCTGCCATCTCAGCCTTTCTGTGGTTAGCCATCCCTCTTAAAATCCCCTCTTGTATATAGCTTTTTGAAAGGTTTGCCACACGTTTCTTCCACATCGTGCCTCAGTGCCTTAATGCAGTCCTAAAGTTTTTGATGTTGTCTCCCTTTTAGCCATTGCACAACTGTCCTCTCAGGCAACATACCATTAAGACGGCCTTCCTACTGACGATAACATCTGCCCAGAGGGTCAGTGAGCTTCAGGCTTTGTCATCCAAGCCTTCATACCTGATCATCTACCCAGACAAGCAGGTTCTTTGCACTATAGATTCCTTTCTGTCAAAAGTTGCCACTCCTTTTCATGTAAGCCAGTCCATCACCCTGCATACCTTTTTACTCTCTGCCGCATCCCTCTAAAGAAGAGGAACAATTTCACCGACGAGACCCAAAAAGAGTGATGTCATTCTACCTTGACCGCTCAAGAGGGTTCCGGGTGAACGACCAATTCTTCATGGAGCGAAGAAGGTAAAGGCCATACAGAAGCGGACCATCTCCTGATGGATCACTTGCTGCATTAAGATCTGCTACGGATTGGCCAAGAAGCCACCCCTGAGGGTTTGTTCTCATTTCACCAGAGCTAAAGCTCTGACTACTGCGCTAGCACGCGGAGGTCTGTTCCTGGATATCTGCCAGGCAGCAACGTGACCTTCTCTATACACATCCACAAAGCATTACTGCCTGGACACTCAAGATGGGCACTTTGCTCTTTCGATCCTGCACGACTTTCTAGTGTGAATCAGTTTCGCTGACCCACCTCCAGAGAGGTATTGCTTGTGTACCTATTCTAAGGTAATGAATCTGCGGCTGGAGGTCTCTATCAGATGAACAAGTTGCTTACACCTTTGGTAATGCATTATCTGGTAGGGACTCTGTCTAGCCTCAGAGTTGTTGAATACATGGTTTTTGAACTTGACCACTGTCAGGGATGGAAGTTATTGGCAATAGCACTGATCTCTCTAATACAGAGGTGGAGACAAGCAGCAGAAAGGATGCATTTGGCGTAATTAACTAGTAACTACCCTTGCAGACTGTGAGTGAGGGCCTGGCATTGTTATTGACATGAACGGACGGAATGTTTCCTACTCAGAATCTGCAGGCGTAGCTCTAGTCAGGGATTCTAATGGATACTTATAACCTCACTTTAAGAATAACCCTGGGGCAGGGTTAGAACTGGTGAATTTTCTCAGCAGTGCTCCCATGTGCAGGTAGGTAGGGCCATGATGTTAATAATTTCACTCCAAAGATCAGGGAGGTAGGAGGTCAGTGAGGAATCTGCAATTAGACTGTGCACCTGGAAGAGTGTTAGTGCAGACAAGTAATTTGTTCTTCTGATTAATGCTTATTACTGCAGATTCCTCACCTTAAAGATAGATACCCAGCTGTACTACCCAAAGGAGGGGTCCTGAAAAGTGGACCCAAACCAAAAAGTCTACAGTACAAAGTGGGAAAAAGTGTCCTCCGGTCAGACTTAGTTGTCAGGGTAGTAGCGTTTCGTTAACATGTGCACTGCCACTCACATCGCAGTCTTTCTGATTCCAAGAACCAGCTGCCCCTGGCAAATACTGTTGTAGCGCCTTGGCCTTAGTGGAATGAGCTTCCAGGCAGAAAGAAGGTTGCTTCTTGGCCAGGTCATAGAAGATTTTAATTCAGATGACTATCTATTTTGACAGGACACTCTTCCTCCCTGCTTTCTCTTTCTTCACTCCAGAACATCCTACAAAGAGCTGGTCATCTGCATGATGGTTCGTTGTACGGTCAAAGTAAAAGTTCATCAACCGCCAAGTGTTGAGACAATAGACCTTTTTCTTCTCCTTCGAAGGATGAGGAGGAGCTAAACATTTTGGTAGAGTGAAGGATTAGCCAACGTGGAAAGGAGTCACAACTTTGGCCAAGAAGGCCTCGTTAGTCTTCAACACTAGCTTACATATAAAGAAGACAGTATTAGAAAAGTCGTAACAAGAGCGCCTGCAATTCACTCATGTTGCATGCAAAGGTTATGGTGATTAGGGTGACTGTTTTCAGGACCAATAGTCTTAGTGAGCAGCTGTGCATCATTTTCTCTAAGGGTATGCACATAGAAAAGTCAACACCTAGTTTAAGTCTCATTATGGCATAATGAATGGCTTTGGGAAAATCACGAGTCAGGCATATGCATCGCAACAGGGGATTTAAATAGAATGGCTCATCAGATAAGTATAGACGGGCTGAAAGGGTTGGCAGATAACCTTAACATTAAAACTGCAATCCATTGATTGGCCAACAATAATATAAGTGACAGTACATCGCTAAGTTTGGCCTGCAGAGGGTCTGTATGATGAGCACCACACCAGAGTAGAGGACTTTGTTAAAGGGAATCTGGCTGCAAGATTGAGCACATTTAACTGTCACAGCTCAACCTCAACACATGGAGGTGTAAGTTGCATAGACTCTGATGCCAGACTCTTCCCTTTAGCTAAAATAGGAGATCCTCGAGAACTGGTAGTTGGATCAGAGGGCAGAGGCTCATGCTCAGGATCTCGGAGTACCATACTCCTGTGGCCTGGTCCAAGCCTATTAAGGTGATCTAACTGTCCTGATTTTTCATTAGAATTCAAGGCAGGAAAGGCAGTGGCTGGATTGTGTTAAGAAAACCTGTGTGCCATCACAGTTGGAATGTGTCTCCTAGAGGATTTCTTGGAGGAAGCAGCAGTGCTCAATAGAGTTGGCACTGCACATCCTCGCCTGTGGCGAACTGATCTGACCAGTATGTACCCCACTTCTTGAAGATGCCCCTTGCTACCTCTGGGTGGAGTTGCATCTTGTGATCCGATAACTCATCTGCTCTGACATTCAGAGACCCTACCAGGTGATTGGCTACTAGAGAGATGGCCTGCTGATCCAACTATTTCCAAAAGTATAGGTTGTCCTGGCACAGAACCCCACTTTGCCCTCCTTGTTACAGTACCACATGGCAGTCATGTTGTCTGTGAGGTCATGCACCACCCTTCCCTTACACTTAGGGAAGAAGGCATTCGGGCTTCGATGGATCACCCAAACCTCCAGTAGGTTGATGTGAAATTGGTATTCTGCCAGAGACCAGAAGCCTCTGATTTGCGTCTCGCCCATGTGACCCTCCCACCCCAGCCGTGACATGTCTATTACAATTGTGATGTCTTGGTGGGGAGGGGAGCGTGACCTACTGCAAGTCCGGTTGGTGTCTATCTGCCACCACAGAAGATCCTGTGCCGTCTCCTCTGAGATCTAGAGTCAGTTGGAGAGACAGCCCTGATGCTGGGCCCACTGAAACCTCTGGTTCCACTTCAGGGGTCTCATATCCAGTCAGGCTTTCGAGGTGAAAAGGATCACAGGGCTAAGAGTTCAAGAATGTTCAAAGCTGTCCTCACTGCGAACCAGACATGCGCCTGAAGCATAGGGATAATATTTTTATTGTCCTTGACTCGCAGCAGTGGAAAGGCCTTCTGTACCACTGTGTCAAGTATGGCCCCAATTAAGGTAATCCTCTGTGTGGGCACAGGTGGGACCTCAGTTTGTTGATAGAATACACTGAAGATGTCAGTAGTTTGGCCATCGTCTGAAGGTGGTTTATGAATGATCACTTCAAACCGACCTTCAGCAGCTAGTCTTCAAGATACTAAGAAACATTTATCCCCACCCTCTGAAGATTAGCAGCAACCACGACCATCTTGAATTACCAGGGGCTGGGGTAAGGCTGAAAGGGAGGACGGTAAATTGATCCTGGCCGACCTTGAACCACAGATAATGCTGGTGGGCTGCAGGATGGGTATATGGAAAAACATGTCCTGCAAGTCCAGGGACACCATCCAGTGTCTTAGTTCCAGCAATAAAAAAAGGATCTGAGTCAATGTGAGCATTGTGAACTTGGCACTCCTCAAAAAAGTTTGACTAGCAGGGTTTCAAGGTGGGACTAGGCCCTCTGTCCGCCTTCGGAAATAAAGAGTAGCACAAATTGGACCCTTCTCCACTTTGCGAGTCCAGCACCCGCTGGATGGGACTTAAACAATAGAAGAATGACTTCATGAATCCGGAGTGTGGACTGCTTCCCTGAAAGCTGCTCAAGCATAGGACAAGGACTGGATGGGCAAGAAAATGGAATGTAGGACATAGCCCCAGTGAACAATATGTAAAAATACACCTGCCTGACCTGATCGATCGCCAAAAGGAGAGGAAATTATATATTACTTCTCCTACCGCCCAGGTATGTGCCTGTGAGGGTTACAAAAGCGGTGTGTGAACCACTGCAGCACATGAGGACGAATGAGATGATGGCTGCCCACCAAGTGCAAACGGTTTCAACCTTGAAAGGGCTCCATATATTTGTGAAGTAAAGATTGGAAAGACTGCCTTTGTCTGTAAACTGGCACCTGGAGCAGCCTCTGAGCTTCCTGTATTGGTATTTAAATTGCTTGCAACAACCCCAAGGACCTAGCTCCGGTGTGACTGCCTTTAAATTGTTCCTGTGCTGAATCTACCTATGCACCTCATAGCTTGGAGCCATTAAAGGTCATGTCCATTAAAGACACTTAAACATCCTCTAAAACCTGGTTGAGTACACAACACAACACTTCTGCCAGTAGCACAGCCTATACATGCAGTCAGAAGTTTCCCGGCCACCTTGAAGCACATTTTTAGCATGTTTGTGCCCATCATGTATTATGTAGTCTCTGAGTTCCTGGAAAACAGCCAGCAAGTTCTTCCTGGCCATATCCGACAATGCAGAGGTGTATCTTCCCAGAAAACAAACTGTATTAATGGATCCAATGGCTAAACTTTCTGAAGGCATAAATTGTTGTTTTATACTAGCTTGAGTATTGATCAGAAAGGAATAAAGATTGACTTACTTGACGATGCCTGGACTATCATGCTTTCCACTGTAGGATGTTTGGTGTGGATATCCAAATCTCTAGTAGCTGGTCTGTGCCGACTAGACACAGGTGGACTGACCAGAGGACGTGAGCATGGCTTGAATCAAGTCCAAATAAGGGCATTAGTTATGGCTTTATTGAAAGGCAGTAATGGCTCATAAAGCACACCCTGGTTGAAGAATCTCAGTCAATAAATGTGTCCTCATTTCAGTAGAGTGCAATAGAAAGTCTAGAGCTTTCGCTGCCGCCCTAACCACCACTAAAAACAAGGCACTTTCTTCCATTGCTGGCACAGGGTGAGTCTAGCCCACTGGGGTTTTGGAGTTCTACATACAAGGCATCATCAGTATAATGAGGGGGGACAAGTTGTCCCTCTCACCATCATGTTAGAATAGGCACCAGAAGAAATGTTAACGAGGGTAAGTAACTTGTTTTTCTGTACCATGTAGATTGTTAATACCTAATCCTTACTGTATTGCTCCTAGTGAGATCTGGTGGAGGTTTTCTTTGTTCTGTAGCAGTGACTCTGTCTATGCGAAGGGCTCCCTGTATCCTGCAGTAGCCAGCCTGTATTTCATAGGTATGCACCTTATACCATTTATCTGTTGGACAGCCTTCTTTTCAGGCTTATGTACTGCCTGTAGGGGTGAACCTGCCTTTAGAAAGTGGTTGCTCATACTCTGAAGTGGCCAGTTAGCTCCAGTTTGAGTTTCTGCACCATGCTTTGTTTGGCATGCTTCCTGTGTGCATGGAGCAGTGCATGCCGATGTCAGTTACCTTGTTTCCGCACCCTTTCACATGCATACAGAGCTCATAAACTTTTGTCATGCTTTACCTGCCTTCAAAAACATTTGTGACTGTGTGCTGGGAATGTCTCCATTGAAAAGTTGAAGCTTGAAGCTGTGCAGCATCTGCAGGCACTCGTAACGTCTGAACTTTGGTGTCTTGGATCCAGGCGTGATTCAGAGGCATGCAACAAATGCTCCCTGATGTATCCGACCAGCATCAGGGAATGGGAGGCGAAGCTTTGTCGTCGAGCACAAGAAATGAGTCCAGTTGCACTCCAAGTCCCAGTCGTTATCCAGGTCCTCTGGTATGTCTAAGTGAAGTTGAAGTATAGGTTTTGATACAAACAGCGTCCACCCGGGAGTACTTCCCCACCCCTTTGTTCCTGATCCAGGAAGGAAGCTTGCAGTCAGCACACAAAAGCCCTGGTTTGCAAGCCAGTCACCATATTCCAGTGCCATTCTACAGTTGTAGCAGGTGCACTTCATGTTTCCTGGTCCATCGGTACTCCACAGCATATAAAGGCCTTCAAGGAGTCAGTGTTGCAGATGATTCCAGCTCCCCCAAATATGACTTCGGATCCCACCGATCTGCCAGGGCCCTCAGTCTGATTTCCACTAACTGGGATTTCCCTAGCACCAACTGACCCCTTGAGGTCTCTGCATGGCCCCCTCTGGCGCCAGGCTGTTTTTCAACTCATTTGCCAAAAGCCACATCATTTCCAATTAGGCTGGCACTGGCCTCTGCTTCAGAGAAGTTGATGGTTGATCCGGAGCTCAATTCAACTACATCTCGTTGATTGTCTCGCTATACAACGGCTAAGGCACAGCCAGTAGTAATGGAGGACTCTCCAGCAGTGGCTCTGCCTCAGTGCCAGTACCTTCATCACCTTGAGGTCTTATTCGTCTCTGACTTGTTTGTGCAGAATTTTCAGGTCTCCCTGTGATGATGAAGGGGCTGACGTTTTGCTGGTCCCTCACCCTACCAATGATGGACTTTACCGTGACCCCTTGCAAGAGACCGAATTGAATTCCCCATTGGGAGACCCATTAATAAAAGTTCTTCCTTTGCTGCAGTAATAAATAGTTAAAGGAAACAAGGGCACACCTGTATGCCTCTTAGGAACCCAAGTTAAAGTATTATTTAAACAACCTTACAGCAATCAGACTGGGTCCTGTGTTGAATTGTCAAGAAATGAATCTATATTGAAGATCTTGTACTAGATAATGGGACTTTAGTTGATTGTTTTTGCATGTAAACACACTTACATTGCCGTCACTTCTAAGTGTGTACACTTCTGGGCACCTCACACTTCTTGATTAGCACTATTTTAAGGCTGAAATAAATAGTTTAATTCCTGGCTTAGCCTTGCTATTCTCTTTTTTAAAAAAATATTTTTATTATTCATCATCAGAAAAAACAAAGTACAAACAATTAATTACTTTGACATATATATCTAATACAACAGAAATAATTCAATTAAAGCTTAGTCACTTGAAGTAACAACCGAGATGCAAAACATGATTTGAATACAGTTTCCAAGAAAGAAGAGTTGAAAGATCTGAGCAATTTTGACACTGCCAATTTTAATCCTATCAAAATGAGCATGAGTCTATCCCCTTTTAATACCCGTCTAATTTAAGTTTCCATTTTTCAACCGGGGCCCATATCCGTTTCCCAAGCTGTTTTGCATTCAAGCCTTTTTTTTCATATAAAACTTTCTCTATGGTATAGATAGCTAATAATTTTGATAGCCATTGTTGAAACGAAGGAGGATTAGAGTCTTTCCATAACGTTGCAATACAAAGCCGGCTCAGCGTCATTGCAATAAACAAAAATTCTTGATGGGGTACATCCTGCCCCTCCTTTGTCACCCCCAGGACCATAATCTCATTAGTTAATTTAATAGAAATCTCCAATTCCTCTTTAAAGAATTCTTCCATAGCGTGTTTAACCCCTTCAGTGCTAATGACAAGGGTAACTCGTCATGGAGTTTCCATTGATTTCAATGGAAAGTCAATGGACCCACTCCCACACCCCTTAGCAGCCAAGTGGTTAAAGGGATCTAGTTTAGGACAAGCCGCAAACATGTGTATCGTGTCTGCCTCCATACTCTGACATCTTGGGCAAAGGATCCCACTCGTGTCCCCCCCCCCCCCCCCCCCCCCCCCCCCAGCGGGCTATTCTATGCGGTGTATAATATAGTTCATATAAAGTCTTGTAGTATTGTGCCTGCAGATTTGCAACCTTTAAGATAGTGTTTCCTAACCTAAGCGATTTTTCACCCTCATTCCCGACTAGATTTAATTTAGTTCTCCATTTATCAAATACCTTTCCTCTATCATCCTCGTTATACAGGCATAATGCACCATAAAGTTGAGAGATTGAACATCCCTCCTCATCTTGAACAAGTTCCATCAAGTCTACCCTAGTAAACTTACAGTTACCTGCTTGTTTTCTCTGCAGGACTGATCTTATCTGTAAGTATTTAAAGAAATCTCTTCGATCCAAATTGTATAGCTGTTAAGCCCTTTCAAATGTTATTAACCCTGATTGATCAGTAATGTCTCCAATTGTTCCGACCCCGAGATTATCCCACCGCCTCATCACTTGATCATGAAATACATCTGGAAGAAGTTTATTCATATATAAAGGGGTATAGAAGTTCATTCTCCCTAATTTAATTTTCTTCCGGATAATTGACCAAACTGAAATGACCGCACCAAACACCTTGAACTTCGTGCTTTTATAGTAGTTTAGCTCCTTGAATGTAAGAAGTCCCTTATTAGAGTCCAAAACCAGCAGATCATATATATCCGGAATGCCAGCATTACCCCTCCATATGTCTTTCATATTCCCACTGAGGAGTCCTTTGCAATACTGAAGAACTGAGGCAAAATAATATGTCTTAAAGTCAGGTACTGCAAGGCCCCCCCCCCCGTTCTTTAGATAGTGCCAGCATCTTTATGGATCTTCGGGTTCTGCCCTTGGCCCCTATGAAGCGATTACAAATCCCCTCTATTTCCTTAAACCACTTATTAGTAAATAATAAAGGAATCGTACGGAATAAATATAAAATCTTGGGCAGGAACTGCATCTTTATAACATTACAGCGGCCTATAACTGTTAAGTGTAAATTGTCCATCCTATCTAAGTCTAGTTTTGCATTTTGATTATTGGGGTCAAATTTTCCTCCACAACCTTAGATAAATCGGATGTTATACTAACGCCCAAATAAACTGCAGATTCTATAACTCTCTCATCATGAATAGTAACAAATTGATTTACAACTATTTGTGTTTTCCCTTGGTTCAATTTGTACCCTGACAGAAGGCCACATTTTTTCGCCTCATTCTCAATTTCCCTAAGTGCTATCATTGGTGTTGGTGATGTGATTGCTAAATCATCTGCGTATCCCAATATTTTGGTCTCATATCCATTCAATACAATTGGGCTGATATTTTTATTTTTTTCTATATATCTAATAAATGAATCAATATAGCAAGCAAAGAGTAGAGGGGAGCAGGGGCATCCTTGCCTAGTCCCACGTTCGATTTTTATTGCCTCACTCAGTTCTCCCCCCACTCTCAATCTGATGTTCGGATTTTTATAAAGGGCCTTTAATGCTTCTATACATATTTTCCCAAAATTACATTTGTTCATTGTTGCCCACAGAAAACCCCACGAGACCCTATCGAAAGCCTTTTCAGTGTCCAACAATATTAAAGACATAGGGTCTCGTGAGGCATTCGTACCGTCCATCAGCGCAAACACCCTTCTAATATGATCGGCGGTACCCCTCCCCGGTATGAACCCGTGTTGCCAGGGTGAGACTATCTTCCCAATTACCAAACTCAATCTGTTTGCCAAAATTTTAGAATAGGCTTTAGTATCACTGTTCATTAAACTGATTGGTCTATATGACCCAGGATCCGTAGAGCTTTTATTCTTTTTTAGAAACACCACCATTGAGGCTTCTCCCCAAGACTCCGGAGGGGCGGCACCATTTTGTATGAGAACCATAAATTTATAAATATCTGCTTCTAAAGTCAGAAAGAACTTCTTATAAAACTCTAGCGGTATTGAATCAGGTCCAACTGCTTTCCCTGACGGGAGATCATTAAAAGCTCTTTGTACTTCTTCTAAGGTAAAGTTAATCTCCAGGGAGTTGTTATCCTCCTTTGTTAGCTTATCTAGTGAGGCAGACTCTAAATATTCCTCAATTTCCGCTGTGTTTGGTTCCCCGTCATCCTGACTATATAATTTCTTATAAAAATTCTGGAATACAGAGCAAATTTCCTTTGGTGTTTTTACTATTGCCCCTGTCTCCGTAGTCATTTCTATTATCTGCCCCGAGTAGCCGCCTGTCGAGTTCTAGTCGCTAGGATTCGTCCTACCTGTTCGCTAAATTCATGTTGCTCTTCCCTCCTCGCTAGGTATTTACCAGCTGATTTTGCGGCATATACTTCACCCACTGCTGCTTTAGCCATAGCTAGTTTTTGCGATACCTTTGTCACATCCTCTTTCTCTCTTATATTTCTTATCAGTTCTTCCTCTAGTTTTGCTGCTAGACTTATCTTCTTCCCAAGATCTTCTTTTTCCTGCTTACTCCGTCTAAGAGAGTAGCTTAGCGTTTCTCCCCTAATACCTGCCTTCATAGCGTCCCATACTATTTGGGGCGACGCTGTGCCCCTATTGTTTTCCAGGAATTCTTTTAACCAAATTTCCATATGAGTTACATAATTTGTATCCTTTAACAACGCTCTCTCGAAAGTCCAGCTAATTATACTTTTCTGTGAGTATGGTATAAGGATCTCCATGGAAAGGGGATTATGATCTGACATCAATCTGGGCATTTTTTTAACTTTCACCATCGGTATCAACGAGGGAGAGATCAAGAAGTAATCTAACCGAGCTAGAGTTTTATGGGGGGCAGAATAGTATGTACTACCTCCCCCTCCGTTTATATGTTCCCAAATATCTATCAGCCCATTGTCCTGCATGAGCTGTATCAGCGCTCTGCGGGGTTTTTTCTTTTTACCAATAAACCTTGCAGGATCGTCTTTCCACAGCCCATTAAGGCCATTTATATTTAAATCGCCACAGAGTATAATGGGGAGAGCCCAGTTGGGTAATTGAGAATTTATATGAATTAGGGTTTCCGGGTCATCATCTGTTGGTGCGTAAATAGAACATAAAGTAAAATTAAAACTTTGAGTTTGGCACTCCGTTAGGACCCACCGCCCGTGTCTATCTACCTGTTGTTTCTTTAATGTAATCCTTTTTCCCCGTGCTAATATTGCAACCCCGCGTGTTCTAGTGCCCTGAGTCGTGCAGGTCAATACTTTATACCCCAATTGTTCCAATAGAGTTTTCTGCGAGATCTCTATATGCGTCTCCTGAACACAAATTAAGTCAGCTTGCAGTGTTCTGAAATATTCTTTCAAATCCCTTCTTTTTCTTGCATCGTTTAGTCCACACACATTAGAAGTGACTATGCGTATCATTTTTCTTTTTCTTCTTTTTTCCTTTCTCCCCCTCTATTCTGATTCCTTTCCTTTTTTTTTTTTTTTCAAGACCTTTATTGCATAGTTCAAAGTGACACAGCATAGAACCTACAACCCCGAGGGCCGGCTGTGGTACATACAGGCAATTAGTAAGATTCCCTGTGCAACACAGCCATTCAGCCGACATCCCGTAGGTTCGGCGGCGTGGTAGCTAGGTGTGCACAGAATAGTCAAAACCGTGTACCGGATAGTCCAGAGGTCTATGGTATTTTATTGTAAACAAACATAACAAATCGAAACAGAGGAAACCTTTATATGAGCCATTGCAGTCAGCATTCATCGCCACAGAGCACGCACGGCACGGTAGCAACCATTTCCACGCTCACCGAGGGATGACCTGCCTGGTCATAGCCATATCTGTCGTCGGGGAAGTACATAAGTCGCCCCTATAGGTATTCCACCGCCCCCACTTCTTATCCCAGACTCCGGGACAACCCCTAGTTTTGTAAACTGATTTTTCTGCCAACATGCACACATCCATTGCAGCCACCCACCGAATCAGGAGTGGCTTGCGTGGTGAACCCCACTGCATGGCTATCTCATGCTTTATGAGAAGGAAGCTGAGGTTCACCCAGCGCTGTTCTATCGCTGTTAGGTCTGTGGGGTCCCATATAGCAGGAAGCGTGCATTTGGGAGACAGAGGGACCGGTTTCCCGAGGGCATCAGCCATTTTCAGGACAGCGCGGTTCCAAAGGTCTTGGACTGCCGGGCATTACCACAGGATATGATAGAAAGTGCCCGCAGGGCCACATTGACGGAGGCAAAGGTCAGATGGACGTCGGCCTATTTTGGCTAAGAGGGGACCCGACATGTAAGTCCTGTGTAGTATTTTCAATTATATCAAGCGGAATCTATGATTAATGGCTGACTCTCGCAGGGACATCAATGCTGACTGCCATTCCGCATCCTCCATATTGCCAATGTCAGTCTGCCACTTAGCCCGGCGGAGGTGAAAATAATTTGGCATGTTGTTGCACAATTTACGGTACGTGTAAGAGATCGCCTTAGCTTGAAGGGGTTCGGACAAGAGTCTATCCTCGAGGGGTGAGGACTGTTGAAGGGAGGCGAGGTCTGGGATGTTGGTGAGTATGGCGTGTTTAATTTGGAGGTAGCGGAAGGTCTCAGAAGTCGCCAGGTTGTATGTGGTTTGGAGGTCTTTGAATGTCAGTAGTGTGCCCTTGTGGAGTAAGTCGCCAATAGTGGATATGCCTATTGTGTCCCATTTATCAAAGCCACTACAATGACAAAGTGTGCCTAGTCTGTACGAGGTCCAGAGTGAGGTGGATAGCGTGAGGGTGTTAGCCCACCCGAGCCGCTTGTTTGCGCGGTGCCATATGGATAGCATGTGGGACATTGGGCCTATATAACGAGTACGGGAGTGTTTGCCGTATAGAGCTTCGAGGTAACCGCCACAGCTTGTCTGGTATTTCTCCAAGTGGAAGGCAGGGTTTGTAGGCGTGCTGTAGATCCATGAATTGGTGGCGACCAATTGGGTTGCCCAATAGTAGAGACGGATGTTAGGGAGGGCGATACCCCCGTCATACCATCCTTGCGTGAGAGAGATGAGGGCAATGCGGGGGAGCCGCCATCCCACAGAAGGAGGCGGAGGTCGCCTTCGATCAAATTAAAGTAGGAGTCTGGTATCGGAAACGGACAGTTTTGTAGAGCATAGAGGAACCGAGGGAGCGCAAGCATTTTAAATAGGGCGGCTCTGCCGCGGAGAAAAAGGGGAAGCGACCTCCAATGTGAGACATCTGTATGGAGTTTCTGGAGTGGGCCTTTAAGGTTGCGGTCATGGAACAGGTGGGGGTCCGGGGTGACAAAAATCCCCAAATATTTGAAACCATCTTGGGCAAGTTGCACTGAGTAGCCTCTCGGGAGAGGGGGGGGGTGGATCATGAAGAACATATAGCACTGATTTCGACCAGTTAATGGAGAAGCCTGAGTATTTGCCAAAGTTAGTAATCACGTGCAGCAGACTGTTAAGGGAGGACCTGGGGGAGGAGAGATATACTAGAATGTCGTCTGCGTATAGCGAAATCTTATCGACTATGTCAGCACTCCATCGGAGGCCTCGGATAGAATTATCGGTTCTAATCCAGTGAGCTAGGGGTTCCAGAGTGAGGGTGAATAACAAAGGGGACAGCGGGCACCCTTGCCTTGTACCTCTGTGAAGGAGACAGCGCCTGGATGTATGACCGTTGACATAGACCTGCCCCCAGAGATCGGTGTAGAGTAGCCGAACCCACCGTATAAATTTAGGGCCAAAACCAATACGAGGGAGTACTTCAAAGAGGTAGGACCATTCGATAGAATCGAAGGCAAGTGTTGCGTCTAGGGTAAGGATAACTGCGTCTTCCCGGAGGTGCGGTATCCTACTCATGACATTATCGACACGGCGGAGATTGAGCGCAGTGTTGCGACCCGGGAGGAAGCCCGATCTTCGTGTATCAGGGCGGGGAGAACAGTCATGAGTCTAGTGGCTAGGAGCTTGGCGAGGACCTTTACTTCAGCGTTAATGAGAGAGATAGGTCGGTAAGAGCTGCAGTCAGCAGCTGGCTTAATAGGCTTACGGATAACCACGATCGAGGCCAATCGCTGGTCTTACGGCAAGCAGCCTACGTCGCAGCTGTCCTCGAACATCGCTTTAAGATGTGGAAGGATCTCGCTCGCCATGCCCTTCAGGAACTCAATAGGGACGCCGTTGGGGCCCATCGCCTTGCCGGAGTTAACAGAGAATAAGGCATTTCGAACTTCCTCCGTTGGGAGGTCCGCCTCGAGCTCCTGCACCTCGGACTCCGAGAGAGTGGGGAGGCTCATTTCGGCTAAGAGTAATTTGGATTCCTCTTCACCGTAGTGGGCTCTGGCGGTACAGACCCCCTCCAAGTGGGTGGCAAAAGCCTCTGCTATATCGCTCGGGTCTGTGACAGTAGAGCGGTCTGGAAGGGTTAGGCGACCAATTGGGTTGCCCAATAGTAGAGACGGATGTTAGGGAGGGCGATACCCCCGTCATACCATCCTTGCTTGAGAGAGATGAGGGCAATGCGGGGGGAGCCGCCATCCCACAGAAGGAGGCGGAGGTCGCCTTCGATCAAATTAAAGTAGGAGTCTGGTATCGGAAACGGACAGTTTTGTAGAGCATAATGGAACCGAGGGAGCGCAAGCATTTTAAATAGGGCGGCTCTGCCGGGGAGAGAAAGGGGAAGCGACCTCCAATGTGAGACATCTGTATGGAGTTTCTGGAGTGGGCCTTTAAGGTTGCGGTCATGGAACAGGTGGGGGTCCGGGGTGACAAAAATCCCCAAATATTTGAAACCATCTTGGGCAAGTTCGACTGAGTAGCCTCTCGGGAGAGGGGGGGTGGATCATGAAGAACATATAGCACTGATTTCGACCAGTTAATGGAGAAGCCTGAGTATTTGCCAAAGTTAGTAATCACGTGCAGCAGACTGTTAAGGGAGGACCTGGGGGAGGAGAGATATACTAGAATGTCGTCTGCGTATAGCGAAATCTTATCGACTATGTCAGCACTCCATCGGAGGCCTCGGATAGAATTATCGGTTCTAATCCAGTGAGCTAGGGGGTCCAGAGTGAGGGTGAATAACAAAGGGGACAGCGGGCACCCTTGCCTTGTACCTCTGTGAAGGGGAAAGCGCCTGGATGTATGACCGTTGACATAGACCTGCCCCCAGAGGTCGGTGTAGAGTAGCCGAACCCACCGTATAAATTTAGGGCCAAAACCAAAACGAGGGAGTACTTCAAAGAGGTAGGACCATTCGATAGAATCGAAGGCAAGTGTTGCGTCTATGGAAAGGATAACTGCGTCTTCCCGGAGGTGCGGTATCCTACTCATGACATTATGGACAAGGCGGAGATTGAGCGCAGTGTTGCGACCCGGGAGGAAGCCCGATTGATCTTCGTGTATCAGGGCGGGGAGAACGGTCATGAGTCTAGTGGCTAGGAGCTTGGCGAGGACCTTTACTTCAGCGTTAATGAGAGAGATAGGTCGGTAAGAGCTGCAGTCAGCAGCTGGCTTAATAGGCTTACGGATAACCACGATCGAGGCCAATCGCTGGTCTTGCGGCAAGCAGCCTACGTCGCAGCTGTCCTCGAACATCGCTTTAAGATGTGGAAGGATCTCGCTCGCCATGCCCTTCAGGAACTCAATAGGGACGCCGTTGGGGCCCATCGCCTTGCCGGAGTTAACAGAGAATAAGGCATTTCGAACTTCCTCCGTTGTGAGGTCCGCCTCGAGCTTCTGCACCTCGGACTCAGAGAGAGTGGGGAGGCTCATTTCGGCTAAGAGTAATTTGGATTCCTCTTCACCGTAGTGGGCTCTGGCGGTATAGACCCCCTCCAAGTGGGTGGCAAAAGCCTCTGCTATATCGCTCGGGTCTGTGACAGTAGAGCGGTCTGGAAGGGTTAATTCCGGGATCCAACGGGAGCCTTGCTCTCGTTTCTCAAGCCAGGCGATCATCTTTCCCGCTCTGTGCCCCAGCTCATAAACCCGGTGGCGGGTTTTGAGGAGTTTGGCTTGCGCTTTTTCAAGAGCCAGTGCCCTATACTCTATTTGTTTCGCTTGCAGGCGGGCCGATATCTCGTCTGTGGGGTGCGCGTTGTGGAGGGATTCCAGGTTAAGCAAGTCTGCTTCTATATGTAACAATTGTTCATTTTGTTTACGGAGGTAACCGTTCTTAAGGGCCAGCGCTGAACCTTTGATTGCTGCTTTGTATGCCTGCCATATAGTTGTGGCCGAAGGTACAGACCCCACATTTTCGGCGAAGTAGTACTCGGTGTGTGCAAGCAGGCTATCGTGTATGTCAGGGTTTCTTTAAGAGCCAGGGCGCGATTATAATGGGACCGCGCACCTTCGTGCGGTGATGTGTGAATTGTATCGTGAGAGGGGAGTGGTCGGAGATCCCTCTGGGGAGCCCCTCCGGATGGCGGAAGAATTGTAAATCAGTAGCGGGTGAGAATAAATAGTCTATACGAGAGCTGCTATTGTGTGTGTTGGAGTAGTGCGTATAGTAGGACGTGTGAGGGTGGGAGCGGCGCCAAAGGTCCTCGAGCCCCATCAAGTGTGCAAAGTT
This sequence comes from Lissotriton helveticus, assembly GCF_964261635.1. Classification (NCBI taxonomy): domain Eukaryota; kingdom Metazoa; phylum Chordata; class Amphibia; order Caudata; family Salamandridae; genus Lissotriton; species Lissotriton helveticus. The sequence continues at coordinate 388,790,433 of NC_136061.1, forward strand.
AGATAGGTCTGAACAGGACTTGTGTGAGGGACGGTGGGGGTGACCTCGTTCATTGTCATATTGAAATCCCCCCCAATGAGCAGGGGTCCCTGTGTAAGATCGAGCATTAGGTGTTGTATGGTCTGGAGTGCAGCCGTACCTAGCGCTGGAGGGATGTAGACTGAAACAATATTCAGTGGTTTGACTTCCCAGGTGGCCTCTATCGCTGCATACCGACCGAGGGGATCAGCCCGCGTTTTTGTGCATGTCAGGGCCACACTCTTACGCACCAGAATACCGGTGCCCCTAGATCCGGAGGTGAAACCGGCATGCACAAGCAATTTATAGCCGCCTCGGTTCAGCGCCAGGCATGCATTACCCATGAGATGCGTCTCTTGGAGGAGGACCAGGTCTGGAGAGCAGCGTTTGAGATATTGCATTACCACCCCCCTTTTTATCTTATTGCCAAGACCATTAACGTTCCACGTCATAATGGTCAGGGACGTTATCGAAGAGGCCATCATGGCGGTCTAAACAAGTGAGAATGTGCACGGATGAACGGTGTGTGGTGGATAAGATATCGACCAGAGACAGGAGTTCCAGGGGAGTGGGTCACCCTAGAGTCCGGTAGGGGCCAAGCAGGGCTGAAGTGTGAGTAATAGGTAGACCGTGATGGTGAAAGGTAGCATAGAAGCGGGTCCAACGGCGAAAACTCGCTAGTAGTAGCATGTGGGGTCGCGTCGCGCTCTACAATCCAGAATCCTCTGCAATGAATAAGCAAGAACAAAAACAGAGACCATAGGATTCTCGACAACAACTTCCCAACATTTCCCATCCCTCCCAGTCCCTCCCCCCCTGCTGTTACCCCCCCAACAATCTCCCACCCTGCGTCCCTGCCCGCGGACTTAGAACTATCCACTCCCCAACTAGGCAGAGTGCCTGTCGCCCCCCCCGAACATTAGAGAAGAGCGTGGAGAGCCAAGGGTGCCCTCATCGGCCAATAGTAGGATGAAGTTATCTAGTGCGAGTAAACAACTAACATAAACAAAAGCATTCATATGGTAGAAGTCATTGATAAGATTTAGACGGGAGCCGGTCCTGTGCCCGGGGTCTCATGGTGACTAGTGTGAGCGGAGGGACCACACCAGAGAGCGCCGCTCAGTCTATCCTTGAGCATTCAGCAAACCACTTGATAGGGGGAAGCAATATATATATAACCAGTTCCGATGACTGCAGGCTTACCGACCAGTACTCCACAGCACCCGCGGAGCGACCCCCGGGGCCAAGTGCCCTCCCTCATTGTGGGCTGCGAGAGGGTGACCCTCTCACAAGCAGGAGGAGTTCAACAGCGATATGACTAGGTCGAGCAACAACAACGGGCATGGGGACCCAGTGGAGGAAAAACCATAAAGGATACATAGAAGTCAGAACATGGATGAAGTAGGAAGTGGATTGTGCTTCAAGCCAGTGAGATTCTGAGGAAGATGGTCTGATATATTCCGTCTGTCTGATAGCGGAGTCGGACCGCCAGACTGGAGAGCATAGCAGCGCGTAGAGGAGCGGCTGAATTGTTCAATCCAATTAGGGTTGTTCGGCGTTACTCTTCCTGCACATTGTCCGCGAACAGGTCTTGACTTTCCGGCGGCGCCTCCTCGTTGGAGCGATCAGGGGACCCCCTGTGTCGGTGATGAGTGGAGTTCGATTGTCTCCATCCCTCGAGCCAGTCCCAGACATCAGCAGGAGATTCGAAAAACCAGGTCTTACCCTCCGCCGCAACGCGGAGTTTCGCGGGGAATAACACGGCGTACTTGATGGATTGTGCCCGGAGTGCCTTCTTCACCTCGAGGAAGCTGCGTCGTCGGGCCTGCACCTTCACGGTGAAATCTGGAAAGATCATGATGTGTGCATTGTCTATTCGCAAAGGTGGTCCCGCACGCGCTGTTTGGAGGATGACATCTCGGTCTCAGAAGTTGAAGACACGGGCCACGATGGGGCGGGGAGGAGCGCCCGGCTTCGGCTGGCCCCCAGGAACTCTGTGGGCCCGTTCTATGGAGAAATAGTTGGAAAGGTTCTTCGGTTGGAGGTGTTGAAGGACCAATTTCTCCACAAAAAGGTCTGTGGCCGGCTCCTCGAGGCGCTCGGGAAAACCAAGGATGCGGAGGGTATTGCGTCGGGCGCGTCCCTCATAGTCATCCAGGAGCACCTCCATCTGGCGTTGCTGTTTCTGCAGATGGGCCACCTGTTGCTGTAGTGTGGAGGTGTCATCGACGAGAGCAAGAGCTTTAACCTCAATGTCCTTCACCTTGGAGTCCATTTTCCGAAGGTCGGCACGTAGCAGCTTCACCTCCACGTTCACTGAATCAATCCGGGTTTCGAGTGAAGAGCGGACCCCCGCGATTGCCTCCATAACGTCGTCCAATGTAGGGGAAGACTTCCCTTGCGGAGGGGGTGTTGTCGGCTTGAGGGTGGCATCTGGAGGCACATCTTTGTGGTCCCCCCTGGAGCCCCACGACAGTTTATTGATTTGCCTTTGGGTGTGGGGTCGAGTACCTTTGTTGGAGGCCATCGTCGTTGCGATCCCCGCTTGAGGATGTGGCGAGGGAGGCACGGAGGCAATCCTGATGGGATAGAGGAGGGTGGGGGGGCGGGGGGGAGAGGAGCCCCTCACTGAGAAACTTGGGGGAGGCGAAGGAGCGTGGTCTGCGCTCGCAAAGCTGTGGTCGAGGAGGAGATCGCAACTTCCAAGGTCCGACTGGCAGTGGCCCCGTGGAGGAAGAAGTCGGTGAGGAGTAGGGAATCAGGAGGACCCCCCACCGCGGAGGCGGCAGGCTGAGTGTGGGCCAGCAGCAGGCGTCCGGTCAGGCCAATCACGGGGGCCGCCTCGGAGCTTCCAGTAGTCTATCCAACCGATAGCTGAAGCCGTGGTATGCAGGAGTCGAGGAGGTGGGGAGAAAGGGGAGCGTCTCACCAGGCCTCAGGAAGTCCACTTACGGCGTCACGGCTGGCCCCCCTGATGCAGCAACTCGTCCCCGTCGAGATCCTCCGGGTCTGGGCCAGAGGTAGGCTGTCAGCTATGGAGCGAGACCGGGCGCCTCGGCGTGGGGCAAGTCCAAAGAAATCGGAGCCGGGAGTCTGTACTTGTTGCCGGCGCTAGGCCCAAACCGGGGACTCGCCTAGACGTTGGTGCCGGGCGGGTGGGGGAGGCCGATACGGGTCGTCCCACTCCTCACCTGCGGGAGCCAGCGGCCCGAAACTGGGCTGGATCTGCTGGGAATCGCATCTGTAACACTCGACTAGGTTGTTAGGAGGCGCCGGAGATTGGGCGCGGGCCGGAGCCGCTCCGTAGTGGGCACTCAGGTACTGCTTAAGCGGCGGCCGCCATCTTGGGCCGATGGGCTCCGGCCGTCGGGACCCGTTCACGGCGATACCGGCTGGTCAGGAGGCTCCAGAGGTCAGCCGGGGGCCGCAGAAAGGGTGCAGACAGATGGTTGATCGACCCCGGGCCAGGCAACAGCACTAGCGGAGGTTTGTAGGTCGTTTGGCCGTACGGGCTGAGGAGCCGCCTCAGAGCACGACCATTCTCCTCGGCAGCTTAGCCACTCCCCGATTCCTTTCCTTTTCTGATGATGATTTTTTTCCGCCACATTTACTCTCCCGAAGACCCCCCCCTCCCCTTACCTCCCCTTGAGGCATCCTGGGTCCAGCCGGATTCAGGTGTGGGCGCCCGCTGATCAGTACGCCTCAGTGCACTCCTCTCCCCCTCCCCCCAAGCCCTGCGTGACTGTAATATTTCCATACAGGAAAAAGTCTTTGAGATCAAGGCCTTGCTATTCTCAACATTGAATGAGTTGCCAATTGTACTACCAAAGATGATATTGATTGGTGTAAAAATTATTGCCCAATGGTGGTAGCACGCAGAGCAGCAGAGGTGTTAGACCTGCAATTGCCAATAGTGGAATCTAAGCTACGCTGCAGCGAGACTTATCACCGGATCAAGGAAACATTCGCATATATCCCCTGACTTAAAATCACTGAACTGGCTGCCGTTTGAAGCCAGAATACAGCTGAAAATCGCCTGCATGACACACTTGGCCGTACACCACAAGTCACCCGACTACCTCACTCAAAAGCTGACTATATCAGGAGGCTCTAGATCCAACAGAAGCACAAAAAATCTCCTCCTGAAACCTCGAAGATTCCGGAAGGAAAAAACATACAAACGCTCCTTCTCGGGAATGGCACCCAGGATCTGGAATGCACTCCCTCCTGAAACCAGACTTATCTCCTCCACGGCATTTTTTAAGAAAGAGGTAAAAGCCATCCTTATGGCTAAATTCACCTGATGTCTACATTTACTGGACCGAAGACTTTGCTCCGTTTTTTTGTATTACTGTTTTTTTCTGATTATCTTTTTGTATTATGTTTTTATCTGACTGCTATCCTACTTTGTATTATGTTTTTATCTGACTGCTATCCTTTTTGTATTATGTTTTTATCTGATTGCTATCCTATTTGGCTATTCCCTTACTACTGACTACTATATTGTACCCAATAGTTTGTTTAATCACCCTCTTGTTTCCCCTAGCCCTTGTTTTCTGTAAAGCGCTCTGATATCTGCAAAGATCTTGTTCGCGCTATATAAAACTTTGAAATAATAAATAATATTAATAATAAGACAGTTCTACTTCCTGAAATTTAAAACCTTGTTCTTCATCTTAAGAACCTTTACTACACTCCAGAGAAGCCCTGACACACACTAGTTGTCACATCGGTGAAGCCAAGCTTGGCACTGCCAATAAGTCATCTTACATGCCCGCTCTGGGCAACCCAGCATTTTAATGAAGACCTCATTGCCAAAACGTTTTGCACTACATGGACCACAGGTATGGGCATGGGCCAGCAAAGTAAACCTGGACACCGTTCCTACTGTGCCGCCTGATAGATTGTTGAAACGCATTGTTACTTGGCAAGAAACTGTTTTCCTCTGCCTGTTTGGCTTTGCGATCTTTTCCCTGTCACTACCGGCAAACTACTCTGGTGCCACCGTAGGGAGTCACTTATACCCAGTGGAGAGCGAGATTATGCTCTTAACTGCCCAACTGGCACCCAATTATCTTGGACTAGTGGGTCCTGCAGGCTGACCTTTTCTTTCTGTCTACACCCAGCCCCTTTAGTTCTGCTTTCACCTAGACTTTGTTAGATCATGTCCCCATCCTTGACATATGCATCCAGCTTGCTGGCCAATGGGGCAGTAGAGAAGATGCCTGGGAAGGATCCTGTTGCGTTTGACTGTCCAAAAAGAACAGTGGAATCAGACTGATTTTGAATCATCAGTTCTTAAACACTTTACTTCGGAAGGACAAATTCGGAATGCTACCCTTGACCTAGGTTCTCTCTGCTCTAGCTCCTGGGGTGAGGTGAGAAACCTGCGATTAGAAGTATCAATTTGAAAAACAAGTTACTTACCTTCTGTAATGTTCTTTCTGTTTGGTACCCTATCTAAATGCAGGGTCCCCACCTCCCACCCTACTCTCCATTCTGGGGTGTGGAGTGCTAGGCGTTAACAAGGTCCTGCCATCTGTCCCTGATGCGCCTCGTATAACGATGCAAAATGGTTTGTTGGTGACTGCCATCAATCCGCATGTATGGGTGGAACCTATATTTGGCTCTGCGCCATGCTCCGGGAGGCAGGGCGAAGATGCCATGCCATGAAAGCCCACGCCACCACCTGTCGGCGCATGGAAGCAATTGCTGGAAAAGTTTCCGGATCCAGTCTGGCTCTTAGGGGAATTCAAAAGTTGAGGAATATGCTGTTAAAAGTATCTACCACAAAGGGCATTACCAAAGGTAAGTAACTTGTTCATGTGTATGATTATACCGAATATATGCCACAGACTACAGACTGCATTCTGAAGTTTCTTGCTGCTTAATAGTGAATGTTCATTGCTATTCAAGTCAGTGCTATACACTTTATCGACCTTAGAAGAATGAAGGTTGGCATTGTCTCACAGCTATTAAAACTCTTACTCTTCGGGTATATACGTGTCTTAGCAACGTTCCCCTTACTCACTTGATCCCCTTGGTCATCTTACTCACTCATCCTTTGATCACTTAGTTATATTATCTGGAATCGATACCTGTTACCTGAAAGTTGCATTCGTCCTTCTGCCGTGAGCGTATTTGATCGTGTTTCGCACGATGATTTCAATCTGTAATTTGCATATTATTACAACGATTTCTGTTTAAAGTACTATAACCAACTGATTTGTTTTACCCGCAGATATATCTATTCACTAAATATAATCGGAAAATCGGCTTGGTGGCTTATGCTTCCTCTTCAGTAGTGTCATTAAGAGTAATGTAGCGTTACATCGTGCTACATAAATTAAAAAGTACCACAGAGCTCTGTAATCTTTTTTACAATGCTAAGCGCCTGCAAGACTAACAACTGGCGTGGGGAAAATCATACGTATCATGTGTAGAAAAGGGTGCTGTCACTTTTTCATAGGTGTCTGGCTTGAAGCCAGTAGGGGGGAAGACGTCACCGCGGAATTTTCAGGTGTTTCCATTTGCCCTATAACACCATAAGTGACGGAATAGGGCTTTGCGGTGGCATCTTCAAATATTGGTAGATTCTGCACACTGCGAGGGACAAACAGGGGGAGGTGTGAGCTTCCGCCCAGTGAAGGCTGTGGAGTGGACGGGCTAGGCAGCTGCGTCTTTGTGTTGTTATGGCAACAGTACTCTACGCGCCCAGGAAATCCGTGACAGGAGTCTCGAAATAAAAATGCACGTCATCACCGGCCGGAAGGAGCCAGAAATAGGACCGCTTACCTTTCCTGAGCTGCCGCCTCATCGGATCTTTGATAATTTACAGATTCACCTGCTACGACCCCCCTGACATTCACCATCCCCCCATACCCCCACCTCCCACCCCACCCCCCCACCCCGATATTTTTTCCGCAAGTCCCAACTTTCTCCCTAGCTTGTGGCGTTGTCCACAGATCCCGATACCATTCGTTCTCGCCAGTCCATACCATTGATCCCGCATTCCGGGATCTCTATCCCATTGTTTTGCCACTTACATTCCCCCAGTCACTTCTGTACCCCTCACCATTCTACCTCTGTCAAACCGTTTCCTTTACGACGAACTCCTTGTAATACCCCCGTGCCCCTCAAAATATCCCTCTACGTTTTCTCTAACGTGCGCATTTGCCTCCAATCCCTCACGCCCCTCGCAGCGCACTGCCCATTTCCTTTAATTTCCCCCCAAAATGTACCTGATGTCATGTCCATGAATGATCCCTCACGCATGTTATCAAACGCTGTCCACTGACCTGACGCTCCACTTCGGTAAACATCAAAACCCATTCAGCTATAGTAACTATTACCCTCTTCTCTGCCCCTAACCTCTCTGCCCCTTTTTTCCGGCCGTCAATCAAAACCATGTCCCTTATCGCGAACCTCTACAGCCCTGGCCCGCCGCACCTTCTCTTCCCTTCCCTCCACAACTCATTCATGTGCCTCCCTCTCCATGCCTTCTCCAGCTCCTGGGCACACACTGCGTGTGCTGGGCAAACAATTCGCATAACATATTATTGTCTGACTACACCTTTCTTAGGTCAGCTCCCCGGCGCTTTCACCAGCCCAGGCAAACGCACTCAAGAGAGAGAGGGACCTTGAAATTGGTTGATTTGGGGGTAGGACATATGAGTGGGTGTATGTGTCTAAGACGTTATAAGACAGGCTGAGAAGATCGGAGGGCCGCCAGGAGACCACAGCCAAGGTTTTCCGAAACCTCGAGATAATAGCAGCTCTAGCTTAAGGGATAAACGCCCTATCGCTTGCTGAAGTTGCCAGCATTAGTATGATGGGTGCACGAATAATCAAAAATAATAGCACTTGTACTTTTTCTGATGTAGCTCTCGCATTTGGCAGTTTAGGCAGTTGGGCCACAAGGAGATAATGATAAGACCAGTATCATACACCATGATCACCGGGAAGAGGTGTTGAAAATAAAACATGCAGGGGTAGGCACAGAGGATAGCAGAAAATAAGAGAAGTCTAGTGCAGATAAAGTACGCGCATCTTTGATGGATACTTCTAGTGGCACATTCCTCATCTTTGGTATATCCCGTGTGCCACACTGAATCTGGAGATTTATGCAGCAGAGTTCCAGCTTGCCGGTAGATAGCATCATGCTTCTCCCCACAAGCTCCGCACTGCCCCGAAAGGACCCACATACAAGGTGCCACCCTTGCGAGTGGACGTCAGTTCCTTTGTTACTGCGTCCTTTGGCATGGATCTGAATCCCCGCTCCTAACTTTGTCAGTCTTCAGATGACTTCTAAATATCTGTGACAGTGTGCTAGGAAATTATGTCCCGACCGAAAGCAAGATTTAAGCTGTGCAGAAGTACAACACCCAGATGTTGGTCATGAGTCCACCTGAGGTGTGCTTGTGGGGCCTATGCCCTGGCCATGACTCATGTGACAAGTGGGCCTTTATGCATCCAAAGTTAATTCGGAAGCTGGAGGCCAAGCTCTGTGCTGCAGAAGACAAGAAGAGGTTGCAGATACAGCACAGATCCCACTCCAAGTTACAGACCTCATTGCTCTCTTGTTCCCAAGGCCAGTCCCATGAAAAGTCAGTTTCATGATTGAAGTATTCCAGTAAGTCGAAGTCTAGACCTAAGTGCAAGAAAGCCCTTTGAAACTCAACCCTAACTGCCACTTCAAGTCTAGTGAGAAGGCATGAGTGCTTCACTATAAAGATGTACTCCTTCAGTGTCACCAGAATCCTACCCTGTCTTATTAGTTCCTGCACATCCTGAATTTTCTGCATCTTCTTTAAAACCGCAGGAGATTGTGGCCTTGAAAAACGGCAGGCTGCAGATCTTCTGTGCGATTCCGCCATCCTCTGGTGTGCCTTCAGACTACAGAGCTGTAAGGGTCTCCAGTTAGACTTTTTCTATCAGGTCTGCTCCTGCGCCACCTGCCTTCATGGGACCTGTTACTACGCCCTGGCCTCTACATCAGCACCAGTGTCCACACCAGTTCCTTCTATACTGACAACCAAACCCACCCAAGTGGACCCAGTGACGGTCCTGACACACAGAAGCCTGCTCCAGCTCCATGTCATGCTGCAAGATCACAATGGTGTAACTGGTTGTCATTCAACCAGCTTATATCCCAAGACCTCTGCCACCACACCAGTACTGTCAGATGCTTGAGGCTCTTGTTCTAGTCCAGTGCAGTACTCATCTGTTGTCCCTCAGGACACTGGTGTTGGGGAACATGACAACTTTCTGACGATGCCTTGTTTGTAGACGTCCAAAATGCCAGTGAGCTAGACACATCTCCGTAAACAGAGCTAGACTCACTACCTGAGATACACCATGTAGCGGGTGCTGGACTCAGAAAGGGTGTAGGGGTGGATATTATCTCTTTTAAAAAAAGGAGTGAGACCTCACACCCATCTTGGATATTTGCCTCCTGAAAACCTTTTTGAGAAAGGACAAGTCCAAAATGCTCACCTTCACTCAGGCTGTCTCTTCAGCTCTGGACCCAGGAGCCTGGATGGTGTCCCTGGACTTAAGGGACAAGAATTTCCATATACTCCTACAGTTTGTCCGGCATTATCTTAAGATTCAGAGTGGGCCAGGAAAACGTTTAATTTACTGTGCTCCCATTCTGCACCTCGGGTGTTTATGAAAGTGGTGACCGTGGTTGCTACTCATCTTAGAAGGTCGTGGATATGTCTTCCCATAACATGATTATTGGCTGAAAAATAGCACGGCAGCAGTCTCTCGTATACATTCTTAAACCAACAGACAAACTACTGACATCCTTGGATTTTTCCATTAAGAAGCCGAAGTCCCACACGAAGGATCCAGTCTATTGAGGCTGTCCTGTACACAGTGTGTTTGAGGCTCTTCCTCTGTAAGAGCTAGTTCGCGATGTGATCAGAATGTTTTGGATCAATTCTGTGTCTCAGGGAGGACAGCTCTGAGCCTCCTTTGACCCCTAGCCTTGTGCATGGTTCTCATACTGTACCCCAGATAGCTATCACGTCGGGACGACCTCCTGTGTTGGCAACAGGGCAGGGTCCCGAATCTAGTTCTCCACCACTTACACCTCTCTGCGTGGGGATTGATTGGTGGTAATTATATCCAGAGGTGATTGATAGATGTCATCTTTGCAGCCATATGCACTTCCACAAAGTCGATCTACGCTGGGTGTTGGAACAAATTTCTTGCATATTGCAGAGTCCGAAATACTGACACTTTAGAAGTCAGACTGTCACTCATTAGACCAACTAGAACTTGCGGTGGGCACTTTGAAAGGTTCTTTGTCTGCCTTCAAAGCCTTTCAGTGTTTACCTTCAACTGTCAATGATCAAATCTCCATTTGTTGTGTGTTTTTTAATGGGTGTTTAACTCGCATGTTTCCACCAAGCTGTTTGTTATGCCACAATGGGGCTAGAACTTGATATTAACGTATATCATTTGTATGTCCTTTTGGCCGAAACACAGGTATCCTTTACAACTCTTGACTCTAAAAACCATCTTCCTCATTGCAAATACACCAGTCCTTTGTGTGAGTAAATTACAGGTGATTTTGGTGCAACCGCTCTACTTCACCTTCTTTCCGGACAAATTCGTACTAAGGACCAATGATGGCTTCCTAGCGAAGGTTGTGACTGCTTTCCACCATTGTCAATTCATTATTCTGCTAGCCTTTTTGTTATGCCTCACTCCGTGAAATAGGAGGAGAGACACCCTCAACTTGACCATAAGTAGGCTCTGCCATTTACATCGACGGCACAAAATCCTATTGTGTGGATCTTTGTGGATTTTTCGGGGACAGAGAAAGGGAAGCCTGTCCAAAAAAGGACCCTGTATCAAAATCTGCTATGCAGTTGCCAAGAACCAACCCTGGAAGGCCTACAGACTCACTCGACAAGGGACAGGTCGCCACAACATCATTGGCACAAGAGCTGCCTGTTTTTAGAAATCTTGCATGCTGCAACGTGGGTTCAGGCGTCTACATTTATGAAGCACCACTGCCTCAATGGTCAGAACCGGCCGGGATGGCACTTCGTCCACTCTGTTCTGCAGAGCTTTTTGGTATGAGCATGCTCCCAAGACCCAACACCTTTGGAGCTACTTCAATGGTATCATAAAGGTGAGGAATCTATGGTTCGAGATATCCATCAGAAGAAAGTTACTTACCATTGGTAACACTTTCTGGTGGATACTCTAAATGCAGATTTCTCACTGCCCTCCCTCCTCATTCTTCGGAATGGTCTCTTTAACATATAAAAAGTTCTCAAGTTGGAATCGGCACACTAACCCACACTGCGTCTGAGGGCGTGCAAGCAGAGAGTTGTGGCAACTGATGTCCACTGGATAGGAGGGGAGACTTGGGTGGGGGGGTACAGGGGGCGGTTTGAAGGTGCCACTTATATGCAGCTCATCTCCATTACTTTTGGGGCAGTATGGGGCCACCGCGGAGCTGCACAGGCACCTACAGGCAAACTGGAACACTGCTGCACAAATCTCCAATCCAGCCTGAAACCTGGGGATATTCTAAAGGTGAGGAATCTGCAGTTAGATAGAATATCCACCTGAAAATGTGTTGCAGAAGGTAAATAACTTGCTCTTTCGATAGCTCAGGGAGCTGATCATAACACTTGATAACCCTCTTTGTTACATGTAATGTGTAACCTAGAATGCTTAATAAAGTTAACATCACATGAAACCATCAGGTTTGGTCTCCCCTTTGCCACAATTGCTCTGTTCACACTCACCCGTGCTTTGCATATTCTCAGATATACTCTGTGCACAGGTTATGATGAGTCCCACAAGTTCTGCAGATTTCTGTACTTGACTAGGCCTCAGGACCTATTATTGTTATTGGTAGGACCCGAATGCCTCAACACTCGACTGTCCTTCTACTATCCCACCCGCCAACTAAGATCATCCAATCAAGCCCTCGCCGCAGTCCCGCGCATCCGAAAAACCACCATGGGTGGCAGATCCTTCTCCTTCCTGGCTGCCAAGACCTGGAACTCACTCCCCACCCACCTCCGCCTTACTCAGAATCACATCTCCTTCAGAAAAGAACTGAAAACATGGCTATTCGACAAACAATGAACCCCTCCCTCTAGCGCCTTGAGACCCTCTGGGTGAGTAGTGCGCTTTTATAAATGCCTGAACTTGAACTTGTATTCTCCCAAGCCAAAACAAATATTGACTGTCTGCACCAGAAGTTTTGCGTTCACTAGAACATTTTGGGGAAAAGTTGGGGGCACTTTATAACAGTGAAATAAATCAGAGTAAACCTCTACCTTTTGGGCAAAGTTGTGATGTCAGGAGGGCACAGTAAGTCTGGAGGCAAGGTTTATATATAAACATTGTCCAACGCTGCTCTGTACACCTTGCCTGGTGACCATTCACTTCTAGAGAATAGTGGGAGAACGAAAATTAAATTTTCTTCCCATAGATTTTCCAGCTCCAACCAGCTATACAAAAGAAACTTTTAGAGGCGAGTCTTCCCCTAGGGAAATTACCGTGAGAGATTATGGTTTCATTGTCAGAGCGCTAAGTGTGTTCTTTGAAAACTTGAATTACTTGAAGCCATGAATGCAGGTAACAGTATGTTCAAGGCATGTAAGGCTGTAGAAACACATGATGTGCATACTCATGCCATCTAGTTGTGGAAAAGCAGCTACTTTGGATAACCTTTCCAACCACTGCTTTGGCGTTAGTCGCCTCTAAACCACTCAACGATTATCAAATAAAGAGGCAGGCGCTGAAAATTGGAAAGCAGGAAACAGAGTTTAATTCTCTCCGGAGCAGAACACGTCAGATCGGACATTCGGGGGTATCGTCTCCAGGTGTTCTACCAACATCTCTGAGGCCTGGCCTCTTATACACAGGTTTATTGCTTTATTGCATACAACACATTCTTGACAATGCTTTGATGTTCGGAAAGACATCCTCGCAATCCCCGCTCCAGGCCCGTTCCCACACATATCTACAGTAGAAGTCCCCACCTCAATCTCAGCATGTGATGGCTATCGCGCAGCTGGACATTCCGCTGGGAACAGAAATATGTGTGATCGGTCGGATCTTATGGTGTGAAGACATTGATTAATCTCAGCGGCCTTTGAAGAGAGGCGAGTTTCTACAGTAGGGTGGGGGGCAATAATCTGCATCCGCAGGGCTAGGTGATGGCCTGGGATCAGCTCGGACAATCGGGCGCAGGGGAAGGGGGTTATTAAGAGGCTCGTTTGCGTGAAAGAGATGAAAGGGTATGTGGGTTCTGCACGGGATGTGGCTCCGGGGCTGGGTCGCGCTGAGGCTGTTATATGGTTCCAACAGATGCTTGGGGGTTGCCAGTGCGCGGGGGATGATCGCAAGGTCGGGGAGACGTGCAGGCGATCGACAATGTTACAAGAGTGGCCATAGTCCTAAAATGGCTGCCGTTTACGTGCTCGCAAAAAGGCCTAAATGGGACAAGATGGCGCTGGTAATGTTCACTCCGTAATCTAATATTCAACAGTGTACCCTTTGAACATACCCCGACATCTTGCTAATTTATGTCAATGTTCATTATGTGGTGGATCTCTGTTTCGTACAATGCTTTCATGTGTTCAAACTTATTGTCCAAAGTCTTAGGGCATATCGAATTTGCAAACAGAGAGCACAAGGGCGGTATGCATTGTATCCCCAGGCAACACCCACATAATACAAGAACTGGCACCAATACCATTATTAATAATTTCCAGCCCCAGTCTTTCAAAGTGGTCCAAAACCAGCCTCCGAGTGTCCAGCCGTCTTGTTCCTGGTGGATTTCCGAAGATAGTCTGTGGAGGTGTTCTATTGCTTTGTAGACCGAAGGTGAATAGTCTGGGACAAAGGTGCAACAGCTGGCACCGATGATGCGGCATGCTCCTCCCCGGTCCGCCAGTACTACGTCGAGCACAAGGCGGTTCTGCAAAGCCACGAGGCGGACCGCCTGCAGCTCAGCTGTGTTGTTAGCAAGAATGCCGGCTGTGACGTTCAATGCTGTTTCGACTGCTTGGGTCAAATGACGGATGGCTCGACTGTTTGACATTGGATCCCAGAAAGGAATGAGTCCCTTCGCAGCATTGAGAAACTGCGAAGAGGTGGAATCTGCTTGTTCTGTGTCCAATGAGCGCTTCTGCCTGTGGTATGCTGCTGGTGCCACATAGGTCGGGGGGGAGGACAAAGGAGATGTAGCAGGTGCCTCCCCAGCCTTTAGGGAGCCAGGTGTAGGCTTTGGTGCCGCAGACGAAATACATGTTGGGAGATGCTACAAATGAAGGGGGGGTCAGCAGTGTTCAAAGTCCTCTTTATGGAGCAGGAGCTGTGGCCCACGATTTTTGTCCCATGGCCCTTGATGCAAACAAGGCCGGAGACATTTACCACAGATAGGGCCACAGTCAGAGTTGCAGCAGTTCGTTTGCGTAGGTATGAAAAAGTGGGTCTGGCTGGGTTGTTGAAAACCTGCATCTCGAGCCGTTCTTTCTCCGGGATGTTCAGTTGAAGCGTTGCGTTTGAGGTCTGAGGGCAAAAGGGAGTGGAGGCTTTTTCGGTTTTGCCCAGCCAGAACCCATCGTAGAAGTGCGAAATGGTTTCGCCAGAAATTGTATTGTCCTTGTAACTCTCTTGCAAGAGCATCAGCCAGGCAAGGCAGGACCCATGAACGGAAAAAGGGGAAGGGATGAAGGGGGTAGAATGTTCAGTTGCATGTGGCAGCAGCCCACAGATCCAGCAGTTGGTGGCATTGGCAGCGAGGTTGTGCTGGTGTAGCAATTGCACAAAGGAATTGTTCCAGAACTCCTTGCGTCTTTCTCGGAGCTGGGGTGGAAGTGAAATGAGATAGTGTTCTCTTTTGGTGGTGGGTTGCACAGTGGGTGTCAAAGTCTCATGGGCCGGTACACTTTCTTCCACGACCCAGAAGGTGGCCATGAGAAGGAGGCAGAAGAGAAAGGAAATGAAGAGGGCAATTGTCTTTGTGTTGTGCAGTTTTTCAGTCTCTGGATTTCTGTAGTGATCTTCGGACGTCCGGTTGCTTCCATCACCTTCAAGAGGGCCCGGTAGCAGGCAGAACCACACACTTTGTCTGGCGCCTCTCCTGGTAGCCTTTGTAGTGTTTGCTGCCGTTCTGAGACTATCGACTCAGTTAGTGGCCTGCTTTGCCAGAGCCTTCTCCTTTCGTCGCAAGTTGTACCCTTCCCTGGATGGTACAGTGGGATCGGGAGATTCTGTCAATTCAAGTGTCTCTGGATCAGGGTAGCAACTCAGGGCTGGTCTGTCTTTCTTCAGGAGCTGTTCTTGGGTGTCCACGTCTTCATTGGTTGCCAGAGTCGGTGATATTTTCTTGCAGTGATGTGCATGCAGCCAGTTTCGTTTTCCTTCCACTCGGAGTGCAGTTCGGGTGGTGATCAAGATTTGCCAGGGGCCCGTCCACCTGTGTTCCAGACTTTTCGTCCTTTGAAAGTTTTTCGTCAGGATGAAGTCGCCGGGTTGGATGCTGTGTCCGGGGCCCCTGGATGCGTCTGGGATGGCTTGCTGCACCTGTTGGTGAATAACAGTTAGTGTTTTCGTCAAGTTATGCAGGTAATCAGACATTAGGATGTCTGGGACATCATGGATGGATGCTGGCTTTGGCGCGGCCCAGATGTTAATGGGTCGGCCAAAAACTACTTCATAAGGGGTTAGGTGGTGCTTGGTGGGAGTGGAGTGCATGGACAGTAATGCCAGTGGGAGGGTGTCTGGCCATTTCAGCCCTGTGGTGGCAACTATTTTTGCTAGCTTAAGTTTCAGTGTGGTGTTATGTCGTTCCACTAGGCCTGCAGATTGGGGGTGGAAGACCGCGTGAAATTTCTGTTTTACACCCAACCCTTTCAGTATGAGTTGGATGACTTCGGCTATGAAGTGGGGGCCGTTGTCGCTTCACAAAATTCGACAAAGGCCGTAGCGTGGGAAGAATTCTTTCAACAACACCTTAGCAGTAGTTAGGGGCGGTGTTGTCTCGAGTGGGGTAGACTTCCACCCATTTGCTGAACGCACACACAATGACCAGCACGTATTTCAGGCCATGGCACCTTTCTAGCTGAATGTAGTCCATTTGAAGGACTTCGGAGGGATGGTCAGGGACCCCAAACCCTCCCCGGGGTACTACAGTCCCTTTCCCCGGGTTGTGTTGTAGGCATATCAGGCATTGTTGAACCAGGCGTTTCGCTGCGTCAGCTGTTTTGTCATTGTGACAAACTTTAGAAACAAGCTCAGTCATGGGGGCAGATCCTATGTGTGCAGGGGAGTGTGCCATGGTCAGTATAGGGATCAGATAGGAATTGGGTAGCAGCCATTTGTTTGCGTCTTTCGTCCGCCAGCAGCCTTCATCGTCTTTTAGTCCCACCCGTGCCCATTCCGTCAGTTCCTGTGGTGTGCTAGTCGTTTGGATGTCTTTTATGGTCTCTCTAGCGTCTTTCCATTTTTCTACTTGAGACCGAGTTACGTACATGCGGGTTGTCGTCCTATTCTCAACTGTGGTTCGAGCAGTGATGTCGGCTAGTGCATTCCCTTGTCCTACAATGTCTGTGACTTTCTTGCGTGCCTGGCACTTGACTACCGCTAGTTGTTTGGGGAGGAGAACTGCTTCGGTCAGGGCAGAGACTAGGTCTCCATGTAGGATCGGTGTGCCATGCGAGGTCAGGAATCCCCTCTCCTTCCAAAGGATCCCAAAGTGATGAACCACCCCGAAGGCATACTGGCTGTCCGTGTACATGTTAGCGGTCGTCCCTGCTGCTAGGACGCATGCTCGTGTAAGGGCAATCAGTTCTGCTGCTTGTGCGGATCGCTGTGTGATGCGCACAACTGTCTCAACAACAGTTCGGGCTGTGGTAACAGCGTATGCAGCAGACGTGGTACCGTCGGGGAGTTTAATGCATGAACCATCCACCCACAGTTCACCGTCAGGTTCTGGGAAAGCAGTCTACTCTGCTCCTAGTCTGTTCGTCAGTGAGGGTCACACAGTCGTGGAGGGGAGCGACATTTGGGTCATTCTCGGGTAAGGGTAGCAAGGTTGCTGGATTCAGAGTGGTGCATCTTTTCAAAGTTATGTGGGGCGCCAGTAAAGTCAGTTCGTACCCAGTCAGTCGTGCGCTAGTCAGATGTTGAGTTCTGGTTTGGTTCAGAAAGGTGTCAACGGAATGGGGTACTAGCACGGTGAGGGAATTAGAGAGTACAATTCCTTCACTCTGTCGTATGGAGACCGCAGCGGCAGCTACGGCTCGAAGGCAGGCAGGCAAACCTCTGGCTACAGGGTCAAGAGTGGCAGAGAAGTAAGCGCAAGGGCGTTGTTTGAAGCCAATGGATTGTGTTAGGACAGATAAAGCGCATCCCTCCCTTTCGTGAGTATAAAGGGAAAAAGGCTTGGAATAGTCTGGGGTTCCTAGAACGGGAGCTGAACAGAGGGCATCTCGTAATTCTTTGAAGGAAGATTGGCATTCGGGGGTCCAAGGGAGTAGGAAGGGGACATATTTGGCCAGGAGGCAAAGTAATGGCTTAACAATGAGGCTGAAGTTTGGTAACCACTGTCGGCAGAAGGAGGTGAGGCCTACCAGAGAGCGGACTTGCTTCTGGGTCTTAGGGACGGGAGTTTCCAAAATGGTCTGAATTCTGTCGGGCGTAAGTTTCCTCCTTTCTTTGGACAAGAGGTGGCCTAGGTATGTTACTTGGGGCTGGCAGAACTGTAATTTCTTCTTGGAGACCTTGTGACCATTCTCTGCAAGGAAATGTAGGAGCTGGATGGTGGCTGTGACTGCA
Organism: Lissotriton helveticus; assembly: GCF_964261635.1. NCBI lineage: Eukaryota > Metazoa > Chordata > Amphibia > Caudata > Salamandridae > Lissotriton > Lissotriton helveticus. The sequence continues at coordinate 388,808,274 of NC_136061.1, forward strand.
AGTGGAGTGGTGTCTGCTTCTAGGAGGATGTCATCTACATATTGTATCAACACTACTCCATCCGGCAACTGGACTGCGTCTAGCTGTCTCTTGAGGGCCTGGCTATAGATGCTGGGACTTTCAGTGTAGCCTTGGGGTGCTCGACAAAATCTGTACGAGCGGGATTTTAGGGTAAATCCGAAAAGGTAGCGGCTGTCTGTGTGGATAGGGATAGAGAAGAAGGCATTTTTGAGATCAATGACAGGGAAAGTGGTGGCAGTGGACGGGATCAGGGTCAAAATGGTGGTGATGTCGGAGACCACGGGGTATTGTGGCACAACTATTTTATTAACCTCCCGTAAGTCGATGATGAAGCGGTATGCTTTCTCATCTCCCTCTCCTTGCTTCTTGATGATCGGTAAGATAGGGCTGTTACAAACGTTGCCGACCACCTCCTCCACCACTCCTGCATCTACTAAGGATTGAATAATCTCTACCAGTGCCTTCTCGCCTTCGGAGATATCCTATATTGTGGGAGTGTTAGGAGTGTTGTGTACTGTCGTACAGTTATATGCACAGGGTCAATCATCATTCGTCCTACGTCTGAGTCGGTCTTTGCCCATAAGTACCGGAGTAGGGTGTCAAGCAATGATATGTCGGCGTCGGTCACAGAGAACATGTGTCGTGTGGGACAAAGTCTGAGTTGATTGGGATTGTCGTATAAAATGACTCGGACTCCGTTCGGTGAGCATCTAATGGTGGCTCGGAAATGTTTCAACAAGTCAAGACCCATAATGGCATCGGGGGTGTTGGAGGAGAGTAGGAATGTCGTGTCGGTAGCGTGGTTTTCCAAAGCAAAAGGGATTGGTGTGGACAAGGGATTAGTGGAGGGCATTCCATCAAAACCTATCGATGTTACATGTGAGCCAGTCAAGGGTGCCCTTGGAATCAGTCGTTTAGATAAAGCACTACGTGTTGCTCCTGTGTCTACCAGAAATAGAGACTTCGTGCCTTGGACCTTAGCGGTGACATAAGGGCCTTGCTGGTCAACATAGAGCTCGACTGGATCCCTCCCTTGCCTTTGGCAGTCCTATGCAAAGTCGTATCCGTTGTCGTGATCAGACTGTTGGCACTGGTTCTGTCGGGGACGGTCAAATGTGTTAGTTTTACCGGGCCTTTCGCCGCTATTGTCATTCGTGTACCCTCGCCCACGTCCTCTATTTCTCGGTTCGTTCGTGGAGTCCCTCGTCTCCTTATTTCTGATCATTTCTAGCAGAATCGGGCACTGGAATTTCCAATGTCCGAGTCCTTTACAGAACGCACACTGGTTTTCACTCAGATCCCTACGTCCAGTGTAGGATGTGGGTGCGTTATCTCTAGGAGGCAGGTTTCTAGGGGCATTCGGTTGGTTGGTAGTTTCCTTTGTAGGGTTCCTTTCCTTCAGTCACTCCCTGTAACTGTGCAATCATAACTCTTTCTTTGAGGTCTTTCTTCTTCTTCTCTGATGCCCTATCATTTTCGTTCTTTTGATACTCATAGTACTGGGCCATCTGAAGGATAGCCGCGGGTTTGGAGGCCGCCCAACTACTCTTGCTAGTCTGCAGTTTCTGTGAGACTTCCTGTAACATAATTTTGGACAAACAGGTGATGTCCGGTTGCAGTGGTCATGTCCTGACCACTATAGTCAGAAAACACCGCCTCGAATCGAGAAAAGTATTCGGAGACATCTTCTTGGGGTTTCTGACGGCAAGCCGTTACGATCGACCAGTCTACCTTTTTCTCAGGGATCAGTGTCTTTAGCTTTTGAACAATTTTGTCTGGGAGTTCTAAAATAGTCTTTAAGGGTTTCTGTCCAGGATCTCGTTGTTTATCTATGTCATCGAGTTGTTTCCAGGTATGTCCGAACAGCTCAAGGTGGTCGACTTTCCGGATTTGCTTCCACACATCAGCCGGTAGACATAACCCGAAAAACAAGTCGATGTCCGCTAAGGTCATGATTGTTGAACCTAGGGCCGTACCTAGTTCAGTATAAAAGGCTGTGGGGTTCTTTCGTAAGTCCAGTAAGGTTTTTCGGAATGTCAGGATGTCCTGTCGATCCCAGGGTTGGTATACCCAGTTATAAACCACCCTTCCCTTTGCGTCCTGATGGTTAATGTCGTCATTAGTTCCCTGACCTCGTGGGGGGACCCAGTAGGGAGCGGCCTCCTTTATCGGCATCATGGTATCAACTTTCTCTATTGGGTGTTCGGTCGTTACAGGAGTCGTGTTTTTAGTTATCGGTTCTTGTTCAGTGAGGTGGCGGAAGACTTCCAGCGTATGCGAGAAGAGTTCCGTCACATCACACTCGCTCTCATCTCCTACATCTACCTTTCTGTATAAGTTCACAAGGCGTTCAGGCCTTTTGTTCTGGTATCTCTCCTCATAGGCTGTGAGGGTATGATAGCAAAAACGTACACCAAAGTGTCGCCTATGGCTGCTAGCATATGAGTTGCACATGTCCGAAATGTATTCCTCCGTTTCTTTTCGTTCTATTAACGTTTTTACAATTTTGTCACTACCCGCTCGTTCATGGCTGTTCAAGCGGCTTGCTCTCGTAATCTCCTTTTCTACGGCTTCAGGTTTGCCTGAAGCTTCCGTTGATGCGGTATTTAGTACGAGAGGCTCGGTCGGCGCGGAGGCCGTGGGTACCGAGGCCCTGGCACTACCTTCAATGTGGGTCGGGGTTTGTTGGTGCTGTGCTATGGGATGGGAGGGAGCATATGGAGGGGGCATATAGATGATTGGGGGACCTAAGAGTAAATCATCGTTTGCCTTTTGCTTCGATGGTAGCTCGGGGTAGAGTACAGAGGGTGTTCTAACAGAGCATTGGCCCGATGTTTCGGTCTCTCGTTCTTTCCTTATTCTCTCTCTTTCCTTAATCTCTTCTTCTAGCTTTTGACCAGCCAGGTGGGCTGCTTTTCGCATTTCTTTTTCTGTCTTTGCTTCGCCTTTCTTTTTACGCTGCATTGCCGAGGCTATCGAGCATGGTTGGCGTGCTCTTCTGTTTAAGAGGGGCTGTTTCTAGTGCTTCTATTTTATTTATATCAAAAGATCCCATCAGTGGCCACTGACTTTCTCGATATTTCTTGGTATTTTTATGCCATAGCTTACTGTAGGCTACGGCGACTAATCCATACTTCGTGAACATGTCCTTATTAGGGGGTCCCTCCAGTGGAGCTAGATGATCTACCTCTAATAAACGGTCCGGGCTAAACCAACTACCAATCAGTGGGGAGAAGATAGGCATGACGTATAACGAATAAAAAGTATTTCAAACAATGGTGGACAAAGGTCCGCACTACCTATCCTTCTCTACTAGCAAAGACTAGACAGAATATTTCTATTCTTCGTTATTTGCAAACAGGGAATATCTCAAGATAACCAATAGAACCAAACAATCAGTGGGTAGAAGATATCCGCGACGTATTCTCAGCCCTTACTGATATGGACAAAAAGTCTGCGCTACCTATCCTTCACTATCTGCAAAGGGAGAGAGAATATTCCTATTCTTCACCGTTTGTAGACAGAGAATGTCTCAAGAAGAACCAATCTCGTTTAACAACCATGGCTAAACGATTCAAACAATTTTTAACTAGTATTTTCAAACAATCAAACAAAAAGGGTCGTGCTGCACGACCTTACCCGGACCGTATGGACAGTTTCTCGTCTTCCACTTCCAGCGCCCGATCGTCCTCTATTCTCCGTTATTGCCGCGGCACTCCTGAGGGTCCCCAGTCAGGACCGTAGATCACTCGGGAGAGGTCTGTTCGGAACCAGTGAAGTTCGGATGATCGGCCGCCAGACGAGGGTCTATCGGGCGTGAGCTCTTCCCGATCGTTGCAGTTGTTCACTCTGTCGTCAGGACCTCTCCCACCTGATCCACGTGTCGCTGATGGGCCCCACGTTTGGGTCGCCAATTGTGGAAAAGCAGCTACTTTGGATAACCTTTTCAACCACTGCTTTGTCGTTAGTCGCTTCTAAACCACTCAACGATTATCAAATAAAGAGGCAGGCGCTGGAAATTGGAAAGCAGGAAACAGAGTTTAATTCTCTCAGGAGCAGACCACGTCAGACCGGAAAATCGGGGGTATCTTCTCGAGGTGTTCTACCAACATCTCTGAGGCCTGGCCTCTTATACACAGGTTTATTGCTTTATTGCATACAACACATTCTTGAAAATGCTTTGATGTTCGGAAAGACATCCTCGGAATCCCCGGTCTAGGCCCGTTCCCACACATATCTACAGTAGAAGTCCCCACCTCAATCTCAGCATGTGATGGCTATCGCGCAGCTGGACATTCCGCTGGGAACAGAAATATGTGTGATCGGTCGGATCTTATGGTGTGAAGACATTGATTAATCTCAGCCCCCTTTGAAGAGAGGCGAGTTTCTACAGTAGGTGGGGGGGGGGGGGGGGGCAATAAACTGCATCCGCAGGGCTAGGTGATGGCCTGGGATCAGCTCGGACAATCGGGCGCAGGGGAAGGGGGTTATCAAGAGGCTCGTTTGCGTGAAAGAGATGAAAGGGTATGTGGGTTCCGCACGGGATGTGGCTGGGTCGCGATGAGGCTGTTTTATGGTTCCAACAGATGGGTGGGGGTTGCCAGTGCGCGGGGGATGATCGCAAGGTCGGGGAGACGTGCAGGCGATCTGCAATGTTGCAAGAGTGGCCATAGTCCTAAAATGGCTGCCGTTTACGCGCTCGCAAAAATGCCTAAATGGGACAAGATGGCGCTGGTAATGTTCACTCCGTAATCTAATATTCAACATAGTGTTGGGCCCGGATGTGTGCAAGTTGTTTTAGAGTCACTAGGTACAGTGACTCCTTCTCTTGCTGGTAATGCACCTGGTCATTGGCTCCATTGTTATTTTGTTACAATCTTTCCACTTCCTGGTTCAGACATGTGCTCTGGTTCAACACCATTGCCGTGCTCTTTTCGGTTCAACACAGGTTTCTTCCCTTCATTGGATTGTTATTGATCGCGGTCCTTCTCTCTGTCTCAGGTCGACATTAGTGGCTCCACTCGGGAGGTGTTTGGGTTGGCTGCGGCCCCTCGTAGACCTCGCCATTCAGCCTGCTTACGTCTCCTGATCGTGTCTCTCAATCATGCCTCAATAGAGATGAACGGATGCCATTCCACTACTGACCTCGCTGCCACGAAGATTACCCTCGGACTAACCTCCATCAGGTATTTAATTTGTGTCTATCACCTTAGCACAGTGAGGCTGCTTGCGATGCCGGACGTTCATTCCGCTCCAAGAAGACCCTTTGTGACCGTCAGGCCCATCATTTCAAGATGTCAAATAGGAGCGTAGACGCCACCCCAGATCTATTCGGCACTGAGGACTTCGAAGGGGAGGACCATCCACAACCGTCGCCTCCAGATGAGGCTGTTTTCTCCCCTGATGAGAGCTCTTGCTCTGATCTCGAGATCGAGGATCTTCCACCTCACTCAGTAAGCCGTAAGTACAGTACCCCCTCCTCTCCGACATAACTCGCAAATCAACCAGCCACTTTCCAAGGGTCATCTGGCCACACTTGAGCTCCAGAGAGAGACTGCCAGGCCACCATAGCCCCCGGGCCGTGGTCGGCCCTGACCACCACCGTAGGACGTAGAGCCCAGCGCAAGCTCGGTGTCGAAGAAACCACCTAGGCCAGCTGCCCCAGTACCAACTGCTGCCTCGATGCCGGCCCATCCATCGACATCGAAGTTAAAGCGCGACCCCGGAGTCGGAACCCTTCGCATCACCCAGCAAGCACGACCTCCTAGGCTCGGGTGACGTTGAACCGATCCACCATAAAACCCAAGAGAAGATTGATACTCAACAGAGACATTTGGTTATTTATCCCCACACGGGCCGGATCTGTGCCCAGCCTCTAGGGACTGCTGCTGAGCCATCAAAACGCCAACTGTTCTTTGAGGAAGCCCTGAACATGCCAATACAACAAAATGAACAAAATGACAAGGCCTTTGCCTTGCACTCACTCATCACCTCAGCCTGCTCCACAGCACACACCTTCCCTGCCTGCTTCTTGTGGGGACCACCCTTTCCTTTACACCTCCAGAGTCACCTCAATCTGACATGGGAAGTCATGGGGGGGTGACATCATTCACACTCCTCTGCAGAGCGACCCCGGGACTCATGATGCAGACCCACTGCTGGACACAGATCCCGACTTGTACCCTGCCTGCCCGTTCCCACCAGATGACGCCACATCATAAATGGACTTATTAATAGGGCCACCGCCTTCCATGAGGTAGATCTCCATACTGAGCCCCAAAAAGAGGATTTTATTTTTAAGACCCTATCCTCCACCCCATATCTCCCCACTTTCAGGGGCATGCTCTGTCATAACCTGACATGTTTCAAGATCCCGTCCGCGCAAGTGTCATTATACTCGGGGTGAACTAAAAGTGCAAGGCCTCCCCCTTCTGGCCCCATTTACATTTGTGGGCAGCTCCCACCTGACTCCCTGGTTGTCACTGCAGCCCGTTAGAAGGCCAACTTTAAAATTACTGGTGATGCCCCTCCACCAGACAAGGAGAGTAAGTGTATAGACACTACAGGAAAAAGGGTAGCCACGCGATCAGCCACTCATTGCCGTATTGCTAATTCCATTGGGCTACTCGCCAGATATGAACGCGCTAACTGGGATGACATGGAGGAGTTCCTCCAGCATCTTCAAGAGGAGCACAGGAAAAGGGGTTATAAGATTCTCTCTCAGGATACCAGATCTCTAACACCACTATCCGCTGTGCACTAGATGCCGCAGACATGCCTGCCAGATGATTGAACTCCAGTCTCCTCCTGCATAGGAACGCCTGGCTCCATATTTCCAGCTTCAAGTCGGAGGTCCAACAGAACTTGCTACACATGCCGTGTGGTCCGCACCTGTTTGGCCTACAGGTAAACCAAACACTAGAAATAATGAAAAAAAGATACAGCGACAGCATAGGTTCAAAGCCCACTTTTTGTTTACGCCTCCACATCCTTCCAACGTCTACAGGCCCAGCCGAACTCTTCCAGTGGCTGCTTCAGGTGATCCTACAGAGGCAACAATTCAAAAGGCAGCGGTAAAGGTGGCTCCCCCAAAGGAGCTGCCACCACAAAACCCCGACTTGCCTCTCCTCTCCTCCCCCCATTATTCAACACCTGTTGGGATGTCTTCAACTGTTCTTTCCCACTTGGCGGAACATCACCTCTGACCAGTGGGTGTTGAATATTTTCCAACATGGTTGTTACCTAGAGCTTATCTCCAAGCCTCCCACCATTCCACCTCGCAAACACACACTACCAGGAACACCAAAGGCTACTCCGGGAAATGGTCCAAGCACTACTTCTCAAATAGAATCCGTCCCCCATCATCACTAGGGCACTGGAGTGTACTTTCTAATTCTCAGAAAGGGCGTTCCTCTCATGCCCATTCTGTACCTCAGGCCCCTCAACTAATACATCCTTTCAGAGCCCTTTCATATGGTTACTCTTCAAGATTTTATCCCGCTTCTGCAACATAGCGACTTCATGACTACTCTCGCCCTGACGTTTGCCTACTTCCACATACCAGTACACCCAGCACATCACGGATATCTCAGGTTTGTGATCAGCGGAAAGCATTACCAATTAAAAGTGCTCCCTTTTGGGGTTACCACTGCACCCCTCTTGTTCAACAAGTATCTTGCAGTGGTGACCGCTCATCTGTGTAAACAGGGCGTTCATATTTTTCTCTACATGGACGACTGGCCGATCAAGAGTACCACCTGCCAGCAATGCTGCAAATACATACTGATTACAATGAATCTCCTACACGACCTCCATCAATGCCATCAAATCCCACCTACAACCCCTCCATATCCAACCCTACCTAGGGGCAATCCTCCATGTTGGCAGTTCTTTTGAGCACTTTTCGCTCTTTTTCAACCAGACCATAGGGTCTCAGTCAGGACAGACCTGTTCCTCCTTTGCATGATGGCCTCCTGCACGAATTGCTTTAGTATCCCATGCCAGGTTACCCGTGTGTCTGTTGTAGGAATGCCTAACACAACAACGGTTTCCAGAGGAGGGTCATTGGGACTATCTAGTGTTGATCCGCCATCGCCCTTGTCACTTTCTGAAGTAGTGAAACACCAACAACCTGTTGCAGGGGTGGGCTTTTCTCGACTTAGTTCTGCAGAGTACCATTACAATAGGCGCCTCCCTTACAGTGTGGGGCGCACACTTACCTGACCTGACTGTCCAGGGCCAGTGCGAGCCCAAACACCAGGGCCTCCACATCAACTACCTTGAACACCTAGCTGTTCAACTAGCGCTGAAGGCTGTCCTACCTTACCTCACTGTCAAGGTTGTTCTCTTCCGAACTGACAACATGAGAGCCATGTAATACCTGCAGACACAGAAGGAATTTTGTCTACGCTACTCTCACAGTTAGCCAAGAGCATTTGGACGTGGGCTGTCTGCTACAAAGTCCTTTTGCTAGTAGAGTATCTTCCATGAAGGGACGAGTTTGCTGACTACCTCAGTAGGATGCAGCAACAAATCCATGAGTGGGAACTCCACCACAAGTCCTCCACCTCAAGTCTTCCACCAGTACTTCTAGGTGTAGGGCTTCCCCGAAGTAGACCTCTTCGCCACAGTAGAAAACGCCAAATACCCACACTTTGCCACTGGATTCCCACAATCCAGCGTCACTATACTATGGATGAGTTGGTCAGGGATATTTTCCTACGCTTTTTCACCACTTCCATGTGTAGTTCAGAGGCTCCAGCAGACGTCTCTCACCCTCGTCTGGTGGCTCACACATGGGCTCACCAGCCTTGGTTCAGGACTCTGCACAAACTCTCCCTGGTTCCGCATGAGAGGCTCCCCAACAGACCAGACATTTTCAGGTAGAACTATGGATAAATCAGGCACCCAATTCTTGGGTCTCTCAACCTTGCGCTTTAGCCCCTGAGGTCCTTGAATTTGGATACTTTTACAGGAAGCAATCAAGCATACTACTCATGCCTGCTATGCGGCCAAGTGGAGAGGTTTGTATTCTACTATCATTCAAAACAGATCAGCCCTTTAACACCCACAGAGCAGGACATAGTTTTCTGTCTGCTTCACCTGCACATTTTCAGACTTGCAGTCATCTCTATATGACTACATCTGGTAGCTGATGGCGCCTACCTCCAGAACAGACAACATGTTTCTCTCTTCAGGGTTCCAGTCATTAAGGCTTTCGTGGAAGATCTCAAGAGAGTTATTCCCCCTCAGGTCCCACCGGCCCAGTCATGGAACCTCAACATTGCACTGAAAAGACTCATGGGTCCCCTGTTTGAGGCCCTCCACTTCTGCCCCCTTCAGTTCGTCTCTTGGAAGGTGGCATTTCAGGTCGCAATCACTTCACTCAGGCGTTTCCGTGAGCTGCAGGCACTAAGCTTAGAAGAACCTTTCTTACAAGTACATAGATAGGGTTGTACTCCGCGCTAACCCCAAATTCCTCCTAGAGATAGTCTCCCAGTACCACCTTAATCAATCCATTCAACTCCCTGTCTTTTTCCCACAGCCTAACTCATTTGTGGAACAGCCTCTACATACCTTGGATTTGAAGCAAGCCCAAATGTATTACATTGATAAAACTAAATCATTTAGGAACACTTAACTCTTTGTTGCTTTCGCCAAACCCCATAAAGGAAAGGCTCTGTCCAAATCAGGCAGTGCCAGGTGGATCATGATCCAGACATGCTATGCTAAAGCTAAGAGGACTTTTCCCATTCCTCCTAGAGCTCACCCCACTCAGAAAAGGAGCCTGTATCGTCTGTGGAACATTTGAATAGCTGATGTATGCAGAGCAAGTACCTGGGCCACACCACACACTCTTAAAAAAACATTACTGTGTGGATGTACTATCCCAACAACAAGCCAATGTTGGACAGGTAGTACTCCATACTCTCTTTCAATCTACTGCACACTCACAGGCTAGCCACCGCTTTTGGTAGGGCCATTTACAGTATATGCACTGCATGTGTATCTACAACCACACATGCCTTGAACGGAAAATGTTACTTACCCTATAAGCATCTGTTCATGGCATGTAGTGCTTTAGATTCACATGCACCTACCCTCCTCCTCGGAAGCCTGTGGCTGCTGCAGTGTCCCCCACTATCTCTTTTCCCTCTTTTGCATGAACATCTCCCTATATAGTGATTTGCTTGAGATTGCATTCTCACTTCTGTGCGGAAAAATAATCTAACAATACAGTGGATGACCATGCGCATTACCAGAAAGAGGAGTCGTCACTGTACTTCATGACATGGAAAACTTATTCGAAGAAAAACAGCTTTCAGACATCCAAGCCCAACATGAGATGGCAGGAGTATGCATGGCACAGCATGGTAATCTACAGCGCAACATGCCACAAACAGATGCTTAAAGGGTAGGTAACATTTTCCTTCTGATGGATACTTCTAACTGCAGATTCTCCATCTTTAGAATATTCCCCAGGTGTCATAATCATTCTGGAAGTTTCCACATCAGCATTCCCGTGCCCTGCTAGTTGACTCCATGATGGCATTGTTCCACCTCGGAAGTGATGGAGTAGAGCTGCATATAAGCACCCCTCCTATGCACCAACATTAGTTCCTCTTTCGGGCCTTCTTTTTTCATCGCTTTACTATTTTATCCAAATTGAATTGCAATCTGCAAGGGAACGATGTTCCCACCAAAAACTACATAGTTCAATCAATGGCAGGAATTTCAGAAACCGATGTGGGTAATAGACAAGCATAAGGTGTGCCTTTGGTGTTTGGGTTCAGTCACAACTCTAACTATGCAAAGAATATGCCCTCATGCACCCAAAGGTGACCCAGGACCATGAAGCACAGCTGTATATCGCTGGAAATTGAAAGTAGTCACGGACCTCGCTTATGTCTCGCTCCTGCTTCAAGTCAAGGACACAAATACATTCTCCACTCTTGAGGCTGCAACATATCTTATTCACGGTCAAAGTTTTCTGGGAAGTGGAAGTATAAGTTGAAGACGAATCATAGAAAGTCCAAGTAGGGTTGGACCACATCCCACTACTTTCAGTCTAGATAGATGTCGCAAGGGTTCCTGAGTGCCAATCTATCTAGCTCTCTATTCCCAGTTGGGCATCTGATCCTGATGCATCCTGTATTCCCTGGGCTATTGGCGACTACACAGCAGGTCAAGGCCTTTAAGGAAGCCATGCTGAATATTTTTAGCATTCTTCCCTCTCCATCTGAAACTTCTTCAGCCCCCAAGATTTTGGACTTAGTTTATTACCAGTGGATCTTTTCTCTCTGCCATCAAGCCACTAGAGCTAACCTTGGAGTCCCCACTGACTAAGGTGCAGACTTCCATTCCACTTGTGACCTATGCTGTTCCTCTTTCAATGAGGCCGATCCTGCTGTATTTAGCACAGGAGAAGGAACCGGTTCTGTCTGACCCTGAAACAAATCCGTCTTGTCCCCTACCGAAGATGTGATTCGACTCCACTCCTGCGCACAGGTTCCCATACAGTCCATAATCCGCTTACACTACCGCATAGCTGTCCTGAAAGTCTCCAGCATCTTTTTGGTTCTGATTCTGACCAGATTTTGCCACCACATGGAAAGGGCAGTAGTAGGGAAGATGTACCCCTACATTGATGAAAATATTTTATACATGTCCTTCCAGGAGGTCAATGGGTTTGATACTTCTAGGATACTGGGTTGATTTCTTTCCCCTTTGGTCCCTAATGAAAGAGGGCTTTCTTTACTGTTTTAATTACACGTGCAGCTGAGGTCCTAGACCTACAACTTCCTTCTGTGAAAGTCAAGACAGATGTCTTTGCTGAGGAGTTCCACCATGTACCAGCTTCATCTGAGCTGTTACTTCCATTCAATGATGCCCTAACTGACACCTTAGGTCTTGCTCTTGCCCACTGGTAAACAGCAAGGTGGCTAGACGCCACAGACTAGTATCTGGTGACATTGATCTTCTTACACAGCCCACTACTCCAGAGAGTTTGTTGCTCCAGGCTTCCATCAGCAAAATAAATCCTAATGTATTTCCCATTACCCCTCCAGTCAAGGAGTCTAAAAGGATTGAGGCACTAAGGGAATAAATGTGCTCTTTGGTCAGGCAAACGTTGAGTTCAGTCAGTGCTGTCTGCCTATTAGACAATTATTCGCACGTGCTTTGGTACATGGACAACAAGTGCTTGCCAGCAGTCTTGGAGGAGTATAGGGTCTCCTTGGCTCAAACCATTCGAACCGGTCAGAATGCTGCCAAATATGTCATTTGAGCTGGTCTGGGTGCTGCCGATTGCTTAGGGCAAGCAGTTGGCACTAGAATGATGCTCCGTCACCATGTGTGGTTGTGATCCACAGGCGTTTCTGTGGGTATGCAGGCATCCCTTATGGATATTCCTTTTGATGCATCTTAACGGTAAGGTTGATTTTACCCTTGAACGATTTCATGAAAGTAGAACGTTGGTGCATTCCTTGGCCCTTTCCCCGCCTGCCAGACAGTTATCTTATTTGGTTCAACCCTTCTGAGGCTACTCTAGAGGGCTGGTGTATAGACAACACCAGTACCGCTGCCCCTGCAACGTCACCCCAGTCCGTTTGTCACCAGGTAAGGAGATCAAGCATTGAACTAAAAGATCTGCAGTGGTAGCTGCTTGACCGCGATTGGGCCAGTGGCAGACCTCTCCTCTTACCCCTCCCAGAGCTGGCAGTAGTCCTGGATAAATCACTACTTGGATGGGCAGGCCATCTGGGCTTTACAGGCTTTCTGCTTGGAGTTGAAGGCCTTCCCATCATCCATCAAGAGGAGGCTATTACAGGTTCTCGCAGACAACTCCACTGCCATGTGGTACTCCAACGAGCAGGGCGGAGTGGGGCCTTGAGTCCTGTGCCAGGAAGCGTCTAACTCACCAAAGGCATTTCACTGGCCAGTAAACATCTGGCGAGATCTCTAAATACCAGGGCAGATGAAGTCAGGCGCTGAAATGGCTCATGAAGGGTAGCTCCACCCAGAGGTGCACAGGGCATTTTCCACCAATAGCGAGAACCCTGGCTTGACCTTTTCACCACTGCCGAGAACGTGCAATGTCAGCACTTTTGAGTACTAGAGATTCCAAGAAGGCTCTCTCTAAGACTCATTCTACCTAGAGTGGAGAGGGGGGCTCCTGCATACCTTTCTTCCGGAATCTCTCTTAGCTCGAGTTCTGAAGAACAAGACCGACCTAGGCCAAAGTCATCCTATTGGCTCTGGAATGGGGCAGGAGCATGTGGTATCAAGAACCCCTAGGCATATGACGTCTGTGCTCTGATCAAGCTGCTGCTTTGGGTGGATCTACTGCCACAGCAACTAGTCAGGGTCCTGCACCCGGGCCTCTGCACTCTACACCTCCATGTATGGTGATTGAGCAGTGGCAGCTAGTCTCCTTTGATCTTCTTCCTGAAGTTGTTGATGTGATTCCGGGAGCCAGTTGTCCATCCAGAAAATCAGTGTACACCGAGTTCTGGGACAAGTTTGTGGCTTGGTACAAAAACCAATGGGATGACCCACTGTTGACCCAATGTTTTGTTATTGGTCCAGCAAGGACTTGGGTTGGGCACTGTTAAAGGCTATTTGCTGGCTCTTTCAGCTTTATTGAGGTTGCCATATCAGTCTTCTTTATTTAATTCACCTGTTGTGACTACATTTCTTAAAGGTTTACAGCATGTTTCCAACAAAACCCTTTGTGTCTCCACAGTGGGACTTGGATTTTGTTATTTTTTTCTAATGTGCATTTTGTTATTTCTTTCTAATGTGCACCCCACTTGAGCCAATGCACTGCTGTCCACTACATCTCTTGACCATAAAACCAGTTTTTCTGGTCACCATCATGTCACCTTGTAGTATGAGTGAGCTGCAGTCCCTTTCGGACTAGCTGCCTGATACAAATGTTTTCCCAGACAATCTGGTGCTGAGAATTCAAGTTGCATTTAACATCTTTCCATGTCATGCAGGCTATCACTCTTCTGACTTTCCCTGTCCCAACCCTCGAAAGAGGAGTAGAGACTACAATGTTTGGATCTCAAGAGACCTCAGTTTCTACATCAATCATACCTAGGACTATCGGGTGAACAATTAACTCTTTGTAGGCATCTCAAGATCTAAGAAGGTCAAGGCATTGCAGAAAAGAACCACTTCTAGGTGGATAGGTCCACTGCATCAAAATGTGCTACATGTTAGCTAAGAAGATGCTGCTTGAAGGATTGAAAGCTGATTCCCCTGGAACCACGGCTGCTACTACTGCACTTGCACGCTGAGTGGAGTAGTGTGGCTCACTGGTTAGAGGCGGCAGACCCGGGAGCAGAAGTCGGCCCGGGACCAGGGTTCAATTCCCGACGCGGCAGGGTCGTGGACTTGGGTCAGCGGACTCGATAATTCTCGCTTCGATGCTTACTCTAATCAGGGGTTCCACTCGGCAACTCTGGGCATTAGCTTGCCTAATCTCCACAACGGCCCCATCAATTCCGGGGATGCCTGGCTCCACCTTGGGGACTTCCAGCAGGGACCATCCCACAGGGAAAGCCAGGACGGGTTCCCCAGGGTTATACAGCGCCAGGAAACCTACGGACGGGTAGCAGTGCGCTTAACAAGCTGAAATACATTTACATTTACATACATTTACATTTACATGAGTGCCTGTCCTGGATATCTGTCAGGCTGCCACGTGGACATCAGTGTACTCGTTCACAGAGCACTATTGCCTTGACAGTCCGATCCATATGTATGGACATTTTGCCCATTCCGTTCTGCAGGACTTTTTGGTCTGAGTCATTCCACAGGCTCATTAGAGGGAGGTTTTGCTTTGATAGCTAGTCACAAGTTGAGGAATCTGCCGTTAGAAATATCCGTCAGAAGAATAAGTTACTTCCCTCCAGTAACGCTGTCTCTTGTGGATACTCCACCGCAGATTCCTCGGCAATCCTCCTTCCTACCTGGACACTCTTCCCATCTGAAAAAGGCCCTAACGCACAGATCAGCACACTGATCCTGCTGATTTGTGATGTCTCCGCGTCCGATGGCGCAGGCAAGCTTTAGAAAGAAACTAATGTTAGCATCCATAGGTGGTGCTTATATGTGTCTCCGCTCGTCCCTTATGGAGCGAAACAGTGTCGCTGCTGAGCCTCACAATGCCACACACCAGCATGCAGGAGTATTGCTTTTAAGTTTCCAGATCCAGTCTGATGTCTGGGGAAATATTCACAAGGTGAGGAATCTGCAGGTAGGTAAAAGATTGCCCAGAACGAGCGTTACCAAAGGTAATTAACTTGTTTGTTATTACTAGTGTCTAAATCCTTGTATCCCTTCTCCATTTATGAGCCCTTTTACCGACCGGTCTCATCTCCTAGTATCCCACCTACACCCTGGTGTGCTAGTACTACTGGTTCAGCTCCTAGTACCCCATGTAGGCAGGAGCCTAGGCTATTAGCTGGCCAAAGCCAGTCTCTCACCTCCTAGTGTCCCTGTTACTGTCACCTCTTCTAGCATCCAGTACCTACACACGAGTCCTCGTGCTGCTGGGGTCATACATACATATACAAGCTCGAGGGGACCCGTACTCATGAGTATATGTGCGCACTGACACATATTCATATTCATATTCTCCCCTGCTCCCGGGACTGCCTCCCGTTCTGCGAACAGCTGTCTTGACGCCCGTGGTCTTTCTTCCCCGACCCCTGGTTTCCGCATCAAACTCCTCTGCCCTAGCTCCTCATGGACGATGAGGCTGTGACTTTGCTGCGGACTGCCTTTCTCCCCCCGGACTTGCTGGCTATGGCAGCACTCTTCCTGGACTTTCGGACTTGGACCTCTGCACTCCCCGCCATTTTCTTTTCTTTTTATGACTCGCTTCTTCTTCTACCTTTCTCCTCCGCCATTTTAGCGACCTCTGACCTCTCCCCTCTCTGTCCTAGAGACCTTTCTATTGTCTCTCCTGTTGCCTCTGACACACTCCTCGCTGTCTTAATCGTTACTATCTGCTTCCCTCTTTCGTTTGTCTCACTTTCCTGCCCTTCTCTGTCCCTCCCCTGGTGCTGTGACTGCATCCCCCCTCCGACTGCATTCCCCCTCCAAACCCACTTAATGGAACTCTGCTTTTCTGTATATAGAGATAACTCTAATCACTAGTATATGCAGTAGTCCGCCGTGCTCTCTACCATTCCTATGTGACTCTTAGAGTATATCCATGTGTATCCCTTCCCTATGTATATAGAGATAACTCTAATCACTAGTATATGCTGTAGACCGTTGTGCTCTCCACCATTCCTATGTGACTCTTAGAGTATATCCAGTCATATCCCCTCCCTATGTATATAGAGATAACTCTAATCACTAGTATATGCAGTAGTCCGCTGTGCTCTCTACCATTCCTATGTGACTCTTAGAGTATATCCAGTCATATCCCTTCCCTGTGTATATAGAGATAACTCCCTGTCTTGGAGGTGTTCGCATCCCAACCCTGCTTTTTGCGGATGACACGCTCCTGATCTCGAAGACCCCACAAGGCCTGCAGAAATTATTAACACGATTCCAGGAGTTCTGTGAGGCAAAAGGGTTAATAATAAATGTGGACAAAACGAAATACTTAGTTGTAAATCCACCTAAAAAATTGGGCTGCCCACCTACACTTAATTCTATCCCCCTAGAGAAAGTAGCCGAATTCGACTACCTAGGTATCCGGATTACGGACAGGATGTCTTGGGCTAACCACATTGATAAAATGGTCCTAAATCATAGGAGAGTAGGAGGAGCTCTCATGAGGGAATACAGGGCCTCAACCAGGAGATCACTTACCCCAGTACTCGACATCTACAAGGCCAAAGTAGCGACATCAGCCTTGTATGGGGCAGAATTGTGGGGCCACTGCCGAATGGATGCCCTAGTGACAGCAGAGAGCAAGCTTCTTAAATCTTTCATCTCTGTTCCATTGACCACACCATCAGTACCAGTGTGGATGGACATGGGATGTAAAAACATCAAAGACCAGGCCCAGCTTCGCCCGCTCCTGTTGTGGACAAGGATTTGGAGGAGCGAAGAATTAAAACCCTATGCTGATGCCCAGGGAGATATAATGAGCCAGGGGGGTTGGGCTAAGATAAGATGGTTAACTGACACCAAAAAGCTTTTGGAGAACATCGGCCTAGGAGATTGCTGGTCATCCCGTTCAGCCCCTCCAAAAGAAGTTGTTAAGGCGCTTTATTGGAAATGGACTGCGGAGCGTCTAATTACAACCTCTAACCACTGCAGGTCCACTGCCGCCTTTCTACAAATTAAAGACACTGTGGCCTTTGAACCCTACCTGGACTTGATTACTCTCCCCCTTGACCGAGCACTTTATTTTAAATTCAGAGTTGGTTCCCTCCCGCTAGGTGCTTTGGTATCGAAATGGTCTCTTGTGGCCCGTACTTCTCCCAACTGTGCATCTTGCCCGAGTAAGGTTGAGTCCATTGTGCATGTTTTATTTGAATGCCCGGATTACGCAAGGCCTAGGAGCTTCTGGCTGAAACCACTCTGCCGGAATATGGGCACACGCAGTCATTTAGTAGCCTTGCGTATCCTAAGCACGGACACTTCCCCTCCTATTGTGTGCGGAATAGCTAAATTTTTAAAACAGTTTTGGCTTATTCGATGTAAGAGATTGTCAGTAGCTGTTTAATTCTCTTTTTAGTTAATTTATTAATGGTCTTTCACATCTTCTTATCTCTTTTAATATTTTTATACTGACTTCTTGCGGCAATGATTTTTTGTACATTTTATTGATTGTATTGTATATGTGCTTATAAGATATCTTGCATATCGAATAAAAGCTTATGACTGACCATGTGTATCCCTTCCCTATGTATATAGAGATAACTCTAATCACTAGTATATGTAGTAGACCTTTGTACTATCTACCATTCCTATGTGACTCTTAGAGTATATCCAGTCATATCCCCTCCCTATGTATATAGAGATAACTCTAATCACTAGTATATGCAGTAGTCCGCTGTGCTCTCTACCATTCCTATGTGATTCTTAGAGTATATCCAGTCATATCCCCTCCCTATGTATATAGAGATAACTCTAATCACTAGTATATGCAGTAGTCCGCTGTGCTCTCTACCATTCCTATGTGACTCTTAGAGTATATCCATGTGTATCCCTTCCCTATGTATATAGAGATAACTCTAGTCACTAGTATATGCAGTAGACCTTTGTACTATCTACCATTCATATGTGACTCTTAGAGTATATCCATTTGTATCTCCTCCTAGTGTGACTTTACATCTTGTACATTTGCAATTTTTTCTGTTTGTATCCTCTATGTAACGCATGTAATCCTAAGTCCTTATGTTTTTCAACTGGTTCTTATGTAAAGCGCTCTGACACCTTCGGGTAAAGTTCGCGCTATATAAAATCGCATAAATAAATGACAGCCAGGTAGACCGTGTTCTCAGTGAGCCACACGTGCTCAGTGACACACACTATAAAACTATACCTCAGACGCAAGTACGCACCCAGATGTGTACCCTGAGCGCGCGACACCCCCTCCCCTTAAAAAAAAGAATTCGCGCAGCCCCTCCGTGACGTCGAAGCAGCTGCAGAGCCGGGATGGTTAAACAAGCTGCTCGTGCACAGGAAGCGGACACCTCCACAGGCCCCTACTGACGAGGAACATGGGGTCTTTGTACGGGATATTAATCACCTCCGAGCCTGCTCTCCCATTAAAGACGACTGGGGATGTCAGCCTATGCGGCCTGCCCGGGCCAGCTGGGCCTGGCTGCATGGAGCGGCTTCAGGTTTCTGTTGGTAACACCCTGCGCTAACCGGTGATGTATTCCACACTCGCCCGCCCGCTCCCTGGGTCCCCTCTCGCTTGCCTTCCTCGCAGTGTGCCCCTCCCGCCTTTCCGCGCTTCCTGTCAGGTTGCGGTCTGCCCGCCCTGAGCTTCTCCTCTGCTCTCAGTTCTTGGGTGGATTCTCGCGCTTCGAGTACCTGACAGACTTGTGATCTGATGATCACAGATCAGCGCTGTGAAGCCTCATAGCCCCAAACGGCGGTTTAGCGCATGGGTGCTCTGCATGCCATGCTGGCTTTAATTTGTAAACAAATGCATAAATAACTGTGTGTGTGTTTGGGGGTAAGAAAGGGGGGCTTGGGGTGTTACTTTTGTTAGGATCCAGCCTCTGCTGTTGCTGAATGCCAAAGCTTCCTAGTCTTGGTTCCACCACATGCCCCTTCCTCCCAGCGCCATACACGTCTCTTTATCTCCCGCTTGAATGATTTAGTTATCCCGACTTTCTCTCTTTGTCATTGTTTCCTATTTTTGTACCTTGTCACTCTTCTCCCTCTCCAGCCCTTCTCTTTTGCCCTCTCTTGTTCTGGGTCAAAGTCTGATTACGAGAAGTAGGGCCGAGCTCCCAAAAATGAGCCAGTGCCCACCACCCGCTTCAGCCAGGGCCCACCACCCGCATCAGCCAGGGCCCACCACCCGCATCAGCCAGGACCCACCACCCAGCACAAACCAGCACTGACGTCTCAACTACCAGAGCTGGGAGAGCCACTGAAGGCTCGAGCCAGACGGCCATGCTCTAGCTCGACCCGAGCTTCCTCCTGAGCCCTCGAGCATAGAACGAGCCAGATCTTTGTGTGCCGTCTGTGTCCCTCATGCACTGCCCCACCTTTCTCTTGTGTGTAGCAGAGGGGGGACTGATCTGCACGCGAGGAGCTGCTTTCTACACGTGTATAATCAAAATTCAAAAAATAATTGGCGTTGCTCTGCCCCACCTCTGTTTCAAGTACAGGGTTTAGAGAATGACGTGAGAGTGGCGAAGGGGAGGAAATATGTCACCACAATTACCATTCATCTGTTCTGGGAGAGGGAGGGATGGTGGATCTCTTTAGAAATGGGGAAATGGACAACGAAGAAACCAGTTTATAAAAATCGGGGGTACAGAACTTAACTGCCGCTCTTCTGCTCTGTGTCCTCGCTGCTGCCCAGACTCCCCTGCGGCCAATCCTGACACTGCTCTCGTGCTTGAAAGCAGTGTCAGGATTGACCTGAATGCCGTGAATTTGCCCTCCCAGAGAAACCCGGAGCCTGTGCATCTGTCTCCACCCAACAACTCAGCTGGGTTGGAGACAGCTCAGTGTGCATGTCGATTTGGCCGTCCCACCACCGCCCAAATCGACATGAGCACTGATAGCAGTGCCCACCACTCCCTCTCGTCACCGCCCTCGCGAGGACCCTGCCCCCAAGACTCTCCCAGTCCCACCCTTAAATCCTTAAAAATAATAAGCCTGTTTTATTTATTTTTCAAGTTTCGAGGCTGGTTAGGGGTGGGGGTTAGGGGGTGGGGGGTTACGCTCCTCCACCATAGCCACTGCCAGTGCTTTAAATGGGCCGGTACTCACCGGTACTGAGTACCGGCACTTCTTCATTTTCTCCCCTTGAGTACTGGCACTTTTTTCTAGAAGAAACAGAGTACCGGTACTCATGGGTATCTGACTTTAACCGAGGCAGTGCGCTCCCTTTATCCCTCAAGTTATACTCTGGCAGCACCTTTGAAGCACTGCACGGAATCAATCAATGGAGCTCGTCACCAGGACCCAGAGTGAGCTGCTTTGTAAATCAGAGCAGGGGTGTCTCTGCAGAGGGATTAGCTTATCCAAAGATCTTTCACAGTGGGCGCTAAGAGGGGGCTGTAAAATCTAATGGGTGGCGGTGGGAGGCACTATTCAGGACATAACAAAATAATGTATGGGAAGGCTTTTACAGTCGCCACGCATCTGAATTGCTTTCTTGCACACTTCCACTTCCACACTCGCTGATTCCTATTTCATCGACCTTGGATAGACCTTAAGAGCAATCAAAAATGTGGAGATTGGCACCTGGTTCCCCAGTACAGACGTTGTCAGCTCTGGCCCTAACTCCGGTTTACAAATGTTCCAGGAGAGACTTGTTTATTTTTTTTATTATTTTTTTTTTAAACTTTAATTTTGGAATTTTCTTGCGTTCTTACATCATGAATTAGTGCATGTTAGGTACACATACAATCGATTTGTCTTCTAGCATGCATACCACCCAGTCCCCCGTGCAACAGGTCTCCATATAGTGTCACTGTATCATCGTAGGTAGTCTCACCCAGTTGGTAGAAGGGTTCACATTTATTTGCAAGGCCGACACAATACCAACACATCCCTACATAAAAACGATCTCCTCAAAACAATACCCAAAAGGTGTCATTCCCGCCCCACAATGCCAGATATAATGATATCCTTAAAGTAAATATCCAATGCATGTACATGGTATAAATCGGTAACAGATCCTGAAACAATAAGGGACACGGTATGCATTCAGTAGTTCATGTTTACAGTCTATGCGCCAGTCAGTTGGCAGCTACCATATTGCATATAACAGAAAACAACCCCCACGGGGACTCTTGGAGGTCACTCCTCCTCAGTGTCGTTATTCCCCTCCAATAAATAACATTGCAGTGGGGACCATATATCCGTGGGTCTGGAAGCGATAGGTAATAATTCAGAATACGTATGGAACTGCTCTTGACAATAAGTAAGGTCCCGCAGCCAGTCCTTAAATTTAGGGGCCCTGCCCCTACCCCATCTACATGCAACTCTTCTTTTAGCTACTAAGAGGGCTACTGCAACAAATTTGCGGTGTACCGCCTGCACGGGCTCCCCATACCCCAGCACCGCCAGAACAGGGGATGGGTCTAGCAATGTATGTACCATTTTGGACAGTGCCGTAAAGACCTGTTGCCAGTACAGCTGTACTACTTCACAATCCCATGCCAGATGTAAAAAATCAGCCCCGGGGGCGCCACACCTGTCACAATTGTCAGTGGCGCGAAGCTGAAACCGACACATACGGGCCGGAGTATAATACAGTCGGTGTACAAATTTATAATGTAGAATTCTATATCTGCTGCTAGAAGAGATACGTTCCGTTTGTTGAAGGCAGAATTCCTATTGCTTATCTGTGAGCGGTGCTTCCAATTCCTGATCCCACCGCAGTCTAGCTGGCAGTGACGCGTATTCTACCTGCGTGTGTACCGATCTGTAAAGCGTCGATACCAACTTGCTAGGAGTGTCATTGAGAAGAATACGCTGCAAGGGCGCTAGGGTCTGCGGCTCTCGAGGAAAGTCGGGCGTAATCGCCTTCAATCCCTGGTGCAGTCGGACGTAGAGAAAAATGTCAAGCGGAGACGGTTGTATCCCCTCATACAAATGAGCCATAGATCGAAATTCCCCATTGTGGTACAGGTCCCCCCAGTTCGTGACATGTATACTACGGATCAGTCTACGGAATACTGCTTCTTGTAGGAGTGGCACTTTTGGATGGTAAACGAGCGGCAAAAGCGGTGCATAAAGCATATCAGTCCCCAACCTGGCAGCAAGGCGGTTCCAGGCGGTAATGGTACTCATCACTGTTGTAGGCGTCTTATCTCTGCCAGGCACCAAGGCATACAGCGCCCCCTCTATCGGGATCGGATGTGCCAGCCAGTGCTCCGCAGCCAGCTGGGGCATGTATCTAGGTTGGCGTATCCAAAAAAAGGCATAGTGAGCCTGAGCAGCCTGGTAGTATAATTCAAAGTTTGGAATGCCAAACCCACCCTGAGTGTATGGTCTAGTCATAATGTCCCATTGAAGCCGAGGCGACTTCCCGCCCCATGCTAGTCTGATGAGCTCAGTACGAAGGTGCTGAAAAAAATATCTACCTGGGTGGAAAGGGATATTCAAGAACAGGTATAAAAGTTGGGGAAGGATTACCATCTTAATCAAGGATGTCCTACCTGCCATGGAAAGTGGTAGAGTAATCCACCTCGTGATGTTGTCACTGATGCGCGTCATTGAAGTGCCATAATTGGCTCTGAGCAATGCCTCGCGATCTTTTTCTATATGGATACCTAGGTATTTAAAATCACCGTCACACCAAGCAAGGGGTAGTCAAGCCCAAATCGGCTCGTGGATGCCGTTAGCGGAAATATGCACGACTTACCCCAATTGATCTGTACTCCGGAGAGTCTTCCAAATCTAATAAACTCTCTGAGAATGGGGTTTAAATTTACGCCAGGATCACGGACCTACAACGTGATGTCATCTGCGTACATGGATATAAGTATTTGTCTCTGAAAGCATCTGAGTGCACTATCTTTGTGGTGCTGTCTCAACTTCGCTGCAAGGGGCTCTGTAGCTATCGCAAATAGGAGCGGAGACAGAGGGCATCCCTGTCTTGTGCCTCTAGAGATAGGGAATTCAGAGGAGAGTTTGCCATTAATCAGGACTCTAGCCACGGGATTCTCATACAGCAATCTAATCCAGGAAATAAATATGCATGGGAAGCCCATTCGCTCAAGCACCTGAAACACATAGTCCCATTCCAGGGAATCAAAGGCTTTTGTGGCATCAAGAAAGATGGCCGCCATAGGAAGGTCTTCGTGCACTGAGTTAAGGACTGAGAAGAAAGTACGCAGATTATGTGAC
Organism: Lissotriton helveticus; assembly: GCF_964261635.1. Taxonomy (NCBI): domain Eukaryota; kingdom Metazoa; phylum Chordata; class Amphibia; order Caudata; family Salamandridae; genus Lissotriton; species Lissotriton helveticus. The sequence continues at coordinate 388,831,821 of NC_136061.1, forward strand.
GTCGCTCTACCAGGCACAAAGCCCGATTGATCGGGGAGGATCAAAGTAGGAAGGAGGAGGCTGATACGTGTAGCAATAACCTTAGCAAGTATCTTTGCATCGCAATTTAATAAAGAAAGGAGTCTGTAGGAATCACATTTATGTGCAGGCTTCCCAGGCTTAAGAAGTGAAGTAATAAGCGCTGCACGCATGGAGGACGGCAGGTGGCCTACCTCGAGCGCATCCTCGTAGACCTCACGTAGTACAGGAGCCATAAACTCAATATACGTTTTGTAAAACTCTATTGGGATCCCATCAAGACCTGTAGCCTTCCCCGACCTCATATGCATGATCGCATCCCGTATTTCATCCAACTCAAATGGGGCACTTAAAAAGGCTCTTTGTGCATCGCTCAGCCACCCAAGGGACACATCAGCAAGATATTCTTGCAAGTTTAGGTCTCCGGCTCTAGTAGATGTGTAAAGCGTACTGTAGTGCATCACAAATGTATTTAGTATCTGTGCAGTGCTCCTGAAGGCCTCTCCCTCCGGATTTTCGAGCTCTATTACAATATTAGGCGTACGTGTCAGTTTAACCGTTGCAGCTAAGGCTTTCCCTGGTCTCTCACCCTCGCCATATCTTCGAGCCACCCAATATTTGCCTCTAAATTGTGATTCTCTAGTGGCTTCCTCAGCGTACTGCGAGATTTTCTCACGGATCACAGAAAGGGTAGCATCATCAGGACACAATGCCAAGGATGCCTCCGCATCTTTGAGTTCCCTCTCTAGTGTTCTCAACCGGGCCATGATGCTCTTCAGGACTCCGGACCCCTTAGCAATACAGACCCCCCTCAGTGTCACTTTGAATGCATCCCAAATCGTTTCTACATCATTAACAGAGTCTTTATTTCGCTTAAAAAATTCTAGACATTCCTCACGGAGTTCTTCCTGAAACGCAGCGTCTAGCAGCATCGTAGGTTGCAGCCGCCAGGCCGTGGCCGGGGGTCCCAAATCCACTGATCTTAGAGAGGTCTGCACTGGGGAATGATCAGAGAATGTTCTAGGGAGGTGTAGTGATCTAACCAATGCAGTATACAGTTGTGATGACATAAAAATGTAATCTAGTCTAGCCCAAGAGCGCGCTTGTGCTGTAAAGTGAGTACCTTCCCGCGTTCCTGTGTGCAGATGTCTCCAGGTGTCCAGCAAATGATGGCATTCGACTGCAGCACGCAGTGCCTCCCTTGCCTTAGTGTAATGGTGAGGGGCCGGGTGTGATCTATCAATTAGTGGGTCAATTGTGGTGTTGAAGTCCCCCCCCCCCAGAGCAAATGTTGAGGGCCTGTCCCCACGATCGCCGCCCACAATTCCGTGAAGAATTGCGGGTCATCGATGTTCGGACCGTAACAGCAAACCAATGTGACCGCAATGTGTCCGAGCCTGCCCCACATCAGACAATACCTCCCCTGGGCATCTAACATGGAACCAGCCATATAGAAGGGCGTACCTCTTTTAACTAATATAGCAGTGCCCCGAGCATACGTAGAAAAAGATGAGAGAACTGCGTGACTGGCCCAGCGCCTAGCAAATGAATGAGTGGTTTGTGCCCTAAAATGAGTTTCTTGAAGAAAAGCAATGTGAACCGAGTGACGGTCTAGATATTGCAGAATTTGCCGACGTTTCCGGGGGTCTCCCAGACCCCTCACATTCCACGTCATTATATTTAGGTCAGTATCCCCCATGTATAGTGTATTTTTTAGATAGTAGATAGCTAATCAAGCAACTGCGTGAGGCCTCAGAGTTGCCAACTGCAGCTATCAAGTCGTGCAATCTACCATTGGGCCAGTGATCGATCAAACCGGGTCCTAAAGCAATACACATGCCAATGCAGTAATCTTTGAGAATAATGCTTGAGTGTACAACATGCACTGCGAGAGTGTCCCCTCGCCGGGTGTCCTCACAGAATCCTGGCAAATCCAACCAGAACATCACTGTTATATATCGCTTCCAATCTGAACCTGTAACTTAGAAACTCCCCATCCCACCCCCCTTCAACTGCCATGTCTCCTCTTCCCGTAGTCCTCCCCCACCCACTGAAGCAACCCCAACTTGCCAGAATCCCCATCCCACCCACCACCCCGTGCATGAGATAAACAACCCAACATATTCAATATGATCAACAAGTACCGTGGGGAATTCCCTATAGGGGTCATCTGAGGTGCACATGTTTCCACCCCATACCTCTCCCTCTGTCCCACGTAGCCCCTAGGGCGACATTTTAGAGGAGGGGGGTGGTGCCTGGTATACATTACCACCTACAGTCCAATACCTGTCCATGGTATTCTCGAACAGCAGCGCCATCCCTAGTCAGGAGAGCGCCATAGCAGGTCTCATAATGAGTGCACTGGAGTAATATCCACAGACCCTTATCCACAACGCCAAGCCAACTGTCCTTATTCTCAGATCGGTCCCCTTCATGTTCTTCGTCTGCACCATTTCGCCGCCCTTGTCTAGCTTGACGTAGAGTCTTCATTAAATCCTCCACTTGCTGCGGATTCGTGAAAATTTTTTGTTTGGCTTGATGGGTCACACTGAGCTGAGCTGGATATAGGAGGGCATAGTCGATCTGGAGTGCACAGAGTTTTTTCTTGACTTCCAAGAATTTACGCCTTTGTTCCTGCACGACCGGCGTAAAGTCCGGATAAATGGAGAAACTGACGCCATCGCATGTCAAGTTCTGGTTCGTCCTCGCCGCACGTAGTGCAGTATCGCGGTCTCGGTAGTTAAGGAGGCGGGCGATGATAGGTCTAGGTGGGGCCCCCGGCTTCGGGCGCGGTCCAAGCGAACGATGGGCCCTCTCAACAATGAATTGCCCGGAGAACGCTTCTGATCCCACTGCTGCTAAAAGGATCTTTTCCACATAGTCCTCCATCCGACCAGTGTTGGTGGACTCTGGTACGCCTATAACGCGGATATTATTGCGCCGACTGCGCGCCTCCAACTCCTCGTTCTTTGCAGCAATCACTCTGAGGACATTGTCCATCTGGGAAAGGCGTGTGTCATGCGCGGCCGTAGTGTCATCATTTTCAGAAATACGCCTTTCAACTTCTGTGATTCTCTCCTCATGCACATCTATTTTCTGTGCAATGGCGTCCATTCTGGATGATAGGCGATCAACTTTATCCACTATGGTCGCGAATCCCTGACGCATTTCTTGCATCATCATTTGGATGTCCGGTGTGGCAGAGGTGGAGGGGCCTGTTGTAGGCGATGTACTGTGGACGTTTCCGGTATCCGACGTGCCCCTGGTCCCTTTCTTAGCAGCCGCAGGCTCAAATGTCAACTTGGGTTGACGATTGTCCTGTTTCCCCATGTTCAGTCTCTTGTAAGGGCTCGTAGCAGCAGGTGAGAGACGCTTGCCTCGTTCCTCTTTTGATTGGGAGGGGCCTTTATTCATGAACGCAGGTATAGCAACAAGATATATTGCCAATATCTCACAGGAAATCGAGGGTGTTAATATCAATGGTGCAGATCAACCAGCGAGCAGATCACACCACTGACCGTGCGTTGTATATTAACGTGTATGTACAGCTATGGCTCCGAGTCGTGAGTCCCAGTCAACAAAATTGCGATATGTAATTGTCACTTCGCCCAAGGCCAGCGAAGCTGCTCACCGCAGTGCCATGCAAGTCCTCGAGTGTAGACCAGTTATACCACCAGTATCTCACAGAGGTATTGTGGGGGTCAGTCGGACTGTAGTCTCTCCCAATATTAACGATAGAAAAGTAGGATAATGAAGTCCGCAAAAGAAGGCAACAATCACCAATGATACCCCCACTGTGCTCCCTTGGTGTCGCGCAATAAGGCTCAGGTCCTATAGCATAGGAAATCAGCAGGGTGGCACCTCCTCCGATCACAGTCAGCAACACCGCGCGTCTCAGTTCTCCGAACTGTTCCAAAGCCACACACACTCAGCACTGCATTCCGCAGGTGGCTGCAGGAAGTACCCCGCCCAGTAAGATAGTCAGCGGTGGGTCCTATGCAGCCTGCAGTGTCCGTGCGGCACGATCCAGTAGCACATATATTTAGCCCAGTCTCTCACGTGTTGTATCTGATCTCGGCCGGTGCAGTGCAGAGGTACCAACATACAGCTGCACTCAATCCATGTGGATAGGTAACATGTGGCAATGAATTATCTCCAGTAGGGCTCCTCAGGCCTTAGCACCACACAGTCCCACTGTTAGCACTATGTTGGGCTCACTGAGTGCAGTCGAATCAGCCTGTGGCAATGCCTGCTCCACGTGATAGGGTCGCAATTGACACACATCCAAAGCACCTCCCAGCCACTGAGTGATGCAGTCCGGGCAATTCAGTTTATGAAGTGTCCATGTGTGAGCACACTGTACGGCAAGGGTGGCAGCAGCGTTGTTCCCTGCACAGCCCGGGGGGGGCTCACAATACTTCACCGACTCTCTAATGAGACCTCGGTGACCTTTATCCGTGGGGCAGTTGCACCCCCGACTCACCGCACCTAGTTCTTTCAGGCTTTAGGATGATTATATTTTATGGGGCCGGCAAGGGACCCGAGGCCACCCTCGGCCCCCAGTGTCAGCTGTATCAGGAGATGACGGTTGAAGCTGCACCCAGTGGCCGGGCCCCCGGCGGCACGTACCTCTGCCCAGTCGTCTGCTCAGCACGGTCGTCTCGGGTCCCAAACGATCGGGAACAGCTTCAGGAGTCGAGGGCAGTGCTACCTCATTTCGCCACATCCAGCGCTGTCCCCAGTTCAGCTCAATCGTCTTGTGGGGAGATGATGCCCGGCAGAGACTGCCCGCTGGGCCTACACACCTCGTGTTAAGCCGCAGCGTCGCGTAGTGCACTTCCCCAGCCAGGCGCACTGCAGGCTCCGGCGCTTGTACCGGGCTGATCTTCTTCCTGCACGAAGTCCGGGCTGCGTGGTCGCAGGGCTCCGAAAATTTCACAGAGGTGCTCAAAGATGCCTGTAACACTCGTCTGCAATTTCAGACGGGTAGGTGCAGGTTAAGCAGGATAAATGACGGATTTACCGACCAGGCTGCTGGAGCCTCACACTAGAGCGGCCATTCAGCTCGTGCGCCCTCTAGCGCCCCCCTTCTTTATTTATTTTATGCATTGTTATATAGCGCAGACTTTTCCCGAAGGTGTCAGAGCGCTTCACAATAGGAACAGTAATGATACATGAGGAGAAAATTACAAGTGAACAAATTACAAAAGCAAACGTTAAGTTACATGTGGCAAAAATGACAATTGTAAGCAAACAAAATACAAGAGGTAGCAAGCGATACATTACAGGAGGAAAAAGTGATATGTGTGCAGGTTACAAAAGCATACAAAGTACAAGTAGAGGTATAATACTGCAATAAATGGTAGACACCCAAACACGAGAACAAACGTTACATGAGGCAATGGTGGCACTTGCGCAAGTATCTAAAGCAAACAAAATGTAAGAAGTAGCAAACAGTATGTTACAAGAGAAAAGTGACGTGTCGTGTGCATGTTACAAAAGAGTACCGGTACTAGACAGATGGCTCTGTGGGCTGTAGGCCACCGGTTCGATTTAAGGCAGGCTGAAGCAGCATGTAATCCTTAGGCGGTTGATAAAATGCATGCAGATTTCGTGCATACAACCTTGGCACGGTCAAAAGGCTAACCCCGCCCCTTGTTCCCCCTTAGTCCCGCCCTAAACTCCGCCCACTGCTCCTTTTGGTGATTACCTGCACTTATTTTTTTCCATTTAAAGCACTGGCCACTGCCCAGTCTGTTCCCACATAGCCAAAAAAGCCTCCCTGGAGACAACTACAAATCAGCTCACAATGCCCTTTCGCCTCTTACAGCATGCGTTCCGTGCCCGTGTAGGACCTGACTAATCCCACAATACATTCACACAGTAAAGTGAAGTACTTACATTATTTTATTGAAATATAAAATCTCATTTCTTAAAAACTTTTTGGGTATATTTAAAATTCGGAGATAAATTCCGAAACAATGTAAACAGTACATCTATTGCACAATGCTTTTTCACAATATATAAATTCCGCTAAGCATAGCCACCCTGGAGACTATACTCACATAAAAAAAAACACATAATGCATAGAAATAAAACACATAAAGATAACAGCAACACCCCACTTAAAGAACAACGTTAAAGGTTCAATGGAAATTTGAATCTGATCCAATGGCCACAATATAATTCAAAGGGACCAGTTGTACAGAAATGTTCTCGTATCTCATATAGTCCCTTGGCTTTTTTGGATTCCTTTTGACAAACAGGCGTCGACGCGTTTCGGTGGTTGGGACCAATGGATATGGGGCCACATTCTTCAGGACAGTTTTGTATATGGGGGTCACTTCTTTCAATTGGTTATTGGTATATCTGTACATATAAAAAATGGGAGATAGAGAGAGGATCAGTTCAACAAACTGTTCCCACATAGCACTTAAAGTGTCCTTATACCAGCTTAGAGCAACAACCTCACATCGCATCATTTCCATTCTTCCCTCATCACTGTTCCTAATTCCCTTCTTTTCGCTGGTGTCCGTATCTCCATTCGCTTCTTATGTGTCTGCCAAGAGCTGCAAGACAGAATAAGGACTGCAAAGGTGCTGTGTAAACAATAAACATGATTTGAAATAGCACATTAGACTCCCTTGCATGAGACAAGAAGTCAATACAGAATATTATGATTTTGCCATATAAGACATTTTCCTAACTAAGGTGGAATGTAGATCACAATTGCATTGGGACAGAAGTCTGTTACGTTTGGAGGCCAGTTTTTTTAGCCTTACTCTAGGAACAAGTGAAATAAACATGGTACCTCGGGAGCGCTCTGTGAACCTTCTACAGATTGCTATTATTGGTGTATTGAGCAAGAGAGATCCATTGACGCCATTACTTTTTAATAGCGTCACATGTATAAAACACTGAGTGTGCAATAGATTCATACCATGCAATTTCAGCCTGCTTGCCCAGCAGCAGGTGCTGAACCTGCTCAGTTATTTCTCTGGTTCAAGCCATTGAACTTGTGCATCCAGTTATCTGATAGAGACATCTAGCCCCAGATTCCTTACCTTTGAAGTTCCCAGGTGTCAGACTGGATCCTGCAGATTTTTCTTCTGGTAATATCACTGCACACTAGTAGGTGGCGTCGGTCGGCTCTGCCTGACCTCGTCGGCATTATCGATGACAAAAGTGACGTCTGCGTCACCTACACAGTGGAGAAGTGTGGCTCACTGGTTAGAAGCGGCAGACCCTGAGGCAGAGGTCGGCCCGGGACCAGGGTTCAATTCCCGACGCGGCAGTGTCTTGGGTCAATGTCCGCGGACTCGATATTTCTCGCCGAGGTGCCTACGCTAACCATGGGTCCCACTCTGCAACTCTGGGCAACAGCTTGCTTAATCTCCACAACGGCCCCATTAACGCCGGGGATGCCTGGCTGCACCTTGGGGGTGCCCAGGAGAGACCATCTCACAGGGAAAGGCAGGACGGGTTCCCCAGTGGTATACAGCGCCAGGACACCCCGAGATGGGGTAACAGTGCGCTTTACAAGTATACTTACCTACTTACCTTTACAAGTATACTTACCTTACCACAGGTGGCACCTTGGCGCGCTGATGTCAGTTCTTATCTTTCCGTGCCAGTCAAGCTCTAATCCGTGAAGAGAGCTACCCTTTATCACTTTTTGACCAGCATTTTTTCGATTAAAATTATTTTTTTTCCACCGTGCCATCTCAGGTACGGACCCGCATTTGGTTTGTGTCTGGAGTGCAACCACAACTCGAACACGTGCTCCGACTGCCGGGCCATGGCTCCAGAGGCTTTGAGGTAGCAGTTCCTAAAGCTGCTTGTGGTCCGGCAGGCGACATTGCGCCTCTCGACTCCTTGGAAGTCATTGTCCCCTTTGGGACAAAGGTCCCGGCATCGCTTCAGGAGTCCCAGTCCTCTTCGTCCCACTCAGAATCATCTGGACATTCAGGTAAGAGGCCAAAAAAACACAAGCAGTCGAAGCATGCTTCAACTTCTCCTCACTCGTCGGCCGATGGGAACGGAGGAACCTCAGTGTTCAAAGTCTCATTCTCCAGAACCTACACCTGGGTCGACTATACGCCTCCCCGCTATTCCGGGAGCCGTAGTGATCCCCACCCAACATTTTATGAGGCCATGCACTTCGTATTTGGGCTTCCTGACCTCACTGGCATGTCTTAGGGCTCAGTGGGGCTGGAGGGGACCACATCGGGTTCTGCGCTGGCATTGATAGCCCTCTTTGGATCCAGGAATTAATTCAGACCAGCGCTAGAGTTGCCATTGCGGCCTTCCCTGGCGTCCGCTCCGACTCTCCCGACGCCCACCGGTATTGTCAGCCGCATTCTGATCACGACTACACGGAGCCTGTACTGCACCAACAGACCCTCCAGATCCTAGGTCGTTTCCTTAGCCTCATTTTGAAAGGCTAGGAGTGGGAGAAGATTGGGCGGGGTTGCTGGACCCTTAAGAATATCAGCATGATGAGGAAATGAACTGGTATGAGGAACTGGGTGGGTCCAGTGGACTTGATACTTCTATTGATACTGGTATGCTTTCTCTCCATTCCGTGGCTATGAAGGAGGGAGAGACTTATACTATGGTGTTGCGAAGGGCGGCTGAGGTCCATGGCATTCAGCTTCCTTCAGTGGCAGTCAAGACCAATATCTAGACAGAGGTGCTACAAACAGGATTTTACTCCTTGGAACCCCTGCTTCCCTTTAATGAAGCCCCCCTGAACATCTTACTGGGAACCTGGTCCAAGCCCAGCACCGGGTCTCCTGCCTGCCGCCACTGCTCTGCTCCGGACGACCCACATTTTTGCCCTACCCACCCTAACACAGAGAGCTTGGCATTCCCTTCCGTTCCCCCTGATAGGGAATCCAAGAGGATAGATATTTGGGGGCAAGAAAATTCTTTCTTCCGCCAGCCTTGCATTACAGTCGGTAAACACTGCATGCTTATTGGGCCGTTATTTCCACACTCTGTGGGAAACGGTTGCACAAGTGCTGTCAGAGGTCCCAGAGGAGGCCCGGGCCGTCCTTTCTTCAGCAGTGTCAGGTGGGACAGATGCAGCAAGGTTTGCCATTCTGTGTGGTTTAGACACAACCAACTCACTGGATAGAGATTTCATCTACAGTGGCTGTCAAACGCCACACCTGAAATGAAATGAAATTAAATGACATTTATAGAACGCATGGCTACCCGGGGGGCCTCCCAGCGCTAGGCAGAGCTACTCAAGAAGTAGATAGAGCGGGAGGGGGTTACGGGAAGAGGAGGGTTTTCAGCTGTTCCCTGAAGATGACATGACTGGGTTGGTTTCGGAGTTGGAGAGGTAGGGCGTGCCGCAGTCTGCCTGCGTTCAGGGAGAACAGTCTGCCGCCACTCCTGGCTTGGGTAATTCTGGGGATGGCGAGGAGATGGAATCTGTCCGAGCTAAGTGCCCTCCTGGCCTTGTGAGGGTAGATTATGGCCGAGAGAAGGGGCGGCCTTTTGCCCTGGAGAGATTTGTGGACGATACAGAGTGACTTAAAGCTTATTCTCTCTTTCACGGGGAGCCAGTGAAGGAGGCGAAGAGCCGGTTTGGCCGATGAGATTTTGGATATGCCAGTAAGCAGTCTGGCTGCGTAGTTCTGAATGTTCTGTAGTCGGTTGATGACCGAGGTGGGGGCACCCAGGTAAAGCGCGTTGCAATAGTCCAGTCTTGAAAGTTTGATAGACTGGAGCATGGTTTTGTTTAGCTCAGGGGGGGGGAGGAGGCGGTAGGGGGGAGCAGGGGGAGGACTTTCCTAGCGGTTCTAATGAGGCTAAAGCATGTTGCCACAGTTTTAGTGGCATGTGTCTGGAAGGTCTGTTTGTTGTCTAACCAGATGCCCAGGCTTTTTATTTCGGGCTTGGGGGTGGGAGTTGGACCCATGTATGATGGCCAGATGGTGTTGAGGGTGATGTTGTCAAAATTGCCCAGGGCCCAGGGTCAGTCTTTCCACCGTTCAGTTTCAAGTGAGAGGACCCCATCCAGTTTACAACTTCGGTGAGGCAGGATTTTAGGGTGGATGAGTGAGGGGTAGATTGATTCAGGGATACCCCAGCTGGGTATCAGCGTAGGTGACCATATGGATGCCGAATGGAGCCGTGATGGATGCTAGTGAAACCATGTACCCATTAAAAAGAGTGGGGCTCAGCTACGAGCCCTGAGGGACGCCGCACAGGATGGGGCGGGGGTTGGAGCTCCTGCTATCTTCGATGACCTGGAACGTGCGGACTTCCAAGAAGGAGCGGAACCAGTTCAAGGCGGTGCCGGCAATGCCCAGCTTGCCCAGCCGGTGAATCAGGACTTGGTGGTTCATCGTGTCGAAGGCTATGCTCAGGTCCAGGAGGATGATGGCTACTGCACCTCCTGCTTCCAGGAGTTTCCAGATTTCCTACACGACTGCTAACAAGGCAGTCTCTGTGCTCTGGCCGGGGCGGAAGCCTGTCGGTGAGGGGTGAAGGCGATTGCCGGTTTCCAGGAAAGAGGAGAGAATATGGTTCACATATTTCTCTGCGATTTTTGGAATTCCAGGGAGGAGTGAGATCGGCGGTAGTTGCCCAAGTCGGTTGGATCGAGGTGGGGTTTCTTGAGGAGGGTCCTGACCATTGCTCCCTTCCACAAGGGGGGACCTACACCTGAGATGAGGGAGGCTTTGATGGTGTCCGCGATTGAGGGACCGACAGTGGGACCGACTTTGGCTAGGATGTGCATGGGCACAGGGTCACTGGGTGAGCCACTCTTTACTGTGGGTAGGAGTAGGAGTGTGAGTAGCACCTCTAGTGATAGAGGGGGAAACTGCACCAACAGGCTGTCAGCTGGGGATGGGGGCCTGTGGGGGGTGCTGCAGGCGGATTAATGGAGGGAAGGGTTTTAAGGATGTTCTGTATTTTCTTATCAAAGAACTCGGCCTGGTCTTCGCACCAGGTACCAAGGGGATCCACCAGTGCCGGGGGTGCTGAGTATTTGAGAAGTCTGTTAATGATGGAGAAAGTTTCTTTAGGGGAGTTTATTTATTTATTATTTATTTATTATAGAGTTTTGTATAGCGCGAACAAGACCCGTGGGTATCAGAGCGCTTAACATAGAGTAGGTGAAAGCATAACATATATATTAACAGTTATAAGAATCACAGATATGAGGTAGATGAAATGTAATCATTCTTGACACATGTGCCATTGTTGTTAAAAGTGAGTTGCAGCTCCAATTATATCAAAAGCAAAATATATACACATAGGTGAGGTAGATAGTTATAAGTCCCTGAGGGATGCGGTTATAAGGTCATTTAAAGATAACGTTTGGAGATAAATTTATGGACCGTTTCATATCCTAGAATTAGCAGTCTTTATAATACTGATTATTCTTCGCCTTCCTGATGTCATAAATGTTCTGAAATAAAGCAGCAATAGTGCAGGGCAGTGATCAATGTTCTTCTCTATTTATTGTATTTGTTCATCAGAAGGCTCTTCACTTCCCGCTTGAATGTTGCCACATTTTTGATCTTCCTAATGGTTGGAGGGAGTGAGTTCCAGATTCTGGGGGCAGCTCCTGAGAATGCTCTGTCATAGGTTTTTTTCTTTCTGAAGATGGCTGGTCGTAATAGCAACTCCTCAGCGCTTCTAGCTGGTCGGTTACCTCCAGACAGCTGAATTTTCTTGGCTATGTATCCTGGGGTGTTGTAGTGGAGCGCTTTATGCGTGATACATGCTATCTTCATTTGGATTCTGGCTTCGTAAGGTAGCCAGTTTAAAGCTTTCAAGTGTGGGGATATATGATCATATTTCCTAGATCCGGTGATAAGTCTTGCCGCGGCGTTGAGGCAGGCTTTTAGTGGGGCTGTGGACGTTTTTGGTAGGCCAGCTAAGGTGGTGCAGCCATATTCAATCCTAGAGATAACCAAGGATTGGATTGCCAGTTTGAGATCCGGCTCTGAGATGAATGGTTTCAGTTTTCTTAAGTAGTTCAGGTGGAAGCGGGCATTTTTAGCCATTGAGTTAATGTGGGCTTTCATGTCCATATTCTCGTCTAAAGTGATTCCAAGCGATTTAGCTGAGTTGACTAGGGTTGGGGTGCAGTTAAGCGCAGTCACGAGTTTCGTCCATTCCTTTATTTCCGCCTGGCTCCTTGGTGGTGAGATTAGTAGGAACTCTGTTTTGTGAGCATTTAGTTTCAGATGATTATTAGTTAGCCATTGTAGTGCCATTTTTAATGTCTCGTTCATTAGTTCAATGTCTTTTAGGGATGCGATCTTTATGTATATCTGCGTGTCATCCGCATACATGTGATATGATATCTGTGATTTTTGGAGAATTTCTGTAAGTGGTTCGACGTATAGGTTAAACAGATCTGGGGATAACGTCGATCCTTGAGGGACTCCTATTGAGATAGGGCATGGAGGTGAGATAGATTCGTTGACCCGGAATCGCTGTGTTCTGTTTTGTAAAAAGGAGTTGAACCAGTTCAGTACAATTCCCGACAATCCCATCCTGTCCTGCAGCCTGGTCAGTAATGCTTCGTGGTTTACCGTGTCAAACGCCGACGACAGGTCAAGGAGAATCAGTAGGCATGCTTGATTTTGGTCAAGTGCCTGTATCGCATCATCAACAATATGGAGAATCGCTGTTTCCGTGCTATGTCCTGTTCTGAATCCTGACTGGCATTCGTCAAGCAAGGAGAACTTGGTGATGTGTTGGCTGAGTTGGTTCTGGACGCATTTCTCAATTAACTTGGCTAGTACAGGGATATTGGTCACTGGGCGAAAGTTGTTTGGATCTGAGGTGTCCGCTGAGGGTTTTTTGATTATGGGTGCGACTTGACCTGTTTTTAGGCAGTCAGGGAGGATCACTTGTGATAGAGAAGCATTTATTATTTCGGTCCATATTGGAACTAAAACGTGGTTGATTTCTCTTAAGCACTTTGCCGGAAGTGGGTCTTGATAGTGATTGTTTGGTTTGATTTCTGAGAGCGTCTTGGCGATCATGTGCTGGTCGTACAGTTCGAATGTATCCCAGCTTGCCTTGTTTTTTGCATTAGTACACTCCGTTGAAGAGACGGTATCGCTCGAATGCAGTCGTTCGATGGGAAGGTTCGCCACGGCGTTTTTGAGCTCTGCTTCTAGCGATTTAGCCTTCTCTGTGAAAAATGTGGAAAAGTCATCGCAGTTTAGGGATGTTTTTGTGTTCTCTTGACCGGTTTTGGCTAATTTGTTCGATTGTTGCTTTAGTATTTCAAAGAGTTTTCGTGGTCTGTTTTTGGCATTGTCAAGTTCAGATCTTATGAACTCCTTTTTTGAGTTGATGATCTTTTTGTTATATTGGCTTCTGATTATTCTGAGGGCTTTCAGCTCAGGGGATGAAGGGTGTTGTCTCCATTTTCTTTCGGCCATCCTCAATTTGCGCCTTTCTTCATTTAGTGTCTCATTAAACCATGGATTTTTTGTCTTCTCCGTGACTCTTTTCAGTTTTAATGGCATGGTGTGATTGACGATATTTTCCACCGCAGTTATGTAATGATCGGTCAGCTCATTGACATTTTTCATGTTGTTCGGTGGCTTTAGGTCACTTTCACAGCTTTCAACCAATAGCTCCATATTTGCTTTTTTTGTGTCCCGCATCCATTTTTTGGACTGGAAGGGTTGTCTGGTTCTGCCTTTTTCCACTATGGGTATCCCGAATATTATAGCATGATGGTCAGACCAGTCGCATGGAGTTATGGAGAGGATAGTTGTATCTTTGTTCCTTGAGATAATCCAGTCTAATGTCGCTCCTTTCGAGTGTGTGGGTTGTGTGCACGTTTGGGTGAGGTTTAGTTCGACGAGGAAATCTTTAAGCGTGTTGACCAGTTTATCATTGTCGTCCTCCCAGTGTAAGTTGAAATCGCCTAGAAATATGTTTTTGGTTTCGCTGTTAGAGTTGGCCGTTATGATCTCCATTAAACTCCTCTGTGAACTTTGCGTTATCTCCTGGTGGGTGGTAAAACGTATGCATGTTGCATCTTTGATTGTTAGTATATTTTATATTAAGACCCAGGTATTCGCATGCTTCTAGAGGGTCTGCTTGAATTTGTTTGACCTCAATATCTGATCGATAAATGCAAGCTATACCTCCCCCTACCTTTTTAGGTCTATCCAGTCTCAAGATGTTATACTGAGGTGGTACTAAGAGGTCCAAGGTTGGGGATGAAGATTCCGTAAGCCATGTTTCTGTGAGGACTGCCAGAGCAATGTCCTTGTTAATGATGAGGTCCGCTAAGTCGGATGCATGTTTGGTTGCCGACCGACAATTGAGTAGAAGACATGTCAGAGGATTTTCTTTGTTACTAAGGTTCATATTTTCGGATTCAGTTGTTGTTAGCTGTATGTGTTGTAAATTGTGAGGGTTAGATGCTCTATCCTTCTTTCTCGATGTTCTGTTGTAGTCGAGTGGTACTGTTTTAATTCTTTCCTCTTCCATGCGGTTCAGTGGTTCATATGTTCGGATTAGTGCCAGAGTTTCCTCCTTTGACAAAGATTTTGTCCTGTCTGGACGGTTATCTCTATTTTTTGCAAGCATGATAGTCTCATTACTGTTTCTTTGTGAGGAGTGTCCGAGGTTTTGGATATGTTCGACCTTTGAGTGAATGCTCTCCGTCATTGTCCCAATTTTTTCAATCGCCTGTAAAGTATTAATAGTGACTAGTGTCAGCTTGCTCACTAGTTTCTGAAGTTCCTTAATATCTCTCTTGTTCTGAATTGATTTCTTAGGTATGTCTGATCTGTTTATCCTGCCTTTGTGTCCTGTTCGTCTTTGTTTTGGATCTGTTCTAAGTTCCGTAGCCCTTTTCTTTGAATCCTTTGTTTGATTGACAGTTCTCATTCTATTGGAGTTGGCGGCCTTTTCGATCTTTTCCCCATTGTAGCTTGACTGGGCTTTCCTCATAGCCTCCTCATATTTACGTATGGTCTCCCTGTAAGTGTGCTTGCTTTCAGCGGAGAAATCCTTCCTCCATCTCCTTTCTAGGACTTTGCAGCTCTGTTTCAGGGTGCGAAGTTCGGCCGAGTACCAAGGCGATCTGGTGGCTCCCGGTTTTCGGAAGGACGGTGTTAAGTGAATCATTTAACAAGTTGCAGATGTTTTGGTACATGGTCAGTGGACAGGTGGTAGGTTGGGGTATGTGTTTCCTCAGTTCTTGGGTCCATTCCTCCCAGGGGAGCTTGGACCATGGCCGAGTAAGGGATCGAGGAGGGCGGACTGGGGGAGGGAGGGTCTGGGGGTGCCAGGAAAGGGGGACCAGTTGGTGATCGGACCAAGGGACGGGGATCGGGTCGTTGCTTTTTAGGGACTCTAGGTTTGAGAATACTGGGTCGAGGCAGTTTCCCAGCGTGTGGGTAGGGAGAGAGATTTTTTGCGCTAGATGAAGGGCTGACAGGTCTTTAGCTAGATCGGTTGCTGTCGTGGAGCCCAGGTCGTTGAAGTGAAGTTTGAGGTCCCCAATGAGCGTGAAATTGGGGAGAGAACTGGCCAGTTCTATGGAGGTTTCTATCAAGGATTTGCCGAAGGCGCCTATTGCCCCCGGGGGGGCGGGGGGCGGTAGATCAGGAGGCCAGAGAGTGACTAGAGGGGGGGAGAATTGGACCGAAAAATGGACGTTCTCACAGTCCTTCATCGGGCTGCCGAGGAGACGGCAGGTGAGGTGGTCCTTGAACACAATCGCGATACCCCCGCCTTTTCCCGTAGGCCTGTCTACTCTCTGTATCCCGTACCCCTGGGGTAGTGCTTGTATCAGGTGTGGGTCCGAGCTAGCATTGAGCCAGGTTTCTGTTAGGAAGAGAACCTCGGGGGAAAAGTTTTGTAGGAGGAGTGAAATTTCCGTAGAGTGCCTGGGGAGGGATCTACAGTTCAGCAAAAGGAGGTTTAGAGCTGGGGATTTGGGGGTGTTAAGTTGCCGTAGATGGGTGCTAGAGTATTTACGGTGTCCTGGCAGAAGAGGAGCAGGGGTTGTGGCCCCGGGCGGGCACGGACGGGCGCAGACGGGCTTGCCTTTGGCGCGCCTTCGGCACGCCATCGGCACGCACTCTGCATGGGAGTGATTTATGTGCCTCTTCCAACGCCGGGTGCAGCAACTAGACCGCTGCCCCGAGCGTCTGAAGCGCCAGCCGGAAGTGGTGCACGCGACCTTCCCGTCCGCCGAGCATTGAACACAGCTCGTGCTGGCAGGAGGATTTTCAGCGTGCCACCACCAACAGTCAGTGCGGGGTAAGTGGATTTAGTTCAAGGATAACAGTATTTTAAAAATAAAACAGCTCCCAGTTTGTGCAAAATGAGCAATGGATTAAAACACACAAGCAATGTTCTTTGAAAGCCACAGATTCTGCCTAATAAAAACAGGGTGCTGAGCGCGTTTCACGAGCGAAATCTAACCGTGCCCTTGCTCTGCCACCGCAAGAGTAGTGAGCCTGACTGAGAACATCTGGTTTTTGGGGAATGTCCAAGCCTCGCTCAAGGACATGCCCTTTGATGGCATCCGTCTCTTCAGAGACCAGGCAGACATGGCACTGGAGTGTTTTGAGGACTCAAGGGCAACGGTTAAGTCCTTGGGCCTCTCAGTGACTTCACGTCTCCAACGTGCCTTTCATGGCTACGGAAGGAATTTTCAGCCATGCCAACCATAACCCAGCCACAAAGCCACGCAAGTTCAGCAACCACTGCGTGGCTGCTGGCACGGTTCATTCTGACCACGCGGGTCGGGCCGCCAGAGATCGGGTCAGACCACAACCACCCTCCTCTAAACGCCATCCCCGGCAGGTTCAGCCTCCAAACCCACCTAGTCTTGCCCTTCCAGACCAT
Source organism: Lissotriton helveticus (assembly GCF_964261635.1). Taxonomy (NCBI): domain Eukaryota; kingdom Metazoa; phylum Chordata; class Amphibia; order Caudata; family Salamandridae; genus Lissotriton; species Lissotriton helveticus. The sequence goes on from NC_136061.1 coordinate 388,848,705, forward strand.
GGCCGTCAAGTTGGTGGCAGGATCAGCCATCACCACCACCACTGGCAGATCACCACATCGGACAGGTGGGTCCTTCAGATAGTCCAAAGGGGCTACTCCCCCCGACTCACCCCCCTTTGAGACCACCCCTCCCATCATGTCTCCTTCGTACACAGGCTGACGAAGGATCATTTGATTTTGCTCCGGGAGGAAGTCATGACTCTCGTGGCCAAGGGAGCCATAGAGAGGGTTCTGGCGCCAGGATAGTCTGTGGTTTTTATTCCTGCTACTTTCTTTCTGGTTCCAAAAAAGTACAAGGGCCTACGTCCTATCCTATACTTACCAGCCCTCATCTACTTCATCAAAAAGGAAAGATTCAAGATGCTCAGGTCCCGTCTGTCCTGGACTCTGGAGACTGGATGGTAGCATTGGACTTGCATGACGCCTATTTTCACCTGCCCGTCCTCCTGTCCACCAGCAGTTTACAGTAGGCCACAAGCGTTTGGAGTGGTGTGGCTCTCTGGTTAGAGGCGGCAGACCCGGAGGTAGAGAACGGCCCGGGACCAGGGTTCAATTCCCGACGCTGCAGGGTCGTGGACCAGGGTCAGCAGACTCGATAATTCTCGCCTCGGTGCCTACTCTAACCAGGGATCACACTAGGCAACTCTGGGCATTAGCTTGCCTCATCTCTACAACGGCCCCCCACATTCGCCAGGGATGCCTGGTTTCACCTTGGAGATACCCAGTAGGGACCATCTCACAGGGATAGCCAGGACGGGTTCCCCAGCGGTCTACAGCTCCAGGACGCCTCAGGGCAGCAGTGCGCTTTACAAGACACATACATTTACATTTACAAGCATTTCCAGTCTGCCGTGCTCCTGTTTGGCCTTACTAGCACCCCTCAGCTGTTTATGACGGTGATGGCGGTAGTCGTAGCTCATCTGCGCAGATCAATGGTGCCAGTCTTTCTCTATCTAGATGACTGGCTGCTGAAGTCGGGCTTGCCCCAGGCTGTCATCTCCCACCTCCAGACCACAGCGAACCTCTTGCATTCGCTGGGGTTCACTATTAATGTGCCAAAGTCACACCGGACTCCCTCTGAGATGCTTCCTTTCATTGGAGCCATTCTGAACACAATGCGGTTTTGGGCTTATCCTCCCAAATGGCGAGTCCACGATATTCAGACTATGATAGCGATGTTTCAGCCTCTATCCTGGATTTCAGTGAGAATGACTCTGAGGCTGCTGGGCCTCATGGCCTCCTGTATCCTGCTAGTGTCACATGCCAGATGGCATATGTGGGCTCTGCTGTGGGACCTTAAGTTCCAGTGGGCGCAGCATCATGTGAATCTCTCCAACATGCTCCAAATATTGAAGGGAACTGCACGAGACCCACAATGGTGGCTAGAGAACTGGGATTGGGTCAGTGGCAGACCCCTCTCACTTCCCCAACCAGATATCACAGTAGTGACAGATGCGTTACTTCTGGGATGGAATGGCCATCTGGGAGAAGTGGATATCAGAGGACTCTGGTCTCTGGCGGACTCCGGACTCCACATAAATATGCTGGAGCTTGGAGCGATCCGTTTGGCATTGAAAGCCTTTCTACCCTCCATCAAAGGGGGGCTACTGTAGATGTTCACAGACAACATTACCGCTATGTGGTACTGCAACAAACAGGGCAGAGTGGGGTTGTAGACTCTTTGCCAAGAGTTCCTGTGTCTCTGGACTTGACTGGAACAACAGGTCATATCCCTGGTGGTTCAACACTTGGCAGGTTCCCAGAATACCAGGGCGGACGATCTCAGCTGTTGATGCCTAGCGGATCGCGAGTGGCATCTCCATTTGGAGGTGGCGCAGTGTCTCTTTCAGCAGTGAGAATAGCCTTGGTTAGATCTGTTTGCCTCCGCAGAGAACGCGCAAAGTCAGCAGTTTTGCATACTTGAGTTTCAGAGGCTGCTCTCGCTCGGAGATGATTTTCGTCACAAGTGGTACTCCTTTCCGCCTATACCACTCCTGCACAGAGTTCTCAAGAAGATCAGGAACAACTGGGCCCAAGTCATCCTAATGACCGGGGACTGGCCACAGAGAGTCTGGTATCCTGAGCTTCTGCAAATGAGCATTGATTCTCCAAGCAGGCTGCCCCTTCAGGAGGAAATTCTGTTGAGGCGTCATGGGAGAGTCTTCCTCACAAACTTGTCAACTCTGTGCCTTCTTGTGTGGAGATTGAACGGGGGCAGTGGTAGCTTTTGACCTTCCTCTCGGAGCTCTCAATGTTATTCTGGCAGATGGTATATGCCTGCAGGTGGAAGAAAATTGGAATACATTGTACAGAAAAGTCTATTGACACTCTTTCTGATATTTGATTTTGACCCTTGCCCAACAGGCAGTGCTCTAGGCACCTGGAAAGGGTATCTTTTGGCATTGTCTGCTTTCCTGAGAATGCCTGACCAATCCTTATTTAAACCCCCCATTGTACATAGACTCCTGAAAGGCTTTGTACATAAGTTCCCATCTGCACCTTTTTACTATGCCTCAGTGGAACCTTAATTTGGTTCTCACTTACCTAATTTTTTTTTTTGTAAAACAATTTTTATTGCAGATCCACACATTAGACGCATTAGCAGTTTGCACATCATAGTTGTGATCACAGTTCCCACCACAGTATGATACACAGCCTTTTAGCCCTCAACCCGGAGGCCGGGCGGCGATTCGTGTGGGTCAGGTATGTTCATAGGTGTGTTGGGCTATGTAATAGGAGGATAGTTCAATCAGTTTCTGCTTTATGTTTACCTCCCCCTCCCCCCGCTCTGCTTCTAGTCTCGGTCGTAGGATTCCGGTAATGCTTATGGTGGTCTGCGCTCCCCCCCCCACTGTGTGTCTGTGCCTATGTCTGGTGCTGGTGCCCATATCCATGGTATATGCTGAAGGAGTTTCATGTGCTCTCTTGTGTGTGTGTGTCTGGTGTCGGTGCTGGGTGGGCGATGGGTGCTTGAGGAGTTGGGGGGCCCTCTACCTCTTCGTCTTCTAGTCCCTCCAGTGTAGTGTCCCTCAGAGCTTGGACCAACGCCTCCCATGCTCTCGCCGCATCCTGCGCTTTCTCGTCTGAGCTGCGGCGTGCCAATTGGTATCTAATCGTGCTCTCGGCTGTTGCCCATTTCAAGAATTCGGAGAGCCATCTCCTGTGTGTCGGGCCCTTCTTTGCCTTCCAACCCTTGGTCAGCTCCCGTTTGGCTAAAAGCAGTCCCGTGTCTATGAATTTGCTTGTTAGCTTGTTTTTGCGTGTGTGTGGGAACCAGTGGAGTAGTGCGACCCCGTTGTCGTATTGTAGTTCCCTGTCCTTTGATGCAGCGCCCGATATTGCCATCCAATAAGTCCGCCGGGTCATGGTATATGTGCACTCCCAGGTAATTCAGGCAGTTGGGCTCCCATCTCACCAACGAATGGGATGAGGGACGCGCCCCCTCTCTCCGCAGTGGGAAGACAGGTCTTCGACCAGTTCACCCGTAAACCAGAGATGTCGCCAAAGCAGTCTAGCAGCCTCTCGGCACCTTCCACTGCCTCCTCTGCATTCTCTAAGAAGAGGAGCAGGTCATCTGCATATAGGGAGATAAAATGGCGGGCTTCCCCGGAGTCCAGGCCACAATAGTGGTCACCCTGTCTGGCAGTTGCCGCCAGGGGTTCCATTGCAAGTGCGAATAGTAGGGGGGAGAGTGCACACCCCTGTCTGGTTCCCCGGTTCACCTCGTATCTTTCCGATACCAAGGCTCCGACTCTCACTCTGGCTGTCGCCGACGCGTACAGTACTTTCGTCCACGCTATGTACCCCTCACCCAGTCCAAAGACTCTCATTACTCTATAAAGGTAATCCCACTCTAGGCAGTCAAATGCTTTCTCTATGTCGACCGCGAGCACCAGGGGGGACTGTGCTCCGGGAGGAGGGTTATCTATCAATCTGAGGAGCCTGCGTATGTTGTGTGTCGTGTTTCTTGTAGGTATGAATCCCGACTGATCTCTGTGGATTAAATGTTGCATGTGGGATAGTAATTTGGTGGCTAGAATGGTACTGAGGATTTTATAATCCGTCGTCAACATAGAGAGCGGTCGGTAGGACACCGGGTCCGTGCCGTCTCTCCGAGGTTTTAAGAGGGGAATCATTATGGCCTCGCGCATTGAGCAAGGGAGGCAGCCCGTCTCCTTGGCTTCATTATAGATTATTCGTAGGCGCGGGGCCAGCTGGTCAAGGTATTTGACGTAGAATTCAACGGGCAGTCCATCCAGTTCCGGCGTATTGTTGTGCGCCATACGTTTTACAGCACCCCTTATTTCCGTTAAGTCTATGGGGCTGCCCAGGGACTCGGCGTCTTCTCGAGTTAGTTGGGGCAAGTGCAAGTCCGCCAGAAAGGCGTCCGTTGCCGCGCCCCGGCCCACCAGCCTGCTCCGATATAACCGTTCGTAATAGGAGCGGAAGCAGGTCAAGATCTCTGGCTGCGTTTGGAGCATACAGTCCCCGCTCCCCCTAAGAGACAGAATTGGCTTACTGTTTCGGCTGGGGTTCGCTAGCCAGGCCAGGAGCGCGCCTGGTTTATCTCCTTCCGCGAGGGTTCTCGTCAGGTACAGTTTATAATCAAAGCTGCGCAGGCGCTCCACTTCTACTGCCACTGCCTCCCGCGCACTACTGACCCTATCCTGAAGTTCAGGATGGTTGGGGCGCTCCCGCTCCGCCTTTCTCAGTGTCGATTCTGCCTTATCCAGATCCCCTATCCGCGTTCTCCGCGCCCCCGCAAATTTTCCTATACAGTGTCCCCTCACCACTATTTTAAATGCATCCCATTCTACAGCCCTAGAGGAGGCAGTGTCCTCGTTCTCCGCGAAGTATTGTTCAATCCTTTCTCCCAACGCTTCGCGGAAAGGCGGGTCATCGAGCGTGTCCGGTCGTAGCCGCCACGTCGGGATACGTGTGGGTTCGTTCATCCAGTTCAGTGTAAGGAGTAGGGGGTTATGGTCGGATATTGTTCGCGCTAAATATTCAGTTCGGTTCACTGACGGGAGCACCGTTTGCGAGCACAGGAAGACATCGAGACGGACATGGAGATCATGAATGCTGGAGTAGAATGAATAGTCTCTGTAGTTCCCTGTCCGCTACTGTGTTCAATGTGTCGCCTATCGCACTCCAATATTCCTGTACGTGAGGGCAACCCCGGAGCATGTGGAGTAGATCTGCCTTCACCAGGCCACATCTGGGGCACGCTGCATCTGTAACTCCGAAATATGTTGCCACTTTGTTCGGGGTTAAGTAGGCTCTGTGGAGGATGTACAGATGTATAAGTTGAAAGCGCGCATTCCTCGTACCTTTCCTAGCCCTGCGTACCAGTTGGGACCATGTTGTGTCGGGTATTTCTTTCTGCAAGTCAGCCTCCCATTTCATTTTGAGTGAAGTGAGGGGTTGAATGTTTTCTGAGGATAGTCGGGAATAAAGGCACGTGACTGCTTTGAATGTCCATGCCGCCATCATTGCGTATTGGCACACCAGTGTTGTCTGTGGCTCGGTCAGCCCCTCTCCCCAGTGTGTTTGTATGGCCCTCACTACCGCTGCGTGGATTAGATAGTCGCCCCTTCGAAGATCGTAGCGCTCCTGAAGAGTCTGAAATGGTACCAGAACGCCGTCGTCATAAAGGTCCCCTATCATTTGCAAGCCTGCTTCCTCCCAATCCTGCAGTCCCGACCAATCCCCCCCATGTGGAGTAGTGTGGCTCACTGGTTAGAGGCGGCAGGCCTGAGAGCAGACGTCAGCCCGGGACCAGGGTTCAATTCCCGACGCGGCAGGGTCGTGGACCTTGGTCAGCGGACTTGATAATTCTCGCTTCGGTGCTTACTCTAATCAGGGGTTCCACTCGGCAACTCTGGGCATTAGCTTGCCTAATCTCCACAACGGCCCCACCAATTCCGGGGATGCCTGGCTCCACCTTGGGGACTCCCAGCAGGGACCATCCCACAGGGAAAGCCAGGACGGGTTCCCCAGAGTTATACAGCGCCGGGACGCCCCGTTGCTGGGGCAGCTGTGCGCTTTACAAGTATACTACATTTACATTTACATTTACATGTGGCAGCGCCGTCACCATGCCCAGAGGAATTTCGGGCGCGTACGGGTGCTTCAGCCCAGCTTGCTTCTGCGACTTGTTCCAGCATAGCCGCAGTGTTCGTTCCTCCAGGGATAGTCCTCTAAGGACTAATTTTTGTTGCATGGTAATGTACGCTAGAACATGGCGGGGTGTTCCGGTGTCTCTTTCCTGCTCCGGACCTCGGTAGGCTCTTGCAACCTCCTGCGTAAAGTGCTGCAATTGGGCTGCCAGGTAGTATAATTCGAAGTCCGGGATCGCCAGGCCACCCTCGTCTTTCGAGCGGGTCAGCGTCGTTAGAGCGATTCTACGCCTGCCCGATCCCCATAAAAAGGAGATTACTAATGACCTAAGCCGTTTAAAGGTTGTCCCCGGAATCCAAATCGGGAGGGTCCGGAAAAAGTACAGCAGTCTCGGAAGGGCTATCATTTTCAGCAGTGATACTCGACCTGAAATAGATAGAGGCAAGGTTGCCCAGAAGGAGATATTGCCCTGCAGGGCTTTGATGCAGCGCCCGATATTGCCATCCAATAAGTCCGCCGGGTCATGGTATATGTGCACTCCCAGGTAATTCAGGCAGTTGGGCTCCCATCTCACCAACGAATGGGATGAGGGACGCGCCCCCTCTCTCCGCAGTGGGAAGAGACAGGTCTTCGACCAGTTCACCCGTAAACCAGAGATGTCGCCAAAGCAGTCTAGCAGCCTCTCGGCACCTTCCACTGCCTCCTCTGCATTCTCTAAGAAGAGGAGCAGGTCATCTGCATATAGGGAGATAAAATGGCGGGCTTCCCCGGAGTCCAGGCCACAATAGTGGTCACCCTGTCTGGCAGTTGCCGCCAGGGGTTCCATTGCAAGTGCGAATAGTAGGGGGGAGAGTGCACACCCCTGTCTGGTTCCCCGGTTCACCTCGTATCTTTCCGATACCAAGGCTCCGACTCTCACTCTGGCTGTCGCCGACGCGTACAGTACTTTCGTCCACGCTATGTACCCCTCACCCAGTCCAAAGACTCTCATTACTCTATAAAGGTAATCCCACTCTAGGCAGTCGAATGCTTTCTCTATGTCGACCGCGAGCACCAGGGGGGACTGTGCTCCGGGAGGAGGGTTATCTATCAATCTGAGGAGCCTGCGTATGTTGTGTGTCGTGTTTCTTGTGGGTATGAATCCCGACTGATCTCTGTGGATTAAATGTTGCATGTGGGATAGTAATTTGGTGGCTAGAATGGTACTGAGGATTTTATAATCCGTCGTCAACATAGAGAGCGGTCGGTAGGACGCCGGGTCCGTGCCGTCTCTCCGAGGTTTTAAGAGGGGAATCATTATGGCCTCGCGCATTGAGCAAGGGAGGCAGCCCGTCTCCTTGGCTTCATTATAGATTATTCGTAGGCGCGGGGCCAGCTGGTCAAGGTATTTGACGTAGAATTCAACGGGCAGTCCATCCAGTTCCGGCGTATTGTTGTGCGCCATACGTTTTACAGCACCCCTTATTTCCGTTAAGTCTATGGGGCTGCCCAGGGACTCGGCGTCTTCTCGAGTTAGTTGGGGCAAGTGCAAGTCCGCCAGAAAGGCGTCCGTTGCCGCGCCCCGGCCCACCAGCCTGCTCCGATATAACCGTTCGTAATAGGAGCGGAAGCAGGTCAAGGTCTCTGGCTGCGTTTGGAGCATACAGTCCCCGCTCCCCCTAAGAGACAGAATTGGCTTACTGTTTCGGCTGGGGTTCGCTAGCCAGGCCAGGAGCGCGCCTGGTTTATCTCCTTCCGCGAGGGTTCTCGTCAGGTACAGTTTATAATCAAAGCTGCGCAGGCGCTCCACTTCTACTGCCACTGCCTCCCGCGCACTACTGACCCTATCCTGAAGTTCAGGATGGTTGGGGCGCTCCCGCTCCGCCTTTCTCAGTGTCGATTCTGCCTTATCCAGATCCCCTATCCGCGTTCTCCGCGCCCCCGCAAATTTTCCTATACAGTGTCCCCTCACCACTATTTTAAATGCATCCCATTCTACAGCCCTAGAGGAGGCAGTGTCCTCGTTCTCCGCGAAGTATTGTTCAATCCTTTCTCCCAACGCTTCGCGGAAAGGCGGGTCATCGAGCGTGTCCGGTCGTAGCCGCCACGTCGGGATACGTGTGGGTTCGTTCATCCAGTTCAGTGTAAGGAGTAGGGGGTTATGGTCGGATATTGTTCGCGCTAAATATTCAGTTCTGGTCACTGACGGGAGCACCGTTTGCGAGCACAGGAAGACATCGAGACGGACATGGAGATCATGAATGCTGGAGTAGAATGAATAGTCTCTGTCCCTCGGGTGTTGTACCCGCCAAGCGTCTGATAAGTCCCATTTTCCCTGCCAGTCTGCTCGGTGCTTAGCTAGTCTATGTACTGGGGATGTCTGTAATGGTGGGTGTGATCTGTCCAGGGAGACGTCCACTATCGAGTTGAAGTCGCCCCCAATTAGCAGCGGGCTAGTGAAGTAGCTAGCCAGAGTCCGAGAGAGTTTCGTGAAGTATGTCGCTTGGTCTACATTCGGGGCATACACGCTAGCAAGTGCTATGTGTCGGCCTCTAAGCAGGCCCTCGATTGCTACGAACCGCCCATCTGGGTCCACAGTGTGTCTAGTGACCTGGAAAGGGACACCCGCTCTGATCCAGATTAATACCCCTCTAGCGAAGGCCGAGTATGTAGTGTAATTAAGGTGGCCCCTCCACCTACGCTGTAGCGCCACTCCCTCCTTCCGTGTCAGGTGGGTTTCTTGCAGGAATGCTATGTGCACCCCCCTGCGGACTAGATAGGAGTGGATCTTGTGTCTTCTAGTCATCGTATTCAACCCCCGCACATTCCAGGACACACAGTTCAATGAACCCATGTTAGCCATAGTCCCATTGGGTACGAGTCAATTCAAGCTTGGTTGGCAACCAGACAATAGGTTCGACAACATTTCCCACCCTCCCAACAACCCCTACAGTCCCCCCCCTCAAACTGTGCCCCGAGTGTCCCCAACTACTCCAGGCTCCCTCCCCCCCCAGAACAGGACCTAACTGCGACAGAGTAGCTCCCATCCAAACAGGCGAGCAATCGTGCTCAAAACTTCTATGTAACCGTGATTAGTATCACGGAAGCCTTATGGGCTCTGGGGAGCGTGAGCTAGTTACTGGTATTTTCCAATATCGTCTCCACAGATCCCTCCCGCCATACACAGTGCAACTTACGAAACTGCAGACTAACATTGTCCTGCTCAGGTGTGCGTAGAGGCCAATCGGCTCGTCATCGCCAGGCGTCCAGTGGGCATGTTCGGGAGGTTAGCTGCCAATGATAACTTCCGAGGTTTGTGGCGTGAGTCTCGGGCCACCAGATTTGCCCATTTCCGACAATTCAGTCTCTGATCCTGAGCCCCGGTTCTCTAATCCCGATTCCTTCTCCGATTGGTGCAGAGTTGATCCCGAAACATCCTTCACCGCCTGGAGCGCCGCCTGCCGTTCGCCTTCCGTTTGGGATTGCGTCGGTTTCCCGGTGCGCCGTCGCAGTCGTCGGAGCCTCCGTGATTTCCTTATAGGTTGATTCTGGCGCTCCTCCTCAGCCCTGAAAAGCGCCCCGTCCGTGCCCGTTTTGTAGGTGTCCCACCAGGCCCAGGCCTCTTCCGCAGTTACAAAGAACTGAGCTTTTCCATCTAGTTCTACTCTGAGCCTGGCGGGGAACAGCAGAGAGTATTGGATACCTTCCGTGCGGAGTTCCTTTTTGATGGAGAGGACAGAGGCCCGCTGTTTTTGCGTTTCAAACGTATAGTCCGGAAACAGGGTTACTTTGCTGTTGTCTACTTGGAAGGGTCCCGCTTCCCTGGCTCGTTGCAATAGCCAGTCTCTGTCTTTGTAGTGCAACAGTTTGATGACCACGGGGCGAGGAGGCAGGCCCGGCTTCGGGGGTCTGGATGGGACACGGTGCGCTCTTTCCAACGTGAAGAAGGGGGAGAGACCCTCAGGGGCCACTACAGTTCTTAACCAGCCATCTAGGTAGCCCACCATGTCTGTACCTTCTTTTTTCTCCGGAAGGCCCACTAGGCGCACGTTGTTCCTGCGGCTGCGGTTTTCGGCATCCTCAGCCCGCCTCTCTAGGGCCTGAATGCGGTCCAGTGCCTTGGTGAGTCGTCCCTCCATCGATGTCTGCGCCGGTGCCAAGTTTGCAATGGCCTCCTCCGTCTCCTTGACCCTATCCGCCAATTTTGCATGGTCCGCACGAAGGAGACCAAGGCCCGTTGATACTTGTGCAATATCACGGTGTAGGGCATCCCTCGTGTCCGTGATTGCCTGGAGGATTGTGTCTTGCAGGCGTTGCAGGTCTGTGGGTGGCGGAGGAGCGTCTTCCGGAGGGTCCGTGGTGGGGCTGGCATCTCCCTTCGGTCCCTTCGTTTTCCCCATAGTGGCGTGTTAGTGGGAGAACTGGGCTGTGGCGAGTGAGGGGGAGGCCCGGCGGTCGTTATGCGGTGCAGCCGTGGGAGTCCGCCGCGGGAGTATCCGGGGGAGCCAGTCGCGTTCTCCGCCGTCTCAGGGGCCGTTGGTCTGGAGCGTGCGTCGCGGGCAGTGGGCTCGCCTCGTGGCGCTTCACGGCCACGTCGCTGTCCGCCAAGGAGGGCGACCCACCTCTCACCACAGGGTCCCTCCTCTGTCCGGTTGGTAGGCGCCTGGAGCCAGTGTTCGCCCCCAACGCCCTCTGGACCCTCCGTTCGGCTTCAGGTGCACCGTGGGTTACCGCTCCAGTGGGGCGTGTTCGGCTCGGACGGGGGGGCTCCCCTGTACTGGTCAAGCGCTATCGCCCCACAAGGTCCCCACTAGGCGCGGGTCCCAGCGAAGTCAGGTCAGCTCGGGACCCCGCCGTGGGACTCCCGCAGTCGGGCCGGCGTATGCACTCCTGGTCGTGTCAGCTCTCCAGGGCAGCAGAGGCGCGGTACGGTCGCCACACCGCCCAGGCCGCAGCGGCGCTCCCCAGGTCCTCTCCGGCCCCCCTGAGCTCTCTCAGCGCCCGCCAGCGAAGGCCGGGCACTTCAGTTCGGCCCCAAGGACGGGGGTAGGGTTGTTACCCTCCCGGGCCACCCGGAATCACTCCTCGGGCACACGCCGCGGGCGTCGGGCAAGTGGCCTCAAGGTCTCGGGGCTGGGGATGCACTCACCCAGGGGGGCGCCATCCGCGCCGGAGCAGCAGTCGTGGGCCTCCGCGCCGGTCAGGAGCGCTCGTTCACATCGGGGGTGGTAGGCCTCAGTGGCGCCGGGGTCTCGATTTTGGCCTCCCGGGCAGCGAGGAGTCGCCCCAGGACCAGGGGGGCGCTTAACTCGGCTCCTCAGTGGCTCCTCCCCCGGTCGCAGAGGGCACCGGGGCCTGTCGTCGGGCGGTCTCCTCCGCTCTTCCCTGGGCCGCTCGTCGGCGCTCTTAGTCAGGTTTCGGGGTCGCGCTGGAGGTCTCGGGATTACGGGGCCGCCGCCATCTTGCATCCCAGGGCCGCCAGACGTTCGCAGGGCAGCACGTCACTCTTGGTGCCAGAAACGGCTCATCTGCAGCACCGGAGCAGGCAGCAGTGTATCGCCGAGGTCACCCGAGTTTCCACGGAGTTCTCGAGCTTCAAAACAGGATGATTTTGCGGATTACGGGCGGTGGGTTCGGGAGCCTCGTTAGGCTGCCACCATCTTCGCTGGCTGCTAGCCACCGGTTCTCACTTACCTCATGTGCGATCCTTTGGAGCACTCCTGCATAATTACCCCTTTCGACTGCTCACCATCAAAACAGTCTTCTCAGTGGCAATTACATCTGCCAGGAGGGTGAGCGAGAGCAGGCTTTATCGTTCAAGCCCCCCTTTCTGAATAAATTCCCTGACTCTTAGCTCTGTGTGCACCTCAGACTCCCCACTGTGAGCTCTCAGCTCTGTATGCACCTCAGACTCCGCACTGAGCTCTCAGCTCTGTGTGCACCTCAGACTCCCCACAGTGAGCTCTCAGCTCTGTATGCACCTCAGACTCCGCACTGAGCTTTCAGCTCTGTGTGCACCTCAGACTCCCCACTGTGAGCTCTCAGTTCTGTATGCACCTCAGACTCTGCACTGTGAGCTCTCAGCTCTGTGTACACCTCAGACTCTGCACTGTGGGCTCTCAGCTCTGTATGCACCTCAGACTCCGTACTGTGAGCTCTCAGCTCTGTATGCACCTCAGACTCCGCACTGTGAGCTCTCAGTTCGGTATGCACCTCAGACTCCGCACTGAGCTCTCAGCTCTGTGTGCACCTCAGACTCCCCACAGTGAGCTCTCAGCTCTGTATGCACCTCAGACTCCGCACTGAGCTCTCAGCTCTGTGTGCACCTCAGACTACCCACTGTGAGCTCTCAGCTCTATGTGCACCTCAGACTCCGCACTGTGAGCTCTCAGTTCGGTATGCACCTCAGACTCCGCACTGAGCTCTCAGCTCTGTATGCACCTCAGACTCCGCACTGTGGGCTTTCAGCTCTGTATGCACCTCAGACTCCGTACTGTGAGCTCTCACCTCTGTATACACCTCAGACTCTGCACTGTGAGCTCTCAGCTCTGTGTGCACCTCAGACTCCCCACTGTATGCTATCAGCTCTGTATGCACCTCAGACTCCGCACTGTGAGCTCTCAGCTCTGTATGCACCTCAGACTCCGCACTGTGGGCTCTCAGCTCTGTATGCACCTCAGGCTCCGTACTGTGAGCTCTCAGCTCTGTATGCACCTCAGACTCCCCTCTGTGAGCTCTCAGCTCTGTATGCACCTCAGACTCCGCACTGAGCTCTCAGCTCTGTGTGCACCTCAGACTCCCCACTGTGAGCTCTCAGCTCTGTGTGCACCTCAGACTCCCCTCTGTGAGCTCTCAGTTCTGTATGCACCTCAGACTCCGTACTGTGAGCTCTCAGCTCTGTATGCACCTCAGACTCCGCACTGTGAGCTCTCAGCTCTGTGTGCACCTCAGACTCCCCTCTGTGAGCTCTCAGTTCTGTATGCACCTCAGACTCCGCACTGTGAGCTCTCAGTTCGGTATGCACCTCAGACTCCCCACTGTGAGCTCTCAGCTCTGTATGCACCTCAGACTCCGCACTGAGCTCTCAGCTCTGTGTGCACCTCAGACTCCCCACTGTGAGCTCTCAGTTCTGTATGCACCTCAGACTCCCCACAGTGAGCTCTCAGCTGTGTATGCACCTCAGACTCTGCACTGTGAGTTCTCAGTTCGGTGTGCACCTCAGACTCCCCACAGTGAGCTCTCAGCTCTGTATGCACCTCAGACTCCGTACTGTGAGCTCTCAGCTCTGTATGCACCTCAGACTCCGCACTGTGGGCTCTCAGCTCTGTATGCACCTCAGACTCCGTACTGTGAGCTCTCAGCTCTGTATGCACCTCAGACTCCGCACTGTGAGCTCTCAGTTCGGTATGCACCTCAGACTCCGCACTGAGCTCTCAGCTCTGTATGCACCTCAGACTCCGCACTGTGGGCTTTCAGCTCTGTATGCACCTCAGACTCCGTACTGTGAGCTCTCACCTCTGTATACACCTCAGACTCTGCACTGTGAGCTCTCAGCTCTGTGTGCACCTCAGACTCCCCACTGTATGCTATCAGCTCTGTATGCACCTCAGACTCCGCACTGTGAGCTCTCAGCTCTGTATGCACCTCAGACTCCGCACTGTGGGCTCTCAGCTCTGTATGCACCTCAGACTCCGTACTGTGAGCTCTCAGCTCTGTATGCACCTCAGGCTCCGTACTGTGAGCTCTCAGCTCTGTATGCACCTCAGACTCCCCTCTGTGAGCTCTCAGCTCTGTATGCACCTCAGACTCCGTACTGTGAGCTCTCAGCTCTGTATGCACCTCAGACTCCGCACTGTGAGCTCTCAGTTCGGTATGCACCTCAGACTCCGCACTGAGCTCTCAGCTCTGTATGCACCTCAGACTCCGCACTGTGGGCTTTCAGCTCTGTATGCACCTCAGACTCCGTACTGTGAGCTCTCACCTCTGTATACACCTCAGACTCTGCACTGTGAGCTCTCAGCTCTGTGTGCACCTCAGACTCCCCACTGTATGCTATCAGCTCTGTATGCACCTCAGACTCCGCACTGTGAGCTCTCAGCTCTGTATGCACCTCAGACTCCGCACTGTGGGCTCTCAGCTCTGTATGCACCTCAGACTCCGTACTGTGAGCTCTCAGCTCTGTATGCACCTCAGGCTCCGTACTGTGAGCTCTCAGCTCTGTATGCACCTCAGACTCCCCTCTGTGAGCTCTCAGCTCTGTATGCACCTCAGACTCCGCACTGAGCTCTCAGCTCTGTGTGCACCTCAGACTCCCCACTGTGAGCTCTCAGCTCTGTGTGCACCTCAGACTCCCCTCTGTGAGCTCTCAGTTCTGTATGCACCTCAGACTCCGTACTGTGAGCTCTCAGCTCTGTATGCACCTCAGACTCCGCACTGTGAGCTCTCAGCTCTGTGTGCACCTCAGACTCCCCTCTGTGAGCTCTCAGTTCTGTATGCACCTCAGACTCCGCACTGTGAGCTCTCAGTTCGGTATGCACCTCAGACTCCCCACTGTGAGCTCTCAGCTCTGTATGCACCTCAGACTCCGCACTGAGCTCTCAGCTCTGTGTGCACCTCAGACTCCCCACTGTGAGCTCTCAGTTCTGTATGCACCTCAGACTCCCCACAGTGAGCTCTCAGCTGTGTATGCACCTCAGACTCCGCACTGTGAGCTCTCAGTTCGGTGTGCACCTCAGACTCCCCACAGTGAGCTCTCAGCTCTGTATGCACCTCAGACTCCGTACTGTGAGCTCTCAGCTCTGTATGCACCTCAGACTCCGCACTGTGGGCTCTCAGCTCTGTATGCACCTCAGACTCCGTACTGTGAGCTCTCAGCTCTGTATGCACCTCAGACTCCGCACTGTGAGCTCTCAGTTCGGTATGCACCTCAGACTCCGCACTGAGCTCTCAGCTCTGTATGCACCTCAGACTCCGCACTGTGGGCTTTCAGCTCTGTATGCACCTCAGACTCCGTACTGTGAGCTCTCACCTCTGTATACACCTCAGACTCCGCACTGTGAGCTCTCAGTTCGGTGTGCACCTCAGACTCCCCACAGTGAGCTCTCAGCTCTGTGTGCACCTCAGACTCCCCACAGTGAGCTCTCAGCTCTGTATGCACCTCAGACTCCGCACTGAGCTCTCAGCTCTGTGTGCACCTCAGACTCCCCACTGTGAGCTCTCAGCTCTGTATGCACCTCAGACTCCGCACTGAGCTCTCAGCTCTGTGTGCACCTCAGACTCCCCACAGTGAGCTCTCAGCTCTGTATGCACCTCAGACTCCGCACTGAGCTCTCAGCTCTGTGTGCACCTCAGACTCCCCACTGTGAGCTCTCAGTTCTGTATGCACCTCAGACTCTGCACTGTGAGCTCTCAGCTCTGTGTACACCTCAGACTCCGCACTGTGGGCTCTCAGCTCTGTATGCACCTCAGACTCCGTACTGTGAGCTCTCAGCTCTGTATGCACCTCAGACTCCGCACTGTGAGCTCTCAGTTCGGTATGCACCTCAGACTCCCCACAGTGAGCTCTCAGCTCTGTATGCACCTCAGACTCCCCACTGTGAGCTCTCAGCTCTGTGTGCACCTCAGACTCCCCTCTGTGAGCTCTCAGTTCTGTATGCACCTCAGACTCCGTACTGTGAGCTCTCAGCTCTGTATGCACCTCAGACTCCGCACTGTGAGCTCTCAGCTCTGTATGCACCTCAGACTCCCCACAGTGAGCTCTCAGCTCTGTATGCACCTCAGACTCCGCACTGAGCTCTCAGCTCTGTGTGCACCTCAGACTCCCCACTGTGAGCTCTCAGCTCTGTGTGCACCTCAGACTCCCCTCTGTGAGCTCTCAGTTCTGTATGCACCTCAGACTCCGTACTGTGAGCTCTCAGCTCTGTATGCACCTCAGACTCCGCACTTTGAGCTCTCAGCTCTGTGTGCACCTCAGACTCCCCTCTGTGAGCTCTCAGTTCTGTATGCACCTCAGACTCCGCACTGTGAGCTCTCAGTTCGGTATGCACCTCAGACTCCCCACTGTGAGTTCTCAGCTCTGTATGCACCTCAGACTCCGCACTGAGCTCTCAGCTCTGTGTGCACCTCAGACTCCCCACTGTGAGCTCTCAGTTCTGTATGCACCTCAGACTCCCCACAGTGAGCTCTCAGCTGTGTATGCACCTCAGACTCCGCACTGTGAGCTCTCAGTTCGGTGTGCACCTCAGACTCCCCACAGTGAGCTCTCAGCTCTGTATGCACCTCAGACTCCCCACTGTGAGCTCTCAGCTCTGTGTGCACCTCAGACTCCCCTCTGTGAGCTCTCAGTTCTGTATGCACCTCAGACTCCCCACTGTGAGCTCTCAGCTCTGTATGCACCTCAGACTCCGCACTGAGCTCTCAGCTCTGTGTGCACCTCAGACTCCCCACAGTGAGCTCTCAGCTCTGTATGCACCTCAGACTCCGCACTGAGCTCTCAGCTCTGTGTGCACCTCAGACTACCCACTGTGAGCTCTCAGCTCTGTGTGCACCTCAGACTCCCCACAGTGAGCGCTCAGCTCTGTATGCACCTCAGACTCCCCACTGTGAGCTCTCAGCTCTGTGTGCACCTCAGACTCCCCTCTGTGAGCTCTCAGTTCTGTATGCACCTCAGACTCCGTACTGTGAGCTCTCAGCTCTGTATGCACCTCAGACTCCGCACTGTGAGCTCTCAGCTGTGTATGCACCTCAGACTCCCCACAGTGAGCTCTCAGCTCTGTATGCACCTCAGACTCCGCACTGAGCTCTCAGCTCTGTGTGCACCTCAGACTCCCCACTGTGAGCTCTCAGCTCTGTGTGCACCTCAGACTCCCCTCTGTGAGCTCTCAGTTCTGTATGCACCTCAGACTCCGTACTGTGAGCTCTCAGCTCTGTATGCACCTCAGACTCCGCACTGTGAGCTCTCAGCTCTGTGTGCACCTCAGACTCCCCTCTGTGAGCTCTCAGTTCTGTATGCACCTCAGACTCCCCACTGTGAGCTCTCAGCTCTGTATGCACCTCAGACTCCGCACTGAGCTCTCAGCTCTGTGTGCACCTCAGACTCCCCACTGTGAGCTCTCAGTTCTGTATGCACCTCAGACTCCCCACAGTGAGCTCTCAGCTGTGTATGCACCTCAGACTCCGCACTGTGAGCTCTCAGTTCGGTGTGCACCTCAGACTCCCCACAGTGAGCTCTCAGCTCTGTATGCACCTCAGACTCCCCACTGTGAGCTCTCAGCTCTGTATGCACCTCAGACTCCGCACTGAGCTCTCAGCTCTGTGTGCACCTCAGACTCCCCACTGTGAGCTCTCAGCTCTGTGTGCACCTCAGATTCCGCACTGTGAGCTCTCAGTTCGGTATGCACCTCAGACTCCCCACTGTGAGCTCTCAGCTCTGTATGCACCTCAGACTCCGCACTGAGCTCTCAGCTCTGTGTGCACCTCAGACTCCCCACTGTGAGCTCTCAGCTCTGTATGCACCTCAAACTCCGCACTGAGCTCTCAGCTCTGTGTGCAGCTCAGACTCCCCACAGTGAGCTCTCAGCTCTGTATGCACCTCAGACTCCGCACTGTGAGCTCTCAGTTCGGTATGCACCTCAGACTCCGCACTGTGAGCTCTCAGCTCTGTGTGCACCTCAGACTCTGCACTGTGAGCTCTCAGCTCTGTGTGCACCTCAGACTCCCCACTGTGAGCTCTCAGCTCTGTATGCACCTCAAACTCCGCACTGAGCTCTCAGCTCTGTGTGCACCTCAGACTCCGTACTGTGAGCTCTCAGCTCTGTATGCACCTCAGACTCCGCACTGTGAGCTCTCAGTTCGGTATGCACCTCAGACTCCGCACTGAGCTCTCAGCTCTGTATGCACCTCAGACTCCGCACTGTGGGCTTTCAGCTCTGTATGCACCTCAGACTCCGTACTGTGAGCTCTCACCTCTGTATACACCTCAGACTCTGCACTGTGAGCTCTCAGCTCTGTGTGCACCTCAGACTCCCCACTGTATGCTATCAGCTCTGTATGCACCTCAGACTCCGCACTGTGAGCTCTCAGCTCTGTATGCACCTCAGACTCCGCACTGTGGGCTCTCAGCTCTGTATGCACCTCAGACTCCGTACTGTGAGCTCTCAGCTCTGTATGCACCTCAGACTCCGCACTGTGAGCTCTCAGTTCGGTGTGCACCTCAGACTCCCCACAGTGAGCTCTCAGCTCTGTGTGCACCTCAGACTCCCCACAGTGAGCTCTCAGCTCTGTATGCACCTCAGACTCCGCACTGAGCTCTCAGCTCTGTGTGCACCTCAGACTCCCCACTGTGAGCTCTCAGCTCTGTATGCACCTCAGACTCCGCACTGAGCTCTCAGCTCTGTGTGCACCTCAGACTCCCCACAGTGAGCTCTCAGCTCTGTATGCACCTCAGACTCCGCACTGAGCTCTCAGCTCTGTGTGCACCTCAGACTCCCCACTGTGAGCTCTCAGTTCTGTATGCACCTCAGACTCTGCACTGTGAGCTCTCAGCTCTGTGTACACCTCAGACTCCGCACTGTGGGCTCTCAGCTCTGTATGCACCTCAGACTCCGTACTGTGAGCTCTCAGCTCTGTATGCACCTCAGACTCCGCACTGTGAGCTCTCAGTTCGGTATGCACCTCAGACTCCCCACAGTGAGCTCTCAGCTCTGTATGCACCTCAGACTCCCCACTGTGAGCTCTCAGCTCTGTGTGCACCTCAGACTCCCCTCTGTGAGCTCTCAGTTCTGTATGCACCTCAGACTCCGTACTGTGAGCTCTCAGCTCTGTATGCACCTCAGACTCCGCACTGTGAGCTCTCAGCTCTGTATGCACCTCAGACTCCCCACAGTGAGCTCTCAGCTCTGTATGCACCTCAGACTCCGCACTGAGCTCTCAGCTCTGTGTGCACCTCAGACTCCCCACTGTGAGCTCTCAGCTCTGTGTGCACCTCAGACTCCCCACTGTGAGCTCTCAGCTCTGTGTGCACCTCAGACTCCGTACTGTGAGCTCTCAGCTCTGTATGCACCTCAGACTCCGCACTGTGAGCTCTCAGCTCTGTGTGCACCTCAGACTCCCCTCTGTGAGCTCTCAGTTCTGTATGCACCTCAGACTCCGCACTGTGAGCTCTCAGTTCGGTATGCACCTCAGACTCCCCACTGTGAGTTCTCAGCTCTGTATGCACCTCAGACTCCGCACTGAGCTCTCAGCTCTGTGTGCACCTCAGACTCCCCACTGTGAGCTCTCAGTTCTGTATGCACCTCAGACTCCCCACAGTGAGCTCTCAGCTGTGTATGCACCTCAGACTCCGCACTGTGAGCTCTCAGTTCGGTGTGCACCTCAGACTCCCCACAGTGAGCTCTCAGCTCTGTATGCACCTCAGACTCCCCACTGTGAGCTCTCAGCTCTGTGTGCACCTCAGACTCCCCTCTGTGAGCTCTCAGTTCTGTATGCACCTCAGACTCCCCACTGTGAGCTCTCAGCTCTGTATGCACCTCAGACTCCGCACTGAGCTCTCAGCTCTGTGTGCACCTCAGACTCCCCACAGTGAGCTCTCAGCTCTGTATGCACCTCAGACTCCGCACTGAGCTCTCAGCTCTGTGTGCACCTCAGACTACCCACTGTGAGCTCTCAGCTCTGTGTGCACCTCAGACTCCCCACAGTGAGCGCTCAGCTCTGTATGCACCTCAGACTCCCCACTGTGAGCTCTCAGCTCTGTGTGCACCTCAGACTCCCCTCTGTGAGCTCTCAGTTCTGTATGCACCTCAGACTCCGTACTGTGAGCTCTCAGCTCTGTATGCACCTCAGACTCCGCACTGTGAGCTCTCAGCTGTGTATGCACCTCAGACTCCCCACAGTGAGCTCTCAGCTCTGTATGCACCTCAGACTCCGCACTGAGCTCTCAGCTCTGTGTGCACCTCAGACTCCCCACTGTGAGCTCTCAGCTCTGTGTGCACCTCAGACTCCCCTCTGTGAGCTCTCAGTTCTGTATGCACCTCAGACTCCGTACTGGGAGCTCTCAGCTCTGTATGCACCTCAGACTCCGCACTGTGAGCTCTCAGCTCTGTGTGCACCTCAGACTCCCCTCTGTGAGCTCTCAGTTCTGTATGCACCTCAGACTCCCCACTGTGAGCTCTCAGCTCTGTATGCACCTCAGACTCCGCACTGAGCTCTCAGCTCTGTGTGCACCTCAGACTCCCCACTGTGAGCTCTCAGTTCTGTATGCACCTCAGACTCCCCACAGTGAGCTCTCAGCTGTGTATGCACCTCAGACTCCGCACTGTGAGCTCTCAGTTCGGTGTGCACCTCAGACTCCCCACAGTGAGCTCTCAGCTCTGTATGCACCTCAGACTCCCCACTGTGAGCTCTCAGCTCTGTATGCACCTCAGACTCCCCACTGAGCTCTCAGCTCTGTGTGCACCTCAGACTCCCCACTGTGAGCTCTCAGCTCTGTGTGCACCTCAGATTCCGCACTGTGAGCTCTCAGTTCGGTATGCACCTCAGACTCCCCACTGTGAGCTCTCAGCTCTGTATGCACCTCAGACTCCGCACTGAGCTCTCAGCTCTGTGTGCACCTCAGACTCCCCACTGTGAGCTCTCAGCTCTGTATGCACCTCAAACTCCGCACTGAGCTCTCAGCTCTGTGTGCAGCTCAGACTCCCCACAGTGAGCTCTCAGCTCTGTATGCACCTCAGACTCCGCACTGTGAGCTCTCAGTTCGGTATGCACCTCAGACTCCGCACTGTGAGCTCTCAGCTCTGTGTGCACCTCAGACTCCGCACTGTGAGCTCTCAGCTCTGTGTGAACCTCAGACTCCCCACTGTGAGCTCTCAGCTCTGTATGCACCTCAAACTCCGCACTGAGCTCTCAGCTCTGTGTGCACCTCAGACTCCGTACTGTGAGCTCTCAG
Organism: Lissotriton helveticus; assembly: GCF_964261635.1. Classification (NCBI taxonomy): domain Eukaryota; kingdom Metazoa; phylum Chordata; class Amphibia; order Caudata; family Salamandridae; genus Lissotriton; species Lissotriton helveticus. Next base: position 388,869,745 of record NC_136061.1, read on the forward strand.
CTCTGTATGCACCTCAGACTCCGCACTGTGAGCTCTCAGTTCGGTATGCACCTCAGACTCCGCACTGTGAGCTCTCAGCTCTGTATGCACCTCAGACTCCCCACAGTGAGCTCTCTGCTCTGTATGCACCTCAGACTCCCCACAGTGAGCTCTCAGCTCTGAATGCACCTCAGACTCCGCACTGTGAGCTCTCACCTCTGTATGCACCTCAGACTCCCCACTGTGAGCTCTCAGTTCTGTATGCACCTCAGACTCCCCACAGTGAGCTCTCAGCTCTGTATGCACCTCATACTCCCCACTGTGAGCTCTCAGTTCTGTATGCACCTCAGACTCCGCACTGAGCTCTCAGCTCTGTGTGCACCTCAGACTCCCCACTGTGAGCTCTCAGCTCTGTGTGCACCTCAGACTCCCCTCTGTGAGCTCTCAGTTCTGTATGCACCTCAGACTCCGTACTGTGAGCTCTCAGCTCTGTATGCACCTCAGACTCCGCACTGTGAGCTCTCAGCTCTGTGTGCACCTCAGACTCCCCACTGTGAGCTCTCAGTTCTGTATGCACCTCAGACTCCCCACAGTGAGCTCTCAGCTGTGTATGCACCTCAGACTCCGCACTGTGAGCTCTCAGTTCGGTGTGCACCTCAGACTCCCCACAGTGAACTCTCAGCTCTGTATGCACCTCAGACTCCCCACTGTGAGCTCTCAGCTCTGTATGCACCTCAGACTCCGCACTGAGCTCTCAGCTCTGTGTGCACCTCAGACTCCGTACTGTGAGCTCTCAGCTCTGTATGCACCTCAGACTCCGCACTGTGAGCTCTCAGTTCGGTATGCACCTCAGACTCCGCACTGAGCTCTCAGCTCTGTGTGCACCTCAGACTCCCCACTGTGAGCTCTCAGCTCTGTGTGCACCTCAGACTCCCCTCTGTGAGCTCTCAGTTCTGTATGCACCTCAGACTCCGTACTGTGAGCTCTCAGCTCTGTATGCACCTCAGACTCCGCACTGTGAGCTCTCAGCTCTGTGTGCACCTCAGACTCCCCTCTGTGAGCTCTCAGTTCTGTATGCACCTCAGACTCCGCACTGAGCTCTCAGCTCTGTGTGCACCTCAGACTCCCCACTGTGAGCTCTCAGCTCTGTGTGCACCTCAGACTCCCCTCTGTGAGCTCTCAGTTCTGTATGCACCTCAGACTCCGTACTGTGAGCTCTCAGCTCTGTATGCACCTCAGACTCCGCACTGTGAGCTCTCAGCTCTGTGTGCACCTCAGACTCCCCTCTGTGAGCTCTCAGTTCTGTATGCACCTCAGACTCCGCACTGTGAGCTCTCAGTTCGGTATGCACCTCAGACTCCCCACTGTGAGTTCTCAGCTCTGTATGCACCTCAGACTCCGCACTGAGCTCTCAGCTCTGTGTGCACCTCAGACTCCCCACTGTGAGCTCTCAGTTCTGTATGCACCTCAGACTCCCCACAGTGAGCTCTCAGCTGTGTATGCACCTCAGACTCCGCACTGTGAGCTCTCAGTTCGGTGTGCACCTCAGACTCCCCACAGTGAGCTCTCAGCTCTGTATGCACCTCAGACTCCCCACTGTGAGCTCTCAGCTCTGTGTGCACCTCAGACTCCCCTCTGTGAGCTCTCAGTTCTGTATGCACCTCACACTCCGCACTGTGAGCTCTCAGTTCGGTATGCACCTCAGACTCCCCACTGTGAGCTCTCAGCTCTGTATGCACCTCAGACTCCGCACTGAGCTCTCAGCTCTGTGTGCACCTCAGACTCCCCACAGTGAGCTCTCAGCTCTGTATGCACCTCAGACTCCGCACTGAGCTCTCAGCTCTGTGTGCACCTCAGACTACCCACTGTGAGCTCTCAGCTCTGTGTGCACCTCAGACTCCCCACAGTTAGCGCTCAGCTCTGTATGCACCTCAGACTCCCCACTGTGAGCTCTCAGCTCTGTGTGCACCTCAGACTCCCCTCTGTGAGCTCTCAGTTCTGTATGCACCTCAGACTCCGTACTGTGAGCTCTCAGCTCTGTATGCACCTCAGACTCCGCACTGTGAGCTCTCAGCTGTGTATGCACCTCAGACTCCCCACAGTGAGCTCTCAGCTCTGTATGCACCTCAGACTCCGCACTGAGCTCTCAGCTCTGTGTGCACCTCAGACTCCCCACTGTGAGCTCTCAGCTCTGTGTGCACCTCAGACTCCCCTCTGTGAGCTCTCAGTTCTGTATGCACCTCAGACTCCGTACTGTGAGCTCTCAGCTCTGTATGCACCTCAGACTCCGCACTGTGAGCTCTCAGCTCTGTGTGCACCTCAGACTCCCCTCTGTGAGCTCTCAGTTCTGTATGCACCTCAGACTCCCCACTGTGAGCTCTCAGCTCTGTATGCACCTCAGACTCCGCACTGAGCTCTCAGCTCTGTGTGCACCTCAGACTCCCCACTGTGAGCTCTCAGTTCTGTATGCACCTCAGACTCCCCACAGTGAGCTCTCAGCTGTGTATGCACCTCAGACTCCGCACTGTGAGCTCTCAGTTCGGTGTGCACCTCAGACTCCCCACAGTGAGCTCTCAGCTCTGTATGCACCTCAGACTCCCCACTGTGAGCTCTCAGCTCTGTATGCACCTCAGACTCCGCACTGAGCTCTCAGCTCTGTGTGCACCTCAGACTCCCCACTGTGAGCTCTCAGCTCTGTGTGCACCTCAGATTCCGCACTGTGAGCTCTCAGTTCGGTATGCACCTCAGACTCCCCACTGTGAGCTCTCAGCTCTGTATGCACCTCAGACTCCGCACTGAGCTCTCAGCTCTGTGTGCACCTCAGACTCCCCACTGTGAGCTCTCAGCTCTGTATGCACCTCAAACTCCGCACTGAGCTCTCAGCTCTGTGTGCACCTCAGACTCCCCACAGTGAGCTCTCAGCTCTGTATGCACCTCAGACTCCGCACTGTGAGCTCTGTTCGGTATGCACCTCAGACTCCGCACTGTGAGCTCTCAGCTCTGTGTGCACCTCAGACTCCGCACTGTGAGCTCTCAGCTCTGTGTGCACCTCAGACTCCCCACTGTGAGCTCTCAGCTCTGTATGCACCTCAAACTCCGCACTGAGCTCTCAGCTCTGTGTGCACCTCAGACTCCGTACTGTGAGCTCTCAGCTCTGTATGCACCTCAGACTCCGCACTGTGAGCTCTCAGTTCAGTATGCACCTCAGACTCCGCACTGTGAGCTCTCAGCTCTGTATGCACCTCAGACTCCCCACAGTGAGCTCTCTGCTCTGTATGCACCTCAGACTCCCCACAGTGAGCTCTCAGCTGTGTATGCACCTCAGACTCCGCACTGTGAGCTCTCAGTTCGGTATGCACCTCAGACTCCGCACTGTGAGCTCTCAGCTCTGTGTGCACCTCAAACTCCGCACTGAGCTCTCAGCTCTGTGTGCACCTCAGACTCCGTACTGTGAGCTCTCAGCTCTGTATGCACCTCAGACTCCGCACTGTGAGCTCTCAGTTCGGTATGCACCTCAGCCTCCGCACTGTGAGCTCTCAGCTCTGTATGCACCTCAGACTCCCCACAGTGAGCTCTCAGCTCTGTATGCACCTCAGACTCCCCACAGTGAGCTCTCAGCTCTGTATGCACCTCAGACTCCGCACTGTGAGCTCTCAGCTCTGTATGCACCTCAGACTCCCCACGGTGAGCTCTCAGCTCTGTGTGCACCTCAGACTCCGCACTGTGAGCTCTCAGCTCTGTATGCACCTCAGACTCCCCACAGTGAGCTCTCAGCTCTGTGTGCACCTCAGACTCCCCACAGTGAGCTCTCAGCTCAGTATGCACCTCAGACTCCGCACTGTGAGCTCTCAGCTCTGTATGCACCTCAGACTCCCCACAGTGAGCTCTCAGCTCTGTGTGCACCTCAGACTCCGCACTGTGAGCTCTCAGCTCTGTATGCACCTCAGACTCCGTACTGTGAGCTCTCAGCTCTGTATGCACCTCAGACTCCGCACTGTGAGCTCTCAGCTCTGTATGCACCTCAGACTCCGCACTGAGCTCTCAGCTCTGTGTGCACCTCAGACTCCCCTCTGTGAGCTCTCAGTTCTGTATGCACCTCAGACTCCCCTCTGTGAGCTCTCACTTCTGTATGCACCTCAGACTCCGTACTGTGAGCTCTCAGCTCTGTATGCACCTCAGACTCCGCACTGTGAGCTCTCAGCTCTGTGTGCACCTCAGACTCCCCACTGTGAGCTCTCAGTTCTGTATGCACCTCAGACTCCCCACAGTGAGCTCTCAGCTGTGTATGCACCTCAGACTCCGCACTGTGAGCTCTCAGTTCGGTGTGCACCTCAGACTCCCCACAGTGAACTCTCAGCTCTGTATGCACCTCAGACTCCCCACTGTGAGCTCTCAGCTCTGTATGCACCTCAGACTCCGCACTGAGCTCTCAGCTCTGTGTGCACCTCAGACTCCGTACTGTGAGCTCTCAGCTCTGTATGCACCTCAGACTCCGCACTGTGAGCTCTCAGTTCGGTATGCACCTCAGACTCCGCACTGAGCTCTCAGCTCTGTGTGCACCTCAGACTCCCCACTGTGAGCTCTCAGCTCTGTGTGCACCTCAGACTCCCCTCTGTGAGCTCTCAGTTCTGTATGCACCTCAGACTCCGTACTGTGAGCTCTCAGCTCTGTATGCACCTCAGACTCCGCACTGTGAGCTCTCAGCTCTGTGTGCACCTCAGACTCCCCTCTGTGAGCTCTCAGTTCTGTATGCACCTCAGACTCCGTACTGTGAGCTCTCAGCTCTGTATGCACCTCAGACTCCGTACTGTGAGCTCTCAGCTCTGTATGCACCTCAGACTCCGCACTGTGAGCTCTCAGTTCGGTGTGCACCTCAGACTCCCCACAGTGAGCTCTCAGCTCTGTATGCACCTCAGACTCCGCACTGTGAGCTCTCAGTTCGGTATGCACCTCAGACTCCCCACTGTGAGCTCTCAGCTCTGTATGCACCTCAGACTCCGCACTGAGCTCTCAGCTCTGTATGCACCTCAGACTCCGCACTGTGAGCTCTCAGTTCGGTATGCACCTCAGACTCCCCACTGTGAGCTCTCAGCTCTGTATGCACCTCAGACTCCGCACTGAGCTCTCAGCTCTGTGTGCACCTCAGACTCCCCACTGTGAGCTCTCAGCTCTGTATGCACCTCAAGCTCCGCACTGAGCTCTCAGCTCTGTGTGCACCTCAGACTCCCCACAGTGAGCTCTCAGCTCTATATGCACCTCAGACTCCGCACTGTGAGCTCTCAGTTCGGTATGCACCTCAGACTCCGCACTGTGAGCTCTCAGCTCTGTGTGCACCTCAAACTCCGCACTGAGCTCTCAGCTCTGTGTGCACCTCAGACTCCGTACTGTGAGCTCTCAGCTCTGTATGCACCTCAGACTCCGCACTGTGAGCTCTCAGTTCGGTATGCACCTCAGCCTCCGCACTGTGAGCTCTCAGCTCTGTATGCACCTCAGACTCCCCACAGTGAGCTCTCAGCTCTGTATGCACCTCAGACTCCCCACAGTGAGCTCTCAGCTCTGTATGCACCTCAGACTCCGCACTGTGAGCTCTCAGCTCTGTATGCACCTCAGACTCCCCACAGTGAGCTCTCAGCTCTGTGTGCACCTCAGACTCCGCACTGTGAGCTCTCAGCTCTGTATGCACCTCAGACTCCCCACAGTGAGCTCTCAGCTCTGTGTGCACCTCAGACTCCCCACAGTGAGCTCTCAGCTCAGTATGCACCTCAGACTCCGCACTGTGAGCTCTCAGCTCTGTATGCACCTCAGACTCCCCACAGTGAGCTCTCAGCTCTGTGTGCACCTCAGACTCCGCACTGTGAGCTCTCAGCTCTGTATGCACCTCAGACTCCGTACTGTGAGCTCTCAGCTCTGTATGCACCTCAGACTCCGCACTGTGAGCTCTCAGCTCTGTATGCACCTCAGACTCCGCACTGAGCTCTCAGCTCTGTGTGCACCTCAGACTCCCCTCTGTGAGCTCTCACTTCTGTATGCACCTCAGACTCCCCTCTGTGAGCTCTCACTTCTGTATGCACCTCAGACTCCGCACTGTGAGCTCTCAGCTCTATATGCACCTCAGACTCCCCACAGTGAGCTCTCAGCTCTGTATGCACCTCAGACTCCCCACAGTGAGCTCTCAGCTCTGTATGCACCTCAGACTCCGCACTGTGAGCTCTCAGCTCTGTATGCACCTCAGACTCCGCACTGTGAGCTCTCAGCTCTGTATGCACCTCAGACTCCCCACAGTGAGCTCTCAGCTCTGTGTGCACCTCAGACTCCGCACTGTGAGCTCTCAGCTCTGTATGCACCTCAGACTCCCCACAGTGAGCTCTCAGCTCTGTGTGCACCTCAGACTCCGCACTGTGAGCTCTCAGCTCTGTATGCACCTCAGACTCCGTACTGTGAGCTCTCAGCTCTGTATGCACCTCAGACTCCGCACTGTGAGCTCTCAGCTCTGTATGCACCTCAGACTCCGCACTGAGCTCTCAGCTCTGTATGCACCTCAGACTCCCCACTGTGAGCTCTCAGTTCGGTATGCACCTCAGACTCCCCTCTGTGAGCTCTCACTTCTGTATGCACCTCAGACTCCGCACTGTGAGCTCTCAGCTCTATATGCACCTCAGACTCCCCACAGTGAGCTCTCAGCTCTGTATGCACCTCAGACTCCCCACAGTGAGCTCTCAGCTCTGTATGCACCTCAGACTCCGCACTGTGAGCTCTCAGCTCTGTATGCACCTCAGACTCCGCACTGTGAGCTCTCAGCTCTGTATGCACCTCAGACTCCCCACAGTGAGCTCTCAGCTCTGTGTGCACCTCAGACTCCCCTCTGTGAGCTCTCAGTTCTGTATGCACCTCAGACTCCGCATTGTGAGCTCTCAGCTCTGTATGCACCTCAGACTCCCCACAGTGAGCTCTCAGCTCTGTATGCACCTCAGACTCCCCACAGTGAGCTCTCAGCTCTGTGTGCACCTCAGACTCCGCACTGTGAGCTCTCAGCTCTGTATGTACCTCAGACTCCCCACAGTGAGCTCTCAGCTCTGTGTGCACCTCAGACTCCGCACTGTGAGCTCTCAGCTCTGTGTGCACCTCAGACTCCCCTCTGTGAGCTCTCAGCTCTGTATGCACCTCATACTCCCCAGAGTGAGCTCTCAGCTCTGTATGCACCTCAGACTCCCCACAGTGAGCTCTCAGCTCTGTATGCACCTCAGACTCCCCACAGTGAGCTCTCAGCTCTGTATGCACCTCAGACTCCGCACTGTGAGCTCTCAGCTCTGTATGTACCTCAGACTCCCCACAGTGAGCTCTCAGCTCTGTGTGCACCTCAGACTCCGCACTGTGAGCTCTCAGCTCTGTGTGCACCTCAGACTCCCCTCTGTGAGCTCTCAGCTCTGTGTGCACCTCAGACTCCCCTCTGTGAGCTCTCAGTTCTGTATGCACCTCAGAACTTACGTTGTGCTCTCCGCTCTGTGTGCACCTCACACTGCTCATTCCACGCTGCCCGCTCCGTATGTGCAACTCCCGCCATAGTTCTGAATAGAGATGTTGACATACAATTGTTTCTGCGTTTTCTCCCTCCCTTTCCTAAGCCTGTACCGGTGACCCATCAGTCTGGCGACCTGCCTTGTATCAGCCAGCAGCTGTGCTGTACTCAAGCTGACAGTTATATTAAACCTTGGAATTTTAAAGTAATAAAAAGTAAACGAACTGCTAAGTTTTTTTTGCCATCCTGGTGGAATAAACAGGACTTTTGTACATAGGCTGGTGGAGATCAGAAGTGGGAAGGGAAGGTATGGAATACGTGTTTGAAAAAATGAGTGAGGGCGGATGGAGGAGGGGTGTCAGAAAGGGTCTGTTCAAGAGAATAGAGTGTGAGACGACACGAGGGTGAGTGTAAGTAGCACCTCGGGAGAGAGATGGGGAAAGCGGGCGTGAAAGTGCGATATCCGAAAGAGGTCTTGAAACTGTCACGTCAAATGCGTTTTCTCCCCCGTGTGCCTCTTCACGTTGGTCGATGCCACGTAAAGCCGTGCCAGCATGTTGCACGAGAGGCATAGACGTCAGCTGTCCCCACGTCAAGAGCACGACTTTCTGCCAGCCCTCTGTATCCAAATAATGTAACTTTTTGTTACTGTCAATTTTTTCGGTGCAGAAGTCCTGGATACACACACGTACACAACTCAAGATAAAAGCAACAACAGATTGTATTTCATGAAACCAGTTTAGTTTCTTTCAAAGTAGGTTCACCTTTTAAATGTGTGATTGGCTTCTGTGTATCTGATGAGGTTTTCATGCCCTTTGATACAATAAGAAGACGACGTGGAATCTTTCGTTACCTAGGATTCCACCAATAGGTTAAGGCCTTCATTCCCCTTTTTATCTGACTGTAATTTACACAATTGATGCATACCATCCCGCCAAGCGGTATGGAAGCTACAGAGAATCTAGCTGCGATACTACTTCTTAGGTTTAATTTCAGGTCAGGCCTTGCACCTGCTCTTCATTCTCTATACCGACTGCCTTCGAAACATTGTGCATAGCTCATTGTGCCATTCAGGCTCCAGCTCAGACTTTCTTCAGAAAAGATTCTGTATCTACCATCTCTCAAGAGCTCTTCAGTCTATGCCGGCTCCATTCCTATCCATCTATTCTTTCAATATATTTCAATTGAGGAAAATATCTCCGCCTAAATGGCTAAGAATTGCAACTCCCTCCCTTCAAGGTAAGAGTAATTTGCAACCAGCTTATATTTCACAGGGTATCAAAAAAAGGGTCTCTTTATAGCTACATTATAATTGACCATAAAAAACGCTGGTTATCCATATGCTTGAACGAATCCATTCTCATACTACTCCTCAACACCTTATGCACAATGACGCCATGTTTGGAATAAATTATCAAACGTTGTGCCCTTCAATTAACACTACACACATTGTTCCATGTTCAACAAGTACCCAGATCCTATATGATCACTTAAAGGACTCCCAGGCCCCCGATGCAAATATGAGCACTTTGAGACCCCCTCAGGGGTATGAAGTGCTATATAATTACTATAACACTGTAATGTACTTGTTTCTGCAAATGTAGCTTTTTGCGAAAGTATATTTTTTAGTCTAGCTATATATTTTCACAGAATAATGAACATTTCCTGGGACAAATGTGTTTGCTTGATTGCACGTTTGCTTCAGTCAATTCTTACATACCCCCATGCCATCGTTTGGATTGTATACCAACATGCCTTCAGAATGGATCTGTAAGTATAGCATGTTTTCCAGGTGATCAGAGTATAACATTTTGTTCTTGGCACGTAAAATCTAAGTAGAGCCACTGTAAATATGCGGCTGAAGCGCTTTCCTAGTATTTGTGAATTTGCTGCATTTTGCTCACAATCCATCATCTGCTGTATAATTGCAGATGTTAAAAAAAATTACGCTCAAACGGAGCAAATATTACTAGAAACATGACGACACGTGCTACTGTACAGTAGAAGGTCATTCTCAAAGGTTGGCTGGTCACCTTTCTGTTGCTTAGTAACTGTATTTGGGTGTCAAACTGGTACTAATAGGATGAATCATTTGCCCTGATAGTGTTAACCTTGGTAAAAATTACAAAATAATAAGGTTACCCTATCGCAAAATGTGCCATATTATGCTGCATTATTTGCCACATAATTTAATTAACCCTGCCACATAATTTGGTCCTCCCCTACTGTAACATTCCAGTAGCCATCCTTATAGGTGACTACAGACCTTTTTTTCACTATCGCAGTGGTACAACTAATATTTAATTTCCTGAAAAAACTGAAGGTTCAAAGGAATTATGGTTGACGGCGATGACCGTATCGACTACAACACAAAATCTAAAAAGACATGCACTTCACAAGTTGATAATGTCTTAGCTTCACCTACCACCTGCACCGTACACTCTAAATCTTCTCTTCCACCACAATTTATGGAAGGCATTATTGAAGTATGAATAAAAGACAGGTTCAATATTTTGATGACTGTTTTAGAGTGTGCATGATTGCCTGACTAAGGAAGTTAAGGGATTGACTATCCTAGTGTCTAGTTTTGTTAGTCGTAAATTCGTAGTTAGACCGGAAGTGTCCTAAATCTTCAATTACTTACCTTTTAAGTTCCCAGTGACTTTCTATTGACTCTCGCGTGAGTGTACTGACACTGCACGCCACGCCTGTGGGCCTCCTACTCGTAACCTAAGGGTCAGATAGTGTAGCCCCAGCGATTTCCTAGGCCCTAGGCCTTTCCTTTTCCTGAGTTGTGGTTCTTATGCCACTTAATTAGTATATGGTTTTATGCGCCCCCTAGGGCCTAACTGTAAATTGTGCTATTTAAAGTATTTCTGAGAGTAACTTGTTATGTGCTTTTGCCTCTGATCTCATAAAGAGTTCAGAGGAGTGTGTTAGTGAATAAATACATATATATTTTATATATATCCTGTGTGGTGTCCTTTCATTTGGTATTCAAGGGGTTACATATGGTAAAACAGCTGGCTTTACACGCCTCCAAGAGTCTTTTAGCCTAAGACTGTTCTGTCCACGCTACCACTAGGATAGCTGGTCTAAAAGGTTGACTTTACAACCATCACCATAAGGGTTGTTTGGACTGGTGCAAGGTACTCATTAGAATAGTAAACATCATATACCAGGCCAACTTCTCACACCAGTGATCTGCGCGGAAAAAACGTCCGGAGGGCAGCCGGTCCACAAGACTTCAGAAGCAGGCCGAGCAGTGGAGATGGGGCCGCAATTCCCGAGACCCCTAGGGAGGCAGCCGAGGAGGCAGAAACCCCGGCAGGGCGGGCCCGCGTCTCCCCCGGATCCGCAATGCGGAGGTGACAGGAGGGCAGCCAGAATGCAGGAGGCAGGCAAAGGGCCCCGGGCATCCGCCACCTTCTAGGCAAGAGGAGAGTCCGCAGCCCCGAGGAAAGGGAGCGGCCGCCCTCGGAGCCGACCAGGGAGCAACAGCGACGGTCTCCTGCGCAGCACCAGTGGCAACAGAGACCTCACCGCCCACGGGGGTCCGGGATCGCAGCCTCCAGCAATGAAGCCCCGGGTGCCTGGGGAGCGCCACCCGATACGGTGGCCGACGCTCCCACCCGTACCGGGCCGAGACGCGGCAATCAACAGGCCCAGTCGGGTAGAAGAGGTTGGCCTCCGCACCAGTGCTCCGGGGGTGAGCAGGCGACACCTTTGAGGCCTCCCAGGATGGGGCACTCATCTTCACACAGCGCTCCACAGGGGCCGGGGGTGGTAGGAGGCCACTCCGATGGTCCGATGGCAGAGGCCCCAGGTGCCAGCAGCCCCCAGAAGCTAAGACGAGGTTGCAGTTCCATCGTGAATCAGGGAGGGCAGGAGGGCCCGTGGCCGGGCCGGAACAGGCATCCGCAATGCAGTGGGGCCGCGCCCGGGACCCGCAGGTGTAGGGCCCTTCGGTGATCCAAGGGCCACTTCAAGGGTCAAAGGTAGTGCCTCCCCCCAAATCCGGCTGCCGCCGCGCTGGAAGGTCGAAGTGCAGTTTTCAGCTGACCGGGACGGTCCTCCAAATTCACTCCCCGGGACAGGGGAGACTGCCTTGCAAGGGTTGGAAGGAGGCCAGACCCCTCACGCCTCCACCTGCCAGCGGTAGCTGAGTTCGGCAGCCCTCACTCAACGGGCGTGCGCTGCTGAAGAGGTTCCAGGCCGAGCCCCCCCCCCCCCCACCGGAGACATCAGACAGGCGCTGGATTCAGGATGAAGGCGCCAGCGCGGCTGGGCCGTGTTCGCCTCCCGCCTCCGTCCACACGGGAGGTGAGCTCCCCACCGCAGCTGCAGGCACCAAGGCGTCGTGATCGGTCGCTGGCACAGTGTGCGACCTTAGGGTAAGTCACAGGCAGTGGGGGAGAACAAGCGGGGCCCAGTCGCCACCTCAGAGCGACAGGGGAGGCTGAGCGGCAGGACATAGATATCAGGCCCAAAGACGGTACAGCGAGGAGGCCACCATTTTGAGAGTCCAAGGCTCGGGAGGAAGAGGATCAAACTGAGGCAGTAGAAGCTCCGATCTGCCAGCAAAAGGATTCGGGGCAATGCTGGCGGTGCAGCGAGCCTCAGCGGGTAGATGAAGGGATCCGATGGCAGCTGTAAACGGGTGATACAAGGCGGATGACGGAGGGGGTCCGGAGCACTCTTAGAGTGCGACTGCCATCTTGACGCCTCAGGCCACGCCCTCGCGTCATGGCATTTTTAGGGAACAATAAAAGTGTCTACAAACAAAAGACTCACTAGTGATTCCCAGTCGGAAAGCTGATCCACGAAAAATCCACTCAGTCCCATAGAGGGCCTGCGGGACCAACTTTCCTGTAATGGCCTTTTTGAGCGAATCAGTGGATAGCCCTCTATACTTCAAATCGCATCTTTTCAGGGCATTAGTTGTACTTAAGACCGCTGTTCTCACCTTTGTAAAGCGCTTTCCCCAATTTCAATTCCAGGCAAAGGTGATCCCTAAATATTTATACTCCTTTACCTGCTCCAACGGTCAGGAATTAAGAAACCATGAGTATCTCTTTGGGTTTTTTGAGAAAATCATAGTCTTAGTATTGTCAATATAAACTATGCGGAAATTCGCTACACAATTACTGCTTGTAGCTTTCTTTTCAGCCCAGTGGGGTGTCAAGTCAATTGCGACTACATCGCCTGCATACATAAGACAATAAGTAAGCATCCTTCCAGTCCTGGGGGAAAAGGAATTCAATCAATCAATCAATCAATCTCCCGGGCAGCTCCAGCTATCTGATCTGATTCTCGCAGCTGAGACCCCTCCTGCCTAGGTTTTCCAGGCTGCTATCTGCCTGTCGTGTGCCATAGCTGGCCCAATTACTGCGTTGCGGTAACTGTATCTCCTTCACCTGCTGCTGTTTTTCTCTCCCGTTTATTTTTATTTACCGTGCGGAACCTGTATTTTCGCTGCATTTCTCTTGTTGTTCACCTACTGTGCCAGTGTTTTTGTTCTGATCACATTCCCCACTCCAGCGTTCCCGCCGCTGCTGCCTCGCAGCCCCTCCACCCCCAGCCACCGCCCGTTTCTCGCCTCGCAGCTGAGCGTCCCTCTGCCACAAAATGCCGATCGCTGCGCGGTTGCACAGCGAATGCACGCCGCGTGCGCGCCGCCTGTGCGCCAGAGGTAAGCCTGTGTGCGCCCGGACAGCGACCAGAGCCAGGACTCGTGGACCTTCGCACCTCCAACGCTACGACCAGCCAACACTCCACACACTCAAACCAGGCCGCAACAATAACTGCAACCCAGCCTCGCCGTCTACACACGGACCCTTTAGCTGCCGGCAAACCTTCAGCACCGCCAGTGACTCCGACAGAGCACACCTCGTCAACAAGGAAACATCCATACCAAAAACACTACAGTGCATCCTCCTCAATGACCGATCCCTCCACAAATATGCCACCAAAATCTGGGACCTCCTCGATAGCATCACCCCAGACGTAGCCTTTCTCACCGAGACCTGGACCAACATCACCTCAGGACCAGACATCGCCATCCCCCAAGGATTCAAGATCACTAGGAATGACAACCACGACCGCCCGGCAGAAGGAATCGCCATCGTCCACATATCCACCCTCCGCCTGACCACCCTCCCCGACGAGCCAACGGACTCAATGGAACATCTGTACTTCAAGCTACACACCAACCCTACCACCACTCTCGGAGGAACTCTCATCTACCGACCCCCTGACCCCCGCGGACCGTTCTCCAACGCCATCACAGACATCATCTCCCCGCATGCCATCATATCCACGAACTACATCCTGCTGGGAGACATCAACTTCCACCTCGACAACCAACTGGTCCGCAACACCACATCCCTCCTGGACAACCTCCACAGCATCGGACTCCGCCAGATGGTGACTGAACCCACACACTCAGCAGGACACACCCTCGACTCCCTCTTCACAACAGGAACCTTCATCACCTTCAGCCACACCACCAAACTACCATGGACAGACCACCGTTGCGTCCACTTCTCCTTCAGAGCACCCGCCACCCACAGACACCACCACCTGCTCCCACGAGGAAACTGGACCAGAATCAACTCCTCAGTCAGCAACTCTTCGCCCCCAATCCCCCCCTTCCTTCCACAACCATCGCGGAAACCGATGATCCCAACACAGCAGCCCGAACCCTGCACACATGGATCTCCGACTGCGCCAACACCATAGCCCCCCTCAAGGAACCCAACAACACCCACGTCAAGAAAGCCAGATGGTTCACCTCCGATCTCCGAGAGTCCAGATGCACCTGCTGCGATCTCGAAAAAGCCTGAAGGAACACCAAATCCACCGACTCTCACAAGAGCTTCAGAGCCGCCACCAATGCCCACCACCAACTTATCAGGAAAACTAGAAAAAAGCGATTGAATACAGAATCTCCACACAAGCACACAACAGCAAAGAACTCTTCAACATCATTAAGGAGTTTGCCCAACCCACCAGCGAATAGACTGACATTCCCCTCTCACAAGAACTCTGCAACAATCTCAGCACCTTCTTCAACCACAAAATCAATAGCATCTACGACAACTTCGACGAAGACAGCCAACAGAGGGAACCTACACCAACCACCCCAGAAACCCTGAAACCAAAGATAGACAGCTGGACAGCCCTCACCACCGATGACACTCTGAAAACAATTAATTCAATCCACTCCGGGGCCCCCACTGACGCTTGCCCACACCACATCTTCTACAGAGCCACCAACACCATTGCACCCTTGCACTGCCACACCATCAACAGCTCCCTGGCGACCGCCTCCTTCCCTGATGACTGGAAACATGGCAAGGTCAACCCCCTCCTCTAGAAACCCTCGGCGGACCCCACCGACCTAAAAAACTACAGACCTATCTCCCTGCTCCTGTTCCCTGCAAAGGTCATCGAGAAGGCCATCAACAGCCAACTCGCCACTTTCATCGAACAGCACAACATCCTCGACTCCTCCCAATCCGGCTTCAGGAAAAACCACAGCACGGAAACCGCCCTCCTCGCCGCAATAGACGACATCCGCACCCTACTGGACAAAGGTGAAACAGCAGCCCTCATCCTCCTCGACCTCTCTACGGCCCTTCAACACAGTTTCCCACCGCACCCTAATACGCAGACTTCATGACGCAGGGATCCAGGAGAACGCCCTTGACTGGATCAACTCCTTACTCTATGGCAGAGCACAGCGAGTCAGACCCCCCCTTCACATCGCTCCCTACTCCAATCACCTGCGAAGTCCCCCAGGGGTCCTCCTTCAGCCCGACCCTCTTCAACGTCTACATGGCGCCGCTTGACACCATCGTCAGATCCTACGGACTCAACATTGTGTCATACGCTGATGACACCCAACTCATCCTCTCCCTCACCGACAAACCCGACACCAAAAGACACAACTTCCGGGAAGGCATGGAAGCTGTTGCCTTCAGCTCAACACCAACAATACGGAAGTACTCATCATGGGACCAAACCCCAATGCCTGGAACGACACCTGGTGGTCTCCCGCCCTCGGGAACCCCTCTACCCCCACCAACTACGCACGCAACCATGGAATCATCCTGGGCTCCGAGCTCAAAATGGACCGCCAGATCAATTCAGTAATGTCCTCCTGCTTCCACACCCTCCGCCTTCTACGTAAGACGTTCAAATGGATCCTCCGGAACACAAAGAAAACGTCACACATGCCTTCGTCACCAGCAGACTAGACTACGACATCGCACTCTGTGCCGAAATAAACAAAGACCTCACCCGCAAGCTACAGAACATCCAGAACGCCGCCGCAAGACTGGTCCTCAATCTGCCAAAACACAGCCACATCTCCCAGCACCTTCGCACACTGCACTGGCTCCCCATCGAAGCAAGAGTCACCTTCAAGATGCTCACACACGCACACAGGGACCTCTGCTACACCGGACAAGCTTACCAGAACAGCAGACTCAATTTCCACACACCCCAAAGAGCCCTGTAATCAGCGCAGCTCCACTATGCCGTGGTCCCACGCACCAGAAAAACCAGATCGGGAGGCCGCTCTTTCTCCTTCTCCTTCTCCTTCCTCACAGCCAAGGCCTGGAAAGCCCTTCCACTCCACCTCAGACAGACAGCAACGCTCTCCACCTTCGTAAGAAACCTCAAAACCTAGCTCTTTGATGGACCACACCCCCACCCCCTGAGGCACTGGAGCCTGCTACCCCCCACCCCCAGCGCCTTGAGACCCTCACGGATGATTAGTCGCGCTTAATAAACGCCTGATTGATTGATTGACTCTGTACTGTTGACCGATTTTAAACAAGCATTTACAATGCAATAGGTCTCACCTTCACAAAAGTTAGAGCTATTGGCATTGTAAATGACAAACTTTTTAGTTATGTGTTGGTTTTGAAAACAGATAAATAAATGGCATTGTCATTTACAATGCCAATAGCTTAATCTCTCGCAAATGTGAAACCTATTGCATTTGCAATGCAATAGGTGTCATATTTACGCAAGTTTGAGCTATTGACATTACAAATAACAATGCGTTTTATTTATGTTTCAAAATCCAAAACATAAATAAGAGGTCTCTCATACTGCAGTCTCTCACACTGCTGTCTCTCTCACACTGCTGTCTCTCACATTGCTGTCTCTCTCACACACCATGCTCTCCCTAGAACACACACACTGCTGTCTCTCACACTACTGTCTCTCTCACACAAAATTCTTTTCTCAGAAACTGCTGTCTCATACACACTGCTGTCTCATACACACTGCTGTCTCTCACACAGCAGGTGTGGGTTGTGGGATGCGGGTTTCCAGCTCATATCTGGAGGGTGGGCGCTGCTGCGTTTCATGGGTATTTTTTTTTACATATTCCCCAGGGCATTAGTGGTAGCTTCAGAAGCTTTTGTTTTGGGGGTCAGATCTCAGCCCAAAGCCCCGACTCCTCTTCATGACCTGTGCCCTCATGCCTCGTAAACCCAATTGGCTTATGATTTTGTCCCTTCATAGACACATCCCCTATAAGATCCTCCCCCCAAACCCCCTCACCCCATTCTGAAATGTATCTGCAAGTTGGCATGCCTGGGCAGTAATTTTGTGACAGTCAATGGATCACTGCAAAAATGCAGCGTACAATTCATTCATTTTAGTCCGCTGCAGACAGAAAGCAGATCATGCAAAAACTGAGATTTTGCACCTGATTCACATTTGCATGCTACGGTTAAGAAAAAGAAAATAATTGCCCACGCAGACTGAGCCACACACAGAGCCACACACAAAGCCACACACAGAGCCACACACACACACAGAGAGCCACACACACACACACAGAGCCTCACACACAGAGCCCCACACAGACACACCCAAGCACACACAGAGCCACACACAGACACACCCAAGCACACACAGAGCCACACACACACAGAGCCACATACACACACAGAGCCACATACACACACAGAGAGACACACACACACAGAGACACACACACACAGAGCCACACACACAGAGAGCCACACACACACAGCCACACACACACACACACAGAGCCATACATACACACAGCCACACCACAGAGCCACACCACAGAGCCACACCACAGAGCCACACACACAGAGCCACACACACACACACAGAGAGCCATACACACACACAGCCGCACACAGAGCCATACTCACACACACACACGCAGAGAGACACACACACACACACACACACACACACACACACAACTAACCTTACAGTGCAACCTAACACGCTAATCTCCTTTACTTGGCACATCACAGTTTTGGAGATTCAGGACTAATCCACCGACTGCTAGGGCCTAGGATTTTCTGGATTAAAATGCACCAAAAACAATGTCTGATATTGCCACCCTTAGATAACAGCAGCTTTTTGACATCATTAATGAAATTATGTTCATGGGCAAATACATTCCTATAAAGCGGCAAAATGAATTCATTGGAGGAGCACTGAAGTCCAGGAACTTTCTCCTAGCCGGTCAGTTAGGGAAGTAATGAATTGGGACTCCAATGGCACAGAACTGGGTGGCGTCACAGGGCCCAACAGAAAGAGGAATGAATGTATGCAAAGGGGGTCATTTAAGGGCCCAACAGCATATTGTGTGCCTTTGTTTAGGACTGCTGTGACGAGCAGTAACTGTAGTGTGTAAAAGGTACCCCTCCGTATTGCGAAAACTAACATGAAAGAAAAGTGTAAAAATACTACTCATAGTAGGAGCTAGGTCACACAACTGAAATCATTCAGCACCAAAAAGAGCTTGATAGGCGAGCACTGATCAAACTGCACTCAAGAAAAGGCACTTTGTGACGCCCTTGGTGGTGTCTGATGAGTGAATCACCGACCTTCCTCTACGTTAAGATAAGGTTTGGCATTGATGGAATGGTTTCAATGCCTCGCGACAGGCCACTAGGACTCTGCACCACTAGTGAATATCTAGGACGCATAGAGGTCTCGGGAACAGGGTCTCAGAACAGGGCAGAGCAGAGCCAACCTCAGCACGAACCCCCAGCTGCCCTCCAGCTTGGTTGCTAGGGGTAATCCGGGCCATCTCCATTTATCTAACACAGGACCTGTCGAGATTATTTGACTATAGCATCGAGTTTTGCAGGAGTCTGTTTTCTTTGATGTGCGCATGTCCTTGGGTGAGACAGGAGACGGTCAGACATTGGCCAAGCAGGCGGCGGGAGGGCAGCCTGCCCCAGAGGTTTTCCGTGACGTAACATAAAATTATGCCATTTCCCCACACAGCAAGCCCCCCCATCCTGAGTATCCCAAATTTCACAAATAGGCATTAACCTTGTTCTCAATGGGGGCCCCCAGAAGGGTTGGGGGACCCTGAAGGAATGTGGTGGGCCTTCTGTGTGCCACCGGGCTGCTTAGGTCTGTGTTTTGACCGTGGCGGCTTGACCTCTTTCCTCATCAGAATCACACTAACCCAAGATGTGCAGCAGGGAAACATCAGACAACTTGCGAGTCTCCCTGTAAAATGACTCCCCTCCCCCATCCAACGCACTGAAGAGTAAAACCTAGAAGATAAGACTGTCCAGGCCTAAAGGACATCACAACAAGCAGTCAAGGCATCACCACACAACACGCAACATAGGAAATTATCCTGTGATCCTACACCTGTGATCCTACACCTTCGTAAGTTGATCTTTAATCTGACAACTAAGGGACAAGAGGGACTATGGCTAAGCAAAAAAGAGTTTGAATACTTAAATAAGAATGATTATAACATCCCAGCGTTTTATACGCTGCCAAAAATACATAAAAATAGTCAACATCCGCCGGGAAGACCTATTGTTGCGGGGTGGCAGTCGGTTTTACAACCACTGGCTGAGTATGTTGACTATTTTTTAAAACCATTTGTATGTCAAACTAAGTCCTTCACTCAAGACAGCAGAGACGTCATTACAAACCTAGAAGATGTATTGTTTGATCCATCAGTTAACATTCTAGCTACGATGGACATCGAAAGCCTCTATACGAGCATTCCGCAACAGGAGGCTCTGGAAGTGATCTTTGATGTTTTGGAGAAACGGCCTCGTCCTCACCAAGTCCCTACCTGGTTCATTGTTGACTGCGCCAAAATTGCCCTGGAAGAAAATTACTTCCTTTTTAATAATGATTTCTATGTTCAACTCCAAGGCGTTGCCATGGGTGGCATTTTTGCACCAGACATAGCAAACCTTTTTGTGGCAGCCTTCGAAGAAAGGGTAATCTACAACAACAATCCCTTCAGTTCCAATCTATGTAAATATTTAAGATATATAGATGACATCTGCATAGTATGGGTTGGACAGCAAGCTAAATTAGTAGAGTTTCATTTGTGGTTGAATCCACGTGATCCTAATTTACAGTTCACATTAGAAAGCAGTACTGAGACCATCAGCTTTTTGGATTTACAGATTTCTCACAGTGACGGGGTGCTTACAATAAGCCTGTATACGAAGCCCACGGCTAGAAATACATTTTTAAAGTATAGTAGCCATCACCCTCGGAATTTACGTGACAACCTCCCTTTTGGCCAATTCCTCCGTATTCGGCGGAATTGTACCAAAAGGGAGGATTACTTTAGAGAGGCCAAGGCTCTACAGACTAAGCTGGTTATGAGATCTTACCCTTACAGATTGGTTAAACATGCTATGAAAAGGGCTTGGTATTACGATCACCAAGCTCTTTTGCACAGAGATAAACGGGAGTCTCTTGAGAACCCTATGCAGCCTATCACTTGTGTCATGACTTTTGGTACAGAATCCAATCAAATTACTAAAGTCATTAAACGGAACTGGCATCTCATCAGAAAAGTAGAACCCCAATTGGAGATGCCAAGCTTTCAATTCAAAAGAGGCAGGAACTTACGAGATCACCTTGTTAAGGCTTACACAGAACCCACACCTAATGCAATCACTAATATATGGGGCCTTGCACCCATTGTGGGACATTACCCATGTGGCACGTGTGCTGCTTGTCCAACTACTGAAATCACGAAAAGCTGTTGCCTTAATGGTAAAATGATAACACTTAGACACCATTCCAACTGCCTAACAAGGAATGTAATCTATTGTATAAGGTGTCCTTGTGCTTTGATTTACATCGGTAAGACTACCCAGCAAATTAAAAAACGTATTTTGCAGCACCAATCCCGTATCCGTTGTAATGTCACGACTGCCCCCCTTGTTGGACATTATACCAGATTCTCTCATGCACCATCTGAAATTAAATGGTTCGTTTTGGAAGTTGTTAAAGGCACAAGGAGAAGGCATTGCGTCGACAGTCTACTCACGCAGAAGGAGAACAAATGGATTTGGTCGTGCAACACTGTTGATAATGGATTAAATTCTTTAATTGAATGGCACACACTGGCTACTATATAACTATATGAAATGTTGTGGCAGGGTATCTTAAGTTTTCATTAATCTCGGACCTGCTTACAATCGGTAGGCAACTAATGTTCTCTCAGATTATATAGTATATATAATGCTCGGCGGAGCGTCGTATATAATAGCTTATCCATCTTTGAGTAGACATTGTCTGAATTTGTCCACATTATGTCTCTACTTCAAAAACCTATAATCTGAAGTAGAGTAACCAGTTCGTTGCAGCATTTGTTGTAAATATAGCTTTTTTGCAAACATTTATTTATACTTTTGTTTATACTTAGTGATTTTAAATTTTACAACAAGACAGTCCGTGTTGGCGTAACGTGGCTTAGAGCCTGGGAAGTTTTCCTGTTCCAATATGGCCGCCGTTTTTCTCTGTCGAGATCGGCCAATTTTGAGCCAGCATAGGTGGTATTAAAAATAATTAGGGTAGCGTTGCACAATATGGTGCACATTTTATTAGTTGCTACAAATAGGTTGATGTCCATTTCATACAGCCTTGTGGACATTATAGTGATTATTTGTCCATTACAAGATGGCCGCGGTGCTATTAGAGCGTCTGACATCATTTGCCCATAGCTTTTTACCACCACGCTGTAGCGCGACCGGCAAACCCAGAACTTTGAATCGGGTGTCCCGGGACTGAGCGCCACGAGTTCCTGCCTTTTCAAGTAAGTCCTTTGTGTGTACTACCTTGACAAATTATTGTGACCTCTGACTCGTACTTGTCACGTAGCTAGTCTGGCATATTGAGGTTTACTCAGACTAATGTCAGTTGTTTGATTTTTATTTTCAGGCTGCAGTGTGATGTAGCATAACGTGAGTTGCCTTGCATTATTTTGTTTATGCACTTGGTGTTGTTAGTCAGGTGATGGTACAAGTTAGGTTCTTTAATTATGGCTTTCTGTTATTTGTAGATGTCCAGTCTGGCTTGTTTCTCCACGTGAGTATCATTAGTTAAGCTCAGATACAGTAAGGTTTTAGTACCCACTGCAGTATATGACTATGACCTTGGGTATTAATTGATTTTTTCCAGATGATGATTAGATCTGATTTTTAATACACGTAAGTAAGTTTTTTATTGACTGATAGATCCATTTGGGGTACTAATAACTAATAATTTAAATATATGGCCCCTAGAGGGCAATTGTCGAAGGTGTATTCACAGTGGTGGCACGTTTTTGGATTTTGTATAGTGTTTTGAAGAAAGTGGAGTCACCATTTGTTCTCCTTGTGGTGTGAGCTGACTGCACAGACGCTCTCTCTGTGTCATAGGGTACTGATGTCTACTATTGTTGTTTTTATATATCAGATGTTTTTGTGCAACTGTTCTGTCCTGAAGATGGTCCCAAGGATCTAGTAGACCACCGGGGGACCGAAACGTCGACGCCTAACACTGTTTTTGCATAAAGATTCAATGTGTTTTTGACTGTAATTTAACAACAGATTGTGTTTTAGTCACATTTGTTTGGTTAAATTGATTGTCCATATCTATTGCGAAAAGTGTTCTTTACTACCATCAAATGTCATATTACTAGATTGGTAGTATTTTGTTGCCAGACATTTATTCAGTTGTGAAAAGTGCTACAGAAAGTAAAAAAGATTAAAATTGACTATTTTTGACAAATTGTGATTGTCATTTAGTCCCTATGATTACTCCAAATAAGTGTTCATGTAAGTGACACAAAAAATATTTGAATTGTTGTATGAATGTGTCCTTTGGGGGCATTTTGCGTTTGTTATTACCGATACCCAGTCCCCGGGGGAATATTAGGTGGCTCTGTTGTGTTACTATTATTAAAACTACCAGGCAGCGTAAAACGGACAGTATACATACCGGGAGGGACACACGCTGCTGCTCTATTTGTGCCCAGCGCCTCATTACACAGTATTAGAGTCTCCCAGTAAAATAACTCCCATCCAACGCACTGAAGAGAAAAACCTAAAAGCAAAGACCATCCAGGCCTAAAGGACATCACAACAAACAGTCAAAGCATCACCACACAACAAGCAACACAGCGGCACAAGCTTAAAAGCCTTCACCGAGCCAATGGTTCAGAAGTAATACCCAGTGACTATTAAAATGACCAGGCGGCGTAAAACGGACAGTATACATACCGGGAGGAACACACGCTGCTGCTCTATTTGTGCCCAGTGCCTCATTACACAGTACAGGCACACCGAGGATACCATGTCCCACTCACCTCAGGCCGCGCTGGAAGAGAAAGCGGAGCACGCCGGGAGCGGCATGACGACTTCAAAATATCGCGAGATCTCGATCGGCCACAAACAACAAGCCCTCACCCAAAGGAGAAAAAAATGGGTGTAAAAGGTTTCTTATCTTTATGGGGCCATCTGTTTCGCCCCATAAAGAAGATAAGAAACCTTTTACAACACACTTAAGTCAAGGAAGCCAGTCCAAGTGGGACGGCTTCCAAAGAGAAAAGAGTACGTCACGAACACCTCTTTTCCAATGGCTGGTCACCATTTAGCATGAACGGTGACGCCAGCCAATGGAAAAGAGGGGCGGGGGCTTAACTTTGCTAGTGAAACTTACTCTAACTCATTAAATCTCGCCAGCCAGACTGCGCATGTGCGCAGACTACGCTAGCCGAGACCTAAAAAAGGGACTCCATAACCTTGGTCAACACAGTTGATTTGAATTAGAGGACCGCTTGCAGACCATCTGAACCACCCGCTCTGGAGGGTTTTAGCTCGGAAATTAGCTCAGCAATTATCCCTGTCTCCTGCAAGTGCAATAGAGTCTGCTACGTGAACTTTAACTAGTCTGCATCTGAGACCTGGTCCTCTAAGTTTGATGGAGATATTACTTACACTTTATTAACCAGCCACCAAAAACAACATATTGCTGCCCTTATTGATAGCATTGTGCATCTTGTTCCAATTTTGTTTACAGAATGTTCTTTTTTTGTGAAGCAAAGCAACTGATATATTTTCTTTTCCTGGCATGACACACCGTTTCAAACCAGCCCACTTGCTGTTTCTCTAATGTTGCGAATGGTGGGCAATCATGATTTAAAAGGGCCTGCACTTTACAAATCAGTCGACTGTACCATTCAAGCCCCTCACCATTGAAGGCTGCAACATCACTACTGATATCAATCTTCAATAACTCCCGCTATTAAGTTATGTTATGTTATGTTATGCGTTTTTATTAGGCGCACAGATGCTCCAGCCAAGGAGCGTCCTGGCGCCCGACAAGGCAGCTGCACAACACAACGAAAAAATAAACAAACAGAATTAAACTAAGGAAATAAAAAGGTTTTCACCGCACGGCGAAAAGACAACAAATCCCCGAGGGCGCGAATCGCCGGGGGGAGGGAATTCCAGAGCACCGCAGCCCGAACTCTAAAGGAACGCCCCCCAGCTCTACTCCGCTTAAAACGCGGGACCACAGCCAATTCCAGATCCGCGGATCTTAGCGCTCGGGCTGGAATATAGTGGGCCAAGAGTGTCAACAAAATCTCCGCCGGGGACCCCTTCAGAATCTTAAAGGCGACACAGAGGACCTTGAACTGAATCCGCTGGGCCACCGGGAGCCAGTGTAATGAGCGCAGCGTGCTGGAGGTATGGCAGGATCTGGGTAGTCCTACCACCGATCTTGCAGCGGCGTTCTGAATCCGTTGCAGACGTCCAATCTCAGCTTGGTTCAAACCTACCAACAGGGAGCTCGCATAATCCAGCCTAGAGATGACAGTGGCTTGGATCATGAGCTGCCTAGTGGAGGCGTCAAAAAACTTGAGCACTGGACGCAGCCCGCGCAGGATACCAAAACAACAGGCCGCCGTGCGCTTGGTATGACAAGCGAACGTAAGGGGCGGGTCCAACCAGACCCCGAGGTTTTTAAGCTCGGCGACTGGGATGGGAACCGGACCCAACTCCCCTGGCCACCATCTCTCTCCCCAGTGTTCCGGTTGTCTGCCAAAAATCATGACCTCGGTCTTGCTAGCGTTCAACTGGAGACAGTTGGACGTCATCCAGCTAGCGACCGCCCGCAGTCCTTGTTGGAATCTGGGGGCGTCAACGTCGGCATCCCCGCTGATCGTGACCGCCAGCTGGGTGTCATCAGCGTATGACACCATTGTCAAGCCCCATTGCCTGACAACCTCAGCTAGCGGCCTTACGTAAAGATTAAACAACGTAGGGCTCAGCGAGGAGCCTTGTGGAACCCCCAGATCCAAAGGATGGTATTTGGACTGGTGCGGCGGGACGGCCACGCTAAAGGCCCGATTGGCTAAAAAAGACCGGAACCACTGGAGGGCAATGCCGGTTAAGCTTACGTAATCGAGACCTTTATCCTGTGTTCATAGATTACCGGCAATGGTAGTACACATTCGCTGTTGGGACCACTGTTGTATTTATACATCAATTCCATCCCGTAGTGGTTGCTCAACTTCAGGTCAATAACCTGGAAATTAGCAACCAGGCCAAAATATTCTACTGACACAAAAATGTAATCTATAGGTGTTTTACTTTTACCATATCAAAATATAGCATCCACTGGGTATATCGCTTATAAAGTGTCCATTCAAATTTATCAGGCTATGTTGGGCAAGAACTATTGCTAACTCCTGTGTATTGTTATCGAACTTTAATCCCAAACGTGATATTTTTGGTATTTCAAAGCAGCTCAAACTATTATGTACACAGTCTTCAAAATGCTTAATGGGATTTCTAAATTGAAATCTTCTGCTATAACTAAACTGGCCAAGGGGTATTGACCTGAGAATGCTTGCAAGTCCTCAGTCAATTTTAACAGTTCATCATCAAACCTCTTACACCTCAGAGGAATACACATTCAAAGGTGGAGGCGGCCGCTGCCTATCTAAAGTGGTAGGGCGGCCACAGTGGTCCGGCAGGGGGAGTGAGGGGGGTGGGGAAGAAATAATATAAAAGTTAAAAAATAAGACTTACCTGCCGCTCCACTCCTACAGACGGCCGCTTCGCTGCTCCTCTCGTTGGGCTGTAAGGGGTCTGGCCCTAAGGGCACACCCAATCCAGACTCTGCTCTTATAGCATGAGAACAGTGCCAGGATTGGTCTGAGCGGCTTCGTTTGCCACTCAGACAGTGTGTTGGAGTCTGTGGCTTTTCTCCAATGCAACTGTATA
Source organism: Lissotriton helveticus (assembly GCF_964261635.1). Lineage (NCBI taxonomy): Eukaryota > Metazoa > Chordata > Amphibia > Caudata > Salamandridae > Lissotriton > Lissotriton helveticus. The sequence goes on from NC_136061.1 coordinate 388,895,806, forward strand.
AAGGAGCTGGCTTGGAGAAACATAAGTGTGCATGTGTGTTTGGCCAAACACATGTTCACACTTATAACTGCACACTACTCCTCCTCCCTGACATGCCCGGCCCTATACTTACTGCGGGGCTCAGACAGCATATTATGATAACAGGGTTGTGAAATTATCATTTTATTTATCATCTGCTGGCGCGGGCTGTAGGGCGACGCTCCTCCGCCATTACTGAGGAGCCGCCCCTGACAATAGAGCAAAGTATAAGATCTTGCATTGTCTTTGGGTTTACCATTTGAATTAAACATGCTAGACATCAGGAACAATATATTATATTTCTAATGTAATAGCTCTTTTAATACTAAGGTATGAAACCAATATCAACTGCACTCCAGGGGCTCGTCCAGTCCTAGAAGATGAGCTAGCCTGCTTACTAATCAGAATAAACGCTTCTACGAAGTAGCACACCCCCAGCCAAGTTTTTTACAGTATTAACCTCTTTGCAGCGGTGCTAATTCCCCTGCGGTGCCGGGGAGGAGGGGGCCGCGTGCGGCGCCGCGGTACTCATGACGAGTCCAGCTCGTCATGCTGTCCAGTGGAGCTGGGCTCATGAGTAGCTGGACTCGTCATGACTCCGCCCACTCCAATAGAACCCCCGTACGGGATTGGAATTTGCCGCACTTGGAGTGTCGCGGCCATTATGACGAGCCCAGCTCGTCATGAGCACAGCTCCACTGTGTCTCATGACGAGCTGGGCTCGTCATAAGCATGCAAGGGGTTAATATAGCATATTCCTCTAAAATGGATCTATATTTAGCTGAATTCTTAAAAGCACTAAACCCATACATGTTCCAGACTAACCTTCTACTTTCTGAAGGATCCCAATGACCTAATCATACTATCGCCCGGGCCCCCTACATTTGTTTTGCCTGCACTCTTGGTCTATTAGAACCAATCCCTTTTCCCCACTTCGTGAATGTAACCATTTCAATGTGATATGAGGGATCTTTCCTTTCATATTGCTATCGAACAGTAATTTCCGGGTGGCATGACTATTCACTTTGAGTGGGACCAATCCCCCATGGTTTCTTAACACAGGTGTATTTCATGGTACTATGAAGTCGTTTACATGTATCCTTTTACCTTTTGTTTTTTTTACTTGAACCAGCCCCAAAGCCTCGATTAGCACTAATCAACACATCATGTTTCCTTAATTCATTTTTCCTTTTAACTACCGTATCTGCTATTTCCTTTCATGAAAATTCAACTTTTTTTAACTTGCCTTTATTAGTCATGGTGAACCCTAAGTATTCCAAATCCTCAAATATTATTTTGCTTAAAGAAGTAATCGCTTTAAAAAGAGCAAAAAGCATTGATCAATTCAAAGGCAATAACTTACTTTTTCCCTTCCCCTTTTTTTTAATGGTTTAGAGTGGATAGTTTTTAGAGAATGACTCGTTGTCTAAGTATCTTTAATCAGTGAATTTAACCCTATATTCATTTCAACTTTCCTGTTCCTGCAGTTTTCCTTTGCCCTACTAGCTGAACCCTTTTTATTTTCTTAGATATTAACTATACTATGAACACTGCAAACTGATTTCTTGTTTTCAGTCTCTGAAGTACCAAGATTGTGTTGACTTGAAGTCGCATCTTTTCCCTGTTTAAGGGTACTATAACTGTAGTTTTTTCCCCATAATCTTTCAAGATTCTCCTACTTTTATGGCACTTCTGTGTTACAATTGTGTTTTGCGGGTATTAGGGCCTTTCTGCTCCCAGCATACATACAAACTAAAACCTGAAAGGGCCTTTTTTTTGCCCGAACTGCTCACCATTGTGATAGATAATAGCAGGATGGCGTGAGATATAGACATTTTCTTTTTGGATAGGTTGGGTACAATCATTTGACATTTCTTGGGGCTTAAAGTTGCTCAAGTCACCAGTTCTAATATTATCCGCTGTTTTCTTTTCTAAACACGTTAGAGAGTATTATATAATAAATACCAATTTTTATAAATACCAAGTGTGGTTCTTTTTAATTTAATCTATACTATAAGATTGCAATCTGCTGAAACAAGCTGCTTTACACTCCTTCTGGATTAAGCTTGAAGGCTGCTCTCCACAGCTACCACTTAGAGAGATTTCTATGGTTATCTAAGACCTCTTAACTCACCATAAGGGCTGTCTGGACTGGTGCAAGGTTCCCACTTACTTAAGTGGACATCATATACCAAGCCAGCTTCTCATACATGGGCTAGTGCGAGCATTTTTTTCTGACCAAGCGCACATCCACCTAAAAAGAAGCACACTTGTGCCACTGCTGGTGGAGCAGTTTTTTTTTCCATCTTGTATCCTTTTTTGTTTGATTTTCTTCCAGTCATCCGTATGTCTTTAAACTATCTTCATGTTATAGCATTTTAAGTCAGTAATATATTTTTTGCTTCAATAAGAATCGTATTTTTCGACAATGTGCATTAAAACGTAAATATTCCTACTGTTTGTTATAAAATATTATATAGTGTTTTTTGATGTTTCAAGCATGCTGGAGCCACATTATGTGGTGACATGTTTTCTCTTGTTTTACTTCTTCCATTTTGATGGCCTATAGGCTTGCAGTAAAAAAGCTTAAAAAAATAACCAGTGCATCAGCTTGCCAAAACGAGGCCTATATGCTTGGTTCTGTTTAGTCCAGTTTCTCAGTGTGTTGTCTTGAGAGTGTAGCTCCTCGTTGCTCTTCTTGCTAGGTCCTTCACGGAAAATACGGCCTCTTGCTGTCTTTCATGGTGTGGAGTCTTGGGCACTAGGCCCACATGCTAGGTAAATAACTACATGGACACCGTGGTACTGGAACTGGAGGCTATTTACAAAGTCCAGATAGAGGTGCATCTGGAGCGGTGGTGAAGTCCACTTTGAAGATCTTCTTGCAGGCGCTCAGTCTCCGGTGGACAGCAAACATGAAGGATGACCTTAGTGGATGAGGGCTTTCCTTGGAGACGATGTAGCTTTCCAGTTCCCGATAGCCGAGCAGCTACAGACTGGCCTCTTCTGCCTGGACTACACTCTCACAGGAGTCTCCTGGAGGGCCTTCCTGCTGGGCTGCCATGGGACCATGTGGACTGTGCGGGCCTCGTGTAGGCCATTTGAAGGCGTTGCTGAGGAACTGCCAACAGGACCCCAGCCAAATCACTCATGTAACCGCAGAGGGTGGTGTCTCAGTCTGTGTGCTCTCGCAGTCAGGACTCCGGTGCTATGCCTTCCTCAGATGTTCTTTGAGTGACCAGTCTCCATCTGAGACCTCCATGCCTCCCGGTGCCTGTCGTGGAGCTGCTGCCCACGCATATCTTTGATTCGGATTCCTCTATCACAGGAACTCTGTTGAGGCCCTTGCCCCTGGATTGCCACGTGATGTGAGGGCTGTGTGGGCCTTTGGTAGGCCGCATTGAGGGGTCTCTGCAGAACTGCCAACAGGGCTACTGCCAAGCCTTGTGTAACCCCAAGGGTTGATAGTCAACTGGTCGGGTATGGTCTTCTTCTGCAGGCTACAGGTTTACAGGGGCACACAAAAGGTTCCTGGGTGGCTGGCCTCCCACGGTGCCAGTAGTGCCTTGTTGAACGCCAGATGACTTGAGTGTTTGGATCCACTCCTGTGGTGAAATGATCCTCAGATGTTCTTGGTGATGATGATGATGATGCACCACCTGGGTGATGGATGCGATGATTGTCTTTCAGTTGGGCAAAGAGGCGGCGATCTCTTGCTTTTGGGGACCTCGTGGAGTGAGGAGGACTCGAGGAAGTTCGTGGTCACATACCGTTGTCTTCAGACAGGTGCACTTGCTAGATGTGGTGCCATCGATGCCAAGCAGCCGGTGACAGGTGAGTAGACGGTCGCACTGTGAAGCATGGGGCCTGGATGCAGATCGCGCTTGCTGGCGGCTTACAGTCCTCCTTCGAAGATGACTCCAGTGACGTCCCTGCACACTGGTGGCTGGCTTCTGCTGATGAACACCTTCTCCAGTGCTGGCACGAGTCCTCAGTCCTATTGCTCTTCTCCTTTTCCCTCTTGCGCACCCGTGGTGGTTGTTTACCTTGTGGCGTTGTGCCACTCTCCTTTCCTCCTTCGCGGAGTGGCATCCAGCCACGCTCTCCTCCTTTGGTCAGTGGCGTCCAGCCATGCTCTTCTCTTCCTTCTGACCAGGTTCCTACCTCGGATGTGGAGTCTTGCCACATGTCTCATGTTTGTGCCACATGGGCATCTCACTGGTCGTGTCCAATTCTTAGGACTGTCTTCTCTTTGCTGCAGACCTGTCGCAGGTTTGTCCTGTCGCCAGGACATGCTTCTCCTTGTGGACCTCTTGCAGTCTGCATACCCTCCTCTGGGATTTTCGTGGTGCTGCTCTGCCTGGATGGCAGGTTACCTCTTTGCTTGAGGGCGTCGCACTTGCCCCCCTGACACCTTGTGGCACCTGCTTCTGACTCCGTTTAGGCATGCATGGCGGGTCGGTCACTTTGTGTGATGTGCTCCTAGCTTGTAGTGCGATGTGGCATCCGGCCACATGTCACATGTTGTCGAAGCACATGTAGTGATGGTAGCTTGCCACGTGGAGTGTGTGCCTCTCCTCTTGTCTGTCTTGGGCGGCCGGCGCCTCCGTCTTGAGGCAGTGCGAGGGAGGACACTCTTTGCTGTCTTTGGCCCACTGCGAGGCTTGACTGGTGCAGTGGAGATGTGGAGGCTCTTCCTTCTGCCTTCAGCATAGCTTATTTGCTGTGGAGAGGTCTCTCTCTCCTGGGTGCCTTCCAAAGAGTTCAAACTTCTGAGTGCATACGTCGGTGCATCTCGGGTCTTGCGTTCTTGGTCCTTCTTCACGGCGCCCTCTTTTGGCACTTGCCGTGGTTGTTTTCTTTCTTACGGTGTTGGCCGTTCACCACTAGGTGTGTGTGGAGCAGTTCCCTTGCTTGTGGTGGCATCAGGCAGCCACTGGAGGTGTGCATGCAGCGCAGTGTCTATTTCATACCTTTCGTGGGCTTGGTGCTTGACTCCCTTCTCTTTGCTGGGGCTCAGTCTCTCCCCTCAAGATGATAAGCAGTGTGGGGTTCTCTTTTCCAATCTCTCTTATGGTGTACATTTAACTCCCTGCTTCGAGCAAAGTCCTGGGGCACTGCTCTCTTCTTCTACTTGCTGGGCCCTGGTACTTAGCATTGCGCCTGAACAGCTGTATGCAGGGCCATTTTCTTTTAAAGCTATTGTTTATTGTGCAGGAGTCTGTGCAGCTGGTCTTTGCCACACATAAACACTGTTGGGGCTGCTAGTTCTGCCGCCACTTTCAGGGCAGTGGGGCAGTGCTGTGAGCTGTTCATGCCATTTGCCTTTCAATCAATTTTATGGGGGAAACACAAACTTGGAGGTTCACGAGCAGGCTGTGTTCACCCGCTGACTCTGTACTGGAGGTAGCATATTCAAAACCTTTCAGAATGCCTCTTATTAACCGGACATACTGGTTACTATGCGGGGGAATGCCCACTAGGCAGCACTGAATGCTGGTGCAGTCAGCCTCCTCCTGTTAGTGTGGTCCTGCTACTAGCCCGCAGGCGATATGGACAGCAGAGGGTCTCCCACAAAGCTGCCCGGCCTTGTTCATGCACCGCGTGGTGCTCAGGTGACTGAGAGCATTACGGGCTCCTTAGATACGCAGGATGGCAGGTCTCTTTTGACACTCTTCGCCTTATTGGGTCTGCTTCATGTGTTCATGGCTGGGTGCGGTGCGTCAGAGCAACCGCTAGTTGGCTCTACTGCATGAGGCTATGCCAGTCATTAAGAAAGCCTCCAGCCACGCAGAGCTCGATCAGCATATGTAGGTGGCATGTAACGCTGGTGCAGGCTATCTCCAGTGCTCAGGCGCCAGGACTGGGTGCACACAATAAGGGAGTGGTCCTACCGCCTCACATGCGGAGGCCCAGTCTTTCTCGCCCTGCAGGCAATGTTGCATCACTAGAGCCGGTGGAGCAGTAGGCCAGGCCATACCGTGCACTTTTCCGCCGGTCACGGCCAAGCTCCGGGCTTGGCTGAGAACACGAGGTACCTTCTCTGGGGGACGCTGTCCCGGTTTCACAGTGCTGTGATAGCACTTCTCCTTTCATCTTCACCGCTAAGGGAGTCGGTAAGGTGGGTGCCTTTCTCTCATGTGACGGGCAGCTTAAGTGTTCTTGTGAAACTTGGTTCTTTAGACAGGGTTCCTCATATATTTTACACACTTTGATACGGGGCTGCTACTGCTCACGGCGTTCGGCACTACCCGGGCACTGCAATGGTACCGGGGGTGGCAGACTTCTTCCACGCACAGTTAGTTGTTGCAGCTGGGATGCTTCTTAGGGTATACTTTTTTTTATAAACTCTTTTTTATTGAAAAAAGAAAACAGGCATGCTACAATAAGAACACATCATTACTCAGATAGTCAGTAGCAATCATTCCAGTAATACCACTACAGCTTCTTAACACAGATAATATATGGATGTCAACAGGAGTTCCGTACAATCAGATTTCAGCAGCAGTTCGTCTCGTCTACTCAGTCGTTCACATATATTCCCCCGGAATGTGTTCCAAGACTCCCATATGTGCGACCATTTTTTCGGACATCTCCTGGAGACATAAATAGGTTTCTCAGTCACCATACACCAGTCCATATCCCTTTCCCAATCATCGATCCTTGGTGGGTTCGGAACCCTCTACAGTAGTGCAATATTTCATTTGCCCACCATGAAACCTCAAGTGACCCAAAGTCTCTCCTTGCCATTAAGGTCAGTATGGTCCCATATGTTCAAAAAAAACAATTTGATGTTACATTGCATCTGTTGTCCCAATACCTCTTCCATCATGAGTACCACCCCCTCCCAATATTTCTGAATTGTTGCACATTCCCAGAGTGTATGGATAAAGGTGCCCTCCTGCCCACATTGTCGTGCACAGCTACCATCTTGGGTGTATCCATATGGGCCAATGAGGGACCTGACAAGTACGTTCTGTGGAGGATCTATAGTTGGACCAATCAGAGTCTGGAGGAAATGGCAACTTCACGGGGAGAAGCCACCGCAGCCCGCCACTCCTCATCCTCCAAGCCGGCTACATCGTGGTCCCATTTACCTCTCAGGCGGGTCAGGGGATCTGTCATGTTGTTAATGAGTTTCTTATAGATAAGAGATATAGCTTTTTCAGGTAGGTCTCCATCTAGGATCCTGTCCTCTAAAGGGGAGGAATCAAGGAGGACAGTACCTTTCGGGAGGACTGCAAGCAAGGTGTGCCTAATTTGAAGGTACCGAAAATTTTCAGACTTGGCCATTTCGTAATCTTGCTGTAGTCGGGAAAAGAGTATGACTTCGCCCGATTTCCAAAGATCCCCCACTCTGGAAATAACAATGATGTCCCATTTATCGAAACCCATGGAGGGAGACAGCCAACCCAGCTGGTCACAATGCCAGAGTGGAGTGGCTTGAGTGAGTTTGCCCTCCCAATCCAGGCTTCTATTAGCGTCCTTCCACACTTGCACAGCATGCTTTGTCGGACCAGACAGGACAGGTTTCAAAGACTTCATATTTAACGCACCCTCCAAACTACGCTCCGGGAGTAGCCACCGGTCGATCTGAAAAGCCGGGTCGTTGTGCAGTCTATAACTGCTTTGGTTGATGGCAGCGAGCTGCAAGCCCAATAATACCTCTCATGTCTGGGAGCCCAATGCCCCCATCAAACCAACCCAGTGTAAGTGTATGGGTAGCGATGCGGGGGTGTTTACCCTCCCGCAGCAGATCTCGAACATTACTTTCAATTTCCCTGAAGTACGATGCTGCAACTGGAAGAGGAGTATTCTGTAGTGCATACAAAAGTCAGGGAAGGGACATCATCTTACATAGGGCCATACGTCCTAGGAGAGTTAAGGGAAGCGACTTCCAGTGCTGGACATCAGATTTGAGACGCACTAATGGCGGTCAAAGGTTAGTGTCATAGAATCGAGATAAGTCTTTGGATACCCAGATTCCCAGATACTTAACCCCTTTGCTGTGGGGTGTTTTCCCCCCGCTGTGCGGGGATGGGGGGGGCGCGCAGCGCCCCCATGCTGGTGACGAGCTGAGCTCTTCATGAGGCACAGCGGAGCTGTCCTCATGACGAGCTCAGCTCGTCACGGCCGCACCCGTTTTTAGAACGTTCAGCACAGCGGGGTAATTACCTCCGCGTGTGAACGTTCCAACGGCCGTGACAAGCTCAGCTCGTCATGTGTACAGCTCAACTGTACTCCATGACGAGCTGAGCTCGTCACCAGCATGGATGAGCTTAAAGCCTTCTACTGCCTCAGTCAGCTGGCAACCCCTTGGAAGCCAAGGCCGCTGCCTGCTAAGAACGGGGAGAATCGATTTGGACCAATTTATCACATATCCTGCGAATCCACCAACGCTGCCGGGGAGGCCAAATAAAGCAGGACGTCGTCCGTGTATAGTGATATGCTGCTCTCCCAACCATATGTGCATTTGAGGCCCTTAATGGCGGAATCCTGACGGATCCATGCCACCATAGGTTCCAAGGCTAAGGCAATGAGGAGCGGCGACAAGGGGCAACCCTGCCTGGTGTCCCTACCAAGAGAAAAGACAGGAGATTTTCGGTTATTGATGACCACCTGCGCCAACGGTTGACAATATAGAAGGCACACCCATTTAATAAAGTCGGGGCAAAATCCTAGTTTGTGAAGCACAGCAAACATGTAGGGCCATTCGATAGTGTCAAACGTAAATGCGGCGTCCAGGGATACCACTACGGCATCTTCGCTGATAGTAAATGTAAATGTACAGGAATTTATATAGCGCAAATCACCAAGCGGTTTCTAAGCGCTTGCTTAGGGAACCCGTCCTGGTATTCCCCTGAGAGACAACCCCGGCAGGGTATCCGCAAGGTGAAAGCCAGGCATCCCACCGCGAGGGGCCGTTGTGGAGATTAAGCAAGCTATTGCCCAGAGTCGCAGAGTGTGAACCCGTGAATCGAGTAGGCACCGGAGCGAGAATTGTCGAGTCCATGGACATTTTAGGACTCAAGACCCCGCCAAGCCGGGAATTGAACCCTGGTCCCGGGCTGACCTCTGCTTCCAGGTCTGCCTCCTCTAACCAGTGAGCCACACTTCTCCCGCCAGCATAGTATCCGCCCTACAAAGTACTCCATGGAGCCGGCGGAGGTTAAGAGATGTATTTCTTGCTGGCATAAACCTGGACTGGTCCGGGTGTACCAGGTGGGTGACAACTTGCAACAGACGAGTGGCAAGGACTTTCGCAAGGATTTTGGCTTCTCCTAGGGTATACTTGTCTCGTGCTGTGGCGCCGTTACCTTTGTCATTGCCCCCTCCTCTGGGGATGACTCAATGTGCAGGGTAGTGGCGCAATGTACCCTCTCACTGGGACCGATAGCTGCAGGAGGGGCACAGTGTGGACGCCTCAGCAGGTCACAGCATTGCCTTGCACCGGCCCGTCTACGCTTTGAGGGTCCTGGGGTGCATTCTGTTGTCGGCGCTGTCCTCTCTAGGCGCTACCTTCTCTCCCTCTTTTTCCAGCCCGCTCTGCTCCCGGAATCATGCTGTCCTGCAGGCTTACTGCAAGAAGGGGCTGCACAGGATCCATCTCCCTCTCTAAACACGACACACAGCAGCCTGCGCACACGCGGGGTAAGACCCATCCGTCGCCATTGTGGAGTCTCGGGCCCGAGGCCCACATGCTAAGTCAATGACTTCATGGATACCATGGTACGTGGTACTGTAACCGGCCCAGGGCACCTGCGCCCAGCCCTTTTTATTTTCAGGGTCACCTGACTGGTGACACCAGTGATGGGTGAGTGTTTAGTGTGGGTGTAATTAAGAATGGAACACTAGATCGTGTCTAGCAGGACACTACACGTGTTAAGTGGAAGGCACGTTATAGGCCATTCTTCCTAATGGTCGTCTGGAGTGGATGGAGCTTCGTTTTCCGTCTTGATGGCAGTTCTGCTGCAAGATTGCGCCTCGTTGCTCCCCTTTTAAGACCGTGGCGTGTCCCTCACACACTTTATTCTGTTGAGGTGTATCTTTTTGCCCGTCTTCATCATGCTTCTTTTGACTGCCTCGTTGTCTCCCTCTCTGGTGCTGTCGCCCCCTCTTACATATCAGCGCCGGGATATACCTCGTACTCTCTCGCTTGCCTCCCTCGGCCCTTCGCCCTTAGGCCCCGCTCCTTTGGCTGGCGGAGTGTTTACCCGCGGAGGCCCCGCTCTGCCATGGGAATGTGTGTGACCGGAACCGCAGGAGCCCGCTGAACTTGGCAGAACCCAGCCTGGCCAGCAGGGCATCCGGGAGGGGTCGGAGGGGAGCGCGGGGGCTGGATAACCTCTGGGCCGTCTCCCCTGGGCAGGGCTGGTATCGCAGGGGCCGTGATATCCGGTGCATGGCTGCCGGATGGAGGATGAGCGCTGTGGGGCAGTGAGGCACTCGTCCCCGCAGACTCCGGGTCAGGGGAAGTTCAGTGCTCCAAGTGCGTCGGAAGAGCTGCCTGCTGCAAGCAGCGAGCGCCGTCCGTACTCGTGCACTTCTAGAATATAGAGTGGGGGGGGCTTCCCTTTGTAAAGGTGCCCAGTACACGTAGCCCGCTGGCTCTGTGAACTAGAAGTGGGCGAGCTACCAAACTATCTGGGAGAGCCAAGCCAGAGCCGAGTCAGGCAGCTGGCTTGCTTCCAAAAGAGCGGGCACGAGCGCGGAACCATGTGAATGTTTCGCATGCAAATCGTGGAAGGAAAATCCTAAAAAATATGATGTAGCCTGTTGATATAAAAAATGTATTTATTTAACATGCTCGAGAAGTTTACTGTAACTCACCAGATTATATCAGTTCATTGAGCGGTAACGGTTTTTAACATGAACTCCTCCCCAACATGAATGAGTGGTTAACTTCATGTCTGACATATCCAGGGTTACAGCCTCGCGCTACAGATCAGCTGCGGGCCAACAGTCTCAGGTTGACTTTAGTGCCACGTAAAAGTCATCTCATCTTATATGAACGCTGCGAGGACAGTGCCTTTAGCAGTCTGATAGGCGAAAGCCTAAAGTGGGTTTTGATCCAACTTATTGATTGATTGCCTTTGTTGTTTCTGTTGCTTGCTTTTGATCAAATAGTTTCCAGCTTGTTTGTCATTACCCTTCTCCTGCTTGTTCCCTCCTGTGGAGCACAGACTACTTGCCTTCCTTTTGATTGGACGACTTGTATCCTTCCAATTTTTGCATATAGGGAACTACTTTTTTTCTCTTTAAGTGAGTGCATAGGTTCTATCTCCCTCCCTATTGTGCTGCTGCTTCCCTCCCACAACCCCCCCCGCCCCACTCGCACTCGTATTGCTTCCTCGACCACCTCCACAAGCTCCTCCTTACTTTCTCCACCTCTCCATTGCTTATTTATTGATTTATTTGGATCTTTCCTTTGCCCAACCTCCAATGGACTTCAGTCTGTTACTGTCCCCCAACCCAGTTCATAATTTGAGCCGGCTGTTTTCGGTGGTCGTCAGCAGCACTTAATTGTCAACATGGGCACTGACAAGTCTGCCATATGATGGCGATATTTCAACAGCTGTTTAATAATTCCACCTACAGTTTAAAAAAAATTAACACCTGCCGCCAAAGCAATTTTTATAGCTTTGGGGGCCTGGAATAGTCTGAATTGTCATGCTTGTAGGAGTGGAGCTGGTTAGTAGTTGAGTTGGTACTGTCAGTTGTAGAGCTGGCAGGGGCAATTGACACTGCACGCTGCAGTGGCCTCCTAATGAGGGCCCTGGCACTTATATTTTATACAAATTATGCTCTGCCCCAGCCCCTCCTCCATTGTACCAGTGGTCCCTTTTTTTTCACTTCAGTTTTTTTTAATGCCAGTGCCGGCCTGCTCCACCTTACAAAACGAGCTTTTACACTATGCACATTTCATTTTTTTAGCAATATATTTAGGATCTGTAAATAAAAAATAAAAAAATCAGCAACCACATCTTCATGCTTTTTTTTGTTTTTTGCTTGATCTCTCCTGCTTTCCCTTCGAAGTATTGCTCTAATCTCATCTCCTTGTACTTTTCTCCTAGTATCCTTGTTTCTTCAGTTTTGATCCTCCTTCCATCTTCCTTCTCACATTTCCATTGACTATCTTCTCTTTCTCGGTTTGCGCTGCAGTACTGTATTTGTGCCAGACACTTTTTCCTCATTCACCTGTGTATGTCTCCATCTCATCTCTGTACAAAATCTTTATTCCTTCTGCCTCATTCTCCAGTGTGTGTTCCTTTACTCTCACGTCAGTCCTTCTCTCCTACGTCTTCACAGTATCTCCACTCTCTTCTTATTTGCTATACAGTATCTTTTTCCATTCACTTAAGGGTGTACCAGCCCATCCTCCCTCACTTTACAGTGTCTCTGTATGCAGGAAATTGCCCCTTTATGCATGGTTGACTACCACTTTTTGCCTGATGTTGATGCTCTTTGACTAAGTGTGCCCTGGGTTCCTGCCAACCAGGTACCCAAGGCCTACGTTCTTTCCCTAAAGCTGTAATGTTGCAAATCCAATTGGCTACTCTCTGGTCACATGCAAGTCCCTTGTAAAAGGTACCATCGGTACCAAGGGCACTGTGACCAGGGTAGGCCTCTAAGGACTGCAGCACATATTGTGCCACCCATAAAGGCCCTGTACCTTTACACACACTCACTGCCATTGCAGGCTGCATGTGTTGGTGCAGAGAAAAGTGAAGAGTCGACATGGCACACATCCCTGTGTGCAATGCCTACAATCCACTGCCTATGGCATAGGTAAGCCACCCCTCTATCTGGGTGCACTATGCCACTGGTGAGGGTACAGGTGCATGAGCCCTGTGCCCCTACAGTGTCTAAGTTCATTCATTAGACATTGTAAGTGCAGTAAAGCCATAAAGAGTATATAGTTTGGGAGTTTGTCATTACGAACTCCACAGCACCATGATGGCTATACTGAAATCTGAGAAGTTTGGTATCACACTTCTCAGCACATTAAACCCACACTGTTGCCAGTGTGGGAATTCATGTCAAATGTACTCAGAGGGCATCTTTGATATGCCCCCTGGAAAACGACTTAATTCTAGTGTCCTGGCTGACTGGCTTCTTACTAGCTGCCATCCACAGACATGTTTCTGGGACCCTGGGCCAAGAGCCTCCTGCTCTCAGGGTCCTAAAACAAAGCACAAAGTGCAAAGCTTCCTCCCCCAGGATGGGCAGGGTCTACGAAGGGGAAGCTTCAAAGGCTTACTGCCTTTGTGAGCTGACCCAGTAATTTGCTACTCCCAGCAACTGGCCCCCACTAGTTCTAACTCCCACTTTGGGAAGGAGACTCAATGTGAAAACCCAGATAGGAGGAGAGATGTACCCACCTTTGTCAGCCCCACTCCTCAGATGGGGGAGGCAAAGCGAAGCACAACTCTGTCCTCACCATGTTGAAGATGGGGGGACCCAGCCAACCAGAGTGAGGCTTATTCCCCTCTTCTACTGAAGGGTGGCATACTAGGGGGTGTACCCACCCCAAGGAAGTGACCCATTGGTCCTGACCTGTACCCACCTGAACCACCCCTAAATGTAGTCATTGGGGGTAACCCCAAACCTTGTCTCCTCAGACAAGTAAGAAGAACCAAAGAACTGGACTGAAGAAAGAAGAGGAGGACACCAACTGCCTTGGCCCCAACCATACTGACCTGTCTCGACCTCGACCTGTTCCCGCCGAATCCTGGCCTGTCCTGAAGCCAGCAGCCCGCCAAAACCCGGAGGACCTGCCCTGCCTTCCCTACAAAGACTTTGTCTCCTGTGAGCACCGGCGTTGCTCAAGAACCAGACTCTGTCTCAGGCCGAATCTGCAAGTCTGCACCCGATGCCCACAGCTTGAGTTCAAGTGGCCCAACCCCACGAGTAGGTCCCCTCAGCGATGCTGACTTGGGCGGTGACCACTGACTTACTTCAAACTCCCTATGACACCTGCAGTCTATCTGGAGGGTCCCCTCGACCATAGCTGGTAAGGAAAACCAGACTAATCAAAACAGCCCTGCACCCGACACCCCACTGCCTTGGGTGGCCCAACCGACTGTGTCCCTGCAACCCCCAGCATCCCAATTTACCTCTCCAACCAGTAGTCTCCTCCAGAAAGCCTCCTTGCCCGAACCTGCAGTGTTTGTTTCGAACGGAGATCTCCCATTGTAAACAACAAGGCACCCGTCACCAATCCAGCACCCTGCGCCCGGTCACCCCTATGGGTACACTTTGTGTGCTAACTTGGATTCCCATTTGTCCTGAGCTCAATCCTAGGAGCTTTGCTCCCTCAACCTTGTGGCCTGATCATGAGGCAAGGTTGTTGCAAAATCACCCTGTGCCCACAACTTTTTCAGACGGGTACTGGTGGTAACTGACTCTGACTAACCAGGCTAGAGCCAGTGCTATGCTAAAAGACACTTGGAATACAGTGAAAACACCTACATAAACTAGGGATCACTATGCGTTGGGGTACCCCTGTGATTAGCAGGACCTCCTCTGTAAGGCCCTAGTACATAATAGGGCAGAGGGATTAAACCTACCTCTAAATCAGAGGTGCAGAAATATGCTACTTTAACTAGTAGTCGCGTTTGCAGAGTGGTGGAGAAAGGGTGCTGGGCGTCCAACCAACGCTCAGGAATTCCACTGCGTAGGACTTACAGGAGGTACCAGGAGGGATTATTTGGATTAAATTGGACTTCATCCCCCATCCCGTAGTCTGCCACGAGGCACTTTTGCAGAGTGATGAGAGAAAGCGGGCCATGGCCTCCGAAGACGTTTTAGCAATCCCACTCTGTGGGACTTACTGGAGGTAACAAGAGGGGTAGTTGGCCCCCAAGGACATCCTTGGAGGCCAACTTCCCAAACTATTACCTCCAGACAGTCCCACAGAGCAGCATTGGTAAGTACTCGTACCAGGCCACGGCCACTTTGCCCACCACTCTACAAACTCGCCCCCTGGCACGCTCTTGGGTGGGGATTGAAGTCCCCTTCACTGCTGAGGGTCCTTTAGGGCCCAACTAGCCTACCTTTTACCTCCAGTAAGCCCCACGCAGTGGGATTGGGGAGAGGTAGACAAAGGCCATGCCCCCTTTCTCCACCACTCTGCAAACGCGCCCCCTGGCTCGTTGTAAATTGGGGGATTAAGTCCCCTTGAATCCTGAGGGTCCCTGGGGTCCAACTAGCCCACCAGGTACCTCCAGTAAGCGCCACAGAGCTGCGTTTCAGAGAGGTGTATAAAGGGGCGTGGCCTGGGGCACTTCTCTGCAACGCAAAACTGTGCCGCTTACTGGAGGTACCTGGTGGGCTAGTTGGCCTCCAGGGGCCCTCCGGATTGAAGGGGAATTAATTCCCCAACGTAAAACGCTCAACAGGGCGTGTTTGCACACATGTCACCTCAGGCCCCGCTCCCTCCCTTTACCACTGTGCAAACGCGCACCGTGGCACGTTTTAAGTTGGGGGATTAAGTCCCCTTGAATCCAGTGGGTCCCTGGGGACCAACTAGCCCACCATGTACCTGCAGTAAGCTCCACAGAGCTGCGTTGCAGAGAGGTGGTCCGAGGCCACGCCCCTTTTCACACCTCTCTGAAATGCAACTCTGTGGCACTTTCTGGACGTACCTGGTGCGTTAGTTGGCCCCCAGGGACCCTCAGGATTCAAGGTGACTTAATTCCCCAAAGTAAAACGCGCCACAGGGTGTGTTTGCACACATTTCATCTCAGGCCCCCCCCCCCTTCACCACTGTGCAAATGTGCCGCGTGCAGCGTTTTAAGTTGGGGGATAAAGTCCCCTTGAATGCTGAAGGTCCCTGGGTCCAACTAGCCCACGAGGTACCTTGAATAAGCGCCACAGAGCTGCGTTGCAGAGAGGTGTAAATAGGGGCGAGGCCTTTACCAGTATTGAAGGGGAACTAATTCCCCAATATAAAACAGATCACAGGGCGCATTTGCAGAGTGTTGCTGAGAGGGGGCGTCTGGCCTCTGGCACGATCGCAGTCTTTTATTATTTTTTTTTTTTAGAAGGGGGGCTGCGTGGCCTCCCTTCTTTTACCTTTTTTGGGGCCCTTGGGACCCCATCCCCCAGGGCCTGACCCCTTTTTAATATATCTTTATTTTTTTAATGAATGGGAAGGGAGCCGTCTGGGCCCTCTTCCGGTGGCCAATTCTGGCGCCGGGGACCCTATCCCGGGGGGAATGGCCACATTTTTTTATTATTATTATGGAGGGGGCTGCGTGGCCCCCCTCCTCAGGCCATTTATGGCCCCGGGAACCCCATCCCCCGGGGCTGGCCTTTGCGTGACTATTATTTTTTTAATATTATTATTGCGGAGGGGGGCTCCATGGCCCCCCCTCCCGGGCCACTTCTGGCCCCGGGGACCCCATTCCCCGGGGCCTGGCCACTTCGTTGGGGACCGCAGGGGAGCCCCAATGCCCCCACGGTCCCTGCCGGCTTCCCACGTCCTAAGAGAGCCAGCATTGCTTTTCCACATGGGCAGCTGCTAACATGCAGCTCCCCGTGTGGAAAAGCAATCTGGTTTGATTTTTGAAAGTGAGAGCAGGTTTCCCTGCTCTCGCTTTCAAAACCCAAACCACAGTTTGCAATGACAGGGCGGGAGCCGCAGCAGTGTCCCGGGGGTTGGAACCCCGGGACACTGCAAGAGCCGGCCCTGGGGGGGAGTGGTCCCCAGGGCCCTCACAGGCTCCAGGAGGGAGGCCTTGCAGCCCCCCTCCCAACGTTTGCACAGCCCTCGCATTTAAATATTAGTGCCCCGGGGAGGTGGCGGACCCGGGGCGTGTGGGGGGCTCGAGCCCCCCCACACACGTTTCCTTTTTTTAAAAAAAACAAGCCCTGGGTGGTGGCGGTCACCGGGGCTGTGGGGGGGCTGTGTGCCCCCCGCAAATTAATAAAAGCCCCGGGGTGGCGGTCCCCGGGGCCTCGTAGCCCCTCACCCATTAAAAATGAAGCCCCGGGGGTGGCGGTCCCTGGGGCTGCGTGCCCCCCGCAACTCTTTAAACAAGCCCAGGGAGGTGGTGGTCCCCCCACACATTCTTTTTACTGCCCCAGGACCTGGCCCACCCGGGGGTTTCAATCCCAAAAAGCGCGGGAGCCCGCGCTTCGTTTTTTTTTTTTTTTTTGTGGCCGGATTCGCGCACCCAGCGCGAATTTGCCCGATTTAAATAAAAAATGCTTTTTGGGGCCCTGGGGGTCCTTGTGGGACCCCCTGAGCAGGCCAAGGGGTTAGGGTGTTTCTACCCTGCCCCCTTTTCTATTTCTTTTCACACTTATTCTGATTTCTTGTGACTCTGTTCTACTGAGTCAAAAGATGGCTGCCAACGCTTCCTGATTTGGAGTGTTGACAGCCTATTAGAATAAAGCTCTTCATCGGGAGGGTGCGCGGATCCTCCGTGCCTCTAAATATCAAACCTTTTATTTTTGGTTTTCCCAGCAGCTACTGAACGGATTTACACCATTTAAAAAAAAAGATGCTTTCTGAAGCAAACACTACCGTTTTGCCAAATTTGGTGTAATTCCGTTCAGCAGTTCGGGCTGTAGCCGTGTCTAAAGTTTCCTATGGAAATTAACATGGAGAAACATGTTTTGGGACCTCCCTTTTTCCTCGCCCCCCGCTTGCCGAATCACCCCGAAACTTTCAAGTTGGGAGCTGACTGGAGCGCCCCACTAGTTTTGAAAATTTCACAAATATTTGTCAACCGGCTACAAAGGTATCGGGAAAAGAGAAAATGCTTGTTGAATAGAAACAAGGTCCTAACTATAACTGCCTACTGCCGACCGCCAGTAGGTAATATATATATATATTCAAACTAAGGTTGCCCCACATGAAGACTCCTCACATCAGAGAGCTGATTCCATTATTTATTTGCAGGCTGCAGAAGCATGAGTCCATCACTTCAATCAATATTCAGGAGCCATACGTGTTTCAGGCTACTAATGTGTCCTTGTGTATATATATATATATATATATATATATATATATACTAGCAGCCCGTCCCGACCTTGTCCGGGTGCAACAGGCTTCCCCGACCCCCGCCCGCCCCGACATTGTGCAGCAGCCCGGGACCCGGCTCCGGCCTGTCCCCCGCCTGCCCCGACCCCCGCCTGCCCCGACATGGGTCCCCTTACCTGAGCCGCCGCTCCTCCCGCCTGTCCGCTCCTCGCACCGCCGCTGGCCTGTCCGCTGCTCCTCACGTCGCCGCTCCTCCCCCGCGCCATGTCCGCCGCTCCTCGTCGCACTCCTGGACGCCGCTCCTCCCCGCGCTCCTGACGTGAGCACGCACGTCGCGGCTGGCGCTACTTCGGAGGGACTACTTTTTTTTTCACTTTAAATTTTTTAAATAACTTTTTTTTAATTTATATAGCCTATACCCATCTACACACCCTGACGATTCCAACGGTGTATCAGGTGTGAGGATTGGCGCTGTGGTTCCCGAGTTTACCCGCCTCAAAGGCTGAAAGTTCTTCCTTTATTATAGTAGTATAGATATATATGTGTGTGTGTGAGTGTGTATATATATATATATATATATATATATATATACATACATACATATATATATATATATATACGTACACATATATATATATATATATATATATATATATATATATATTCACTGAAAAAAACATAGGTTATAGACCATATATAGTTAGGAATTAGCATTTACAAAACCTTGAAAATTCACTGCAAAAACCATAGGTTAGAGACCATATATAGTTAGCTGGACATTTTATTGACATAAAACCAATGAAATTCCATATATAGTTAGTTGCACTAACTATATATCGCGCACCCGCAATCCACTGCTGATGATGTCACATATTACATCATTCATGACATGGTCAGTGACATCACTGATGACATCACTGATGACAACATCCAGTGACTGTATGTTTCTGTAAAGTTAAAATGTGTCTTACATATTGAAGAATGAGTGGAAGTATAAGTGTCTGGACAAAGGATTTAGTAGGTGCATGACTGAATGTATGAGTGAGTGATTAAATGTGTCTCACTGAGTGCATGGGTTAGTGACTAAACTGTCTTAATTTGTGCATCATTATGTCTGTTGTTCTGTAAACTGCTGCATGTGTTGATCAGTAGCTATATGATTAACTATATGGGTTATTGATTGATTGCCCAAGTATTTGTATGGGAGACTGAGTGTGTGTGTGGCTAGCTGGGAGGTGTGTGACTCTGTGCAGATCAATCTGTACTTGTATCAATGATTGTATAAGAAGGTAAGTATGTGTTAGTATATGTTTGAAAATGTAAGGTGCTCTATGTTTAACTGTATAGACAAGAAAATGGAAGTCTCATTGATTCTTTACAGGACTGACTAGGTGTGTGAGTAACTCCATGGATGAGTGGCAGACTGTGAGTGTCTGTATAGGTGTATGAGTGCATATGATAGTGTTGTAAAGATGAGTGATTGTATGTATGAATGATTGTATGGGTGAATGAGTGAAGGTGTGTGTAGACGTAGCAATCAGTGAGTGCGTATGTAGTAACTAGTATTGGTGTGTCAATGGTTTCAAAAATTATACTCTTTTTAACACTGGGTGAAACAGAGGTTATATTAAAATGTGAGGAGATGCATTGTATTGTCACATGAATGATATCATCAGTGATGTGGTCATTGATGTCAAATGAGATGTCATCAGTGATGTCATCAGTGATGTCATTTGAGATGTCATCAGTGATGTCATCAGTGATGTCACTGACCATGTCATGAATGATGTAATATGTGACATCATCAGCAGTGGATTGCGGGTGCGCGATATATAGTTAGTGCAACTAACTATATATGGAATTTCATTGGTTTTATGTCAATAAAATGTCCAGCTAACTATATATGGTCTCTAACCTATGGTTTTTGCAGTGAATTTTCAAGGTTTTGTAAATGCTAATTCCTAACTATATATGGTCTATAACCTATGGTTTTTTCAGTGAATTTTCAAGGTTTTGTAAATGCTAATTCCTAACTATATATGGTCTATAACCTATGGTTTTTTCAGTGAATTTCAATGGTTTTTTAATAGCAAATATCATAAGCTGTCGAATGTCAAGTACGTGGTAAGTAAAAACATTTTCGTGTTTATGCACACTGATCTGCTTTGAATGCTGCCCCCCACCCCTCATTTCTATTAGGAGTACTCTCTCTTTGCAGATAGTGAAGGGTAGTTAACGCAGCCCTTTGCCCCCTTTGTAATCCGTCGTGCCTGCTTCTCTCTCCATTTGATTGATTGTTCTCTTTGGTTCATTCTCTATTTACAAACAAGCACAGAGTCGCAATACTCTGTTTAGTCTTTGCAGATAGCGAAAAATCGTGTAAAAAAACAAAAGGAATCGAACAAAATCAGTAGGCCACTAATGGGATCTCTTTTTGACCTCGCTAAAATAGAAACATTAGGAACAACCTGTTGAAAATAGCAATGCGTATGTACATAAGCGGCGTTCATTTGTGTTCACAGTACCCCTTGTTGATTGTTTCAATCGAGCATTGAATTGTTCGAAGTTGGTTCTCTTAAGGATCTTCTCTGCCTGCAAACGAGGAAGAATAGGAATATTCTCTCTCCCTTTGCAGATAGTGAAGGGTAGGTAACGCAAGCCTTTAACACGTCGTACCTATTTCATTCCTCATTGATTGATTGATTGTCCGAACATTGACTGTTTGGGAATTAGTTCTTTTTGGAGGTATTCCCTGTTTGCAAATAAACGTAGGAAAATCTTTGCAAGTAGTGAAAGGGTACGTAATGCGGACCTTTCTCCCCCGTTGTAATCTGTCATGCCTATCTACTCCCCACTGATTGATGCACCTGTTTCACCCGGACCATTTACTAGAGATACGTCATCTGGCCCGACCAGAGAGCACCCCTAGTGAAAAGGACATATGCAATAATAACGAAGTGATCACTGTATCCTGTTAACAGAAACTTTAGCATGAAACAACCTGGAAAGAAAAGAATAGGAAAACGAAAATCAGTAGGCCACTGATGAACATGAACTTTTATTAAACAACGAACAAAGAAACGATAACATAACGTAATGATAAAACCTATTAATGTCCTAGAAACAAGAAAACGTTAAAATATGCCAGTGGTGAGAGACCAGAAAAACAGTAAGAGAAACCAAATCATCCCTCGCTGTCCCACCGCCTGCCACGCCAAAAAAATCGATAGACTAGGGAAAATGCAAGTCAGTAGAACATCCGCCCCCACTCTGGAAACTTCCACGGTGGGGCAGGGTTGCGGCTACGCCCAGCCGGGAGCAGCCCATATAAGGCAGGTCCTGCTGCCACGCCTCGGCCAGGAGATCCTAACGTAGGGTGTAGCCGGAGGAGAGGCCGAGGCCAGCGGGACCCGGCCAGGGGATTGCCTTTACAACGCTGAACAGTTGCAGGGGGGGGGAATGTCTCCTCGACCCTCCCCTCTCTCTCCCAGTCCGGCCGCGGTGGCCCTTGAGAGTTGCAGGTACTCCCGCCACATGCTCTTCCGGTCCGGCCACCAACGGTCGGGGGGCCGAGGACGACGGGATCCGGCTGCAGCCGATAAACCAAGAAACCCGTTCATGGGGCCAGAGCCAGGGGCGTCCGGCCGACATCTACCGGAAGCCCGGCCCGAAGACGGACGGGACACTTCTTCTTTCATGAATAATGGCTGCGACAACACTGGGGGGGGATGTCTTGCACATGCCTCCGACCCCCCCCCCCCTTGTCCTCATCGCCTGCTCCGGCCATAACAAATCTCAAGCGAGACGCCGTGGGGTGCACTGGGAGGGAGAGACGGTGCGAACAGGCCTCTCCCGCCTCCCCAGGTGGAGGCTTCCCAGCTGCACCCTCAGCGCTCCAGGCGCCCGGAAAAGGGTTCTTCCACTGTGGCCATGCTGCAACGTCTCGCCCGGCAGGGTGGAGCCCGTCCGCTCATTTGACCCCGCGATCGCCAGTAGCTACCGAACTCTCAAAATGGCGGTCGACCTGGCAAGAGCGGGCCCAGCATAAAGAAATGGCCCGGTCACTGGTTGACTCCACCACCGTAGTCCTCCACGACCTTGAAGATTCTAGAGGAGCCGCGGGAGTCTCCGACCCCCGATGGGGAATGACTGCCATGATCGCCCGTGGAGTGACGAAACTGTATCCGCGGGACGTCGGCGCTCCCATGCTGGCGCCAGCCTCACTTTGAATTACTAGAATCCTGCAGACCTCAGTTCCGGTGAAAGCACAGTGTGACCCGGTAGGAAAAATTGTTGCACCCCCTCCCCTTTTTCACTGATAGTTCAAACCACCGATCCTTTCCTTTGCCCTTTTAACGGAACTTTGGACTGCCTCCCCCTCTTTTACATTTTCTAGAGAAAACAAAACATTAACCACTACATTAGCATAGCAGTTGACACCAGAACTGTTTTCAAATTTAAAACCAACAACATCTTCAACAAAATCCTTTTTGTTTCTGCTGTGACCCTGCTACAGCACAGGCATTGTCCCCAGCAGTAATTCTGCGATGCCGGTAAGAATAGCTGTGGTGCCTACTGGACTCACTCACCCCCGCGGCGCCCCACGCCGTTATTTGCTGGGCGGCAACTTACTAGACATCACTTTCGTGCCATCTAGATTTCAGCGCGTTCTGCTGCCTTGGAACTATTCGCACAACAGACCGCTACTGACAAGAATATTTCATTATTGGTGCTGTCAATTTCAATAAACCTATTGGATAATTCAAAAGATATTGCCACGGTCTCTTCGTTGTTTAAATGTTTTTACTGTTTTTGTTTTGTTGTATATATTTATATGTTATTAAAGTTTTATATTCCTACTACTTTGTTGGAGTGCTACATATTTTTAATGTGACACATAATTATCAAAACTTTGATGTACCAAGAGTCATTCCTGGAATCTTCCGCTTCAGGCTCGGTCCCCTCCCCAATCACAATACAGGATGGTTTTCAGATAGTAGGAACACGTGTGGTGTGACGGATCTCATCGGGTGTGGGCCTTGATCTACTATAACTCCTTTGAAGAGGGGTGATTCTTTACAGCTGGGGCCATAAACTACATCTGCAGGGCTAGCTGATAGCCTGGACAATCGGACACAGAGGAAGAGGAGTGTCAGAGGGTGCGGTAGTGAATAGGGCGAAAGGGAGGTGTCGGGCGGGCACAGAGTGTGATTCTCAGGGAAGAGAAGCGCAGATGGGGGGAGGTTTATTGCCCATGCATAAGACAGAGAGCGGGGGTGACCAGTGCCTGGGGAAGATGCTTGCGAGGGTGAGGAGCCATGCTACGAATCGACAGCGTGCAGAGAGTGGGTCTGGTCAAGACATCTAAAATGGCTGCCGTGCACCACAAAAGTGTGGCATTTCAAAAAAGGCAAGATGGCGCAAACAATGTTTTTCAACACTTCCTCATTTCCTTCGAATCGAACGTTAACAGACGTTGGGGCATATTACCAAAGTTAAGCGATATTTATCGCTAACGATGCTTACCAACGAATTTTTTACCGCTAAGCATCGTCAGAAATTATCGAAGATAAACCTTGCTATTATCAAGGTTTATCGCAAATGCGATAATAAACGGCCGCAATGCATCAATATCGCTAAAAACTCAGCGATATTCATGCATTACCGAGCTAATGCTCTTAGCCATGTTATCCACCTCCCATTGGATAACATGGCTAAGAACTGCTCAGGGCAGGTGTTACTTTTTGGAGATATTCGCGCTTAGCGCGAATGTCTCCAAAAGGAGATAGATATCTTGCATGTTGTAATGCAAGTTATTGTGGTATATGGAACTCATACCATAATCTCTCAGGAAAGCAGAAACTGATCCTTTTGGGACCGCCTAAAAAGGCCTAGGGGGTGAGGAGTACTCTACTTTGCCCCCTTTTCAGGTTCCGAACTATTTTATTTTACTCTCTTCTGTAATTACACAAAATAGCAGCGATAAGATGCATCGGAGACACACAGGGGCATATTACCAACAACTAGCGAAAATTTTTGTCTCTAACTTGTTTAGAGACAAAAATTATCGCCGCACATCGGCGATTTTTATCGCAGATAAACCTTGCTATTAGCAAGGTTTATCGCAAATGCGATAAAAAACGGCCGCAATGCATGAATATCGCTGAAAAGTCAGCGATATTCATGCATTATCGAGCAAATGCTCTTAGCCATGTTATCCACCTCCCATTGGATAACATGGTGAAGAACTGCTCAGGGCAGGTGTTAGCTTTTGGAGATATTCGCGCTTAGCGCGAATATCTCCAAAAGTTGGTAATAGGAGATAGCGATGTTAGCGACTGTTTCCAGTCGCTAACATCTTGGCACGCCCACTTTGCATGTCATTAGTGATAAATATCACTGACATGCAAAGCGGGGCCCAAGATGGTCGCTATCTCCTATTAGCTGTCACTAACTGGTGTTAGCGACAGCTTGGTAATAGGGAGATAATTTTATCTCCGCTTTCTTGGCTTTTAAAGCCAAAAAAGCGGAGATAAACCCCCTTGATAATATGCCCCACAGTGAGAGAAAGGAGGCCGGAGATGAAGAAGAGATGTCAAATACACATTGGAGATAATATAGTGGCAGAAGGGAAGTAAATATGAGTAAACTTACCATGTAACATAAAAATGTTGCACTCTATACTATAAGTCTCATTTTATACTACAATCACTTCGCTACAACCTCATAAATTAAAAATAAAAATGAATAATGTCTCAAACAATTTTTGATTTCTAAATATAAATTTATTGTTCAGAATTTTCTAAATTTGAAAGAACTAGTAACATGTCCTCATCAGCAATGTCCTCATGAAAAGTCTGCAATGATGATTCTTGTAACTCTATGGTCTCCAAACATTCGATAAATTCGCCATCAAGAGATTGATCAAAAAAATCATTCAAGTCATCTCCTCCTTGTGACAATATTTCATTATTGGTGCTGTCAATTTCAATCAATGTAGTGGAATCATTCAAGTCATCTCCTCGTGACAATATTTCATTATTGGTGCTCTCAATTTCAATCAATGTAGTGGAATCATTCAAGTCATCTCCTCCTTGTGACAATATTTCATTATTGGTGCTGTCCATTTCAATCAATCTAATGGAATCATACAAGTCATCTCCTCCTTGTGACAATATTTCATTATTGGTGCTCTCAATTTCAATCAATGTAGTGGAATCATTCAAGTCATCTCCTTGTGCCAATATTTCATTATTGGTGCTCTCAATTTCAATCAATGTAGTGGACAATTCAAAAGAAATTGCCACGGTCTCTTCATTGTGAGCCATTTTATTTTGAAATTGCTTGCTGTAAATTGCAGAAAAAAATAATCACTTTCATTTATCGTTTTTAGTAATACATAATATAAAACTAACTTTATCAAGTATTTAGTATAACAGAAGGACTGCAAATAAATAACAGAAAACATTTTTCAAATTATCTTCAAGTGTACAACATAGTTCCCCTTACAAATTAACAACTCACCTTTTTAAAAGTAGGAGAAGTGTTAGTACTGTGTAAATCAAACACCAGAAATTCACCACCAAAAATTCCTCACAAATGTACCTCAGACAGTAGTATCACAAAATGGCTGTGGTTTCCTCTCATTTGAAATATATACATAACCAATTAACTTTCATCACACACAAATACAAAACCAAACTAACATTTTAATTGGTTCTAAATTTCAACACTTTCAAATGTGTTTTCCCCATGCAATTTTCCATAGGACATTTACATACGTCTACAGCCTGAATGGCTGAACGGAATTACACCAAACTTGGCAAAATGGTACATCAAACCTAAGAGGTCAGGAAGGATCTACTATGCCCCCTTATGGTCATTTCCCCCTTCGCTTTGGCCTCCTCTTGTCTCTCAATCCTACCGAGAGACAAGATGGCGGCCGCTACGGACTGTTTGGAATGTTGACAGACGCCGGAGAACCAATCAGCTTCGCAAAGCTCCGTAACGCGAAAAGTACGCGAAGCGGAGCGCTGTTACAGATATATATCTTTTTTTGAACGTTAATTTCTCAAAATCCACTGGAGCACATATATTGAGACCTAGCAAAGGCACATCGGGCTACCAGTCCCTAATATTTTGCCAAGTTTCGTGCAAATCCATTCAGCCGTTCGATTATTATTATTTATTTATTTTTTGCCCCGCGGGGCCCTTTTAAAACCTCCACATCAAACGTAGGGGGTCAGCGAGGATCTACTATTCCCCCTTATGGTCATTTGCCCCTTCGCTTTGGCCTCCTCTTGTCTCTCGATCCTACCGAGAGACAAGATGGCGGCCGCTACGGACTGTTTGGAATGTTGACAGACGCCGGAGAACCAATCAGCTTCGCTTCACAAAGCTCCGTTGCGCGAAAAGTACGCGTCCTGGAGCGCTGCCCGGTCCGCTGTTACAGATATATATCTTTTTTTAAACGTTAATTTCTCAAAATCCACTGTAGCACATATATTGAGACCTACAAAAGGCACATCGGGCTACCAGTCCCTACAATTTTGCCAAGTTTCGTGCAAATCCATTCAGCCGTTCGGGCTAAAAGTGAGGCCAACCGCCCTATGGAAAACTCAATGTTAAAAACACGTTTTGGGACCCCCCTTTTTTCTCAGCCCCCCCTTGACGAACCCCCCCCCCAAATTTTCAAGGGCTGCTCAGAAACAAAATGTGCCATTTTCCTGAAAATTTCAGCCAATTCCGTCCACAAACGCCAAAGTTATTAGACATAGAATTTTCAAAAATCCCATAGAGAAAAAATCCTAACTATATATACCTACTGGCGACCGCCAGTAGGTAATATATATATATATATATATATATATATATATATATATATATATATATATACAAAAAAGGAGAGAACTCTGGGTAGTTCTCCAGTTTAGGTGGAAAGCAGCTCATGTTAGAGCACTCTCAACACCAGCGACACTCTAGATCTGCTCACCTCAAATGTCTGCTTTTCTATCAAAATCTTTAAGCATAGGATTAGCACAGTGCTATCCACGCAGAGATAGAAATGGACAAAGTCTTTTTGCCATTTCTACAGCAAAGTTTTTAAGCATAGGACTAGCACAGTGCTGTCCTTGCCGAGCTGTAAAATGACAAAAGCCATTTATCACTCCAGACACAATATTACAGCTTTGAATTGGTAAAATACCAACCAAGCCAACCTGAAATGAATAAAAGCAACCCCTGACACAGTGTTTATATATATATACATACCAGAGGAGACATGCAGTTTTGGAGGGCACACAGACCTGGTGACTTTGTGAAATTCGTGACTTTACCTCCCCACCCACACTGCATCCCACATAAATGTGGCATTCTGGGACCTGTAGGCGCTATTTCAACTCGCCACATTGAGACTCATTTTAGGGGCGGAGTCACCAATCACGTAAGCGGATGCAGTGGGATATTTAAAATCTGTATGTTTAACTGCACTGTTTGTTAACCACACCTCTGGCACTGAAGAAGGCGGAGATTACTGCCGAAATGCATTTGCCCATCTGTGAGCCTCGAGATTAAATGCCTCCCTGAATCCCACAAGTGGTCTCTGCTTCTTCTTTCGGAGGAGCTGTTTGGATATTGTTTGCGTGATGGCCAGCATCGCGCTGAGACCCCCGCATTTCAAGTTGGGCGCAGTGCTGCTGGCTTCTGTTTCGGCGGATTCCTTTGTTCCAGGATACTGGATTGTTGGCTGCACCCCACCCCCATTCCAGGGAGAAGTCGGAGTGGTGTTGTCGCCATTGGCTGCACGTCGGGTCTGGAGGATTCATCCCCAAACCTCCCACTCCAAAGATCCTGTTCGGGTTTTGGGGGTTTATGCGGTATGTGGGACTAGAGGAGACATGCAGTTTTGGAGGGCACACAGACTTGGTGACTTTGTGAAATTCGTGACTTTACCTCCCCACTCACACTACATCCCACATAACTGTGGCATTCTGGGACCTGTAGGCGCTATTTCAACTCGCCACATTGAGACTCATTTTAGGGGCGGAGTCACCAATCACGTAAGCGGATGCAGTGGGATATTTAAAATCTGTATGTTTAACTGCACTGTTTGTTAACCTCACCTCTGGCACTGAAGAAGGCGGAGATTACTGCTGAAATGCATTTGCCCATCTGTGAGCCTCGAGATTAAATGCCTCCCTGAATCCCACAAGTGGTCTCTGCTTCTTCTTTCGGAGGAGCTGTTTGGATATATATATATATATATATATATATATATATATATATATATATATATATATATATATATGTGTGTGTATGTGTGTGTGTATATATGTGTGCATGTGTTTATATATGTGTGTGTGTGTATATATGTGTGTATATATGTGTGTATATATATATGTAAATATGTGTGTATATGTGTGTGTGTATATGTATGTATATATGTGTGTGTATATATATGTGTATATTTATGTATATATATGTGTATATATGTGTTTATATATGTGTGTATATATGTGTATATATATGTGTGTATATATATGTGTGTGTATATGTGTATATATGTGTGTATGTGTTTATATGTGTATATATATGTGTATGTGTATATATATATATATGTGTATATGTGTATATATATGTATATATGTGTGTGTATATATATATATGTGTGTATATATGTGTCTGTATATATGTATGTGTGTATATTTATATAATAATGAAAGTTATCAAGCAATACAGCAGATTTTGAACTCTGCACTACTTTGTGTTAAAATGGCATTTTTAAGCCCCAATTTCAGAACTGAACAAATATTGTGTACTTTTAACTGAAAAAAGTGCCAATCCTAACTTCAGCGGTCACCTCACCTTTTTACATCCCTCCCTCCCCTTCCTTCTATGTTCATCATCTCATTTTCCTCTCAGCCAGATCCATTGCCAGTTGTCATGGGAGATCATTTCTGGTGTGCTGGAGCGTTCCCTGCTATGCATTGCTCTTTGAGAAGGGCTACTTTCACACCCATGGGTCCCTCGCTGTTATGTAAATGCAGCAATTAGTGCTGATGGGGCACACAAAGGGAAGCCGCTCCTGCGCTGTGCAATACAAACATGAAAAGAAAACCGGCTTTGGGGAAGGTAGATGATTGTGTTGAACTGCCACTTGCTTAATTTTTTCCAGTGCAGCACCAGCCCAGGCTATTTCATGCACCTGACGGAGAGGGAGCTGGGGGAGGTGGGGGGGGGGGGCTAAAGCATTTGTAGCTGAATGGTCGTTACACATCAAATCAACAATGTGGCTAGACCCTGCTCTGTTAATCACAGGGTGACGCATGCCCTCTAAAACCCCTGGAGTGTGAGGAATTGCAAAGGGTCGCCTCTGGACTTTACTGGCGTCTCTGCAAAAGTCGACTTCATGGCTCAGTGTGATTGCGAGATCCGGAAGCAGAGCGGCATCTGTCCTGCGTTTGAGGGGATACGGAACCTGAGCCTGCCGTGTCATCAATCAGGGTACCAGTACTCTCCCTGACTAAAGAAAAGTGCCAGCACTGAGGGCTAGAAAATTTGGAAGTGCCGGTACTCTACCGGTGAGTACCGGCCCATTTAAAGCACTGGGTTTATTATATACAGAGCCAGCTTCCTACATTACCCCTTTCTCCTTCTCTCTTCTGGTGTCTGATTCTCTCTTCTCTGTCTTCCTCCCGCATCGTTCCCCAGTATCTTCCTTTCTCTTCCTTCTTTACCCAACTACTCCAGTGACCCCTGACCCTGCTTGCAGGACAGGTCGCTCCCCTGCTGCCGCACAGCTCCACCTGCGTGCCAGCGCTTCCCTCGCTGCCGCTGCTCCGCCTGTTCCAGAAGCCCGTTCCCGCCGCTGCTCCCCTGCGGCCCGCCACCCCGCTCCCGTCTCCCAGCTGCTCCTCCCTCCCTACTCTCCTTAAATAGCGGCCGTGCGCGACCACAGGAGTGACCCCTGACCCTTCTTGCAGGACAGGTCGCTCCCCTGCTGCCGCACAGCTCCACCTGCGCGCCAGCTCCTCCCTCGCTGCCTCTGCTCCGCCTGTTCCAGAAGCCCGTTCCCGCCGATGTACCCCTGCGTCCCCACCCCCTCGCCACCCCGCTCCCGCCTGCTCCTCCCTCCCTACTCGCCTTAAATGGCGGCCGCGCCTCTGGCAAGCCCGTCTGCGCCCGGCCGTGCCTGGACCGCGCCCAGCGCCAAAACCCCTGAACCCTGCACACACCACGACGCCAGACTCCGGTACGACGCCAGCACTCTCGCACTCAACACCGGCCGTGACAACCGATGCTTCCAGGCTGCCCCGAAGCGCACCCACGGACCTTTCTCCTGCCGCTCCTGCAACTTCACCTGCAACAGAACCACCAAACCTCCAAGGACCGGACCCAACCACCTTCGTTGCATCCTCCTCAACACCTGCTCCGCACGCAAACACGCCGTCGAGCTCTGGGACCTGCTCGACACCTCCGCACCAGACATTGCCTTCCTGACCGAGACCTGGTGGAACGACTCCTCGGCGCCCGACATCGCCCTAGCCATCCGGACAGCTACAAGATCACCCGCAGGGACTGCGCCAAGGGAACTGGAGGAGGTCTAGCCATTGTCCACAAGTCCACCCTCCAGTGCTACACCCACGCAGCTGACACCCTCAGCACCGCCGAACACCTGCACTTCCAGATCCACATCGACCCCAACACCATCCTCAGAGGAACACTCGTCTACAGACCTCCCGGACCCCAAACTCAGTTCTGTGACTCCATCGCCGTCCTCGCCAGCGCCAGCGCCAGCGCCTTCACACTCTCCTCCACGGACTACATCCTCCTCGGGGACCTGAATTTCCACCTCTAGAACAGCAACGACGCCAACTCCGCCACTCTCATCGACAACCGCACCAACCTTGACCTCAGACAACTCGTCACCGCACCCACCCACGCTGCCGGCCACACGCTTGACCCCGTCTTCGCCGCAAGCACCCACGTCACCTTCAACCACACCACCGAACTCCACTGGACCGACCACCACTGCATCCATTTCACCTTTCAGAAACCTACCACGCACCACCGCACCCAACAGCTGCCCTGCCGCTGCTGGAGCAAAGTCACCGAATACCAGCTGACCTCCACCCTCGCCCAGAACCCCCCCACCATCCCCACCGACCCAGATGCCGCCGCCAGAAACCTCAGACAATGGATCGACGACTGCGCCAACACCCTTGCCCCACTCAAGAAACCCCCCCCCCCCAGCAACCACACCAGCAAGAAAGCTACATGGTTCACCGAGGAGCTCCAAACGCACATGCTGGAAACTGGAGAAGAAATGGCTCCACGAACACACCGGACAGCCACGCAGCCCACAAGGACGCCATCTGCAGACATCACCACCTCATAAGAACAGCGAAAAGATCCTCCCTCAAAGCCCGCCTGGACAACAACGCACACGACAGCAAAGAGCTATTCAACATAGTGAAGGAACTCTCCAAACCCAGCGCCAACACCAACGACATCCTGTCCTCACAAGATCTGTGCGACTCACTGGCCACCTTCTTTCACCGTAAGATAGCCGACATCCGCGACAGCTTCAACACCGCGACCACCCGACAACGCCAGGCTCCAACACCCCCTCGAATACCACCAGCACCAACCACCTGACCTTCTGGTCCAACGTAAACAATGACGAGACGCGCACGGCCATGAACTCCATCCACTCAGGATCACCATCGGACCCCTGGCCACACCACATATTCAACAAAGCGGACCCAAACATCGCACCCCAACTACGGAAGGTCATCAACATCTCCTTCGAACATGGACATTCCCGGAAAGCTGGAAGCACACCATAATCAACGCCCTCCTCAAGAAGCCTAAGGCGGACCCCAAGGACCTCAAGAACTTCCGGCCCATCTCCTTGCTCCCCGTCCCGGCGAAGGTCATCGAGAAAATCGCCAACATGCAACTGACCCGCCACCTCG
This sequence comes from Lissotriton helveticus, assembly GCF_964261635.1. NCBI lineage: Eukaryota > Metazoa > Chordata > Amphibia > Caudata > Salamandridae > Lissotriton > Lissotriton helveticus. The sequence continues at coordinate 388,927,792 of NC_136061.1, forward strand.
AGGACAACAACATCCTAGACCCGTCCCAGTCCGGATTCAGACGAAACTACAGCACCGAGACAGCCCTCATCGCCGCCACAGACAACATCAGGCGCCAACTCGACAACGGTGATACATCAGCCCTCATCCTCCTGGACCTGTCAGCTGCCTTCAACACAGTCTGCCACCATACACTAAAGACACGCCTCCATCAATCAATCAATCAATCACAGCATTTATAAAGCACACTACTCACCCGGTGGGTCTCAAGGCGCTGGGGGAGGGGAGGTCCGCTACTGTTCGAACAGCCAGGTCTTGAGCTGTTTCCTGAAGGCGAGGTGGTCCTGGGTCAGTCGGAGGTGGTTCGGGAGGGAGTTCCAGGTCTTGGCGGCCAGGTAGGAGAAGGACCTTCCTCCTGTGGTGGCTCTTCAGATGCGGGGGACGGCGGCGAGGGCGTGGCCGGTCGAGCGAAGTTGGCGTGTGGGAGCGTAGAAGTTGAGGCGGCTGTTGAGGTATCCTGGGCCTTGGTTGTGTAGGGCCTTGTGTGCGTGGGTGAGGAGACGGAAGGTGGTTCTCTTGTTGACCGGTAGCCAGTGCAGATCTTTCAGGTGTCCGGAGATGTGACTGCGACGGGGGATGTCCAGGATGAGTCGTGCTGAGGCGTTGTGGATCCGCTGGAGTCTCTTCTGGATCCGCTGGAGTCTCTTCTGGAGTTTGGCGGTGGTTCCGGCGTAGAGGGAGTTGCCGTAGTCCAGGCGGCTGGTGACGAGGGCCTGGGTGACCGTCTTCCTGGTCTCGGTGGGGATCCATCGGAAGATCTTACGTAGCATGCGCAGGATGTTGAAGCATGACGAGGAGACGGCGTTGACTTGTCTGGTCATGGAGAGGGAGGAGTCCAGGATGAAGCCCAGGTTGCGTGCGTGGTCTGTTGGTTTGGGTGCGCTGCCTAGGGCGGGGGGCCACCAGGAGTCGTCCCAGGCGGAGGGTGAGGATCCCAGGATGAGAACTTCCGTCTTGTCTGAGTTTAGTTTCAGGCGGCTGGTCGTCATCCATTCGGCTACGTCTTTCATCCCTTCGTGTAGGTTGGCTCTGGCGGTGGCGGGGTCGTTGGTGAGGGAGAGGATCAGCTGGGTGTCGTCGGCGTAGGAGATGATGTTGAGGTTGTTTTGGCGTGCGAGGGGGCTCATGTAGACGTTGAAGAGGGTTGGGCTGAGCGAGGAGCCTTGAGGAACGCCGCAGATGACTTCGGTAGCTTCTGAAGTGAACGGGGGGAGGCGGACTCTCTGTGTCCTTCCGGCAGGAACGAGATGATCCATTCCAGTGCCTTCTCCTGGATTCCGACGTTGCTGAGGCGCTGCGCTAGGGTACGGTGGCAGACAGTGTCGAAGGCCGCGGAGAGGTCTAGGAGGATGAGGGCCGCTGTTTCTCCGTTGTCGAGCAGGGCTCGGATGTCATCGGTAGCTGCGATCAGGGCGGTCTCGGTGCTGTGGTTGGCCCGGAAGCCAGACTGCGAGATGTCGAGGGATACGTTCGTCTCGAGGAAGGCAGCCAGCTGCTTGTTGACGGTCTTCTCGATGACTTTGCAGGAAACGGGAGCAGCGAAATGGGGCGGTAGTTTTTGAGGTCGGAGGGGTCGGCTGATGGCTTCTTGAGTAGAGCGCTGAGTTCGGCGTGCTTCCAGCTCTCCGGGAAGGTAGCGGTGTCGAAGGAGGTGTTGATGATGTCCCGCAGGTGGGGTGCGATAACGGCGTCGGCCTTGTTGAAGACGTGGTGAGGGCAGGGGTCGGTCGGAGATCCGGAGTGGATGGAGTTCATCGTGCGGATGTTGTCTTCGGTGCTGATCGGGGTCCAGGCGCGGAGGGTGGTGGTGGGGGGCGGTGGTTCGGTCGTGGTGTGCGTCGGTTGGGAGCTGAAGCTGTTGTGTATGTCCGTGATCTTGTTGTGGAAGTAGGAGGCGAGGGAGTTGCAGAGGTCTTGCGAAGGGGTGATGTCGTTGTTTCCGGCGTTGGAGTTGGAGAGCTCTTTGACGATGTTGAAGAGTTCCTTGCTGTTGTGGGCGTTGTTGTCCAGTCGTTCCTTGAATGCAGTTTTCTTGGTGGCGTGGATCAGTTGGTGGTGTTTTCGGGTGGCGAGCTTGAGGGCAGTCATGTTGTTCGGCGTTGGGTCTCTGCGCCAGGCTTTCTCGCGGGCTCGGCAGTTCTTCTTGGAGCTCTTGAGTTCGTCGGTGAACCATGGGGCTTTCTTGCTACCAGGTCTGCTATGCGGGGTCTTCAGAGGGGCGAGGTCGTCTGCGCAGTTGCTGATCCACTTCACGAGGTTGGTGGCCGCCTGGCTTGGGTTCGTTGCGCTGGTGGGAGGGTGCATGCTCAGGGAAGTCGCGAGCTGGTCGGCGGTGATCTTGTTCCAGCTTCTTCGTGCAACCTGTAGTTGGTGGTGGTGGATCGTGGTCCTTCTGAAGCTGAAGTAGACGCAGCTGTGGTCCGTCCAGTGGAGTCCGATGGCGTGGCTGAAGGCGATGTCCTTGCTGGATGAGAAGACGGGGTCGAGTGTATGTCCGGCGTAGTGGGTGGGAGTGGTCACCAGCTGCTTGAGACCGAGGTTGGCGAGGTTGTCCAGCAGGGTGGTGGTGTTGCGTTCGTTGTTGTTCTCCAGGTGGAAGTTGAGGTCCCCGAGGAGGATGTAGTCAGCGGAGGCGAGGGCATGTGGGCTGATGAAGTCGGCGATGTCTTCGCTGAATTGTGTGCGTGGTCCCGGGGGTCTGTAGATGAGGGTGCCTCTGAGGGTGGTCTTGGGGTCGATGTGGATCTGGAAGTGCAGGTGTTCGGCGGGTGCGAGGGTGTCGTCGGTGTTGGTCGTGATGCGGATGGAGTTCCGGTGGATGATGGCGATGCCTCCTCCGGTCTGGTTGACGCGGTCCCTCCGGATGATCTTGTAGCCGTCCGGGATGGCGATGGCGATGTCGGGCGCTGAGGAAGCGTTCATCCAGGTTTCCGTGAGGAAGGCGACGTCTGGGGCTGTGGTGTCGAGCAGGTTCCAGAGCTCGACGGCGTGTCTGTGGACGGAGCGGGTGTTGAGCAGGATGCACTTGAGGTGGTTGCTGCTGGAGTTCGGCTTGGTCGGTGCTGGTGTGGTGCAGGTCCGAGTGCAGGTGAATTTGCAGGAGTGGCAGCAGAAGGGTCCGTGGGTGCGTCTCGGGGCGGCTCGATAGCAGCCCGGGAATCTGCCGGCGTTGAGTGCGGTGAGTTCGGTGGCGTCGTAGGTCCGTCGGGTCGGCTTCTGTCGGTGGAGGCCAGGGGGTCTGGCGCTGGGCGCGGTCCAGGCGCGGACGGGCTTACCTTTGGCGCACCTTCGGCGCTCAATCGGTGCTCCCGCTGCGCGCGTCCGCTGCGCGGTCGCTCTGGGGGCGTCATAAGAAGGGAGCCGGTAGGGAGGGTCTGCGGGGAGGCGGGAGCGCGTTAGCCAATCGACTGGCGGGGGGCGGGGCCGCGGGCTGGCAGCGGCGGGAAAATCGAGTGCGGGCTTGGCGGGCGGCCCTGCAGCGGCTGGGGCGCTGGAGGAGGGAGCAGGCGGCGTCGGTGGCGGCAGGCACAGGCAGCAGGTAGGCACAGGAGCGGTAGACAGGAGGAGCGTGGGGGCGACCAGGCCGGTAGGCGCAGTGGTCACTCCCGAGGTTGAGTCTGGGTCCCCTTAAGAAGGGAGCCGGTAGGGAGGGTCTGCGGGGAGGCGGGAGCGCGTTAGCCAATCGGCTGGCGGGGGGGCGGGGCCGCGGGCTGGCAGCGGCGGGAAGATCGAGTGCGGGCTTGGCGGGCGGCCCTGCGGCGGCTGGGGCGCTGGAGGAGGGAGCAGGCGGCGTCGGTGGCGGCAGGCACAGGCAGCAGGTAGGCACAGGAGCGGGAGACAGGAGGAGCGTGGGGGCGACCAGGCCGGTAGGTGCAGTGGTCACTCCCGAGGTTGAGTCTGGGTCCCCTTAAGAAGGGAGCCGGTAGGGAGGGTCTGCGGGGAGGCGGAAGCGCGTTAGCCAATCGGCTGGCGGGGGGCGGGGCCGCGGGCTGGCAGCGGCGGGAAAATCGAGTGCGGGCTTGGCGGGCGGCTGGGGCGCTGGAGGAGGGAGCAGGCGGCGTTGGTGGCGGCAGGCACAGGCAGCAGGTAGGCACAGGAGCGGGAGACAGGAGGAGCGTGGGGGCGACCAGGCCGGTAGGCGCAGTGGTCACTTCCATGAAGCCGGAATCCGAGAAAAGGCCGTGGACTGTACCACGTCCTTCCTCTCCGGCAGAACCCAGAAAGTCCACCTCCCACCCTTCCGATCTGAAGCCACCGACACCATCTGCGGTGTACCCCAGGGTTCATCCCTCAGCCCGACCCTGTTCAACGTCTACATGGCCCCCCTCGCACAAGTGGCCCGCCAGCACGACCTCAACATCATCTCCTACGCCGACGACACTCAGCTATCCTCTCCCTAAACATGGACCGGCACACCGCCAAAACCAACCTCCACGAGGGAATGAAGGCCGTCGCCGAGTGGATGAGGAGCAGCCGTCTGAAACTGAACTCGGACAAGACAGAGGTCCTCATCCTCGGCCCCACCCCCTCTGCCTGGGACGACTCCTGGTGACCGACCACACTGGGAACAGCACCGACACCCACGGACCACGCAAGCAACCTAGGATTCATCCTCGACTCCTCCCTCTCCATGTCGAGGCAGGTCAACGCCATCTCCTCTGCCTGCTACAACACCCTCCGCATACTCCGCAGGATCTACAAATGGATCCCGACCGAAACAAGAAGAACGGTGACCCAAGCCCTCGTCAGCAGCAGACAGGACTACGGCAATGCACTCTACGCAGGAATCCCTGCCAAACACCTACAACGACTACAACGCCTCCAGAACGCCTCCGCCCGACTGATCCTCAACATCTCTTGTCGCAGCCATATCACCCCCCACCTGAGACACCTGCACTGACTCCCTGTCAACAAGAGGATCACCTTAAAGCTCCTTACCCACGCAGAGAAGGCACTCCACAACACCGGACCAGCCTACCTGAACAGCAGACTCAGTTTCCACACCCCAATCCACCAGCTCCGCTCCGTCAGCCTCGCCCTCGCAACCGGTCTACCGCATCCAAAGAACAACCTCCAGCGGCAGATCCTTCTCCTTACTCGCCGCCAAGACCTGGAAAATCCACCCTCCCACCTCTGACAGACCCCAGACCTGCTCACCTTCAGAAGACTCCTCAAGACCTGGCTCTTCGAGCAGTAGCAGCACCCCCCTCCCCTCAGCGCCTTGAGACCCTCACCGTAAGTAGTGCCCTTTACAAGTGATTGATTGATTGATTGATTTTTCCTCTTCCATGTCTACAGAGCCATTCCCAATTCTGTGTAATTCCTTTGGCACCCTCGTGTGATTCAGTGTGTACTTTGCAGATAAGGGTTCTTTGTAAATCTTTTATCGCTCTGTCATGCAATGACTTAGTCTTTTTGAATCTGTATACCATGCTTACACTGGTGTGCAGACGTAGCCAGGGCTTTGAGTGGGGCAGGTGGCAGGTCCACAGCCCTATATTCATGCCCATACCTTTGCAGGTAAAAACATTCATCGGTTTATCAACAATGATAGTAAAAACTCATAAGGTAATCCATGTTAGCATTGCAGCCCTTGTATACATGTCAAATTTTTAACTTAATCTTGTATTCCCTAAAAGTATTTGCCTATTCCAGAAATTGTTTCTGTAGTTTTTTTCATGCATCATACGACTATTGTATAATGCATACATTGAACTCAGTGACCTCCAGGTGCCTGGGTGAGTTCAGGTTGCAGTTGGGTCTTTGTGACAGGAGACGATTGAGAGCTCAAAAGCCAAGGTGAAAGACTGTGTGATTATCTCACAGTGGCTGTCAGTGGGTCATAAAAGTTTCCAGACTACTGCACATCCAGTCCTTGGCCTCTCAGCAGAGATAACAGTGAGTGTCAGGTATGTGCCATTTGTAGTTTTTTTTCCTCTGGGAAAGTGTGTGAAAGAGGTACACAGCTATTTAAAATTGACAGAGCCAAAGGAAAAGAAAATGCATTGTGGGTTGTAGGTGTGGGGGAGTGTTAACATGGAGGAGGTGAAAGGATGTACGTGCAGAACAGAGTGAAAAGATAGTACTGAAGAAGACAGCTGATGTGTGAGATGTGCAGATGGATTTTCAGAAAGATGGGGGAGAAAAAGGGCATACATGTCTGAAAGAGTGAGAGACTGCAGAGTAAAGCTGCTCATATTGTCAGAATTATAGCATTGTTCACAACAATATCATTGTTTTTCATTTATTTGATACTGCTAACAAGCACTGGCAAAGTCAGTAAGTCTAGAATGCTTTAAACGCGCATGCATTGTTGAGTTATATATCTGGATGCAATAACAGAAAACTTACAAAGAAGCTCCCAAAAACCAGTTCAGGCGGCACACTTTGTGAAGAATGAAGAACAGGATTTTTTTAGCTGACTTGTTTTAGGTCACTCCCTAAATTACACTGACTACCCCTCTCAGTAAGAATTCCTACTTCAGCTTTTTGGGTGTTTAAAGGAGACTCCCACCCCCAAGCTTTTTTCCTCCTACAGTATTCAAGATTAATACGCTTAAAAAATAGGAAACTACAGAAACACAACATCCTGCACAAAGCAAACACGTTTAAGAATGCAAAATTAGGCAAAACGTGAAATATAAGCAGGAACTTCATTGCTGACATGCATTCTTTGTTTGTTACGTTCATTTTGCAGAAACCGATTAGTGTTTTTCCTGTAAAGTTGAGGACATGAATAAAGGACCCGATAGAGCTAAATTCCAATGCAAGTTTCAATTATTGCGGAGTCTGAAACAAGGAAGAGCCACCTGAGGGAACACTCCCCTCCCTCCTCCCCCCCCCCCCTCACCCCCCACTCCTCTTCCTTCCCCTGACAAAAAACAGTGAACTTCTCCCACCGCATCCGCCTCCGTCCCACCTTCCATTCCTCATCGTTCTGGCAGTCGAGCGTAGAGGGCAGAACTTTGTCAATGAATCAGTGAAGTTGGCAGCGAGGAAAGAGAAGAGGAAGGGACCAAGCCAGGCTTTCTGATTGAATCCTTATGCGCATGCGCCCCTGCCTCTAGCTGACCGGCGCTGATTAATGGCGGGGACAGTATGTTCCACCGGGCTCCCAGGACACGCTGCAAAGCAAGATGTTTCTTTTCAGCGGGCGTTTCCTGCTCTACGTAGTCTGCCAAATCTGCTAGGAAAGAGAATAGCCACCTGGAAGCAAAGAGGGAGTGCCATGGGGGTAAGGGCCCAAATGGGCATAACTCCAGCCAGGGGCCAAATGGGGACCCATTTGCTAGTGATGCAAAGCCAAGACACAGCAACAAAGGACTTAATAGTGTAATACTTTCCACCAAGGACTGGAAAAGGTGTTGCAGTCGCTAAGGACACTGCTACTCACTCGGACGCGAGGCTAAAAAGGACAGATGTAATTTCCCTTCTGTCAAAGGAGTCTCGCAACCTGGCTATCAGTTGAAATGTGTTTGCCCAAAGGGCAAAGCGGGAAAACTGAAAGTCAAACTAGAAACTTCTGGCTAGTGCCCAAATGAGGAAAGTGTGCTCTAAATGACAGCCATGCAATGTGAGATCTAATGATGGATCCCTCAATATTGGAGCGATATGGAAGAACTCTCACTGCTAAAGCCAAAGTAGAGGTGGACGAACCACCTCTACTGGTCCCTGATCCCTGGCTCAGCTTGAGGTCCTCTTGAATTCTCGAGGCCAAAACAAGTCACGTGCGTGAATCCAGGAGGACTTCTTGCTTCACCTGGGATCTAGCTCAAGCCAACACCCATGCTCTAATCTCAAGTGCAAATAATTGAAGGCAATGCATTAATCTTTGATGTAAAATAGGAGAGAGAAAAAGACACACATCTAGTGGCTGAATTGCACAATGTGAAACCAGAAAACCTGGGATCAACCCAGGCTTCCCCCGAGTTGACAAAGTTGTGTGATCATTGGCAAATCTCTCTCTTGTGTTTTGATTTAATACACTATAATGTTGCTCCATGTATAGTACGAATCTAGGTCACACATAGGATGCACATGGAAAATGACTTGCCTCTTAGTTATCGAATGGCACTGTCTTCAGGGCAGGGCATGAATGTTTCTAAGTTCATGTTTAAAAGCTGTGTTTCTCAGTGCAGCACTAAGAGCAAATGCTTCAGCATGCTAAAGAAATAGACTTTTTTGAAATTTAAAGAGGCTTATCATATTTTTACCCAGGCCCTTAAAACCAAGCCTGACTGGCTCTGGCTCGCTCTGTTAATTTGTTGGGTCGCCTACCTCTAAACGAGATTACGGCACACTGCATCATTGGTCCATGGTAGACAATAAGCAGAATTCTGTACCCTAAAGCCAAAGATAGTCTTGCAACCTGATATTTAAAATGTGGGGATTCCTGCAGCATAGGGACAAAAGAGATCATTTATAACTGGGGCCAAATGATGAGAGAATGTGGCCTAACGGCTAGGGTGGTTGACCTCCGAGCTGGGGAACTGGGTTCGAGTCTCGGCAGGGATGCTCAACATTCTGTGATTATGGGCAAATCCCTTAATCTCCCCGTGCCTAACAAAAAATATGAATGTGTCCATCTGTAGCGTAACTGTTTATATAAAGCGCTCTTATATCTTTGGGTCTAGTTTGCGCTAAATAAAACTCCACAAGAAAAAGAGGCCTGTGGCCAGGATACAAACAAGTGAGGCTTGTGACAATAGTGCATAAGTAGCCATGCTTGTTGGGTTTTATTTACTAGAAGATTTCAGTCCATGTCTTTGTCAGTGTTGGAGCACTTCAGATTTTGAACAGTGAGTGCAACGTAAAATTAATCGTACCCAATATCTATATTTTCATATTGATTTATCGATTAACACTATGGATAGAAGTACATGTGATGTGCATATTTTGTCATATTTACAGTCTGTATTTGTGTTGTATTCATGGAACAGTCCCTGAAAGCGATAGTGAATCTCTGTAAGAACCCCTTAATGACACTGGTTGATTGCACAATACTCCTGCTCCTTGGTAAAGGCTAGTTGCATTCTGTTTGTAATCCTGTGGTGACTGTTTTGGTGAGCACAGAGGAATATCAGTAGGTGAGGGGAGGCAGTGCTTACTTTCCTCCATTGACAAGGTTATAGGGCTCACTTAGTAGTTTTAAGGTATACTGTATATTCTCTCTCCTTGCTGGTATGGCGATTTACACTATGTCCATCTTGGGTATCCAGTACTCTGTACCTTGAATATTCTGTGGTATGTGAGAGTGAGCAGTCAAAGTTTAGGTCTAATGTAGGTGATGTTGATGGTTGATAACAAATACAGATTGAAGATTTATTATTGCCACTGACAAATTCTAGTAGGGGCATTGCTTTGGAAAAGAAAGGTCCTCGTTGGTAAACTCTAAAAACTGTAGTAGAAGTAAAAAGTAAACCTCCAGAAGAAAACCATAGGGTTCTTACCCTAGCTTTTCCCAAGCTATGGCCCAAAAAGATTAGACACACGAACATAAGCTTCTGGACCCATAGAAATATAGTGGACTAATGGTGATCTGGAACCCCATGTTGTCCTGTCTCCAAGTCTTATCCGGAGTGCTACAGAAACAACCCTTTAGCTTGGGAGAGGGAGAGCACTGCAAGGTAAGAGCCACAGGCTGAAATGTATTTGGCCAATGGTGCTAATAATTGTCGCGCCATCCCTGATCATCTTGGCAACGCAAAAGCATCTACAGGTTAAGCAGATACATAGGTTGAGTACAACGGTTTGTGAGCCTAATTGCCCCCTCAGTCTAGCCCCTGTACTCCAGCCCTGCAGTTTCTAGTGCCCATTTGGGACTGTGAGTTAGTAGTGGACAGGAGTATGACTCTTTTGTAGTGTTGTGGGGGTTGTTATTGCCCATCCTAAACCAGAGAGGATATTTAGCATTCCTCCATTTCTTTCTTGAGTTCCCCGGTAAGCTCCATTGACTGCAGCTGTCTGAATCAGGAACCACTGGGACAATCCTCCTCTGATCCTCCTCCTCCTCCATCAACCTCTGGCCAGAGAGATTTTGCAGTCGGAAGATCTGGTTGCATATTGCTTAATGAATCTAAGGATTTGGTGGTTTCTGGTGACTAGCTGTAAGTACACTGGGTGCTCCGTGTCTCATTGGTGCTGCCAATTCTGACAAATCTTGACCAAGATCAGCTGTTACCAAGAATCTGCCCCTTACGTTTGTGACGTGCACACAAGTCTCATTTTACCTTTTGGCACTCTGAGTTTTCAGTGAACCACATTTGGGAATTCTGCTCATCCCTTGAACTGTCTACTTTTTCAACCCTGTTTTCAGCACTTCACTTGGAGTCCCGGTGCACAGGACACCCTTAAATGTAAGCTTTTGCCCAGGTTCACTTTGCCACCCTGTAGCACCCCTATTTTGCAGTCTGTTCTCACTTCCCTTTTGTCTGCTATTGGTTCTGGTGATAATTCGCTGCGACTCCCCTCTGTGAAATGCAGCTTCTAAAATTCTGGCAGGAAATGATGACAAAGGACATATCTAGCAATCCATTGTCTGAGCTCACGTTGATATGTCTGGAGTAGCCGTAGTAGGATACATAAAGCGATGATTACTGAACTGCAAAAAGCAGTCATTGATCGGTTTAACATCTAACATCTCCTTTTCTGTTACTTCTAGTGTTCATAGCTACCCAGTTTAAACCCTAAAGTAATGTTTGCAGTTCTGTCTGGGCCACAAAATGTACTAGGGCCTTCACTTTAACTGTCCTACTTTTCTTGTATGTTAATACCCTCGATCCATATAAAGAGTTTAGTGGAGTGAGACATTTGCTTATACATTGGCTATTCAGTGTGCCATTGTCAGACTGTGCTGCTAGACATAATGTGGCTGAAGAATATTGGCTACATGCAATAATGGAGCTGTGGGCTCATATTCCTTAGGAATACTGTACAAGGCGCTCTGCAATTAATGGTTATCATCCAAAAAACCATGAAATGGTGGTCATATGCTGTGATAAAACGACCATCTCATTCTCTGAACATCACACACTTTGCAAGGTACTTCAGCCACTGTGCCATGAAATGTCCTTCAGATATGCTGTGTTGAAATACCATTCTGGTTCTGTTCTTGAAGTGCTCCTTAGCTACCGTGCCATGAAGTGCCTATAAAATCGGTGTCATTAAACTCATGTGAATTACTGCCTTCATTGGAATACCCATCAGTTACTCTGCCTCGGAATACCAAGCATGGGCTGAACTATTAAGATACTGATCACGTCCTGTGCCTTCAGTTAACTCGCTATGAAAAGATTGTCAACTACTGTACCATGAAATGCTCATCAGGTGTTCAGCTGGCAAATGTCGAGCAGATATTGTGGGGTGAAATGTCTGTCCAATACTGTGCATAAAATGCCCATCTGCTACTTGAAAAGCCTATTGGATACTGTGCTTGAAATTACTTATTAGATTCCGTGTGATGCAATGCATATTAGATGCTGCAGAATTTTTGTATTGTATTGTAATTGCATTCATATAGCGCTTTCCACTGATGAGGTGTCGAAGCGCTTCATGCCGGGCAGTATGCTGCTCTGGAACCCATGGTAACTGGTTAGTCCAGTGTTACTGGTTACTGTTAGTTATTGTGATTAGTCTTGTGCTGTCAAAGCAACTATTCAATGCAGTCATTCATGTTTCTTTGTGGTGGACAAAATTAATAGTGGTTAGTTGTGATCATTAGTGGGGGGGTGAGCTCATGCACATGGTTGGTGGGATTAATAGAAGAGTTAGGGGAGATTGTGCGTTTCTAGATTGCATAGGCATGACTTTCACAGGAAGGAGGAGAGATTGTGATCTTGTAAATGAGATGTGGGAAATTTTCAGAAACACAATAATAGAGAAAAGGCTAAACATGCATGAGTCAGAGTAGGTTGTGCTGAAAGTGGGGAGGCATTCAAAGGATGTAATGGAAGGAGAGGGGCATTCGAAAGTGACAAGAAAAACGGAGAGGTGACATGCACAGGTGTTAATGAAAGGTCAATTCTTAATGTTGGATTTAAGGAATGTAGAGAATATTTTGGAGACAAAATGCAGTTTGAGGACACTAGAATGTAGAAAGGACATTATTCACTTGTGAAGATTGTGCTGGATATGGAACTTTTGATAGGTACTAGTATCAGGTAAACCATCTCTGCTGCTTCCTACTGCTAGACCACCGATCCAGCTGGGCCCGTTGATCAGCTCAAGGGGTGAAAGTGAAAAATAATGGCTGGATGCATATGTTGTAATTGTATTGTGATTGCCTTAATAAAGCGCTAACTACCCCATACGAGGCATTGAAGTACTTTTTCGGCGAACAGTTAATTACTCCGGAACCCATAAAGGATTAGTGGTGAATTAGTAGTGAAAAAGTCATTTGAGTGGTGGATACGTTAGTCAGTTATTTGGATTGAGAAGGATAGTGAAGGGTTAGAAGAGGGGAAAAGGTTTGTATTTATATAGTGCTTGCTACCCCTGATGGGGTGTTGAAGCGCTGTTTTGGTGAGTAGCACGCTTCTCCAGAAACCATACAGGATTAGTGGTGAATTTGTATAGTGAAATATGAAATTAATTTGAGTGGTAGACATGTTAGTCTGTTATTTGATTGAAAAGAATAGTGAAGGGATGTTTTGGAGCTCATAGCAGTAGTAGGGAGCTTGTGATGAGTGAAAGGGAGTTGGAGGAGTACGAGTCAGAGGGAATGGTTTAGAAAGTGTTGCTGCTACTGTGCTGTAAATTTCTCATCAGATATTATGCTATGAACTTTGTGCAGGTAATGTGGCATAAAATGTCTTTAGGTGCATAGCTGTGACCTGCATATCAGTTAGCGTTCCACAAAATGGTCATTCTATATTGTGCCATTGGCACAATGCCATAATATTTCTAGTTGACATGTTATGAGTTGGGGCTTCAGAGTTTGCATGAAATTGTTTGTTCCCAGAGTCATCTTAAGTTGAGAGGGTACATCCAGAAATTGATCTCCTGCTTGATGTATTGAGAGTCCGTCTACACGTCAGTGATGAGGCCACATTGTTCTTGGGGTAGTTTACCTCATACAGTGAGGAAGTGGCCCACTGTTCTGAAACATTTGTCGCTACTTGTTCAGCATTGGACTAATATAATGTCTGTTCACTGAATCTAACTCAAACACAGGCTAAAGTATGGTATCGGAATATTGTGACCTAAATATCTTCTAACAAAAATATTGTGTTAATATCATAAATTCTACACTCAATGGAACAATATTTTTCAAAACAATATTTAAGCCCCAATATTTTTCTGATGTTATTTTTGTCTAACATATATCCTGAGCTGAAAATAATTGAGGAGCCACACGAGGAACTGGAGGTTAAGGAGCCTGGCCAGTATTTCAACCAATTCCAGTACATTTTATTTATGACTAGCAGCCCGTCCCGACGTTGTCCGGGTATGAATTGCGGCCGGCCGATTGTCGCGCCCATTGGCCACGCCCCCAGAACACGAAATATTGCCCAATAAAAATGACCTCAACAAATGCCTAAATCCTAATATGTGAGCGCCCTCCATAGAACGTCTGGCGTGAGGTGTGTCTAAAAGTGTATCTTGGTGCTGGCCATCAATGAGAGAGACCTGTGCATTTTTCAAATGGGTGGTGAAACAATATGAGTATGTTGCTGGATATGTGGCCCGCTGTGCCAGCAATGTACTTACCGGGGGAGGGATAGGCCCTTTCTTGCTATTTCCGTGGAGGCGGGCCTTGTTTCTGGATGTGCGTCGCGCGAGGCCTGTGCGCAAAAGAAGTGGTAAATTTCCAGTGTGTGCATCAGGCGTCACTGGACGATAAGGCGAGATTAGATTTCCTGCACAATGGCCCCTGTTTGCGCTCCTTCCGGCCCTTGGGAATAGCGCCATGCCTGACCTACATACAGTAAAGCAGGTGCACAGCACTGGGAGCGCGGGGCAAGCACACCCGTAGCTGGAATGTACGCTCGTTTTTTTTTTCTTCGTAATGCCGCGCCCCGCACACGCCCACGCCCCCAGCACAGGATATGTGACATGGCATGAAGGACAGAACGTACCACACGTTTTCGTAATGCCGCGCCCCGCACACGCCCACGCCCCCAGTACAGGTTATGAGACATGGCATGAAGGGCGGAACGTACCACACGCCCCCAGCACACGCCCACAGCACAACGCAGACATGCCCACAAGGGACTACTTTGCTGGCACTGTTCTTTTACCTTTTAAATGTATATGGTGGGTGTCTGCATAGCCTATGTCCTTCTGCTGCAACTGCCCTTTCCAACGCTGTATTGGGTGTTGTGATTGGTGCTGTGGTTACTGAAATTACCCACCTCAAAAGTTTGGGCTCTCTCTTTATTATATTAGTATGGATTACGGAACTCCGTGGAGGTCCACATAAACTGTAAAAACCAACAAAATAATAATAAGGATTCTTTTTTGATAATAAAATGAACACAGAAAATGTTCCTACCCAACAAGACATCAGCAAGTCCTAAGCAGAATCCAACAATATAAAAAATCTTCAGATTAAAACATAGCAATATAATACACGGTACAAAATGATAAAAAATATCCTTAGTGCAAAAATATAGGAGGTAAATAACATAGAATAAAAAACAAGTATTAGCTGCTGCTCCCTACCTACCTAATGAGCCTTAGTACATGTTTAGAAAACACTTTTAAAAGTTTTAAATTCTATGACAGAACATTTCATTTGGTGGCTCATGAAAATAATCAATTAGTGCTGAGGCCAAAAGAATAGGTAGCTGTAGACCTATTGGTCTTATCCATTTTCGTCGACACAATAATAATGCTGGGCAAATAAATAATTCATGATTAACATCTTGCAGGCCATTATTGCACAATTACAACTCGGTGTTGAACCATACCATTTAGACAATAAGTGATTTAAAGGGAGCATACCCTGCCTCAATAATAGCCAAAAATTGCGCACTCCATGTGGCAGGTTCCAAGAAATATACGACTGTACTTTATTTATCACACAGGTATCAATGACCGGATGGATACCCCTCTTCAGAGTGCATGCTTTCCTATCCCTTGTGAAACTTGTTTCCCAAGAGGCCTGTTTCAGAGTGGCCCTTAATTGGTACGGCAATGAGGTAAAGAGCAGGGACTGATTAAATTGCAGCAAATCAATCGCAGTCCTAACATTTCCAAAAATGAATGACTGTTCTTTTAAACATTCTAAAATTTGTTTCCAAAGTAAAAATCTTAATGTATCAAAATCACCCTTTACCAGACCTAGGACCCAAGGCACTATCCCACGAGACCCTGTGCCCAGGTACTTTTTAATCCAAATTCTAACCTGAGGGCAGCCGCGGTACATGCTGAATTAATGGAGGCTAAACTTCTTAAAATTCTGCCTTCCGTTGCATTAAATAAATCCCATTTCTCTACATCGATCAATTCCTTACCATACAGCAGGGAAGCAGGGATTTATGCACAAAACACCTCCAATAAAAGTGCAAAATGTCTTTCCAGTAGACTTATAAAGGGAACCCAAGCTTTTTCCCTGAATGGTGGCTTTAGAGATGTTATTTTCCATATGGGCGTTATAACTTAGGTTGCCATACAATATTTTTCCTAAAAAGGTATATGATTTTACAAGTTCCAATTTTTGGCCACCTACAGAACATATAAAATTTCCGTACTCCACTTCTTTCTTCCATGCATACACATAATTTTAACTTTTTTATATATTAATCTTTAAATGGTGAGCCTCAGCAAGTTTATGGAGTGCCTAGAGATGACTATTTAATCCCCTGCCTTTAGATCCAAAATTATTTTGTTGTCTGCATAAAGTAGACACACAATCGGTTTTCCCCCAATTACTGGGGCAATGCCCTCGCTTTGGGTCAAATAGTGAGGGAGATCAGAGATTTATAGGGAGAAAAGCAAGGGAGCCAATAAACATCCTTGTTTTAAACCATTTTCGGTGGGATAGCTTGTGAGAGACCTCTTTCCCCTCCGGAATTTCTACCACATTTTTGCTTGTTTAGTTGCATGTCCAAAAGTGGGTTAGTTGATCAACTTGTAGAAACAGAGACTACACCAGTGGCGGCTCCTCCGCTAACGCAGAAGTGCGTTGCCCCACTTTTAAGCAGTGTAATTAAGGAACAATAAAATGATAATAACATGATGTTATTATCATTTTATTGTTAACATCTGCTTTGCAGGTGGCAGGCGGGTGGGGCTGCTCTGCTTTCAGGACAGGGGAGGAGTAGCTTGCCCACTCCTAAGTGTGCAATGACGCTTTGGCCAGCCATCTCGGACTGCCAAACGACCATGCATTACAGCTTGTGTGGAGAGCATGCCCAGGCCCCTGTTCTCGTCTGAGTGCCGAGCCATGGCACTCAGACCAATAACAATGTTGCATTGTAGCGTTGTGATTGGCCAGGGGAGCCTGGCAGTGCTTCCTGGTTCAGCTGAGTCCGATGGAGGAGAGACGTGGGACGCAGCGATACAGTAAGTGGTTTTATTTATTTTTTCATTACCCCCTGCCTCACCACCTCTGATCCCTGTCGGCCACCACTGGACTACACCTGTTGATGATGAAGCCAGTGAAGTTGAAATGCATCCGGGATAGGTTGTTATCTCTGGCCGAGGCAATGTGGCCTAGCAATACCATCCAGGCTGCTCCTTGTCCGAAAGGAGAATGAACGGAAACCCATGTGATTGCGCTTTTGTAATGTCCAAATAAAAACGCTGATAAATGTTTTCCAATGTATTACAGTTTGGTTTGAAGTATTGAATTACGCATGTCCATAACATTTATGTTCTTGGTTAGCGACTGCACATTGATTTACCCATCAGATCCTATCAGACACATGCAGGTTAGGGACATTAGCATAATGTTCTGCGAATGGAGTGTTGGGTACTGAGCCATGAATTACTTATTCAGATGCAGTGTCACAAGCCCTTAGGTATTGTATGTGTGAGCATCATACAGTACTGTGGAATAGCCATTATCTGAGAAGCAGGGGTGCTCCCAGTTATGGCGTTGCATGCCTGTAGGGTACAGTGCCTTGAAAGGTTTTCAGGTAGTGTGCTATGAAATTCTATGGGGTCCTGAAACAGGTGAAAAACGCCTGCCAACTACATACTTGAGGGCGGTGGGCACTGTGTAATGGGTAACCTTTTGCATCTTCTGGATTGAGGAGCATGTTATTATGAGCATGGGGAGGTAGGGTCGGATCAGAGGAAAGACAATGTAATGTTACCTCCAGCCCTTTTCTCCTATGGTGAACTTGTGTGTTGAGAAACAAGGTAGTTACAGCTGATCTTAAATCTGCAACTCGTGTGTTTGAGCCTAGTCAATGCTCTACATAGTAACAAGCTAGATACCTTTCTCGTATAGGGCCTGCATTGCATTGGGAGCAAAAGAAAGGTCACTCTTAATGTGGGACAGGTCGCCCTGGCTGGCAAGGTATACAGTAAAGCTATTTCCCACAACTCCATCTTGCACGGAATGGTTTTGGGGTGTGGTACTAGTATACCAGGGATTCCCCACAGAACAAGCAGGCAGCTTGATGAGCGCTGATAACTGCAATGTTCTCGGGATCTATTTTTAGTGTGCAGTAACAGATTTAGGAGTACTGCGTGCTTTGATTTTGCTTCGATCTTGTCCTTTTTAGGTCGAAGTCTGCGTAGGCTGCGCTTGCGCAGTCTCGCAGGGGAGATTTTATGTTTTGGTGTGTGAGTGCTTTAACACGCCCCTCTTCTCCATTAGCTGGCTTCCTAAACGGAGGCCAGCCATTGGAGGAGAGGGGCGTCACTCCGTTCAAGCCCGGATTCGGGGGGGTGTTTTTTAGGTTCTTTCTCTTTTCTTTCTCTCCTCTTCCCATTGGCTGGAATTTTACATTCCAGCCAATTGGAACAGGAGAGAAAGAAAAACACGCCCCCCAGTCCGCAAATGTCAGGGCTTTTCGGAGAGCCATTTCTGCTGGACCGCCGCTGGAAGAAGTAGAGAAGCTGACGAGTCCTCCGCCCCAGGCGGTGAGTGCTCGCTTTTCTTGCCACTGTTCCCTGATTGTGCCCGTTTTCGTGCCTCTGTTCCTCGTTGTGCTTGCTTTTCTGCCCCCCCCGTTCCCTCGTTGTGCATGCTTTTCTGCCCCCCCCCCGGTTCCTCGTTGTGCGTGCTTTTCTGCCCCCCGTTCCTCGTTGTGCTTGCTTTTCTGCCCCCCCCCGTTCCTCGTTGTGCGTGCTTTTCTACCCCCACCGTCCCTCGTTGTGCTTTCTTTTCTGCCCCCCCTCGTTCCCTCGTGGTTTTCGTACCTGGAGCATCATCATCGTCGTAGGAGCTCTGGACGGTGCCAAGGGCTGTCTCCCAAGGGAAGCATTTCATGCTGTGGGACTCTGGCTGCACCGGACGTGATCCTGAAAGGCGGGGTGGTGGAGGACGGCGACGGCCGTATAGGCGAAAGACAGGACAACCGCCACCATGCTGACCGGAGCCCACCCGGCAGCTGAGGACGCCGTGAATACCATGCTGACCGGAGCCCACCCGGCAGCTGAAGGAGGCACAACACCGCGTCGACCGTTGCCCACCTGGCAACTGAGGACGCCGAGGGGAGCGGAGGAACGGTAACGGGCACAGGCAGCCAATACGGCAGTGCCCAGGGAATACAGGAGCCACGGTCATGGGGGTTACGAGGACCAGCCTTGCATCACAAAGAAAGGTCGGCGCGGGCGGCGGTGCCCCGGCGGAAGATCAGCTAAAGGAGGTGAGTTCGTGGTGGGATGCAGAGGCAAATTGGAAGGAACGTAATGCCTACGGGTTTACCTTTACCCAGCCGATGCGGTGGTTGACAATTTTCTAGATCACATATTTTGGGTTTAAAAAAAAAAAAGCATCCAAGCAATAAGAAGCACAGGTCATGGGCTAAAGCGGACTCTGAATAGGGTCGGGCGGCCTCTAGATTTGTTTATATTGTGGGTTCGGTGCTACTTACGCACCATCAAACTCATTGAAATGCGACAAGATGGACTATTTCTGCCTAGCCACAACTGTAAGAGCGGCTTGGGGGTGCAGGGAGTATTAGTATGTAGGGAGTGTGCAAGGGTAACTCGGCTTGTGCTCTTAAAAATAGACAGGGCCAATGTGGGGTGGATCCGCATAAACGTCTGCAGACTACGTGTCTCAGTTTGAGAGCCGTTTATGTCACTTAAATTGCAGCAACACTTAACAGTACACATCAATCATGTAACAAGTTGGAGCTATGAAGTGGATGAGTCTCAATTTGCGGGAACGTGCATTGTTTCGGGAACCCGCCGAAAGGGCTTGTGGAAAGCACTGTGCGTGAACATTTCAGGTGGTACGAGATTTTTCATATAGCTGTTAGAACAACCACAGCTTTTCCCAGGCATGTTAGAAACAATGACAACTTACAGAATGTTTCCCGTAACCCATGCTCCATCCCGGCCAGTATGGGGCAGCGGGGACCTGGTCAAAATAAAAGCGGGCAGAATTGACCAACGGTTTTTGCGGTCAGGTAGCAAATGACGGGTTAAGACCTAGTTGAGACCATGTTGCCTCCACGTTGTGAAAGAGGTTAGTCCCCCCCCCTTGTTTCTAACCTAGGTTGCTTCCACATTGCGAAAGGGGTGTTAGTACCCATCCCCCTCCCTTGTTTGCAATTAGGGGTAAATATATGGAGGGCATTTCTAGGTTAGCGTCAGCCTCAGGTCAGATTTCCCCTTGCCCAGATGGCCGAAATCCGAAATTTTTAAAATTAACAGTCCAGGCCCTTTAACGCCTATTAATCCTTCCTGATGCACGAAGACAAAGGATCACCCGCCAACGTTGAGCTACATGCAGGCACTTAAAAACAGCTTATATATATATATATACCGGCGATACTAAATATGCATGTATTGACTACGTGTAGTAATCGTCTCTCTATTCTTACCGAAATCTCTGCAATGTCCTGTCAGGATTTAAAAGGAGAGGGGGGAAGTGGGAGAGGACGTGGCACAACAGCCAATAAGTACCGATTTTTGGAGCAGGGGGAACGGGGTCCAGTCTCACGTAGGCTCAACATCTTGTGTGTGTATGAGTGTGGGGGGGCTCTGTGTGTGTGTGGGGGGCTCTGTGTGTGGGGGGCTCTGTGTGTGGGGGGCTCTGTGTGTGGGGGCTCTGTGTGTGGGGGGCTCTGTGTGTGTGTGGGGGGGGCTCTGTGTGTGTGTGGCTCTGTGTGTGTGAGGCTCTGTGTGCGTGTGGGGCTCTGTGTGTTTGTGTGTGTGTGGCTCTGTGTGTGTGGGGGGGGCTCTGTGTGTTTGTGTGTGTGGGGGGCTCTGTGTGTTTGTGTGTGCGGGGCTCTGTGTGTTTGTGTGTGCGGGGCTCTGTGTGTTTGTGTGTGCGGGGCTCTCTGTGTGTGTGGCTCTGTGTGTGTGTGTGTGGCTCTCTGTGTGTGCGGGGCTCTCTGTGTGTGTGTGTGTGGCTCTGTGTGTGTGTGTGGCTCTTTGTGTGTGTGTGCGGGGCTCTGTGTGTGTGTGTGTGGCTGTGTGTGTGTGGCTCTGTGTGTGTGTGTGTGGCTGTGTGTGTGTGGCTCTGTGTGTGTGTGTGTGGCTGTGTGTGTGTGGCTGTGTGTGTGTGGCTGTGTGTGTGTGTGTGTGGCTCTGTGTGTGTGTGTGTGTGTGTGTGTGGCTCAGTGTGTGTGTGTGTGGCTCTCTCTGTGTGTGGCTCTCTGTGTGTGTGTGGCTCTCTGTGTGTGTGTGTGTGTGTGTGTGGCTCTGTGTGTGTGGCTCTGTGTGTGTGTGTGTGTGTGTGTGTGTGGCTCTCTGTGTGGCTCTCTGTGTGTGTGTGGCTCTGTGTGTGTGTGTGGCTCTGTGTGTGTGTGTGTGTGTGTAGCTCTGTGTGTGTGGCTCTGTGTGTGTGTGGCTCTGTGTGTGTGGGGCTCTGTGTGTGTGGCTCTGTGTGTGTGTGGGGCTATGTGTGTGTGTGGGGGGGAGCTCTGTGTGTGTGGGTGGGGCCTCTGTGTGTGGTTGGCTCTCTGTGTGGGGGGCGCTCTGTGTGTGTGGGGGGGGCTCTGTGTGTGTGTGTGTGTGTGGAGCTCTGTGTGTGTGTGGGGGGGCGCTGTGTGTGTGGGGCTCTGTGTGTGTGGGGCTCTGTGTGTGTGGGGGGCTCTGTGTGTGTGGGGGGCTCTGTGTGTGGGGGGCTCTGTGTGTGGGGGGCTGTGTGTGGGGGGCTCTGTGTGTGGGGGGCTCTGTGTGTGGGGGGCTCTGTGTGTGGGGGGCTCTCTGTGTGGGGGGGCTCTCTGTGTGAGGGGGCTCTGTGTGTGTGGGGGGGCTCTGTGTGTGTGGGGGGGTCTCTGTGTGCGTGTGTGTGGGGGTCTCTGTGTGTGTGGGGGGGCTCTGTGTGTGTGTTGGGCTCTGTGTGTGTGGGGGGCTCTCTCTCTGTGTGTGGGTGGGGCTCTCTGTGTGTGGGGGGCTCTGTGTGTGTGAGTCTCTGTGGGTGTGTGTGTGGTGCAAATGCAATAGGTCTCGCATTTGCGAGAGATTAAGCTATTGACATTGTAAATGACAATGCCATTTATTTATCTGTTTTCAAAACCAACACATAAATAAAAATGTTGTCATTTACAATGCCAATAGCTCTAACTTTGGCTAAGGCGAGACCGTTGCATTGTATATGTGTGTTCATCCATCTGTGCAACATAGCAGTAACATGCTTCTTCAGAGATCACCGATGGACTCTCCATGCAAGGGTTAGACATAGAAAGCTGCCCATGTTTTCTTGTGTAATTAACCGATCTGTTAGCAGCTTTACCAGACATCTTATTCTTGGCTTGCTTCGTACCAAGTGCGAAAATCAGTAGCGGCTGGCACGGATCGAAGGTGACACGGCATGGGCGGGAGGGGGGTGTAAGAGTATATTTAAAAACGAAAAAATTTACCTTACCGCCGCATCTCTTTGTCATGTCTCCTTGTATCGGGAATGGAACAGGAAGCACCCAGGCTCATTGGTCTGAGCTCCATGGTTCGGCACTCAGCTAGGGGCATGGGCATGTTGTCCACGCAGGCTGTAATGCTGCCTGCGTGGAAAACATGCAAGGTGCGCATGACTGTTGGGCCGGCCAAACAGTCATTGAGCACTTAGGAGGGTGCTAACACTCCTCCCCTACCCTGCTCTGTGAGCTGAGCAGCCCTGCCCGTCACGCAAAGCTGCTGCAGCAGGACAAAATAAAATGATAATAACATTACTTTATTATCATCATTTTTTTCCCTTTCTTTCACTGCTCTAAAGCAGTGGGGCGATGCTTCTCCGCCTTAGCGGAGGAGCCGTCAATGGGAAAAATATGTTTTATTTTTTAAAGTTTTATATAAGCTCAAACAAAGCCCTGGAGGACTTCAGAGCGCCTCATATTTACATAGATTAAAATACTACACACACCACCATCCCTCTTATGTGGGGTAAAGTGTGTGCTTCCATAATCAATGTATTAGTGGATTGATTAGCGCATATAATGCAGATACTAATGTTCCATCCTTCTAGGAGTGCTTGTTTTAGAAGTGTTTGTCTATATAATCAATGATAACACAAAACGTTAAAAAATGCACATTTCTAAATCGGAGCCATGATTTAGGTGCATTTGCTAGAGTAAAGCAAAAGCAAGATAAAACATGTAGGATTTTATGTATAGTTGGCGTGTACAATTGTTAAAAAAAAGTCAATCTACAACATAAATAGCTACGCTGTAAATTGTTTCCTGAATTTGAGATAATTAGTCTGACACCCGAGTTCAAACAGTGGCATATTCCAGGCTTTGGCTAGCTGGTAATAACATTTTGTTATCTTGGAAAATCTGTAGGAAGAGAATAGAGGTAGATCGTCGGAATCTTGATGGTGAGTTCCATGAAAAGAACTGTTGAATAAAAAAAATGGATCTGTGATCGTACAAGGCCTTTTAACAGATAGTGGCATTTAAAAAGAATATGCTTCTGGATCAGAAACCAGTTCAAAGTCCGCAGATGACCCGTAATCAAAGTACAACAAAGCAGGGTCAGGAGTAGGCGAGCAGCACTATTACGAACCAATTAAATTGAGTGAACAGTGAGACCCATATCGAGAGCATTAGACCAATCAAGGTGGGCCCCAAGCATGGTTTGTAAGAAGGGGTAAAGAGTTGTTTTAGGAAGGAAAGGAATCATTTTCTGCAGACTGTTCATGTGTTGAAACCAAGAAGATGAAAATTTCTCAATCTCAATAATAAATAAAACAGCATCCTCAAACACGACCCCTATTTTTTTTGTTTTACCAACACTGTTGTAGTAGGGCATTTGGCAA
Source organism: Lissotriton helveticus (assembly GCF_964261635.1). Taxonomy (NCBI): domain Eukaryota; kingdom Metazoa; phylum Chordata; class Amphibia; order Caudata; family Salamandridae; genus Lissotriton; species Lissotriton helveticus. Next base: position 388,951,157 of record NC_136061.1, read on the forward strand.
GGACCTTTGGCTACCAGTCTAGTAACCAAAGGGAATTGGCGGCCCGCCAGCAACATCACCTCTACCTCACAGTTTTATCTGAATGTAACTTAAAAAGGTTATTCAATATCCACTCAGTCATAACGTTAAGTCCTGGAAGAAAGTTGATATGGTTGCATCCCCTGCAGCATATAGTCTCAGAATTATCTGTATTAAAAGCATAACACAAACCAGTAGCTGAAATCCCTTAATCATATCAGCCAAATAGACTACATAGGGGTTAAACAGTGTGTAACTAGAGGATCACACTTGTGGGACTCCACACAGCAAAGGTTTGACTGCTGATCTTAAAAGAGACACGAGGACTGTTTGTCTCTGGCCTGTTAGAAACCAGTTTAAGATCTGCAGTCCCAGGCTTACCCCTCAGATTGAAGTGATCCACTGTGTCAAAGGCTGCAGAGAGATCAAGGAGTGTGAGAATTGCAACTCTACTCTGATCCAGGATAATAATAATCCACATTTGTAAAGCGCACAATCACCCGTAAGGGTCTCTAGGCGCTGGGGGCCGTCGGGAAGATTAAGCGAGCTATTGCCCAGAGTCACATGGTGCTGGGCTAACCTGCCGCCGGAGCCGGGGATCGAACCCTGATCCCCAGATTCCAGCGTCAGTCGCCCTGGCCGCGGCGCCACACCTCTCCCCTACACAGTTCACTCTGAATTGAAATGAGTGCTACCTCCGTATCATGAAAAGGCCAAAACTCAGCTTTGGGCTGGGGTCAGAAGGAAGTTAGCAGGGATGCAGTGATAATGATAAACTCTTGTGAGTTGACCTCATAAAAGCTGTGATAATGTTTTTGTTTACCTTGGCACAGAAAGGAAGCAAAAAGATGAGGCGGTAGCTGTTGACAGTCGCTGGATCCAGGGAGGGTTCTTTTAGAAGTGGGATCATGTGTGCCTTTTTCATACCTATGGCATGAGCTAGTCTTAAGAGATGAATTTGTGAGCTGACAGACTGATGGACTAATAATAGGATCAATAAGGTGATCTATACTAGCCTGGCACAGATTGTCTGGTGACCCCGATTTACTAGCATTCATAATCTTTAGGACTGTTACTGGGACTGTAAGATAGTATGTATAGCATGAGCTGTACCTAGCTATAGAAGCTGAGTTACAGGAAGATAGGCAGGAACAAAATAACAAACTCTGCTATGGAATTTTTTTCAAGCTCTTGAAGATTATCCAGGAGCAATTCTCACTAGACAGAAGGTGAGAAGTATAAAACTCAGCGAGTGTGGCTAAGTAGGAATCTGTAGTTCATGTGCGCAGCCTTAAATTTACATTTGTTCTCCATTCATTTTTTTGCCAGGTATGTTCCAGTAATTTACAGGCATGTTTTGCATTGGCTAGTGCACCTGGGATCTCAATGTGACTTGCGATGAGAGGCAGTAATTTGTACAGGAGCAATCAAGTCCAACGTGGAGACCATCCAGGCATTAAACTGGCCAATATTTTCCTGCACATTGTCCTGAAATGAATAGGACAGGGTAGCAAAGAAAACTGAACTATTAATAAATGTTTTTTTAAGTAAATGACGTTTCATGGAACGTTTAAATAAGTTGAAAAATGTGAGTATTCTGATGGGCACTGATCGGGAATTCCATATTATCAGCCCATGTTCTTTAAAGAAACAGCCAGCAAATGAGATTTTCTTAAAACTTTGCTCTGGATACGAAGGTTTGCTTTGCTACCGACCTTATAGTCGAAGACACACCTGGTCAGTTCCTGCTTGAGATATTTTGAGATATTCGTCCCAATCAAGAGCCAGACAGCATCATGCAAAACTGCCTTTGCGCATACTACAGCTTTTCTTTGGTAGTCCAGGGTAGACCATTATCAAGGTGGGAAATCAGGATTGTGCAGCAGTTTCAAGTCGTTAGTGATAGATGTGGTTTAGAGTTAATGAAAAGTTTGAGATGATAAAACGCACAATTGGCAAGATTCTTGATGTGGACTCCCAGGTTGAGCGTCCTGTCTAAAATGATGAAGGGGGAGTTGGCAGATTCAGCAATTTGAGGTCGAAAGCCAGCAGGTCGGAGTACATATTACCAACAACGGTTCATTTGGGAGTTGGGTTTCGCATAGAGTAAGAGAAATGCGCTTTTTAATTAACCCAGTTTTAGGTATTGACCTTGTTTGATAATGGACACACTGTGGTGGCGGATATGTGTACTGTGCACGCGCCTCGGTGACAGTTCGTTGCTTCGATACAACGGGATGGGGGTTCTGTTCCCGCCACTGATCCCCCCTCGCTGCCTTTCCTTTCACAGGGCTTCCACTGACGTGTGGGCGACGCTGGCCGATTTCTGCAACACCTTGACCATGGTGAACCAGTCGGAGGTGCCCCTGTACAAGGACCCGGACGAGGACCTCAGCCTGCTCTTCCTGGACGAGGACCGGCTCCTCTCTGGCTTCGTGCCGCTGCTGGCCGCCCCCCAGGACCCCTGCTACGTGGAGAAGAGCTCGGATAAGGTCAGAGGCAGGGCAGAGATTCGGTCTCTTCTCCTGCTTTTTCTTCCTTTTCTTTTTTTTTTTAAATATATTCTTGGGAAGTTTTCTGCGCAAACGGAACACGATTAAGTCATTGAGAAGGGTGTTAAGGGAAAATATCGACCTTTTAACCGCTGACATCCAGCTTTGTGTCATGAAGAGAAAAAAACCTTTACTTCCTTTGGAGGTGGGGGTTTGTGTGTGTGCGCGCGCTGGACGGACCATCGTTTCCTTACTTGTTTAAATAGTACAGCTTGTATTGGCAGCATTCTCTCTCGGCTCCAAATGGTTTGCATCATGCCGGAGGGCCTCCCCTCCCTCTTCCCAGCCACACATCTCTGCCCTAGGAAGCTGGCCAGCGTCCGTGTTTGTGTGCGCCCCCCTCTCTCTCTCGTTGTTTGCTAGGGCGCGTCTGCGTATGTGTGTGAGGGAAGTCAGTGTGTCTAGAAGTCCGTCAGCGGCACAGAAAGCGTTAGTGGGTTACTCAGAATGGTTGTGAGCGCGCGGTCTGATCCGCCATAATGTGTATGTTAAAGATGACTTGTGTGCAAGCGTGTGCATTTCTAGTGAGACACAATGTGTGTGTAAGAGTGCCTTGTATGTAACTGCAGAAGCTCATGATGTGTTTGAATAAGCACATAGAAAATATGTCTGAGAAGAATATCGGAGGAATGTCATGTGATGAAAAAAGCGTGTGTACTTTATTGTATTGCATGTGCATTTATGTAGCTTTTACTTTCCCTGGCGGGAGGCGTTATAGTAACAGAATATCTTGTGTTATGCTGGCATGTCTGCGAAAATGTCTGTGTGCTCACGAATACCGGTCGTTTCTTGGAGCAGCAGTGAGAGTGAGGGAATGTGTGCTTCATGAAGCAATGTTGAAGTGAGACAGCAAGCATCAGAGCCTGTAATATATGACAAAGTCTCGGGTGCTGTGCAGGATCGCATGTGTGACACGGCGAATGTGTGTTTTTATGTGTTGTGTTTGAGACAGGCTGCATACATGAGACGAAAAGACCTCATTTTCTAGAAGTTTGTGTTGTGTGAGAGAGCATGCATTTGAGTATTTATGAGAGAAATAAAGCCTTGTTTCTAAAAGATCCAGGGTCACCACCTTACATGGGTGCAGATTTACAAATAGCAAGAATTCGTAACTCCTCGAGACCTGCTACAGCTGCACGGTGCAGGAGTACTCTTGGAAAGGTTTTGTAAAATTCAGATTTCTGCATGCATAATTGAACTTTGTGCACTAATGGGAATGTGGAAATGCCATCGCTTTGTAAAGTAACACTTTATTTTATTTTTCTCCTTGGTGAAAATATTCCTTGCCTCTTCTACTGCACCTCTGTGGAGGAGCCTCTACCCATCCACCCCCAACAGGTTTGGAGGTGTCCTCCTCTCCCGAGTGCCGCATTGGAAATGGACTTAAACATGCCCTTGACATGAATACATTTACACACATTTCCAGGGAAAATGCTCTTGAATACCCTCAAACTTCAGGCATTCCGGATATTTACGAAGTCCAGTAGAATCCACACCCTGGAATGTCCATTCCCTGGCCCTGGAATATGATTTACCCATGCCTAAAACCATTCCGTCAGAGTATTACACATGGGTAGATGGACTTATGAGTGCAATTCACCCTTTGTGAATGTGTATGTTGAACTTTCAAGTGCAAATGGTTTTGGGAACCTGGCCATCTTTGTCTAAGAGCATCTGCATGCTTGTTTTTAAAACTGAAACCTACTGAGTCAAGGCTTTGTCTTGGTTTTTACAGAGAGAATGTAGTGGTAAGGGTTGTATTGTATTTATCTCCTGTGCTGCTTACTTTATCCTTTGCCATTTGAGACACTCCTGCATCCCATTTTTAGACCGCTTTCGCCTCTCGTGTGCTTACTCTGTTAAGACACTAGCTGCTTCCCTGATGCATAATTCTGGAACAACACACATCAGAACACCAGTAGGGCTTGTGCAAAGTGCACTCTTCCAGTCACCATGCTTAGGCGCTATCTACATTAAATTAGGTCTCCTAATTCCTAGGGTGCATATACTTTAATATACACTTCTGTGCTACCAAATCATTGTTCTAAGATCCACAAATGGTAACACGGTTGTCTGAAAATGTCCTTAACTGTTATACCAGATTTTCTATGACATCTGTTATTAATTCCAGCAGTCAGTCTTGCTCAGTAGGGAATCCTTATTTCCCCATGATTCAGTGTGTCACTGTAGATCTTGACCAACGCGATTGTAGATGGAGTCTGGGTACTGATGCAGTGTGGGTTTTGGGAATCATGACTGCGAGTCATTCTGTACATGCAAGGTTACAAAACAAAGACGTCGACAAAAACCAAGCAGTAGTATTCCCAACCTAACACTCGATTGCACGGCAAGCAAACTGTTGGCCTATATAGATAAGGAACATTTTCCGTGCATAACATTAGTCTCAAATATCAGATTTCATAGCTTCACATCCACAAGCGTAAAACATTGGAGTGGTTTCCCCTTCTTCAGACAGGCAAACGCATCTTCAAAATAAAATCTATAGATCTTCTTCAGTCACCGAAAGCACACGTTGAGTCACAATCAAGTAGGTTGCTTTTTGTGGACTATTTTGGAGATTTATTGTAACAAATTACAGATGTGGATGTTATTTGTCTTCCTGTGAAATTCTCATATAAATTGCAAGTTTCTCTACGTTCATTCACTGAAGGCATATATTTGATTTTACCCACCCCATTTTATTTGCTCTTGTCTTATAGTTCAATCTGGTACACAATCTGAACTTTACGTATCCAGTTTTTACCATAATTTGGCATGCCAAACGTCTTTCACTAAAATCCTTCATTTATCCGAGTTGAAGTGTTTTGTAGCAGATAGGAGTTAATTAACTCAACACGGATACTGTGTTTGAGTTTTTCAAGATTGCTTCTTACATTGAGTCAGTTTTCACCAAGATTGTTATCTGTTTCTGGAGCCCGTGTGATCCCTCTCCAGATGCTGTACATTCTGGTCCTGTTGTTGACCAAACATTTTGAAGGGTATAATATACTTTTTGCAACTAACATCTGACTGAACATCTCATTCTAGATTGATCTAGGCCTGTGTTGATGTTCTAGAAACCTTTCCGATCTATGGGAATGATGTGAATGGATCAGTATTGGGGCCTTGAGGGAGCCTATGGCACTCGGGAAAAACATTTTTTCAGCAGAAGATGGAAGACGTTGACCAAGGAATCAAATGCTACAAAAGGAGTTTTTCTATAGCAGCTCATCTAGAACTTAGCAAATGCTTTTTTGTCCTGGTCCGTCGCTTTGGTCTTTGAATTTCCTTATGATTTATCCCTTTCTCCTGTGCTTTAAAATATGTAAATGACACCCCTTTTCCTTGGATTTTGAGTTCGTGGTGTGTTGATAAACCCAGAGTATGTCATGGGCTCATGCGGTCTTGCAATGCGTAGTGTCCTTAGCTCATTGTTGGAGATGAGTGAGAAACTGGCTGAATGGCAGATGGGCTCTGCTTTAATAAAAGGGTAAAGTTCAACATTCAGTCTGTCTCCATCTTGCAACCTGTGGTTACTTTGGCTAATGGTAGAACTAGAAACCACTTTTCAAAGTTGTTCACTTCAGAGCTTTGCCAGACCACAAGTGCAGGGCATGCATGTGACTCATTACAGTCGGAGGCAATTTCCCCTTCACATGTGTATACCCCCTAGATTGAAAGAAGCAAGTGCCCTTTCTTCCATAGGAACGTGGGTGCTAATCAAACCTGCATATTCATATATTGGTTTCTTACATATTTGAGTGATATACATTCTTTATTTATGTGTATTACTTGTCTCCTCAATATAATTCTAGACTTTTAAGATGATAGTAATAATTGCTGCACAGATGGACGCCAGTGTTAATTAAGAGTACAACTTAAGACCCATATTGGAAACCTTGTGGACTTTCAATTGATTTTTCTTCAATTTCCTTTTATAATTCATTATTTTCTAATGAAACATATGAAAAAGTCATTACTTATGTCAAAGAAAAAAAATGGCAGTGAATTCCACCCCATCTCAATAATAGGGTCTAAAATGAATCGAACATTCGCCCTTCACTCATCGTATATGGGCAATCCCAACAGATAAATGAATTGTGTCAGACTGCATGACTATGGTCTTCAACCCGTCAACTAAAAATGGTTGTAAACGGTTTGTCTTTTTCCTATTGACATAGCATTTTGAAACGTTTATGGCAGAACTGTGGAGTCTTCGTTGGGTTATGTTTAAAGTTGCATCATTATGTGGAATACAGAGACCTGCTCACTTTTGCACCGCCAGCGAAGTGCATATTATCACTAAAATAAAAACAAATGCATGAAATCAAATCACCGTTTTGAATATGTCTGTGTGTGTTGGAGCTGAGCTATTTCATGCCTAAAAATAAACTATCAAACAGTACCAGTCAATGGCTCAACATTGGCATTCAAAATACATTTACCATTTTCTTCCTTAAATGTAGCAAGGGGCAGTTGACATATATCCCCCCTGTAGGCATTCCACAAACCCCATATTCAGGTCCCCATCTTAGGGCACTCTCAGGACACAAACACTGTTTTCTCCCGGATCATTTACCAGTCCAAGTCTTTCTCCCAGTCACGCACTGTAGGCGGGAGTAATGCCCCCCACCACTGAGCAATATTTCCCTTAGCAATCATAAGCCCCAAAGTAGCCCACTGTATCGTGTAGGTATTTAGGTCATTCGGCTCCCATATATTCATTAAGCATCTGCGGGCTTCTGGTAGAAGATGTGTGAACAAGAACTGTATTAATGGTGTCGTGTATGAGGCGCCAGTAAGATTTATGGAGTCGCATTCCCAAATTATATGCATAAAAGTGGCCACCTGACCGAACCCCCGTCTGCACTCACCCCCTTCCGATCTCCCCATCCGTACCAGCTGAGGTCCAGTCACATACACCCTATGGAGGATTTTAAGCTGGACCAGTCGGAGGCGAGCATGTATAGTAACTACTTTGGGCGAGGACACTGCGTCCTGCCATTCCCCGTCCTCCATTTCAATACCATCTTTGGACCACTTCTCTCGAAGTGCGTGGAGAGGGTCTGGCATGTTATTGATGAGCCTTTTGTATAGTAGCAAAATAGTCTTGTCTGGGATGTGACCATCTAAAACTCTATCCTCCAGTGGGGAGGATTCAGGAGGGGTAATTCCACACTGCAAACGGGATCTCAGGGCATGCCTAACCTGCATATAGCTGATGTACTCCGAGTCAGCCAAGTCAAATTGCTTTTGCAGTTCCGAGAATGGTTTAACGTCTGTCTTGTCCCATAGGTCACCAATGCGGGAGAGGCCTAATGGGTCCCATTTGTCAAACCCCTTACTCTTCCACAAACTACCCAACTGTTCCGAGTCCAACAGCAGTGTCGCAAGGGTACGCCTTCGATCCCAACCCAGGCCCTTAGAGGTTGCGTGCCACACATGTACTGTGTGCATTTGTGGAGCTTGTAAGCTGAAAACATTGCTGTTTGGATGGAATAAAGGGCTCTATTGTAGGTCCGCCCAAAGAGCAACCATCTGTCCATGTTATTGCCCGGGTCTTGGGGTCTAGCATACGTACCGTGATTGATGGAGGCTAGGTGGGCCGCCCAATAATACTTTTTAATATCGGGAAGGACGATATCAATCAGAGTACTTGTTAAGCGCGCTTGTTGGACCCGGCCTCGTGGCGTGGTCCCACTCCTCCCGCATGGTGGGCCCTGGACAGCATCGACCCCTGATCTCCTCCCTGAAGCTACCCTCTCCAGACTTCAACGAGAGCCGCCACTCCGGGTGACCCCCGGCTCTCCCCCTCAGGAACATGGCGACCCTACTCGCCCCACACTGCGGGTCCGACCCCTACCCCGGGCCGCCATCTCCGGCCCGACTCCATCTTGGCCCCTCCACGCCCGGGCCACGTGGCCTCGGCCCGACCTCAGCCGCAGCCCCAGCGAAGCCCCGACATCGAGGCACCAAGATCCGACCAGGTGGTAAAGTGGCCACTTGACGGATCAAGAAGGAGGGGAGTTTCGATGGCCCTCCAGCCGCCCCCGGACGCCTGGTTTCGATCGCCCTCCGGCCTCCATGGGCGCTGGCTCCACCCCCCTGCTGGGTGTCTGGACACTCTCATCCCGGCCCCTCTGACCCCCAGGCGCGAGGGTCCGGACATCAAAGGACTCCAGACCTATATCTGGGGCAGCTCTGGAATGGGACAGTAGTTGTATCTTGGAGTCGAGAGCCCTGCTGATTGAATCGCGGCTGATCCTGAGAAGAACTCGCTACTTTGAAACCATCCTCGGAGCCCTGCTGACGCTGTCGCGGCTCGACCTCGCTGAAACCATTCTCGGAGTCCTGCTGACACTGTTGTGACCCGACCTTGCTGAACCATCATTGGAGCCCTGCTGACGCTGTCGCGGCCCGACCTTGCGGAACCCCCCAGCTCGAGGATTGAGAGCTGTGCGCCGGGTATCCCCGTACCAGGCTGGTACTAAGACTGTCCCGCTACCCCCTTCCCACCATACCGAGACATTAAGGATCCCTCGATCCGTTTGTACATATTGCTAAGAGAATCTACTTTTAATGCTGATAAAGTCTCAAAGAGCCTAAACCTCTTGTGTGGTGTCCCTTTGTAGTGGTGGTATTGCTCGCCTGTTACGATTCTAGGAGAGGAGCCTCGCCAAAAGGGGCCTCTCGACGGCACTCGGCCAACTCCAGAAGGATAGGTGGATCTCAGGGTGGGCAGTCAGACATCTTCTGCCTCCCCGGGGATCGCCTTTCTAACATTGGTGGCAGCGGTGGGATCCTAGCCGACGCAAATCGTACAGAGAGTAACTCACCCGCTACTGACAGAAACACACCACAACCATGACGACCAAAGAAACCAGACCAACCACGGAGTTTCAGAAGGAACGGTTGGGAGAATATACCCACAAAGAATTGAAACAGTTCTGTAAAGACCTGGGCATCGCTACCACCGGATTAAGCACCAAGGATGATTTCCAGCAGGCCCTACAAACATGGGTGGAGGCAGGAGAGACGCCACCCCAGACTGAAGATGACACGGCCCCAGACATGCACCCGGGAACACTCGCAACCCCAACGGAGGAAAGAAATGCCAACGTAGGCACGGGCCTCTCCCACGAAGACGCCCGAGAGCGAGAAAGGAACCGGCTCCACGAATTGGAGCTGGCCCGTCTCCGTCTGGACGGAGAACTACAGCTGTCCGAGAAAAAAATAGCCCTTGAGCAACTACGGCTGCAAGGGGACCTGGAGGAGAAACGAAGGCAGAGGGACTTAGAGGAGAAGAAGCTCACGTTCGAGCACGAGCGTGGCTTAAAAGAACTTGAGATTAAGGCCACTCATGGGGAGGCCAGCACCTCCGTGAACAGAAGCCCACCTCCTCCGGCGGATCCGAAGGTCCACATTCCCAAGGATGTCGTCAAAGAATACTATAAAAACGACGACATCCAACAATGGTTTAAGGCATACGAGGTGGCCATGACCTCCCATCGAATACCCCAAAAAGACTGGGGTGCTGGCTTGTGGGGGAAGTTTATCAGCGAAGGGAGAGACACCCTGCTAGAGCTCCCAGACGCCGAGATGACCTCTTACGGACACATGAAGGACGCCCTACTGACACGCTATGGACTCACTCCTGAGATGTACCGGCAGCGATTCCGAGACTGTAAGAAAATCCCCAGTACTACCTGGGTGGAGTACGTAAACTTCTATAGCAGAGCCCTGGAGGGGTGGATCAAAGGCAGCCAGGTCACCACCTACGAACAGCTGTTCAAACTCATTGTATGGGAGCACCTCTCCAACAACTGTTTTGTCGAACTCAGACAGCATCTCCTCGACAGCAAGCTGACCGAGCCACGCAAACTCGCCGTCGAGGCCGATCGATGGGTGAGCACCCGAAACTCGATGGGAGATTACGGCCGAAAACACCCAGGGGTCCCCCCGCCAGCGGGGCGGCGGCGGAGGTCAGAATAGGAACAGAGATTCCCCCGCAGTGCCACCCCGGAGTCCCCCCCCCGGGGGCCGCCCCCGACCCACACGTCACCATCCCTGGCCAGAAGAGGACCCCCCCCCAGCACGACAGGGGCCCCGCCCGAACGTTACCTGCCACAGATGCCAGCGGCCCGGTCACTATGCCAGTGACCCCCTCTGCCCGATGAACCAACGACCCGGCACCACCGGTCCTCCAAACCGCCATATCGCGGCGGCCGCCCTGGGAGAAGAAAGGGGCGAAGAGGAGAAAGTTGACGAAGACCAGACCGAGTGGGAACCCACCGCCATGTCCCTGGTATGTCTCGGCGAAAGAGACATGATCCCCCGGGCCTGATCCCGGGCAACACTCAGAAGTACCGCCAGTGGGTCACCATTAATGGGCGCCGGGCCGAAGCCCTCCGCGACACCGGAGCCAGCGTGACGGCCGTCTGTTGCCACTTGGTGGCCCCCGAACAGATCCTGGCCAATGTGCTGTGCCCAGTACGGTCGGCGGACAACTCCGAGAGCCTGTGCCAGGTGGCCCGCATCCCCTTCGAGTGGGGGGGGTATCGGGCATGCTGAAAGTGACCGTCCGGGACGATGCCCCCGAGGACTGCCTCCTTGGGAACGACCTGGAAAGTTCGACCTGGAAAGTTCCCCCTGGGCCCACGTCGAGCGAAAAGAGCATCTGAGGATGCTAGGCCTTCCCGAGTGGGTCTGTGCGACCACCCGATCCATGGCCGCCCGGACCACCACCCCGACCGAGGAACCAGAGTGGCCCGCGCCTCCGCCGCCCGCAGTCCCCGAAGACCCTGAGCCTGGACCACTGGGGCCCCCCGTGAAGAAATCGCCGAGCTCGGCGACCTCCCAGAACTAGCCCAATGGCGCCAAGAAGGTGGCCCCACACGAGAACAGTTCCGTCAAGAACAGAAAACGTGTCCCTCCCTCGAGGGAACCCGACAGCAAGCCGCCGTTCAAGCCGCTGGAGACCCATCGGGGTCCCACTGGGTCTATTGGGACAACGAGCTCCTCTACAGCGAACAGAAGATTGCCGAGCTAGGGGCCAGCCGGGTGCTGGTGGTCCCCCTCCGATTTAGAGACTTCCTCCTGAACCTGGCACACGATGTGCCCCTCGCCGGGCACCTGGGGCAGGACAAAACTCGACATTGTGGGGCCCCTGGAGCCACGAACCTCGCAAGGTCACCGGTTTATTCTCGTCCTGGTGGACCATGCCACCCGCTATCCCGAAGCCATCCCTCTCCAGACCGTGACGGCCCCAGTAGTGGGCCGGGCGCTGATGGGGATCTTCTCCAGGGTGGGCTTCCCCCGAGAGGTCGTCAGTGACCGAGGTACGAACTTCATTTCCCGATACATGAAGTCCCTGTGGCAACAGTGCGGGGTCATGTACAAATTTATGACCCCCTACCACCCCCAAGGGAATGGACTAGTGGAACGCTTCAATCGAACCCTCAAGGGGATGATCATGGGCCTGGAAGAGCCCTTGCGACGCCAATGGGACGTGTTGCTACCCTGCCTCCTCTTCGCCTATCGGGAGGTCCCTCAGAAGTCCCTGGGGTTCAGCCCCTTCAAACTATTGTACGGACACCCCGTCCGGGGTCCCCTCAGCCTGGTCAAAGAAGGCTGGGAGGATACAGTCCGAGATGCTCCTCCCGATGTCTACCGGTACCTCCTGACCCTCCAAAACCAGACTCGAAAGTTCCGGGAACTGGCCGAGGCCAACCTCGAGGCCAGCCAAGAGGAGATGAAATTCTGGTATGACCAGAACGCCTCTTCCATTGAGTTCGAGCCGGACCAACAGGTCTGGGTCATGTCCCCGGTCGAACCTTGTGCCCTCCAGGACAAATGGACGGGGCCCTTCAAAGTGGTGGAGCGCAAGAGCCCTGTCACCTACCTGGTGGACATGGAATCCCCCAGGAACCCCGTCAGGGTCCTCCACACCAACAGGCTCAAACCCCACTTTGTCCGAACAGAACTTAGCCTGCTGATGGCTACCGATTGCGGGCCGAAGACGACTCGGAGCCCCTCCCGGACCTCTTGAGCACCTCCGAGAAAGACGGATCCGTAGAGGGGGTCACCCTCTCCTCCGTCCTGACCCCCGAACAGCGCCAGGACAGCCAAAAGCTGTTGGGGCAATTCACAGACTTGTTTTCTCTCACCCCCGGAGTCACCCGGTGGTGCGTCCACGATGTCGACACCGGAGACAGCCCGCCTGTGTGCCACCGGGCCTACCGAGTCCCCGACCGTGTTCGGACCTGCATCCAATCAGAGGTCTCCAAGATGCTGGCCCTGGGAGTGATCGAACCCTCTGACAGTCCATGGGCCAGCCCCGTTGTCCTGGTCCCAAAAACCGCCGCCCCTGGCGCCCCTCCTAAACTGCGATTTTGTGTCGATTATCGGGGCTGAACGCCGTCACCCGTACCGATGCCCACCCCATTCCCCGGGCCGACGAACTGATCGACCACCTGGGAGCGGCCCGCTACCTGAGCACCTTCGACCTAACCGCCGGCTACTGGCAGATCGGACTCACCCCAGGCGCACAAGAGCGCTCCGCCTTCTCAACCCCGGACGGCCACTACCACTTCAGGGTGATGCCCTTCGGGATGAAGAACGCCCCCGCAACATTCCAGAGGCTGGTGAACAAGGTACTGGCAGGGCTAGAAGAGTTCAGCGCCGCCTATCTGGACGATATTGCGGTGTACAGCCTCCACTGGGCCGAACACCTCCAGCACCTCGGGGAGGTCCTGACGGCCAGACGGGCCGGACTAACCATAAAAGCAAGCAAGTGCCATATCGGCCAAGGGTCCGTGACCTATCTGGGACACCAAGTGGGGAGCAGCCATGTGGCTCCCCTCCAACCAAAGATCGACGCCATCATGGCCTGGGAGCCCCCGGTCACCCAGACAGCAATCCGCGCCTTCCTGGGGCTCACTGGGTATTACCGGCGCTTCGTGAAAAACTAAGGGAGCATTGTGGGCCCCCTCACCGGACTCACTTCCAAGAAGCAGCCACAGAAGGTGCACTGGACACCCGAGTGTCAGGCCGCCTTTGAGACTCTCAAAACAGCGATGTATACTGCCCCCGTGCTCCAAGCCCCCGACTACAGCCGGGAATTCGTAGTTCAAACTGATGCCTCAGAGCACGGTGTCGGGGCGGTCCTGTCCCAAGCCAACACCGAAGGAGTTGATCAACCTGTGGCCTTCATCAGCCGGCGCCTGCTGGCCCGAGAGCAACGCTGGAGCACCATTGAACGAGAGGCCTTCGCCGTGGTGTGGGCCCTCAAAAAACTCCGACCCTATCTCTTCGGCACCCACTTCCGGGTGCAAACGGACCACCGGCCCTTGCGGTGGCTAATGCAGATGCGAGGAGAGAACCCAAAGTTGCTGCGATGGTCCATCTCCCTCCAAGGGATGGACTTCACTGTGGAACATCGCCCCGGCAATGACCACGCCGACGGCCTGTCCCGCTTCTTCCGCCTCGACGAGGAGAATCCCCAAGAAGATGGGTGACTCTCCCTGCCTTCAGCTGGGGGGGACGTGTGTTGGACCCGGCCTCGTGGCGTGGTCCCACTCCTCCCGCATGGCGGGCCCTGGACAGCATCGACCCCTGATCTCCTCCCTGAAGCTACCCTCTCCAGACTTCAACGAGAGCCGCCACTCCAGGCGACCCCCGGCTCTCCCCCTCAGGAACACGGCGACCCTACTCGCCCCACACTGCGGGTCCGACCCCTACCCCGGGCCGCCATCTCCGGCCCGACTCCATCTTGCCCCTCCACGCCCGGGCCACGTGGCCTCGGCCCGACCTCAGCCGCAGCCCCAGCAAAGCCCCGACATCGAGGCACCAAGATCCGACCAGGTGGTAAAGTGGCCACTTGACGGATCAAGAAGGAGGGGAGTTTCGATGGCCCTCCAGCCGCCCCCGGACGCCTGGTTGCGATTGCCCTCCGGCCTCCATGGGCGCTGGCTCCACCCCCCTGCTGGGTGTCAGGACACTCTCCTCCCGGCCCCTCTGACCCCCAGGCACGAGGGTCCGCATCAAAGGACTCCAGACCTATATCTGGGGCAGCCCTGGAATGGGACAGTAGTTGTATCTTGGAGTCGAGAGCCCTGCTGATTGAATCGCGGCTGATCCTGAGAAGAACTCGCTACTTTGAAACCATCCTCGGAGCCCTGCTGACGCTGTCGCGGCTCGACCTCGCTGAAACCATCCTCGGAGCCCTGCTGACGCTGTCGCGGCTCGACCTCGCTGAAACCATCCTCGGAGCCCTGCTGACGCTGTCGCGGCTCGACCTCGCTGAAACCATCCTCGGAGCCCTGCTGACGCGGTCGCGGCCCGACCTCGCGGAAACCATCCTCGGAGCCCTGCTGACGCTGTCGCGGCCGACCTTGCTGAACCATCATCGGAGCCCTGCTGACGCTGTCGCGGCCCGACCTTGCGGAACCCCCCAGCTCGAGGATTGAGAGCTGTGCGCCGGGTATCCCCGTACCAGGCTGGTACTAAGACTGTCCCGCTACCCCCTTCCCACCATACCGAGACATTAAGGATCCCTCGATCCGTTTGTACATATTGCTAAGAGAATCTACTTTTAATGCTGATAAAGTCTCAAAGAGCCTAAACCTCTTGTGTGGTGTCCCTTTGTAGTGGTGGTATTGCTCGCCAAAAGGGGCCTCTCGACAGCGCTCGGCCAACTCCAGAAGGATAGGTGGATCTCAGGGTGGGCAGTAATGAATTGTGTCAGACTGCATGACTATGGTCTTCAAACCGTCAACTAAAAAGGGTTGTAAACGGTTTGTCTTTTTCCTATTGACATAGCATTTTGAAACGATTATGGCAGAACTGTGGAGTCTTCGTTGGGTTATGTTTAAAGTTGCATCATTATGTGGAATACAGAGACCTGCTCACTTTTGCACCGCCAACGAAGTGCATATTATCACTAAAATAAAAACAAATGCATGAAATCAAATCACCGTTTTGAATATGTCTGTGTGTGTTGGAGCTGAGCTATTTCATGCCTAAAAATAAACTATCGACCAGTACCAGTCAATGGCTCAACATTGGCATTCAAAATACATTTACCATTTTCTTCCTTAAATGTAGCAAGGGGCAGTTGACATATATCCCCCCCTGTAGGCATTCCACAAACCCCATATTCAGGTCCCCATCTTAGGGCACTCTCGGGACACAAACACTGTTTTCTCCCGGATCATTTACCAGTCCAAGTCTTTCTCCCAGTCACGCACTGTAGGCGGGAGTAATGCCCCCCACCACTGAGCAATATTTCCCTTAGCAATCATAAGCCCCAAAGTAGCCCACTGTATAGTGTAGGTATTTAGGTCATTCGGCTCCCATATATTCATTAAGCATCTGCGGGCTTCTGGTAGAAGATGTGTGAACAAGACTGTATTAATGGTGTCGTGTATGAGGCGCCAGTAAGATTTATGGAGTCGCATTCCCAAATTATATGCATAAAAGTGGCCACCTGACCGAACCCCCGTCTGCACTCAACCCCTTCCGATCTCCCCATCCGTACCAGCTGAGGTCCAGTCACATACATCCTATGGAGGATTTTAAGCTGGACCAGTCGGAGGCGAGCATGTATAGTAACTACTTTGGGCGAGGACACTGCGTCCTGCCATTCCCCGTCCTCCATTTCAATACCATCTTTGGACCACTTCTCTCGAAGTGCGTGGAGAGGGTCTGGCATGTTATTGATGAGCCTTTTGTATAGTAGCAAAATAGTCTTGTCTGGGATTTGACCGTCTAAAACTCTATCCAGGTTCAGGAGGGGTAATTCCTCACTGCAAACGGGATCTCAGGGCATGCCTAACCTGCATATAGCTGATGTATTCCGAGTCAGCCTAGTCAAATTGCTTTTGCAGTTCCGAGAATGGTTTAACGTCTGTCTTGTCCCATAGGTCACCAATGCGGGAGAGGCCTAATGGGTCCCATTTGTCAAACCCCTTACTCTTCCACAAACTACCCAACTGTTCCGAGTCCGACAGCAGTGTCGCAAGGGGACGCCTTCGATCCCAACCCAGGCCCTTAGAGGTTGCGTGCCACACATGTACTGTGTGCTTGGTGGAGCTTGTAAGCTGAAAACATTGCTGTTTGGATGGAATAAAGGGCTCTATTGTAGGTCCGCCCAAAGAGCAACCATCTGTCCATGTTATTGCCCGGGTCTTGGGGTCTAGCGTACGTACCGTGATTGATGGAGGCTAGGTGGGCCGCCCAATAATACTTTTTAATATCGGGAAAGACGATATCAATCAGAGTACTTGTAAAGCGCGCTACTTCCCCGTGAGGGTCTTAAGGCGCTGAGGGGAGGGGGTGCTGCTACTGCTCAAAGAGCCAGGTCTTGAGGAGTCTTCTGAAGGCGAGTAGGTCTTGGGTCTGCCGTAGGTGGGTAGGGAGGGTGTTCCAGGTCTTGGCGAAGAGGTAGGCGAAGGATCTGCTGCCAGAGGTTGTTCGTTGGGTCTGGGGGAGAGCGGCGAGGACGAGGCTGGTGGACCGGAGCTGGCGGGTCGGGGTGTAGAAGCTGAGTCTGCTGTTCAGGTAGGCTGGTCCGGCGTTGTGGAGTGCTTTATGTGCATGGGTGAAAAGCTTGAAGGTGATCCCCAGTGTAGGCCTCTCAGGTGGGGGGTGATGTGGCTGCAGCGCGGGGACGTTGATGATCAGTCGGGCGGATCGTTTTGGATGTGTTGTAGTTGTCGTAGGTGTTTGGCTGGGATTCCTGCGTAGAATGCGTTGCCGTAGTCCAGTCTGCTGCTGACGAGGGCCTGTGTCACCGTTCTTCTTGTTTTGGTCAGGATCCACTTGTAGATCCTGCGAAGCACCATCATACCAATTCAGGGAGAGTTTACCAAGAGCGATACGCGGCTTTCCTTCCCTTAATAAATCTCGCAATAAATCTCACTGGAGGCCTTTTACCTCCCTGAAATATGATGTTGGGACTGGGTCCAAGGAGTTCTGTAAAACCTATAGAAACCGAGGCAAAGCCATCATCTTAAAAAGGGCCGTCTTTCCCAGTAGGGAAAGCGAAGCGACTTCCAACAAAGTATGTCTTTTCGCAGCCTGACCAAAGGGGGACATAGATACCGGGTATAACGAAGTGAAGGGTCTAGGGAAAGAAAGATCCCCAGGTACTTAAAGCCGTCAGTGCGTATTTGTATTGGACAACCCTTCGGTGGAACCGGCGGCACCCCCGCCACCACAAAAAGCAGGGACTTACTCCAGTTAATCGAATAGCCAGAAAATCGACCAAAAGCAGTGAGAATATCCAGTGCCACAATCAAAATATTGTCAGCGTAGAGGGAGATGCGGTCCTCCCACTCTGGCGTCCAACGCATCCCCAGGATCATTGGGTCCCTGCAGATCCAAGCCACCAATGGTTCCAGCACTAGAGTTAATAGGAGGGGGGACAACGGACACCCCTGCCAAGTCCCTTGACTCAACTCAAAGGTTGCTGAGTTTTTTATTATTGACTACTACTTGGGCAAGAGGCCGAGAATATAATTGTACCCAATGGATATATTCCGGGCCGAACCCCATCTTCTCCAGCACTGCCCAGAGATACTTCCATTCAATGTTGTCAAATGCCATGGTGGCTTCGAGAGAGACTATACTAGCTGGTTCTAGCATGGAGGCCGCCCTACCCAGAACGCTGTGCACTGTGCGAAGATTGAGTGCCGTATTCCGATGCGGAATAAAACCCGATTGGTCTGGATGGACCAGTGCCTCAATCACCTTGATAAGTCAGTTGGCCAGCAGTTTAGCCAGGATCTTAGGCTCTGCGTTTAGAAGGGAGATCGGTCGGTATGATCCACACTTCTTGTGAATGGTGATTATGGTTGCTGTCCTCTGGTCTTTAGGTAGGCACCCATTGGCTCTGGCATACTCAAACATTCTCTTGAGTTAAGGGGCCAGCCTGTCAGGTTTGAGTTTGTAGAGCTCTATCGGCAACCCATTAGGGCCGGTAGCTTTACCGGAATTGAGGGATCTGATTGCTGTCGCCACTTCCTCAGTGGAGATGGCACTATCTAAGAATTTGCTGTCCGTGACCGACAGCTTGGGCAATGTTATGTCAGACAACGTCTAGCGAGAGTCCTCCACCGAGTAAGAGGTCACTGAGGTGTAGACAACGCCGAAATGGACCACAAATCTGTCCACAATTTCTTGGGGATCCGTAAGGTATCAGTCATTTGGCCCACTCATTCTTGTCCAACCATGCAAGCATTTTCCCGGCCTTTTCTCCCACCTCGCAAAGCCGCCCCTGTGCTGCCCTCCCCAGAGCCTTTGCTTGGTCAGTTGCCAACACTCTAAATTCCTGCTGTTTGAGAGCGATAAAGTGAAGTTTATCGGTTGTGGCACCTGAAGTCAGGTCCGCCTCCAGGTGACTAATCTCCGTTTAAATGGCCTCCATTTCCCTACGACGTTCCTCCCTCGTCCCCATAATTAAAGAAAGGGCCTGACCGCGTATCACAGTTTTGAAGGCTTCCCCCAGGATCTGTGGGGATTCCACAGACCACTCATTATCGGCAAAGTAGTTATCTATGGCCACGAGGAGTTCCTTGCGAATTTTAGGATTGTGGAAATACCACAGGTGGATGGGGGCCACCCGTCCCACCTGGCTATAGCAAGGTACTATGGTCAGAGATGCCTCTAGCTAGATGCTTTACCTCCTGAATGTGAGCAATTTGGGACGCTGGGGCAAGGAAGTAGTCGATGCGCGTTAGGCTCCTGTGGGCACCAGAGTGGAAGGTGTGTTGCCCTGTGTTCGGGTTATAGAATCGCCAGCTATCCACCAATCCCATAGTATCAAGGAAGTCGGGGAGCCAGGAAGATGCGGAACCGACCACCCGGGGAGGATGGCGGTCCAGCGTTCCCGAGACTACCCTTACGGCAGCGGTGCCGGAAGTTGCTGGAAGTCCGGCACTCCTCTCACCGCCGCTCCGGGTCTAGAGGCCATTCGCCAGACCGGAGCCGTCGCTCCTCAGACTCTAGGTCTTCCACTTCGGATTCCGGTAAGCAACGCCATAAAAAGAAGTCGAAGAAGCGCACGCTCGCTCTCCGACGTCCCCCCGTCGCTCCTCGGACATGGACATGGGGGACCGGGGCTATGCCCCTGCGGCTCCTCTAGAGCCTGGGCGTTCTGCGGCCTACCCGCTATACCCGGGTCCGTCGGCAACTCCCGCACAGGTTCAAGAGTTCCTTGCTGTCTTGGACCGCCTTTACAGGCCCGAGCTCCCGCCGGCGCGCCTTTGGGCCCCGCGGTCCCATGTCCAGATCCTATTGGCCCGCGCCACTCCCCAGCCCCGAAGCCACTGGATCCCGTCCCCTCGGCTCTGGCCCCGGTGCCCCAAGGTGCAACGCCGCTGGCTTCGGCCCCGGCGCCGCCCTTGTCTCCTGCCCCGGCGCTGCCACAGGCGCCGTACTGGGTGCCGTTTATCCCGCCCCTGCGCCGGTTCCCGGACCATTCTGTTCCGGCCTGGGATCCACGTTGGGATGTGGCCCCGGCTGGCGCCGCTCCTGGATCCGGCCCTGCCGCCACGGCTGGCTCCTTCTACCCCGGAGCCAGACGAGGAATGGACGGCTCCGAGGACCCCCTTGCGCGGCAGTGTGACTCCGAACAGGATTGGGTGGATGACCTCCAAGATGCAGGTGAACGTGATGTCTTCTGACCCGGGGTTTGGCTCACCTCCGCCTACTCTGGAGGAAGGCGCTTCTTATACGATGGTGCTGCGGCATGCCGCAGAGGCTCTCCATCTCGACCTTCCTACGGTAACCCTTAAGAGTGCTCCAGACGGCGTCTACGGCGTCAGAGCCGCTGCTCCCTTTCAATGAGGCCCTTACTGAAGTCCTCATGGGTACTTGGTTGCGGCCGGCCTCTGGGGCACCGGTGGATAAGAACGTCGCTAGGCATCATCGTCCGGCGCCTGGTGATCCCACCTTCTTGACCACTCACCCCATGCCTCAGAGCCTGGTCATTCAGAGTGCCTTTCCCTCGGCTCCACCGGATAAGGACTCTAAGAGGCTGGACCAATATGGCAAGAGGTTGTTCTCCTCAGCCAGTTTGGGGTTGAGGTTGGTTAATACCACCTTCTTATTGGGCCGTTACTCTCACGCAGTGTGGGATTCGGTGGCAGAGGTTCTGCCTCAGTGCTCAGGGGAGGTCCAGGCTGTCCTTTCCCAAGCGATTGCGGAGGGCAAGGATGCGGCGAAGTTTGCCATCAGGTGTGGTTTGGACACTGTTGATTCGCTGGGCAGGGCGATTTCCACGACGGTGGCGCTGCGGTGCCATGCCTGGTTGCGCTGCACTGGGTTCTCGCCCGATGTCCAGAGCTTGCTCATGGACATGCCCTTCGATGGCTCCCGTCTATTTGGCAACAAGGCGGACTATGTCCTGGAGTGCTTTAAAGACTTGCATGCCACGGCCAAGTCTTTGGGTCTTTCCACGAAGCCCCTTGTCACGTCGGGGTTGTGTTCCTTTTGTGGCTAGGGTAAGGGCACCCAAGCACGCTCCTCCGCTAAACCTGCGAAGAACCAGCCCCAGCGTGGGCGCTGCCGTGGCTTCCGCAGGTTCAGGTCTGTTAACCTGCGAGCGTGTCAGTCCACCTCCACCCCTGCTGCTCCCGCCTCTAAGCCTTTCTAATCTGAGCTTCAAGGGCACCCCACGCCGGTGGGTGGCAGGGAACGTCACCATCTCCACCACTGGCGCGAAATGACCTCGGACAAGTGGGTGCTGCAGATAATCTGTCATGGTTACTCGCTCCCCTTTCTGTCCTCCCCTCCGGCCATGCCACCTCAGTACCACCGCATGTCAGGGGATCATTTGGCTCTTCTCTGTCAGGAAGTCACGGCCCTCTTGGCCAAGGGGGCCATCGAGCGCGTTCCCAGTCAGGAAGTAGGGAAATGAAATGAAATGAAAACCAATTTTATTAAGCGCTGACAGCTGCCCTGAGGCGTCCAGGCGCTAAGACTACTGGTTGTTATTCCCAATACTTCCTGTTCCCCAAGAAGCACAAGGGGGGCCTGCGCCCCATCTTGGACCTCCGGGACGTCAATCGATTCCTCCGGAAGGAGAAGTTCAAGATGCTAACTCTGACTCAGGTCCTGGCTGTCCTGGACCCTAGACAGACCTTCCAGCTTTTCGCAATTTCGCGATTCGCAAAATAATCGCGAAATCGGCAGAGGAGCACGATTACCGCGATTTTTACCTTTCTGCCGCGAAAAAGGTCTACGGCAGGCATAAAAAAAAAATTATTACATCTTATTGGCTGTAAGCGCACACGTCACTACGTGGCGCCGTACAGCTGTAAATACCTGCCTGCCTCTTACTGCGGCCGGCGTTAGGAATCACAGAAAAGAAATTAAAAGTACAGTCTTGGCAGTGGGCCCTGCCCGTTGACACGATTGTACACCTGAAGAGGCTGCGTCCTGAGCTGCGCACGCCTCTCTCTCTCTTTTACCCCTCGCCGTGACAGCATTCCTCCCCTTAATAGACTCCTTCCCTCTTCTCTTGCTGTCCCTGAGATCTAGCCCCCTCCTTCCCTTTCCAGTTCCTATGTGTCCGTGGCAGAAGGGGTGCAGGGGGTGGGGACAGAGGAATGCAGGGTTTCTGTACGGATGACCTTTATCTCGAACCTGCTCAATTAGCTGCCGCTTTTACTTTGCTTACTTTGCTGTCTCCGTATCTTATAAACGCATGGGGCTCTGTGAAAGCAAAGGGCTGGTGTTGGTGCATAATAATAATAATTACCTGCAGCGAGTTGTAGCTGAAGGTTACATGAATATCTCGAGTGGTTACTCTGTTGTCCGATACCTGTTGTTAAGCGACATTAATCCAAGGGATAGGCCTGCTGTCTGACACCTCGCTGAGACCAGTTTTAAACTAGATATATTCAGTGTTAAATTACTAACCACAGGGACTGCCTTCTATCCAGTTACCATGAGCATGCATGCCAGCAGACCTGGTTCATGCAGGAGACACCGATTTTTTAAGACCCAAATTATTTTTTTAACTGTCTGCTGCCTAAAATTTCCTTTGCCTGAATGTACCAGAAGGAGGAAAATAAAGCCCCCCTTTTTTATTCTCTATCAAAATCGCCATCTTTTTATTTCAAAATATTGGCATGTATGTGTGAGAGCCAGCTGTACAGTGCAAGCCCCTGCCAAAAGGACTTACTGAGGGTGTCCCTGCTCTCTCAGCCTTCACTAGAAGATGAAATATTGGAGGGACAGCTCTACTCTACATGTCCTTACTGGCTGGTATTAGACCCAAGGGACAGCACTACGCTGCAGGTCCTTTTTTGTTGTTGCAGTTTTATATAGCACAAACTCGACACAAAGGTATCAGAGCCCTTTACATGAGCACTATTTGCATTACCGAAAGACACATTCATTTTTAGGCAGAGGGAGGAATAACTCTTCCCCCGCCCCCTCTGCTATGCGGGCATTAGTCTATCTTCTGCTGCGGTCAGAAGATGGACTGCTCTGTTCAGTGACTATGGGAGTTTGCCAAAGTTCAGCACCACTGAAAGGCCCAAAGGACTGGCCAAGGGCGTAACATGGGAGGGGACAACTCGTCAGGGGTCCTAAACCCTTCAGATGGGCCCCATTCCTACCAAGACCATTGAATGCAGTATAATGTTGCACTATATGCTTGGTCAAATAGAGACACAATGTAACAATGACAAAGGGCGGGGAGATGTAAACCCTTGCTTTGGGGAAGATGTTGGCACTGTTCGATGAACAGGTGAGGGGGGTTCTCCTTTCCCACCTTAGTGGGGATGAGCGGCTTCAATACTTTTCAGCTGCAGGAGTAGTGCTGGCTATCGGAGTTGAATACCACAGCTCACATGGTCGGTTTGCCTCTTTCTCTCATATATTAAATCAGACCCTCCAGCATTTCACGATTGATGCAAAAATCGCAAAATCTGACTAGCGTGAGGACCACATTCTATACAATTTTGGCTGCGGTATTTACAAAAAAAGTGCCTACCGGGCGACATCGAAACAAACAATGCTCTCTTATTGCCTGTGCGTGCACACATCACTACGTGCCACTATCTGCTTCCTCCTGGTCAAGCTGTGAGAGGCGACGTCCGCATTACAAATTCCCATTTTGATTAATGAGGGAGCAAGTCAGTTTCCAGCCATGGGAGCCTTCTGCGGCATATTATCTGTCAGAGGGAGCGCTGGAGTGCAGACATATGCAGGTCATCAATAGCATGGCCACGTTGTGTTATATATGGATAAATGGACAGTAGGAGCAAAATACCATTTGGGGCAGCACACTATAGTAAATGTAGATTTTTAGCTTAAGTGTTTTAAGCCACAACCTTAATTATATCAGCCACACCCCTATGAGAGACCCGCCCCCAGGTTTTTCATCCTACTTAAAGCCCTGCACACACCCCTCTGATGTTAATTGTGGACTTCATTCCAAACCTAAGTCACATGCAGATGGAGACATGCAGATTGGTAAAGAGCAGTTACTATGGGCCGAGGAAAACACTCCTCTTGGTCCACAGGTGTAGCACATTCTGGACGGGTCCAGTAGTCAGCAGTGCCCTGGCAGAGGTGCATACATGGGTGCTAAAAGTAACACCTCGGGGAGAAATAGGGCCCCCTCTCCTGAGGTGCAGATGGGAGCTGTGCTTCTGTAGAGCAACAAACACTTTAAACATGCCTATTTCACAGTGGAAAACTCTGCTAATCATTTTATATTGATTTAAGGCTGAAAAGGAATGATTTCAAGTCAAATGAAGTGCCGCAATAATGCCGCTAAATTCCCATTTTTGTGCCGCTAAATTTGCAAATCTATGCCGCAATATCCTGGGGCGTCTGCCTAGAGACTGGATGGTGGCGTTGGACTTGCAGGACACCTATTTCCACATCCCCGTCCTGCCGGCCCACTGGCGCTACCTGCGGTTCACGGAAGGCCAGGAGCATTTTCAGTTTGCCGAGCTCCCCTTCGGCCTTACCAGTGCCCCTCGGGTGTTCACGAAGGTGATGGCGGTGGTCGCAGCTCATCTGCGCAGGTCAGGGGTGTCAGTCTTCCCCTCCCTCGACGACTGGTTGTTGAAGGCGGGCTTGCCCCAGGCAGTCGTCACCCACCTCCAGACTACGACCGACCTCCTGCGCTTGCTAGGGTTCTCCATCAATGTGCCGATGTCGCACCTGAGTCCCTCTCAGAAGCTCCCCTTCAATCGGAGCGGTTCTGGATACGACACTGTTTTGGGTCTATCCTCCCAAGCAGCGAGTCCGGGATATTCAGGCTGTGATTCCGCCTCTATGCTCTGTTTCAGTCAGGATGACCCTTCGGCTTCTGGGCCTGATGGCCTCCTGCATCCTGCTGGTGGCACATGCAAGGTGGCATATGCGTGCTCTTCAGTGGGACTTGAAGTTTCAGTGGGCACAGCATAAGGGCAACCTGTCAGATAACGTCCAGATCTCGGAGGGCGCTGCACAACAGTTGCAGTTGTGGCTCACGAATCTCGATTGGGTCAGTGGCAGATCCCTCTCCCTTCCCCAACCAGAGCGCACAGTGGTGACGGATGTGTCCCTCCTGAGATGGGGAGGCCACAAGGGAGAGGCGGAGATCAGAGGCCTCTGGTCTCCGGCGGAGTCCCGGCTCCATATCAACCTTCTGGAGCTGCGGGCGATCCGGCTTGCACTGAAAGCATTCCTTCCCTCTGTCCGGGGCAGTGTAGTGCAGGTGTTGATGGACAACACCACCGCCATGCGGTATTGCAACAAACCGGGCGGGTGGGGTTCTGGACCCTATGTCAGGAGGCTCTGCGCCTCTGGACATGGCTGGAACACCAGGGCGTTAGCCTGGTAGTTCCACACCTGGCAGGTTCCCTGAACGCCAGGGCGGACAAATTCAGCCGCCGGTGCTTTATGTATCACGAATGGCGTCTGAACTCGGACGTGGCGCAAGGTCTCTTTCAGCAGTGGGGAGAGCCTTGGTTAGATCTATTTGCCACCGAAGTGAACGCGCAATGTCATCAGTTCTGCGAGTTGGAATTTCCAAGGCGTTACTCGCTCTGCGACGCTTTTTGTCGCTAGTGGAGCTGCGATCTATTGTACGCCTTTCCGCCTATACCACTTCTGCCCAGAGTGCTGAAGAAGATCAGGCGAGACCAGGCCCAAGTCATTCTTGTGGCTCCGGACTGGGCTCGAAGAGTTTGGTATCCCGAGCTACTCAGTATGAGCATCGACCCCCCCCCCCCCCCCCCCGATCCGTCTGCCTCTTCGGGATGATCTTTTGTTGCAGCATCAGGGAACGGTCCTCCACCCGAACCTGTCCAGCCTCCACCTCCATGCTTCGAGATTGATCTGCGACAATTGACACCTTTCGATCTTCCTCCCGAAGTCTGTGATGTCATTCTGACAGCCAGGCGTACCTCCACCAAAACAGTGTACGCCTGTCGGTGGAACAGATTTGTGGCATGGTGCACAGCTAAGACTGTGGATCCCCTTTCTGCTCCTCTTTCTGAGGTTCTTGTGTTCCTTCTCTCTTTGGCTCAGCAGGGCTCTGCTCAGGGCACTAGCAAAGGTTATCTTTCGGCCATCTCTGCCTTTCTACGGCTTCCAGATCAGCCTTCTCTTTTTAAGTCCCCGGTTGTTACCCGTTTTCTTAAAGGCATTATGCATACGTTTCTACCAGTACCCTTCATAATACCTCAGTGGGACTTGAATCTTGTCTTGACTTTTCTGATGTACGCTCCCTTTGAGCCTCTTCATAACTGTCCCTTACGTTTTCTTACTCTCAAGACAGCTTTCCTGGTAGCTATCACCTCTTCCAGCAGAGTGAGTGAGCTCCAGGCTCTTTCTTCCAAACCTCCTTTCCTTTCTGTTCATCCGGACAAGGTGGTTCTCAGGACCCATCCTTCTTTCTTGCCAAAGGTTGTCACGCCCTTCCACATCAGGCAGACCATCACTTTGCCCACCTTCTTTCCGCCTCCGCATCCTTCAAGAGAAGAGTAGAGGCTCCACCGTCTGGACCCAAAACGTGCGCTTGCATACTATCTGCAGCGTACACAGCAGTTCCGGGTGGATGATCAACTCTTTGTTGGCTATGTGGGCGCCAAAAAAGGTTGGGCGGTGCACAAACGGACCATCTCCCGGTGGGTCGTTCTGTGCATTAAAGCATGTTACTCTTTGGCCAAGAAGGAGCCTCATGTGGGGCTGCGTGCCCATTCGACCAGGGCAACAGCAGGCTCGGGACACGGTGTCCCCCTGCAGGACATTTGTTAGGCAGCTACGTGGGCCTCGCTGCACACGTTTACCAAGTACTACTGCCTTGACAGTCCAGTCCAGAGAGACTGCTTCTTTGGCCGTTCTGTGCTCCGTGACTTTCTGGTGTAATCCTGTTCGCAGACCCACCACCGGGGTTGGTATTGCTGGGGTATCTATTCTAAGGTAAGGAATCTATCACTAGCGTGTCTCTTTCAGATGCACAAGTTACTTACTTGTGTAACGATATATCTGTTAGAGACATTAGTAAGTGATAGGATCATTACCGCCCCGCCCATCCTCCCCGTTCTGCGTACTGGTTACTAGGGTTAAGGTCATCCCCCTTTTAGGGCCCTAGTTTTATGCACCAATTGTCTGTCTCTTGCATGGCTCTGCGTTTCGGCGCGGAATAGTTGTGTACAGAACTGACGTCAGCGTGCATGGGTGGCGCCTAAGTACTCTCCGTGGCATCATCTCGGCGCCTACGACACCAGTGACGGACGTAGAGCCGCAGGACGCCACCTACTGGTGCGCAGAGGTACTGCTAAGCAGAAAACTTTCCGGATCCAGACTGATGCCTGGGGATATTCTAATTATTTACAACAAGGGGTGGTGATGGACAGAGTCTCTGAATTAAGCAGAGTACTCTCACCCAGTCAAGAGATCAGGACTAGATCCAACACCGTTTTTTAGCTCATTGCACCATCCCAGTTTCAGAACCTGGCTGTATGCAAATTAGTCTGTCCCTGGCCCAGTGCATCATGGGAACAGGGCAGACCAGACTACAAAAGCCAATTCTTACACTGGGAAGGAAACAAGCTTCCGGGGACCGGTTTCTGGCATTTCAGCCGTCTTCGGCCCGGCTTGCTTGAATCCTGATGGTGCAATGAGCAAGGGACTCACATCTGAGTATACCCTTCCACGCTTAGGGTGGACAAAATTATTTACAACAAGGGGTGGTGATGGACAGAGTCTCTGAATTAAGCAGAGTACTCTCACCCAGTCAAGAGATCAGGGCTAGATCCAACACCGTTTTTTAGCTCATTGCACCATCCCAGTTTCAGAACCTGGCTGTATGCAAATTAGTCTGTCCCTGGCCCAGTGCATCATGTGAACAGGGCAGACCAGACTACAAAAGCCAATTCTTACACTGGGAAGGAAACAAGCTTCCGGGGACCGGTTTCTGGCATTTCAGCCGTCTTCGGCCCGGCTTGCTTGAATCCTGATGGTGCAATGAGCAAGGGACTCACATCTGAGTATACCCTTCCACGCTTAGGGTGGACAAAATTATTTACAACAAGGGGTGGTGATGGACAGAGTCTCTGAATTAAGCAGAGTACTCTCACCCAGTCAAGAGATCAGGGCTAGATCCAACACCGTTTTTTAGCTCATTGCACCATCCCAGTTTCAGAACCTGGCTGTATGCAAATTAGTCTGTCCCTGGCCCAGTGCATCATGGGAACAGGGCAGACCAGACTACAAAAGCCAATTCTTACACTGGGAAGGAAACAAGCGTCCGGGGACCGGTTTCTGGCATTTCAGCCGTCTTCGGCCCGGCTTGCTTGAATCCTGATGGTGCAATGAGCAAGGGACTCACATCTGAGTATACCCTTCCACGCTTAGGGTGGACAAAATTATTTACAACAAGGGGTGGTGATGGACAGAGTCTCTGAATTAAGCAGAGTACTCTCACCCAGTCAAGAGATCAGGGCTAGATCCAACACCGTTTTTTAGCTCATTGCACCATCCCAGTTTCAGAACCTGGCTGTATGCAAATTAGTCTGTCCCTGGCCCAGTGCATCATGGGAACAGGGCAGACCAGACTACAAAAGCCAATTCTTACACTGGGAAGGAAACAAGCTTCCGGGAACCGGTTTCTGGCATTTCAGCCGTCTTCGGCCCGGCTTGCTTGAATCCTGATGGTGCAATGAGCAAGGGACTCACATCTGAGTATACCCTTCCACGCTTAGGGTGGACAAAATTATTTACAACAAGGGGTGGTGATGGACAGAGTCTCTGAATTAAGCAGAGTACTCTCACCCAGTCAAGAGATCAGGGCTAGATCCAACACCGTTTTTTAGCTCATTGCACCATCCCAGTTTCAGAACCTGGCTGTATGCAAATTAGTCTGTCCCTGGCCCAGTGCATCATGGGAACAGGGCAGACCAGACTACAAAAGCCAATTCTTACACTGGGAAGGAAACAAGCTTCCGGGGACCGGTTTCTGGCATTTCAGCCGTCTTCGGCCCGGCTTGCTTGAATCCTGATGGTGCAATGAGCAAGGGACTCACATCTGAGTATACCCTTCCATGCTTAGGGTGGACAAAATTATTTACAACAAGGGGTGGTGATGGACAGAGTCTCTGAATTAAGCAGAGTACTCTCACCCAGTCAAGAGATCAGGGCTAGATCCAACACCGTTTTTTAGCTCATTGCACCATTCCAGTTTCAGAACCTGGCTGTATGCAAATTAGTCTGTCCCTGGCCCAGTGCATCATGGGAACAGGGCAGACCAGACTACAAAAGCCAATTCTTACACTGGGAAGGAAACAAGCTTCCGGGGACCGGTTTCTGGCATTTCAGCCGTCTTCGGCCCGGCTTGCTTGAATCCTGATGGTGCAATGAGCAAGGGACTCACATCTGAGTATACCCTTCCACGCTTAGGGTGGACAAAATTATTTACAACAAGGGGTGGTGATGGACAGAGTCTCTGAATTAAGCAGAGTACTCTCACCCAGTCAAGAGATCAGGGCTAGATCCAACACCGTTTTTTTAGCTCATTGCACCATCCCAGTTTCAGAACCTGGCTGTATGCAAATTAGTCTGTCCCTGGCCCAGTGCATCATGGGAACAGGGCACACCAGACTACAAAAGCCAATTCTTACACTGGGAAGGAAACAAGCTTCCGGGGACCGGTTTCTGGCATTTCAGCCGTCTTCGGCCCGGCTTGCTTGAATCCTGATGGTGCAATGAGCAAGGGACTCACATCTGAGTATACCCTTCCACGCTTAGGGTGGACAAAATTATTTACAACAAGGGGTGGTGATGGACAGAGTCTCTGAATTAAGCAGAGTACTCTCACCCAGTCAAGAGATCAGGGCTAGATCCAACATCGTTTTTTAGCTCATTGCACCATCCCAGTTTCAGAACCTGGCTGTATGCAAATTAGTCTGACCCTGGCCCAGTGCATCATGGGAACAGGGCAGACCAGACTACAAAAGCCAATTCTTACACTGGGAAGGAAACAAGCTTCCGGGGACCGGTTTCTGGCATTTCAGCCGTCTTCGGCCCGGTTTGCTTGAATCCTGATGGTGCAATGAGCAAGGGACTCACATCTGAGTATACCCTTCCACGCTTAGGGTGGACAAAATTATTTACAACATGGGGTGGTGATGGACAGAGTCTCTGAATTAAGCAGAATACTCCCACCCAGTCAAGAGATCAGGGCTAGATCCAACACCGTTTTTTAGCTCATTGCACCATCCCAGTTTCAGAACCTGGCTGTATGCAAATTAGTCTGTCCCTGGCCCAGTGCATCATGGGAACAGGGCAGACCAGACTACAAAAGCCAATTCTTACACTGGGAAGGAAACAAGCTTCCGGGGACCGGTTTCTGGCATTTCAGCCGTCTTCGGCACGGATTGCTTGAATCCTGATGGTGCAATGAGCAAGGGACTCACATCTGAGTATACCCTTCCACGCTTAGGGTGGACAAAATTATTTACAACAAGGGGTGGTGATGGACAGAGTCTCTGAATTAAGCAGAGTACTCTCACCCAGTCAAGAGATCAGGGCTAGATCCAACACCGTTTTTTAGCTCATTGCACCATCCCAGTTTCAGAACCTGGCTGTATGCAAATTAGTCTGTCCCTGGCCCAGTGCATCATGGGAACAGGGCAGACCAGACTACAAAAGCCAATTCTTACACTGGGAAGGAAACAAGCTTCCGGGGACCGGTTTCTGGCATTTCAGCCGTCTTCGGCCCGGCTTGCTTGAATCCTGATGGTGCAATGAGCAAGGGACTCACATCTGAGTATACCCTTCCATGCTTAGGGTGGACAAAATTATTTACAACAAGGGGTGGTGATGGACAGAGTCTCTGAATTAAGCAGAGTACTCTCACCCAGTCAAGAGATCAGGGCTAGATCCAACACCGTTTTTTAGCTCATTGCACCATTCCAGTTTCAGAACCTGGCTGTATGCAAATTAGTCTGTCCCTGGCCCAGTGCATCATGGGAACAGGGCAGACCAGACTACAAAAGCCAATTCTTACACTGGGAAGGAAACAAGCTTCCGGGGACCGGTTTCTGGCATTTCAGCCGTCTTCGGCCCGGCTTGCTTGAATCCTGATGGTGCAATGAGCAAGGGACTCACATCTGAGTATACCCTTCCACGCTTAGGGTGGACAAAATTATTTACAACAAGGGGTGGTGATGGACAGAGTCTCTGAATTAAGCAGAGTACTCTCACCCAGTCAAGAGATCAGGGCTAGATCCAACACCGTTTTTTTAGCTCATTGCACCATCCCAGTTTCAGAACCTGGCTGTATGCAAATTAGTCTGTCCCTGGCCCAGTGCATCATGGGAACAGGGCACACCAGACTACAAAAGCCAATTCTTACACTGGGAAGGAAACAAGCTTCCGGGGACCGGTTTCTGGCATTTCAGCCGTCTTCGGCCCGGCTTGCTTGAATCCTGATGGTGCAATGAGCAAGGGACTCACATCTGAGTATACCCTTCCACGCTTAGGGTGGACAAAATTATTTACAACAAGGGGTGGTGATGGACAGAGTCTCTGAATTGAGCAGAGTACTCTCACCCAGTCAAGAGATCAGGGCTAGATCCAACACTGTTTTTTAGCTCATTGCACCATCCCAGTTTCAGAACCTGGCTGTATGCAAATTAGTCTGACCCTGGCCCAGTGCATCATGGGAACAGGGCAGACCAGACTACAAAAGCCAATTCTTACACTGGGAAGGAAACAAGCTTCCGGGGACCGGTTTCTGGCATTTCAGCCGTCTTCGGCCCGGTTTGCTTGAATCCTGATGGTGCAATGAGCAAGGGACTCACATCTGAGTATACCCTTCCACGCTTAGGGTGGACAAAATTATTTACAACATGGGGTGGTGATGGACAGAGTCTCTGAATTAAGCAGAATACTCCCACCCAGTCAAGAGATCAGGGCTAGATCCAACACCGTTTTTTAGCTCATTGCACCATCCCAGTTTCAGAACCTGGCTGTATGCAAATTAGTCTGTCCCTGGCCCAGTGCATCATGGGAACAGGGCAGACCAGACTACAAAAGCCAATTCTTACACTGGGAAGGAAACAAGCTTCCGGGGACCGGTTTCTGGCATTTCAGCCGTCTTCGGCCCGGCTTGCTTGAATCCTGATGGTGCAATGAGCAAGGGACTCACATCTGAGTATACCCTTCCACGCTTAGGGTGGACAAAATTATTTACAACAAGGGGTGGTGATGGACAGAGTCTCTGAATTAAGCAGAGTACTCTCACCCAGTCAAGAGATCAGGGCTAGATCCAACACCGTTTTTTAGCTCATTGCACCATCCCAGTTTCAGAACCTGGCTGTATGCAAATTAGTCTGTCCCTGGCCCAGTGCATCATGGGAACAGGGCAGACCAGACTACAAAAGCCAATTCTTACACTGGGAAGGAAACAAGCGTCCGGGGACCGGTTTCTGGCATTTCAGCCGTCTTCGGCCCGGCTTGCTTGAATCCTGATGGTGCAATGAGCAAGGGACTCACATCTGAGTATACCCTTCCACGCTTAGGGTGGACAAAATTATTTACAACAAGGGGTGGTGATGGACAGAGTCTCTGAATTAAGCAGAGTACTCTCACCCAGTCAAGAGATCAGGGCTAGATCCAACACCGTTTTTTAGCTCATTGCACCATCCCAGTTTCAGAACCTGGCTGTATGCAAATTAGTCTGTCCCTGGCCCAGTGCATCATGGGAACAGGGCAGACCAGACTACAAAAGCCAATTCTTACACTGGGAAGGAAACAAGCTTCCGGGAACCGGTTTCTGGCATTTCAGCCGTCTTCGGCCCGGCTTGCTTGAATCCTGATGGTGCAATGAGCAAGGGACTCACATCTGAGTATACCCTTCCACGCTTAGGGTGGACAAAATTATTTACAACAAGGGGTGGTGATGGACAGAGTCTCTGAATTAAGCAGAGTACTCTCACCCAGTCAAGAGATCAGGGCTAGATCCAACACCGTTTTTTAGCTCATTGCACCATCCCAGTTTCAGAACCTGGCTGTATGCAAATTAGTCTGTCCCTGGCCCAGTGCATCATGGGAACAGGGCAGACCAGACTACAAAAGCCAATTCTTACACTGGGAAGGAAACAAGCTTCCGGGGACCGGTTTCTGGCATTTCAGCCGTCTTCGGCCCGGCTTGCTTGAATCCTGATGGTGCAATGAGCAAGGGACTCACATCTGAGTATACCCTTCCATGCTTAGGGTGGACAAAATTATTTACAACAAGGGGTGGTGATGGACAGAGTCTCTGAATTAAGCAGAGTACTCTCACCCAGTCAAGAGATCAGGGCTAGATCCAACACCGTTTTTTAGCTCATTGCACCATTCCAGTTTCAGAACCTGGCTGTATGCAAATTAGTCTGTCCCTGGCCCAGTGCATCATGGGAACAGGGCAGACCAGACTACAAAAGCCAATTCTTACACTGGGAAGGAAACAAGCTTCCGGGGACCGGTTTCTGGCATTTCAGCCGTCTTCGGCCCGGCTTGCTTGAATCCTGATGGTGCAATGAGCAAGGGACTCACATCTGAGTATACCCTTCCACGCTTAGGGTGGACAAAATTATTTACAACAAGGGGTGGTGATGGACAGAGTCTCTGAATTAAGCAGAGTACTCTCACCCAGTCAAGAGATCAGGGCTAGATCCAACACCGTTTTTTTAGCTCATTGCACCATCCCAGTTTCAGAACCTGGCTGTATGCAAATTAGTCTGTCCCTGGCCCAGTGCATCATGGGAACAGGGCACACCAGACTACAAAAGCCAATTCTTACACTGGGAAGGAAACAAGCTTCCGGGGACCGGTTTCTGGCATTTCAGCCGTCTTCGGCCCGGCTTGCTTGAATCCTGATGGTGCAATGAGCAAGGGACTCACATCTGAGTATACCCTTCCACGCTTAGGGTGGACAAAATTATTTACAACAAGGGGTGGTGATGGACAGAGTCTCTGAATTAAGCAGAGTACTCTCACCCAGTCAAGAGATCAGGGCTAGATCCAACATCGTTTTTTAGCTCATTGTACCATCCCAGTTTCAGAACCTGGCTGTATGCAAATTAGTCTGACCCTGGCCCAGTGCATCATGGGAACAGGGCAGACCAGACTACAAAAGCCAATTCTTACACTGGGAAGGAAACAAGCTTCCGGGGACCGGTTTCTGGCATTTCAGCCGTCTTCGGCCCGGTTTGCTTGAATCCTGATGGTGCAATGAGCAAGGGACTCACATCTGAGTATACCCTTCCACGCTTAGGGTGGACAAAATTATTTACAACATGGGGTGGTGATGGACAGAGTCTCTGAATTAAGCAGAATACTCCCACCCAGTCAAGAGATCAGGGCTAGATCCAACACCGTTTTTTAGCTCATTGCACCATCCCAGTTTCAGAACCTGGCTGTATGCAAATTAGTCTGTCCCTGGCCCAGTGCATCATGGGAACAGGGCAGACCAGACTACAAAAGCCAATTCTTACACTGGGAAGGAAACAAGCTTCCGGGGACCGGTTTCTGGCATTTCAGCCGTCTTCGGCACGGATTGCTTGAATCCTGATGGTGCAATGAGCAAGGGACTCACATCTGAGTATACCCTTCCACGCTTAGGGTGGACAAAATTATTTACAACAAGGGGTGGTGATGGACAGAGTCTCTGAATTAAGCAGAGTACTCTCACCCAGTCAAGAGATCAGGGCTAGATCCAACACCGTTTTTTAGCTCATTGCACCATCCCAGTTTCAGAACCTGGTTGTATGCAAATTAGTCTGTCCCTGGCCCAGTGCATCATGGGAACAGGGCAGACCAGACTACAAAAGCCAATTCTTACACTGGGAAGGAAACAAGCTTCCGGGGACCGGTTTCTGGCATTTCAGCCGTCTTCGGCCCGGCTTGCTTGAATCCTGATGGTGCAATGAGCAAGGGACTCACATCTGAGTATACCCTTCCATGCTTAGGGTGGACAAAATTATTTACAACAAGGGGTGGTGATGGACAGAGTCTCTGAATTAAGCAGAGTACTCTCACCCAGTCAAGAGATCAGGGCTAGATCCAACACCGTTTTTTAGCTCATTGCACCATTCCAGTTTCAGAACCTGGCTGTATGCAAATTAGTCTGTCCCTGGCCCAGTGCATCATGGGAACAGGGCAGACCAGACTACAAAAGCCAATTCTTACACTGGGAAGGAAACAAGCTTCCGGGGACCGGTTTCTGGCATTTCAGCCGTCTTCGGCCCGGCTTGCTTGAATCCTGATGGTGCAATGAGCAAGGGACTCACATCTGAGTATACCCTTCCACGCTTAGGGTGGACAAAATTATTTACAACAAGGGGTGGTGATGGACAGAGTCTCTGAATTAAGCAGAGTACTCTCACCCAGTCAAGAGATCAGGGCTAGATCCAACACCGTTTTTTTAGCTCATTGCACCATCCCAGTTTCAGAACCTGGCTGTATGCAAATTAGTCTGTCCCTGGCCCAGTGCATCATGGGAACAGGGCACACCAGACTACAAAAGCCAATTCTTACACTGGGAAGGAAACAAGCTTCCGGGGACCGGTTTCTGGCATTTCAGCCGTCTTCGGCCCGGCTTGCTTGAATCCTGATGGTGCAATGAGCAAGGGACTCACATCTGAGTATACCCTTCCACGCTTAGGGTGGACAAAATTATTTACAACAAGGGGTGGTGATGGACAGAGTCTCTGAATTGAGCAGAGTACTCTCACCCAGTCAAGAGATCAGGGCTAGATCCAACACTGTTTTTTAGCTCATTGCACCATCCCAGTTTCAGAACCTGGCTGTATGCAAATTAGTCTGACCCTGGCCCAGTGCATCATGGGAACAGGGCAGACCAGACTACAAAAGCCAATTCTTACACTGGGAAGGAAACAAGCTTCCGGGGACCGGTTTCTGGCATTTCAGCCGTCTTCGGCCCGGTTTGCTTGAATCCTGATGGTGCAATGAGCAAGGGACTCACATCTGAGTATACCCTTCCACGCTTAGGGTGGACAAAATTATTTACAACATGGGGTGGTGATGGACAGAGTCTCTGAATTAAGCAGAATACTCCCACCCAGTCAAGAGATCAGGGCTAGATCCAACACCGTTTTTTAGCTCATTGCACCATCCCAGTTTCAGAACCTGGCTGTATGCAAATTAGTCTGTCCCTGGCCCAGTGCATCATGGGAACAGGGCAGACCAGACTACAAAAGCCAATTCTTACACTGGGAAGGAAACAAGCTTCCGGGGACCGGTTTCTGGCATTTCAGCCGTCTTCGGCCCGGCTTGCTTGAATCCTGATGGTGCAATGAGCAAGGGACTCACATCTGAGTATACCCTTCCACGCTTAGGGTGGACAAAATTATTTACAACAAGGGGTGGTGATGGACAGAGTCTCTGAATTAAGCAGAGTACTCTCACCCAGTCAAGAGATCAGGGCTAGATCCAACACCGTTTTTTAGCTCATTGCACCATCCCAGTTTCAGAACCTGGCAGTATGCATATTAGTCTGTCCCTGGCCCAGTGCATCATGGGAACAGGGCAGACCAGACTACAAAAGCCAATTCTTACACTGGGAAGGAAACAAGCTTCCGGGGACCGGTTTCTGGCATTTCAGCCGTCTTCGGCCCGGCTTGCTTGAATCCGGCTTGCTTGAATCCTGGCTGAAGACGGCTGATAGCCAGAAACCGGTCCTAGGATGCTTGATTCCGGTCCAGGAAAGACATGGCTTGGCAGTTCGGTCTGGACTGTTCCCATGAGGCACAGGGTCAAGACTGATTTGCATATGGCCATGTCTGAACTGGGGTGACTTGGTGAGCAAAATAACGATGGATTAAGCCCAGATATGTTACTGGGGGTGAATGTTTAGCCATTGTGCAACATTCCGTCCATCATCTTGTTTGTTTTGCTGTTCACCCTATGTGGGAAGGGTATGCCCAGACGTGGGTCCCTTGCTCACTAAGCCACTGGAGTCAAGCTATCCTGGCTGAAGACGGCTGATAGCCAGAAACCTGCCCTAGGATGCTTGATTCCGGTCCAGAAAAGACATGGCTTGGCAGTTCGGTCTGGACTGTTCCCATGAGGCACAGGGTCAAGACTGATTTGCATATGGCCCTTTCTGAACTGGGGTGGCTTGGTGAGCAAAATAACGATGGATTAAACCCAGATCTGTGACTGGGGGTGAATGTTTAGCCATTGTGCAACATTACGTCCATCATCTTGTGTGTTTTGTATTACTTATATTAGCATTGCAGCCAACGCTGTTAAGTAAAAACCATGTAGAGGCATTTCAAATTGAAATTTCCTTATTATATTACTGCTCACAACCCTGTCTGATGCATTGAGGTGATCACTGCTGGTAATCTTGCCTGTGATGGCCACTAATGTAATCTTGTCTGACGTGGTCACTATTACAACGCTAATAATGGACCTTTTGTTACAGAAATGGTTGGAGACCCCTGTCCTGTTCATTATTGCTGGATTCCAAGGAACTGCAGCTTCACCATTGTTACACTTACACCACAGCTACCCCGCACCCTATGGCACGTTGAGTCTTTGCATTGTAGCTGTGCCTGTTGATTGTCTTCGTAGTAGTAAACAATAGTGGTGATCTTTGCTGCACAAGGACTGCTATCAATCCATTGGATGCCTAGTGTTCAGAATACTGGGCTAGCAGGGGTCACATGCTGCGTTCCATTGACACTGTTGTATGCTCCGTGCATCAGCTGAGGAAGGCAGGCCCTCTATTGCACCCCTAGTCCCTTCATGGGCCCCTTGTGTTATGGAGGGACCTGGGATGTGTCACCCCCATGCAGGAAGTCCGCCTTTAGCTCGTCCCTCCACTCAACCATGCTAACGTGACACCTCTGCGGTCTTGGCACAGAGGAGTCTTCGGAGCAAGTTCTACCACAGATGTGTTGGCGCATCGAAGTGTGAACTGCTGCACCTGCCTGCATCCTCACTGTATTGTTTGATTAATTTCGGGGGCCTCGGGGTGAAAAAATATTTTTGGGGGCACCTGTTTGGTACAACTTTTAATTTTATTACCAATTGTCTACTAATTCAAGTCCTATGATGGGAACCAAAATTGAGCCGTACGTTAAACTTCTAGATAAGTATATAAAAGTAAAATCGGGAAGAGGTTCACTTTCCCAGGGGCCTAGTTGCCCGCGCCTTCAAAGGTCTCTGCATCCTGGGACCAGGCCAATGCTATATGCTTAAGTGCCCACAGTGCCCCCGCTGCAGCAGCGATGTTCAAGCGACGGCCACTGGTTCACATAATACAGGTAATCTAGTGCAGCGTGATGGATTCGGAAACTTGAGCGGGGTTTCCCCTTGTCTTATGTCGCCTCTGAGAGCGGGTCAGCTGCAGTTCTTTGAGAGAAGCCGCCTCCTTCCACCTGCTCCGCAGGGAAGCGTTGTGTGCTGCCCAATCTTGTCTCCTCTCTTGCCGCGGGAGTGCCTGAGATGCGTCAAGTCCTCCTACGGATTAAACATCATAAACTTCCTCGGATCTCTTCCAAGACTCGCTAACTGCTCTTGCCACAGGGTATGGAGCGAGTCTGCGAACAGCCTGTGCTTCATCGGCTCTGTGGGCTTCCAGGTGCGCGCGTTTATTAGGTGGTATGTGTGCAGAGCTACATGTGGCAGGGCCTGGTCACACCATACAACACATTTTCTGCTAGCGAGAAAGAGCCTCGCTGTGTTTGAGCTCCAGCTCTTTTTAGGATATTTGTAATATTTCCCATCGTTGGTTACCTGAACCTCTGTTTCTTTGTCTTCCTATTGCCTGTTCGGTTGCATTGTGGATTTCAGACTCGACAGAGTTTTAAGCTGAACGGACCTGCTCGAACTAAACACTTCTATATATCTATATATCTTATCCTTGGTTCACCGCCACAAGGCATTTCGTGGTTCTGGAAATGAAGTTGTGAAATTTTCCTCCAAACTCATCAGGGAAATAACAGCCGTTGCGCAACTCTCTGAAATCTTGGCTGTTCAGAGTTGTTCTGAGCTGTGGGTGTGCAGATGGCCATATAAATGATATGCATCTCTGTGGTTCATTTGTCTGTGGACTGCCACGTTCCTTGTACATAGATCAGGCCATCCTTGGCGAAAGATACCCCTACAAGTCGGACCCTGCACCAGGCTTCTGGGCCTTTGTATACCCTGCAAATGGGATTGTTCCACCTGGCAGAGGACAATCGCTCCTACCAGAGATGACTTTTAGTTTGTGGATATGGGGTTGTGTCCTTGCCCTGGGCAGCAGCAGATAGTAGAGATATCTAGTATTCTGTAGATGTGTTCGCCTAGCTGAGGGTGCTGGGTTATATTTTCGCTGTTTTACATGTTCCTTGTGGTGGGCCATCACTGAATGGAACAGTTCATGCTCCAGATGCCTTGTTGCCTTTAAATGTGGTGTTAGGGCCCTCGTATGGTCAATAGCTCATTGGCGCCATCTCGTTCTTAGACGTTGCTGGTCACTGGCTGTAGATGACCGCTCGTATTTTAGATGCCTGTACCTGTGTGAGGCCGTAGCTGTGGGTGTCCGCTCATAGGAGACATGTGATGCTATGTGGACACTGACAGCAGCTTTGAACAGTGAGATGTTGTTTGAGTCTTGCCTATGTGCGGCAGGTCATGTTAGAATTATCTTGCTGTCTTCAAGTATGATACTGAACCCTCAACATGGGAGATGGCTCCTTTTTGTAACCTTTGAAAAAGTACTTATGTCTTTTATAAAATTGCTAACATTTGACCACGCTTTTGGAAAGGGGCACTTTCTCCAAGCTACGGCTACATTTGCACAGGTGCGCCAAAGTTAAACTTTGCAAGCATTGAATCGAAGTCGTGGTGCCCTGATGCGAAGCAATGCTTTATGTGAATGGTGTGCCTTTGTGGTGGTGTTACCTTACCCTTCTATTGCACCACCTCGGGTGGATTGCCTCACAGAGCTGCTTGGACTCCCGTCTGGAGTCCCTCTGCTTGGCAGATAGATAGCCTGATGGAGCTGAATTGAGACCCGGAGCCCCTCAAGTTTCCGTACTTGGGCTGCGGTTTTCTCAACACACGAGTGAGTGAGCTCAAGTACACAGTCACAAAGGGACCATAAAGAGGAGTGGTCATTGCCTCCCATCTTTCAGTGTGGATCGCCCCTGCACGAGTGTATGATGGGCATCAGTCAGTATACCGCGAGTGTCACCAGTACACGGCTCGCCTCAGCTATGACCCCAGAGCACCGTGGCTTTCCTCCTCTCCAGTGCCGTTTTACAAAAACTCGTCTAGCAGCAGGCTAGGTCTTATGGGGTCCCGGGACCCTGAGCCCTCCCTGCGCAAAGTATGTTTCTTGCATTCCCAGGTTTTTGGCTGCTGAGTGACTCTGGGCCAGAAATGCTCCTTCCCCAGATAACAATACATCCAGCCCAGTGCATGAGCTGGGAGTGCGGATTAAAACCAGA
The DNA here is from genome assembly GCF_964261635.1 of Lissotriton helveticus. NCBI lineage: Eukaryota > Metazoa > Chordata > Amphibia > Caudata > Salamandridae > Lissotriton > Lissotriton helveticus. The sequence goes on from NC_136061.1 coordinate 388,991,688, forward strand.
CTTCGCATGATTAATACCTTAGCTTATGCGGCCAGACACTGCGGCTTCCTCCATTCAGAGGGAGAAAAAAACCGGTTGAGCTTTTTCTGGTGTCCGTGTGTTTGTGTTTACAGCACTCCAGAAACATGTGTGAATGTCATTAGGCGGTGCCGGTGTGGAGAGGGCAGCGCAGCCCTGCCAGAGGCTGGCTGTCCGCATTGTTAACCGATCGCATGGGGCTTCCTTCCTGCAGGGTGCCGGGAGGAAATGGATGCCGCTGCCTGCCGACTCTTGGACTGAAGAGTCGGCAGCGGCCCAACTCTGGCCCGGGTGCAGGGGTCTGGCGCCATGCCAGGTCGTAGGAGAGTGCCCGTCTAACCGCTGACCAGGCTGGGAGCCTGTCATCTCTCCAGCAGCTCATTGAAGATCAGGTGGGCAGACGCCCAGTGCTAGCCAGGGCTCAGGTTTCTGGAGCCGGGCCTGGCCTCAGGTTTCTGGAGCCGGGCCTGGCCTCAGGGTGAGGGCGCAGGGGTCTAGAGCCTTGCCAGGCCGCAGGGACGACAAAAAAGTGTCTGTCTCATTACCCACCAGGCCGGAAGGCATGTCCCCTATCCAGCATCTCATTGATCAGCTGTGCAGAAGCCCATTGCTACCCAGGAGGCAGGGTCCTGGAGCCGGGCCTGGCCTCAGGGTGAGGGCGCAGGGGGTCTAGAGCCTGGTACACGGTGTCCCTCGGCCAAGGTGACCCCAAGCTGAAAGGAGAAATATGTAATCCGTAAAGAGAAAGGGGGAGCCACTTGAGCACCACTTCTCAAGAAGGATCTAAAGACTGAAGCATTCGGATTTACTGAACATCTTTCAGTGTCGTTTGTGTTATCTTCAACATCTTCCCCCTCTCTTTCTCTTTGAAAAAGATCCCAGGGCTTTTAGTCGTGTATGCATTGAATGGTGTCAATGGGTTTTAACCGCGCCTCGGTAAAGGTTACATGATGGGCTTTTCCGTTAAGTATAACGCTGATTATGGTTCAAAGTCCCATTTGATCTATCCACTTATCCATATACACTTACTGCAGCCTTCTGTCAGATACACTCAGCAGACATGTTGGTGCTCGTGTTTGTGTGAAAACATGCACTAGCCTACTTAAGCATCTACTTGCTCTCCCTTAAAAAATGGCAGGTGCTCCTAGTGTGTGCTTATGTATAGAAATTCGCCCTCCCCACCCCCTACATCAACAGAACACATTCAAAACACCCCTGGAGTTATCCTAGGCACAGAACAGCCACACAGCCATACAGTTTGCCAAGTATTCCCACAGAAACGGCACAGCCATATCCTCGAAAGATGGGTATCAAAACCATTCTGAACAACTTGGCTTAAACATGCCACTCTGACGTGCACCACAACACTACATAACAGTCATATAATGGGATACTGATATTTATTAAAACCACCTCTTTAGGGTGAGCAATGTACGTTAGTTCACCCCAGTTGAAAAAAGTTTTTCGACACACAGATCCATGAATGCACTAAGTACCCTCTCAGAATTGGACACATCTACGTAGCCAGATCTTCTCTTTGCAAATCCAGTGATAAGACTACACTGACATAATTCTGGTAATGTAGAGAGCGTCTTTATTTTGAGCAGAGTGGCAATTTTCCTGACTCGTTTCGTTCAACAATTTGAACTTCCTCAGAGGTATCACAGGCAGGAGGGAGCTGGACGCGGGTTGCAGGTAAGGATGGTTTTTCATCAGTACCGGCCCTCCGGTGGGTGTTCCTGGTGGGGCAGGAAGCGCCGGGCCCGATGGTCCCTGTAGTCCCGAGTTCAGTCTTCCCCCGAGTGCCCTGTGATAATTTTCGCCCATAAGTCTCACTGGGTTAGAAGTCCCCAGAGGTGTGCCTCCTGTTACAAACCTGTTTTCCAGTTTGTTAGGAACCATTCCAGACTCCAGTGTCTGGTGGCAGCCAATTACCCATGTAGTTCGGGTTACCGAGTTGCGTTTGTCAGTCCAAGTCGGGTAATATTTGGCGCTCTAACTGGTGGTGCGGAACTCTGCGACTGGACCTCGTCGCTTTGTATAACAGCAATGTCTTCCGTTTTAGAAAGGAGATGAGTCGCACATGGGACACCTTAGCAACAGCCTTTATTTTGAGCAGAGTGGCGATTTTCCTGACGCGTTTCGTTCAACACTTTGAACTTCCTCAGAGGTATCACAGGCAGGAGGGAGCTGGACGCGGGTTGCAGGTGAGGATGGTTTTTCATCAGTGCCGGCTCTCCGGTGGGTGTTCCTGGTGGGGCAAGAAGCGCCGGGCCCGATGGTCCCTGTAGTCCCGAGTTCAGTCTTCTCCCGAGTGCCCTGTGATAATTTTCGCCCATAAGTCTCACTGGGTTAGAAGTCCCCAGACGTGTGCCTCCTGTTATGAACCTGTTTTCCAGTTCGTTAGGAAAATGTAAGGATTTTACAGAATATATATATATGGATGGTCCAGTCGAAGGCAACCGCCGAAACGCGTCGACCGTCCTCTTGTTTGCACCGATGATGTTGAAAATAAATAATTCTTAAACTTAAAGGTGTTTTTTGGTTCCTGTTCGTGCTGTGGTGTATCGGGACCGCCAGGCTGTAAAAACTGGGAAAAGCCTGGCCAGTCCGCTCTTGGTTTAAGGAATAAAAAAAAAATATATATATATATATATATCCACAAAGAAACAGCGCTTCTTCCGGAGTGCTGGGACCCAAGAAAGTTGGCGCAGATACCGGCGAAGCAGTCCGGTGAATTAATCCATCAAAAAGAAGCGAAAACTATCTTGCGCTCTCGGTCAGTGAGGCAAAGGAACCCAAATATAGAACTTGCAGTTTATTACACAACGCGTTTCAGCTTTACAGCCTTGCTCACGTGTAACCCAACACAAACAAATCCGGCTTTAAGTAAAAAAGGAGATGCATGGTCATAGTACATCAACATAGAAATGGGACTGAAACATTGCAATAGAAAAACCATGGCAGACATATTGAAGTGGTGAGTATCATCAACAGTGTTGAAGGACAATGGTAACTCATATGATTGCAGCAATCCAGCGTTATACACATGAAGAAAATTAATGTAAAATACAAATAATCGCCAGAATAAACGATACTATTCCTAAATAATTAGTCTTTTTGACATGGCTACATCTCATGGTGTCTACATGTTATATAGAATAATAACAGCATAGCAATGTCTTTATTTCATTTGTAACAGACGCGTTTCGGCGCTCCGCCTTCCTCAATGTTACAAACATTGTGAGGAGACGCCATGTTTTATTATTACCCATCGCTACATGTGTTCAGAGTGGAAACAAACAAGGGACATTATTTAAATCGCCATATTGGGTGATCTACACATTTTGCATCATGTTATGTTTTTCATAATGGATTACACCGTAACTTCTTTTTCATACGTGTAATTGCACTGCAGTTTGCTATACTCATTTCACAAGCACTTAAAATCCTTGCATGCACATTATGATTCATATTAATCGTTATGGTATACACTCTCCAAAAGAATACATTTGCGCCGTATATCGGCTTTCTATTTACCCGTCACCCGGTTATCTGGTTCCCCAAGAATTTTGCTCCACAATAATGGAATGATTAGGCATGGTTTTTACATAAAAACACCTCAAATGCCTGCCTGATATATTATCCGTAATTCCAAATAACGGCAGAGCCATCTTGGTGGTCCCTCCCCAGGTCGGGTTATGTTATATGGCCGTGTATCGGCGAAACCAATTCACTTAAACATAACTTATGACGCTACAACTGATTAAGCCGTGGATCGGCAATCCTCCCTTGTCAAAAAATTGTTTCCACAATAAAATAATTTCTAAAATTTTTTCTATTTTTTCATATTTCTTAAGTTCAAGAACTTCATTAGGTGAGGGGTCACCCACATTTCATACTGTTGATTCTTGGGGTATTTCATAATTTGATAGATTTGTGAATTTTACTTAAATTCACAATAATTTACAAATTTAACTATTCCAATATAGGATACCAGTTGAATTTCCATATTTTTACCAAAAATTTCAAAAAATTACAAAAGATTATTGATTAATTAAACTTTAAACAGTGATTAAGTAAAACATGTCCATGTTAGTGTCATACAATATATTGGCTTCATTGCAGATTTTTTCATTTTCTATACACAGGACATTCCTATATAATCATTCGATTATCAGTTCTTATTTCAGTTTTCTATCCTGTTCCTTATATATACTTGGGTGTTTTTTTAGAACCCAATGTGTGATGCCAATTCCTCTCCCGCATTTAATCCTTTCGGATATTTTGTCATTAAATCTACTATGTATCGGGACTCAAGTCTTCTTAATCTATGGAGCCTATCCCCCCCTCTAGGGCTGTCAGGTATATGGTCCAAGCCAAAATATTGCAATTGATGCCTATTGCTGGAATGCTTTTCTTGGAAATGTCGGGCGACTGGGTATGACTGATCATTCTTGTCGATCGCCCTTAAATGCTCTAGGATTCTTAGTTTGAGAGGCTTAATTGTGCTCCCAATATATGATAGTCCGCACGGACACTTAAGACAGTATACTGCATACGGGGTATTACAGGTAAGATATTTATTGATTGTTTTTGTTATTCCTGTATCTTGTATCTCGTAACTTTTCACCCTTTTGCTGTGTGCACAGGCTTTACAATTATAACATGGATAAAAGCCCTTTAGGTCTACCAAAGTGTTAGATTTCCTTTCTACCTTCTTTAGATGACTCTGTACCAACATGTCCTTTAAGGACCTAGATTTTTTGAAAGTTACCAAAGGAAAAGCCGGTATATCATCTTTTATAGAGCTGTCGGTTTTTAGTATATGCCAATTCTTTTTAAGCATATGTTTCAAATGGTTGGCTTCCGCCGAATATGGGGTTATAAACCGGAACTTTCCCATTCCGGTTACCTCGGCAGCTCCAATTTGTTCTTTATCCTTCAGCAGGCTATGTCTCGGTATAGATTTAACTTTGTGTAATGCGCTCTCTAAAGTAGCTACTGCATAGCCTCTCAGTTTGAATCTGTTGATACACTCTATTGCTGCAATTTTGAAATCCGAATCTCTGGTACTATTTCGCTTGAGCCTAAGCAACTCCCCATAGGGGATACTCTGTATTAATGCAGTTGGATGATTACTGGTTGCATATAATACAGAATTACCTGCAGTGCTTTTTCGGAAAAGTGATGTTTCAATTTTACCATCCACAGTAAACACTTTTAAATCCAGATATTCCACACAGGTATTTCTTATTGTTCCAGTAAATTTCAAATTTCTATCATTTCTGTTGAGGACATCGATATAGGCTGTGGCAGTTTCTACTGATCCTTGCCAAATTATAAACAAATCGTCTATATATCGACACCATTTTATGACGCAGCCTTTCTCGCCGTTTACTTCCAGCGACCTGGGCACCTGCTCCTCCCACCAGCCCACGAATAAATTCGCGTAACTGGGGGCAAAGCAGGTGCCCATCGCTGTCCCAGACGTCTGTCTATAATAGGTTTCCCCAAACAAAAAGATATTATTTCTCAAACAGAATTCAACAAAATTTGCCAACATAGAATTGTTGGAGGAGTGTGGCTCAATGGTTAGAGTGGCAGACCCTGATGCAGAGTTCTGGCCAGGGACCAGGGTTCGATTCCCGCCTCGGCAGGGTCTCGGGCTCAATTTCCTCGGACCTGTTAATTCTCGCCTCGGTGCCTATTCTAATCACGGCCCCCACGCTGCAACTCTGGGCAATAGCTTGCTTAGCCTCCACACCGGCCCCAAAAGCGCTAAGGATGCCTGGCTTCACCCTGGGGGTGCCCAGGAGTGGACACTTCACAGGGAAAGCCAGGAGGGGTTCCACAGCGGAATGAGTATCAGTGCCAGGAAACCGCATAGGCGACACCGCAAGGTGACCGTCTGGTGACAGTGCGCTCTATAAGTACCATGACATTTGACATTTGTGTTCCAAAAACCTCAATTGTCTCTTCTTGAGATAATATTCCACTGCTTCAATGCCTTTTTCGTGACTGATGCATGTGTATAGACTAGTTATGTCTAGCACTAATAGTCTGTAACTGGAATCCCATTGGACATTATACATTTTTGACAAAAAGTCCTTCGTGTCTTTTATATATGAGTCCAGTTCTTGTACCAGAGGGTTGAGAAAATGATCGATAAAAATAGAGAGATGTTCAGTAAGGCTGTTTTGGGATGAGATTATGGGTCTACCTGGAGGATCATTGCTATTTTTGTGTATTTTGGGAATGTGGTAGAAAGTCGGTGTTACTGGGTTGTAGCTTCTCAGGAATAAATATTCTTCTTTGCCCAGCATATTTTTCCGATACCAACTATGAATCAATTCATCGTACCGCTGTATACTGGCCAGATATTTTTCTTTTGTAGAGAGTTCATAATTCTCTATAGTTGATAGTTGCTTCATTGCTTCTTTGCAATAGTTCTCTCTAGTCTGTAAGACTACATTCCCGCCTTTATCTGAAGGCTTAATTATCACACTCCCATCTTGCATTAGATCTAGAATTGCTCTCCTCTCATCCACATTGAGGTTATTATTACTCTTTCTGCCATTTTTTTCATGTCTCATTCTGTATTTTAACAGATCATTTGTCATTGCTTCCGAGAACACATCGATCGCATCTGTTGTTAATTGTGGATTAAAATGAGATTTTGGTTTATATCCACTCTCCTCCCTTTCTTGTTCAATTCCCAGGGTTGCAGCTCTAGTTGCTGCATCATCAGTGGGTAAGGGAAGCTGGCTTGTGTGTTCTTCAAGAGCTAATCCTTGTAAAGTCTCAACCGCTGGTAAGTCATGACCTCTTAGTGCATCAGTGACAGTGGCTCTAGTTGGTGTCCCAATTGTGCTTTTCAAATTCGATCTGTTTTTAAAGTATTTATGTAATTTTAGTTTTCGGACAAAATTAAACAGGTCTATACGCGTCTGCGTGTATTCCAAGTGGCTAGTTGGACAGAAACTAAGTCCTAGGCTTAGAACTTTGTTCTCGATGTTGGTGAGAACTCTGGATGTTAGATTTATAACCGTGATGTCTTCTGTTATGTCTTGATGTTCCTTTACTTCTTCCGATTCACCCAATTCGATCTCTTGGGTCTTCCGCGTCCTCTTCCTCTTGTAGCCTCCACCTCCTCTTCGGGTTTTTCTTCGTTTCTTTCTGGGGGTTTGTTTTTCCCACCGCGTAGCCATGCCTGCTTGATAACTTGAAATTCGCCCTGAAAAGGTGTCATTGTAGTTGTATTTGCTTGGCCTCTATCCCGTACCACAGTCTCATCTGCGGATTCATTTTCCGTTGCACTAGATTCTGAAGTTTCTTCCGCCCTTGCGGATCCTTGCCCACTTCTTTTGTTTAGCTCTTTCCTAGGGGCATCGAACTTTCGTGCAAACGTTAAGATCCTTCCTTGGGAATAGTCTCTCTCATCGCGGTCAAATTTGTCCTGTTTCCGCGTTTTTATTTTCTGTTCGTATTTGCCAAGTCTTATTTTCATCTGTGTCCTAATATTTTCTATAGTTTCTTTGTTGTCCTCCAATTTCGCTAGTTCTTCCTCCATAGTTTTTATCTCCTCCAGCGCCTTTTCCCGGTCGCTCCAAGCATACTTTATCAGGAGTCCCAGGGTACCCTTACAGTAATGCGAGGTGAGTTCCTCCCAGTCCGTCAAGAGTTGTGGATCGGGGTTCTCGTACGACGGAACCGCGTAGACTCGCAATCCCCGCGGTACCATCTGTTCATCATAGTAATGCTGCAAACTCGTTGCCTCCCACCACTTTCTGACCTCTCTCTCGTACAGTCTTTCCAAGGCTGTCAATAGGTCAGTCATTTTACTCGGTGGGCTCGGTTCGGAGGCTGGTGCCCCTTCCTTATGTTTCTTGAACATTCCTTTAACGGCTTCATGCCGGGACGCTTCGTTGAACATAGCGCCATCCATTGTCATAAATTGCGTTTGTTTTCAAAGCTTTTTTGAGTTCATTACCCCTTAGTCTTGCCTAGTATGCTTTCCAAAAAATCAAGAAAAACACGTCGTCTGCTCACCGCCGTGTGGTCCGTTTGCAGTCCTTCGGCCGAAGTCCTGCACAGGTCCGTTCAGCTGTGATCAAGTCGGTGTAATTTTCTCGTTCCCAGCGTAGCGGTGCTCCCAAATTCAATTCGCGCTCCGATTTCCTGCCGATTTTAGGGAGCACTCTCAGACGGGTGCGTGATGCGGTCGCAGGACCCGCAAAATATATCGCTCAGGGTTTCCACCTTGTTCACATTAGAAACCACGCACTCCAGGGGTAATTTCTCAAAGATGTCTTTATTTCATTTGTAACAGACGCGTTTCGGCGCTCCGCCTTCCTCAATGTTACAAACATTGTGAGGAGACGCCATGTTTTATTATTACCCATCGCTACATGTGTTCAGAGTGGAAACAAACAAGGGACATTATTTAAATCGCCATATTCGGTGATCTACACATTTTGCATCGTGTTATGTTTTTCATAATGGATTACACCGTAACTTCTTTTTCATACGTGTAATTGCACTGCAGTTTGCTATACTCATTTCACAAGCACTTAAAATCCTTGCATGCACATTATGATTCATATTAATCGTTATGGTATACACTCTCCAAAAGAATACATTTACGCCGTATATCGGCTTTCTATTTACCCGTCACCCGGTTATCTGGTTCCCCAAGAATTTTGCTCCACAATAATGGAATGATTAGGCATGGTTTTTACATAAAAACACCCCAAATGCCTGCCTGATATATTATCCGTAATTCCAAATAACGGCAAAGCCATCTTGGTGGTCCCTCCCCAGACCTGGAGAGTGTATACCATAACGATGGCGATTTAAATAATGTCCCTTGTTTGCTCCACTCTGAACACATGTAGCGATGGGTAATAATAAAACATGGCGTCTCCTCACAATGTTTGTAACATTGAGGAAGGCGGAGCGCCGAAACGCGTCTGTTACAAATGAAATAAAGACATCTTTGAGAAATTACCCCTGGAGTGCGTGGTTTCTAATGTGAACAAGGTGGAAACCCTGAGCGATATATTTTGCGGGTCCTGCGACCGCATCACTCACCCGTCTGAGAGTGCTCCCTAAAATCGGCAGGAAATCTGAGCGCGAATATATATATATATATATATATATATATATATATAAATATAAATTCAAACAAACGATCCCGAACCTCCGACTTCGGCGAACAGAGACCAGACGAATCCCAAGAATGAGGCAAGATGTTCTTTATTGCACCAAGTTCAAAAGCGCAGCGGACTGACGCCTTTCGGGCGGATGCCCTTGCTCACAGATATATATATATATATATATATATATATATATACACATATATATATATCTTGACACCTTACCCAGCTGGGAAGAATTGAGTCGCACTTCATCACGGGTGATTTTCAAAATGTATTCAAGGTTTACAAAGTTAATTATCCCAATGCATTTCGGCCTTTCACTCGGCCTTCTTCGGGGGAGCAGTTCTTCAGACAACAAACGGTTTCGCCTCTGGGTACCAGATAATTTCTTGTTCCTTTTTTATTTCTTCCCTCTAGTGGGCGTTTACAAACTTGACAATTTGCAAGGCTTTCTGGTATCCGTAGGCTGCACCAAATCAAGTGGATGGTGTCTGTCCCTTGAGTTAATTCCGTAATTTCCCTGCACCCCACTTTCATGCGTGATAGGGACTCTGACCAGAATCCAGTTTCTGGTGGCAGCCGCTGCCCTCGAGCTTTCCGCTGATTTATCACAATCGTCCTTTTTCCGGCAGGCACGGCGCTCTTCAAGAGGTGCGTAACTCCGCGGCAGTACAACGCCGTAAATTACATCTTGTCACCTTACCCAGCTGGGAAGAATTGAGTCGCACTTCATCACGGGTGAATTTCAAAATGTATTCAAGGTTTACAAAGTTAATTATCCCAATGCATTTCGGCCTTTCACTTGGCCTTCTTCGGGGGAGCAGTTCTTCAGAGAGGTTTCGCCTCTGGGTACCAGATAATTTCTTGTTCCTTTTTTATATCTTCCCTATAGTGGGCGTTTACAAACTTGGCAATTTGCAAGGCTTTCTGGTATCCGTAGGCTGCACCAAATCAAGTGGATGGTGTCTGTCCCTTGAGTTACTTCAGTGATTTCCCTGCACACCATATATATACACACACACACACACACACACACACACACAATACCCTTTCAGGCATAGAGTGACACATAACTGATAAAAGAAGCCGAGAACTCTGGGTAGTTCTCAAGTTTAAGTGGAAAGCAGCTCCTGTATAGAGCACTCTCAACACCAGCTGCTCTCTAGATCTGCTGACCTCAAATATCTGCTTTTCTATCAAAGTCTTTAAGCATAGGATTAGCACAGTGCCATTCACGTCGAGATAGAAAAGGACAAAGTCTTTTGCCATTTCTACAGCAAAGTCTTTAAGCATAGGACTAGCACAGTGCTGGCCAAGCCGACTTGTAAACTTGAGAACTACTCCGAGTTATCTGCTTCTCTGTGTATGTGTGGACTGTGTATGTGTGTTTATATATATATTCATTGAAAAAAAACATAGGTTTCAGGCCTGTTATAATTAAGAATTATCATTTAAAAAACCTTTGAAATTCACTGAAAAAAAACATAGGTTTCAGACATGTTATAGTTAGGGATTAGCATTTAAAAAACCTTAGAAATTCACTGAAAAAACCATAGGTTTTAGGGGTGTTATAGTTAGCTGGACATTTCACTCGTACAAAACCATTGAAATTCCTCCGTTATAGTTAGTTGTACTAACTATAACTCGCGCACCCCCAATCCACTGCTGATGTCACATATTAAATCATTCGTGACATGGTCAGTGACATCACTGATGACAGAACCGAGGCACAAGATGACTGCCAACATTTCCTGATTTGGAGTGTTGACAGCCAATTAGAATACAGCTCATGCACGGCAGGGTGCACCTAGGATGCGCGGATCCTGCGCGGCCATAGATCTATATGTACTTTTAAATGTGATTTTCTCAAGAACTACTGAATGGATTTACACCATTTAAGCAAAAGGCACGAGTCTGAACTAAGGACTACCTCTTTGCCAAATTTGGTGCAATTCCATTCAGCAGTTCGGGCTGTAACCGCGATGAACGGTTCCTATGGAAAATTGCATGGGGAAAACACGTTTTGGCACCCCCCTTTTTTTCTCGGCCCCCGCTTGACGAATCACCCCGAGACTTTTAGGATAGGAGCGGACTGGAGCTGGCCATTAGTTTTGAAAATGTTGCCAAGATTCGTCAACCGGCGCTAAAGTTATTCCAAATCGAACGTTGCGGGTTTCCTATGGAAAATGGATCCTAACTATAAACTATCCACTGGCGACCGTCTGTAGATAATATATTTATTAAAGGTTTGCGTGGTAAAGGCATTCATGGTTCCGACTGCGTGGTAAAGGCAGTTTCCCAAATGAAGTATGGAAGGGTTCCCTTACACCAGTACCCCTCTAGTATGGAACTGCAAATAGCACAGGTACGTTGAACGCAATCACACAGGAAGTACCCCACAGTGCTTGCACATATATAAGTGCATGGCAAAAAAAAGACTGCACTAGGGGTGACAACAGTGATCTTGCCTGACCTCTACTCATATCAAGGGAATACAGAAAACGCTGTCCCCACTAACATCTGAATAACAGATTAGGAATGGGAAGAAGGAGGGACAAGCAGGGAGCATGAGTGAAGGAATGAGCAGTTCAGACAGGAGATGATGCAGTGTAGTTGGTAGACGGGTGAATCAGGCCTCTTAGTGTTAAAATCATTGTAGAATATATGAAAAATAGTCGGGCAAATTAGGGTGAGCCCTAGAAAGCAGAGTATTTCCTCTTCCTCAAATTGTTTTACCGTGTTTCCTTCCATGCTACCTCTCTGTAAACAACATGTTTACTTTTGGACTGCAGGTAAATATGTAGTGGGCTGGGGGGGTGCATGGTACTGAGAATAGTGGAAAGAAGGAAGAGCTGCACCTAAATCAGGTAGGTTGGCAAGTAAAGCATTTGACCATTGCGCCCTTTCCCCTGTTGTAACGTAAAGTTCTTTAGTCAGTCCGGCTTGATGAACTCCTGTAGTGCACGCCTTCTTCAGTGGGGTGCACTCCAGCAACCCCTCCTGTCACCAGACAGAGCACTTAAACGTATTCCCGACAATCAGAAGAGAATTTGTCAGGAATCTTGACCCAGGCTTAGCCCGAGCTTGGCAGGAAAGCAGCAGCAAGGCAGACTCTTATCTCTTGAACAGACTATCTTCCAAACTACACTGGTGGGCATTAGTCATTGAGAATTCCTGGAGCACCAACCTGGCCACGGAGACCAGTTGTTATCGACAGTGCTCATTGTGCAGCCTCTGTGTACTCTTCACATTTTAGGCAAACTTATAATCAGACCCTGCATGCACACATTTGTGCTCAGTATATGTCAGATTGATGGTCCACATGACCCCTTAATGACCTTGTTCCAAATGGCTCAGGTGACTAGACCTGGACCTATGTTTAAGGGGTGACTTTTATGTTTGTTTTTGAATCCGTCCTCCTAACTCCCACTTCTGGGTGAGTTTAACTTGTAGACCACAGAATGAAAGATACTAAAGGGGTATTGGCTAACCTTTGCAAGCAGCAGTTTAACGAGTCCTTGACCAAGTGGGAAGAACGTGTTTCCTCGTCTTTGATATTTCTAGGTCAGCACCACAATCAATAGAACCTTGAGGAGGCCGACTAGTTCTGACTATTTTTTATCTGGTTAGTCCCAGACCTGTGCCGTGTGCAGTATGACAAGTTTTGTAGGTTCATAATTGGTTACATGAGCAGTCATGTTAATAATCAGCAGATGCCTAGGATTCAAACAGTCCTGGCAGGTTATTTATTGTCTGACTTCTTATGAGAGGACTTGCAGAGCAAGGATTGTCTGCCACAAGTCAGAGTGCAACTCATGGTACTCAACTCTTTAGACTAGAGCATTCAAGAGTGAAATATTTAACAATTAGATCAGTTTGCTTCCAAAAATCCAGTCAATCTTAAAAGTTAATAAAAAGGCATTTATTACCGAAGAAGTTATGGGCTTAGCATTTGAGTGCTCCAACTTTATCTGAGTCTTCCTGGAATATGATACAGCGACGACACGAGAACATTTAAAATTCAGTGATCAGAGCCGCAGACTTACTAATATGACAGGCCTCGTGGCCGTTCTGGAACGGCCCTTTGAAAGATTGTATCACCTTCAAAGCGTATCCTGAGAACTAATGTTTTATTCGTTTGCAAAGGTTTTAATTAATCATGCAATAAAGTTATACCATTACCATTATCACCTTCAAAGATGTTGCACAACTAATTAAAACCCCGAGATACAGCTCCTGCTACTCCAGTAAGAGTCAACGCTTGACTTTTTGTAAGAAACTCAGCACCTACCTGGTCAGACTTTGTTCCTGTTTCTTTAAACGTACGAGGACCCTGTGTGGCTTGAACACAACAAAGATGCTTCACTTGATACAGCATTGACATTTGGAATGGAGCGCTAGGCATTGTGTTGAGTGGGACAGATGTTTTTGTCAGATGCGTAGGGCCAACTTTGGTTGAATAATCTGGGGAAGGATAATTCTATAAATAGACTGAAGGTTCTCCAGTTGTGGCGTTCTTGTCATGATAACTTGAATTAACAGTTAAACTGGAATACCTATCACCTGATCCTGACACACTTATGTTGTGGGGGATTTTCTGAAAAATAAAGTACTATTTAGAACTGTACGTGCAGTAAAGTTTACTGCTTAAGCCTGTCCCCCACCACTTCCCTACCTCTGAACCAAATGAGGTTGTCAGCAGACCCATCCCATCTGCAGCCCGCCTGGCCCCGGGGCATCCCACGCTGGCAGCTCTCCCGCGTCTTTTGGTATGTGAAAAGAAGAGCCACCTCCAAAGGCAGGGCTGGGCTCTTCACAACTCCCGTCAGCCTGCCTTGTCTGGAGGAGGCTCACAGACAGACTCCTCCTTTCATGCCTTTCCAGACAAGTGTTGACAAAACCTCGCCCAGCTCTACCTGTCACAACCAAACACTTCATGGAAAGCAAACTTGGCAGTGGCACCACCCTTGAGTAATTGCATTCCTCGATATTATGCTTTAGAACAATGTGTGTGTGGTATCACTGGATGTTTGGTCCCATTTCAAGATGCTGCAATGTTATGTCATCGCTTTTTGTGGAGAGGCTGTTGTGCAGGTTCAGGGCGGCTAGGCATCTCAGCAGCTGTGTTTCACTGTGTCCCACGTGAGTTGGTCACCCATGATGGAAAACAATTCATGGGTGATTCCTGGGATAGATACACCAGATATGAAAAAGAAGTATAATGATACACACTTGAGACCAGCCCTTGTGCCCCGAATCCGTCTTACAGCTGCATTTGGCATCGTATATAAGCTAGAGCAGAGGCCCATCTTCCTGGTTGGCACAGGTTCATAAGATACTTAACTAACCTTTCCAGGTGAGAGCTTCGATATTTAGAGCAAGAACAAAAATCCAGGAAAGCAAAAGACATACAGTTCAAACACAAAGTCCTCCATCCTCAATCACCACCATCCTCTTTGTTTATCTTCGGGTTTATGTTGCTGGCATAAGTAAAGTGCTGGGGTGTCAATCCAAATTGAACCTAGTCCATGAAGTCACTTTAGAAGCCAGAGGATAAGGTATGCAAGTTGCACAACACAGTTACAGTTGAGACTGGTGATGATAAACTATTAGATATGAATAACGTCATGCCAACAAGCCTCGCTTTTAAAATCCGCTCTGTTCGAGTCATGGCATTTATGTGAAGGTCAAACATAATTTCGAGGCACAAAGAAGTAGGCAATACTGTGATGACAGACTAATACAGAACCTGTGCCTCAGCACCTACATACAATCAGCCCATTCTCCAGCTGAAGGGTATTGTTATGATCAGGACAAATGATGTTGGATTTGAGTTGAAATTAATTGTTTCCCTTAAAAATCACCTGATAATGTTCACCTGACAAACGTCTACCAAATTGTAAAGGTTTCTCAGTGTATCTAACAGCCCAACTGACCAAGAGGTAAATAATACTCAAATTGGCCATGATGCATGCACCTACTAAAAGGAGGTAGCTTGAAGTGTTTGTAACCAAGGATTGCAATTGTTTTAGCTACAAGGGGCTCTTAAGGTGTTCGCCCCCCTCTTCAGCGTGATGCTGTCAGCTTTTTCCCCATCAATACCCTTACTATATTTACAATTGGTCACAACTCTGCTAGTAGATGGGTGGTTGGGTTCAACCTTACGCCCTCTTGTGGCAGTATAGTTCAGAAGTTTGTGTATGCATTAGTGAACTTGAAGCAGCAGCATGCGGGTGCTGCTCTGCCCAGTGAGTTGTATGGTGAGCTCCACGATGCCCATGTGTTTTCGGGTTTGGCACGGCCGTGCGTGCTCGTACCCGCGCCACTCTGAGGTCTATGTGTCTGCATGTTACCTTGCTCTTGCAGATACCCCTCCTTAAGGGGCCTGTGTTCACTAAACCCTATGATGCGTATTGCGGTTTTCCAACTTCAGTGTCTGTCTAACACGTAGGAGGCAGTCTTGGTTTAAAGCAGGTCCTCAGCCCAAGGGTTATGTTGGGGAATACACAGCACAGTGAGTTGAGCACTTGCTGCAGAGTTCAGTGTGTCACCTGTAGGTCAGATGTTTGAGGGCACTTTCCATTATTCCACGATTGTTAAAGTGCGGACCACTCTATTCCACTTGTTGTTGAAGCACAATTTCGTTTGTTCTCTACACTTTATAAACCGTTAATGTCATTCCTTCTGGGAACAATTTATTAAAAAGTAACTTGTCAGAGGAAGGGTGATATTTATCCTGAGTGATTGGGGAGAGGGTTTCTACATGAATAGATGTTCACCCTTTTTAGCTTCCTTGTGTACATCCAAGGAGTATCACAGAATTGCAAGTTCTGTCCAGGGTGGGGTTTGGGCGGGACTATGTAAGGGGCCGTAAGAACCAGACATGCTGGGCTAAAGCACTGTCCGGAAGGCCCTTCACTCCCATTTCCTCTCACTAACTTTGCTTTTCCCATTTGGTGGACCTTGCACTACATTTTAATAGGAACTTCCAATCAGCTCTGAACTCTACCAGGCTGTCGTAATAGACATGGCAGGTACCCAGAGAGTTGTCATCCATTGGCTGGGCCAATGGTAGAAGACAGTGTACTGGCAACCAAGACCTCAGCTTTGCTGGAGTGCGTAGGAGTTGCCCGCTAAAGACTTGCATTGGGATTGTTTCTCCCCAAAGACTAAAATAGTTTTTGATTCGGGTTCCATCTCATCAAGAAAGTGCTGGATACTTTAGGTTTTTACTGGTGTAGTCTGTTTTTACTGCTCTATTCTTCTAATGGCTTGTTAAAGAAGTATTGTTGTGCTAAGAAAATCCTTCCAGCTGTAAATACGTTTATTGAGTGTTTTAACGTCTGTGTTATATTGTACCTGAATCCAAAACCCTAACCACTTATTTTAGTTTGGTTTGCCTGCTCGACCACAGCTACCAGTGTAGTCTTGGCTCGTTGTTTCAAGCAGCAGAGCCTCGGGCCCTTAGCACTGTGCAACATAACACCGTGAAACAGTGATACTGCCTGGTACTCGCCATTTGCCCCAGGACTTGGAGAAAAGACCTGGCAGAATTCAGAAACCCTTCGTTTGGGGTCCTGGGGATTAAAATTCGACTCAGGGTGTTTGTGATCTGGCCGTGTGTGATTACCACCTCCTGAATCCTCATCGTACTGCTGAACACGCTTGACTGTCACTTCTTGTATCCCGGCCTGGTCTCAAAGCCTGCAGTGTGACTGCCACCTCCTGCACCCTGCTTTCTAGGTCTCGCCTGAGCCAATGCGCTTTCGCATTGCTCCGGCGAGATTATAGTAAGGGGAAAAGAACAGTCTACCAAAACGGCGGATTAGACACAGTTCATGTGATCTATGCGCGTGCACAACTAGCTACGTCACACACCACCATTTGTCTGTGCCTCGCATCAGACTTCAAAGGCTGCCGCTCCCCCGCCCCGCATCAGACTTCAAAGGAATGCGCTCCAGCTCCCCCGCCACAGCAATGCCGAGAGCTTGTTTTGATTGTGTGCTTGCATCTTCCTTCCTTGGCCCTGGATGTTTTCCGTGTTCTCCCATTCAGTGCCTTCTCGACCCCGTACTTGATTGCTGTCCAAGCCCCAGCCCTCGCTGCCTCTATCATTATACACTCCCTGTGTTTTCCTGTTTCCCCTTGCTTTTTCCCAGCTCCTTCATTCTGTGCTTTGAAACTGAACGCGCTTTGTAGCACTCAACCCTGCGTGTTCTTAGCTTCAGTCTCTGTGCTGCTGCACCACATCACTCAGGGACACCACCACATCACTCTGGAGCACCATCACATCACTCAGAGAAACCACCACATCACTCAGGGGCACCACTCACGGGCTCCACCACATGACTCTGTGACACCACCACATGACTCTGTGACACCACCACATCACTCAGGAACACCACCACATCACTCAGGAACACCACCACATCACTCAGGGGCACCACCACATCACTCCCAGACACCACCACATCACTCAGGGGCACCACCACATCACTCAGAGACACCACTACATCACTCACAGACACCACCACATCACTCGGGGACACCACCACATCACTCGGGGACACCACCACATCACTCGGGGACACCACCACATCACTCGGGGACACCACCACATCACTCGGGGACACCACCACATCACTCGAGGACACCACCACATCACTCGAGGACACCACCACATCATTCAGGGACACCACCACATCATTCAGGGACACCACCACATCATTCAGGGACACAACCACATCATTCAGGGACACCACCACATCACTCGGGAATACCACCACATCACTCGGGAATACCACCACATCACTCAGGAACACCACCACATCACTCAGGGACACCACCACATCACTCAGGGACACCACCACATCACTCAGGGACACCACCACATCACTCAGGGACACCACCACATCACTCGGGTACACCACCACATCACTCGGGGACACCACCACATCACTCTGGGACACCACCACATCACTCAGGGACACCACCGACACCACCACATCTCTCAGGGACACCACCAACACCACCACATCACTCGGGGACACCCCCACATCACTCTGGGACACTACCACATCACTCAGGAACACCACCACATCATTCAGGGACACCACCACATCATTCAGGGACACCACCACATCATTCAGGGACACCACCACATCATTCAGGGACACAACCACATCATTCAGGGACACCACCACATCACTCGGGAATACCACCACATCACTCGGGAATACCACCACATCACTCAGGAACACCACCACATCACTCAGGGACACCACCACATCACTCAGGGACACCACCACATCACTCAGGGACACCACCACATCACTCAGGGACACCACCACATCACTCGGGTACACCACCACATCACTCGGGGACACCACCACATCACTCTGGGACACCACCACATCACTCAGGGACACCACCGACACCACCACATCTCTCAGGGACACCACCAACACCACCACATCACTCGGGGACACCCCCACATCACTCTGGGACACTACCACATCACTCAGGAACACCACCACATCACTCAGGAACACCACCACATCACTCAGGGACACCACCACATCACTCAGGGACACCACCACATCACTCAGGGACACCACCACATCACTCAGGGACACCACCACATCACTCAGGGACACCACCACGTCACTCAAGGACACCACCACGTCACTCAAGGACACCACCACGTCATTCAGGGACACCACCACATCACTCGGGAATACCACCACATCACTCGGGAATACCACCACATCACTCGGGAATACCACCACATCACTCGGGAATACCACCACATCACTCGGGAACACCACCACATCACTCAGGGACACCACCACATCACTCAGGGACACCACCACATCACTCAGGGACACCACCACATCACTCAGGGGCACCACTCAGGGGCACTACCACATCACTCAGGGACACCACCACATCACTCGGGTACACCACCACATCACTCGGGGACACCACCACATCACTCGGGGACACCACCGACACCACCACATCACTCAGGGACACCACCACATCTCTCAGGGACAACACCAACACCACCCCATCACTCAGGGACACCACCACATCACTCGGGGGACACCACCACATCACTCGGGGGACACCACCACATCACTCGGGGACACCACCACATCACTCGGGGACACCACCACATCACTCGGGGATACCACCCCATCACTCAGAAACACCACCACATCACTCAGGAACACCACCACATCACTCAGGGACACCACCACATCACTCAGGGACACCACCACGTCACTCAGGGACACCACCACGTTTATGTTTATGTTTTTGCAATTTTTAGAGCGCGACAATTACCCAGGGGTGTCTCGGCGCTATTGAATTTGACTAGCTGAACAAAGGGTAATTACTGTGTGAACAACCATGTTTAAACTTGTTTCCTGAACAGGATGAGGGATGGACTGGTTTTAATGTGGAGGGGGAGAGAGTTCCATAGTTTTGCGGTGGCGGTAGTGAAACATCTGTCACCCCAATTGACTCCCCTTGTTCGAGAGACATTGAGGAGGTGGGCTGAGTCGGAGCGTAGTGCTCTGGAGGAAGCATATGGTCTAAATGCTTGTTTAAGAAATAGGGGGCCAGTTTTATGGATTGCCTTATAGGCAATGCAGAGTGACTTAAATTTGGTTCTGCTCCTAATGGGAAGCCAGTGTAGTTGGCGAAGATGTTGGGAGATGTGAGTGTGTTTGGGAATTCCCAGTAGAACTCTGGCTGCAGCGTTCTGCACCATTTGGAGCTTGTTGATTACTTTCTCCTGGGCATTAAGGAGAAGCGCGTTACAGTAATCTGTACGTGAGAACACAAGGGTAGATATAAGAGTCTTTCCTGCTGATGTCGGGAGGAAGGGAAGTCGTTTTTTGATTTTCCTCAAAGTATGGAATGATGAGGAGACTACCGAGCTGGCATGGTGTTCAAAAAGTAGTTTGTCATCAAAGATGACCCCTAAGTTTCTCACTTTGTTAACTGATTGCGGTGGTGCGCCCATTTCTTCTGGCCACCATTGAGGCGACCATAGTGGTTGTACCTTGCCAAACAGCATCACCTCAGTTTTTGATGAATTTAATTTTAGGCAATTGGCCGCCATCCAGATGCTAATTGCTCTCATTCCTGCTTTAAAGTTGGCTGCTGTTTTAGTACCGTCTTTGTGGATGGATAAGACCAACTGGGTATCGTCGGCGTAAGTAGTGAGATTAATATTGTAGGCCTTGATTACCCTCGCCAAGTCCGATACATAGATATTAAATAGGGTCGGACTTAGCGAGGATCCCTGTGGTACTCCACATGGAAGAGAGAATATAGGCGAAGTGAATGGGCCTAGTTTTACTGCCTGGTTACGATTGGCGAGGAAGGATGTAAGGGGGTCCTTAGCCCTGTGCTTAATGCCAATTGTTTCGACACGGTTGATCAAGGTGGTGTGGTCAACCGTGTCAAAAGCAGCAGATAGATCCAGGAGTATCAGAATTGCTGATCCTCCATCATCCATAGTTCTTCTGATCTCATCTGCTGCTTTTATAAGGGCGGTCTCGGTGCCGTGCCCCTGTCTAAAGCCAAACTGAGAGTCATCCAACAGAGTATGTGTGAGGATGTATTCTGACAGTTGTGTGTTCATGATGGACTCAAAAAATTTTGCTGGGAATGGGAGGGAGGCAATGGGTCTATAGCTGGCAGATATCGAGGGGTCTAATGTTGGTTTCTTTAGCAAGGGTTTGATAATTGTGTTTTTCCATATAGATGGATATATGCCGCTGGAAAACACCACATCACTCGGGGACACCACCACATCACTCGGGGATACCACCCCATCACTCAGGAACACCACCACATCACTCAGGAACACCACCACATCACTCAGGAACACCACCACATCACTCAGGGACACCACCACGTCACTCAGGGACACCACCACGTCACTCAGGGACACCACCACGACACTCAGGGACACCACCATGTCACTCAGGGACACCACCACGTCACTAAGGGACACCACCACGTCACTCAGGGACACCACCACGTCACTCAGGGACACCACCACGTCACTCAGGGACACCACCACATCACTCAGGAACACCACCACATCACTCAGGAACACCACCACATCACTCAGGAACACCACCACATCACTCAGGGACACCACCACATCACTCAGGGGAACCACTACATCACTCAAGGACACCACCACGTCACTCGGGGACACCACCACGTCACTCGGGGACACCACCCTATCACTCGGGGACACCACCACATCACTCGGGGGCACCACCACATCACTCGGGGACACCACCACATCACTCGGGGACACCACCACATCACTCAGGGACATCACTCAGGGGCACCACCACATCACTAGGGAACACCACCACGCACCACCACATCACTCGGGGACACCACCACATCACTCGGGAACACCACAACATCACTCGGGGACACCATCACATCACTCGGGACACCACCGACACCACCACATCACTCAGGGACACCACCACATCACTCAGGGACACCACCACGTCACTCAGGGACACCACCACGTCACTCAGGGACACCACCACGTCACTCAGGGACACCACCACGTCACTCAGGGACACCACCACATCACTCAGGAACACCACCACATCACTCGGGGACACCACCACATCACTCAGGGGAACCACCACGTCACTCAAGGACACCACCACGTCACTCGGGGACACCACCCTATCACTCGGGGACACCAGCACATCACTCTGTACACCACCACATCACTCGGGGACACCAGCACATCACTCGGGGACACCACCACATCACTCAGGGACATCACTCAGGGGCACCACCACATCACTAGGGAACACCACCACGCACCACCACATCACTCGGGGACACCACCACATCACTCGGGAACACCACAACATCACTCGGGGACACCATCACATCACTCGGGGACACCACCGACACCACCACATCACTCAGGGACACCACCACATCACTCAGGGACACCACCACATCACTCAGGGACACCACCACATCACTCAGGGACACCACCACATCACTCAGGGACACCACCACATCACTCAGGGACACCACCACATCACTCAGGGACACCACCACATCATTCAGGGAATACCACCACATCACTCAGGAATACCACCACATCACTCGGGAATACCACCACATCACTCGGGAATACCACCACATCACTCGAGAATACCACCACATCACTCAGGGACACCACCACATCACTCAGGGACACCACCACATCACTCAGGGACACCACCACATCACTCAGGGACACAACCACATCACTCAGGGACACCGCCACATCACTCAGGGGCACTGCCACATCACTCAGGGACACCACCACATCACTCTGTACACCACCACATCACTCTGTACACCACCACATCACTCGGGTACACCACCACATCACTCAGGGGCACTACCACATCACTCAGGGACCCCACCACATCACTCGGGGACACCACTACATCACTCGGGGACACCACTACATCACTCGGGGACACCACCACATCACTCGGGGACACCACCACATCACTCGGGGACACCACCACATCACTCGGGGACACCACCACATCACTCGGGGACACCACCACATCACTCAGGGACACCACCACATCATTCTTATACACCACCACATCACTCAGCCCAACCACATCATCACTCAGCACCACAACAGCACTGTCCTTGCTTGTTGTTTTTCCTCTTTCTTCTGCCTACTACTGACATCTACCGCCTTTCTCTCTTTTTCTCATAGAATAGATAAATGTTGTAGTGAAATGCCAAATTAAAGTGCCACTGTGAAGTATTTGTACAATGTTATTGTACAATAATTTCTTTGACGTTTGTTTTTCGCATGCTCCTAGTGTTTGTTTACCCATCTTTAAAATCGAGCCACAGTAGCGAATAATTTACACACACACAAGCACACACACCACACACAATCCAAAAGACTACAACACACACACAACTCAAAAGACAAACACAAACCCACACACAAACCCACACACACCACACACACACAACCCCCCACACACACAACCCCACACACCACAATTACACACAAACACCACACAAACAAACCCCCCCACACACACACATATCCCACACACACACACACCCCATTCACACAACCCCACACACAACACCACAAACACAACCCACAAAACCCCCCACACACACCACATACACACACAACTCCACACACTCAACCCACACAACACACAACCCCACACACACCACACACAACCCCATAAACACAACACACAAACTCAAAACACAAACACAACCCCACACACACACACAGCACCACATACACAACTACACACACAACACCACACACACACAACCCCCCAAACACACTCCCAATACACACACAACCCACACACACACACCCCAACACACACACTACCCCACACACTACCCCACACACACCCCCCACACACACACAACACCACACTCAACAACAAAAAAGCCCACACACAAAACACCAAACACAACTCAACACAAACACACAATTCCACAAACCCACACAACACCTCACAACACACACAAAACACCCCACAAACACACACACACCCCTCTCTCTACACCCCTCTCTCTACACCCCTCTCCCTACACCCCTATCTCTACACCCCTCTCTCCCTACACCCCTCTCTCTACACCCTTCTCTATACACCCCTCTCTCTACACCTCTCTCTCTACACCTCCCTCTCTCTCTACACCCCTCTCTCTCTACACCCCTCTAGCTCCAAACCCCTCTCTCTACACCCCTCTCTCTACACCCCTCTCTCTCTACACCCCTCTCTCTCTACACACCCCTCTCTTTCTATTCCCCTCTCTCTACACCCCTCTCTCTACACCCCTCTCTCTCCACCCCTCTCTCTCTACACCCCTCTCTCTCTCTACACCCCTCTCTCTCTCTACACCCCTCTCTCTCTCTACACCCTCTCTCTCTACACCCTCTCTCTACACCCTCTCTCTATACACCCCTCTCTCTACACCCCTCTCTCTCCACACCCCTCTCTCTCTACACCCCTCTCTCTCTACATCCCTCTCTCTCCACCCCTCTCTCTCTACACCCCTCTCTCTCTCTACACCCCTCTAGCTCCACACCCCTCTCTCTACACCCCTCTCTCTCTCTACACCCCTCTCTCTCTACACCCCTCTCTCTCTACACACCCCTCTCTTTCTATTCCCCTCTCTCTACACCCCTCTCTCTACACCCCTCTCTCTACACCCCTCTCTCTACACCCCTCTCTCTACACCCTCTCTCTCTACACCCCTCTCTCTACACACCCCTCTCTTTCTATTCCCCTCTCTCTACACCCCTCTCTCTACACCCCTCTCTCTCTACACCCCTCTGTCTCAACACCCCTCTCTCTCTCTACACCACTCTCTCTACACCCTCTCTCTCTACACCCCTCTCTCTACACCCCTCTCTCTACACCCCTCTCTCTCCACACCCCTCTCTCTCTACACCCCTCTCTCTCTACACCCCTCTCTCTCTACACCCCTCTCTCTTTACACCCCCCTCTCCCCACACCCCCCTCTCTACACCCCATCTCTCTCTACACCCCATCTCTCTCTACACCCCATCTCTCTATACCCCTCAATCTCTACACCCCTTGTAAAAGGGGGACACTACCAACCAGAATATAAGATCCTTAAGTATTGCCCGGCGGTGTCGCCTCTTGAACCCACAAGGTATTTGACTAATGAAGAGGCAGGCGCTGGAGACTGGAAGGCAGGAAACAGGGTTTTTATTCTCTCCGGAGGAGAACACAGCAAAACAGACAGCAGGTATCGTTCTGAGGTGCTCTGCCCGCATCTCTGAGGCCTGGCCTCTTATACACAAGTTAATCACTTTATTGCATGAAACACATTCTCGTTAATACTTTGATGTACGAAAAGACATCCTCGGAATCTCCCCTTCAGGTCCGTTCCCACACATAGTTACAGTTGAAGTCCCCACCCCGGTCACAACAGGTGGTGATCATCGCGCAGTAGGATATTCCGCCGATTCATGGAAGGTGTGGGGTTCGATCGGGTCTCGTAGGGTGGGGGTTTTGATCGACTCGGGGGTCCTTTGATGAGGGAAGCTTCCCACTGTACTGGGGGTAGTAAACAGTATCCGCAGAGCCAGATGGCGGCCTGGGAACGGGGAAGACAAATGGGCACACAGGAAAAAGGGTTTGCATCAAAAGGACCTGGGACCATGAAAGGAATGAAGGGAGGTGTCGTGCTGGGAACAGGATGGGATTCCGAGGCAGAGCTGCGCTGAAGAGGGGTTTATGACCCGAGACATGTGAGGGCGAGGGGGTTGCCAGCATACGGGGGATGCCCGTGAGGCTAGGAGAGGGAGAGAGACGCGCTGGTTATCAGAAAAGGGCCGGGAAGCCATGGTGTTCAAAATGGCGGCTGTTTACGTGCACGAAAAGGGTTCGAGAAGAGCAAGAGGGCGCCGATAATGTTGACGGTCTCAGCCTAACTTTCAACAGTCCTCCCTTTTCAACATATCTAGCCAACTTGCTTACTCAATGTCAATTTTCATCAAATTCCTGACCTCTGTATCGTATAAGGCTCTCATGTGTTCGTTTTCAAAGTCCACAGTTTTGGGGAAAAGACAACTTGCACATAAAGAACACAAAGGTGGCAGACATTGAATTCCCAAGCATAGACCACATATTACAACTACAGGGATCAGGATAATGGTGAGCAGTCTCCAGCCCCAGTTCTTAACGGAGTCCCAGAACCAACCACCAAGCGACCATCCTTCTTGTTCTTGGTGGACTTCCGAAGAGAGTCTGTGAAGATGTTCAATGGCTTTGTACACTGAGGGTGAGTTGTCCGGTATGAATGTACAACAGCTGGACCCAATAATGCGGCATGCTCCTCCACGGTCCGCCAGAACCACATCTAGAACAAGGCGGTTCTGGAGAGCCACCAGACGGACCGCTTGGAGCTCGGCAGTGTTGTTAGCAAAGATACCAGCTGTGATGTTCATGGTTGTCTCAACTGCCTGAGTCAGATGTCGGATGGCACGGCTGTTTGCCATCGGGCCCCAGAGGGGGACGAGTCCTTTCATAGCATCGAGGAACTGAGCTCCTGTTGAGTCGGCTTGCTCAATGTCTTTGGCTCGTTTTTGTCTATGGTGATTCGCTGGGGCCACATAAGTCGGAGGAAGGATGAAGGAGATGAAACAAGTGCCCCCCCAGCCTTTGGGGAGCCAGGTGTAGGCCTTGGTGCCGCAGACGAAATACATGTTTGGGGATGACACAAAGGAAGGTGGATCCGTGGAATCCAAAGTTCTGGTAAAGCGGCAAGCGCTGCGACCCACCAGCTGTGTCCCAAGTCCTTCTACACACATGTGGCCTGTGACGTTGATGACCGACAAGGCCACAGTCAGAGTGGCAGCCGTTCGTTTCCGCAGATAGGAGAAGGTGGGTCTGGTTGGATTGTTGAACACCTGCATTTCGATCCGTTCTTTAGCCGGGATGTCCATTTGGATTGAATCGTTGGAGGTCTGCGGGCAGAAATGTATCTTCGTTTTGTTTCGCCGGACCCCGTGGGAGAAATGCGTCACGGTTCCGCCGGAGGTGGCATTGTCCTTATAGCTTTCTTGCAGGAGGATCAGCCAAGCAAGGCAGGAGCCGTGAACAGAGAAGGGCGAGGGGATGAAGGGTATTGAATGTCCAGTGGCATGGGGTAGCAACCCACAGATCCAGCAGTTGGTGGCATTGGTGGCAAGATTGTGTTGGTGAAGCAGCTGTACGAAAGAGTTATTCCAAAATTCCTTTCGCCTCTCTCTTAGTTGAGGAGGGAGCGAAATTAGATAATGTTCCTTCATGGTGGTAGGCTGAGCAGTGGTTAGGAATGTTTCATGAGCAGGTGCATGTTCTTCCATAATCCAGAGCGTGGTCATGAGGAGAAAGCAGAAGAGGATTGCGATAAAAAGTGCAATTGTCTTTGAGCTATGGAGTCTGTCTGTTCTCGGATCTCTGCAGCGGGTATTTCCTGTTGTCTCCATCGTCTTCTTATTTGGCGCTTCCATCATCATCTTATCTGGCGCTTCCATCATCTTTGTTTTCAAGGTGCTCGGTAGTGGGCAGAACCACAGACTTAGTTTAGCTTCTCTCCAGGTAACCCTTGGTAGTTTTGGGTCACCGTTCTGAGACCTTTCAACCTAGTCAGTGGCCTACTTAGCCGAAGCTCCCTCCTTTCGACGCAGGAAGTACCCTTCTCGAGATGGCACAGTGGGATCAGAATGTTTTGAAAGTTCAAGTGTCTCTGTGTCGGGATAGCAGTTCAATGATGGTCGGTCTTTATTCAGGAGCTCTTCCTGGGTGCTGACGTTGTCTGTCGTGGCCAGGGCTGAGGAGACCTTTTTGCAGTGATGGGCGTGCAGCCAGTGCTTCTTCCCCTCCACTCGAAGTGCGGTCCGAGTGGTGATCAGCACTTGCCAGGGGCCCGTCCACCGGGGTTCCAAACTCTTTGACCGCTGAAAATTTCGGATCAGCACGAAGTCCCCCGGTTGGATGGTGTGACCCGGACCCCTGGAAGCATCGGGGATGGCCTGCTGCACCTGCTGATGAATGACAGACAGAGTTTCAGTCAATTTATACAGATAATCAGACATTAGGACGTCCGGGACGTCATGAATGGAGGTCGGTTTCGGGGCTGACCAGACGCTCATGGGTCGACCGAAGACAACTTCATAAGGAGTTAAGTGATGTCGGGTGGGGGTAGAGCGCATCGATAGCAATGCCAGTGGGAGGGCGTCTGGCCATTTCAGACCCGTGGTAGCCACAATTTTGGCCAGTTTAAGTTTTAGTGTGGCATTGTGTCGCTCAACAAGTCCTGCGGATTGGGGGTGGAAGACTGCGTGGAATTTCTGTTTAATACCCAACCCCTTTAAGATGAGCTGGATAACTTCGGCTATGAAGTGGGGGCCATTATCACTCCATAGAATACGACAGAGGCCGTAACGGGGAAAAAATTCCTTTAACAGCACCTTTGCAGTGGCCATAGCGGTGTTGTCACGGGTTGGATATGCTTCCACCCACTTGCTAAATGCGCACACCACAACAAGTACATATTTTAGGCCTTGGCATCTGTCTAGCTGGATGTAGTCCATCTGCAGGACTTCAAATGGGTGGTTTGGGACCCCAAATCCCCCCCGGGGCACTACAGTTCCTTTCCCGGGGTTGTGTTGCAGGCATATTAAGCATTGTTGGACCAGGCGTTTGGCGGAATCTGGGATCTTATCATTGTGCCAAACTCTGGAGACAAGTTCGATCATGGGGGCTGATCCTATGTGGGCAGGGGAGTGTGCCATGGTCAATATGGGAATCAGGTATGAATCAGGTAGCAACCATTTGTTCGTGTCTTTTGTCCGCCAGCAGCCTTCATCGTCTTTTAATCCCACCCGTGTCCATTCAGTCAACTCGTGTTGTGTGCTAGCCGTTTGAATGTCCCTGATAGTGTCTCTAACGTCAGTCCATTTTTCCGCTTGTGACCTGGTCACGTACATATGTGTTGTCGTCCTATTTTCAGCTGTCGTTCGGGCAGTGATGTCGGCCAGTGCATTTCCCTGTCCAATAATGTCTGTCACCTTCTTGTGTGCCTGGCATTTGATGACGGCAAGCTTGTTGGGGAGAAGGACAGCTTCGATTAAGGCGGAGACTAGATCCCCGTGCAAAATGGGTGTGCCGTGTGAGGTCAAGAATCCCCTTTCCCTCCAGAGGAGCCCAAAATGGTGAACCACCCCGAAGGCATACTGGCTGTCGGTGTAAATGTTCGCTGTGGTTCCGGTGGCCAGGACGCAGGCTCGTGTCAAAGCAATCAGTTCCGCTGCCTGGGCAGATCGCTGGGTGATGCGGGCTGTTTCTACTACGGTTCGAGCCGTGGTGACTGCATAGGCAGCGGAAGTGGTACCGTCGGGGAGTTTGATGCAAGAACCGTCCACCCACAGCTCTCCGTCAGGGTCAGGGAAAGCCGTGTCTCTGAGATCGACCCTACTCCTGGTTTGTTCGTCCGTAAGAGTCACGCAGTCATGTACAGGGTGCACATTGGGATCGTTCTCTGGCAAGGGTAACAGAGTTGCCGGGTTCAGTGTGGTGCATCTTTTCAGGGTGATATGGGGCGCAAGCAAAGTCAGTTCGTATCCAGTCAGTCGTGCACTCGTCAGATGTTGCGTCTTGGTTTGGTTCAGGAGGGTGTCCACTGCATGGGGTACCAGTACCGTGAGGGAATTCGAGAGTACAATCCCCTCACTCTGTCGGATAGAGATTGCAGCAGCAGCTACAGCTCGAAGGCAGGCAGGCAAGGCTCTGGCGACAGGGTCAAGAGTGGCAGAGAAGTAAGCGCACGGTCGTTGCCTAGGGCCAATGGCCTGGGTCAGGACGGATAAAGCGCACCCCTCCCTTTCGTGAGTGTAAAGGGAGAAGGGCTTTTTGTAATCAGGGGTACCTAGGACGGGGGCTGAGCAAAGGGCATCTCGCAGTTCCGTGAAGGAAGATTGACACTCAGGGGTCGTTAGTCGTGTCATTTGGGGGCCCTCGCTGTTGTCCCTTATTTCTCGGTCCATTTGCTATGTCCCTGGGGTCTTTGTTTTTGATTATTTCCAGAAGAACTGGGCACTGGGATTTCCAATGGCCAGTCCCTTTGCAGAAAGCACACTGGTTCTCTCTAAGGTCTGTGCGTCCATTGTGGGAAGTCAGAGTGCGGTCCTGGGGAAATGTAGTCTTAGGGACGTTCGTCTGGTAGTTTCCCCGATAGTGGTCTCGTCCTATAGTCACCCCTTGCAGTTTGGCAATCATCACCCTCTCTTTCAAGTCCTTCTTCTTTTTCTCTGTTGCCCTATCGTTTTCATTTTTCTGATGTTCATAATATTGGGCCATTTGGAGAATAGCTGTAGGTTTGGAGGCTGCCCAACTACTCTCGCTGGCCTGTAGTTTCTGGGAGATCTCCGATGACAGGCCCTTAACATAATTCTGGACAAACAGATGGTGTCCGGTTGCAGTGGTCATGTCCTGGCCGCTGTAATCGGAGAACACCGTTTCAAACCGGGAGAAGTATTCCGATACATCCTCCTGGGGTTTCTGGCGACAGGCTGTTACTATCGACCAGTCCACTTTCTTTTCTGGGATCAGGGTTTTTAATTTCTCCACAATTTTATCTGGAAGGTCTAGAATGGATTTCAAAGGCTTTTGTCCTGGTCCCCGTTGTTTATCCAGATCATCGAGTTGTGACCAGGTATGTCCGAACAGCTCAAGGTGGTCGACTTTCCGGATTTGCTTCCACACATCAGCTGGTAGACATAACCCGAAGAACAAGTCGATGTCAGCCAGGGTCATAATCGTTGAACCCAGGGCTGTGCCCAATTCAGTATAAAAGGCAGTGGGGTTTTTACGTAGGTCGGGTAGAGATTTCCGGAATGTCAGAATCTCTTGCCGGTCCCATGGCTGGTAGACCCAGTTGTACACTACCCTTCCCTTCGCATCTTGGTTGTTTGCATCATCGTGAGTCCCTGTACCTCGGGGAGGAACCCAGTAAGGGGCAGCCTCTCGTATCGGCATCATGGTGTTAGATTGCTCGGTTGATGGTTCGGTCACTACGGAGGTCGCGGATTTAGTTCCCGACTCTCGTTCAGTGAGGTGGCGGAAAACCTCAAGCGTACGCGTAAGGAGGTCCGACACATCACACTCGCCCTCATCCCCGATATCGACCTTCCGGTACAGAGTCGTTAGGCTCCCGGGACCGTTGTCTCGATATCGGTCCTCGTATGCATTCAAGACATGATAACACAGTCGTACGGTAAAATGTCGTCTGTGACTCCCTGTATACGAGTTGAACATATCCGTGATGTACTCTTCATCTTCCTTTCTTTCTACCAGTGTCCTTGCTATTTTGTCGATCCCTGCTCGCTCATCTTTGCTTAGTCTGCTTGTTCTTGCAGGGCCAGCCCCTCGAGTCTCATGGTCGTCTAACGTTGTTGTTGATGCAGTATTTAATACAAGGGGTTCGGCTGGCACAGAGGCCATTGGGGCCGAAGCTGTGGCGGTACTTTCGTTTGTACCTGGGGGTGGCGCGTGCTGCGCTAAGGGTTGGGAAGGGGCATATGGAGGGGGCATGTAGATGATAGGAGGGCCTAACAGCAGATCATCGTTGGCTCGTTGTTTTGAGGGTAAATCAGGGTAGAGCATGGAGGGAGTTCTAACTGGACACTGGCTCGGTGTTTCCATTTCTAGTTTCTGTTTAGCTTTCTCTCTTTCCTTTATCTCTTTTTCTAGTTTCTGGGCAGCCAGGTGGGCTGCTTTTCGCAGCTCTTTTTCCAACCTACTCTCAGTTTTCTTTTTGCGTTGTTCAGTTTCTTTGCGCCACATGCCGAAACTGTCAAGCATAGTGGGTGTTGTCTTGTTTTTACCAAGGGCTGTTTCTAGCGTTTTTATTTTATCATCATCGAAGGATCCTATCAGTGGCCACTGACTTTCTTGATCCCTTTTCGTATATTTATGCCATAGTTTGCTATAGGCTATAGCGGTCAATCCATGCTTCATGAACATGTCCTTATTAGGGGTGCCTTCCAGTGGGGCTGGATGGTCCATCTCTAATAAGCGGTCCGGGCTAAACAGGCTACTAATCAGTGGGGAGAAGACAGACATGACGGCTCGTAACGAGGGACTAAAAGTCAGCACTGCCTATCTTATCACTGGGTGCAAAGACTGGACAGAATATTTCTATTCTACGTTGTTTGCAGGCAGTGAATACCTCATGGATCAAAATAACAAAAGACCAATAAATATTCAATGGGGAGAATGAGTAGGTCCGCAAAGATCTGCGTTACCTACCCTTTTCACTATCTGCAAAAAGGTGGTCTCTTCCCTGTTTGCAGACAGAGAATCTCCAGAAAACAATAGTTTTGCGAACAACAGTTCAGTTTCAAGTAATTATTCAGTGGGGGAGAAAAAAATAGGCACGACTGCTGCCCTACCTATCCTCCACTGTTTGCAAAGAGAGAGCCTGTTGTTTCTCCGTTTGCGGACAGCGAATCTCCAAATAAATAAAAAGAGCAATACTAGTATATTTTTTTTAAACAATCAAGCAATCATTTCGCAATTTGTCGTGTTTACGCGACCTTACCCGGACCGCATGGACAGTTTCTTGTCTTCCGAATCCAGCGCCCGATCGTCCTCTCTTCTCCGTTATCCTCGCGGCACTCCTGATGGTTCCCAGTCAGGACCGTAGATCACTCGAGAGAGGTCTGTTCGGAACCAGTGAAGTTCGGATGATCGGCTGTCAGACGAGGGTCTATCGGACAGACGCGTTCCCGATCGTTGCAGTCGTTCACTCTATCGTCAGGACCTCTCCCACTGGATCCACGAGTCGCTGATGGGCCCCACGCTTGGGACGCCAATTGTAAAAGGGGGACACTACCAACCAGAATATAAGATCCTTAAGTATTGCCCGGCGGTGTCGCCTCTTGAACCCACAAGGTATTTGACTAATGAAGAGGCAGGCGCTGGAGACTGGAAGGCAGGAAACAGGGTTTTTATTCTCTCCGGAGGAGAACACAGCAAAACAGACAGCAGGTATCGTTCTGAGGTGCTCTGCCCGCATCTCTGAGGCCTGGCCTCTTATACACAAGTTAATCACTTTATTGCATGAAACACATTCTCGTTAATACTTTGATGTACGAAAAGACATCCTCGGAATCTCCCCTTCAGGTCCGTTCCCACACATAGTTACAGTTGAAGTCCCCACCCCGGTCACAACAGGTGGTGATCATCGCGCAGTAGGATATTCCGCCGATTCATGGAAGGTGTGGGGTTCGATCGGGTCTCGTAGGGTGGGGGTTTTGATCGACTCGGGGGTCCTTTGATGAGGGAAGCTTCCCACTGTACTGGGGGTAGTAAACAGTATCCGCAGAGCCAGATGGCGGCCTGGGAACGGGGAAGACAAATGGGCACACAGGAAAAAGGGTTTGCATCAAAAGGACCTGGGACCATGAAAGGAATGAAGGGAGGTGTCGTGCTGGGAACAGGATGGGATTCCGAGGCAGAGCTGCGCTGAAGAGGGGTTTATGACCCGAGACATGTGAGGGCGAGGGGGTTGCCAGCATACGGGGGATGCCCGTGAGGCTAGGAGAGGGAGAGAGACGCGCTGGTTATCAGAAAAGGGCCGGGAAGCCATGGTGTTCAAAATGGCGGCTGTTTACGTGCACGAAAAGGGTTCGAGAAGAGCAAGAGGGCGCCGATAATGTTGACGGTCTCAGCCTAACTTTCAACACCCTCTCTCTCTCCACCCCCTCTCTCTCTATACCCCTCTCTCTCTACACCCCCCCCTCTCTCTCTCTCTACACCCCCTCTCGCTCTCTACACCCCCTCTCTCTACACCCCCCTCTCTCTACACCCTTCTCTCTATACACCTCTCTCTACACCCCTCTCTCTCTCTACACCCCTCTCTCTCTATATATATATATACACCCCTCTCTCTCTCTCTCTACACACCCCTCTCTCTTCACACCACTCTCTCTAGCTCTCTCTTTTCGTCACAATAAAATCACTGAACATAATCTTTACAAAAGTTTAAGCTATTGCCATTATAAATTACAATAACTTTTATTTAAGTATTAATTATTTAACAAAAAATAAAAGCCATTGTTATTTGTAATATCAATACATCTAAGTCACGTAAATACAACACATATTGCATTACAAATGCTATAGGTGTCACATTTGCGAAAGTTAAAACTATTGGCATTGTAATTGACAAAACTATTAATTTAGCTATTTTCAAAACCAACACATAAATACAAAATGTGTCATTTACAATAACAATAGCTCAAACTTTCCTAATGCGAGCCCTATTGCATTGCAAATGCTTGTTCTGTCTGGCTGTGACCTCTTCCACCCTGCTCTCACTGCCTGCAGTGTGTGCTTTTCCCGAGCCCTGCTGTCTGTGCCTGACTGGCACCTCCTGCGTCGCTGGATTGTTGTCTCTGACTGTCACTCCTTGTTCCTCTCTCCTCATTCACAGCCCGTCGTGTGTGACTGCCTCTGCTTCCATTGTGACTGTCGAGCCCTGGTGTGACTTCCACCTTCGAGCCCTGCCGTCTGTTTTTCACTCTAACCATCGCTACCTCCCCCCTAGACTGTTCCGCGTGTGAATTCCGGGCCTGCAGTCTTTTGACTGCCACCTCCCACGCGCACGGCCTCCTGTGACTGCCACTTCCTGCGTCCCGACCTGCAGTATGGGACAGTTAGCCTTCGAGCCCACCTGTCGCTTCTATGGTCACCGCCATCTCCAGCTGTGCCGGGCAGTGTCCGGCACAGGTGAGCGGGGTCTCTCTCTCACTGCGGGGGAGTGCAAGTCAGCGAGCAGGTGCTGCGCTCGCGCGGGCTCGGCAGCAGCTGCCTGCGCACAGTGCATGCACGAGCAGTGCCATGGCCCGCAGTGTGCCCGTGAGTGACAGCTCCTGTTATTGATGTCCGTCTGAGCTGGTACTGTGCCAGCTGCTCTTGGCGCCTCTCCAGCGTGCTGTGTGTTGGGCCAGGTGTGCACAGGCCCTGTCCTATCTTGTCTGGAGTTCCCCAGGATTCTGCTCGCTCCGGAGCCCGGGATGTGTTCGCTGAGAGGAGAGGCGTGAGGGGTGGGGTGGAGTGAGTCTCATTGTAGATGGCAACTCCACCGCCAGATGGCAGCATTGTACCGTTTGATGGCAGGAAGTGTGTGGGGTACTAGGGGAACAAGACATGAATAACTGGAATGTCTCCACGTGGCAAACAAATGGTCTTAGGAAGCAAGGGGCGGTCAGGGAGCGGTAAGGCAACGGCTGCAGGGGGTCACACGCGAGCTGGACCTTGGGAGGCTGCCATGTTCAGAAAGATTCGGCTACCACCCCTCCCTTCCAGCCGTCTTCATAGGCCAGCACACGCATCTGTGCTGCGCCATACAGCCACCCTGACCCTCGTCATCCGGTGCCTACGCGTCCCTGCCGCCGACCCCCTCAAATATTGGGGTGTATACGCCTAAACCGCTCTGTGCTGGTCGCTGCCGTCCTGACAGATTGACATCAATCACCAATATGCCACCACACACCTTTGACCCGCCACCCTTGACCGCACACACTTGAGCTCTTAAGCACCCTGCACCCAAACCTAGTTTTGGCTACTCTGGGTCTAGGGACCGTCAGTGAGTGTAACTACAGAAAGTAAACATGCTTTATGGTTCCTGCTTCTACTGCCGCCGTCATGACCCTCTCATACCAGGGGTGGCAGGGGCAGTGCCAGGTGCACCGGGGAGCAAGCCAGCTGAGCCGTCCATTGTGTACTATGGGCCTGTGTGCTGGCCTCCGCGAGCCTGCCTGCGCCGCGCCTGTTCTCTGCACCCACCCGTGTTTACGGCCCTCCCTGCGCGGCTGTGCGTTGCCAGTTCCTGTCAGTATATACCCGTGTGCGCCTAACGGTTCCCATGAGCGAGGTACACCTGCGTTAGTTCAGAGTTCACGTTTGCAGGAAGAGCCGAATCGTAATTTGTGTGTACGGGGGAGGGGTGTTATGTAAGTGCAGAGACCACCCTGCTCCGGCTCTTGCGCAGAGTGCCTCTGGTCCTGCTTCTTAGCTTTCGGATGTAGCCGTGGGCACCCGGCCAGCTGCGGCTCCGCTGGCAGTCCCTCAGCGCTGCCTTTTTTATGGCAAAGAACACACCACAGGCTTGTCTCCGTGCCAGCGCCAGGGCGTTCAGCAGTTCAGCTCTGGAACATCTTTCATTTATTAGGGAGTGAAACTCCGGAGTTCAGGCTCTTGGTGTCTGCTGATTAGACGATAGTTTATAAGCAGTAACGCATTAAGGTTGCGCTGATGTCAGCCTGTTGTCCTAACGCCCGGCTGCTCCTCTAGACACCGCTCTAATTCCGTGGCATCCTTTCCTCCCACAACCCTGCTGCCGAGCGGTACAGTAAACATGAGCACTGGCGACACTAGCTTCGAGGTCCGAGCTTGATGCTCTAGAGGAGACTCTGACTTTTGCCGCCTTTGATTCCTGAGCGTTACTTGCCTCCCCCCGCATTGCCAGGTGATGGAGCGCCCTTCAGGCGACGCTCTTCGAACGGGTCTATGGTCTGTCAAGCTCCTGCCTGACCGAAGCTGAGCATTCCACGAGGGTGCTTAGGGACCTTGAAGCCTGGACTAAGCATGGCGATCCAAACATCACCGAGGAAGTCAGTGAGTGCGGCGTGAACCATTGTCTGCTTCTTTCCCCGGGGGCTGGTAACCCAGAACCTTATTTTGAGAAATCTGCCAAACGAGTACCACCCAGGGCCCTTTATTGTCTATTTACATAGTTTTGTGAAGCGCGAACCTGGCCTCATGCATACTAGAGCATGGTAGAGCAGTGGTACAGTACAAATACACGTTTTACACATCATCACATGTAAATACTAGGTACTGTCATGAGCTAAGTTTGTGGAAACCTCGTTGCAATTAAGGATTCTGAGTATTGAAACAGCCTCATTTGTGCCATACAGATAGCGATCCTGCACAATGAGCGAATGCTGTCATACTATCTCGATTATAGCGTACGATTTGTACAACCCATTTAGCAGTTTATATTGCTGCCCAGGGCAATTAGTACATGGTAAAGTACTTGTCAACGAAAGTCAACTATATGAGGATGCCCACAAACAATACTTTTGGTGCATGAGTCAACTAATTTAAATTTATAAACCGGATTGCAGGTCGTTTTACGTTATTAGAAAAATACAGAAGTGGTTTGGTTGGACATTCCAGAGAAAGCTGAGTGAGAGTATGCCAGACAT
This sequence comes from Lissotriton helveticus, assembly GCF_964261635.1. NCBI lineage: Eukaryota > Metazoa > Chordata > Amphibia > Caudata > Salamandridae > Lissotriton > Lissotriton helveticus. The sequence goes on from NC_136061.1 coordinate 389,028,720, forward strand.
TCAACCATTCTAGCACTTTGGATTCTCTTTAGCAAGAACGTTTTGAGTTCAGGCTTGAAAATGTTGGTAGTAGGTGCCGTCCTGGTGGAGCGGAGCATTGTTTTTCCAAGCTTGTCGAGAGTGGCTCTCCTGTCTCCAGCAATGCCATAACATGCATCTACTAGTCATAAATTACCCTGCGTCATTGGTCTGGCTGTGGCAGCGTTTGTTGAATAGTTCCTGTGTGAAGCAAACTTCCAGATATTCCTTGTTTACCTAGTGTTTTCTTCAACCTGCCTCACAGGAGGGTATGGGTGAATGTAAGTGAGTGATATGTAGTGACTGGGATGTAAACATAGCCAATTACCATTTAGTGTCTTTTCATCTTATCACACCTGTTGGCCTTTGTCCTTTTGCCGATTTCGGTAGAGGTCTAAATCGATAAAACCCTTGGACACTGTTTTCCTCTACAGGTGAAAACAGAAGACATGCACACAAAAGGTGATGGGGGTATGCTTGCAAAAAATCTAACCACTTGCAATTGCTTGGGGTAGCATTCCAACCCCTCACTCTTTTGCCCACCATGCCACCTCAGATTAGACCCAGCCATGTGCAAATCACTATTGTTCCTGCTCCAATTGGAATAGTCTAGCCCTAACTGCCAAGCCAGGTTCTTTCTGAAGCAGAACCAGCCCTATTGGTTTATGAAGCAAAGGCTATTGGGTCTGCACTCTATGGCGCAGAAATGTGGGGCTTTGAAAATCTTACATCTTTGCAAGCCTCAGAAAACAAATTCCTACGGACTCTTACTGGTACACCTAAAAGCACTCCGTTGTTACCTCTCCGATACGATCTCGGAAGGAAACAAATCAAGGATCTGGCCAGATTACGCCCGATTTTGTATTGGCGTAGACTCTGGACCACTCCCCAGCTCTCACATTATGCCGCGGGTTTTGTGGATGTCATCAAGGCTGATGGCTTTCACAAAATAAGCTGGCTTAATTCTCTGAAAGCTACATTGTTTGAGCTAGGGTTGAGTTCTTTATGGCTAGACCCTGCTGGGGCATCATTTCCCTCTAAGCTTGTCTTAAAAATATCTTTTGGGAAAATGTTGCTACCAAAATCCTAAGCATTTCCAGCACTGGGTCCATGTCTATGTACTTCCTTGAGGCTAAGATGTATCCAGCCTTGGAATCATACTGGGACATCATCTCAAAGCCAGGTGACAGGAAGCTCCTATTTCAACTGAGAGCTGGTGCACTTCCTATAAGAACACTGACTGCTAAATGGGGTTCAGGTGACAGTAACATTTGCCCAGCTCGTGGGACAGGGAAAGAGTCATTGGGCCACTTTCTGTTTTCTTGTAGGATTTACGCTGCACCGAGACGCGTCTGGTTAGCACCTATGTGCAGGAACCTTGGAACATGTAGTTCTGTAGCTATGCGAATCATATGTACGAGCCCAGTTTCTTGGATTTTGATAGCTACGGCGAAATATCTGGGTTGGGCGTGGGCGATCAGGCAGAGACTGCTAGTTAAATAACTATTCTCTGTCTGAAAAATTGATCCCCATGAATTTGATATTACTGTTTTTTTTAATTATCAATGTCTTGTACTAAGATAGAGACTGCTAGTTAGTTAACTATTCTCTGTCTGAAATAATTGAATTTTTGTATTTGTATTTCTGCTTTTAGACACTGGCGTTCTATATCTTGAATTTTTTTTTTTTAATCAAATTTTTTTATCAAATGTATCAATCTTTCTCTTTACCAATCATCATTTGTTGTTATTTTAAAACCTTTTTAATTGAATGTATTTTTATGTATAACCTATAGTGCTGTGTCATTGTGTTTGACAGAAAAATTTAATTCCTTTTTAAAAAAAAAATTGTGTACCATGCTTTTATGAGTAATAACTCGAATAAAGCACTTTTGACTTGACTTGACTTGAAGCAGAACACAAGCAACCAAAGAGCAGTTTCACCCAGATTAGGGCCTTCAATCAGGTGTAACTTGGTACCAGTAGCACAGTGAAAAAGTACATATATTTTAGAACCAGTGTTGGACGACATACAGCCACACTTGGCGAAGAAGCTTTATCTACAATTTAGGTATGAAGTCCTTCCGCTGCGTTCATTTACCAAAAAGTGGGAGGGCTACACAAACACAGAGTGCCCGGCATGTTTTAACATAGATGAGACTGATCTCCAAGTGATATTTTTCTGTCAAGAGTACAGCAAGGCAAGGTCCCAATGGCTACTCCAACTTTGTAGGCATTTGGGGTCTAGACACTGTTGCAACGTGTATAGGATTTTAAAATCTGACACGCACATGCCCATTGTTTTTTCAATTTCACGCTTTTCGTTTACCATGTGGTGCACACGCAGAGCCATCTTAAACAAAGTTTGTAAACAGGAATGACAACTGTCTAAGATATGTTATAATTGATGTTTTTCGCACATACTGTATTTATTTGGTTGCTGTGAAGTCAATTGAACTATTCTTGAGGACCAACATTTCTTGACATTGAATGTATATAGAAGATTGCCCCGTAATGTTTGTAGTTTTACGTAAACACCATGTTGACAATTGAGGCAAATATGCTGGCTGGGTAAATGTACTGCTTTTCTGTTTCTGTCATCATCTTTATGTGTACTGCAATTTTAAAATTGTAACACTAAAAGGAGCAAAATATTGCTTGGAAATAGTCTCTAAATGCATACTGCACAAACACTTTGTCCTGTATTTCAACATGGCTGATGCCTGGAATTGCTGCTCCAGAGCGTGGAATGTATATCTTTTTTAACTATTTGGATTTTATTCAATTTTAAATTGTTATTTTAAACTGTGCTTCTATGGCCAATTGTGCTGAAATAAAGTTCTTGTGATGATGATTTGTATATAGTTTGGTCTAATCTTAGGTGGGATGGTGGGCAAAAAAACTGTGGGTTGGAATGATCTCCCAAGGAATTGCCAGTGGTTAAACTTATTGCATGCATCCTCCCATCACCTTTTGTGTGTTTGGTTCCTCTTCTTCTTTACGTGAACCATCCCATTTCTGAGGAACAAATTCCAGACAATACTTTTAAGGCTGCAAGGAGTTTCTGACAAATAACCCATGTGTGGGATGGATGTGCCTCAGAGGCTCTGTGCACATCATTATAGTGTGTGGAAAAGTGGGATATACTTTGTTTAAAAGATTTCATCAGAGTAACTGCATGTTTTTTTCCATGCAGCATGCAAATCAGGCCTCCAAGTTATGGGCAGTATAACGTTTTTCCCTGAGATGCTCCTGTCCCCATCTTTGCCTCTGTGATTCAGCTTGGGTTCCATCTGCATAGTTCCCTCTGGCTTTACAAGGACTGGAGACAGATGTCTCAATAACGATTGACCCCCTCAGGAGAGACAGGAGTCATGTGCACTTTGGTGTTGTTGCCTGAATGCCCCTTACCTACTAGTTGAAACCTTCAGTTTGACCTCCATCTGTAGACACCCTCCGGTCTGAGCCTCTAAAAGAGGCGAGTGCAGAAGAAGCGGCCCCTGTGGGTGGCTGATCCAGGGTCAGGTAGCATTGCCCCTTGGGCATATGTGTGCCTCTGTAACTGCAGTCTTTGCCTCCTTCGGTTTGCGCATTATTGCTCCTCAAGTCCCCCTGGTGTGACCTTGGAAGAAATGAGTGCCAAGAGGAAGAGGCAGAAGAAGCTCATGGAATTGACTGTCACATGACAGTGAGAGGCCAGGGTCGATATGAACTGCTCTCTGCTTCACCCCACTTTCTTTGCTCCCCTTTATTTAAGTCTCGCCTAGGCATTGCATGCGTTACATGCGCTGTCTCTTCGAGACATGCTTTATCTAGAACATGTTGGTACAAAAGGGGGTGGTGATGGACAGAGCATCTGAACCAATCAAACACTCTCACCCAGTCAACAGATCTGAGTTTAATCCATCACCGTTCTTTAGCCCACTCTGCCACCCCAGTTCAGACATGGCCATATGCAAATCAGTTTGACCCTGTGCCTCATGGGAACAGTCCAGCCCGAACTGCCAAGCCATGCCTTCCCTGGACCGGAAACAAGATCTCCACACCACTGGAGTCAAGCTATCCTGGCTGAAGACGGCTGATAGCCAGAAACCGGTCTAGGATGCTTGATTCCGGTCCAGGAAAGACATGGCTTGGCAGTTCGGGCTGGACTGTTCCCATGAGGCACAGGGTCAAGTCTGATTTGGATATGGCCATGTCTGAACTGGGATGGTGTGGAGTGCAAAAAAACGATGGATTTTGGCCCAGATCTCTGTACTGGGGTAAATGTATGACATTGATCTGCATTCTGTCCATCAATTGTTGTTTTTGCATTTATCTAGAACATGGGCTGATAGCACCTCCCATGTTTTCCGTTGGCTCCTGTTATTACCCTTTGTAAATGGCGGCTTGTGATTGGGGACTATGGTTAATCGGAGTCTGTGGGAGCTCAGGAACAGCAGTCCGATCAGCTTTGTTGCGGTTCCTGCAGATGCAGGGGAGTGACTCCTTCACTCCTAGGGAGATTCCTTTGGGTTTCTTGGTTGTCCATGGACCTGGAGAACAACCTGTATGGAGCTGAGGCACAGACGACGCATAAGACTGGCAGGATGACGAGACCAGGAGCAGCAGGAGTCTTCCCGGTGCAGTGTTGGTTCCCAAAGCGAAGTCCAACGAATTTCAAAGTGCCCAGACAGTCGAAGATGAAGTGGTTTCAGATCTGAATTTTGTCCCATGACAACCAGAGGTAAGCCCTTAAGTACCCTAAAGAGAGAGTTGGGATGATTTAGGGGTTCCTCCCAGAGGAGGGGCTGGACAGTGGGGAGGATACTCCCACATCCTTTGCCCAGTTTCTCGCCAGAGCAGGAGCCAATGGCTCCCTGAATTGGTTCCAACTGGAGTATGCAAGGAGTGCACCAAAATGCCCTTCAAAGCAGTCTAGCTGTGCTGGCAAGCACCCCCATCCTGGCCCAGTGTCTGGGAGGTGGTCCCACCTCCCTGTGACAGGAAACCTATTGTTCTACCTTCCTCTGCTTGAGCTTGGCTCATCAGCAGGAGGGCTGAATCGTGTCTGTGGTCGGCAGCCATAGCTTGCAGTTAAACTCTGGAAGACTGGCACCGGGAGCTCAGAGGGCTTCCCGGAGGAGCCCTACAGTGCATGGAATCATACCTCCAACACCGTTTACGGTGTTGGCATATGATCCAACATGTTTGATACCATAAATGCCAGGGTTCGTTATGGGCAGTTGAGAGCCAGCCATGACGCATGATCACTCTATGTATCGTAATGGCTGTTGCACTTACAACGCCTGAAGAATCGACTCCGGCATTTGTAGGGGTGCCCTGCTCATGCAGGGGCACCCTCACACTTATAACCAAGCACCCTGCCTTCAGGATTGAACGGCCTGCTTTAGGAATGACTTATAGGTTTTAAGTGTAATGACCACCGGTATAAGAAAACTTATATCTGTTGTAAGTGGTGCTAGCACCAGCTTACCCAGGCTGCAATGGCAATCCTGTAGTCACAATTTGGGTGGTCTCACATGGGTGGCATAATACATGCTTCAGCCCATGGGGGACCCCTGGTGTACCTATGCCCTGAATACACCAGTACCCAATCGAGGGTGTACCTAAATACTCACCATGGTCCAATTTAGGGAGGTAGCACAGAGACTGGGGTCCTGATTAGCAGGATCCCAGTCAGACTGGTCCAAAAACAGAATAACACCAGCAGTAAGTGGGGGTAACCATGAAAGCAGATCCTACTTTCCTACACAACCCCTTCCCCAATCTCCTAAACATAAGGAGATGAGACTAACCTTGCCCAGTTGAGTCTTAATTTTTTAAGTAGAAATATCTGTAGAGTCCATCTGCATTGGCATGGTTACCCCCAGGCGTATGTTCCACTGAAAAGTCAATCTCCTGTAGGGAAGTGGTCTACCTCAAAAGTTTGGGATTTTCACCATTCATTTGTTTAAGCCATAAGAGGAGCTTATGGTCTGTCTTAACAAGGAAGTGAGTACCAAACAGGTATAGCCTCAACTTCTTCAAGGCCCAGACCACAGCAAATACCTCCCTCTCTATAGCTGACCAACCTCTCTCCCTGGGGGTCAACCTTCTTCTTATAAAAGCTACTGGTTGGTCCTGGCCCTCTGCATTAAGTTGTGAAAAACCATCCCCTACCCCTATCTCAGAAGCATCTGTCTGGACAATGATGCTCTTGGAGTAATCAGGACTTTGCAGAATGGGGGCAGGGCACACGGCCTGCTTTAGGTTATCAAATGCCTTTTGACAGCTGACTGACCACTGAACATTATTTGGCATTCTCTTGGAGGTGAGATCATTAAGCGGAGTCGCAATGGACCCATACCCCTTAACAAACCTCCTGTAGTACCCAGTCAGGCCCAAGAAAGCTATGACCAGAGTCTGGGTGCAACCCAGTCCATGATGGTCTGGATTTGACTTTACAGTGGCTGAACCTGGCCTCTATCGACCAGGTGGATCCAAGTATATATACTTGCTTGGCCCTGTCTGGCATTTGGTGGCCTTGATACTGAGTCCTCACTTTTGTAGGGCCTCCAGAACATTTCTGAGGTGGACCAGGTGATCCTCCCAGGTGGAGCTAAATACAGCAATATAATCAGGATATGCTGCACTATAGGCTTCCAGACCTGTTAGGACTTTGTTCACCAACCTCTGACATGTGACGGGTGCATTCTTCAAGACAAAAGGCATGTCCACTGGGGGTTGAGAATGCTGTTTTTGGCTTGGCATCCTCAGAGAGTTTTATTTGCCAGTAGCCAGCAGTCAGGTCAAATGTACTCACATATTTGGCTGACACCAAAGTATCTAGGAGCTCATCTGCCCTTGGAATGGGATGGGCATCATTCCTAGTGACTGCATTGAGGCCTTTGTAATCCACACAAAACATCATCTCTCTGTTGCCACCCTTGGTGTGAGGTTTTGGTGCAAGGAGTAGTGGACTTGCCCAAGAGCTACCTGAAGCCTCAATGCACCCAAATTCCAGCATCTTCCAGTCCTCAGTCCTGACGCAGTCTCTGACATGGTCAGGCTGTCTGTAAACGGTTTTCCTCACAGGCAGACTGTCACCTGTGTCCACTTCATAGGTACACCAGGTAGTTTGACTGGGAGTAAGAGAGAACACGTGGTTCAACTGATTGAGGACTTTCCTGCAATCAGCTTGCTGCTGGTCAGTGAGGCTGCCTGCTCAACTGACCCATCAACAGGATTCTTAGAGAGGAGATGAGGGAGAGAGTCACTCTCTTCCTCCTGTCCCTCATCAGTGGCCATGAGCAAGCTCATCTCAGCCCTGTCTACAAAAGGTTTTAGGTGGTTCACATTAAGTACCCTGTGGGGACCTCTTGGATTACCTAGGTCCACCAAGTAGTTTACCTCAGCTTTTGTCTCCAGGATTATGTGGGGGGCACTCCACTTGTCTTGGAGAACTGCTGGGGCCACTGGCTCCAACACTTACACTTTCTGTCCTTGCTGGTAAACAGTCAGTACAGCCTTTTGGTCATGCCAAGCTTTCCGAAGCTCCTGGCTGGCCTCCAGGTTTTTGCTTGCCATCTTCATGTACCTAGCCATACATGAATGCAGACCATGGAATATAGTCCACGATATCCTGTTTAGGCGGTTTAAGAGGTTGCTCCCAGCCCTTCTTAACTAGATACAATGGACCCCTAACCGGATGCCTAAACAGATGTTCAAATCGGCTGTAGCCAACCCCTTCTGTGGGACCTCTCTGTAGGCAAGGTAGTAAGACATCCCAATTTTGCCTGAGCTTTCTGGGAGCCCCATGATCATACCCTTTAGGGTCTTGTTGAACCTTTCAACAATCCCACTGCACTGTGGATGGTAGGGTGTGGTAACGTTATAGTTTACTCCACACTCTTTCTACATTGATGTGATGTAACTAGACATCAAGTTGATACCTCTGTCTTTAAAGACCTCCTTAGGGAAGCCTGCTCTGGAAAAGAATCCCAGGAGGGCCCAGCCACCACAGGAGCTGTGGTGGTCCTATGGGGAATAGCCTCTGGATAGCTAGTGGCATGGTCCACTACCACTAGGAGGTAACTGCGTTTAGATGCAGTTGGAGGGTTCAAGGGACCAACCATGCCAATCCCTACCCTCTTGAAGGTAACCCCAACCACTGGGAGTGGAATTAAGGGGCCTTTGTCGTGCCACCTGACTTACCACTGGCTTGGCAAGTGACACAGGAGTGTCAAAACTCCTTAGTATCTTCAGACATAAAGGGCCAGTGAAAATGAGGGACAATCCTGTCCCAGGTCTTGTTTTGCCCAAGATGGTCTGTAAGTGGAATTTAATGTGCTAGGGATAGAAGAAGACCACTGGACCTCTGAAGTATTACCGACCTCCTGGTGGCAGCAGGCTTGGGGTCTCTACCTTAAGAAAACAGAGGCCCATCTTCCCACTAGATCTTGTGGGACCAACAGACACTCCCTGTCTCCTCTGCATCAGCTTGCTGTCTGAGCTGTTCAACAGAGGGACCGTATTTCTGCTCCAAACTGCAGTCTGCCCCGGAAGGGCCTCCTGCCACCAAGAACTCTGCCTGGGCAGGCCCAAGTTCCTCTGGGACAGTTCCTTCACAGGGACCGAGATCATCTCCCTCAGGAGACTGATCCTCACTGGGAGTTTGGGGGGTGGATAATTCCTAACCCTTCCTGCTCTTTCTCTGAGGAGCAATCTGGTCCATTCTTTCAGGATCCAGTGCTCGCCTAGTGCTGAGCTCTTTGACCTGACCCTTGTGACAGCAAATGCACTGGCAGAGATGCCCATAATCTCTTCATGTGTCCTGAACTTCACTTCAGACCATGCTGAAGTTTCTAAATCCTTGCCCAACAGACAATGTACTGGAGAAACCACAACTCTTTTAGGGCTAGTTACCCCTCCCCAGCTGAGATTCACAACTGCCAAGCAGTGATCAGTCCTGACATTGCTAGCATTGGTGACTTGGTACAACCAAGTATGATCTGGTCAGAGGACACACGTTTCTCTGCTACCATTGTGACACTGGCCCCTGTAAGCCATTGCTTCTTTTCCATTTATTAAAGACTGTTCCCTGTACTTGCCCAGGTTAGTGGGACTTACTAGTAAGACAGCAAGATCTTTGCCACCATCACAGACAAGGACAGCCTGAGTGAGAGTTCTGACTGGACCGGAACCCAAGGTTAACCCTTTTAATCCCTTGGTTGCTGTACTTCCACTTGTACTGGTGCAATGGGGAGCAGTTGCCTTAGGGGCAGTGGTAGTAGGTTCTGTGGCCTTTGGACAATCAGCATCTCTTGTCCAAATGGGTCTTTACGTTACATTAAAAAACCAAGGTTTCTTTTTACCCTTCTTGGAGTTTTGAGGCTCTCCCCCAGATTAAGGTTTTTGTGGACATTGAGAAGACTCCTTTTTATCTTTACTCTTCTCCCCCCCTTTCTCTTCGGATTTAGAAGAATCTTGCTTTTTCTGATCACCTCCAGCACCATGGTTTTTCCTGGTGCGGACCCATTTGTCTGCCTTCTTTCCCAATTCTTGGGGAGAGGTCAGATCAGAGTCCAGCAGGTACTAGTGCAGTATTTGATTCTGACAGTTATTAAGGATGTGCCCCCTCGTCAACAAATTATACAATCCCTCATAATCCTGTACCTGCTTCCTTGAAACCAGCCTTCCATAGCATTTAATTAGCATTGTCTATGAAATCAACCCAGTCTTGAGTGTGTGCCTTCTGGGTATCTCTGAACTTAATCCTATACTGTTCAGTGGTTAAGCCAAACCCATCTATGAGGGCACCCTTCAAGACTGAGTAATTGCCAGCATCCTCTTATTTAACAGTGAAGAGCTTGTCTCTACCTTTGTTAGCAAAGGAGAGCAACAGGATAGCTGCCCTCTGCCCTTAAGGGACCTTCTGAACTTTACAGGCCCTCTCTAAGGCAGTGATTCATTTCTGGATGTCACCCCCCTCCTGGTAAGGAGGTACTACCCTGCTCAGGTTCCTAGTGTCAAAAGATGGTTTCCTGATTGTAGGTACACTATTGCTGCCACCATGGGACTCTAGTCCCAGTTTCTTCCTAGCTTTCTGTACTTAGCGGGTCTCCTTGTCAAGGGCCAACTGATCTTGCCTGAGCCAGAGTCCAACTCTCTCAAGTTTGATCAAATGGTATTCTCTCTCCAATGAGTCCTCCCTCTTGCTATAGACGGAGGTCCCTATTGAATGATTGGAAGCATTGGACTCGACAGAGGCAAAACTAGACCTACTCTGCCTACTCTGAACCCTGCCAGGAGGAATAAAGGGGGAACTAGGGACACCCTCTGTGCCATCTGCACTATTCCCTGGGGGATCAGAATTGGCCAGTGTGGAGTGCCCAGACTCCTCTTGGCCATACTCCGAATTAAGGTCACTAGAGGAAGACCTCTCTTCTGGAGCATTCCCACCCACATTGTCCTGTTCCTTTGACCTATCTGGATTCTGCAGGTCGTCCTGGATAAGTAGCTCTAAGAGATACTTTGTAGTGGGGTTGTTAACTGCCTTTATCATTCTAAGACTACACAGGGTCCTTAGGTCCTGGAACTTCAGGCCACTGTACATAGCAGACTAGGGTACACTGAGATCTCCAACTAAAGACATGGCGACTAGGTATAGTGTGGTGTTGCACCTACCTACACAAGTGGAAACGATACGTCCTAAGATTGGAGCAAGGGTTGTGCTAGACCCTTTACAATCAATCTACAAGTTCAGTACTTGTCTATAAAATATTATATGTGCCTAATGCTAGTGATGTTTTTTCAATTAATCCACACCTAGATTAGCTGGTAAAACATGGCAGGCTTGAATCCCAACCGCTGCACACCAATGTAGGGGGCTGGCTTAGTGTAAGGTGCTCACTTATGTAAGTAGAGCACCCTGCAGTAATCCAGACAAACCTTATGGTGATTTTAGTGGCTTAGACAACCTTAGAGAGCTCTCTAAGTAGTAGCTGTGTAGAGCAGCCTTTAGGCTTAGTCCAGAAGGAGTATGAAGCAGTTTGTTTTTCCAGTACTAATCAAATTGTGTAGGTTAAGTGAAAAAGAACCACACAGTGAAGGTATAAAATGTATATTTATTATAAACACTCACTAAGACATTGCAATATCTGCTCCCCGGAGATATAATCAAATACACACAATACTTCACTAATAGAACATGTAAGTAGCATAAATACACAGTGGTCTCCAGGGGGAAGACCAAACCATATACTAAGAAAGTGGAATGCGACGCACAACCTAAGTCGAGACTGGACCCAAAAGACTTAGAAGAGCCAGGGACCCAAGGAACCACCCAAGGTAAGTACCCAGGTACCTCACGAAGGCTGTGTGCAGAGTGGAAACACAACAGCGTGCTCGACACAAGTCAATGGGGAAGTCGCTGTTGCAGTTTTCAAGAAGGACCCTACCCAGAGGACCCTGAAGATAGCCAGTAAAAGATGAAAGGTTGGAGAGTCACCCCACCCGTGGCTTCCCTGGGAAACAGTATACCTACACCAGGGAAGCCGGATGAATAGCTGATAGTGACGTCGAAAATTGACCACAATGGAGGACTTAAATAAAGATGCAGCTGGCGAAGAAGCTGAAAGAGTCCAGTGGAATCTAAGGGTGGATTCAGGATGAGAGGTACCTGCAAGCAGAAGTGACAGATTCTATGCCACTCAGGAATGACCAGGAGGCAGGGAAGACAAATGCACACAGATGTCGGAAGATGCAGTTCACAGGGGTACTGCTCCAGCAGTTCCGACGAGGGATACTGGCTTTAAACGTGCCGTGAAAACAGTGTAGGCCTTGAGCGAGTTGCAAAACCACCATCTGTGTTGCTGAACCTTTCAGAGTCCGCTTGAGGTCAGAAACCGCAGACCGGTCAGCTTCCTTGTGGTGCCTGCAGATGCAGGGGAGTGACTCCTTCACTCCAAGGGAGATTCCTTTTGGTGTCTTGGATGTCCACAGACCTAGAGAAGAATCTGTTTGGATTACAGGCACAGACGACAGAGAACAACAAGGCCAGAAGCAGCAGGAGTCTTCCCGGTGCAGTCTCGGTTCCCAAGGCGAAGTCCAAAGTGCCCACACGGTTGAAGATGAAGTGGTTTCGAATCTGAATCTTGTCCCATGACGAATCTAAAGCTCCACCCACAGGTAAGCCCTGAAGTACCCTAAACAGAGAGTTGGGACGATTCAGGGGTCCCTCCCAGAGGAGGGGCTAGATAGCGGGGGAGGCAGGGTGGGGGGCGTTGATACTCACATGTCCTTTGTCCAGTTTCACCCCAGATCGGAACTGGTACCAACTGGAGTATGTAAGTAGGGCACCAAATGTGCCCTTGAAAGCAGTCTAGTGCCGCTCGCAAGTGCCTCCATCCTTAGCCAATACACCTAAGTCCTGTCTGGGAGGTGGCCACACCCCTGCTTGAGCTTGGCTCAGCAGCATGAGGGCAGAATTGTGTCTGTGGTCGGCAGCAGCCACAGCTCGCTGTCAGACTCTGGACGACTGGTACTGGGAGCACGGAGGGCTTCCCCGGGGAGCTCTACAGTGCATGGAATCCTACTTCCAACACCGTTTACGGTGTCGGTGTATGATTCCAACATGTTTGATATGAAACATGCCCGGGATCATTACAGATTGTTTAGAGTTAGCCATTGCGTAATGACACATGGCCACTCTATTTATTGTTATGGCTGATACACTTACAACGCCTGGTGAATGGACTCCAGCGTTTGTAGGGGTGTCTTTCTCATGCACAGGACCCCTCACAGTGGAACCGAGTACCCTGCCTTCAGGATTGAAAGACCTGCTTTAGGGGTGACTTATAGGTTTTAAGTGTAGTGACCTCAGATGTAAGATAACTTATATCTGTTGTAAGTGGTGCTAGCACCATATTACACAGGCTGCAATGGCCGGCTTGTAGTCACAATTTGGGTGGGCTCTCATGGGTGGCATAATACATGCTTCAGCCCAAGGGGGATCCCTGGTGTACCTGTGCCCTGGGTACCTTAATACCATATACTAGGGACTTACAAAGATACACCAGTAGCCAATCTGGCGGGTACCCAAGTACTCACCATGGTCCAATTTATTGAGGAAGCACAGCGACTGGGCTCCTGATTAGCAGGATCCCAATCAGACTCGTCAGAAAACAGAATGACACCAGCAAAAAGTGCGGGTAACCATGATAGCAGATCTTACTTTCCTACACATGTGCGCTTCCTTTTTTTTGTTCTTAGGTTCGTTTGTGACAGTGTTTTCTTTTTTGTTTGCCTTTAGAGCTCGCTCCTGCCTGGGCAGCAAAGAGCACGCAAAGGAGGCTGCGGGGGCACACAGGGTCACTCTGTGCGGCTCCTCATTGCACCGCAACAAAAGCTCTGTGTCATAGCTGCTCAACCACAGAGGGCATTTTGCTCCTCCTAGAGGATGCAATTAGTAAGGGCAGGTAGCTTGCTAGTTAGCATCAAGAGCAAGGTATTCTAAGGCATCTGAAAGAGACACGTTAGTGATAGATTCCTTACCTTAGAATATCCCCTGGCGTCAGACTGGATCCGGAAAGTTTTGCTTAGCAATACTCCTACGCGTCAGTAGGTGGCGTCCTGCGGCTCCGCGTCCGTTCGCTGGCGTCGTATGCGCCGAGATGATGTCACAGAGACTACTTAGGCGTCCCCATGAGAGCTGGCGCCAGTTCTTTCTTTTTCCACGCCAGTAAGCACAGATCCGGTTAGAGCACGTACCCTAGTCATTTTTTGACTATCTTTTTGAGACTTTTGTCTCATGTTGATTTTCTCTGGTGCGAGTAGGGATGCCTGGTTTTAAGTCTTGCAGGGTCTGCCGTTGCAAAATGTCGGTGGCGGACCCCCATGATGTCTGTCTCTTCTGTCTGTAGCGCGACCATGACTTTCGGTCCTGTCTGGACTGTAAGGCTATGGCCCCGATGGCATTGAGGGAACGGTGCCGGAAGTTGCTTGAAGTTTAGCACTCGTCCCCGCGCCGTTCGAGATCTAGGGGTCGTTCCCATGACTGGCTGAGTTGTCATCACCACTCCTCTTCACCCTCGGATTCGGGTAAGAGACTGAACAGAAAGAAGTCAAAGAAGCTTTTTCGCTCTCCGACCTTCCCCTGTTGGTCCTCAGATGCGGACAAGGGGGACGTGGCTCCTTTGGAGCCTCGGAGTCCCGCAGCTTACCTGCCTTACCGGAGTCCGCCGGCGACACCGTACAAATGCAAGAATTCCCTGCTGCCATGGACTGCCTTTTTAGGCCTCGGTCTTCTGCCGGGAAGCCTTCGGGCCCTGCGGTCCCATGTCTGGATCCTGCTGGTCCGTCGACTCCTTCGACGGATCCAGCCCCTGCGCCGCCAGCGATTCCGGCCCTGGACCGCAGGATCCCGCGCCCCTGGCTCCGGCCTCGGCACCAAGAGGTCCCATGCTGCCGGCTCCGGCGCCGCCCTCGGCTCCACCGGCGGCGCCGCAGTGGATACAGCTGGTTCCGCCTCTGCCCCGGTTCCCGGAGGGATTTGTCCCCACCTGGGATCCGCATTGGAAACCGGCGCCGGCACCGTTTATTCCTTCAACGGTTCCTGTCCTGCCGCCGATGCCTGTGCCTTCGGGGATGGGGGAGGAGGATGACTGGAAAGGGTTTGAGGACCCGCTTGCTCGTTAGTGTGATTCTGAGCAGGATTGGGTGGATGACTTGGAGGAGGCTGGAGGCCTCGACGTCTCCTCTGATCCGGGGCTTGCCTCTCCCCTGCCCACTATGGAGGAAGGTGCCTCGTATACTGTGGTGCTCCATTGGGCTACTGAGGTCCTTAACCTCGATCTCCCCACGGTGACCCTGAAGACAAACCTCCTCACTGAGGTGCTCCAGCCGGCGTCCACTTCTTTGGAGCCGCTGCTGCCCTTAATGATGCCCTCACTGAAGTCTTGTTGGGCACTTGGTCACGACCCACCACGGGGTCCCCTGTGGATTAGAACTTCACCAGGCATCATCGCCCGGCACCGGGTGACCCTGCCTTTCTGACCACTTATCCTACACCCGAAAGTCTGGTCATTCAGGCTTCTACGTCCCAGAGTGCCTTTCCCTCTGCTCCGCTGGATAAGGACTCTATGAGATTGGAGTAGTTTGGCAAGCGGTTGTTCTCTTCGGCCAGCTTAGGACTGCGGTCAGTGAACACCGCATGCCTTCTGGGCCGCTATTCCCGCACAGTGTGGGATTCCGGGGCTGAGGTGTTGCCTCAGTGCCCGGAGGAGGTCCAGACTGTGCTGTCTCAGGCTGTGGCTGAGGGTAAGAACGCGGCTAGATTAGCCATTCGTTGTGGCTTGGTTACCTCGGACCTCCTTGGTAGGGCAATTTCCACGACTATGGCGCTTCGGCGTGACGCCTTGCTGAGGTCCACTGGGCCCTGGACGTTCAGAGCCTGCTCATGGACATGCCCTTTGACGGCACTGGCCTGTTTGGTGATAAGCCAGACATGGCATTGGAGCGTTTTAAGGACTCTCGAGCTACGGCCACGTCCGTGGGCCTTTCCGCCACGCGACTGGCCACGTCCACGTTTCATTCCTTTCGTGGCCATGGCAGAGGCACCCCTGGCTGTTCGTTCAGCCAGAAGCCTGCACAGAACCAGACTCAGCAGGCCCGTGGGCGTGGCGGCCGCCGCGATGGCTCCGAGGGCCGGCATGAGTTTCAGTCCACCTCCACCCAGACGTCTACCTCGAAGCCTTCCTAGTCTGAGCTTCGGGTCACACCGCACACCAGTGGGTGGCAGGATTCGCCGGCACCTTCCCCATTGGCGTTCTGTCACTTTCGACAAGTGGGTGTTGCAGCTCGTCCGGAGGGGCTACTCCCTCGCCTCGAGTCTACCCCCTTCTTCCCCCCCCTACCCTTCCTCCCCCGGCCATGCCTCCTCAGTTCCACCGCATGTCGGGGGATCACTTTGCACTTCTCCAGCAGGAAGTCGCAGCCCTCTTGGCCAAGGGGGCCATTGAGCGCGTTCCTGGGCTGGAAGTAGGACGTGGTTGTTACTCCCACTACTTTCTGGTCCCCAAGAAGGACAAAGGGGGTTTGCACCCCATCTTGGACCTCAGAGACGTCCATCGCTTACTCCGGAAGGAGAAGTTCAAGATGTTGACTCTGGCTTACGTCTTGGCTGCCTCGACCCTGGAGACTGGATGGTAGCGTTTGACTTGCAGGACTCATATTTTCACATTCCCGTACTGCCTTCCCTCCTGCGTTACCTGCGGTTCACGGAAGGCCAGGAGCATTTTCAGTTTGCTGTGCTCCCCTTCGGCCTTACCAGTGCCCCTCGGGTGTTCACGAAAGTGGTGGCGGTGGTTGCAGCTCATCTGCGCAGTCAGGGGTGTCCGTCTTCCCCCTACCTCGATGACAGGTTGTTAAAGGCGGGCTTGCCCCAGGCAGTTGTCACCCACCTTCAGACTACGGCCGACCTCCTGCACTTGCTGGGGTTTTCCATCAATGTGCCGAAGTCGCACCTGAGTCCCTCTCAGAAGCTCCCCTTCATCGAAGCGGTTCTGGATTCGATGCAGTTTCAGGTCTATCCTCCTGAGCATCGAGTCCGGGATATTCAAGCTATGATTCCGATCTTTCAGCCTCTATCCCGGGTTTCAGTCAGGATGACCCTCCGGCTCCTGCGCCTGATGGCCTCCTGCATCCTGCTGGTACAACATACCAGATGGCATATGCGGGCTCTGCAGTGGGACCTGAAGGTCCAGTGGGCACAGCATGAGGGCAACCTGTCCGATCACGTCCAGATCTCTGAGGGCACTGCACGGCACTTGCAGTGGTGGCACACGAATCGCGATTGGGTCAATGGCAGATCCCTCTCCCTTCCCCAACCGGAGCGCACAGTGGTGACGATGCATCCCTCCTGGGATGGGGAGGCCACTTGGGAGAGGCGGAGATCAGAGGCCTCTGGTCTCCGGAGGAGTTCCGGCTCCATATCAACCTTTTGGAGCTTCGGGCGATCCGGCTTGCACTGAAAGCATTCCTTCCCTCTGTCCGGGGGAGAGTAGTGCAGGTGTTCACGGACAACACCACCGCCATGTGGAACTGCAACAAACAGGGCGGGGTGGGGTCGTGGACCCTATGTCAGGAGGCTCTGCACCTCTGGACATGGCTGGAACATCAAGGCATTACTTTGGTGGTTCAAAACCTGGCAGGTTCTCTGAAAGCTAGTGCGGATAAACTCAGCCACCGGTGCATGATGGATCACGAATGGCGTTAGAACTCAGACATGGCCCAAGGTCTCTTTCTGCAGTGGGGAGAGCCTTGGTTAGATCTATTCGCCACCGAAGAGAACGTGCAATGTCATCAGTCTGTGGGTTGGAATTTCCATGGCGGCACTCACTCTGCGACGCTTTTCATCTCGAGTGGAGCTGCGGTCTGTTGTTCGCCTTTCTGCCTATACCACTTCTGCCCAGAGTGCTAAAGAAGATCAGGTGCGACCAGGCCCAGGTCATTCTTGTGGCTACGGATTGGGCACGAAGGTACTGGTATCCCGAGCTACTCAATATGGCGATCGATTCCCCGATCCGACTGCCTCTTCGGGAAGATCTTCTGTCGCAGCAGCAGGGGACGGTCCTTCACCCGAACCTGTCCAGCCTCCACCTCCATGTGTGGAGATTGAGCGGCGACAGTTGACAGCTTTCGATCTTCCTTCCGAAGTCTGTGATGTCATTCTGGCAGCCAGGCGACCCTCCACAAAAACGGTATACGCCTACAGGTGGAACAAGTTTGTGGCATGGTGCACAGATAAGTTTGTGGATCCCCTTTCTGCCCCTCTTTCCGAGGTTCTTCTGTTCCTTCATTCCTTGGCTCAGCAGAGCTCTGTGCTGGGCACTATCAAGGGTTATCTTTCGACCATCTCCGCCCTTCTGTGGCTTCCTGATCAGCCTTCTCTTTTTAAGTCCCTGGTTATTAACCGTTTCCTGAAAGGCATTACGCACACGTTTCCTCCCATGCCATTCATGATGCCTCAATGGGACTTAAACCTTGTCTTGACATATCTGATGTGCGCTCCTTTTGAGCCCCTTCATAACTGTCCCTTGCGTCTTCTTACTCTAAAGACGGCTTTCCTGGTAGCTATCACATCTGCCAGAAGAGTGAGTGATCTTCAGGCTCTATCTTCTAAACCTCCTTTCCTTTCTGTTCATCCGGACAAGGTTGTTTTAAGGACCCGTCCTTCTTTCTTGCCAAAGGTTGTTACGCCCTTTCACATCGGGCAGACCATCACTTTGCCCACCTTCTTTCCACCTCTGCATCCCTCGAAAGAGGTAGAGAAGCTACACTGTCTGGATCCAAAACATGCGCTCTCGTTCTATCTGAAGGGCACACAACAGTTCCGGGTGGATGACCAGCTCTTTGTTGGCTACGTGGACGCCAAAAAAGGTTGGGCCGTGCACAAACGGACCATCTCTCGATGGGTCGTTCTCTGCATCAAGGCCTGTTACTCGTTGGCTAAGAAGGAGCCTCCTGTGGGGCTGCGTGCCCATTCCACCAGGGCGACGGCAGCCACTACTGCTTTGGGACGCGGCGTTCCCTTGTAGGACATTTGTCAGGCAGATAAGTGGGCCTCGCTTCACACGCTTACCAAGCATTACTGTCTTGACAGTCAAGTCTGGAGAGACGGCTTCTTTGGCCGTTCTATTCTCTGTGACTTTCTGGTGTAATCTTGTTCGCATACCCTCCACGGGGTTGGTATTGCTGGCGTATCTATTCTAAGGTAAGGAATCTATCACTAACATGTCTCTTTCAGATGCACAAGTTACTACTTGTGTAATAATATATCTGTAAGAAACATTAGTTAGTGATAGATTCCTTACCGCTCCTCCCATCCTCTCCGTTCTGCGAACTAATTACTAGGGTTAAGGTCATCCCTTTCAGGGCCCTAGTTTCAATGCACCAGTGGTCAGTATCTTGCATGGCTCTGCGTTCCTGGCGCAGAGATTAGTGTACAGAACTGACGCCAGCGCGCATAGGTGGCACCTAAGTAGTCTCCGTGATGTCATCTCAGCGCTTACGACACTAGAGACGGAAGCGGAGCCGCAGGACGCCACCTACTGACGCACAGGGGTACTGCTAAGCAAAACTTTCCGGATCCAGTCTGACGCCTGGGGATATTCTAAGGTAAGGAATCTATCACTAACTAATGTCTCTTACAGATATATTGTTACACAAGTAGTAACTTGTGCTTTAAATGGCAGTGTCTTCCTGGACTATTATTGACTCTTGCCGGGAACCAACGCAGTAAGCGTTTCTCTTTTCTTGGCACAATGCTCTCCAATCAGGATCTGTATTTTGTTTTATACTGCGTGACTTTTGAATCATCGCTGTGCTTCTCAAGTGGTCCTTCAGGATTGCAGGGTGCAGTATAATCAATCAATCGGGTTTCTTGTAAAGTGTGATAACTCACCTGTTAGGGTCTCAAGGTGTGGTTTGGGGGACGGGGGGGGAGGGTTTGAGGTTCAGTCGAAGAGCCTGGTCTTGAGGTCCTTCCTGAATTGAAGCAGTGACAGTGATTGCCTTAGATGTATAGGCAGGGAGTTCCAGGTCTTTGCAGCAAGGTAGGAGAAGGATCTTCCTCCAGCCGAGGTCTTGCGTATCCTGCAATGCCACAGGTTATTACTAGGTGTCCCTCTGGAGTTCTAAAAGGACCTCTATTAGCCTCATAAGGTACTGCACTTTTTCCCTACTTCAAGGAATTTTTAATATTGTTTAGGCTACTGCTAATTATATATTGGGGATTGTCATGCAGCTCTCCCAAAAATAAAGTTTTACAAAAAATCATGACAGAAGTAGCGCTGCCAAACCCAAAAGTCAGTGGAGACGATCAGACCTATTGGGCCTTCCAAAGTTATTAAATATGTAAGTGAGCTGGCTGTTTAGCTGTATTCAGTTTGTGTTGTATGCCATGTTTCTTCCTCATCCTCTTATTCCCTTTCTTTCTGTCTCTGTCTCGGTCCTCCTCACTTGCTGAAAACCGTGACTTCAGCAAACAGATGTTACCCTCTCTTTCCACTCCTTTCCTTTAGTTGTTCCCCTGTGAAATGGATCCAAAAAAGAAAGAAACACTTTTGCTGCAATTGTCGTCTTTTTCTGACATTTTCCGGGACGAAGAGAAAAAAAGGTTAAAAATACGAAAACTAAATCAAGACAGAGTGGTAGAGAAGTGACCAAATTGATTTATTCCTTGATATAGTAAAGGAATTAACCACCCCTAACTGCATAAAACAAACTATTCCACACTCACAGGAATTCTGTAATAGCCTCTCAGATTATTTTCATAACAAAATTGAACAGACCATCATTGATATACAAAATAAGGTTAACTGTGATCAAAAGAATGAATTTGGCAATGAGGCTCAATTGATAGATCCAACTCGGAGGTGGTCTACTGCGATAATCCTGGAGAGGGTTGATTTATTAAATCAGGCTGATTTTAGAACTCTTTCCCTCTCAGTTCTCCATTAGAGACCATGATGCCCCCATTAGGGAACCTTCCATATTGGGATATCGAAACATAGATCAGAAAAACTCCTTCCTACTCTGCAATGGATATGCAACCGATCCCTTAATACTGGTATGGTACCAATGGCCTGGAAGAAGGCACAACTGTTAAAGAAACCCTTGACCAATATTCAGATCCCAGTAGCTATCGCCCAAATGTGAGACTAAAGTATCTTAGCAATATCTTGGAGGGCTTTCTTGAACAGAACAATCTGCTGGAACCAGAACAGATGGGTTTCAGGTCGGCCCACGGGACAGGGACAGCGTTAGCTTTAGCTACTGATGAACTGAGGATGCAAGTTGATGGTGGGCGAATGGAGATACTGATCCTTCTGGACCTGTCTTAGCCTTCAACACTGTCAACCACCAGATTTTGCTTACTCGTCTAAAAGAGATTGGGATATAGGTAATCTTCTGCATAGCGGGAAGATTGCAAGCAATATCTCTTCCCCCGTTTTGTTCTGAATACAAAGAAATCTGTCGTGGAGTACCTCAGGGTTCGTCCCTGTGCCCCCATCTTGTTCAATGTTTACTTAAGGCCATTTTTGACTTTGATTACATCCTTTGGGATATCATTTGTAAATTATGAAGACGTTTCTCAATTAATATGATAACTGGATAAATCCGAGCCAAGTCATTTAAACAATCTTAATATTTGTCTGAAAGAGATGGCCAAATGGCTTGATAAGGGCACATTAACATTCAACTGAGATAAAACAGAATGTGTGTGCTGCTCGCCAGGGAGTCCACACGAGCAGCTCCCAGCTAATTTTTGGCCATGGCCGAAGAATTCAGATTTGGAAATAGCAGACACTGTGCCAAATCTTGGAGTCCAAATTGACGATAGACTCTCAATGGAAGCTCACGTCAATAAAACGGTAGCTGGATGTCACGGACTTCTAAGAAACTTGACGAAAATTGTCTCTGTGCTTCCACAGCCTTCTAGGAAGTTAGTAGTGCAGGGTACTGTGCTAAGCAGATTGGACTACTGTAACTCATTGCTTATGAGAAGTCCTGCCTTCTGCTCAAACGGTTCCAAAGGATTCGGGTGAAGGCTGCCAAGTTAGGGCTAAATAAAGGGAGATTTGACTCCGCAACAGGCACGATGAAAGAACTTCCTTGGCTTAAAGTGAAAGAAAGGTGCATTTTTAAGGCTCTATGCATAATATATAGAGCATTAAATCGCAAAGGACCTAGGTCTTTACAACATAAAATTGGTCTCTATAGCCCCACACAAACTTTGAGATTGTCCTCTACTAGCCTGGCTTATGTACCCTCTTTCAAAAAGACACGTCGGGGGCAGGGTTGCCCAAGTCAAAGTGGCTCAACTGTGAAATAATCTACCACTCTCTCTAATAACTGATTATAATCTGCTGAGTTTCAGGAGAAACTTAAAAACCTCGCTCTTTCCCTGGTAATGACATTTCACTAAATATCCCTCTGTAACCACTCACAGAAGCTCTTCTATACTGATAAGCTGCTAGCACCATGATGCCTGTCGGTTGATAGTTGCGCTCTATAAATGATTCATAATAATAATTCACACCCACGCACATTAGCACCACTTTATAGAGTTTGCCAGAGAAGTGCTACTTCTGTTTTCTCGTCCTTCTCTCAATAACATTAGTTTCCCCGGATTGGGAAGTGCACCATTCCTGGAGGTACTGCCATACCCGGTTGATGCATAGAGTGGAAAACGTTTAATGTCATCCTTATCAGCTCTTTTCCTTATATTAGTTTATAAAAGGTGTACAGTGGCTCTGTGTTGGGGGATTTTGTCTTTCTAAACTGTACTGCTTATGTTTTGTAAGGATATTAGCAATGGACCTTAAAATGGGTCCCTTCCGGGTCCTGTAGTCTGGTCCTTAACTTTTCAGACAAAAACACTAATTGATTTCTGAATAATAAGTGTAAAAGTGTTAACACCTTAAGTGTGGCGGCAATTCCGCCGCAGTGCTTGCTTTCTGATGAGTGGGCGGGGCTGTGTCGGCCAACGGTCGTGCGCAGCACTACAAAGGTAGTGCTTGCGATGGTCGTTGGCCGACGGCCGCAACGAAAGGGTTAAGGTAACCATGTTGTTCTGCTTACGTTTCATATGTTTTACTTAATCTTGCGTTCCCTATGAGTGTTTGCGTTTTCAAGAATGTTGTTATTTTTTTTTTCCAGACAGCATATTACTCTTGTCTCTCGTCCCTCATAACCTATTTCCCATTTTCTGGTTCTCCAGCGCTGCAAAGCCATATGAATGGCAATAGCACTATGCAAATAAAAAACACAATAGTACAAAACATTGTCATTTTCAGCACCAAGAGCTCTGACTTTCACAAATGCGAGACCGATTGTATAGCAAATACTTGTTTTAGGTTCCTGCTGATTGGGTCCCTCTAGCCTGGTACTTTGGAAGCGATGAGCACAAAAGAGAACGCCCATGAGAGTAACTGGCACCGAGCTGTCGTTCTTCAGGCAGCTCAACCCTTGCTCTCTTGCTTTCCACCTCCCTCTCCTTTTATTTTCAGTTTGAGTCTGTCTGATCTGGCACTACAGAAGCGACCAAATCAGGAGGGAATAGCTCCTGTCACTGACTCACATTGCCTGCCTTAGACCCAGAGAGGTCGGTGTAGTCTGGAGTGGGTGCTGTATATGCATCCATTGCCCTGTTTCGCCACCTCAACCCCCATATATGCTGATCCCATCCATTTGGCTCGCTTCAGCTAAGCCTTTACCAGCGCGGAGGAGATGCGGGGGAGGGAATGCTAGTCTTAGTCCAGGAATTGGTCCTCTTCATGCCAGCGGTGGCTCCTCCTCTGAAGCGGAGGAGCGTCACCCCACAGGAAAAATAACATGATAATAACTCCACGTTATTATTATTTTATTTTTTAGAAGGCTCTAAAGGTGCAGTGCGGGGCTTCCCACAGAAAAGGGGAAGGGGTGGTGAGCACTTTCTAAGAGCGCATGACGGTTTGGGGGGCCGTCTTGGGCAGGCCAAACAGTCATGCGCACTCATCATGTTCTCCACCAGGCTGTAATTCTATTGGCAGCCGGCATGGTTCGCGGGTGGCAGGGTGGGGCTGGCGCGCGTTGGAGGTGGCAGGTCATGTGGGGGGAAATGGTGCACAATGTAAAAAAAAAACTATAATAAAATAAACACCTTGCTGCGCCGGGTCCCGCGTCTCTGCTCCAGCTGTCATCATCGGACTTAGGCACAGGAAGCACAGCAAGGCTCCCCTTACCAATTGCAACGCTGCAATGCAGCGTTGTGATTGTTCTGAGCGTCCTGGTTCTATGCTCAGCCAGGGAATGGGAGGCTGGGCATGTTCTCCACACAGGCTGTAATGCAGCCTGCATGGAGAACTGGGAAACTGCGCAAGACTGTTTTGGGCGGCCCAAGAGGGCCGGCCAAACAGTCATGTGTACTTAGAAATGGGCGAACCACTCCTGCCCTTCTCCGAGGACAGAGCAGCATCGCCCGCCCGCAAAGCAGAAGGAAACATAAAATCATAATAACTCTAGGGGCCAGAATCATCAAACCAAAATCCGCTCGCAAATGGCCAGATTCTCAGAATCTGGCCCTTTGCGAGCGGTATTTTTGCATTTGGGATGCATCATCCCAAATGCAAAAATCGCAATTATAGAAATCGCTAAAGTGCGATTAATTGCATTTAAGGAATCTCAATTTGAGATTCCTTAAATGCAATGCATGAAAGTTTCTAAAATAGCGAATTCGCTAATAGGGCACGAAAATTACCACGAAGTACAACTTCGTGGTAATTTGCAAAAACTTTGAAAAATGCACTAAAGTGCATTTTTCAAAGTTCCATGTTGCGCACACACATGCCCTAAGGGCATGTGTGTGCGCAACATATGTGCACATATCAATTTCAGGGGTGCAACAGGGTGTCCTTTGGACACCCCTGCACCCTTGAAATCGCAATCTCAATTTGCGATTTGCAAATTGAGATTGTCTTCCCATTCATTCCTATGGGCCTAGAGATATTCCTTAATTTGACTCGCAATTTGCGAGTCGCAATCAAGGAATTATTAGAAATCGCTATTTTTTTATTGATTTCTTGATGAATAGCATTTTGCTATTCCTTAATAGCGAATCGGTATTTTTCGCTATTAAGGATTAGCAAAATGTGTTCTTGATTAATCTGGGGGTTAGTTACTAATATTTTATGTTTCCTTTACTTGCAGTGCAGTGGGGCGATGCTCCTCTGCCATAGCGGAGGAGCTGCCCCTGTGTAATGCACAGCCTGGGTGGAGAACATGCACATGCTCCACTCTCACTGTCTGTCTGAGTGAGCGCCGACCCATGGCGCTCAGACCAATCACGACACTGCTGTCAACAGCAGTGTCGTGATTGGCTAGGGGAGTCTGCTTCCTGCTGGATCGAAGAGGACGGAAGAGAAGCAATGGCCAGCAGCGCAGGTGAGTTCATTAAAAAAAATTATTACAAACCCCCGCACCGCCCCATCCTGCCCGCGCCTCCCTTCCCCTACTCACCACTATTGTCCTGTAGCAGCCGCTACTGCTCCATACACTGGTGCTCCTTTAAGCAGACACCCCGTTTATTTCCCCCATCTGTTTTGGTCCCTGCGGGTAAGCCTTAACTAGCTCCGGGGCGGGGGGGGGGGGGGGGGGGGGGGGGTCGGGCAGCCAATGTAAGTGACTGGCCTTAGACGGCAATCAGAGGCGAGTGGGTCATGTCCCTGTACTTGTTGCACTTTTAGACCCCCATGCCCCGACCTCGTTTAATGCCCCTTTTGGTTTGGGTTCCTGGGGTTAGGCCTTTTACGAACTCGGGGGAGGAGCGGCCCTTAGACCGGAGAGTCGAGTGTAGTCCTGAGTGGCTCCTGTCCCTGCATCTGCCGCCGGTTCACCTCGCACCGCGGGGATTGCCCCCTTGGGTGTGGGTCCCTGCGGTCAGGCCTGTTCGTGCGCAGGGGGAGCGGCCCGTGAAAGTGGCTGGCCCTGTGCCAGGTGTCAGTCCCCCGGCAGTGCCACGCTGCACATCTCTGGCAGTCTCGGGGAGAGGGAGGGAGCTGATAAGATCTGCAGCTTCAGGGGATGGCAGCGAGTCAAGTAAACCATGTATGACCCAGAGGTTCCCCCTCGGAAGGGAGGGGAGCGAATGGATTAATCTTTTGACAGCTTCTCCAGGAAAGAAATGTATCTTCCTTTAATTGTCCGGGTTGCCAAGAGGCTGGGCTCATAATTAAAGATAATCAAAACCGCGTGTGAATGTATGGAAATGAATCTCCAGCAGCTAAGCCCCGATGGATTTAATTGTGGCACAGACAATACCAGGCATATGGCGACTGTGCTTTTGCACGTTTTTTCAATGTGTGTTTACACAGCAGTCCGTGAAAGGTGGGCCACAAGTGCACGACAATGTACAGGTGACCTTTCATCCTTGCTGCCTGCCCTAGGATGTGGGTTCATGGCCGTTTGCGCAGGGACAGGCTGATCAGTCCTAGCTGTCTAAGTGCAGGGCACGGTATCTCATAGTCCCCTGCCATGTATGGGGGCGGGTGGATTACAGATGTCTGCCTAGGGCCGGGTGAAGATGGATCACAGCTGTCTGTCAAAGGACAGGGACGGTTACTCACAGCTTCGTTGCTAGGTGTGTATGTGTTTGGGGGTGGAGGGGCGGTCAGACATCTACCTGTCCAAGTACAGAGGGCGGTTATTTATAGTTTCCAGCCAGGTATGGGGCTCACAGCTACCTGTGCAAATAATGGTATGCTTGGACGAGGCAGGAAGTCCAAAAGCGCTCCTGCCGAGGACTGTCCAGGGGTGTCCTTCCCGATCCTTCTTCTGGCAGGTGTTGATTTGTAGCAGGATAAATCCGAGGTGCTTTTCTTCGGGTTCCCTTCTGACCCGAGGTGGAAATCTTGGTGGCCTGCGGCTACGTTTCCTCCCTCAGCCGCCTCTCCGGTGGCTAAGAATCTTGGAGTACAGGTTGACAACGGTCTCACCCTGAAACCTCAGATACTGGGCCTAGAGGGCAAATGTTTTGGTCTCCTAAAAATGCTTACGAAATTCTTGCTATTACTATCCTTGGCCCACCGAAGAATCACTGTGCAGGCGTTGATAGGGTCTCGCCTGGACTACGCCAACGTGCTGTATCTTGGCCTTCCAGAATTCCTCCTAACGCGTCTGCAAATTGTTCAAAACTCTGCCGCGCGCCCCATTTTCGGTCTTCATCGGAGATCCAGTGCTAGAGACCTCTTAAAGACCCTCCATTGGCTTCCAATTCGGAAGCGCATTGTCTTTAAAGCACTCACTCTGGCCTTTAAGGCACTTCATGGTATTGGTGCTAAATATATCAGAAAACTGATGGAATTTTATCAGCCATCTAGGTCACTCAGGTCATCTTCCCTGGCCCTGGCCTCTGTACCAGCTACCAGGCGTGCCCGCTGTGGCGGCCGCTCTTTCAAACGTTTGGCGCCACAGTTGTGGAATGCCTTGCCTTTGTCTCTGAGGATGAGTGTCAAGCTTTTAGCTTTTAGGAAGGATCTTAAGTCGTGGCTTTTTGTTCAGCAAGTTCTGTCTGCTCTCTCCCGCTCTGTACCGCCTTGGGTTTCTAGCGCCGGGACACTCCTCGGAGTAGCTGAGCGCTATATAAAACTCATAATAACATAACATAACATAACATGTGTATCTTGTGGGGTACACCACGGCTGTACCACTGGAGTGTGTCCTGTTGCCTAGCCATGCAAGAGTTCAGCAACAGCCTGCGTTAATGATCACTCCCTTCTCCCTCCCCAAGGCTGTCTGAGGCCTGTCTTCAGTATGTGTTTTTGTGTGTCCACAGTGTTTGTGGGGGAGAAGCTATCAGCATCTCACACAACATCAGGCCATCCCCTCTTCCAATTTCCTTGGGGATCCTCAACGTGTGCGGCTAGAGTAGCCTCATGAAACTATAACTCCCAAATGATATTAAACCACTGCAGCAAAAGTGCACAGTAGTGGCAGGAATCGTCCTGATCCCCTGCAGGCTATCTGGGCTCTAGAGGCAATTCTAGAATACACACCAGGCACCTCACAGCAGGAGAACGCCAGCCAGCCCATTAGTTGATGGCTAAATGTTACTTCAGGTGTTATTGACACTGAGCTGCAGGCCCAACTGCAAGTGACTTAATATAATCTGGGCCTTCCTTCCAACACTTGTAAGCAATTTACAATGACTAGACTTGACTGGACCTACCCTGGTGACTAACTGGACACTTTAATGGTGTATTGTCCAACTGCTCGTGCGATTGCACAGGTTATATGACCTTTTCCGTCCTACACTCATTTTATAAATGTGCACGTGTGTCTATTACTAGTACATGGCTATGTGCAATCCTGTTTCCTCTGACTTCGGGGCTAAATAAGCACAACATAGATAATTGCTTCAAAAAGAGTGGTTCCCAGAGGAAATGCCTCTGAACCACACTTTAGGTTCCTTTTGCTGGGTTGTGAGGCAGTCTAGCACCTGGTAGTCACCTACTCCTCCTGGATCCAGAGCTTTTACAAAATGTATTGTATTGTGTTCCTCTTGGCCCAATCAGCAATTTGATCCAGGAGGCAGGATATCTTCCTGATCTCCCTTTGTTAAATCCTTGTCACTGGCATATGCATACTTTCATGGTCTCAGGGAGTCCCTACCCTTGTCGGAGAAGATCACCCAAGTCTTCCTCCATTCACCTGCTTTGGAATTTAACTCTCGCAGATACTTCCAAAGATACAGCCATTTAAAGTTTATGGGCAATCAAACGGTTAGCATTTAATATTGGTCCCCCATGAGAACCATAAAAAATCCAATCCTTGCCGATATTGGGTTTGACTTGTTTGTCAGAATAATCGTTAATGACTGAAGTCTCTGAGCCGAGTAGGGCATTGAGTTCCTCGGGGAGACGTTCTAGCCCGGACGTCTCAGTGTTCCCTGCATATTTTCCCCAGGGCACGTCCTTAATGTTAACCTTCCAGCACCCTGGACAGCTCCGGGCCCATCCATGTGGTTAAAACGTCACGAGATAACATTTTATGACTGGTGGTCAGCCGTCTCGCGAAACAGCACGCAATACACTGACTGCCAGACGCTAATGTTTACTGCAACTTCTGAACAGATTGGGGCTGAAACATCAGACTACCAGTCTGCATTCTGATTCTACTGTTGTGCATTTGAAGATGTTTAGTAGAGGGGTTCAAACACGAATGAAGGCTTACTTTCATTGTAATGTTAAATAATAGTTCGAATTTTTATTGAGGCCTTCATCCCTACTTTTCTATTTTCAGTGCTGTAAAGAACAGGTGGTACTGTTGCACAACCTGACAGTGCTATACTTACCAGCCTGAGAAGGACTGACAGCTGAGGTTACTTTACCGGAAGTCATGCTCGTGCCCTGCTGATCACCTCAGAAGTCATAGTCGTGATACTAGGCCATCGTTGGGAAACGTCCACAGTGCATAGAACCGTGGCACCCTTCACACCACCTCCGCGAGCTAAGCTTTGATCAGGCTGCCCAGAGCAGTACAGGAGGGTTTGGAGGTCCACCTCTCTGTCGCAGGCCTAGTACACAATACCCTAGGGCCTAGGCAGTAGGGAAGTCAGGCCGCCTCTCTGGCGGCTGTGCCTGGCTGTCCCTCCAGAAGGCCTGAAGTGCAGCCACGACACAGTAGGGCAGGGGGGGGCCTGATTAGTCTCCTGAGTTGAAGCGATATTTTCTATTTGTTTTTTTGCAAGAGCTCATAGTGACGAAGGTCGGAGTCCCGAGAGTTTGTTGATCGTTAAACATTTATATATAGAATAGTATAAACTTCCTGAGCTGACGCAGCCTGTGTTTGCATTTACAGCTCTTGCTTCCTCTGCACAACAACTTCAAATTGTTTGTCTTAACAGTGCGCTCCGGCCATGGCTCTCCGATGCACTAGTGATCCCTCTCCAAATGCCTTGGGAACCCTGTCTATCTCCTTATGGCATGAATGAACCTTTCATAACCGTTTCGGTGCCAGTCTGTCTCAAAAACACTGGTGTCTCTCAGCTGCTGCTGTTACAACCCTCTGTAACCGTGATTACAGTCTGCATTACTAGTAACTGTAACCATCCTTTGAGCCTTTAGGTCTCTCTAACCCAAAGGCGATTCACTCTGACCTGTCCTCCGATCCTTGCCTTTCAGTGGGATACTTAATGCCTCTCCAACAACACTTTCACTTAATAGCATCGGTAGTCCCTCCCCCCTTGACTTTACTCCTAATAGCGCGGGTGCCCCCACGTTCAAATCTGCCTTGTTTCTTAATAGCTGGGATCATTCCTTCCTAACTTCCTTGTTTCTTAATAGCATGAGTAAGTCCCAGTTGCTTGCCATTTCTTTTATTAGCACTGGCATTTCCTCTGGCACTGCCTTGTCTCATAACAGGACAGACCCCCCCCCCCCCCCCCCCTCCCTGTAACGGCGTAGGTACTTCTTCCCTACAAGCCTTGTTTTGTAATAACATGGGTAATTTTTTGGGACACTTACTTACCTCTTAATATGTAGGGTAATCCCTCTTGCTGCGATATATTTTAATACCGTGGGTAATTCTTCCCTATCTGCCCTGTCTCTGAATAGCACAGATAATCCCGCCATAGCTTCCCTCTCTTGTATTTCTACAGGCAATCCCTCTCTCAGTGCTCTGGTTCTTAATAGTATTGGAAATCTTTCCTTAACCGGCATCTTTCTTAATAGCAAGGGCAATCCACCACTAACTGCCCTCTGAGTGTTGTCTCATGGTATGTGTAATGCCTTCTTGACTTCGCCGTCTGATGATAGGTTGGGTAACCTCTCCCTAACTGCCCATCTCTTAATAGGAAAAGACACACACATGATGGACGGAATGCAGAGCACATCAAACATTCACCCCCAGTCAATAGATCTGGGTTAAATCCATCGTTCTTTTGCTCACCATGGCACCCCAGTTTAGACTCAGCCATATGCAAATCAGTTTTGATCATGTGCCTCATGGGAATAGTCCGAACCGAACTGCCAAGCCAGGTCCTCCCTGGACTGGAAATAACCATCCTGGGACCGGTTTTGGGGTATCACCCCTCATCAGCCAGGCTAGCTTGAATCCAGTGGCACATTTTTCTGTATTCTGTCCATAAATTGTTCATTTTGCATTTGTCACCCCGAGTGGGACGAGTATGCCCAGAGGTGGGTCCCATGCTCTCCATGCCCCTGGAGTCAAGCTGTCCTGACTGATGATAGGTGAATCCCCGCACCCGATCCTAGGATACTTTTTTCCAGTCCAGGGAGTACCAGGCAGGTAGTTTGGGCTGGTCTTTTGCATATGGCTGGGTTCAAACTGGAATGGCATGAGGAGCAAAAAAACAATGCATTTAGTCCCAGATCTCTGTACTGGGGTGAATGTAAACACAAGGAGATGACGGACGGAGCACTGAAACTTTTCAGACTCTCACCTCCAGTCACAGATCTCGGTTGAATCTATCATCTTTCTTCAGCTCACTTCGCCACCTCAGTTCATATCCAGCTATATGCACATCAGTCTTGACCCTGTGCCTCATGGGAACAGTCCAGCCAAAACTGCCAAGCCAGGTCTTCCCTGAACTGGAAACAAGCATCCTGAGACCGGTTTCTGGGTAACACCTTTCATCAGCCAGGCTAGCTTGAATCCAGTGGCAAAGTGAGACAGGGACCCACGTCTGGGCATATTCTGCCAACTTAAGGCGAACAAAGCAAACAAAAGGAGATGATGGACGGAGCGCTGAACCTTTTCTGACACTCAACCCCAGTCACAGATCTGGGTTGAATCCATCATCATTCTTTAGCTCACTTCGCCACCTCAGTTCAGATCCAGCTATATGCAAATCAGTCTTGACCCTGTGCCTCATGGGAAAAGTCCAGGCCAAACTGCCAAGCCAGGTCTTCACGGAACCCGAAACAAGCATCCTGGGACCGGTTTCTGGGTAACACCCTTCATCAGCCAGGCTTGCTCACTTTGCCACTGGATTCAAGCTAACCTGGTTGATGAAGGGTGTTACCCCAAAACCAGTCCCAGGATGCTTGTTTCCGGTTCACGGAAGACTTGTCTTGGCAGTTCTGGCTGGACTGTTCCCACGAAGTACAGGGTCAAGACTGTTTTGCATATAGCTGGGTCTGAACTGAGGTGGCAAAGTGAACTAAAGAACAGTGATGGATTCATCCCAGATCTGTGACTGGGTGCGAGTGCCTGAAAAGTTTCAGGGCTCCGTCCATCATTTCCTCGTGTTTGCTTTGTTTGCCCTAAGTTGGCGCAGGGTACGCCCAGACGTGGGTCCCTTGCTCACTCTGCCACTGGATTCAAGCTAGCCTGGCTGATGAGGGATGTTATGCTGAAACCGGTCCCAGGATGCTTGTTTCCGGATCACGGAAGACCTGGCTTGGCAGTTCGGGCTGGACTGCTCCCATGTGGCACAGGGTCAAGACTGATTTACATATAGCTGGGTCTGTACTGAGGTGGCGAAGTGAGCTAAAGAACGATGATGGATTCAACCCAGATCTGTGACTAGGGGTGAGTGCCTGAAAAGTTTCAGCGCTTCGTCCATCTTCTCCTTGTGTTTGGGGTGAATGTATGACATTATTCTGCAGTATGTCTATCAGTTGTTCTTTTTGCTTCTCTTAATAGGGCAGATTATCTGGGCTTAACTGCTTTTGTTTTTTAATAGCATGGTTAGTCCTGTTATGTTATGTTATAAATCATTTATAAAAGCGCAACATACACCGGATAGGTTTCTTGACGCTAGGGAGCGGGGCACTACGAAAAGGATGAATTAGGTGAGGTAGGCAGACGTGAATAGCCATGTTTTAAGCTGTTTCCTAAATTGGAGATGACTATCAATGAGTCGAATAGAGAGGGGGAGCGAGTTCCACAGTTTGGGAGCCAAAGTCGTGAAGCACAGCCCACCGTGTTTGATTCGTTTGAATCTTGGAGTGCTCAAGAGACGTTGGCAAGATAACCGGAGATTGCGAGAAGGAATGTATTTCTTGATCTTGTTAGATATGAACTCCAGACCGGAATCCATCAAAGCTTTATGTACAATACAACCCAATTTAAATGCACTGCGTTGCCTCACAGGGAGCCAGTGAAGCTGCTTCAACAGGGGTTTGACATGATGGCAGGAAGAAAGTAAGAAAATAAGCCTAGCCGCATGATTCTGTATCAGTTGCAGTCGTTGCACTTGGTTGGCTGGGATGCCAGCATAAAGTGAATTTGCGAAATCCAGTCTGGAAATAATTAGTGCCTGAACTACCAGAATGGATGCTTCTTTAGAAAGAAATCTTATTATCTTCTTTATTTTTCTTAACATAAAGAAACAGACCGAGACCACTGAGTTGATTTGTGGGTTCATGGATAAGTCCTTGCTTATCGTAATACCCAAGCTCTTCGCCGTTGCGGCAGGAGCAGGAGGAGGTCGGCCAAAAGTTAGAGTTCCAAGGGTTGGCGTTCCCACCTGTCAGGATCAGCTCCGTTTTGTTTGGGTTTAAGTTAAGCTGGTTCAGGTTCATCCAATTGCTGATAAAGGTCATTATATCACGCAGGTGACTTTCAGATGAACAGGTAGGATGTAAATTAAAAATTAGTTGCAGATCATCTGCATAATTAAACACCAAGACAGTCATCTCCCTCAAAGCCATGATCAGGGTTTGCATGTAAAGATTGAACAGGAGGGGGGATAAGGAAGACCCCTGCGGAACTCCGCAGGGAGTCTGCCTTCCGGAAAGCAATATTGACCCATACGGACGGATTGAAACCTGTCGGTCAGGAACGACTGGAGCCATTTTAATGCCGCCGATAGATCGAGGAGGATTAGAGCCTGGGAAGAGTTTTGATCTGCTCCTTTGCAAAGTTCGTCCATGACCGAAAGAATGACTGTTTCAGTCGAGTGAGCAGGTCTAAAGCCAGCCTGGTTCGGATCTAGATGAGAAGAAGCTTCGACAAAGGAGCTCAGACAGCCAGCAACATGGGCCTCCAAGATCATGCTGAGATAGGGTAGAAGGGAGATTGGACGATAATTGCTCATGACCTGAGAGTCGACACCAGGTTTCTTCAAGATAGCAAGAATCTCGGCCACCTTAAAGGATTCTGGGACCAAGCCACTGCTGAGTGACGAATTGAGAAGGGATATAGGGGGTGCCTGGCATACTGTGAAGGCTTCACGCAAGATATGGGGGGAGGGCACTGTCAAGGGGAGAGCCTGACTTGACTTTGATCATCAACTCTGAGAAAGAGTCCAAGGTAATGGGGGAAAATTGGTTAAAGGACACAGGTGTCTGACATGCCGGACGTGGTATAGTGAGGGTGGTCGGTTGAGGAATGCTCGTTTTTAGGTCTCGCGACCTATCAATGCGCGCAAGCGCATTGAGGGAGCGAGAATTCAAGTGTTCAAAAAACGAGTGCGGTTTTCTTTAAGTTCACGTGAATCACGTGAGCAAACAAGCACGCGCATTCACGGCCGCACAGCACATCAAAGGGCTTCGCCCAGCGTGCGCTCTGCGGCTTCTCCTCCCCTAACACGCTATCTCAGCTCTCCTGCCCCCGGCCGCACAGCACATCAAAGGGCTTCGCCCAGCGTGCGCTCTGCGGCTTCTCCTCCCCTCCGGCCATTTGCCACACTCCTTGATTTTCTGCCTCCGACCCCAGCACTTCTGGGCTCGTCCAGGCAGTGAGGGAATGGAATAAAAACAAGCACTGGCGTTGCCAATAGGTCTCGCATTAGGAAAGTTTGTCATTTACAATACCAATAGGTTAAACTTTCCTAATGCGAGACCTATTGGCAACGCCAGTGCTTGTTATTGCAGTAATTTTGTCAAAAAAGTAATGGTTTAATGAGTCACAGGGCTGCTGAGAGTGCTCAGATGGTACAGTCACTCTCGCCGAACCTGTGAGTTCCTCTACAATTGAGAAGATCTCTTTAGATTTGTTGGCTGAGTTTGCTATTTTTGCGGAAAAGTACTCCGTTTTACATAAGAGAATAAAAGAGTTGTATTCTCTTAAGAGAAGTAGGTACGTTAGTTTAAGTGCCGGGTTGTAGTGTCTTCTCCACTTCCGTTCAGCTTGTCGAAGTTTTAGTTTGGTTTCCTTAAGTTCTGGGGAAAACCACTTTTGAACATCATGGGGTCTACGTGTTTTAATGTTTTTTTGAGGGGCGACTATATCGCATGCGTTCTCCAGCCATATGGTGAGATTTGCAGATTGGCTAGAGGTAGAAAGGTCTTGAGTCTGGAGGGCTGTGTTGGCCAATATAGTGTGAAATTTCTTGATATTTGCTCGGTTCCAGTTCCTGGCTATCATACTGCCAGGCCTGGAGGTGACAGCTACGATGGTATCCGGGATCGTGAATGTGATCAATTAGTGGTCAGACCACACGCAAGGAGTAATTGTTATGGGTGAGATAGGTAAATTCTGGGTCCACACTTGATCTAAGATGTGTCCCTTGTTATGCGTAGCTCAATGTATATGCTGAATGCAGTTTAAGCTAGTCAAAATATCCGTAAATTCCCTAGATGTAGGGTCTTCCCTGCTATTCTCCGGCCAGTAATTGAAGTCACCGACTATCAACACCCTAGTGTGGTTGATCACGAGTTGTGCGGCCAGATACCTGAATGCTTGGGGAAATGACGGCATGGATTGGGGTGGACGATATACAGCCATACATGCTAAAGGGACCTGGTGTGATTCCAGTTTTAGTGTTAAAATTTCTTGGATGGTAGTCAATGAGGTGAACTGGTGCTTTTTGTTGATGATTGCCGCCACCCCCCCCCCCCTCCCGTTTTGCCCGTTGCTCCGTCTACCTGCAGAATATATTAGGGGTCTGGGATAGCAGCTAAAAATATCTGGGGTGGATTCAGGGGTCAGCCATGTTTCTGATAAAAATAAAATATCCGGTCTATTTGTGTCCGGCAGGGAGAATATCTCTAACTGATGTTTGCACATGGAGCATGTATTGAGATAGATTCGCTTTTCCTGTGCGTGTCGGCGGGGGATTTGAAATCAGTTTTAACATAAAAATGGGGGCGGACAGATTTAGAAGTTTGAGCCACAGTTTGACCAACATGGGTAGATGGATGGTCAGCTGCCAATAATCTATGATGCTTCAAGGTGCGTCTGAGAGTATAATCAATCGTATAGTCAATTGGAGATGCACTAGTTGATCTATGGAGTAGGTTCGTACTCGGGCATAATGACGGGTCCCGGTCCCCGGACTGCCGCGGAAGGGCGCAGACGGGCTTGCCTTTGGCGCGCCGCCGGCGCGTCCGCTGCGCGATGGCCAACACATCCGGCTATATGGGGGAGAGACAGCAACCACTAGACCGTCCCATCGCAGCCCACCGGAAGTGAGGAAAAGATGGAGAGGTCAGGGAAAGCAAGACCCTCCCTCCACGTCAATCGAGCAAGCTCGCGGTGGACCGGGGAGGTGGAAAGACGATTCCCGGAAGCGGGAGAAACAAGCCCAGCTAGTGCAAAAAGTGCAAGTTTAAAATAACAGGTAACACAAGATAACACTGGTGCCTATTTACAAATAGCGTGCCAATTTACATTTCTAGCTGCCGTTTTTAGGGTAAAAGCAATGCGACTTTGATTTGCGGGTAAAATTCCTTTTTAAAACAGTAAAAGAATGCTGCTTCACAGAGTG
The DNA here is from genome assembly GCF_964261635.1 of Lissotriton helveticus. NCBI lineage: Eukaryota > Metazoa > Chordata > Amphibia > Caudata > Salamandridae > Lissotriton > Lissotriton helveticus. The sequence continues at coordinate 389,064,933 of NC_136061.1, forward strand.
AGCCTGTCACCTGGGTAGCGCTAACTTCCCTCTCCTAACAGCATGGTTAATCCCTTACCAACTTCCTTTCTCAAGCACATGCTTGATCCCTAGCAGACTTCCCTCTCTCATAATAGCGTGGTGAATCCCTTGCTAAATTCCCTCTCTTAATAGCATGGTTAATCCCTCACTAACTTCCTTCTCTCTCATTAGCATGGGTAATCCTTCTCTAACTTCCCATACCTTGTCTCTTAATAGCAATGGTAATCGCTCCCTACCGCTCCGGTTTCTTCCCAAACTGTTTGCAGGTTGGCCCTAACTACCCCTAGATCCCAATCTAGCATTGATAAACACTCACTAACTAGCCTTAAATACTATTTCTCAATAACGGTCTTCAAAGCCTTATCATGCTATAGCTTCTCCGCTCCTTTCTGAATACTTTCAAATCCCTTGCAGCTTCTTTATAAAGTTAGTAATTGTCCTCAATTATACCCGTAACTCTGTCCGCCTCACTGCATTGGTAATTTCTTCCTAATGGTGGACGCTAGAAGTGTAAATCGACATTTCAACCAGGCTGTTGTTTGATGTGACTAGAAGAGAGACTCCTGGTGATGATGGTTGCTCTGAATTCAGCTAACCACCTCCCAAGTCACACCCTTGCTTGGAGATAGTGGCAGTCTTTGATCACTTGTATACATTCTATTAGACCCAGAAGTTTCTGGCTGACTGGAACGCATCGAAGCCAGGCAGAAGCCACCCCTCTAAATAGGATAAGTACGTTACATGCGTCCAATCACCTGTGCTCACCCTTGGGTTGCAGTGCAATGAACACTACCACCCCTTTCCACCGCAACCTGCATGGTTCTGACAATCTTGTGAAAACAGGGAGATCCTTTGTGTCCCTGGGAATCTGATGGACAGGAAGCAACCAACTGGCCCGTGGAGAATACTTAGGGACCCTGGACACGACAGTTAGCCCTTAATGTCACAAAAGTGACATTTCGCCACACGTAATGTTGGCTCCTCTCACACTTCCAGAGAGGATTCGCCATTACGGACTCATCAATATCAAAAAACGATACTGTTACTAATCTGCCCGTAGGAAATACTGCTCAATAGCCTTATCTACATTCCCCCATACTAATCTAATGCGGGAAGCAGGCCCGTCGTACCGAACATACCATCCAGTGCCATTCACGTTCCTTGCATGCAACACACACACGCACATGCCCTACCTCTTCCCAACACCGCACCCTGTCACCAGAGAGAACTCCAATATAGCAAGGGACATGCAGAACCATGGCAAATAGCTTTTTAAATGCCAAACCGTGTAACAGTAACCTATGCACACAGGCCCCACCAGGGTAAACCTGTGGCACAATCGATGAGCTACCTCTTTGGGCACACAACCCATGCTGTAGGCACACGGAGGATCATTCGAGATACATGCCCTGGGTATATACCTTACCCCTTGACTGGCAGTATCAAACATACTCTAAGTCCTAAGGCTAGCATCCAGAGCAGCGGAAAACTGGGAAGGAGAAAAGCAAAAAGGTGATGGAAAGCCCTCTAGAAAGGGCTTTTCCAAAAGTTTTGAACACTCTACTGTCGGGGCTTCTTTGAAAGGCAGTAAAGGCGTTGAAGTGAAGGGGTAGGTTGCACGATTTCTATAAGCAGCAAATTAGCTTTCATTTCCACAGTTGGCAGCTATAGTTTTAACAACTCTGGGACCCAAAGAACCACCACTGCAAACAAGGATCATTTCCTTGGTCACCGGTCTTCATGGAAAGTCTAATCCTACCCATGGTAAAGTATCATAGCCACTACCATTTTGAAGTGATAAATCGAAGCCAGCATCATTATAGTGAGGGGGTCAAAAATTGTAGGTCTCCTTCTCCTCAAGTGGAGCATTCTGAAGTTGTGCTGTCCTTAACTGGTTCACCTTTTATCTTCATAACCGGACTCAAAATTCAAGGTTGATCACTTACTGTTGCAGACCTTCCTGGTCACATTAAGGGTCCTACAGGACTCCTCACTTTTGCCCACTCTCTTCAACCTGTTCATGGAACCTCTTACCGAAATTCTGAGGTCATTCAACAACCACTATCACATGTACACTCACGATACCCAACTATACTTAAGTCTCCACCACAGAAGACATCAGTGCCCTCAACACACTCTTCAGAAAACTCAAAATTGGCTAGCATTCAAGCACCTCTAAGTACTCAAAAAACTGAATTCCTACTAATCGCCGCACCTAACCAGTCGCCTGTTCTTGAAAAATGGTTGAAACATCTAACAGCAGTCAATTGCATTCCAAGGGTCAATGACTCTGCAAGATCACTAGGATTAACTCTTGACAAAAACCTCAACATGCAGCAATGCACCAGTTCAGCCACCAAAGAAACTAATCACCAAATGAACATTCTAAGAAAATTAACCCCCCCGCCCTGCCCCAACGACTTCAAGCATGAAGTGCAAGTCCTAGTGATTCCCAGGTATGACAATGGAAGTGCTACCCTCTCTGGACTGCGCAGATCCAAACTGTCTCCTCTGAGAGCCTTGCTCAACTCCATTGTTAGGCTCATCACTGGCTCAAAAAAAAACAACCACATCGACCTTGATCTGAAATCCCTCAACAGGCTCCCTTTTGAAGCAAGAACCCAGCTAAAAATTGCCTGCATGACTCACAAAGCCCTCCACTTCAAAACCCCTGGATATCTTGCTCAGAAATTAGAATTCTCTGGTGGTTCCATATCATCTAGAAGCTCCAACACATTACTTCTGAAACCTCAGAGATTCCACAAGAAGAAAACTTACAACCGACCTTTCTCTGGAATTGCGCCGAGAATTTGGAAAGCCTTGCCCCTAGAAATCAGAATGAATCCCTCAACTGTATTCTTCAAGAAAGAATTCAAAGTACTCCTTATAAACAAATTTCTTCCCCAGATCCTAAGATACCTATCCCGATTCCTCCATTTTCCTCATGACTACGGCATACAGACTACTTTGTGTTTCGACTTCTCTGTCCTGACACTACCCTCCCTTTTCTCAACACTACATGATCCTGCAGTTTTCTTGACTATGATACTTTTTGCTTTTCTGGTTAATCTCCTGTGCTCTCTGAACATTGAAAAACATACCCTTACTTTGCGGATATTACTTCATCCTGTATTTTTCTCGAAAATGATATAATTGTTATTATTCATCTGCTCTTTGTATACTTGTAAAGTGCTCCAATACCTGCATTGGTCATGTTCGCACTATAAAAACCTATCAAAATAAAATAAATAATAATTTGACAATTAAAAAGTTGAAAAAATGGTAGAACACCTTGGCTGACTAAAATTAAGGGGCACTTCATGAAAAGTTATGCCCATTACTGTTTGTCAACCTAATTGTCAAGAGGAAAAGGGCTGGGAGAGAATGTGTTGGAAATGACCCTTTCTAGGGTGCTTTTCCTCAACTTTTTGCTTTTCTCCTTCCCAGTTGTCCGCTGATCTAGGTGCTAGCCTTAGGACTTTGAGCACGTTTGACACTGCTATCAATGCTAAAGCACTGTGCTTATAATATACATACTGGCGATTGGTGTATACATGATTGGCTGAATCGAGTTAACTGCAAGTCCCTTGTGCTACGACTCACTCATTGGGTTTGCTCTTTTTAGCCTGACAGTTGCATCAACAATACTGGAAATTCAGGGATTAGCTCTGGGGCCTGTGTTACCATCTCAGTTCGTCGTGCCCTTTTAAAGCGTACAGATGGCTCTAACAAATAGTTTTAAATGGCTATGCCCTCTCTTTTCTTTCTGCCTGCTTACTAGTCCTTCCACACCAGAATGGATTTCTGATGAGCACCTGTCCATTCTTTTATAGGAGTTGCAGCTGTTGCTCTCCAAAACTGCCATTGAGAGGGTTCGGAATTCTGAAACGAAGAGGGCTGTTACTCTCACTATTTCCTTTTTGGAAGGAAAATTGTGATCTCTCGCCTACGTATGGAATGAAAAATTCAAAATGCTCACACTGGCCCAGATGCTGTCTGCTCTGAACCCAGGCAACTGAATGTTGTCCTTGGCCCTCAAGACACGTATTTTAATATACCTATCTCTGTTGTCACACAGGTGGCTGTTAATGGCTGAAGACTGGTTATTGAAGTCGGGCTCACCACAGTTGGTTGTGAACCAACTCCATACAAAGGTGAACCTTTTGACATTGTTGGTGTTCACTATCAACAAGCTGACATCCCACATTATTCCTTTATAGGAGCTCGAATTAATTGGAGAAATCCTGGGCACTGTGATTTCAGGGCTTTTCCATCACTACAATGGGTCCAGGACATCCAGTCTATGGTCCTGATGTGTCAGGCTCCATCTTAGATCATGGTGAGCCTGGGTCTAAGAGTTTGTGGCCCTTAAGTCTCCTGCATCCTCCTCATCAGATATAATGGTTTGTAAATACGGACTCTGCAATGGATTTTGAAGTGCCAATGGGCCCAACGTCAGGGCAGTTTGGCTGATGCCATCCAGGTCTTGGAGAAGACTGCTTGAAATCTGCCGTGGTGCTTGCTTGAATTGCTTGAATACAATTGTTCTAGCTGCAGGCCCCTCTCCGTCTCACACCCAAAGATGACGGTGGTGACTGACGCAACCCTGCTGGGCTGTGGAGGTTTATTCTAGAGGTGGAGATCAGGGTATTATGGTCTCTGGCAGGGGACCAGCTCCCCATCTCTCAGCTGGAGTTGGAGACCATTCGTCTGTCACTGACAGCCTTCCTGTCAACCATCAAAGAGAGGTGCAAGTTCTAACATAACTAACACCACCGCTATATGGTACTGTAACAGGCAGGCCCGTTTGGGGTCCAGCGTTCTGTGGCAAGAGGCTCTATGCCACTGGAAGTGGATGGAACATCCAGGCATTTTTCGGAGCACAAACCACCTGCCAGAGTTCCTGAATGCCAGAACAGACTGAGCAGGCGGTTTCTGATGGATCACAAGTGGCGTCTACATTCTGAGATGACGCATGGCATCTGCCAACAGTGGGGATAACCCTGGCTAGATTTTTTTGCCACCATCCAGAATGCGCAGTTTCAAATGTTCTGCACTTTGAAATTTCCGTAGAACACTTGGTGGGAGATGAATTCCAACTGGAATAGAACGAGACTCCTGTATGACTTCCTGGCCCTGCTTCTCCTGCCCAGTGAACTGAAAAATATCAGGAATGACTGGCCTAGATAATTGTAATGGTTTCAGATTGGGCTAGTAGAATGTGACACCTGAATGTTCTGAGCATGAGTATCTGTCCTCTGATCAGACTACCAATTAGCAGGTAGTTCCTTTCTCAGCAACAGAACAAAGTCCTCCACCCATATCCGCGCAATCTACACCTACATGAGCAGAGAGTGAGTGAAGGCAATTGACTGTATTTGATCTTCTGCTTCAAGTGATGGATTTCATCCTTGCCGCCAGGCGACCTTCCATGAAATCCGTTGAGAAACATTTGCAGCCTAGTGTGGCTTTTGCAAGACTGACCCATCACAGACAAAGCTGTGGGACATCCTTTTGTTTGTTTTATCCTTGACCCAGCAAAGTCTTGGGGTGGGCACTATAAAAAGTTATTTGTCAAACCTTTCGGCCTTTCTACATTTGCCAGACCACCTGCCCTTGTTTAAAGCTCCTTTTTTAAGATTAGATGTGTTAAACGTTTAACATGTCTCCTCCCAAACCATTTGTGGTGCCTAAATTTGACCATACCTTGACGTTTCTCGTGAATAAATAAAATTAAAATTAAAAAAAATGGTGGGTCTCCTGATTTGAAAGACCGTCTTCCTTACTGCGATTACTTCAGCTCACCGCATGAGTTTGGTGCAGACACATTCAGTGCATCTACCCTACACCTTTTTCCTGAAAAAAGTGTGTGCTGAGGACTCCAGCAACATTCTTGCTTAAAGTTGTGACTCCCTCCTACATTGGGCAATCCAACACTCTTCGAGTGTTCTTTGCTCTCCACCACCCTTCAAAAGATGAGGATACTCCATTGGCAAAGTATCATAAGAGGTTTAAGGTTTTCCATTGATTGTGCTAAGGACCACAGAGTAGATGGTGGTTTTCTCGGGAGCAAAGAAAGAGAAGGCTGGGCTGAACAGGTGCCTTCCTAGATGGATAGTCCTCTACATTAAGACTTGCTACACACTGGCAAAAAGAAGCCTCTGGAATGTCTGAGTCCATTTCACCAGTACTAAGTCTGGTACCACTTTGTTGGCATGTGGAGTGACTGTCCTTTACATATTCCTGACTGCAGTGTTGACATCAGTGCACACATTCTTGTAAACACTACTGCCTGTACAACCAGATTCTTCAGTAAGGGCATTTCACCCACTCAGTCCTGCAGGAATTTGTGGTCTCGGTGTACTCCACATACCCTCTGCCTGGAGAGGTTCTGCTTTGGCATTTATTCTAAGAGGAGAAATCTGTGAGTAGTAAAGTGTACCTTACTTCGGTAATACTCTTTCTGGTACATGAATTCAGATTTTTCACTGCCCTCTCACCCTCCTGTTCTGTGGAATGGCCTCTTATTTAACATCTTGTCACCAGTTAGGAACCAGTACTTTGGCACTTACATTTGTTGACACACTATATCTGAGGGCACGAAAAGGTAAAAGACATTAAACTGAAGTGGGCATGCAGGGGTAGTGTCTCTTCTCCATCTCCTTCGTTAAGGTGTGGAGTCCGTGCAGAACTGATGAACGCCATCTAGCAGCATGCTAGAGCACTGCTGTGGAGACGTTTCCTGGATCTAGTCTGGTACTTGGGGGAATATTCAAAGGTGAGGAATCTGAAGTTAGAGTATCCACCAGAAAGAGCGTTATTGAAGGGGAGTAATTTGTTTGTGAGGGCTTATCCAGCACAAGTTCTGTTAAAAAATGAAGGATTTCCAATTTCATCCTAAGCTAAACCCCTAACTTTTAAGAATCGTAAGCTGTGGAGTAAAACCCCTCACCTGGTCAGCCAGCCTGGATAGGGCCAATCGGTTTTAGACGGTGGCGAAGACACTGGGTTTAATTGTGACGCGACAGTCCACCCCTGTGCACCCAAGGAGCATAAGTGAAGCAAGATCCCCTTTTGGTTTCCTAAGTTCAAACTTAGCCTCAGATACATGCATACTGGTTGATGAGCAGCTTGAGTTGGCTTGAATTTAATGCACTTTGACTTGCCATGCCCCCTAGATGGTCTGGTGTTTTAACACATCTCTTTTATTGAAATGTCCGCTACTGAGGCTATGAGATGCATCTTTGGTATTTGCATTTTCTTTTGCCCACACTGTGGCATTTTGTGGTCTTCCAAATTCTGTTCACAATGTTTTTTAGTTTCTCATTATTAGTATAAATTTGGCAGAAAAATTTGCAAGGGAAAGCTTTTTATCCTAAAACCATTATCTTGGGTTTTCCTAAAAACCATTGTCTTATTCTAGGCTACCGTTTTGACTTCTTTACTTCTTCACAGCCTGATGGCCTTTAGATGGCTCCTGAAGAATCACAACAAGACTGAAGTATACACTCGTAGTTCACAAAGTCCCCTGCTACTTAAACACTCTCTTTCTTTTCTTCCTTTACATTTGAGGAACCCTATCAAAACGTACGCCTGCTTGTAGGATCCAAATGTACCCACATTTCAGATTAATGCTGTGTTAAAAGGATGCTGTCTCCAGGTTACATAGTGAACTATATGTATCTTTATCTACTTACAATATGTATCTTTATCTACTTACTCAAGATAAGGCCGTGGTCATGTGTACTTCTTCCACTCCCATATTAACTATGTTAACACTTTGCATCACTTCCCCTTACATTTGCGATCCATAAAGTGCATAAATTTAAAAGGCAACCGCAGTGGCAGCCACCACATAGAAGAGGTGATGGGGAGGGGGGCGTGCGCGCGGGAGGGGGAACACGAGGGTGTGGGGTAGTTTAATATTAAAAACAAAAAAAGGAGAACTTACCTTAAGTTGCCAGCCACGTCCCACATCGAACCTGGTCTTTCCTCTTCCTTGTCCCAGTAGGCACTGGGGGATGCATCAGACTCCCTGTCCAATCCCTGCGCTGCTCTCATCCTATGGGAGCAGCACCGGGATTGGCCAGAGCATGCTGAAAAGACGCTCGCTCAGGTACAAGGAGTCTGTGCTGTTTCTCTAATACAGCTGGGTTAGAGAAACCAAAGTGCGCCTGTGTGTTTGGCCGCCTTGAGACTGCCGGCCAAACACACATTTGCACTTAGAGAGTCCACATAGCATTCCTCCCCATCCCATGCCACAGCCCTGCCCTGCAGACTCTGGATGAGCCAGTTGCTTAAAAAGAAAACGATAATTAAATATTGTTTTATTTTTTTAGCTGCCGGCTTTGAGCCAGTGGGGCGACGCTCCCCCGTCATTGCGAAGGAGCCGTCCCTGGGCAACCGACGAATAGATAACATGCCTCCTGAAAGAAATCTCATCTCTCATCAACCGCTGCTTTCTTACCTGCCTTTCACATTTAGAATACATGCAAAAGTTCTGTGATTGTTCTGTGTTGTGTGCTATATTCAGGACCTCTGAAATTATGCGGCTGCACCTGTGTCACTTTTAACTGGATTTAACTAGCCACCTTTAAACTTTACGCTGGCTTGTAAAGCGGTGGCAATTTTGCCAAGATCACTATTCATATTTCAAATTAATGAACTAGTTGAGGAGCTTTTATTTACAGCAGGCAACAAAAGCCTTCAATACTTAAATGTGATTATGACGGGTTTGACAGAATGATTACTTCCTTGTCATGAAAATGATGTTTCATATTACGCAAATCCATTGTAACAATACAGATAATGTTTTCAAAACAAGAAGATATTTCAGAAGCCCACTTCAATTTTCAATAATCCCAAACCTTTAGCATCGCTGTGTTTTTTAAAGTATGATGTCTTGATTCCTAAGTGGGCTTTAACCGAGACACATATATAATAAAAATATGTGCAGTAATGTATCCAAAGGGAAAGTGAAACTTCCATAGGTCTTTTTTGGTAAAACAGAGCAATCCCAAGTTGAAAAACTATTTTAATGTTTAATTCGGAAGCACAGAATAAGTACTCTTGTTAGATGAAATGTGTATATTGGTAAATGTTGGCTTATTTTCTGCTGAGTTCAGCATTGTGAATGTGTAAACAAACCATTTTATTCTCTGAAGCAGGAAGGGCAGTGTTAATACACTGATATTCTTGTAACTTCAGACAAAACAAAATCAAATCATTCATTGTTAGTGAATTAAATTTCAATTGGATATGCTGAACGTGATTAGCGTTCTAAGAAAATGTTTTAAATGGCTTTGGGAACCCTCGTATATCAATGTGTTAAATATCGGAGTACGCGGAAAATATCACAGACGTTGCATTTAATTTCATTATGTGCTCCAAAATATGCCTTTTCTTCCCACGTGATTTTCCTGTTCCTGTCGCATAATCTAGTCAAACCTGCCACCTAATCAGGTCCTCCATTGCACCAGGTCTCTTCTAGAGGTTGATTATAAACCCATGCAGTTGCCCTCTCGGGTCCACATGGGGATTCACAGTACCGGTTGGAGGGCTCCAGTAGCGATATGATTTCCGGTAAATGGGCAATGGTAAAGCTCCCAAACAAAAGTTAATCTGTTTAAATTTTGAGGGTTTTGGGCTATTTGAGGAGGAAGCATTTCTGCACTTTTTTTTCCTGGGTTAACCTGAAAGGTGCAGAGTTGGAAGATTATGTGTATGTGTATGAAAGTGGATTTCTGTTGCAGTAACCCCCCCCCCGCGCCCCACACACAAACACACACTTTTTGCCAGACTTCTGATGCACTTTCACTTGATGTGCCCTGGGTCCCTGCCAATCAGGTTCCCAGGGCCCGTGTTCTTTCCCCAAAACTAACCCAATTGGCATCTCTGGCCACAGGTCAGCCCCTGGTAAATGGTACCACATGTACCCAGGGCACTGTGACCAGGGAAGACCTCTAAGGGCTGCAGCACTTATTGTGCCACCCTTAGAGGCCCTGTACCTTTACACACACTGCCTTTGCCGGCTGCGTGTTTTGGTGCAGAACAAAGTGAAGAGTCGACATGGCACATATCCCTGTGTGCCATGCCTACAACCCATTGCCCATGGCACAGATCCGTCACCCCTCTAGCTGGGTGCCCTATGGCAGTAGTGAGGATACAGGTGCATGTGCCTTGTATCCCTACAGTGTCTAAGTCCATTCTTAGACATTGTAAGTGCAGTGCTGCCATTAAGAGTATATGGTGCTGGGAGCTTGTCATTACGAACTCCATAGCATCATAATGGCAACAAAAAAACTGGGAAGTTTGGTATCAAACTTCTCAGCACATTAAACCCCCTGAGCCCAGAAACAAAGCCTTTCCTGGGGCGGAGATGTTCACAGCTCACCAAGGCCAGGAAGAGCCATCTGTGGCAGGGGACCTTCAAAGGCCCGGTAGCCTTTGTAATGTGACCCCCAGCCTCTCCTGCTAACAGGAGCAGGACCCCTTTCTGTCCCCCCTCCTTTTTGGCGGGAAGACAGGTGGGAAAAACTAGCCAGCCCAGAAGGTGTAGCCACCTCTGCCAACTCCACCCCTCAGGTGGGGGAAGCGAGGTGAAGCCCCCTCTTCAGGCCATCTTGCGAATAGCAGGCACTCCCCAATCAGGATTAGAAATTGTGCTCACTCCCACACGTGGGGTGAGCACATCAAGGGTGTTGTCACCCTAAGGTCAGTAGCCCATTGGCTACCGACCCCTAAAACACCCCCTAAATACAGTATTTAGGGGGCAGCCCTGAACTAAGAAAAGAGATTCCCACAACCTAAGAAGAAAAAGGACGAAAGAAGAAGCCCAGCAGAGGAGACTGCAGAGAACAACTGACTTGGCCCAGCCCCACCTGCCCGTCTGCAGTTTCCGGAGATCCTGCACCAAAAATCATCTTGTCCTGCAACCAGCGACCTCCAGAACCCCTGGGAGGACTGACTGCCTTCAACAAAGACCGGATCTCCAGCCCTGCTCAAAAGAAACTCAGAACAGAAACTCAAAAAACAGACTCTGAGCCTGCTGAGGACAAAGAAACCCAAAGTGGGAACTACCACTGCACCCGTCACGTACGGCCGGAGTTTGGGTGGCCCACCTGTCCCAGCGAGGTCCCCCAGCCTCCAGAGTCCGAGTCCACCCCTCCAGGACTCCCCAACGTCGCCTGAAGCCCCTGCAGGGAGCCCCCACTCCATAACCGCGAGTGGCCCGGTAAGGTGAAATCCGACCTCAAAAGACACCCCTGCATACAGCCGCCCTGCGCCCTGGAGAAAAGAACCAGAGGTGCACCTACATCCCTGAGCCCTTCATCTTACCTGCCCAGCTGTTGGTTCCTCCTGGAAGTCTTCCTGGACCGAGCCTGCAGCTAATAACCAAAACCAAAAATCCTAATTGAAAACAGGGCACCCGATGCCAAAAGAGCACTCTGCACCTGGCCGCCCCAGTGCCGCTGAGGGTACACCTTTTGTGCTGGTTTGTTTACCCATTTGCCCTGAGCTAAAGTCCACGAGCTTTGCTCCCATCAGCAGCCACCAACTGGAGGCCCCTTATTTCTCATTGCATAACATTGGGCCTCAACACTCTGTACCTGGCCGCCCTAGTGCCGCTGAGGGTGTAACAAGAGTGCATCACTCACCCTGAGGGACCCCTGAGTCTACCCCCAGAACCTCAACTGGAGGAAAATAGTGTTTACAGGTGAGTTAATTTTGAGATTACTTTTCTTAAACACTATTTTCCACCATAGGATAACATTGACTGTTTTTCTTGGAAAAGATTCCAAGTGTGGAGTTTGAAATCCTAAAGAAATTCTTTAAAATGACACTGTTTAACAAACACGATTTTACTTACCTGTTTGCAAGAAATGTCTCAGAGTAGTATCCAGGCATACTACACTGAGTAAGAAAAGCAATTGAAAAAGTAACTTACCTGGTATTTTAATGACAATGCCCATTCAAGTCTATGTACTGTATTTATTAATGGTTGCATTTCTCTGAAACAATACTGGAAGTCAAATTAAAGTACATTAACTATTGCAATCCAAACTGTTTACAACCTACATTACTACTGTAAAGTATTTATTGCTTACATGTACCAGGCTTGCTTGGTTTTAGAAAATAAAATAACTAAAAGAATATTTTTATACAAAAACAATTGGTCTGAAGTTCAGTCTTTGAGTGTGTGAATTCATTTGCTGACTGTACAACAATTGCTTAACACTGTCCTCTGATACTGCCTTACTGCTTGACCACATTACCACAAATGGAGAGTAAGGTTCCATTTAACTTTACCTCTACCTACCTTTGGGGTTCCACTGGACTCTGTGCACACTATACCTCACTTTGGTATAGCATATACAGAGCCAGCTTCCTACAGTATGTATTACAGCAAGTGAACTTTTGGGAGCTTTCGGTAACTGTTTTAGGGGAGTATATTGCATTTTAAGATGAACTGTCTGAACCACAGCCACAAATGTCTTTAGCAAAGATCTCACCCTTCTCTGTTTAGGTCGCGCCTAGCCGCAGCGTGCATGCACTACTTGCTCTTCGAGGCATGCTGTATTGTAGTATGTGAGTTATGTGTGCCTGCAGTATTGTAGATCTCGAGTATATGGTCCAACTAAAGAAATAACCCTTCACCCCTCCCCTCTGTGCTCTTAAAATTAGTTTTTTCATGCCTGACTTTACTGTGAATACACATCTTTACCTACTAAGTCTGCCTCTTCAGACTTGCCTTGCAGAGAGCCAGCAAAAATTCTGTCTTCCCTGAGGGTGAAGCTTGGGACAGAATTCAGTTTTCATTGTGAGGGCGTTGCGTACAAGTGTGGAACTCATCCATTCTGTCATTGCCTGATCTTTCTTTATGGTAGAGGCACCAGACTTAGAAATCACTGCAATTTGAATGAGGTGCCTTATGCTCCTCCATACTGCCATTCACTGTCAATCTCTCCAAGGCAGTAGCAATGTCCAAAGGAACATGCATTGCACATTGGAAATATACCTTTGCAGGTACAAGAAAAAATGTCATACCACAAGACCTCAAACCGTGCTGCTTTGCTGACCACTACTGGCAAGGTAAAGATCCCAAGGCAACGTCTTAGGGCCATGGACGTAAGAAGGTGACAGCAAAGACACCACCAAAGCGAAACAAAGAGCTGCAGTAGCTAGGATTGCAAAGAATGATGTAAAGGAAATAACTCTTCAACTTTACCAAAAATGTCTCCAAAACCTGGAAACTTATTGCAAATGCATGCAGAGATTACAGGCAACAAACAATTTATTGCATCCCCTTCACGTAGGGTTTCAGCCAAGTGGTAGTGCAGGAGTAGAAGTGGTCTCATTCATAGATAATCTATGCCGGTGTGCCAACAATAACATCCCTGTCCCACTGATTATGTAGGATGTCAGTGGCTAGAATATAAAGTGAGAGAAGGCTAGCTTGCTGGATTGCCTGTTAGACTCGGGTACGCACTACTATTGTAGATTTACAATTTTCAACAAGTTAACCCGTTTTTAAGCACTTTTATCGTGCAATTTATTCTCAGTGAATTTCTTCAATCGTATGTTCATTTTCAAAAACATGTTTACACAATGCATGTGATATAAATCAAATATTCAATTCAATACATAACAAAAAATCATAATACAACTACACTTTCAGCTGTGGATGTTAATGGCCCAATGCATTTCGGGACGTAGAAAAAGTCCCTTCGTCAAGGGAAGCACTAGGGAAAACAAGAATATTACAAGCAAATAAATTGGATACCAATAACATAATCATATTCAGTTAATATCAAGTTTTTTCATGCTTTTTAGAAGTCCATTATATTAAACTAAGAAAATGAACTAAAGAGTTATTAGCGTGAAAGACGAAGTAATATAGAAAAAGCCACCACCTATAAAGATGCTTCCAAGGTGAAAGTCAAAAGATTAATGACTCACTCCAATCAGTAAGAAACTCAACCCCTCAGGGTGCAGAGCTGAACAAACAAAATCCTAAAACAATTATGAAACAGTACAAAACCATCAAATACCATCACCATCAGTATACTCGATGTTTACGAGATACATAAATAAAACTATTTAGTGATACTTACAATCCCGTGAAAATCGAAATAAGCACAGTCTGTAAAGACAATAAGAAGCGACATAAGGTACACTCTACACGATGTAAGCACATGAATTAAATCGTGACTCCACAACGTGGTCTCGTATCAAACCGTGAGCAAAAGAAGCGGTTTCTCATTGGGGTTTCAAACTCTTCTTGACAAGACTGCCGTCGATAACCGGTCCCTGAAGTTGAAACAAACGCCAACAATCAACTGACTGCCAGTTATCTAAACCTTCAATCTCGACCAAGCTTGAGGTAAACCATACAACGCTAATCGGAATCAAACCGACTACGTCTCCATCTGTACCTTCATTCGCGCAAGGCTGAATCATGTGATCATGATCGTAACGTGTGTATAAACGCGATCGCGTCATACTGCAAATCGCTCTGATAGGTCTGAATAATCGTGATGACATCATTGCCATAACAACCATGTAATCAGAAACGCCTTCTAGTCAACAAAACTTTGTGTGCTTTACAGAGATCAACTTACGATACAGAAAAGGGGGTGGTGATGAACAGACATAATCAGACACCGCAGCGTTTTCGTTATAGTCTTGTACTTAAAAAGGTAAACATCAAGTGCTTGCCAACGTAATGCCTTATCATGTCCATAAGTCAATAGCAATCCCGCATGCGTAGAAGCAAAGATAACACAAACATTCACACTGTTTATATGACGAAGATAGTGCCTTGCTAAACTGGTCCGTGAAAATTACGACGAATTCTAAAGACTATGTTTAGCCTCGAAATTTGATGGTTTTGTACTGTTTCATAATTTTTTTAGGATTTTGTTTGTTCAGCTCTGCACTCTGAGGGGTTGAGTTTCTTACTGATTGGAGTGTGTCATTAATCTTTTGACTTTCTACTTGGAGGCATCTTTATAGGTGGTGGCTTTTTCTATATTACTTCGTCTTTCACGCTAATAACACTTTAGTTCATTTTCTTAGCTTAATAAAGTGGACTTCTAAAAAGCATGAAACAACTTGATATTAACTGAATATGATTGTTATTGGTATCCGATTTATTTGCTTGTAATATTCTTATTTTCCCTAGTGTTGCCCCTGATGAAGGTACTTTGTCTACGTCCCGAAATGCATTGGGCCATCAACATCCACAGCTGAAAGTGTTGTTGTATTATGATTTTTTGTTATGTATTGGATTGAATATTTGATTTATATCACATTCATTGTGTAAACATGTTTTTGAAAATGAACATTTGATTGAAGAAATTCACAGAGAATAAATTGCACGATAAAAGTGCCTAAAAAATGGTTTAACTTGTTGAAATTTGTAAATCTACAATAGTAGTGCGTACCTGAGTCTAGCAGGCAATCCTGCAAGCTAGCCTTCTCTCACTTAATTACCAGGAGTGTTTAGGTACACTCTGTCAGGCGCAGCACACAGATCAAAATATTAGGATTAAATCAGGATTAACAAAACAAATTTATAAATAAAAGGAGTGCTCAGATCACCCAATTTATCAGTGGCTACAATATGGCAACAAATCATCTGATTCACTTACATCATCGGAGGGACTTTGGTATCGAAGACCATGCATGGGAATGGGTTTGTAATTTCCTCACTGGCAGGTAATTCCAAGTTAATTCTGGAACCTTCTTCCTCGTCAGTTCATTCCATACACTAGTGGTCCCTCGGAGATGCATATTGTCCTCACTACTTTTTAATCTTTACATGGCTTGCCCATGATCCCTAGATCTTACTTAAGATTTCAAACGACTTATGTGTAGTCATCATCTAAAGTTGATTGGCAGCAAGAAAGATTCTCGGTCCTCTGAGACCTGCTCTCCGCTGGAATCGCCTTTCTGGCAGGACACGCTGCGCCTTAAGCCAACTCCAATTACCTTTATGAGAAATATAGACATGAAACTTGACTTGACCCTTTTTGCAGGTGAGCATGTTAAATTGGTGGTACGGGCTTGCTTCCAAAAGCTATGAATCTCAAAGAAGCGGTTATGATTGTTCTTTGTCTCACAAGGCGTTGATTTTGAATGCTTTCATGCCGTTTAGCGGATTTATTGAAATGCTGTCTAACTTGTACTTCTTGATTACCTGACTCCAGAGCTTCAATTAGTTTATAATTATGCTGTAAGGTTGGTGCTGGGCTTAAAATCTAGAGATCACATTTAGCATAGTTTCTCTCCATTTGGCTTCTCTCCCTAGGCTCCAGGTATTGGAGCACATTGTTTTTAAATAATTGTGCTTTGTTCAGGAAGAAGTTTATTTATCTAGCTGTTCTGAAAAACTGTTTCAAGTGGTATTATCGTCCTTTATGGTCTCTGAGATGTAGTCTGATCAATGTCTGCTTGAGGTCTCACAGTTTCATTGCTCTCTGGTCAGCAGGCAGTGCATTCGCTATTACTGCAGCACATATTTATTTATTTATTTATTTATTTATTGAAGTTTTGTATAGTGCTAGCTGGACCCGAAGGTATCAAAGCACTTCACAGCATGTACAAACTGTGCGCAAACAAGATCTGAACGGAAAATAAGAGCAAAGAAGAAAATACAACCAGAACATCTTTAGTCAACCAACTCAATGGCAGAATGACAACAGTAACGGAGCATGACTCCCGGTGGTGGGATTTCGATAGAAGCCTTAGCCAGTCCTTTCTGGGTTCCCCTTTACGGTCGAGAGCGCTCTAGGAAGAGGGCTTTTAGAAGTATCTTGAATTTCGGGAAGGAGGGGGTCAGTCTGATGTGGGGAGGGATGGAGTTCCAAATTTTGGGCGCATTACCCGCGAAGGATTTAGTTCCGTTTTTTTGTTTCCGAGCTCTTAGTGGGATGAGTAGAAGCGTGTTGGAGCTTCTGAGGCTCCTGGACTGACCGGCCCTTTTGAGTTTGGCGGCCAGATATTCAGGTTTGCCTGTGTGCAGGGCTTTATGGGTGAGACAGGCTGTGCGAAAGCTGGCTCGTTGGTCAATATATATAGAACATATTACCGGTGCATCTTAGAAAAGAGGCTAACCTCCTGAGATTTAGGAAAATTCTGAAGAACCAGTTATTCCCGCAGTTATTATAGTTATGGATCTAAGATATTCCTTTCAAATCCTCTGACTCTGTATACCGCAGTAGCCCTATTGATTTGAACATTAGGACGGCCAACGGGGGTGGCAGTTGTTGCTTTATAAATACTACAGAGAAAAAAGAACAGGCGAAGGGAGTATGCACTTGGTCAACCATAATTGCCACTGTATGAGAAAGAAAAGCTGGTGTCTCTGAACCCAAATATCATATTCATAATGTAGTGTCATACTCTTTCAGCCTTCGGATCTGAACCAGAATGGGTAGAATTAAACCTAATAACAAGCAGACTGGCTAATTCAGGCCTAATATCAGAAATACAGAAAATGTCGTTGAACCTCACTGAAAAAAGGCCCATAGAAACAAGGACCTCATATATTAGAAAGGAGCGAGTGTGCAAAATGTGGGTTCATAAAAAAATTTAGACTTACAACTTGACAAACTGGAACTGTGTAGCATCGTTCATTGGTACACGTTTAACCGTTCTTGCCCTAGCTCGTATAGACTAGTTAACCAATCTGTAACAGCAGATGTAGGATAATAATTGAATAATTATGCAACAAGGATTTTACATCATACCCGTGTAGCACAAAAAAACACCTCGCTCTGTCCGGTGTCTCACATAATGGCTTCCTGAATGTGGTGTGGCGGTTGTGGGTGAACAAAGGTCTCTTAAGAAGACTGAGACACGTATAATGTATGTTATATTTGTCAACTTGAACAAATTGTTTCACGTTTGGTCAGTATCCCAGATTGATGCGCCCTTATTTGACAACTTGTAGAAATTGTTTGCTCGTTTCTTTTCTCATCCATGCTGCAACTGTCCATTTTTTCTTCTAAAATAGGCTGTTTTGCATAATCCTGCTTGCTCCTCCCTTTCCCAAATATTTCAGGTTTGGGCAGAAGTAATCTATCTGTCCCACCAAGACGAAAAATGATTTCCAAACATTTTAAATTGTGTTTTATTTACTAGTTCCAATCACTACGGATCTGATTCACAAAGGTAAAATTAACTTTTGTGTTATTTTTTATTTTACTTTGTATTCACAAACTAATAGTAATTTTACGACTGCAGAGACTCCACAGCAGGAGTGGAAAACTGCACATAAAAAGATAGGTCTTTCCTTTCTTTATGTGTGGAGTTCTCAGCCCTACTGCAAAGTCTCCGCAGTCGGAGGCTTACTATTATTGTGTAGTCTGTGCACACCAAAAAAATTAAAACTTACTCAAAAGTGTCTTTTTACCTTTGTGAATCAGGCCCTAAATGTTAGAGCTATTTTCCTTGGAAGGGCAGAGAAGTTGTTTTGTGATAGCTGTGGACATTCAAGAGTATTGGATATTACTGTGTTAAAGTTTCTAAGTAGTTACCCTGCCTGGGAATGGCTGGTCTGGTTCTTGATCCTTACCACCCATACCTAATGCAGCGATGCTTTTCAGCTTGCGATGTACTGTATCTTTACACAACAGCACTCAATAGTTTTTCTGTTACATTGCTGTTAGGTATGGCAGGCCGATATAATTCAGAGTTGGGCTATATACAGGCTGAAAGATTAAGTGTACCTAAATAGGGCTGAGTTCGTCAGTATGAGGCTACAGTGAATAGACGAGCCCAGCGGTTACAGCTACTGTAAACAAGTAGGCCATCTCCACTGTTCCATCTTATCCGTGTAACATGTCTACAATCACATTTCTTATTATCAGGCATAGTCTAATCTAGATGATTACTGCCCCTGGTTTGTGGGGTCTCTAGTTCCTACATCGCCACACTTGGGTAGTTTATCTACGCAAACTAGCAATATTTCCTTGCTAAGGCCAAACTTTTCTTGAATGTGCTATTTGGTACTGGAATTGCAAGTTCCTTTTCCTTGTGAGTTAACAGTATCAACATTTCCTTCTCATGCTTGGACACTGGGCAGCCTACACCTATTTTGATGTGGAGCTGATAACTCTTACTGTGAAATGTATGGCCCATTCTTTGTGTGGGTTTTCTGGTGTGTAGATACCCACCACAGACACATTAAGTAGTAGTGGGTAAGGCTGGGTAAGCATACCTCGCATAGAATGCGTATGCAGCTAAAGCAATTCTATCTACTTGGGAAAGTGCTGTACATTGAATAGTACTCCTGGTGGAGTGGGCTGGCAGCGAAGTTAATTGATTCAATCCTTGGGTAAAGGAAGTTTTACCCACAGACAAAAGCCAGCATTACTTTATGTGTAGCTTACTAAAGCACTAGTCTTCTGCTATAATCAGAAGTGTTGTTGTATGTACTTTTTGTCCCTGGGCTCATAATCCACTTCACAATCCCAGCAAACATGTTGGATGGTTTCCAAACATGGCAAGGATGGCGCTCATTCCATGTCCCATGCCTTGGCCACGAATCTGCCCGACACGTTTCTTCACTATTTACTGCAGTTTCTAGGGCTTCCTCTGGCCAGTGTATCGATTTCATAACTTTAGTTGTTTCTGGCTCAATTGTGCAGTTCTAATATCAATTTAACACAATGGTCAAAGTTTGTGGTGGCATCGGTATGATTCAGGCATTTCTTACATGCTGCATATAAGTATCTGCAGTAATAAACCTTTGACTTGAACATTTGAATTAACAGTTCACTACTCTGGGCATTATTTACTTTGTATATTTAAGCCTTTTAGGATTTAAAAATCCCTCTAACGTGCTATCTTTTTTTCTTTACTGATGTCGACTGCTTGATTCTTGGATGTAGAAATGGTCTTCCTGTATTTTTTGCTACTTTTTAGGGCATTTTAAGGTGTGCAGTTAAAGCTGAAGGAGTTACGCCCACAGAGCAGGCATGGGCATTTTACATATGCTTGGCAATTGCTGCCTGTCCATGTACCTAAGGACCCTGACTACACTAACGACTGCAGACTCACCCTCCAAGTAGGCCCCTCAAACAAATGAGTAATTTTTAGTGTGTGTAGTTTGTGTTAATGTATAGACCTGTGCAGGAGATTCTATCGTAATCCTAAACTTATATTGGAAGGTTTCAGAGACTATATTGACAATGGTGGTAGTGAGATTACAGAACAACTGCAATCTCTTTTAAGGCAATAAACACACTACCAGTGACATCGAGTGGTAGAAGGGTTTTAGCACCAGTAAGTTGATAATGGCACTCATACCAAACTATCTTGGAATCACATATCTTTCTTCACTAATGTTCATGGATCTCATAGGCCCTCCTCTGCGACTTTGGAGTCCATTGCCATATGTTACCAGATTGCTGGCTGCTCATCACCCTGTGGACGATCCTATCACAAAAAAGATACCAGATGCATGGGATTATAAAGTGATTTTGTTACCCACACGTGTGGGATTCAGTTTTGTAAAAGGTATCACTATTTACTCATTTCTTATGGTTAAACATCCTGTGGCAATACAGAATGGTCTATGACGACTGAATTAATATATGTCGAGAATTTCTTATTATAACTGTATCTTCGGATTTTTAATTCAATGCAGTAAATGTGTTTTGTTCTTTGTGCCAAGTTTTGTATGCCTAACTTATAAAACTTAGTATCTTGTCTACTGTTGCTAGTCTGACACCAAGCTTCATCTGCAATTGGTCTGTTAATTTCTTCAGATCGGGATCTTGAATCACAGGTTTAAGTACTAATCAGCTTTCTTTTGTTAAATTTTGTAAACCTCTCAAATATACTCATGATAGACTGCTTAAAGACATATGTAAAGGTCTTCCGATCGGATATCATTTCTTTTGATATCACTTCCTCTGATGCCACACAGGATGTCATGCACAGTGATGCCACTTGCATAATGCATAACTTGGTTAGTCCCCCTGCTTCTTTTTTTAGGATCTGTGCCCTGCTCAGTCTCTTCAGTATCAAGCTGCTTTTAAAGTGTGTGTGTTTTTTTTATTTTATTTTGACCTATTTGTTGTTTGCACTGTAGGCATCCAGTTGGATTGTGATTTATTTACCTTTTCCTTTTTAAAGTTGGAGAGTGTTTAAATAACATTGCAGTTACCTGCGATTTGAGTGCTAGCTTAAATAGTGATGTATTTGTGTCTCCTTCTCAAATGATAATAATGTATGATCCAATGCATGGCACAACTGAAAGGATTGTTATAGAAAAAAAAAATCTCGTAAAAAAATTGCTACATCATTGAGTGTTTTCACATTTAAATGTTTTAATGCAAGGATGTGATAGCTATATTGAGATTGTAATTTTTCAATATTTGTGTGCTATATGCTAGCTGTTTTTTTTAAAACTGTATCACCACATAACTTGTCAAGGCCAGGCCTGTTGGCTTTGCCAATGCCTGTTAGTTTTCAGTTTCCAACGTTCTGTTTCTTTTATCTCAAAGCCTGTCAGCGGTATGTAACAGGCCGATTTTCCTCAAAGAGTGCAAAACAGGCCAGTCAGCTTCTTGACTGACAGACTTATTATGTTTTTACTGTTTCACGATTTTGACAACTCCTTTTTGCGGTTTCGTTAACCCCTTCCACGCTCATGACGAGCTGAGCTCGTCATGAGTTGCGCCGCTCGCATGCTCATGACGAGCTCAGCTCGTCATGTAACGCGTTTTTTTAAAAACGCCACACAGCGCGAAAAAAGCCGCCACACGCATGCGGTTAAGATGACAGTAATCGCTGAAAATAAGAAGGGGTATCGCATTAAAAATGTCCATATCAACATCTCCATTTCCCTCGATTCTTTAGTTCCAGTCTTTAATAGATAAAAGGCAGGGGACTTTTGATGTATAGAGTAGCATTAGATGTGTATAGTTTTTACCAAATATTAAAGCAATTAATTGTTCTTGTTTCTAGCATTTGTCAATTCATTTTAGGTGTTCTTTCATAGCATAAACATAGTAGGTTAAGGTAGAAAATACAAATGCACCCAGAACTCTGGTGTCTTTTCCTGCTGTTATCCTTGACTTTTTTGTCGACCCAGAGGTAGAGCCAGTGTAATGATTTCTGGCGCCCTGGGCTAAATATTTTGACGATATGTCTGCTGTCAGTAAAGCAGTGCTTAATTTGTTCAAAACAAATAAAAGTGCTGGGGTTTTCCTCAGGAAGCCACTGCAGCTTGCACCACGCATCGCCCCTGCCATGCTGTCAATGAGAGTAACACAATTACTATTCATCACCCTCCTACAAGTGTTATAATTCGGACAATTCTAGGACCCCAAAGCTATAGGAATGGCTTGGACGCCAGGTAATATTAGTTGAATATACATAAAAAATGACTCATTAACTGTTGTTGCGACTTCTCTAAATTAGCCAGACAGCTCCACCTTGTGTCAGATTATCACAAGCGCCGCAGTTGACAATTATGTGCCAGTGCCGCGCACCAGAAAGCACTGGCTCAAATGAAGTACTGCAATAATGTTGTATTTCCTTTGTCTTAGAAACAGTCGTTTTCTACTTTCTCTTTCCCCTTACTAGAAATGTACAAGGCAGTGGCCTAGTGTTGCGTTAGTATATAATCATAATGCACTATGAACCCCCATTGATTGTGCTTAGGGGGCGCTCAGACTCCAACATCTGACGTTCTCAGGCCTTAAGTAAAATAAGGGCTCCTCCCCCGTTCTTCCCCGCCTGTTTGACTGAATGACACAGTTCAGGTTTGACTTGTAAAAACTGTCCAAGGCTGGGACAATTTTATATAACATTGTTTTGGTCTAATGTGAAAGAAAGGTTGCATGTAGTTCGGTTACTGCCATCCTTATTCTCTACATTACTAATATCGCACACGGCAGCCGTGTTATTTTGTGGTTCTCAGGGTAGGGGCACCGGCAAGACTCAATTCATTCAGAAACCCCCACAAATGGAAATGTTCTGTTTCTTTGTTCTCTCTGATGCTCTCTCGTAATACGGCGTGCGGTGAAAGGTTCCCCTCCGCGGCCCTCTTCTCGGCAAGCAGCACGTTCGCACTGAAAAGGAAAGTCCTGGGTCGGGCGCTTGTCTCGGTCTCGCGCCCTCTGACTGAAGTTCTCGGCCTGCGGGCAAAGGTCGCGCCGGGGTCACGCGGCTGACTTGCGGCCAAGAATTGGCGGTTAAAATTAGACACTCAGCAGGAAGTGCTCGGCATTGTAGAATACACAGAAGTTTCCTCCCTGACACTGCTGTTCCTGCGGCGGCCGTGGAGCCACTTCTGCGTCTTTCGGATTACTTTTTCACTTCTGCCCAAATGTTTAGTGTATTCACCTTGTCGCCATTGGCAACGTGCTGCAGTGTAGCAAAACTGTTTATTATGGACCCACCTTTTCGGACCATGGTTTCCCACCATTTTCTCATCGAGGGGACATTCACGTGCCCCAAAGTAACCTTGAGAAGAATTGTAACGCGATATTACGCGCAGTTGAAGATATGCTGCATCAAAATGCACAATTGCAGCAGCGGCTCCTCGGTTAATGCTGAGGAGCGTCGCCCCACTGCTGCCACCATTAGGCAAACGTGAAAAATAAAAAGATGATAAAACCATATTAATATAATTTTATTTTTCACACAGCCAGCTGAGTTTTAGGGCGAAAGCGGGGCCATTGTGACGACTCAGCAGTAGGGAGGAGTGGTGGGCACTGTAAGTATGCATGTTGGTTTGGGCAGCTGTCTTAGCACGGCCAAACCGACATGCGCACTTACTAGTGGCGGCTGGTCCATTGGGGCGCCGGGGCAGCGCCCCGCAAACGAAACAGCTCACTGCAGTTCCGGCCGGCAACAGGAATGTAAGCAGATGAATTGCTTTCAGAATTCGTCTGTTTACATTTCCAGGCCGGCCCGTGCTTCACTTGTGAAAGTGCGCCTTTCAACGCACAGCGCACGTAGGCAAGCAAGCCGCTAGAGCAGGAGTCCAGAAGATGGGCCATCTGACTGCGCATGTGAGTGAGGAGCGTTGCCCCTCACTCACATTCACGACCCATTAGGTATGCTGCGCATGCCTACTTTAGTGCAGGCGTCTAAAGATAGGCTCATGTTGGGGCGGTGACGTGTTTTTCGTTATGTCGCCCCATGCCCTATCAAATGCCAGCCCCCTCCCTCTTCCCCCCGTCGCATCCAATCTCCTGATTTGGCACTGCAGTAAGTTTTCTGTTGAGCGGCAAAAGAAAAGAGCGGGGAGAAGTTAGTTCGCAGGACCGGAGGAGATGCATGGTAAATTCTATTCATTAAATTAACTCTCGCCCCTTCATGCCAGCCGTGACGGGTCAGGGGGTCATTTGCATATGCTTAGGGTGTGAAACGCGTGTGGGTGCACACAAGGTACGATATGTGGCGAGTCGACATATAGTTATACTCCAAGATTAAACGTAAGTGCTGCCACCTTTTCCCGACTGCTGGGAATTAATAAACGTTGCATCATAGACGCCACATTTTCACTGTAACAGTGATGAGGTTTTTATGGGTGACCACTGACCAGAGAGGTTTCAGAGGATTGGTTTCAAATTGGTTTCCGGGTTATTTAACAACATTAATATTTCTTGTAATGGCAAAAGTCGGCGCAGCGGCACCCATTCACTTTTTTTACTTACTTACTTTGTTACTCACAGCAAAAACGGTTTATGAACTTATTATTGGGGCTCAGCAAAAATCAGCATGAATGAATGATGGATGCAGGTTGGATGCAGAATTGATGGATGGATGGATGGATGGATGGGTGGATGCATGAATGAATGATGGATGCAGGATGGATGGGTGGATGCATGAATGATGGATGCAGGATGGATGGATGGATGGGCGGATGCATGAATGAATGATGGATGCAGGATGGATGCAGGATGGATGGGTGGATGCATGAATGATGGATGCAGGATGGATGGATGGATGGGTGGATGCATGAATGAATGATGGATGCAGGATGGATGGGTGGGTGGATGCATGAATGATGGATGCAGGATGGATGGATGGGTGGATGCATGAATGAATGATGGATGCAGGATGGATGCAGGATGGATGGGTGGATGCATGAATGAATGATGGATGCAGGATGGATGGATGGGTGGATGGATGAATGGATCCAGGAATGGATGCAGGATGGGTGGGTGGGTGCATGAATGAATGATGGATGCAGGATGGGTGGGTGGATGCATGAATGATGGATGGATGGGTGGATGCATGAATGATGGATGGATGCAGGATGGATGGGTGGGTGGATGCATGAATGATGGATGCAGGATGGATGGGTGGATGCATGAATGAATGATGTATGGATGCAGGATGGGTGGGTGGGTGGATGGATGGGTGGATGCATGAATGATGTATGGATGGATGCAAGGTGGTTCGGGCTCGCTCGCTGCGGTGCAATATGCAAATTAGTTTACGCCTCACCACTTTCAAATGTCACCAGCCGCCCCTGGCACTTAGCAGCCTCGAATCCGAGCTGTGTTGCACAGCCGTGTGGAGAACTGACAGGGTCTCCCAGGCCCCGCCCTGACTGAGCGCCAAACCAGCCTACTCAGACTAATACCAACACTTCTTTCATGTTGGGTAATAGTATTTCCAGCATGAGAGCAGCATCTGTATTGGCATTTGGGAGGCTGTGCAGTGTGCACCAGCTCATGGACATCCGGGAGACAAGGATCAGAACAGGAGCAAGGCGGCGTCTGGCAGCGGCAGGTATTTTTTTTTTAATGGTATTTCCCCTATGCTGCCCACCACTTGGGATTGAGAGCACCTGCCACAGTCTTTTAGATAAAATAAGTGTTTAAAAAGTATATTTAAGAAACAGTCAATCAGACTGTACCTAGTGAAGACATCTTTTAAAAGTCCATTAGGACGCACTCCAGAACATTCCCTGTTGAGAACCCTTGTTGTTTCTTCTTTATCTGTCTGTGCCTCCCATGGCTTCAAAGCACATGAGATAGAGTCAGACCATCCGTACAGGTTTCCCGATGGGGCGTTAATGCTGAAGGAATGATCTGCTCCTAAGGATATTTTAAAAATAATTTTCTCAAACTACAAGATATCTGCGGTTTAATTCTGAAGGATCACCAATAAGACAAACCAACAAATAATAAAATGCTACTAATATGCTGAGGCTTTTCTTTGTTTCTTCACTTCTTTTTTCACACTTTCATACTTTGTGTCTGCTTTATGCCTCTGCCTCACTCTGTTTACTACTCTGTCTTTCCACTGCTTATTAATTCCTTTTGCCCCATCTCCATCATTGTACCTCCATTATCTTGTCTAGATCCGCCCCTCCCCGCCTCTTAGCTCTATAATGGCATTCTAGTGAACTTTTAATGATTAGTTTAGTCATAAATAACATACAGAAGGTGGCCAATAAAGCAGTAATTAAACTTTCACTTTGATCCAGCCTGCTGGTACAATGACACCCCTGCTGTAGCTGCTTAAGTGGATGGGTCCCTTCCCCCACTTCCTGTGAACAAACTGGGTGCACAAACTTGGCTCTCTGGTCATCACATAGACTGAAATGTGCCTGATTCCAAAACATGCCTTGACTGAGTTTGGTGGTGATTGACATGTGCCCAAAGACTGAAGGCATGGCGAGGATGATCGATCACTTTTCAGTTCAGAAGTTACATGTATAGCTGCTTATTCCCAGACAGTGCTTAATTTGTGCTGGCACTTTCCGGCGGTCGGCACCGGCACTTATGACCATCTGCCACATTGTGGTGCTGTTTGAGTAATTTAGAGATTAAAATAGTTGTTAATTAATTCAGTATACATTAAAAACGACTAATAACTGCCTCCCAAGCCATTCTTATAGCTTTGGGGGCCTGGAATAGTCTGAATTATCACACTTGTAGGAATATGATGGTTAGTAGTTGTTTTCAGTGCTGGCAGGGGCAGTGGGTGTTGCAATCTGCAGAAACCTCCTGATCAGGGCCTGGGCAATTATGTTT
Source organism: Lissotriton helveticus (assembly GCF_964261635.1). Classification (NCBI taxonomy): domain Eukaryota; kingdom Metazoa; phylum Chordata; class Amphibia; order Caudata; family Salamandridae; genus Lissotriton; species Lissotriton helveticus. The sequence goes on from NC_136061.1 coordinate 389,091,971, forward strand.
TTATTTTTAATACAAATTAAGCACTGATCCCACACGAATGATGTGTTCAGGAAAATGTGTGGTCTGACCTTTTCGACATACACTTCACTCAAGGCTTCACCTGTGTCTGAAGTGTGCTATGCTTTTTAGCAGGCACTTTAGCACACAGGTGGCAGGTAGTAATGGTGACTATTTAAACATTTTTAATATCCTCAAATTGCTGCATGGGAATTTCCTTATTTTTGGTGTTAAGTACACCAAAATGGTGTATTAGCCGTTATTTATGTATTATTTATTTATGTTTGAAACGCATCAGCTCCCCAAAGTCATCTTGGCACTATGACAAACAAGCATTTGCAATGCAATAGGTCTCGCATTAGGAAAGTTTGAGCTATTGGTATTGTAAATCACAAATCTTTTTTTATGTTTTTGGTTTTGAAAATAGCTAAATTAATAGCTTTGTCATTTACAATGCCAATAGTTTTAACTTTCGCAACTGTGACACCTATAGCATTTGTAATGCAATATGTGTTGTATTTACGTGACTTAGATGTATTGATATTACAAATAACAATGGCTTAATAATTCATACTTAAATGAAAGTTATTGTAATTTATAATGGCAATAGCTTAAACTTTTGTAAATAACTTTCCAAAAACCTGGTGAAAGCAAAAAATCTGGGTGGATTAAAAGGATGGAACCCATTTGCATTATGACGTAGTAACAGTTGTTCCTTAGTTTTGTCCTATATACTGTCTAGGTGGTGGTGAAGTTAGCACATCAACATGAATTTGACACTGATTCGACATTGACTGCACTAAACCTCAAGAACTACGGCTTTTAAAAAGTTGTAAGAGTAGGATAGCACAAAGGAGTGTTAAAGTTGTGAGACCTTATCCAGGGCAGTGAATAAGTGTGCACTTGAAATACCAAGGACCCACTGAATTCAGAAAAGAAATGGTGGTGGTGGTGGATGTGGCGGTGGATGTGGCGGTGGATGTGGGGGTGGATGTGGCGGTGGATGTGGTGGTGATGGTGGATGTGGTGGTGATGGTGGATGTGGTGGTGATGGTGGATGTGGTGGATATGGTGGTGGATGTTGTGGTGATGTGGTGGTGGATGCGGTGGATGTGTTGGTGGTGGATGTGGTGGTGGATGTGGTGGTGGATGCGGTGGATGTGTTGGTGGTGGATGCGGTGGTGGATGCGGTGGTGGATGCGGTGGTGGATGTGGTGGTGGATGTGGTGGTGGATGCTGTGGTGGATGTGGTGGTGGATGTGGTGGTGTAAGTGGTAGTGGATGTGGTAGTGGATGTGGTGGTGGATGCGGTGGATGCGGTGGTGGTGCATGTGGCGGTGGATGTGGCGGTGGATGTGGCGGTGGATGTGGCGGTGGATGTGGTGGTGATGGTGGATGTGGTGGTGGTGGATGTGATGGTGGTGGATGTGGTGGTGGTGGTGGATGTGGTGGTGGTGGATGTGATGGTGGTGGATGTGGCGGTGGATGTCATGGTGGATGTGGAGGTGATGGTGGATGTGGTGGTGATGGTGGATGTGGTGGTGGATGCGGTGGTGGATGCGGTGGATGTCGTGGTGGTGGATGCGGTGGTTGTGGTGGATGCGGTGGATGTGGTGATGGTGGATGCGGTGGTGGTGGTGGATGGGGTGGTGGTGGATGTAGTGGTGGTGGGTGTGGTGGTGGTGGGTGTGGTGGATGTGGCGGTGGATGTGGCGGTGGATGTGGCGGTAGATGTGGCGGTAGATGTGGCGGTGGATGTGGCGGTGGATGTGGTGGTGGTGGATGCTGTGGTGGATGCGGTGGTGGATGTGGTGGTGGATGTGGTGGTGGATGTGGTGGTGGATGCGGTGGATGTGGTGGTGGTGCATGTGGTGGATGTGGTGGTGGTGGGTGTGGTGGTGGATGTGGCGGTGGATGTGGTGGTGATGGTGGATGTGGTGGTGGTGGTGGTGGATGTGGTGGTGGTGGATGTGGTGGTGGTGGATGTGATGGTGGTGGATGTGGCGGTGGATGTCATGGTGGATGTGGAGGTGATGGTGGAGGTGATGGTGGATGTGGTGGTGATGGTGGATGTGGTGGTGGACGCGGTGGATGTCGTGGTGGTGGATGCGGTGGATGTGGTGATGGTGGTGGTGGTGGATGGGGTGGTGGTGGATGTAGTGGTGGTGGGTGTGGTGGATGTGGTGGTGGTGGTGGGTGTGGTGGATGTGGCGGTGGATGTGGCGGTGGATGTGGCGGTAGATGTGGCGGTGGATGTGGGGATGGATGTGGCGGTGGATGTGGCGGTGATGGTGGATGTGGTGGTGGATGTGGTGGTGGAAGTGGTGGTGGATGTGGTGGTGGATGTGGTGGTGGATGTGGTGGTGGATGTGGTGGTGGAAGTGGTGGTGGATGTGGTGGTGGATGTGGTGGTGGATGCGGTGCACTAGTGACTCACAGCTGCCAAGGTTTCCGATTGCCATTGTCACATATTCCTAATTTCAGTGTAATTATGTGTGATATTCCAATGACTACAAGTAACAATTTTTTGTGTGCAAAATCAAGCAATGAAGACGAGGAAAGCATCAAAAATATTAGCAATGACACCTGTGCTCGGAGCGAGTAGTTGTTTTCAAGCAGGTCCGACCAACACCGTAGTGGCTCACCTGTCACCCCAGGACACAAAAGGGGGTTAGTGCGTCTGAACAACGCGGACAACAACACAGTACAGTGAGAAGAGACTGCAGTGTGGCAGTCTGTTTAGAATAAATGTCATCATGAACGTGCGGTACGCTAAGTATATTTTTATTAGGCAGCATTATCAACTTTTAGATTATGCCTCACTCTAGGATAGGAAGCAGGAGCAGCAACTCCGTAGCCTGCCTCCGCTTACGGTCGACTTTGGCTTCCGGCTCGACTTTCCAACTGGTGTAGTTTCAGGTGCGAATCGTGGCGTGAGTTAATTATTTTGTATGCTATCAAAGATGCGAGATACTAAAATATCTCTCAAGGGAATATAGTACCCTTCAATATTATTGTACACATTATGTAACATGTAGGCACGCGCAGCAACATTATTTAGTATGCGGGAAAAAAAAAACAAAGCGCCCGGCATTGTTGCTAATTAGGAGCAGGTCACTGGGTGAAAGGAGAAGCCCCACAGCCCCGATGAATAAATGGTAGCTTCTTCACGGGCCGTGTGAAAGCCAGAGCGGGTCACTGGGTGAAAGGAGGAGCCCCAGAGCCCCCGGCGATTTAATAGTAGCTCCTTCACGTTGGGAACGCGCGGCAACATTATTAAAGGCGATCTTTAAAGGCACACACCATTGTGCTTTAAGTAAAGATTTGTACGTGTAATCCCCACGTTGGCGCCAGTGGTAACCTACAAAATAAAACAAGCATTACCCGGCTGCCGTTGTGCTCGTGGTGCCTTGGCGGGGCTGCGCTGTTCCGGAGCGAGAGGGGAGAGGCAGCTGCCTGGAGTGAGCGGTGAAAGAGGACTGTACTCTCTATGCAGGAAAACAAACCAGTGAAAACGAAACCTAAGAGCCGCGCGCGTGAGCTTCTACCGTAGACAGCTCACGTCGCGCGGCTCTTAGGTTTCGTTCTCCTAAGCGCATGGCAGAGTCGCGCTCGCACACATGCGCGCTCACGAGGTCAAATCCGACATCCGAGACTGAAAGCGCGTGCACCTCCCTGTCCCAGCGCGTGCACCCCCCCATTTACAAATACTAAAAGTATACTAAAGTATACACGAGGTCCGTTCGCTACGCTCGACCTAAAAATAGGAAACGAGAAACAAAGCAGCCTAAAAAACCACTACCACCACACACCACAAGCCGTCTGTGCACGCTTTCACCGGGCACACACACAACCAGTGGTCAGTGCTTGCTTTCACCGGGCACACACACCATCAGTGGTCAGTGCTTGCTTTCACCAGGCACACACACCACCAGCTGTCAGTGCATGCTTTCTCCTGACACACACACCTCCAGCCGTCATTGCAGCAGGCAGGCTCCTCTCAGAGTTTATTGGTAAATATGTGTTCGATGCCTGGGAGGGAATGGGTCGAGTTTCCTTAAACCATACTGAGTATGCATGTGCAGTGCATGAACTCCTGTGTGAGTGAGTCATGCTGCCTGGGGCTCACTCACTCCACACTTGTGCCTGCATCAGGCCTTTTCTCATTTGCAAAGTTCGGCACATGGCACTGCTAGGCAGCCCCCACACCCCCAGGAATGACTGCTTCCTACAACCAGAATGGTAACAACATTCAGAGCTATGAAAACAAGTTCATTTGATGCAAAGAACTGTTAACAAAAACCATGTCCAGCTATTGTAGATCTAGCAACTTAAACAAAACAGCAACAAAAAACAAACAAGCATTGGCATAGCCAATAGGTCTCGCTTTTTGGACCCTATAAGTATTTAGTTATGAAGCAGAATATCCTTGGTGCAACAACACCAACTGTTGCCTGGCTAAACACTTATAAGGTCCCAAATGTAAAACCTATTGGCTATGCCAATGCTTGTTAATGTTGTTACCTTTTGTGGAACTGTTTGAAACATGCTGTTGTATATGAGCTTGCTATAGCATTGCCGTGTGTATCTTTAAATGTGATGTCAATATGTTTGAGGGGGCACAGCAATTTGTAACACTTAAGAGTGATTAGAAAAACATGGGCCATAACAGCGGGGTGTTTCTTTTAATTCAATATGATAACGCATGCAAACAGAAGTTCTGCCTCCCTTTCTTTTAAAGCAATTAATAAAACAAAAATATTGCAGCTGAGATTACGTTTCCATTTGTTTTTATTGGAAGTGTGATGCTAAATAAACCACAATGGTGTATTTTTAAAATGCAACCTAACAAAAATCTTACCTCCAATGAAACCAAATGGAAGAGTATGCTCAGTTGCAAGATTTCTCTTTATAATTGCTTTAAGGGTGCAGTTCCTTATGTGGCTAAGAGAGGCCCTTTTACAACTCCACAGGGACACATAGTAACAGCCTGTTGTACAGCACCCTTTCCTTGCTTAGTGGATTTTATTTTTATTGCTTATGCTAATGCTGGGATATTTTTTTTACACAAAAAAATAATCTAAAAAACATTATAATTTGCAATGCCAATAACTCAAACTTTCACTAATGCGAAACCTATTGCATTGCAATTGCTTGTTCCTAAAAGGATAAACAAAGTATTTGAAGTCCTTATCCAAGGAATAGCTGAGTGTCCAGGGGAACATTCCCCTAGTTAGGGGGTGGGTGCTACACATTGGTTCTCTTCATTGACATGACACCACCAGGTGCGGCCTGATACTCCCATGACCATCTCAGTAATACCCACCCCCCTTTGCCCCCCCCCCCGGTGAGTAGACCAATCTCATAGCCCCTATTCAATACTTTTCTTTGGAGCCTTTGCCTTCCCTGGAAATACACTTATAGGGGCTACATCTGGGCTTTCCCCTGTTGGCCCTGCAATATACACCTCTCCTCAGGAATAGACCGGCTGCACATGCCGGGTTCAATACTTTTTAGGTCTCGTGACCTACAATGCGCGCAAGCGCATTGAGGGATCGAGAATTCAAGTGCTCGATCGTCTAGTGAAACCACTGCGGTTTCTTCACAGTGCATGTGAGGTCACGTGGCCACAAAAGCGGGTCACGTGACCAAACAAGCACGCGCATCTCCCTAATCTGCCTGCCTCCCCTCGCTCGCATTCACGCCCCAGGCTCTCCCACCCCCATCCGGCTTCCCTCCTCGCTCGCATTCACGCCCCAGGCTCTCCCACCCCCATCCGGCTCCCCTCCTCGCTCGCGTTCACGCCCCAGGCTCTCCCACCCCCATCCGGCTTCCCTCCTCTTTCCTCAGCGCGTTCCGCTCTTCTCCCCGTGCACCATGTTGATGAATAAAAAAGCTGCGTTGCCACTTACTTGCACGCTTCATTGTTCACCCCTCTCCACATCCATACCCTTTGTGTTGTGTGCCCATGTTATTTTGATTATCTATTTTCATTTCCTGCTGTTTTATGCCTCGGTTTCTTGGCAAGAGCACTTCCCTCCTCGCTCGCATTCACGCCCCAGGCTCTCCCACCCCCATCCGGCTTCCCTCCTCGCTCGCATTCACGCCCCAGGCTCTCCCACCCCCATCCGGCTTCCCTCCTCTTTCCTCAGCGCGTTCCGCTCTTCTCCCCGTGCACCATGTTGATGAATAAAAAAGCTGCGTTGCCACTTACTTGCACGCTTCATTGTTCACCCCTTTCCACATCCATACCCTTTGTGTTGCGTGCCCATGTTATTTTGCTTATCTATTTTCATTTCCTGCTGTTTTATGCCTCGGTTTCTTGGCAAGAGCACTTGAATACAAACAGTTACACTGAAATCGATCTAATACTAACCCAGTCAGAGCAGCTGGTTGCTTACCGGATCGCAGCGCCACTAACCTCGTGGTCATCACTCAACAAGAACAGATCAGGTTTCCGGCGAGGGTACTCCCAACGCTTAATTAATGGTGATTATTTTAATACTAATTAAGTGAAACAGCAGGAAAACATTAGTAAACAGACCTGGAGTTTGATAATTACCCTATTAACTTATTTTATGCCTGCTTCAGGGACACCGTGCTCTCTTTTTGTTTTTTTTACTTAATGGTGAGCACGGCGCCCGCCTAATGGACACTGCGCTCTGCAATACTATAGGTCTCGCTTTTGGGGAAGTTTGACCTATTGATATTGGAAATGACAATGCTTTTTAAATTTATAAATGGCATTGCCATTTACAATGTCAATAGCTCAAAATCTTGCAATTGCGAGACCTATTGCATTGTAAATGCTTGTTGTGGTAGCCATCCGAAAAAAGACTTGACACACTCACCGATGCTCAATTCGGCTTTTTAACACTTTCCCATTACAGTTGTATTCCTCAGTGATGACTCGCGACCACTTCAAGATGGCCGCCAGTCATGTGCGGTACCGCCACAAAGGCGGCTCAGCATGCTAGTGTTCCGATAGCCGGAACTGCTTAAAACAAGCTACGGTCCCCTCTGGGATCATTATCCCGGGGACGCGGAGATGGGTAGGTGCTGACAAGAAGTCAGATCAATTAAACTTTGAGTATTCGTACCGATCCCTGTTTGGCCGACTTCCTTGTCATTTCCCACTTTTCTTTACAACTTTCCCAAATTTAATACTTGCTACCTTTTACAGATAGCACACTTAACGTGGCTCATCCATGTCACCTGATGGTGCAAAAACTTGTCCTAGCTTAGGTAAGCTCCATAACTCTGACCCGTTTTTTTGATTGATAACTGCAGCACGACTATGAATTACACCACATGTGTAAGATACGAGCTCGGTGTCAGGGAGCATTATTCTTTTATAATTTTCACATGTAATTTCTGCAAAGAAAACTGTTCACCAATTACGTGTCGGTCATCAACCATGAGCCCTTTTGAAGCACGCATATGCGGGGTCACTTCTACATGTTTAGATGTGTTTGTTTATCGTCTATGTTTACAATGTCAGTCACCAGAGTCATGATGATATTGTTCTTTTTTCTCCCTATAGCGCTACATTAGGTGGCATGATGTTTGATGCCAATGGTCTGCTTGTGTGATAGCCTATTTTGCAGGCACATGAAAACTGACACTCTTTTGTGTGATACATTTGCGTTTGTTCTGTCTGTGTCTAGGATGTTAGGCACCATAGCCATGATGACGATAGGCACATTTCTAGGGTCATAGGACCATTGAATCCTTGGATCACCCTACTCCTCTTATTTTTAATACCCACCATAACTCCATATTAAAGGGATACCTGGAGTTTATGTTGGGTTTTTAATCTTTTGGCCTTTTTTCCTAAGAGCTCCCTGAAACACCATTGAGCCCACCCTGGCCTTTAGGAGACAGGGTGAACCTGATGATGAGGCATGACACTACTAGTGTGTGTGAGGGTTACTATACAAAGAGGTATTGCTCCCAAACGGTGGTAGAAGCATACCATTATTCCTTTAACTGAGAACTGTGCCCATACTCCACTATCTTTCCTAGCTCGCCTTGGAGAGGATCCTTTTTGTTGCCAGATTTCACCTGGGAGGGTGTATCCTTTCCCACTTCCCGTGTGTGGAAACTTCTCTTCACCCTTTAGGCCTTACGGCTGACGTTGTACACAGTGTCAGGCGCCATAACCATGATGATGATGGTCATTTTATCCTCCACCCAGCACGCTATGGGGCATTATGTTCGAATACTGGGATACGCTTGTGAGTGGTTCCGAGAAACATATGAAAGTTCAGGCCTGTATGAGCGAAGCCGGGATTGCTCCTGTGATCATCTACACCTATCACCTGCGGCTTGAGCGGCTTGAGCCTAATCATTTACAGTTTAGAAAGCGGCTGAAGACCTTACTGTTCTGCTGAGTGGTTTGTCTGAGATGGGTCTAAAGCGCTGGGATGCCCCCGGGTAGCCAGCGCTATACAAATCTGTACTCATTCATATGGGGCAGGTTCTCCTGAGACAGCGACCTGCTTCGAGCCGCACATTCAAACCTACATGCAATTTGGAATACACTCAGACTAGCACAAGCGCTTGTTTTGACATACACGATTTATTGATTTCTTCTTGCCCTAGATACATATCACTGACACTAAGGACTGAGTCAGTTGGTGACCGTGAGTACCAGAGTCACAGTGACAACGTCTTCTGCAGACATCACTCTGGCGGCTCACCTTGTGGGCACCCTACAGTGGTACTCATTTGTGTCTATTATGTTTTCTTATCCTAGTACGCAATTGTTTTATGCATTTTCATATGCTCTCTTTGCACCCTGTTTCTTGTTATATATGGTTAGGGTACCACCACATGGGTCCTAGACTTGAGAACATCAATGGTGGATAACTGTCTGCTCTACTGGGATTTTTTTTCTCCTCTTTCACCTTGATTTTCCCTCCCTACAGGTCAGACCCGGAACAACACACACACAGTAGGTAGCACTCAGGGGCACCAACACAGTGTGGGGTAGCGTATTCACCTGATTTTATATTTTTTTGACCTGATGAAGCGCCACGGATCCCTATGACCAGTTTATGCGCAAAACATGTCAACTGTTTTTGAAGAAGTGACCGTAGTTAGGTCCCTCTCCTGAGACAGTAGGAGACTTTCTCTGTCCAGTTTCAGCACTCTGACTACCAGGGTTCCTTTCAAACCCTTAGGTAGCACCCATCCGCCATAGTTTTTTATCCCTGGAAGAGCAATCTCATCATTAAAGTATAGTGCATGTTCTCCCTTCCCAGTTTTAATCCATCGGTTCACACACCACCATTTCACGTACCACCTCACCCACATCATACAGCAGCCTCTTAAAAGATCTCCGCCAAAGTGATCCTTCGGTGAACCCATAGGGCATTGCAGCGCCGGCCCGACGAGGAGCACCGCTCAATGATTAAGCATGGCATCACCTATGGGATGTGTGAGGGCACCATAAACAGTCCCACCGACTGCCACTATTCAGTACTCTGACCCAAGCACACTCCACCTTTTGAGAGACCGTGCCTCCCTCTGCGATTTAACCCAGATCTCTTGACTGGGGGTGAATGTTTTGATTTGTTCTGCATTCCGTCCATCAATTGTGTCTTTTGCTATCTCTCCCTAAGTATGTCAGGTATGCCAAGACGTGGGTCCTGGGCTCACTGTGCCACTGGAATCTAGCTATCCTGGCTGATGAGGGGTGAAACCCCGAAACCGTTCCTAGGATACTTGTTTCCGGTCCAGGGAGGACCTGGCTTGGCAGTTCGGGCTGGACTGTGCCCATGAGGCACAGGGTCAAGATTGATTTGCATATGGCCAGGTCTAAACTGGGGTGGCATGGTGAGCAAAAGAATGACTGATTTAACCCAGATCTCTTGACTGGGGGTGAATGTTTTAATTTGTTCTGCATTCCGTCCATCAATTGTGTGCCTTTTGCTTTCTCGCCCTAAGTGCGCCAGGTATGCTCAGACGAGGGGCCTGGGCTCACTGTGCCACTGGAATTAAGCTATCCTGGCTGATGAGGGGGGAAACCGCGAAACCGGTCCTAGGATACTTGTTTCTGGTGCAGGGAGGACCTGTCTTGGCAGTTCGGGCTGGACTGTTCCCATGAGGCAAAGGGTCAAGACTGATTTGCATATGCCAAGGTCTAAACTGAGGTGGCATGGTGAGCAAAAGAATGATGGATTTAACCCAGATCTCTTGACTGGGGTGAATGTTTTGATCTGTTCTGCATTCCGTACATCAATTGTGTATCTTTTGCTCCCTCTCTATCCTTTTCAGGAACATTAGCTTCTTGTTGGAATTTGAAGGCCAGATGAACAATGCAGAGGACCTTGAGATAAACGTATCTGTTTCCTCAGATTGGTTTCTGTTTTTGCCTGTTTCTTGGTTTCTTACTACTCCCTCCCCCTTGCCTCGTGTGGAGTTATGGTGCCACAGAATGCTGTGTGGGTTTGGCCTACCACTCTTTTTAGGTCTCGTGGCGTTGAACCGCGCGAAAGCGCCGTCTCGCCAGAGACCTATTGTGAGCGACTCTGCTTTCCAGGAGAGGGGACAGGAGCTGGCTGCGCGCTCGGAATTGAGCGGGCCACGCGCACGCGAACGCGCTCGGTGTGGCCAGCTCCTGTCTCCTCTCCTGGAAAGGTCCAAGACCCACGCATGCGCACACACAGAGAGACAGTCCCCACTGTCTGCTCTCCCCATGCGCACACACACAGAGACACAGTCCCCATGTCTGCTCTCCCCTCTAGCAGCCATCGCTCTTCAACCACGATTCAGTGCTCCCCCTAGCCACACGCTTCCCCGGGCACAGCAAGACTCGCTTGCGCCACTGCTTCTTACCTTCCCGTGAGAGCCTGACCCCCGGCGCAGTCCTCGGTGTCGAGTTCCTGAGCTCCACGTCCGTCTTGCGGGAGCACGGGCTGGAATCCGCCTCCACCGTACAGGAAGAACAGCGGGGCATCTGTAGGGTCCCTGCCGGACGCTTGCAACCCAGAGGACGCGCTCCTGTTCCCGGCCGCGGCCGCCATTTTTTCTGCCAAGGTTTACATGCTCTTTACTGGACCCCGGCACGGACGGAGCCGCGGAGGGCGTGTGGTCAAGGAAGGCGGCCCCGCCGTGATGTCACCACAGTGTTGCTTTATAAGAATGTGTATATGATTGAAAGGATTCTACGGAAGTGCGCAACAGATGCTGCTATGTAGCCCCATTTTCAGTGTTTTTCAGAGGGTCTTCTCGTGTGTGATGCTTAAGATAACACTGTAGTGTCCACATATGCTTTTTCAGTAATTTGGCATCCGTCTCAAGAGGATGACCCTGCCCAGAGCCAGGCTAATGCAGTAAGAATCGCTAACGCTCTACAAGGAGTAGACGCCTCTTCATGTGCGAGCTGCATGTGATTAATAGTAAAGTTAAGTCCCTTGGAATCCTAGTCTGGCACGTTTCAAGACCTATCCCCAGGAGGCCTGGGATATTGCTGGCCCACGTTGGATATGATCAGTCTCAGTGGGCAAGGGTGGCAACATTAGGTAGCCTCACACATATCTATTGCTAGTAGGGATATGCTGAAATGACTCCTTTTCCAGACACAGGAAGAAAGACGTGAAGCATGTTAGGAACAAGATGTAATGTATGAGCTCGCATCAAGATGTATGTTTAATTCCCTAGAGCTCCTGAAAATGAAACACTTTCTCGAGATTTAAGTCTTCCCCACCCCCTTTGTAATTTCAGATGTGGGCTCGGCTCACTATAAAAAGTATTCACGTTATGAGAAGGGACCACAACTGAAGAGATGTATCTGATGATTTGCACGATAACGTTATGTGTTAAAAATGTCCTTAATCAACTAGCATGCTGCATAAAACTTGTCTGATTTCCGGACTGGTTGTGACTGCGATTACTGACTGAGGTGCTTTGCTGAATGTCATGACTTAGCCAAAATACTTCAGCTTGTTATTTATCCTTATGCACACGCAGCTAATAGTCTTCCAAATCCTGATGGAGGCTGTGAGAGCAGGTGTTTGGGGACTGACCTGAAGTAAACAAGCCGGAGAGAGGGTAGGGTAGAGTGCCAAGGGAGGCAGACAGAAAGTTCTCCTGCCCAGCAGAAGCCTATGCTACCTTCCTTGCAGCATCCCGGCCTTAGTGACATTGTTAATTATTTTAAAATTCTACTTAAAACGAGCATATTGCTTTGCACGCCCTACCAGCCACTCTAATATCTGTATTGTATTGAACACCTTCGTGTGGTGGGATTAGTGATGAAATAGCTTTCTTGCCAAATTTCAGCAATAAGAAATTACTGAACAAGCATCATAAGCCAATAGGACTTGCCTGACCGACTAGGTTTGTCAATTGGTTTTAATTTGGATTGCTGCTGCACGCTTTTTATTGAACTACTCTTTATGAAGTTGTGACGTAATAAATTATCCCAGCAGTGTGCGCTATTGCTTAGAATATTATCAAGTCAGGACAATTTTAGAGCAGATGTTTCTAAACTGCTTTGAAAAAACCTCTAAAGTTGTGTACTTTACGTAAATTTTTGGAGACTCGATTGGCTGGAAGAAGGGTTGTGCAGTTTGTGAGTAACACAGATATAATGTTCAGTAACCATTGCACACTAGGCACCCACCCTTTTCCTCTCCAGTGAGGCATTTTATTGCTCTCCTTCAACTTGTGTATCTGATGCTTACAGTGGTTTAATCATTTTGCTATTCCATGGCCATTTCCCTTTTGTGGCATGATTTCAGAACCTGTTTAGCCTTATACATCTGTCAGCATGATTTGTATGAAGGGGGCCTAGGGATGGCTAACTTCTATCTGTACTATTTAGCATCCACGATTAGTTCAGTGGGGGGTGGGTGAAACCCATCCTCCTGGTGGGAACGGGGTGCATCATCAGAGCTGTGTGAATAATAACTGCGTCAGCCCCGTGCGTGAGGTGCATCATCAGAGCTGTGTGAATAATAACTCCGCCTATACAATGCAATGATACAATTCAATCAATCACTTTTTTCAGTCTTGAATTAAATCAAATGTAATTCATATAAATCAGAACATGACAAACACAGTAGTCCGAAACATCAATTAATAAACAAAATACACAAAAGACCAATTAGATATGTCTCACAAAAATCAGAGAGACTTCCTTCATTTAATATACATTTTTAAGGATATGAAATATATACACATATTTACAAACAGGGTTCAGTACCAATATGAGTGCACAGAGAAGGGTGGAAAGTAAGTGCTCGTGAAAAAGCGACCAAGAAGGTCAGTGTAGAGAAATTGAATTATTTAAAAATTAGCAATAGATCAGCCTGTCCTAAAAAAAAATTTTTTTTTTTTTTTTTTTTTGCTCGCAAAAAATGTAGTTCTTTCTTGCTGGCACGTAATTGAGTAGTCCTCCGTATTCCTGAATTGGCACAGGAGACAACGGGAAAGGGAGGAGGGGAAAAGGGGCGGAAAACTTAGGTACAGGCTCCACAATAAGGGGGAATGTCAAAGTTTCGACCCAAAACAAAATACTGGGTGGCTAGGCTCCTCAGGGGCGGGTCTTCATCAGGACGAGGGAGGGGGGGGAGGGAAAGGGGCAATGTGCACGTTGATGTAATGACCCCAATATCAATGGTCACCTGTAACAACAAATAATTATCCGGACTAAATATCAGCAAGTACTGTCATGTCGGTTATCACATAACCAAGGACACAAAGGCACTCACCCTCAGTCGGTGTGCCAAACGTACGGTGTTAGTCCGCACCCAAACGCAATGTCAATGTGCTAGATTGAGCACTGAAAATAAAAGAGACAGAGTAGCCATTAGTGCTACTAAGGTCATATGGAGTAATCCACTTATTTTCCAGCTCATGGTCAAATTATTAAAACAGACCCCCCCTGTGACATTTCTCACAGTGGGTGTAGAGTCATAACTTAGATGGTAGCTAATGCATCAATATATACAAACAATCTTGAGCCTATTCATTCAGGTTTCATTTCAAATTAGTAGCACTATTGGGGTCATTACATCAACGTGCACATTGCCCCTTTCCCTCCCCCCCCCTCCCTCGTCCTGATGAAGACCCGCCCCTGAGGAGCCTAGCCGCCCAGTATTTTGTTTTGGGTCGAAACGTCGACATTCCCCCCTTATTGTGGAGCCTGTACCTAAGTTTTCCGCTCCTTTTCCCCTCCTCCCTTTCCCGTTGTCTCCTGTGCCAATTCAGGAATACGGAGGACTACTCAATTACGTGCCAGCAAGAAAGAACTACATTTTTTGCGAGCAAAAAAAAAAGAATTTTTTTAGGACAGGCTGATCTATTGCTAATTTTTAAATAATTCAATTTCTCTACACTGACCTTCTTGGTCGCTTTTTCACGAGCACTTACTTTCCACCCTTCTCTGTGCACTCATATTGGTACTGAACCCTGTTTGTAAATATGTGTATATATTTCATATCCTTAAAAATGTATATTAAATGAAGGAAGTCTCTCTGATTTTTGTGAGACATATCTAATTGGTCTTTTGTGTATTTTGTTTATTAATTGATGTTTCGGACTACTGTGTTTGTCATGTTCTGATTTATATGAAATACATTTGATTTAATTCAAGACTGAAAAAAGTGATTGAATTGTATCATTGCATTGTATAGGCTGAGTTAATGTCTAGGACCATTTGTTGACTATAATACTTGCTACCCAGGTCCTTTGACTACAATTGGGTTACCCCTTGTTTTATAACAGTGTGAATAATAACAGCTGTGAGCCCGTGCGTGAGGTGCATCATCAGAGCTGTGTGAATAATAACTGTGTCAGCCCGTGCCTGAGGCGCATCATCAGAGCTGTATGATAATATCAGCTGTCAGCCCGTGCCTAAGGTGCATCATCAGAGCTGTGTGAATAATAACAGCGTCAGCCCCGTGTGTGAGGTGCATCATCAGAGCTGTGTGAATAATAACAGCGTCAGCCCCGTGCGTGAGGTGCATCATCAGAGCTGTGTGAATAATAACAGCTGTGAGCCCGTGCATGAGGTGCATCATCAAAGCTGTGTGAAGAATAACTCCTTCAGCCCCGTGCCTGAGGTGCATCATCAGAGCTGTGTGAATAATAACATCTGTCAGCCCGTGCCTGAGGTGCATCATCAGAGCTGTGTGAATAATAACTGCGTCAGCCCCGTGCTTGAGGTGCATCATCAGAGCTGTGTGAATAATAACAGCTGTGAGCCCGTGCGTGAGGTGCATCATCTGAGCTGTGTGAATAATAACTGTGAGCCCGTGCGTGAGGTGCATCATCAGAGCTGTGTGAATAACATCTATGAGCCCGTGCCTGAGGTGCATCATCAGAGCTGTGTGAATAATAACTGCGTCAGCCCCGTGCGTGAGGTGCATCATCAGAGCTGTGTGAATAACAGCTGTGAGCCCGTGCCTGAGGTGCATCATCAGAGCTGTGTTAATAATAACAGCTGTGAGCTCATGCCTGAGGTGCATCATCCGAGCTGTGTGAATAATAACTGCGTCAGCCCCGTGCGTGAGGTGCATCATCCACATTGCTCAGGTCATCCAAATTCCTGCACTCTCTACCACACTGCTTTCAAGAACAGCATACTCATGCACACACTCTCACTGCTCACCAATTCAAAGTTTACTAAAATATTTATGCAACGCATTGTCATACACAATGCCAATAACTCAAACTTTAATGCTGCGAGACCTATTGCATTGTAAATGCTTGTTTATAAAGTGCGACCCATATGTGTAAAGGAACAAAACAATATACAAAAGAATATGCACAGTTTCATAGAGAACAATTTTTTGTCTGTTGCATATTGAATATGTGAATGATCTAGGGAGAGATTACAGGAAGTCAATAGAGTGACACTATAATTCACCATTCTGAGATTATCATCTGCAGCCTCCATTTCAGTCATCTTTAAATATTACTTGCGGTTAAAGTGTACAGAAGAATGTTAGAGAAATGTTCTTACTTTGTTAATGAAAAAGTCCAATGCCATTCTGTCAACATGGTGGATTTAGTTTCCCTGGTAAAGGGATCTTTCAAAGGTTGTGTGAGCTCCATTCATTACCAGGTTACCTATGATGAAGCATGCCACAATATAGTTGGTGAAATTTCCTTATCCAAAAAATTCTGGTTACAATCGGACTCCATGCCGATATAGGCTGCAGTAGTGGCCCTTGCAGGGAAGAGTGGTGAGGCCGAGTTGGGGTGGGGTGGGAGGAGCGGTGAGGCCGAGTTGGGGGGGGGGCGGGGTGGGACGGGGGTGAGGGGTGGGAGGGGTTCGACAGACGACCACGAGAGAAAATTCAATAATTAGTTTTCCATTGCCATCTATCGAAATTCCCCCCCACCCGGATGACCGCTCTTACCTACACGGGATGCTGCTGATAGGCTGTCCCACACTTTGTGAGATATTGGGTACCACTCAAAACAGCTGGTTGCTGCTTTCGTTTCTAGGGAATAGGGAGTCACTAGGTGACTTGGGCTAGGCGACATCATTGCAAGGATTTACTACACCGCTTCACACTGCTCAGCTCAACCAGCCACTTAGCTGAGCTGCTATTAAAATGAGAGTATCTCATTTGATACTTGCAGGGCTGTATTTATAGGCTTTCATTGGGATTGGAAGTATTGATTCCATTGTGCAATCGATTCCAGTCGATTGTCAGGTTGTGGCTATAATTGTCCAATAGACGCCCATTGTGAGGAAGTATCTGGATGCCATGGTAATACAGACTGAGAGGAAGGGTTTATACTACATTGCACGACTGATGTCATTTGAATGAAAGATGGAGATATGCTTGTGTAACCTTTCCATAATCACTGTAGCGCTATTGATAGCATGTGTGTTTCAATAGGTGCCTATTGAGTAGAAATCTGGGAAAAGCTTGGAGTAGTTCATACCTGTTAATTGGAAAGGTATCGATACTATTCATTTGCTGCCCTTTCTGTTGAAGTTTGGTCTTAATATAGTGCAGTATATCACAATTGAGTTAAAGGGTGTAAAAATCGTGATATCAAATGACTACTATATGAGGGATGAATACTAAGTAATAGTGGCTGCCTATTTAGTGGACAGGAATGAATACTATGATACAATAGATTGCCTTTAGTGGATAGCAACTGACATTGTATACTTTTTCTGCCTAGTGTGTAGTAGGCTGTGTGTGTGTGTATGTGTATATATATATATATATATATATATATATATATATATATATATATATATATATATGTGTGTGTGTGTATGTATATATATATATAGTCACTTCCTGTGATATATATAGTCATTGAGTGAAAGGGTCTGGATTCCAAGGTACAGTAAACGTTATTTGCCGGGACCTGTGTATATTTGATGAGACACTACCACATTTACTTGTAATTTCTATTGAACTGTAGATGGCCATGTAGTGGTAGGTTTTGGTGTCCTAGTAAATTCATTGGCTGTTGAGTGTGGATACCATAGAACTGTAGATACTCTTGAAGGACGTGCATGGATACCATGCATCTGTACATGGCCATTGAGCACAAGAGTGGTGGATACCATTGTAAAAACATGTCAGAAGAACGGAAGGCGGTATATAGTATATTAATATTAGAATGTAATTAAGTGCAATGATGTAGCTATTCGAATATGTTAGATATTTCATTGGAAGGGTGTGGCTGTAGGTACTCCTGTTTTTAACCCTGGTTTTAAGGTTGCGAATAAAGTAGCGCCTGCAATTGGTGTTGCCAGGGCTGCCACCTGACCAGTTTTCTACCGGCACCATCCGTATGGGGATGTCCTGGCAGGTACAAAAATAAGGACAATCGTCTAAAGCTGTTATTTTTAGCCATTATATGAACATATTTCAAACAGCAAATATAGAAAGCACTTTTGAATGTGTCCTAGAGCTGCTCTAATGAAGCATGACTAAAAATAAATATAAACAAAAACTGAAAAGTCATGTAATATCGCCATATATACGATTTTTTTCACAGTCCTATTTAGTATCACGTCCAGGCCTTGCAGACTCTCAAAACAACAATGGACGGTATTTTTCCTCTTGGAAAGATGGCAAACTTACCTACAATGCATGTTGAGTTGAAGGGCGATGTTTGATCTTTCCACCATATGTACAGTCCCATTTCCTCTTCTGGATCCTCATCGTTGAAATGTCTTCACCTTCTTTATTCATCCTGCTTCTAGCTTTGCCTCCTTTCCTAATCTGCCTATGGGCTACATGGCTTCATTGCCTCCTCGCTAGTAATGTTCTTTTCATGCATTGTTACCTTATGTTGTATTTATTTCTACTGATAGTACACATTTACGGTTGCTCCAAGTGCTATATAAATTTTGTAAAATTAAATTAAATCTATAGTAATATTTATAAAGTATCTCTTGGTGCTGTAGAACATTAAGTTATAAGATACCTGGAGCTGTGTGTGGCGTTGGGATTTAATTGGAGAAAAAAAACTGAGTTCGTAGATGGGTGGTCAGTGAGTTCTTCAGTGTAACTCTCTGTATTCTGGATCTCCCAACCCACTGGGACTTCCTGTAGTTGGTAACAGTAAAGGAAAGCTTAGAGTATACTTGCCAGTTTAAGTGGGAGGGTGGGGGTGGTGTTGGTAGGAGGCATGGGAGGGATTCTGTTCTTTTAAAGTCTTTTTCTCCGAAAACCATGTTGCCAACTCTAGGTTTCGCTGCATAAAACATGTTGATTCAAAACATTTCTTATATGAGTAGAAATCAAGGTTTGTTCTTATTCATTAAGTGGCATACCGTCGTACTTCGAACATAGTGCAACTGCCTTGACTGAATGAGACCATTCGCCACAGCAGTAGCTTCCATGCCAATCTCAATGCCCTGCCATTGGAAAGGTGTGCGTACTGCGGGACAGTTGGTGACTATTGAGTGCAAGCTTGTGGATTTACAGTACATGTGACGGCCATCGAGTGGAAGGCTGTATGGGTACCATGGAACCTTAAATGCTTGTAAAAATAGAGGAAGTGAATAACATGGCACAGAGAGTGACTTTATTGCTGTTGTACGCTCAGCGCCTACTAGATGTAGATATTGCGCTACCTAACGTTTTTATTTTATTTTTGTCTTCAGTCAGGTGTGGGTGATATTTTTTTACTGGTAGGCAAGATAATGTATTGATTGAGGCTGCACGAATCTTCATTTGGGTCCACTTCAGCTTCAAAAGGACCACGATCCACCACCAACAACAACAGGTCCCACGCAGAAGCTGGAACAAGATCACAGCCGACCAGCTCACGTCTTGCCTGAGCACGAACCCACCCACCAGCGCAACGAACCCCAGCCAAGCGGCCACCAACCTCACCAAGTGGATCAGCGACTGCGCAGACGACCTCGCCCCCCTGAGGACCCCGCCCAGCAGACCCGGCAGCAAGAAAGCCCCATGGTTCACCGACGAACTCAAGAGCTCCAAGAAGAACTGCCGAGACCTCGAGAGAACCTGGCGCAGAGACCCAACACCGGACAACATGATTGCCCTCAAGCTCGCCACCCGAAAACACCACTAACTCATCCGTGCCACCAAAAAAACTGCTTTCAAGGAACGACTGGACTACAACGCACACAACAGCAAGGAACTCTTCAACATCGTTAAAGAGCTCTCCAACCCCAACGCCGGAAACAACAACATCACCCCTTCACAAGACCTCTGCAACTCCCTCGCCACCTACTTCCACAACAAGATCGCAGACATACACAACAGCTTCAGCACTCAACCAACGCACGCCATGACCGAACCACCGCCCCCCACCACCACCCTCCGCGCCTGGACCCCGATCAGCACCGAAGACACCGTCCGCACGATGAACTCCATCCACTCCAGATCTCCGACCGACCCCTGCCCCCACCACGTCTTCAACAAGGCCGACGCTGTCATCGCACCCCACCTGCGGGACATCATCAACGCCTCCTTCGACACCGCTACCTTCCCGGAGAGCTGGAAGCACGCCGAACTCAGCGCTCTTCTCAAGAAGCCATCAGCCGACCCCACCGACCTCAAGAACTACCGCCCCATCTCGCTGCTCCCGTTCCCTGCAAAAGTCATCCAGAAGACCGTCAACAAGCAGCTGGCCGCCTTCCTCGAGACGAACGGATCCCTCCACCTCTCGCAGTCTGGCTTCCGGGCCAACCACAGCACCGAGACCGCCCTGATCGCAGCCACCGATGACATCCGAGCACTGCTCGACAACGGAGAAACAGCAGCCCTCATCCTCCTAGACCTCTCCGCGGCCTTCGACACTGTCTGCCACCGTACACTAGTACAGGGTCTCAGCAACGTCGAAATCCAGGAGAAGGCACTGGAGTGGATCACCTCCTTCCTCGCCGGAAGGACACAGAGAGTCCGCCTCCCACCGTTCAGATCTGAAGCCACCGAAGTCATCTGCGGCGTTCCCCAAAGCTCCTCGCTCAGCCCTACCCTCTTCAACGTCTACATGAGCCCCCTCGCAGCCATCGCACGCCAGCGCAACCTCAACATCATCTCCTACGCCGATGACACCCAGCTGATCCTCTCCCTCACCAACGACCCCGCCACCGCCAGAGCCAACCTTCACGAAGGGATGAAAGAGGTAGCCGAATGGATGAAGAACAGCCGCCTGAAACTGAACTCGGACAAGACGGAAGTCCTGATCCTGGGATCCTCACCCTCCGCCTGGGACGACTCCTGGTGGCCCCCCGCCCTGGGCAGCGCACCCAAACCAACAGACCACGCACGCAACCTGGGATTCATCCTGGACTCCTCCCTCTCCATGACCAGACAAGTCAACGCCGTCTCCTCGTCGTGCTTCAACATCCTGCGCATGCTACGTAAGAACTTCCGGTGGATCCCCACCGAGACCAGGAAGACGGTCACCCAGGCCCTCGTCACCAGCCGCCTGGACTACGGCAACTCCCTCTATGCCGGAACCACCGCCAAACTCCAGAAGAGACTCCAGCGGATCCAGAACGCCTCAGCACGACTCATCCTGGACATCCCCCGTCGCAGCCACATCTCCGGACACCTGAGAGACCTGCACTGGCTCCCGGTCAACAAGAGAATCACCTTCCGTCTCCTCACCCACGCACACAAAGCCCTACACAACCAAGGCCCAGGGTACCTCAACAGTCGCCTCAACTTCTACGCTCCCAAACGCCAGCTCCGATCGACCGGCCACGCCCTCGCTGCCGTCCCCCGCATCCGAAGAGCCACCACAGGGGGATGGTCCTTCTCCTACCTCGCCGCCAAGACATGGACCTCCCTCCCGACCCACCTCCGCCTGACCCAGGACCACCTCGCCTTCAGGAAGCAACTCAAGACCTGGCTGTTCGAGCAGTAGCGGATCCCCCTCCCCTAGCGCCTTGAGACCCTCTGGGTGAGTAGTGCGCTATATAAATGCTTTGATTGATCGATTGATTGATTGATTGACTTTATTGCTGTTGTACGCTCAGCGCCTACTAGATGTAGATATTGTGCTACCTAACGTTTTTATTTTGTTTTTGTCTTCAGTCAGGTGTGGGTGATATTTTTTTACTGGTAGGCAAGATAATGTATTGATTGAGGCTGCACGAATCTTCATTTGGCGGTCGAAGTTTATGTTTGTATAATTCAGTGTTTTGGCCAGAGCCCTGGGAAGTGGAGCAGTGAAGTGGCTTTAGCGGCATCCCTTTGTTATGCTGCACTCACCTGATAAAGCACAGACCCTGTATCCTTTTGCATCTACTTGTGTAACCTCTGACTTGAATGTTGGTACTAGCATACAAATGGATGCCGTTTTTTTCTCTTTAATCTCCGTGAAATCAAAAGTTGATTAGAGTGAAACAATTTTCTATCAGCATTCATCCCTCATGCTGCACTGGTAGGGATGTCCACAGCGAGTAAGAGTTCTTCTCTGCAGTCTGCTTCCTGTTTGACCCTACCGACTGTGGACAGTGCTATTATTTGGGACTTTAGTAAACGCTCTCGCACTCGAGTGCCTAGAACTCATTACAGCGAATTATACTTATTCATTCTGAGAAAAATGTTCTTGGACCTCTTACTTAACTGGAGTGTGTTCCATATGTGCCCTGTTATGGCTGCATTTTTAGTTCTTAGTTCTGTTCTCATTTTTTCCTCGTAAAATGTGTAATAAAAATGCATATTTTCATGCAGCGGCGGACTCTTTATCTGTTCACCTGTTCAGGTGTCATTAACCTTTTGTATCCACCCACTACAGCATACAGCATGAGGCAAAGGATCAGCCCATTTCATTCATTGCCTGTCTTGCACTGACTGACAGCATTTTGTCTGATCATATGTGCGCAGCCACCTGAAAAAGGCTAAACCTCAGTACAAGGCTGCTGCCCTCGAGCAGCTAGGCCTCTGTGCCACTCTTAATTATGTATTTTCTTGTTTGCAAAACAGTTATTGTATGTTGCACATGGTGGCAAATAGATAAACATTGCACGTTTGTCAAAGCCCATATTTACTGTCCTTGCCAGAGCTTGTTCTCGATTTGTTTCTCCACAATGCTTTCCCTGATCATACCCAGTGGTTTTGAGTGTGTCTGTGTTGCAGTTATATTGGTTTTAGGCCTATAACTATCCAACTTTAAGTAATTAGGATAGGATGAAGTGATCATCATCATGGTTCATAAAAAACACTTTCATCCATCTTGGATTTCCTGATGAAATGCACGCCATGAATGAACTGGTATTGTTTTGCGGTGATCACTTGTTTTCACACCACAAACAGCAAGCTGATTTAGAGACTTAACCAATTGACGCACCACCAGTGGAGAGCTGCAGGTGCAGTCTTTGTGTTATAACACTACAGAAGTTAACTTGAGGAGACTGGTATTATCTTGACGGACCACAAAGTTCCAAGCCAGTAGTGAGAGGTTTGTCTGATCTCGGAGTACCCGAAATGCGAGGCTGCAGAAAGACAGTTTGATCATTTGGCTTCAATGTGAAGCTTAATGTTACTGGGAACAAGTTGATCAGATTCAGAGGTGACCAATGCAGGCACAATGAATCCATACAGCATTAGCTAGCATTAGCAAAAATATCTCATCCGAGGGGTGGTGGTATAATTTCAAATCAGAAGCAGAAAGCTTGTGAACAAGTTAATGTGTTACTGGAATTCAAGTGTCCTAGGGCAGGACTGTTCTGTTTTTCCCAATGCAATCCAAGGTCCCCACACAAGATTTGGACCAACAGCGCCATTATATGTAGAACTTCAATCACTAAAAACAAAGGGCCTCCTTACTATGTTGTCGAAGCTGCCACCAACCGACACAGTCGTGGAATCTGGACTGACCGACCTCCGGTCGGCGGTCTCGACCGCATAATTACTATACGACTGTACACTCTGTGGTCGCATACTCCCATTTCTCTATGGGAGCTGGTGCTACGGCCGTAAACTGGCCGCAGCACAAGCTCCCATACAGAAATGGGAGTTTGTGTAAATCCCTACTCCCTGTGGCATGCACCTGAAGGTGCCTGCCACGGGGTGCAGGGATTTATAGGGGGGCCCACAACCGTTGGCTATAGATGCATGGGGGCCCTGCTAGGAGCCACCAAAGTTGCTTTTTGAGAGCCTTTCCATGTTGGGAAGGCCGGCACGTAAAGGCTCTCAAAAACCGCCATTGTAATCCAATGGCGGAACGTTGTCCTAATCTGATTACGGGCTGGTCTCCGATTGGCTGACAGGCTCCTTTAGCCCATCGGAAACCAGCTGGAATGACCGGCTGGTTTTAATTCTGACCCCCTACATTGTAATTAGGCAGTCTGAATTGAAGCCGACGATGTCGATCAGAGGCTTTCCGACCAACATCGTAATCTGCCCCAAAGTATGGAATCACTCCAGAGGATGAATCCTTTTTAGATGGAATATAGAACGCCAAATCGATGGGCATAGCTAAACCTTTATTATGCCTTTCATGTGAATTTTCAGACAGCCATCTCCACAAGACATTGAGGCATTCCCCTCTAGGGTGGCAGGGTTATGGACCAATCCATTCAAGTCCACTTGATAGACTGAGCCAATCCTCTGAAAAAACTGGATCCAGACAGCATTAGCTATCATTAGCGAAAATATCTCATCCGGGGGTGGTTAATTGCTCCAGTCTTATGGGAGCATACTTCAAGTCAACAGTGGAGAGCTAATCTACATCTTTGCGTTTTCAAAACCATGCGGATCATTCCGGAAGTGACACCGTTTTGCACACATACAAACAGCACACACTCCCACCTCCTCATTTCTATACACTGAAATAATTAAAGCCTTAACCTTATTGTTGTAAACCTGTCCTTCGTGAGTGTACAAAGGAACTTGCAATCTGCCATTGCTTGTTAGATGGCTGACTTACCTTCTCTGGCACCAGTATAGCTGTTTTTCCCCAGAGCTGTCACCAATTTTTAGTTAATATTTTTTGTATTGCTGCTTTTATGCAATGCTGCAGATAAACTACAATAACAAAAATAAAAAAATAAAAAGAAACCACACTCCTTTATAACACACACTTACAATTCCGAAATCACCAGACTCCAGGCCTCTTGTTAGAAAATATTCCCGTCCTGAAAAAAATGCACATTTCCATTCCACCAGCACACTTTACAAAGGGAAAGGAAAAACTATAATAAAAAACCTGCTATAGTATTTCAGAAATTGAATGCACTTAGCAAAATCCTTTAGCACCATGGTTCTCACCCCAGCTCAGAGAAATGAAAAGGAACTGCAGGAAACAGGAGAGTCTAAAGGAATACGTGCTCCACAGACGAGAAAATAAAATATAAGCAATTGATTCAGAGCTATAAAATCATGACCAAAGACGAAAAAACTAAGTTTTATTTTGAAAAAAATGTCATGGTGGGAAATGCACACAGAGAACTTTTTAAGACCCTTCAGGAGCTCTTTTGTCGTCGGTTAGTAGCTCCTTAACTCCCTATCAAAAGCTTTGTAACAACTTGGGGAATAAAAAAAATAATAATAAGGTTTAGACTATTTATGAGGATTTAAATGTCACTACACCCCAGCCCCCTCCATGTCGAGAATGACTTCATAGATCCGAATCACTCGAAGCTGCTCACACTCCCCCCCCCCCTTATTCATGAGAGTGTTAGGTCTGATCAAACAGACCAAATCATGTGCAACGTCAGACCCCTGCCCGCCCGTAATTCTCCAGGAGATTGCAAGCACAGTGACTTCTCAACTCAATATACTATTTAATCATATTATTAATACAGGTATTTCTCCACTAGTTTGGAAGAAAGCTTCCATTTTGCCTCTGCTTAAAAAATTTACACTGGGTCCCAATGAAGAGAAGAATTATCGTCCCATCTCACGCCTCTCTCATCCAGCAAAAATCTAAGAGAAACACATGAACCTTGCTGTCTCAAAATATCTTGATCTAAATGACTTTCTAGATAGAGCCCAGTTTGGGTTCAAAAAGGCTCACAATACTGAGGCGGCACTGGTAATAGCCATAGAGGAGATTCGGAACATCATGGGTAACGGTGGTAAGGCCTGGTAGATCCTATTATACCTATCTGTAGCCTTTGACACGGTGAGCTACGTTGTCCTGAAGAAGAGATTAGCTGAGATAGGAATTGACGGGCTAGCATATGAACTTTTATGCACCTTCCTTTCGGAAAGAGAGCAATCGGTCTTGTTAGGAGACTTCATCTCCAATCCTTTATCCCTGGCGTATGGTGTCCAGCAAGGGTCATCACTTAGTCCAACTCTTTTTAGTATTGATGTGGCACCTCTTGGAAAACGTATTCGATCTTTTGGTTTCTC
Organism: Lissotriton helveticus; assembly: GCF_964261635.1. Taxonomy (NCBI): domain Eukaryota; kingdom Metazoa; phylum Chordata; class Amphibia; order Caudata; family Salamandridae; genus Lissotriton; species Lissotriton helveticus. Next base: position 389,117,749 of record NC_136061.1, read on the forward strand.
AACCATCTCCTACGCGGAGGACTTGCAAATTGTAGTGTCTGTCACCAGTAACATCGAGTAGGTGGCACACCAGTTTGATAATTGTATGCAAGCAGTGACTAGCTGGATGAGCAGCTACTGTATTAACCTCCCCGCATCCCCAGAGTTCTAAAACCCACCCCAAAAAACGACCACGACCCCAGCCCTAAAAACACCCCAGCTCCCCGCCCTGAGCCCTAAAACCATGCCCCAGCCCTAAAAGCTACCCCAACCCTCCCTCACCCCTCCGTCCTGAGCCCTAATACCCGGCCCCCAGCCAAAAAAACTACCCCGACCCCAGGCCTACTCACCAAGCCACCGCCCGAACATAAGTTTACTGTCAGGCTCTGCTTTTCATAACTCCGCCCCTCCTGATCCCCTTTCTGCTGCCACACCCTGACTCCCAATGTATGGGTTTCTGGTGCTATTTATTTCAATTTCCATCAGTGGCTGCATCCGTTGTTCTCCCCGAGAGCACGATGTTCCCTGCGGTAGGTATCTCCATGTGATTTTGTTACTGCAGAGGAATCGTGTTCTTGTGTGCCATGGCATTTAGAAAATCACTCAGGGAGTCGCCAGAAGTGTATCTAAACCTGCGACTTTATATCCGATATATTTGCAAACTAAGTAAAGCGCATAGACTTGACTGCTTCTTCAATGAATCGCTCAAGAGACTCCCGTGAAATCTCTGGGCTCGCTGGCTGTGGTACAGGCCTGACACATCAAACGCTTCCGGGTCAGCTCTGCCTCCCAGGCCAGCCCCGACCTGCGAATGTCACACCTTTACTGGGCTCCAGGTCTGTGTTGTGCCCAGCCTAAGCTTGGTCCATCCCTCTTGTCGTGTCGTCATGCCTGACTGTCCAGTGAGACAGGTCAGGCAATGAGGAGGAGTAAAGAGAGACAGGAAAAGGAGGAGCATTTAGGTTGTAAGCCAGTAACTTCCTGGCAGGGAATAAAGAAGGTTGCCCCTGTCAGAGCTCCGTGTCCTGTGGTTATTTGGGCGGGCTAAGGCGTGACAATGGCGACGAGGGTGGGATGATCCAAGCCCCACACAACGTCGCGCAGCCCAGCCGAGTACCGGCCCCAACGACCAGCCTGCAGCGCCAGAAAGAGCATGCAGAAAAGCGACGCCTGCGGCGGAACGGAGCATGCAGGAGCACGCGGAGCATGCAGGAGCACGCGAAGGTGTACCTGCGTGTCAGCGCCTAACTGCGGAGAAGTAAAGAATCTGCCAAGCGGCGCTGAGGTGCTGCGCTAGTACCTGCCCCCGTGAGGACTGTGGACCGCAAGAAGTGGAGAGCCAGTCGAGCAGCGCCGAGGTGAGCGCGATGTCCCTGCACCCCTGCGAGGCTTGAAGACGGCGAGGGTGAGTCCCTAGCACACGCGACCGCTAGACAAGCCAGAGCGGGTTCGCACGTGCGCCTGAGATTGCCGAGAGCCGGGGAACATGGCGGCCATGTTGGAGTCAGGCGCCGGCCCTCAATAGACCCACGCGTCTCACACGGCGGCCATTTTAAAGTCAGGCAAGCCTTCAATAGATTCATGTGTCCCACACGGCGGCCATCTTAAGGTCAGGCAAGTGACTCGAACACCTAAAAAGGAGGGAACACAGCCAAATACCTCACGCAGGAGCGGCAGAAGACGATTATAAGCTGAAACACTCATAAACACTACTAAAGAATACAAGAACAATAGAATACTGCTGACAAGAAGTGCAAATACCTAACATACAGAACCACCATGTCTGATACTGATGCTCAAAGTACGTCCTCGACCGGAGGTGCACCCACGCAACCCACCACGACGGCGGTGCCTCAAGTAGCGTCCATAGGAGCACCTTTCATGCGACAGCCACAGCCGCTGGTGTTGACGCCTGGCAACACTATGGGCCCTGCGTGGAAAACCTGGAGCGAGGACTTTGAAGATTACATGGAAGGGTCTCTTGTACAAGACTCTAAGCGCAAGCTGGTTGCGTTACGAAATCTTGCTGGCCAAGAAATAGCACAAATAATCAAAGAAATGCCCAATGTTGCTACAGCCACTTATGACGAAGTGAAGGCTGCCCTTGATCGGCGGTTCCTGCACAAGCGCAACGTCGATTACGAACGCTATGTATTCAACCTAGCGTCTCAAGAGAAAGGAGAGTGCATGGGTGATTTCATCACACGCATCAAAAGGATGACGCGTCACTGTGACTTCGAAAACTTCAAGACGGAAGATGCATTACGGCTCCGAATCATCGATGGTTGCCGCTCAGAATCGCTGCGAAGACGTCTCCTAAAGAAGTCCTATACACTGGAACAAATCGAAGAACTTACAAGGATTAACGACCAAGCAGAAGACCATGCTAAGAGGATGGAAACACACAAGCCTGAACACAAAGACAAAGACCACAAAGAGCAGGTTTTCCGAATACAGTCGTGCACAAACATCCGCCCAGGGTCGAGTGCGCATAGGACAAGCAAGCATCACCGCAGCTCTCGGAAAGCATCACCCTGCCGAGACTCACGACATACCAAACACACCAAACCTGCACCTGCCTGTTACCGATGCGGTCAGGACTACCCCCACTCAGGGCAGTGTCCGGCCATCGGCCAACGATGTCACAGATGCGGAAAAGACAATCACTTTGAGATAGCCTGTCAGGCCAGACAATCTGCCCGAAGGTCACCCACTCCACGATCTGACACCCGGCACCATGCCCGTGCTGTAACGAGAAGAGAGAGCCGCTCGTCAGACTCATCAGGTTCTAGCACCCGCTCGACATATTCTCACCAACGCCACAGCCGATCCACAAGTGCGCCTCGTTCCCGTCATCACTCCACGAGGTCACGGGCTCACCGCTCTTCATCCAACAGCTCATCGGCACTCACCACAGTGTCACAAGACAGTGACGAATATGTCTGTAGAGTATTTGACTCGTCAGCGACAATGCAGGACAGTGACGAATACATATGCATGGTGGCTGACCCAGATCGGCTCAAACGATACCCAAAACTGGACATTCTGATAGGAGACCATCCAGCGAAATTTGTCCTGGACTCAGGTGCTTCGTTGAACTACATATGTGCGCTAGAATACCAGAAAATGAAGAACCGACCCAAACTGGAGCCAGCGGCAGTCCGCATCTTCACATGGATGTGCCGGAAGCCACTGCCATGTCTTGGCCGGTTTCACACCACACTGACTTTCAAAAACAGAAAAATTCCTGCATACGTCCACGTTGTAGAAGGACCCGACTTCGCCGACTGCTTGCTCAGTCTGCCAACAGCGGAACGACTGAAGCTGGTGGAGCTGCTATACATGACGGAAGATGCCCCTGACATCGTGGCCAAATTCCCTAAACTTTTCAAAGGTCTAGGTAAACTGAACCATTTCAAAGTAAAACTCCACATCAACGAAAACATCACACCTGTTGCACAGCATCACAGGAAGGTGCCCTTCCACTTGCAACAAGCCGTTGATGACGAACTACAAGACCTTCTACAATCCGACATCATAGAACGCACTTCCGGACCCACTCCCTGGGTATCACCGGTCGTGGTGGTCCCGAAGAAAGGACAAGACAACAAAGTCCGGCTATGCGTGGACATGAGAGCGCCCAACACCGCCATCGAACGGGAGCGACACCCAGGGCCTCATATCAGTGATATGATCACGAAACTGAATGGTGCTACCATTTTCTCCAAACTTGACCTGAACAAAGGTTACCACCAACTGGAGCTCCACGAACAATCACGCTATATCACGACATTTACCACGCATCAAGGCTTATTCCGATATAAGCGCCTGAACTTCGGCATTTCATCAGCCGCCGAAATCTTCCAGGAAACAATCCGAAAGGTCATACAAGGGATCCCGAACTCCTTCAACTACAGCGACGACCTGCTGGTCTTCGGCAAAGATCAAGTTGAACATGACACCGCACTGGATAGAGTGTGCCACGCACTACTGCAAGCAAATCTGACACTGAATGCCGAGAAGTGCGAATTCCACAAAGGCACCCTCAAGTTCTATGGACATACCTTTTCAAGTGAAGGCATGACACCAGATCCCGACAAGGTAGCCGCACTAGCTGACACTCCGACACCCCATGATGTAAGTGACCTCCGTTCCTTCCTGGGAATGGCGAGCTACTGCGCGCGATACATCCGCGACTACGCTACCATCAGCTACCCGCTCCGAGAACTGACACGTCAAGGACAACCCTTTGAGTGGTCACGAGCGTGTGCCAAAGCCTTCGCAGAAATAAAACAAGCGGTTGGGTCTGCCACTAACCTAGCATACTTTGACACAAATAAAAGGACAGAAATCACTGTTGACGCCAGTCCGGTGGGCCTGGGGGCCATTCTCGCCCAATACCGTGACCATTCTGATCAACGGCACATCATTGCCTACGCGAGTCGCAGCCTCACGGACACGGAAAGAGCATACTCCCAGCCGGAGAAGGAAAGCTTGGCTGTGGTGTGGGCGTGCGAACACTTTCACCTGTTTGTATACGGAAAGCATTTCACCATCATTACGGATCATCAAGCCCTCCTCACAATCTTTGGCAATCTCAACGCCAAGATGCCACCTCGCATCGAACGCTGGGGTTTGAGTCTCCAAGACTATGTGTACACGATTGTTCACAAACCAGGCAAAGCTGAAAACCCTGCGGACTATATGTCCCGCCACCCGTTGCCGAGTGCCACGAAACCTGAATCGCTGGCAGACGATTACATCCATTTCGTCATTGACGCTGCGTGTCCTCCTGCAGTTCCTCTGGAAACTATCCAAAATGCATCTGCTTCTGATCCGCTGATTAAAACTGTCATGACCCACGTGCGCAACAACTCCTGGCGCTACGCACTGAACACCGCGCCTGGATCGGATCCTCCCCTGCACGACCTCACAGCGTTCCACCGCGTTCGTGAGGAATTGTCCATCAGTGATAACGGCCTTCTTTTGCGAGGGGGAAGGATCGTGATCCCTCACAACCTGCGCCAAGGCATCATTAATCTAGCCCACGAAGGACACAGAGGCCTGAACGCCACAAAGAAGAGTTTGAGAGAACGGGTCTGGTTCCCCTCTCTCGACTCCATGGTAGAGACAACTCTAAGAGACTGCATGACGTGCCAACTAGTGAGTCGTGAGGAATCACCAGCACCTCTTCAAATGTCCGAACTGCCAGATGAGGTGTGGAAGCAAGTAGCGGTCGACTTCTTTGGACCGCTTCAGTCTGGACAGTATATCATGGTTGTCATGGATGAATATTCAAGATTTCCCTTCGCACACATGATAGCATCCACCAGAGCAACTGCTGTCATTCCCGTACTGGACGACATCTTTGCAGCATGGGGCGTCCCCGCCAGAGTCAAGTCCGACAACGGGCCTCCGTTCAATGGCCATGAGTTCGCGGAATTTGCGAAGCATCTCGACTTCAAACATCACAAAATAACTCCACTGTGGCCGCAAGCAAATGGCATGGTGGAGAGATTTATGGGTACTTTAAAGAAAGCCATCCAACAAGCAGAGATAACACGCCGAGATGTCCAACAGACTTTGAACGAAGTACTAAGGGCCTACCGGACCACTCCCCACAACACCACGAATCAGTGTCCAGCCACAATAATGTTGGGAAGGACACCGAGAACAAGAGTGCCCATGGTAAACACCACACCTCAATCAAGGACCGTCACTGTAGACCATGAAACACTAGTCGACATTGACAGGAAAAGGAAACAGGAAATGAAGACCTATGCACACAGTCGCCGGCACGCCAAAGAAGCTGATATCCGCGAAGGCGACTGGGTCATAGTGAGAGGAGACCGGCGAACGAAAGCAGACAGCCGATACCTGAACCTTCCCTTACAAGTCCACAAGAGGAAAGGAACCATGATCACAGCCAAAGCTGATCACAAGCAAATAACGAGAAATATATCTCACTTCAAAAGACACTATCCAGTGAGCAGGCATGAACCATCCTCAGGCCACACATCCAGTGACTCTACCAGTCAAAACGACAACACTGAGATTCACCATTACCAACAGCCGAGATCGGCCAACAGTCCTGAGCGACGCCAACACACGCCAGAGAGAGAGACTCGCCCCAAACGCCTGGTAAGGAAACCACGGCGACTCGTCGAAGAAATGTAGCACCACTTCTTTGAACAAAAGGGGGAGATGTCGTGTCGTCATGCCTGACTGTCCAGTGAGACAGGTCAGGCAATGAGGAGGAGTAAAGAGAGACAGGAAAAGGAGGAGCATTTAGGTTGTAAGCCAGTAACTTCCTGGCAGGGAATAAAGAAGGTTGCCCCTGTCAGAGCTCCGTGTCCTGTGGTTATTTGGGCGGGCTAAGGCGTGACACCTCTCACTCACCTCTCAAGTTTGGTTCTACGTTATGGCCGCACTAGGCAGAGCCCTACTTTGGCACCGGGCAGTAGGGACGGGATTTTTTTCTAGAAGCATTAGATCTGCCTCCCTTGCGAAAGCAAGGCACATCGCATAGTGGTTTTTACATGGGGGGGAGCTTGTCGTAGAACTGACTGTATCCTGAGATAACAAGAGAGTAGCCCTTACACTTCATCTCAGTGTTAGGGACGGGGTAGTCGCAGACAAAGCGCAGCACACACTGCACTTACTCGACAAACTCATCTCAGTCCTCAGTGATACTAAGCATGCAAGCAGCGTCCTCGCCTACCTCTCAGTTGTGTAGAGTGCTAGTCCCAGGACTTTACTCAACAAACACATGGCACCCACATACAAGAGTCGAGAGGTCGTGCTGAGACATTGGGGTTATACAAAAACTCTTTGAGCCCTACAAGGTATAAGAGCACTTTAAAATGCAGCGTTCATCACACACGCAGTGGCACCCGCATGCTTTCAAGTCTGTACGTTTGCCTGAAATCCCCTTCTGTATTGGCCTCTTTTTTTCCATCGCCCTTTTATTCAGCATGGACTAACATTGTTTCTTTTCTTTCTGCCCATCCCTCCGTCCTCCCCATTAGGTTATTGCGGCGGACTGCAAGAGGGTCACCGTCCTGAAGTATTTCCTGGAAGCGCTGTGTGGACAAGAAGAACCTCTGCTGGCATTCAAGGGTGGAAAATATGTGTCAGTGGCACACGTCCCAGACACCATGGGAAAGGAAATGGGAAGCCAAGAGGGAAAGCAACTGGAAGATCAGGTACAGGCCACTGGCAGGCTGGGGGGAGGGAAGGGGACGGGAAAGGGGGTCTGCAGTAAGGCGGGAGATCTATCTGCCTGTGCAAAGCGGATCAGCATTCACAGTGAGGCTGGGTGAAAGTTTTAGGCATGCTGGAAGGGTGATCATTTACAGTATGTCAAAGTAAGGGGACAATGCTACCTACCGTGAGACACAGCTGGGCTCTAGGTAAGAGCAAAGAGCCACCCTGGTTCGCACAGAGGCGTGCGGGTGTCCACAGTGAAAGTTCTAGAGTCGAGAAAGATGTAGACAAAGCTGAAACAGCATACACAGTATGATGGGAGGAGGGTCTGTTAAGGGGTCGGTGTTATTTGAAACCAGACAAGTGGGCACCGAGGGAGGTGGAAATAGTCTACATAAGACTACATGTAGGAGTTTGGGAGGGGCCCATAGTCTCTCCGGAGATAACAGTGGCCAAAGAGGCAATACCCGACTCCTAGGAAGCGATGTGAAGCTGTGTGCCACATGCACAGTAGCACAACATTATCACAGTCAGTAAAGGGAGTGCCTTTATTAATACCCTTAGATATGTATTTGCCACATACCTAATGCTCTAACCACAAACAGGTGTTGTACATCTAGTGGCTCTTACGCATATCCGATTGCAACGTAGTCCTAGTATTGGATGCTTCTCACAGTGATTACATGCTCTGTGAGTGATAACATCAAGTTGAGACACATACTCACAAAACAATGTCTAAACTTAATAGTCAGTAGGTATGGTTCCAGCATCTAGAAGAGTGCAATAGTAGTGTACAGGCAAAATCCAGTATTAAAAAAAACTAAGGATATGACCAACAGGGAAGACAGTTCAGTTAATAAAATTTAGATAAGATAAATCAGTGCTCATAGTATCACATGTTATGTGACCATTAATAACATAGATGGAGGGATAGGAAGAACTCCAAGAGCACGTCATTGATGACCATCTCCTGCACGACTACCAGTCTGGCTTCAAATAAAACTACAGAGTAGAGACTGCTACATTCCACATCGTAGACAATGCCCTCCTGACTGCAGATGAAGATCACCTCTCCCTCCTGATATTTCTGTACCTTTCAGCCGCCTTCCACAGTCGACTCTTACACTCTGTGAAGTCTTAAATGGGATTGCAATGTCCTTCACTGGCACTCCTCCTACCTTTTCAATGAGCATCACTTTGTTCAAATGGACACCTCTGGGTCTCAAATGGTCCCTATAACTTGTGAGTTCCCCCAGGGTTTCATTAGGTTTCATTTCAAATTTAATCTCTACACGTGGTGCTCTACTCACAGATAACCGCATCAAGTTTCTCCAACATGCCAATGATGCACAGCTCTGCTTCAAAGTCTCATCTGCTTAGGACAACCAACGTCTCAAACCCTACCTACACATCATCCAGCCCTGCATGTCGAAGGATTACCTGAAACTCAACCCAATTAAGACCGAATTTCTATTTGCCAAGAACAAGAAATAGTACAAACATGGTTCAATGAAATGAACCTTGACGGTTTCCAGCCCCAACTTTCACCGAACGCCAAGTCACTTAGATTCAACCTGGATAAAAACCTCACTCACAAGAAACACATTACCAAAATAGTAAAGACTGCCTGATACCAGCTTTCTATTCAAAAGAAAATGAAGATGTTTCTTTTTAAACAGCTGTTCAAGCCTTTGTTCTCTCGCATCTGGACGGTGGTAACGTCCTGCTCCATGGTCTGTCCAAGACTCCACTCTGGCACCACTTAAGGGTAGCCTACACACCGCAGCATATCTTATCCCGAACCTAAAGAAATATGGTCACCTCAAGCCCATCCTGTTGGAACTCCCTGGGCTCCCCTTGCCGGCCTACATCCTCTTCAAAACCAGCTGCATCATTTACAAGTCATCACGAGCAGCATTCTCCCTTATCTTGCAGAGATCTTATGGCTCTCTGCAACTCCCCAAGTCGTGCCTCTATCTATGCACCCCAGATCTGGAATAGCATCTTTGCACCCTTCAGGACCGCCCAACGTTGCCCCAATTTTGGAAAGAGTTGAAATCTCATCTCTTTAACCTCTTCCATGCTGGTGACGGAACCGCTCCGTCACCAGCACAGCGCGACCGTCACGGCCCGCTCGGCGCGCCTGCGCGGCGCTGATTTCGCGCCTGCGCGGCTCGTTCTATTGAGCGGGCGGGGCCATGACTGAACCGCTCCGTCACAAGCACAGCGCGCCCGTGGCTCGTGACGGAGCGGATCCGTCACAAGCATGGGAGCGCCGCGCGGCCGTCCCTACCCCCTAGCGCTGCGGCGGAATTGCTGCCGCAGCGAAAGTGTTAGTGAAGACTACATCACAATGCATGAACTGTCCATAACCTAGCTACCCCTCTGATCACTTGTTGAATGTATGCTTCTCTTTAACCTTGTACAGTGCTCCACTGCCTTTTGCTAGGTTTGCTCTATATAAATACTATATACATACATACATAAGTCATTGTTGTCACTTTGGCTTGTCGTCTGAATTTGGGTCAATATCTAACAATAGAGCACACCAATTTGGTGTCTATATGTAAGTCTCTCAGATCGAAACATTAGCAATATATACCCGATGTCCTCGGGCTGTTCCCATTTATGAAGCGCTTATCACCACTTACCTGCTTTGGGAGCGCAAGGAGACTTGCAATGCACTGCACAAGCCCTTTTGGCTATGACCATTGGTAGAGCAATGAACCGACATTGAGGTCTTGTCTACTTAAGGTCTCTGCAGTAAACCGAAGAAGCCGGTTTTTGATTCATGTAAATGTTGTTCGCCACTCCATTCAGCCAGCAATCTTATCACTTCAGCCCAGAAGACACCAATCCCTAGGCATGAACAGGTCATATGGAAAAATGTGGCCTTGAACCTACCGAATCTGAGGCAGTCATTAGCAATTGGTGGAAGTATTTTTGGGCAGTTTGATCAGGGTTAGGTAAGCGTGGTGTAAATAAATTTAAAAAAACCTGAATTTTAGTCGTACGTTTTTCGTGACGTTGTGGTTTTTACACCCATTACACATCTCTGAGCTCTGCACCCAGGTCTAATCCCAGAGGATAGTGAGGGGAGTGAATTGTTCTTCTCAAATAGATTTGTTAGGTTAGTGATCAAGTGCTGGCCCCTATCAGATATGGTTTCGGTGTCCTGTCAGTCTCTGGCTTTCTTGCCGTATAACGCCAGGTTTTTAAAGTGGGGTTGCGCAGTGCTGCATGCGCAAGGAACTGGCACGATGATAAATCATATTCCTGCCTCAGCTGCGCAAATGTAATGAGTTTGTGATTGCAGCATTGTTCCATGCTGTTATATTCGCAGCCCCTTTTGTTCGATTGCATAGTTGGAGGAGCCAGAGTGGTCTCTTGGGTGCGTACACAAACCCGTTGTTTCGTTTTTCGCAAATATCTGCACCAGCAGTTCCTGGTTGTGCACAGCAGGAGGGGACCTGCTGCCCACATAAGAGAAACTCGACCACTATCATTCCTTTTAACGCAGCTGGTACACACCCTGCCTCTGGTGAATTACCCATGGTTAGCAATTGAACCACACACTGGAGCTGTGCCACCATCTAATACATTTTTGACGTCAGGACACTCAATCAGCCTTCATCTGTGGGAAGGAATAATGTAGAGCTCTCCTGCACCTGCTTTCTCCCTAAACAAGTTCCATCAGAACCATTTTTAGGACTTTGAGAAAATGACAGGGGGGTTGACTGTTGTAGAAGAAAAGTTGGTGAACATTTGTGGTAGGATAATCATCTTAGTCTAGAGCTACCTGCCCAGTGGAAACAAGGAGAGTTTTTTTCAGAAGGCAGCTGATGCCATTCTAAAATCCAATGCTTCAATCAGCTCTCTGGATATGACAGCGTCTAGCCCCTTAAACAAGCTTAGCCCTAAGTACTTGAACACATGTGGTGTTAATACAACGTCTTGTGTATCCAAGGAGAGCAGACTTTGAGCCCTCCAGTCTGTTAAGGGGAAGGTATGAGAGTGTTTCTTTTCATCGTAAACCATCTCAGATTCCTCCAGCCCATGTGAACGTCATGTATGTACAGTGCCAAGTCATCTACAGAAAACAAAATAAGATGCTAATGGCCCAGTATAGAGATCCCATGATGCTCCAAGTTTTTGCTCATATAGTTTGCCTAGGGTTCCATCTCTAAGGACAACTACAATAGCGAGAGGGGACAGCCTTGCCTTATGCTCCTTTGTATGAATATTTGCTTTAATATTTCCGGCCCTCACTTAATTCTTGCAGTCACCATGTTCATATAGAAGTTGAATTCACTAGAGTATCCCTCTTGCCAAATCCTAACTCTCTTGAACCTGAAATAAGTAGCTCCAGCTCTGCTTGCCAAATGCTTTTTCCATGTCTACAGAAATCACCACCTAATTAGCCCGATCTGGCCGTGATCAATCTATAGCATGAAATAATCGTTTGTGGAGGTTTCCTGTTTGGAACAAACCTGTTCTAATCTCTATGCATTTATTGTGGGAGAATTTTGATGTCTATTTCGTTGTTTTGCCAATATTTTATTGCCTACATTCAAAATTGATGAAGGGTGGTAGGACGACCAGCCCAACACGTCTCTACATAGTTTTGGCTGCATCATAATAATGTCTTAGCAGGTGTTATACAGAAGGGGAGCCCCACTCTCTGGATTAAATGGGATATTGTTAATTCATAGGCAGTGCCTGCATTTTCCACTAGGTCCCTAGGTTTATAAAGAATACAGTGCATGCTTCTAGATGAAACTGCCTGTTTTCCTCACTTACAGAGGAAATCCCAACTAGATAATTTTACACTAAATGTGGTCGAGCAGTTAAAGCTTACTCCTTTTTTTTCCTTTTTTAACTTTCTTTATTATTTTCACTGGACAGTCATTATTCGCTTACATTTATTGGATTCAACAGCAAGTGTGTTATTTCTCTCATCACAATTTAAAGCTTACTCTGTAGGTGGCATGAAGGCTGCTTTCAGAGACCATATATCTCATGTTATTACACTTGTTGAGGGTCAATATCTAGTTGGAATTATTTTTTAGAATGAATGTCCTTAATGTACTGTTAGAATGATAAAATAGTCTTAAGTAAACAGCTCGAGCTCTACCAATTTTATTCTGTCTTTACTAGCAGTACTCGCTTATGCTCTGTAGCTGTAAAGCCAGAGACTACACCAGTATTCTTCTGCTGTTAGTAGTAGCACTCCTGTAGCAGTGCTGAAACCCCATGCAGCTGTACCAGTGCACTACCCTCTGCTGTACCCTTACTCAGACCCTTGTGCTCAGTATTTCACTTTATTCCTGCACATGCGTCAGATAGACCTTGTTGACGTCTTGTCCTAAAATGCTCTACATGGTCTCATGGGTCTACTCTGCCCGCAGCGCACTCTCACTTCCTCCAGTATGCATTGGTTACAGTTTCCTCCTTGGTATCTGGGGTATGAAGTGTGTGATCGCCCATGCAGCCTAGACTCTACGTGCAGACGGGCTGCCTTTCCACGACCTGACCTCGACCAACATTGTAGTCACCCTTTGAACTTTCGGGTTTGTACCACATTCACCACTCACTAACCTTTCATCAGCACTCGAGGCAAACCTGAGAGAGGGAAGTGAGACTCCATCCTACGTGACTTATCGTTCTTCCTCGTTCCCATGGCAGTCTGTGTAAGGAACCTGAGCGGGTGGGAAGTGTCAAGACGGCTGGTAAATTGACTGTGGTTTTTAGGATAGAGGATATAGAAGCCAAAGGTGTTTCTCAGACACAAGCCGGATAGCCTGCTTCTAATAAGGGCATCTGAGCATGCCTGGAGAGGGTAGAATGGCAGATGAACTGATAGGAGTGTTCTGCACTCCTAAAGGTTTGATGGAGTATCGCACAACCCAAGAGCATAATGTGCTGAGTACAAAGCCTATGTAATATCTCAGAATCACGTAAGATTGCTCTACATCAATTGATCACAAAGATGGCTTTGAGGGGAGTGCTGAGAAGGGACTTTAAGAAAAGTAGGACCTCTTGTGTTTATTAGGCAAACCGCAGTAGCTCGGCTTGGATGCTCCTTGTATGGTTCAACTCTGTACAAAGGAAACATAGGATAGGTAAATAGATCAAGCTTGTTCACGTTTGATTATCCTCCGTTTCAAAAATAAAGCTTATGTGCTTTATTTAGATGAGTTGCAGACTAAAAAAGGGACGGGTTGGTTCGTAATCTTCTTGTATTTTAACTGATGGGATTGATGCTTTTGCAGTAGGTTTTGGGGTGCAAAAGAGTTCCAGCTTTGTCTGTTGCCATTAAGAATGTGCTGGACCTCCAGTGATGTACTCTGTTGTCATTGAGGTAAACGGAGCTGTGCATGCTGTCATAAGTGTGTGAATATTGTTCTGTGTTATATATGTGTGTTTGAGAGAAGGTTGCCATCTCTTGAATGTGCAGCTGTCTAGAGGTCGCAAATGGGTACTTTAAAGTAAGGTACTTTTTGCATTTGTTGATATTCGTGGGTCTTCGAATTAGGGATGGGGTCAGTTGCACGTTTGTTTCTTTAGCATTTAGTGCTTTCTAGATAATTCTGTGGGGACGTGTTGAGATGTTGAGGGTCTATTCAGATGGGAAGGGTTTGAGGGGTTCTGAGCGAATTAATTTAGGATGGTTATGAGGGATTAAGAACACAAAGTGGATAAGTTCTTGAGGAGTCGTGTGGGCATTCAGTTAGGAGGATTCTAGGGGTCATGAGGGCATAAAGTTAGGAAAGTTTTAAGGAAGTGAGACTCGATCCTATATAAACACATATAGTTCAGCTATACTTGCGGGGTTGAAAGTGAATAATGTTGGCAGAGTTGTAGGCACATAAAATTGGGATGGTCTTGAGGGGTTGTAAAGTTAGTGCCTCTGATAAGTACCAGATTTGTGGGAGCCGTGAGGGCATACATTTAGGAAGGTTTCAAGGTATCGATTCGTACCACATATAGTTCACCTCTCCTTGAGGTGTTGAAAACGCATAATTTTGGCAGGGTTGTGGGCACATAACATTGGGGTTTTCTTGAGAGGTTGGGAGTATGTAAAGTTAGTACCTCTGAGAAGTACCATAATTGTAGGTCGTTGTGGATATAAGCCATGTGCTGTGGTTCTTGGTGTGCCCTGAATGCCAAGTACAGTATCTAGGGTAGGTGAATTGACAGCCTCTCAGAATTTGAGTTGTACAACTATTGTCATTTTTTAATGTTAATTGTGTTGTGATGTATATTCTATGGTTGAACTATGTTAGGCTATTAGAATTAAGTATGCAAGTGTCCGTGTCTGCAACTGGTGCTTTCTTTGACTTGGGCTCTCAGAAGGTGAATGGGTGTGTAAAGCTGTCACACATACATAAAGGAGGTAAGTCGTTGTGTCTGCATTTGTTGTTTATAGCTGTGAGATTTTTTTTATAGAATAGGGAGTTGCTGTGTATGCAGTCACTGCTATCTTTAGCACCTGATAGTGGCTTCTAGCTGCAGATTCCTTATCTTAGAATAATTTCTTAGCATCAAACTAGATCCAGAAATGTTTTTGTGAACAGAACCCCCCCTGCATGCCGGAAGGTGGCATTGTATGGCTCAGAACGGTTTCGTCCACGCCGGAAGTAGAGTGCGTAGTGCCTATATATCAGTTATTTTTCTTTCTGCGTCATTCAGCACAGATCCGGGCAAGGAGCTACCACCAATCTTTTTGACTGACCGTTTTTTTAAAAACTTTTTGTCAACAAATGTTTTGAGACTTTGTCTCCTGATGAGGCAGGAATGTACACAAGGAAGGCTGGTTTCAAGCCCTGTGTCACCTGTCACCGACAAATGTCGGACCCATACCGTGTCTATCTTTGGTGCCCACAAACAGAAGAAAAGCAAGTAGTCAAAGAGGTCATCGACTTCGCCCTGTTCGTTGAAGTAATTTGAAGAGACGAGGGAGTGTCAGCATATGAAACCTGGCTCCGCGGTTAAGCCTGGGCCGTCTGTGTGCCTACCCGAGTTTCCAGGAGTTGGAGCAACCCCCACCGAATTTTGTGACCTGTATGATGCTATGCACTTCGTATTTGGGCGGCCCGTTTCTGCAGGAGCTCCATTGGGCCCATGGGCTCAAGTGGGGCTCCTACTGGTCTCCCACCAATGGGTTCGCCCCGGGCGCCAGTTGGGCCCCTTGGATCCATGGTTGAATCCAGAGTGGCACCGGTCAATTCACCTCGACTTTCCCTGGCACTGAGGCTCCACTGCAGGCTCCGCCCCCTTATTCATCCCAACTCGGATACGGAGCCTTCATCGTCCGATTCCAGCTCCGACTGGGGGCAGACCACACAGGCCGGAGCCTGTGCCCTATTCCTTTCGGCTAGGACTTGGAGATGATTGGGAGAGGCCACTGGATCCTGAAGGACATCAGCCCCTAGGTGTCACTAAGGACACCTAGTGAGGATCTGCTGGATGCCAGTGGACTGGATACCTGCCATGGTTTGGTTTCTCCTCCTACTGTGATTACGGAGGAAGGAGCTTCATTCACTATGGTGGTGTGAAGGGTGTGCGAAGTCTTAGACCTTCAGCTACCCACTGTAGCTCGCAAGACAAATGTCTTGACTGAGTTGCTTCAGCTGGGAGTCATCACATCTGCACCGCTTCTCCTATTTAATGAAGAACACATGATTGCCTGCCGCTATCGCCTGAGCCGATGGACCCCAATTTCCTCACAACACTACTCAGCCTGGAGAGCTTAGTGGTCCAAGCCTCCACTTCCAAATGTAAATCCTGGCGCATTCCCTACCACGCCCCTGGACAGGTAATCTAAGAGGCTAGATGCCTTGGGAAAGATGATGTTCTTTTCCGCCAGCCTTGTATTGTGGTCGGTGAACACTGTGTGCCTTATGGGCCAATACTCCCACTCACTCTGGGACTCAGTTGAGCAGGTGCTGACTGTGTTTTCAGAGGAGGCCAGACCCATGCTCTCTCAAGCTATTGCAGACAGGAGAGACGCAGCTAAGTTCGCCCTAAGCTACAGGCTGGACATATCCGACTCGCTAGACAGAGTGGTTTCATCGTTGATGACCTTATGCTCCACGCCTGACTGAGTATGACTGGCTTTTCTGGGGATGTCCTGGCCTCACTCATGCATTTAAAGGCTCCCATCTCTGCAGAGACCAGGCTGACTCAACGCTGGAGCGCTTCAGGGACAGCAGGGCAACAGTCAGTTCCTTGGGCCTTTCCATGCCACTCGCCAACCACTATCCACCTTCCGCTCCCTTCGTGGCCACAGAAGCGGCTTCCAGATGCACCTCCAACTGCCCAGCCACCACGGCCAGCTGGCTTCTCAGTGTTTACGTGGCCACAGAATCATCACGCACAGCCTCCTGGATCAGAGGTGAGGCCAGTCCACCACCCCACCGGCAGCCATGGCCTCCAAACCTCTATAGTTTGCCCTCCGACCATCATGGGCCCCCAGTGGGAGGCAGAATACGCCATCACCTGCTCCACTGGAGGCGGATAACATCCGACTGCTGGGTTCTTCAGATTGTCAAAGAGGCTATTCCTTCCCCTTTGTGACGACTCCTCCACCCATGCCACCTACTTTGGACAGGCTGATGGAGGTCCACATTTTATTACTCAGTCAGTTAGTGGAGGCTCTTGGCCAAGGAACCCATAGAGAGGGTGCCTGCACCAGAAGTAGGTCATGGTTGTTATTCCTGGTACTTTCTGGTGGCCAAAAAGGACAGTGGCCTTCGTCCTATCCTGGAATTGCGCCCCTCAATTTCTTCCTGAAAAAGGAGAAATTCAAAATGCTCACGCTCAATTGAGTAAGGTCTGCACTGGACCCGGGAGACTGGATAATAGCGTTGGACTTGCAGTGCGTATACTTCCACATTCCTGCCCTGCCTGCCCACAGACCTTACCTGCAGTTTACGGTGAGCCACGAGCACTTTCAATTTGCCATGCTCCCTTTTGGCCTTACCACCGCCCCTGTGGTGTTCACCAAGGTGATGGCGGTGTTTCTGCTCATCTGCAGAGATCAGAGGTTCAAGTCTTCTCCTATCTCGATGACTAGCTGTAGAAGCCTGGCTCACCACAGACGGTGTCTCCTACCTCCAGACTACGGCAGACTGCCTGCACTCACTGGGGTCCACTATCAACGTGTCGAAGTCCCACCTGTTCCCTTCTCAGATGCTCCCTTTCGCCGTAGCTGTTCTGGAAATTGTGCATTTTCAAGTTTACCCTCCAGAGCAGTGAGGTCAGGATATTCAGGCTATGATACTGATGTTTCACCTCTATCATAGATTTTGATGAGGCTGACTCTGAGGCTGCTGGGCCTCATGGCCTCCTGCTTGTGACGCATGCCAGTTGGCATATGTGGGCTCGGCAGTGGGACCTGAAGTTCCAGTGGGCGCAGCATCCATGGAATCTCTTTAAAATGGTGCAGTTGTCAAAGGTCACTGCAAAAGATCTAAAGTGGTGGCTGATGAACCACGACTGGGTCAGTGGAAAGCCACTCTCCCTTCCCCAACCATATCTGACATTAGGGATGGGGCAGCTGTCTGGGAGAGGTGGAGGTCAGGACTCCACATCAACCTGCTCCAAGCAATCCGGTTGGCATTGAAAGCCATTCTACCCTCCATCAAGGGAAGGCTAGTGCAAGTGTTCACGGACAAAACCACCGCCATGTGATATTGCAACAAACAGGACGGGTGTGGTTGTGGACCCACTGTCAAGAGGCCCTGCATCTCTGGATATGGCTGGAACATCAGGGCATTTCCCTGGTGGTTCAAAACCTGGGTAGCTCGCTGAACTCAAGAGAGGGCAAACTCAGCTGAAGATTCCAAGAGGATTAAGAGTGGTGTCTCCAGCCAGAGGTGGTGCAAGGTCTCTTTCAGCATTGGGGAGAGCATTGGTTAGATCTGTTCGCCACCGCCGAGAACGCACAAGGCCAGCAATTCCGCATGCGGGAGTTTCGAAGGCTGTTCTCTCTGAGATGCTTTTTGTCTCAAATGGAGCTCCGGCCTTCTTTCCGCCAATACCACTTCTGTTCAGAGTTCATCAAGAAGATTAGGAAAGACAGCTCCCCATGACTTGGGACCTTGGTATCCCGAGCTGTTGAGCATATCCATCAGTCCTCCAATCAGGCTGATACCTTCGCGAGGATCTTCTGTTGCAGCAGCAGGGTAGGGTTCACCACCCGAACCTGACAACTCTCTACCTTCACATGTGTAGGTTGAATGGCGACCGTTAACAGCTTTTGACCTTCTGCCCGAAGTCTGTAATGTTATTTTTGCAGCTCGGCATCCCTCCACCCCTCCACCAGTACGGTATATGCCAGCCATTGGATCAAGTTTGTGGCATGGTGTACGGACAACCAGGTTGATGCTTTATGTGCACTTCTTTCCTAAATTGTTTTGTTTTTACTTACCCTGTCCCGGCAGGGATCTGCATTAGGCACACTGAGTGATTATTTGTCCTCTATCTCTGCTTTTCTGTTGCTACCAGATCAGTCCTCCCTTTTCATGTCCCCTATTGTAAATAGGTTCCTTAAAGGTGTTCAGCACATGCTTCTTCCAGCTTCCTTTGTTGTGCTTCAGTTTGGTTCTTACTTTTCTAATGCAAGCTCCCTTTGAGCCGCTTCAGAACTGCCATCTCATGCTCCTTACCATCAATACGGCCTTTCAGGTGGCCACTGCATCTGCCCAGAGGGTCAACGAATTGCAAGCACTGTCAACTCGGCCTCCGTACATTTCTTTTAACCAGACAAACTGGTGTTTCGGACTCATGCTTTCTTCTTGCCAAAGCTAGTCACCTCGTTCCATGTAGGCCAATCCATCAACTTGCCTGCTATTTATGGTCCGCATCATCCTTCGAAGGAAGAGGAGAGACTCCACCGGCTGAACTCAATAAGAACGTTGTCGTTTTACCTTGACACAACTGTTTTGGGTGCACGATCAGCTCTTAGATATGTCAGAACCAAGAAAGGGAAGGTCGTGCAAAAATGAACCATCCCCAATTGATTGTACTCTGCATTAAGATCTGCTATGCACTGGCCAAAAAGCAACCTTCAGGGGGCTTACGTGCTCATTCCAGCAGAGCAAAGGCTTCAACCACTGCATTAGCACATGTTGTGCCGGTCCTCGACATCTGTCAAGCTGCTATGTGGGCTTCGTTGCACCCGTTCACCAAGCACTACTGCCTGGACAGTCCGTTCCACCGGAATGTGTATGTTGCCTGTTCAGTCCTGCAGGACTTTCTAGTCAAAATCTGGTTTGCACACCCACCTCCGGGGAGGTATTGCTTGGGTATCTATTCTAAGGAAAGGAATCTGCAGCTAGAAATCTCTATCAGATAAACAAGTTACTTACCTTTGATAACACCTTATCTGGTAGAGACTCTAACTAGTCGCACATTCCTTACCGACTCACACATTCTTCCTGCTCTCCCAATGTATTTTTAGGCACAGGCTGTCCCCTTTTTCAGAACCCTAGTTTCACACACCAGTGGTCAGTGTCCTTCGCGGCTTAGCGCTCCTGGCATAAAAAGTTGCAAAAAGAAACTTGACTTCAGGGCACTGGGGTGGTGCCTATGTAGGCACTGTTCATGTCACTTCAATCATTGGCGACGCAACATGGAGCCGAAGGAAGAAGTCTAAAGGCCTGGAGGGGTACTACTCGCAACATATTTTCTCGATCCAGTCTGACGCCTTTGGATTATTCTATGGTAAGGAATCAGTAGCTAGATAGAATCTTTTAGACTATTGTGTACAGGAGGTGAGCTTGTGTTGGTGCTATGTAGAGAGATCCTTATGTAGAGGGGAGAAGAGTTGTGTGCAATATTGTTTCTATCAATGGCTTGTAGACTCTTCTATTGCAATTGCATTACGCTTTCCTTTACAAGGATCTGGGTAAAAGGTTGTGTCTGCCACAGCTCTGTATTGTGATCGCACTCTCCTGCACTGGATATATTGGGCTGAGTTTGCAGCTGCTTTGTGTTCCTGCCACACGTCCCTGTATAGGAATGTGAAGCGTTGTGTATGCTGTTGTTGTGTATATGTTTTTGCTCTCACACTCGGCTGGACAGGCAGTAACATGTTGTGTCTACAGTTGCTTTGTGCCAGCAGTCCTCTGTCTTGTGGAGGACCGGGGGGGGGGGTGTCACGCTCTCCTGTATAGGAGGTAACTGGTTGTCTTCAGTCGCTCTGTATTGCTGCCTCCGTCTCCTGTACTGAGAATTAAATGTGTAACTGGTTAACATTCTCCTGTGCCGGAGTTAACTGGTTGTCTTCAGTCGCTGTGTATTGCTGTCACCCTGTCCTGAACACAGTATGTAAGAGTTTGTGTCAGGTGCTGCTGGTGGGATTCACTAAAGGGGCTGGGTATGGACCAGAGGTGAAGATAAGTTGTTTGCTTACTGGTCGGTCCAAGACGGAAGGAAAGCCTCAGGTGAGCAATGTTAAGATGGTTATTTGAATGTTGTTGGAATTTATGCTATAACAGATTTATACCCCAATGGAATATTAATGTTGGTGAAAACAGGTTCTTTGCGGTTCTTTATCTAACTGATTTTTCCTTATAAAGGATGATGATGTTGTAATTGAAGAGTTTGAGGACGACTCGGAGGGCAGCGGGGAAGAATATGACTTCAAGGCACTGAGAGCCAAGAAACAGGTCCTGTCCCTGCAGGTTGCAGAACAACAAAAACGGCGAGACAAGATTCAGGTATGAGGAGAAGCACCTGTGTTGGTACCTTCGAGATAGATCCTCACATACAGTCATTCGCAGGAAACCACTGTTTTCTGATGCGTCTCTTATCATGGGGATATTGCCAATTAATGTCTTTGCCCCAGTCTTTCTCCAGCTGTGGCAGCGAAGACCTTACATTGTGTACTTGTGTAGCATAAGTATGCTGCAACCATGTGCACAGCGCCAGTGATAGTCTATGCCAGTGGGTCCATTGAATGCTCTCTCCCAGTGGTATGCACATGCATTTGTGTCTTTTTGCATGTATCCTATGGCTGCTCCAACCCTGGGGGCTGCGCAACTGCACCTTTGTGTGCTAGCGCCACTAGGTGTGAGCCATCAGGGAACATCCATGATGAATAAAGTCAACTAACTTTTTGGTATATGTTTAAATATGGTAATATGTTGCTGCATGACTGATCTCTGATAAAAATTTAAGTTTGTATATAATCGTTTGTTGTACTGTAAGTACTGTTTTATGTGATGCAAACATTGCGGTAAAGCGCTCTGATTGCCCTTTGGAGACCTTGTTGTCCCAATTTAAATCTTCAAAAATGTATACAGGAATTGGGAATGTATTTGCATGCCAGGAGTGCCCTCAATATGTTTTCCAGTTTATCCAATTCTTCAATCCAGCAGTACTGATGGAACCAGAAAAGCATGTGTGCCAGTGCATGCCGGTCTGCTGTGCTGCCCCTGAGTGGTGGTGCCAAGGAGTGTCATTTTACTTCTGCCGGTTTTGGTAGCATGCTATTCAGTGCTCAGAACTGCTCTTTACTTTCATCATTGGTAATAAGGATGAAATGCCAGCCCTGGCTTATTGCGTAACCAATCAATTCTGGATTTGTGAAGTGCACTACTCGCCCGTCAGGGTCTCAGGGCACGGGGGGAGGGGAGAGGTTTGTGATGCTCCGTCTCATGCAAAGAGCGAGGTCTTGAGGTTCTTCCTGTAAGCTTGCAGAGTGGGGGGATCGTCTGATGCTGAGGGGAAGTTTGTTCCAGTTCTTGGCCGCGATGTAGGAGTAGGTTCTTCCTCCTGTTCTGGCTCAGCGGATGTGTGGGGTTTCGGCCAGGGCGAGGTCGGCCGAGCAGAGGTTTCTCTTGGGTGCGTATAAGGAGACTCTTTCATTGAGGTCCAGTGTTGTGGAGGGATTTGGAGGCCTGGGTGCGCAGCTTGAATGTCGCTTTCCTTCTGAGGGGGAGCCAATGGAGGTCTTGCAGATGCTGGGTGATGTGGTCTTGTCGTGGGATACCGAGGACGAGTCTGGCTGCAGTGTTCTTGATGGTCTGGAGTTTGTTTATCCCGGCGTAGAGGGCGTTTCTGTAGTCCAGTCTGCTGGTTATGAGTGCGAGGGTGACTGCCTTTCTGGATTCGGGGGGGATCCATTTGAATGTCTTACGGAGGATGCAGAGGGTATTGAAGCACGTGGAAGAAACAGCGTTGATCTGTCTGGTCATGGTGTGGGAGGAGTTGAGTATGATGCCGAGGTTGCGGGTGTGATCCATGGGTGTGGGAGGGTTGCCGAGGGCAGTGGGCCACCAGGTGTTGTCCTATGCGGAAGGGGTAGATCCGAGGTCGAGGACCTCAGTTTTCTCCAAGTTGAGCTTCAGGCAGCTGCTGCTTATCCAGGATGTGACGTCTTTCATTCCCTCCTGGAAGGTGTGTCTGTTGATGTTGGGTTCCTTGGTGAGGAAGAGGATGAGATGCGTGTCGGCGTAGGATACTACGCTGAGTCCGTGCTTTCTGACTATGGTAGCAAGTGGGGCCATGTAGATGTTGAAGAGCTTGAGGCTGAGTGATGCTCCTTGTAACTGGTGTCTTCCTTTTGGTCGCCCTTGCATTGCAGTGCAATCAGGTTATTTGAAATGCATCCAGAACAGTGGTTGAGTGAGCCAGGATTAACCACCCTCCTTGAAGTAAAAGGTATTATGTGTCCACGTATCAGATGGGGCACAGAAGTAAAGTGTGGCTGTGACTTTTTCTACCCAGGCATTCCTCCCTGGTGTGTATAGACAGTCGCAAATAACCAGCATCTTAAATTCATCCATTGCTCCATTCTCTCATCCCTCCACAGAACACCCATTCCTACATAATCTTAACGGGCTGCTGCTCTTCACATCTTGGTGCAACTTGGACTGGGCTGTGCAACCTACACCTATCCACGGTTCAGCATTCTCAAGTCCTTTTCCTGCCAGCAGCATAGGCGAGCAGTCATCTGTCCTGCCTCAGAGGTGAAATTTTGAGGTTTGGCGACCTACTCAAGGCTACTGTAGCTGGATAAGTACCACGGAACGGCCTTCAGGTGTGTTGCTGACTTGTACAGTCCTGGCACCTCTGCCTTGCCGGAAACCCGAGCACCAGATGAATTTGTGTGGGGTAGGCTCTGGCACTCGCTCCTCCAGCTTCCTCTTCAGTGTGTGGGTCTGCAGGTAAATATATATTAGTTAGGACGATAGGTTAGTATCCCACTAACAGGCTTCCATCATTTTTGCGCCATGACCTCTGCCCCTGATTTCTGTCTCTGCCATGGTTTCTGAACAACTAGCATCCATGATTTCTAGCCCAGTGACATGCCTCGATTTGTCTCTTAGGCACAAGCAAGTTTCACCTCCTATTTCAATGCCGTCGTCTTCAGGGTTATATTTGTATGCCTTACTCTGTCACTACTGGTTCCTGCTCTAGAGAACCCCGCTCTAATTTCTTTCTCCTGCCATCTCCTACTTCGCACAATGCGCTTTGGCTCTCTCTTTGCCTCTCCTGACACTTCACTTCTTTGTACCCAATCGCCGAGGCAGGCCCTGCCTTGGACATGGGCGAGTTAGGCCCAATATTCCGAGGGGCGCAGCAGGGATTTGCCTGACTAAATGTTATGGAAACAGCTGCTCGTCCGTCCCACTTGGTCTTAATTGGGTCCCGTTAAAGCCCTTGGAACCAGCACTTGATGTACCTCAGTGTAATTATTATCATCCCATCAACCCCCTGCCCTCCCCGTTCTCCTCACACCGCATGCCGTCAAATCCGAAAAGACTCACACCAAATGTTCTTTCTACCAGGGCGCAGTCCTGGTCAGTCCGATTTAGGACAGGCATCTAAAGTCGGCAATGTATAATGCACAGTTGCTCTGCAACGGTTGTACACACGTTTTAGAGATCATGGTCTTCCTCATGCCCGCATTCCTGTTTTTTACTTTTCTCTCATATACTTCCCGTCCCTCGTCACTTTGACACATTGCTACAGCATCCTAGAGCGCTTTACAGATGCCCCTCCTGGCCACACTTGCTATTCCAGTCCCCTACGGAGGCCTGTTGCCCAGGGCTAGCGCCAGGCCTGTCTGCTGGGGTCTCTTGCTTGTCTAGAAAAGGGAGCCCTGTGAACAAAGTCCTGTGAGAGCAAGGATGCTGAATGTGTTTGGCTCCTTAAGAGTTTGTACACCTCTACTGTAGGAAAGCCTCTTCTCTTTCACCATCCTCTCCCTCCTCCTCACCCTACTCCCAGCCTCTCACCTCCCCCTCATCAGTACCAAGGGCCCTCGGCTTCCATAATTCTCCTTTTTCCACCTTGAACCTGGGCCAGACATATGTCTCGCCAGATGCGTGAACCCTGGCTTCAGTGCTGAGGAGGTTGTAAAACCGGCCTGGTGAAGGCCCCTCTGGGACGGCACACATGTGCCCTCGGGCCGCTGGCCTCCTGCCCACAACCACTGGGGTTTCATTTTTCCGAATCGAGGGATTTCTTCTTTCCCCCGTTATTTTTAATAAACTGCAAACAATAGCAAACATCATAGCACATTAAGAGCTGTTCTGGGGGCGCTCGGAGTGCACGTGCTGGCAGGTGCTCGGCCTGCCGGAACAATAAGGGGCTAAGAGCTCTGGGGCAAACGTGGGAGGCGCGGAGCGAGGCCCAGGCCACCGGAGCCGCACTGGTGGCCACCGCAGCTGCATCAGTGTCCCAGAGGGGACCTGCCTGACCAAATGCCCCTGAGATGCAGAGGAGGAGACGGGCATTTATCCCTTCACCTTCTGCCCTCGGACGGAGGCGGGGGGCACCTCAGTCGCCCCTGTGCCCACGAGGGTGGAGGGGAGTGCATGGGCAGCCTGACCACTAAACCTCCGAAATGTGGAGGTGAGTGGAGCAGAGACGTGCAGAGACGTGCATTTTCCCTTCACCACCCTGTGCCCCCTGATACGGGAAGGCCGTCTCAGCTGCTCTGCCTGACTGGGGACCCCTGCGGGTCAGAGGTGAGTTCCGGAAGGCGTTACCATACCGTGCCTCTGCGGGGTGTTTTCGGCCCTGTGTGTCCGATGGAGAGTCATATGCAGGGGCCTCTTTGATGGGTAAGAAGTCATCGCCCAGGCCGTCCGCACATTCATGAGGACAACACAGAGAGGTAAAGGCCCACGCGGAGGCAGTGAGGGAGCTGCCGGTGTCCATGGACTTCGGTTCATTCCCAGTAGAGGCCGCTACTAAGCACAGGCGTGGGGTAAATGAAAAAAAAACATAATAAAGCTCACTTACCTGAATGCCACCGGGTGCTGCCGCCTCTCTGCTGCTCCTCCTCCGTGCCGCAAAAGGACGCTTCCAGAAGCACCAGCCCAATCACAATGTAAGGCAGCGTTGTGATTGGTCTGAGCACTGTGGTTCGGCGCTCAGACAGGGACTTGAAGGCTTTGCATGTACCTCACCAGGCTGTGTAATGCAGCCTGGTGGGGAAGATGCAAAGGCCGCAGGACTGTTTCGCCAAATTGTCATGCACACTTTAGAGTGCACTTTACGCTTGTCCTCTGCACTGGCCAGCCTAGCCCACCAGACCTGCACCCGAGCAGGAAGGAAAACAAGCATTTACAATGCAATGGTCTCGGCATTATTAAAGGTAGAGCTATTGGCATTGCTCATGACATTTCTTTTTTTTTTTTAAATCATAAATAAATGGCATTGTCATTTATATTGCCAATAGCTTAATTGCTTGCAGATGCAAGACCTATTGCATTAGCACCCACACACAGAGTAAGTAGTAGAGTAGTAGAGTGAGTAGTTGATAGTGAGTAGGAGAGAGTTATTAGTAAAGAGAGTATTAGAGAGCGAGCAGTAAAAAGTGAAAGAGTGAGTATTAAATAGTGAGAGAGTGAGCAGTAAAGAGTCCTAGAGCCACACACATTTATATGCACAGCCACACCCTTACATATACAAAGTGTATTTTTAGTTTCAGTAGTAAAGAGTGAGTAGTATAGAGTGACTTATTAGGAGTGAGTAATGTTGAGTAGTAGAGAGTGTGTGTGAGAGAGAGAGTGTGTGTGAGAGAGAGAGAGAGAGAGAGAGAGAGTGTGAGAGAGAGTGTGAGAGCATGTAGACAGGCAGTGTCTGCTTCAAAGTGCTGCAGCGGCCTGCATTTATTCACTGGGCCGCGGGAGGAGTGGCCTTCTGGGCGTGGCAGCAGCTTCAATTTACAATGGGATGCGGCGGTCTGAAGCTCTCTAGGCAGCAGGGGCTTTAAAGAGCTATGGGGCCTGATTTAGTAGGCGGCAACCGGCGTCAATGAGAAGCACAGGCCTCAATGAGCTGCTGCAACCCGTGCTCACTAGGCAGCTGGGCCCTCAAAGACCGCAGATGGCCTGTGTGCTCTAAGCCACACGTTGTCCTGCAGACCTATGTTCTCTAGGCACCTGGCTCCAAGGAGCTGCAGTATCTCGAGCTCTTTGCTGGTCTTTGCTTCCTAGGCAGCGCGGCTTTCAAGTTTTACAGAGGCCTCTGCAGTAGGAGCTAGAAGTAGTTTCAGAGCAAAAATGATCTAGGCAGGCAGGGCTTCAATGAGCTATAATCGTGTGTGCCCTCCTAGTAGCAAGGGCTTCAAGGAGCTGCAGCATCTTTAGCACTTTGCGCGGCCTTTGCTTCCTAGGCAGGCAGCGCGGCTTTGTAGTGTCACAGAGGCCTGTGCTGTTTCTGCCATAAGGGCTAGAAGGGGTTTCAGACCAAAAATCACCTAGGCAGGCAGGGCTTCAATGAGCTGTAATCGTGTGTGCCCTCCTGGTAGCAAGGGCTTCAAGGAGCTGCAGCATCTTGAGCACTTTGCGTGGTCTCTGCTTCCTAGGCAGCGCGGCTTTGGAGTGTCACAGAAGCCTGTGCTGTTATGTAGTAGGAGCTTGAAGGGGTTTCAGAGCAAAAATTATCTAGGCAGGCAGGGCTTCAACGAGCTGTAATCGTGTGTGGCCTCCTGGTAGCAAGGGCTTCAAGGAGCTGCATGGCCTGTGCTGTCCGGCCGGGGCGGGCGATTTCTAGGCGGGAAAGCACTTTAGACAGCAAGGGCTTCAATGAGCTATAGTGGTTTGTGCTCTCCTGGTAGCAAGGGCTTCAAGGGGCTTCAGCGACCTGTGCTGCCTGGCGGTGGCAGGCGATTTGAGTAATAGGCAGTAATGGATTCAATGAGTAGCAGCTGCCTGTGTTCTCTGTCTGGCTTCAAGGCGCTGTACTGTCTGTGCCCTCGGGTCAGCATAGGCTTGAACGAGCTGCACGGCCTGTGCACGATCTTCGAGGAGCCTCAGTGGCCTGGGCTATTTCTGCAGCACCGGCTGGAAGGAGCTTTAGCGACGTGCTCTCCCTGCTTGGCGCTAGGAGCCAGAGCGGCCTTTGCTTGGATAGGGAGGGCCCGGGGCTGATAGAAATGTGTCGCTCTCGTGACAGCTGGTGAATAAAACGAAGCAGAAGGCGGTGCATTGTGTGTTCACAGGTCAGTCACACATCTCAGCAGTGACTGACTGGCCTCTAAGCACAAACTTCTCGCCACTCCCAAACATTCCCGTATTCATTCACAGCAGAGGTCGATCACACTCGTGCCAAGTTGTTGGTGGTGTGACAGGCCAGAGAGATGAAAAGGAGATGGGAAGGGAAAGGAGCGGGGGGGTGTAAGCAGGTATAAAACGGCACCTGCTGCAACTAAAAATGACGAAAAGCAGATTAGTCGAAATAATTTGAGTCTAGTCAAAGGGACGCTGCTGTCTACAGGACCGTGCGCCCCTCTGAACATTGGCGCCCTGGGCCTGAACTCAACTCGCCCACGACAAACGCCAGCCCTGCCTCTCGCCCGTAAGCTGCTTCAAGAAGCTGCCGCGGCTTATGTTTTATAGGCTGCAAGGGCTTCAAGGAGCTGCAGCGGCTCGTGCTCCCTGCTTGAAGTGAGCTCTAGGCATCACCGGCTTCAAAGCGCTAGCTGCTGCGTCATGCGCTCCGACCCCGGAGTCTCAGGGACCTGCGGCGGCCAATGCTTCCCGAGCCGCGGCCTCTTCTGCTTGTGCTCCCACGGGCTTCAAGGCACTGCAAACCTTGGAGATCAACACTTTCAGCTGAATCGAAGGCTGGGGGAATACGGAGTCCCTGCAGGTGAGGCGCTATCACTTAGAACTAAGGGATGTGTGTGAGGGGGAGGGTCGTATCATACATATTCACCAAGCCAAGGAAAAGTAGTCACACTCTCACTACTCAGAGTAGCGGGTAGGGGAGAAACAGAGAGACCGGCACCGAGGGAGTGGGAGGAGACAGGGGAGAGCGAGACCCGGAGAAACTCTCCTGTCGTGTGCTGAGGTGAGCAAAGGCGGGGGGAGACCACTCTCCCGTCCGGTATCAAGGTGAGCAAAGACTGGTGCCGAGGTGAGCAAAGACAGGGGCAGGGGGGAGACCACTCTCCCGTCCGGTGCCGAGGTGAGCAAAGACAGGGGGGGAGACCACTCTCCCGCCTGGTGCCGAGGTTAGCAAAGACAGGGGCAGGGGGGAGACCACTCTGGAGCGCGCAGGGCGAGAAGCGCCGAGATAAGAAGAAGCACTTCCTTAGCAGCAGTAATCACTTGTTTCCAGAAGCGCTCTGAGAGACTGCTTGGGACGGGAGGGTAGAGGGAGGAGGGAGACTGGATGGAGGCGAGCTGGGAGTGAGAGTGCAGGGAGCTGGGAGGTTACAGGGGAGAGGAGCGCGCAGGACTAGAAGCGCCGAGAGGGAGCCTGCCGGAGCAGGGAGCTACGGACTGGGAGGACGGGTGAGAGCGAAAGGGAGTAGGGAGGTGGGAGTCTGCAGGGAAATAGCAAGAAGGAGACAAAGGAAAATCAATGGAACAGTTGGGAAAAGAAACGAGCAGCCTACCTTACCAGCAGCAAAATGGCCGCCTCAAGCTTCTGACATTTTTCGGATTTGGGGGCGTGTTTTGCTGTCCTGAGTGACGGACGACGTCACTGTCTAAAGAACAGCAAAACTTACGCCCCCAAATCCAAAAAAGACGGGGCTTGTTTGGAATGACTCCCTTCTCTTCCAATGGCTGGCCTCCGTTTAGGAAGCCAGCCAATGGAAGCGAACGGAGCTGAGAGGCGGGTCTAAAGTGCCCTACTATACAACATAAGATCTCCGGACCAGAAGCTGCTTCGCAGCTTATAGGTCCCTCGACCTAATAAAAACGATCATGTAAATTATTATTGGTTTTATTTTTAGAGCAGTGGGGCGACACTCCTCCGCCTTAGCGGAGGAGCTGCCACTGCTACTTACATTGTATGCACTCCAGATAAACAGACAGCGAGGAGGCCTTTTTCCCTGATAGCTAGGGTGACCAGAATTTTAAATCCAAAACCCGGCACATTTCAAGAAAATAGAAGGACTACAGTTTTATTTCAAGCAAACGCACAGAATGACAGCGCTCCTCAGCAAAGAGTTACAGAACAGGCAGCTACATACATTAAATGCAAGTTTTAAACCCAGAAGCTTGCCTGTTAATTAGATTGCTTTCTTAAAACAACTGCTAACTTTCCCTGCTCTGCAAAACATTAAAAAATGCCTCCAACAGTTTTCAGTCACCCCTCTCTAAAAACCGGAACAAGAGCTAAATTTCTTGAAATTTGCCCGGACAGCAGGTGAAAAACAGGGACCGTCCAGGCAAATCCGGGACGCCTGGTCACCCTACTGATAGGGGAGATTCAGAATCCCCGCTATCTGTCGCCCTACTGATAGCGGGGATTCTGATAACAACGGTGACCTTCATCCTCGGATGTTTTCTTGAGAATACCCTATGCCTCACATTTAGCTGAAGAGGAGGAATATATTGCTGGTGTTGATTTCCCTCTGCTACGAATCAGAGGAGCCTAGCATGGCCCTAACGAATAAGGATATGAAAACCCAAATCCTGGAGTCAGACTGAACAATACAGGTATACACATTTAGGTATTGCTCAAATGATCTCACACAACCTGGGTGAGAAATTGATCTAAAAAAGAAACATTGGTATTATACGTGAATGAATTGTCACTAAAAATACTTTCCACTGTGAAAATAAGTCATGAGTATTATATTTTGCACACTTTAGGTACCTGTACCCGGGGTGAAGATTGCTATGCTTGTTAAAAAATCTGAATAAATATTGCTTGGTATAATAACACAGTTACAAAAGGGGGTGGTGATGGATGGAGCATCCAAATCAATCAAACACTCACACCCAGTCAAAAGATCTGGATTTAATCCATCACCGTTCTTTAGCCCACTCTGCCACCCCAGTTCAGACATGGCTATATGCAAATCAGTCTGACCCTGTGCCTCATGGGAACAGTCCAGCCCGAACTGCAAAGCCATGTCTTCCCTGGACCGGAAACAAGCTTCCGAGGACCGGTTTCTGGCATTCCAGCCGTCTTCAGCCCGGCTTGCTTGAATCCAGTGGCAAAGTGAGCAAGGGACTCACGTCTGAGCATACCCTGCCACACCTATGGTGGCCAAAAGCGGTACAAAAGGGGGTGGTGATGGACTGAGCATCCGAATGGTATAATAACATACATCTTTATTGGGAAAACGGTGACACCGGCACGGTGTATTTTACATTAGACGGGCATGTCAAATCTAGACTAAATTAGTTCTAAATATAGTGAAAATACAAATATTAATCCAGGATAAGTATAAACAATTTATTATTTTCTTATTAATATTCTTATCCTAATTTTATATAGAAAATATTTTTTTATATTATATAAAATGATATGTAGACCAAGCTAAATATATTTACAGTTTAAATACTAATCTATGAACCACATGTATTCTCTCTTTTTGACAGTTGATACATTTCATATGCTTTATTGACTTTGTTTCAAATAGCACGATTGTCATAATTATAATTCATTTACACCCACAGCATTTTTTTCTTTTTTCAACTTTAGTCAAAAGAAGTGTATATTAAATCCCATAACTCACAAATAACTTTATGTACAGAGTCTGGCGGCTTGCTGACAAACAACGCGTTTCGGCTGGGCCGTCTTCAGGACTCCGTCACAGTGGTTACTAAACAAAAAATAAACATCATTATAGTTTAGAGTTTAGATGCCCTTTTTAATACATTAAAAAATATATACTACAATGCTAGGTACCCAATTGATAAAGGGATCTAGTCTCAGGTTTCCTTTCTTGAGTCAGTATCAAACAGCAACAGTTTTATAACAGTTACATGCAATTAAAAGTTAGACTTGCAACATTATTAAGGACTAAGTCAGCATACTGTCAGTGTGACAGGAAGGAGCAGTGCCAAACAAAAAGATTAGAGTGCCAATAATTAAAGTTGTCAATGTTCAAACCCAAACTTTCCAACATCAAAGAATAGGGTGAATAAAATTAATAGATATCTCCTCTCTAGCTTATATGTTGATAATGTCACATTAAAGATAATCTATGCTTAACGCACCCTCACATGCTTATTCGGCTATAAAATATGATTGAAACTCTACAGTAGTCAAGCCTACCTTGTGGGTGCCTAAATGACACTGTCCTCTAGCAATTTAAGATATAAAATGTTTCTATCCTGGATATATGGTAGCTGTATTAATAAAAGGAAAGAGGCAATATTTTAACTTCTAATTGTACTATTGAGCTCCAGGTTCCAATATTATTTCACACAGGCTCTGTTTTATATATTTCTTGATACCTTCTCATTAAATATTCTTTTTATGCCACTATATGGTTATTATTGCAATACAGCTACTAGTATACCTCCTCAGGATGATGTCAGGGAGTCTTCCTTCCTAGATAACAATTTAAGGAACAGGAGGATAAATCAAATACCACTCACCGAGGAAACCTTTAGAAGAATGGATTTCTTCTGCTACAGCCCACTCAGAGGCATCTCTGAGCCAGTCTGTATATCTGGGAGGTGCAACACTCAAACATTTTATTGTTATTCGGTGTTTTGCCAAAGTAATACCCTACAAAGGAAACTTTCTACTAAGTGCCCTACCAAAGGTGATCAGACCCAGTATTACCTGCCGTGTTTCCAATGGTATCCGCCATCCGGAAGCTCTATTAATGTTTTCCAGGACCAAATGTCAGTAGGACAAGAGGGCCTTTATTTCCAAATCATATGAATAAAATCTGCCATCAGTCGTTTACATCGGGGAGATGTATCTCAACGTGTAAGGTATATAGTCTTAAAGGTTTGTGGAGAGAGACACATTTGGTGGATAAAATTATATTGAATTACCTGAAATCAAACATTAGAGCTGTTAGCGACTCCATTCCCTCTCCGTTATTGGTTATCCACTAACAACACCTTTATTTGGCTTGAACTGGGAGCGGCACCTCCGGGGGCTCTTCGTACAGTCCCCTTTAAAGATGTGAAATGAAACGTCGGCAACCCGCCATGCCCAGCAATGGGGTTAGCATATTAGAACTGGTCGGTGCATCCAGGAAGGTGGGTCAGATCTCCCGAGCCGTAGCTGAGATTTTCATGTACTGTAGAAATGTGCCGAGTGCATAGGAATTTACAGCAGTGGCATGTGGGATAAAGCGCCCGTCTGAGTAGAAGTCCCCTAAAGTGGTATATACCCCATCTTTCCATCTCTGGGTCGACATGGAGTCTGCTATTCTGCAAAAAAAGGTTGCAGAATCCTAAGTGGCATGTCCAGGGCAAAAACGGCACTGCAGACCACCGTCTTAACCAACCCCTCCACACTTCTGTCACCTGGCATATCAGGTAAGGCATATCGGGGGAAGGGAGGACCGAGTCCCACTCATCAACTTGGCAGGAGCACACTGTCTTCATGGGTGCCTTTCAAGAGATCCTTCTCGAGAAGTCACCCTGGTTGAAACAACAGGTGATGGACAGAATGCAGAACATTGTCATACATTCACCCCAGTACAGAGATCTGGGCCTAAATCCATCGTTTTTTTGCACTCCACACCACCCCAGGTCAGACATGGCCATATGCCAATCAGCCTTGACTCTGTGCCTCATGGGAACAGTCCAGCCCGAACTGCCAAGCCATGTCTTTCCTGGACCGGAATCAAGCATCCAAGGACCGGTTTCTGGCTATCAGCCGTCATCAGCCTGGATAGCTTGACTCCAGTGGTGTGGAGAGCATGGGACTCACGTCTGAGCATACCCATCCCACTCGGGGCGACAAAGGCAAAAACAACAGGTGATGGACAGAATGCAGAACGTTGTCATACATTCACCCCAGTACAGAGATCTGGGCCTAAATCCATCGTTTTTTTGCACTCCTCACCACCCCAGGTCAGACATGGCCATATGCAAATCAGCCTTGACCCTGTGCCTCGTGGGAACAGTCCAGCCCGAACTGCCAAGCCATGTCTTTCCTGGACCGGAATCCAGCATCCAAGGACCGGTTTCTGGCTATCAGCCGTCATCAGCCTGGATAGCTTGACTCCAGCGGTGTGGAGAGCATGGGACGCACGTCTGAGCATACCCATCCCACTCGGGGCGACAAAGGCAAAAACAACAGGTGTTGGACAGAATGCAGATCGTTGTCATACATTCACCCCAGTACAGAGATCTGGGCCTAAATCCATCGGTTTTTTTGCACTCCACACCACCCCAGGTCAGACATGGCCATATGCAAATCAGCCTTGACCCTGTGCCTCATGGGAACAGTCCAGCCCGAACTGCCAAGCCATGTCTTTCCTGGACCGGAATCAAGCATCCAAGGACCGGTTTCTGGCTATCAGCCGTCATCAGCCTGGATAGCTTGACTCCAGCGGTGTGGAGAGCATGGGACTCACGTCTGAGCATACCCATCCCACTCGGGGCGACAATGGTAAAAACAACAGGTGATGGACAGAATGCAGAACATTGTCATACATTGGGGTGAATGTATGACAATGTTCTGCATTCTGTCCATCACCTATTGTTTTTGCCTTTGTCGCCCCGAGTGGGATGGGTATGCTCAGACCTGAGTCCCATGCTCTCCACATCACTGGAGTCAAGCTATCCAGGCTGATGCCGGCTGATAGCCAGAAACCGGTCCTTGGATGCTTGATTCCGGTCCAGGAAAGACATGGCTTGGCAGTTCGGGCTGGACTGTTCCCATGAGGCACAGGGTCAAGGCTGATTTGCATATGGCCATGTCTGACCTGGGGTGGTGTGGAGTGCAAAACAACGATGGATTTAGGCCCAGATCTCTGTACTGGGGTGAATGTATGACAATGTTCTGCATTCTGTCCATCACCTGTTGTTTTTGCCTTTGTCACCCTGGTTGAGCCAGGAAACAGCATGTTGTGTATGTGACGCCTTCAAGTAGAGCTCTATGTGGGGGGCCTCTAGACCGCGCCGAGATAATGGCCTTTTCAAAACAGAGTCCCACAAATCTACGACTGCCTTGCCATAGTAAATCTACAATGAGCCTGTCTATCATTTTAAAGTATAATCCAGGGATCATATAGAGTGTTCCCTTTAGGCCTAGACTTCGAGGGAGCAGTATCATCTTTGTAATTGTGATTTTCCCCATGAGGGAGAGAGGCAAGTGTCTCCAAAACCTTACGGAGGCTCATAGTCCCTGCACAACTCTACTGATGTTAAATTCTAAGAATGCCTCTTCAGTAGGCGCCTGTTGAATCTCCAAATGCCGGACATCATTTAGTACCCATGGTATACTCACCAGTGGCAGAGTTTCAAGCATCATCCCGCTGAGGGTTACCAAAGGGTAAGGTCTGGGCTTGGAAGGGTTCACCCATAGCCCTGAGACCTCCCAGAACTCCCACATAACATGCATGAGTGTGGGCACTGAGTGAGTCGGGTGACAAAGGTATATCAAAGCATCGTCTGTATAATATGAGACCACATGCATGGTCTCCCCTATCTCTGTCCCACACGGGTCCAACGCCCTACAAAGTCTCTCAGCCAGTGGCTCCATCGCAAGTACAAATTAGAGCGGCATCCCTGTCTGGTACATGTATAGAGGCTAAACCGTACTAATACCTCCCTACTGATCGCACCCGGGCACAAGGGTCGGTATATAATAACTAAGCATGAGCGCAAAATCCGCTCCGATCGCGGATTTTCGGTAAATTCGCGGTCCGCGAACTCTCGCGAATTTACCGAAAATCCGCAATCCGCGAGCGGCGGATTCCGCGGTCAAAAGTTCAAAGCCTAATTTACGATGGCGCCGGCAAGCTGCCAGCGCCATCCTCAAATAGTTACTTAATTAGCTTCAACAGGAAGCTCTAATAGATAAGATAAAGCAGGGGCTCGAGCGCCTGCTTTATTTTATCAGTTGGAGCTTCCTGTTGAAGCTAATTAAGTAACTTTTTCAGGATGGCGCTGGCAGCTTGCCGGCGCCATCGTAAATTAGGCTTTGAACTTTTGACCGCGCTGACGGCATCACGGGCTCGTGGTCTTCTTTGGCGGGGTCCCCCGGGGAACTGTGTGAAGTTTTCCAGTACGGAAGTGTATCAGACCCCCCTGCGAGCAGCTGAAATCGAGTAACTCTGGATGATGACATCGGTCATTAGCGGCAAGACTTTCTAACCTACGGTGGAGCCCGGAGAAGGGTGCATTGGTGGGAGGAAGTGTGCTGCAAGACGACAAAGTCATCACGAAGGTACAGCACTTATCGGCATTGTGTATTGGGCAGGTTGGAAAGTGTGCAGGATAGAGCGGCAAGCCTTCGGTTTTGTGCCCTAGTTGAAGCTTAAATTCAGTGACTCATTCATCAGCCCAAAAACAATCGTGAGCGTTGTGGAGGCTGGGCAGGTGTGCCTTCTTCCCAAATATACCATCGAAAATCCGCTGTGATGCAGGCCAGAGGCATTTGCATCTTTGACTTTCACGAGCGCTATCCCCGTGCTGTTCCTGTGACCAGGAGCTTCTGTCTCTTAATCTGCTGCTCTGATCGGTCTCTGACCTTTTATACACACAAGAGGCATGTGCGCTCGCATGGAAGCCCCGTCCGTTTGGCCCCGCCCACACACTCGAGGAAGCCCCGCCCCCAAATCCGCCGATCCGCAAAATCCGCGGATTTTGCGGATCCACGATCCGTGAATCCGCAAATTCGTGAATCGTGGATCCGCAAAATCCGCCCATGCCTAAAAAATAACTGAACCCTTTATTTAAATTTAGGACCCATTCCAAACTTCCTTGGCACATGCCAAAGGTATGCCTTACGCAGAGAATCGAACGCTTGTTCTATATCTAAAAGTGCTAATGCATCGTCTTGGTGCTGTGAAGTATGGTAAACGTATGAAAGCTGTCTCAAGGTATGTAAAGTGCTTCTCATCGACATTTAAAAGGGAAATAGGTCTGTAAGAAGAGGGCATTGTTGGGTCCTTGCCTGGTTTGTGAATCATTACTATCAGGGCCTCACTTAGTGTGAGTGGTAGACTGCCCCTCCGGAGGGCCTCCTTAAAGACCTCTAGGAGTTTATCAGTTTCTGCATATCTGCGGTAAAACTCCGCACAGACACCGTCGCTTCCCGGTCTTCACTGTCATTAAAGCCTGGATTGCAGCAAGAATCTCCTCTCGGGTAATAGTCCTATCTAAGCCGTCTCTGTCATCAGAGGTAGGGCATGAAAGTGAGACCGCCAGCAGGTAGCCCAATATATCACACGACCAGGTCGGTGCCCACTTAGCATTGATGATACTAAGATGGTAGTGAAAGACCTCATTAATGGCCTATTGTGTACAGACAGGGTGCCCCGCATGATCACTCAGGGTCAGAATTGGGGTCTGAGATTCCTCCCTTCTGACTAGGCGGGCCAGCATCCCTCCAGTCTGATCACCTTCAGCACGGAGTCTTTGGCGATACTCTACATAGGTATGCTTTTCTAGCCTGCAACAGTCGTCTATGAGAGCCTTATGGGTATCCTGCCAGTCTGCCAGTTTATTGGGATGTGTTGGTAGTTCTTTTTCTATGTCACCCTGTTGCTGCTCGCGTACCCGATTGTGTCTCTCAAGCCGACGATGGGCCCCTTGCGTTGTCTTAAGACAGACCCCGCGGAGGATCATCTTCATCGCTTCCCAGTCCATAGCCATGCTCCCCAAGGTACCCCAGTTCTCTTGAAAATAGTGTGCAGGTGTGTCTACAGCCTTGGCTTTGAAAGGAGGATCTGCAGGTGCTTGCAGAGGCCAAAGCGGGATCACCGGTTTACCATTTACTCTCCCTAGAATTAAAAGAACAAGGAAGTGGTCCGATGGATATCGAGGCAGATAACAGATTCCGTACACCAATGGCACTAAAGTATTGGAAATTAGACAATAGTGTTACCAGCTGTGAGTACCCACAGTGGGTGTGTAACAGAAAAATTGTTTGACTTGTCGTTTGTCTGATCCTCCAAATATCACAGAGGTGCAATTCATATATCACATCGGATAGTGCTCCTGTCGTATGGGGCTAGCTGTGCTGTCGGGGTGGGGTTAGGTCTTGTTTGCCATTTGGGACAAAGTTAGATGCACCCGCCTTAACAACATCTGCCGCCAGATAGAGTGAAGCAGCCTGCGCCACATAGGTAGAAAAATTGGGACAGTGATTCTTAGGTGCATAAACATTAATTAAACAGATCTCCTGACAATCCAGAGTCCCATGCAGGATTATGCACTGACCCTCAGGGCCCGGGATGTGGTCCCACAGGACGAAGGGCACCCCAGAGCCACCCAAATTAGCTCACCCATGGCATACCGTAGCGTAGTAGAAGATGGCATATAGCTGCCTCCAACTCTTCAAGAGAGATGATATACAGCCCCCCCCCCACATATGTGGGTTTCTTGTAGAAATTCAGTGAGCACCTTACACCTTTTAATTGTGCATGCACCCGCCTACGCTTCTCCAGCTGGGCAATACTAGTGCCATTTCATGTCATAATTGTAGCTGTGTGTTTCGCCGTCTGTTGGTATTGATAATCCTGCCCACTCCTTCAACTGGGATGGCCACATCTTCAACATTCCTCTAGTAGGGTGGGTCGGAAACCGTGGTCGGGCCTGTAGTGCACAAGAGCAATAAACAGTACCCCAGTTCTTCAAACCCATAAACACAACACGAACTCCCTACTCCCCCCACACCATGGGCAGCTGCGCCATATCCATCCGCTCAGCATAGTGCTGGCTGGTGGCTAGCATCGGCCACCACATCACTCATAATTAGAAAGCAAATTAAATCAAAAACAAGGCAGCATTCTAAACCTTTGTAATATGCTACGGGTGCGTGCCAGAATGCAGTGTGCCATCGGGACCAACATGATCCTTTCTGACTGCCGACTGCTGTAAAGACTCCTTCGATGTCCCCTTCCGGAAATGGGCAGATTGTCGCTGAGTGCTGAGAAGACGTCGATCCTGGTGCTACGTGTCTTGACCAGAGGTCTGCAGGAGGGTATCTAATCAGTCACTGGCCTCTGCAGAGCTAAAAAAAAATAGGACCGAATCTCCATGTTCGACTCAGAGCTTTGCTTGGAAGAGTAGGCTATATTTCAAGTTCATGTCTCTCATTCGCATTTTGACAACAATAAGTCTTTCTCTGTTCTTGCAATCTTTGGGTGTAATCAGGGAATAAGGAGAAGGGAAACAGTGGGGTCCCTTGTACTCTGACACATTGTAGTATGGCATTGCGGTCACGAAAGTTAAATAGGCGGGCAATTATGGCTCTGGGGGGTGGGGGGCAGCTTTGGTGGAGGGCCCAGCGCTCTGTGGGCTTGTTCAAATGTAATGAACTTGGAGAGTCTTTTAGGTAGAAGGGCTCTAGTAATCCACTCCTCCTCCAGAAATGATTCAGTGGATGGTCCCTCCACTTTCTCTGGAAAACCCACAAAGCGGAGGTTGTTTCTTCGAGATCTCCCCACAGAATCCTTGATGCATGCATTCAGGTGTGCTGTCAATGTCTGCAGGTCAGAGATCGTGGTATGTAACCAGCTGACCTCTTCTTGCAGGGTATCCACATTATGTTCCACCATAGCCACCCGGTCTGACTCCTAACACAAGTCTGCACGTAACAGATTGATGTCGATAACGACTGCATCAATCTTTTTGACCACTTCTGCCTTGGAACTCTGGATCCCTGCCATGAAATTTGCCAGAGACCGGGCAGATTCCTCCGCTCCATCTACAGTTTCTGCAGGGCCCCGGTCCCCTCCCTTCATCGACCTTAGCAGGAGGCTGCCGCAATTGGGTGTAATAGACATTTTTGTTCGCCTGCTCAGGTTTGGAACCTTTATCTTTCACCATGGCAGTGAGAGGAGCTAGCCGCAGATCAACAGCACCGGCAATAGTCAGGATCCGGTCGTACTTTCGGGCCACCTAATGTTCACCCCAAGGATCTCCGGCGAGTGTTAAATGGGAGCTTGTCTATCTGGGCTAGGCCGCCAAGAAGCAGGTATGCCAGGGGATCATCAGACCAAGACGCCCACCAGAGGTCTCCTACTGTGTAGGTGTCGTGCAAGAGGGTCAACAGAGTGACCACGCCATGATCGCCCGTGTCAGAGTCCCATGGCTCTCTCCCCATCACCAGAGAGATCCTCATCAGCGGAAGCCCCCTTGTTACCGGGTCAAGGTAACCCCTCTTTGTCACAGGGCCTCGTAAGAAACAGACGTCCTCTCCCAGGGAGCCAGGTGCACCAAAGCAAGCTCCCTACCTGGTCAGACATATGCGCCCTTTAGGTTCAATGCTGCTCCCCACACCAGATAGGCGTACAGACTGGGCGGACACCAGCTCCTCACCTTGCAATGCGAATGATAATCAGCAGCCTAATACGTCTCCGGGGCTACCTCCATTGCTTGGGGGGCGTCTAGCAGCAATATCAATTGCAGGAGCAGGCTCAAGGGATAGGTCACAAGATCCTCCAGGCCCTGGGAGCACGCTGCCCTCTCTTACTTTGCCAGTCAGTGCCTGCGCGCCACCAGCACCGTCACCTATGGATGTCTGGGGCTGCCTCCTCCAAAATCGGCCACCTTACCCACATGGAGTGATCAAATGCAGGGACCGTGCCCTCCTTCCGGTATCCCAGCCACGGGTTAATTCCC
The DNA here is from genome assembly GCF_964261635.1 of Lissotriton helveticus. Taxonomy (NCBI): domain Eukaryota; kingdom Metazoa; phylum Chordata; class Amphibia; order Caudata; family Salamandridae; genus Lissotriton; species Lissotriton helveticus. The sequence goes on from NC_136061.1 coordinate 389,157,918, forward strand.
TCCAGAACCCTCCCGTTTCGTCGCGTGGCGCTTGAAGGGGTATGAGGCCCACAGGTTTCAAATGCAATGCCGCGTCTGCTCTCCGGGTGGGGTTGTGGTTGAGTTCTCCACAGGCCTCACCTTCTCGTCAGACCGTGAGCGGCAGAAGAGGTTAGGTGGTGGGGACCCCAAGAATGGCCTGCCACAGCAAGTTATGGGGATTCCCTGCTCCAGCTCCACAAGCCCTATGCCCAAGCCACGCCTCGGGAGTCTGCAGGGCACAGCGGATCTCCAGGGCTAGGAGTCCATTCCAGCCCCAGGAATCAAAGGTGAGCTGAGACCTCAGCCACGGGGGCCCCAAAGCCTAGCTCCAATGCTGCACAGTGTGCCATCCCCAGCCGTAATCTCACACAGTTACTCATAGGCGGGGTGCGGCGTCCGCTGCAGAATACTCAGCCGGCTTCCATCGTCTCCAGGCATCTGCAGCTCCTAAAGGGCCATACCAATAGGGGGGTTGCATTGGAGGGAATAACAGCTGCCAACCCCCCAGCCTATTGCATAGTCTCCGCCAACCGCCCCGGCCACTCTCGCACTGCGGATCAGGCCCACGCGGCCCTTTTCACAAATTGTCTGTATCTGGCTGGTGAAAGCCGCTGGGGTCCCCCAACTCCTCCCTATACGCAGGTATTCAAAGGAGGGCAGTGAGGGGAAGAAGATAGCCACCAATCAGGTAGGACTAAAGCAGGATTTGTATGGCATAGACGGGAGCTCAGGAGGAACGTCTGTTCGGCCATCTTGCATGACCTCGCCCCCCATCAATCACCCTTTAGATATACTTTTTATATTTATTTTAATATTTAGAAACTTTTATCTCTTGCGAGAAGCTTGCGGAAGTAGAACACACAATCCTTTGTGTGGACTTTAAGGGAGCTCTACTTCTTTATTGGCTCTCGTTCAGCACCCGCAAGATCGTACATTTGGAATTAAGTTAGTAAGTGTTTTTTGTTATTCTGAACAAAGGAAGACAAAAGAGGTATTGATTAAGTTAGAAAAATTAGTTATGAATTGTTTAAATATATAAAGCCATCATTTTTTACTATCTTGTGAGAGGTCATACATCCCAAGGAAGAGTTGTGATTGGTTGATATTGTCTATATTGTAAACGGAAGCATCTGTGCTTTTGGTTTATGTGCCTATTGGAGTTTGACATGAGTAGGCCTTATTGCTTTGCTTTGTGTGCCTTTTTGTTTTGGTACAACAAAATGTCTTCCTCAGATTCTGATGTGCTGCCTGGTGCTGTGGCCCCAGCTCAGCCACTCAGCCTGCCATATAGTCTGTGGATAGGCAATTTTTTGACATGAGGTAAGGCAGCAAAAAAGTATCTGCAAAGTATGTCATCTGCAAACTTTGCAAGAAGGATTTCAGCTCTGGGAGTAGAAACAAACTATACAGTGTGAGTATTACAGGCATGTAGAGGCACCTCAGATAAATGCCTCCACAAAGTCGTGCTCAGGCAGAGTTAAGCTGGACAACTCTTCAGGGGCTTCCACCTCATTTGAACCTGGAGATACTGTGCCTGCCCAGGTACAGAGTGCTGACGCAGATACCCAGTATATCTTAATAAAACACTTTTTGCTGCTTATGTAAGCAAATCATTTTTTTAACCGAGACTAGCAGGTCTTCACAGGACAAGCTTGTCCAAGATCACAAATGCCCCCCAGGCAGTAGTTTTTTTAGCAGTTCTTTTTTCCACAATGTTCGCCTTTTTGTTTTTAATATGTTGTTTTTCACCCTCCTATTTGTATGTTTTACTTTTACCCTATTAGAAAACTTAAAAAGACAAAAAGATAAAAAATAAAGTTAGAAAACACAAAAGAATTTAACGTTGTTACAAAATGTTAACAAAAATGGTTTTTTTCAGACCTACATTATAGGTGTATTATCTATTTTGTTTGGAGTATGTTTCCTTTTTTCCCTTCCTAAAAACTCTTGCGAGAGTCTCGCGAAATGCAGGTAGACAATCCCTCGCTTGCAGTCCGAAGGAGCAGTGCTGCCTTCTTTACTCTTGCGAGCCTCTTGCAAGACCGTACCATAATTAGAAAATCACCCAATAGAAAAGCTTATACGGTTTAGCATGTAACTGTGCACCATATAAACAACAGTTGGTCATAACCTAACCTACTTTTCTAACTGCCAAAATCTACCAATTACATTTATAATGTTGCCACCCTCTCATTTATTCTCTCCTCATGTAACTCTGTCTTGCTTCCTGGAGCTTACTTATTCTGCTGAGCACTCCTCTTGTTACTGAGATCTCCATACTGCACCATGGTGTGCCTCTGGAATTTAGTACACAGCTTCATCCTCTGGGCTAGAGACTTTGCCATTAATTGTAGTATTGACAACAATCTTGCATTATCAAACTTGGACAGAACTTGGATTGGCCATAGAGGTATGAAGTGGGATCTGTTGTTAGCAACGGTTGAGAGCCTTTTGGATTGTGGGCACGCAGACCTCATGCTAGTGCACTGTGGTGTCACTGACCTAGGCCTCAATCACAGGGGTTGTGCTTGAAATCCAAATAAAGGAGACCTTTTCACAATTGATGTAGCTCTTTCCTCACACTGCCTTTGTATATTCTAAAATATGTCATAGGCAAAAATGACAATGGTCAAAAGAGTTTCGTCCTAAGGTCAATCAAGCGATATTTCTATAGTGCAGCTAATCCGATAGGGTATCCAGGCTGAGGAGACGGTGTTGATCTGACTTTTCACGGAGAGCTTTCTGTCCAGGATGATGCCAAGGTTTCAGGCATGGTTTTTCGGAGTGGGAGTGGGTCTGAGTTCCAATGGCTACCAGGAGTCGGTCCAGAGTGTGATGTGTCTGCCGAAGATCAGGACGGCATACAGTTGTGAAAATTAGACTTCGTCGAGGTGGAATCTGCTGAGAGCGAGAGGACGAGTTTGATATTGTTGGCGTAGGAGATGATGTTGATATTGTGGGATCTGATGTCTGCGAGCTGTGACATGTAGAGGTTGGAGTAAGTGATGAGCTTTGAGGGGTGCCGCAGATGGTGTGCTTGGATTGTGAGGTGAAGGGGGGGGGGAGACTGTGTCTCTGGGTGTTTGGGGTGTTTAAGATTGATAAACCCCAGAATCATGTCAGCAAAAGTTTTTGCATTTCTTCATGACCATGGCAGGGGCTATATATATCATAACAACATCCACTTTGATATGCCAGGTGTCAGTAGGCGAGAAGAAGTGCACTACTGCAGAAGCAAACAGTATCTTCCTTAATAAAATAAAGGAATACATCCAGTTCTATGTGTAATGAACACTGCATACTATAAACACAAAGGGTCTTTGTCAGACCTCCCTATTCCAACATTATGTGATTGCTTCATGGGATAAATCTCTTTTTTTAAGGGATACTGACAACTGCAAGAGTCTCACAAGAGCACCCCAATACCTGCCCTCACTCATAATTTCTCTAGCTCTCTTAAAAGTCTTGCGAGCCCAAACATTTAACCCAAACATGTAACCTATATTTGATGCATTATAGCTCTGTATCTTAGAGTATGTATATTAGACTGTCCAAACACAGAGCCTCTCCTCTGAAACCTCTCTCTTGAGAAAGGCTTTCTTCACACCCTACTTTTTTTAATTCTATCCCGCAAGACTCTTGTGAGATTATAAAAAAACATTTTGACAGGAATTTACACTTTGCTTTATTACAGTACTTATGCCTAAGAGTCCCCATGAGTAGCATGTAGGAAGAAAGGGGCATCTCCAAATAGCGCTTTTCACAGTATGACAGCAATGTATAGTAGGGTGTGAGGAGAGATTGGGTTCTCACGCACACTTCTCCCCAGGCCAACAACTGCGTATAGTAAACTATGTGGAGGGACTGGCCTCTCCACTGAGACCTTGCATAAAGGTGTCCATTGTGTAGCGTAAGCTGTAAAGAGACACTACCTCTCCACTCATATCTTTCCCAAGACTCAGCAGTATGCACAGTATGGTGTAGAAGGTACTCGCATCATGTGTAAGATGTGTTGCATAGCAAGTCTTAGAGGTACTAGCCTCTCCACTGAGAACTCTCCTCAGGGCAATAACCATCTATATTAGGGAATGGGAATCTATTTGACAGTCCAATTACATCTCTCCCCAGAATTATACACATAATGCAATAGTGTGTAGGGAAGCATTGTCTTCTCCACTACCTATCACCCACCAGTACAACATGGATGTGCAGTAGGGTGTGGGCAAGGAGTGGCCTCTCTGCTGACACCTGTCCCTAGGGCAACAGGGATAGACCGCGTACTGCCTGTGAAGGGAGTGGCCTGTCAGCTAACACACCTCCCCAGTTTGATAATGTCTGCAGTAGTCTTTGAGAAAAATGTACCTCTCTGCTATGTATACATAGTAGGCTGTGAGAACGAACTGCCTTTTTTGCAGACAAGTCTCTCTTGGATGATAAGTCTGTGTAGTACAGTGTGGAGAGACACTGGTCCCTCTCCGGTGACATGTCTCTTGGATGATGGGTGTGCAAATTAGGATGTGAAAAGGGGCTTTCCTCTTTAGTCACAGATGTCCCTAGGGTGACCGATGTACAAGTAAGGTGTGATGCGGAAAATATCTCTATTCTAAGAAGCCTATCTTGCATGAAAGCTATAGAGATCAGGGTATGGAGAGACACTGCCCTGTCATGTCATACATCCCCCCAGACTAACACATGTTCAAAGTAGACTGTGGATAGAGAATGCTCCCTATTCTCATACCTTTGTTTATGGTGATCAATGCCAATAGCAGGGTATAAAAAGGAATAGCCTCTCTGCTGAGAACTGTCTCTTGGAAAACTGGTGTGCATATTTGAATGTGAGGACACACTTGGATGTCCCTCAAACATCTCCCTGTGAGGACAGGGTGTAGACAGAGATAGTCCTCTCCACTGAAACTTCTCTCCAGAGTCACAAGCAAATATAGTAACCTGTGCAAAAGAACTGCCCTCTCTACTTTCACATCTGCATCCGCAGATAGCAGTGCATTATAGAGTATAAAGATGCACTAGCCTCAGTGCCAAGACCTCTCTTGTGAGCGGTCTCTATATGACAATGTGGACAAGGACTCATCTGTCTTTTGAGACCTCAGTGTTGCATGACAAGTAAGCATACTGGGGTATTCAAATAAATGACTTCACCATTACCAACTCTAGCATAAAAGATGTGCATAGTTCTGTATAGATACATATACATACAGGAGCACTTCTGCACTCCATGAAGATGGAACTGGCAGTTTTAGTCAATATTATAATACTGTAATAATATTCTATAACAACTATTAAGCAAACACATCAGTAGTAACTTCAAACTTTTTTTATTATAACAACATAATTTAACAAAATTACAAAACTACAACTATATTAATAAACTATTTCAACGACTGTAAAACAATCAATCAACTTCACTAATTTATAGTTCCTTCGTCCGATTATGATGAACAGCCTGGTGTAGTTGCAGCACCTCAGCCTGACTAAAAATCTTTGGTATGACAGTTTTGTTTTATATGAGACCGGGTAGTAAAAAAGCCTCAGCAAAGATTTTCATGTGTACAGTTTGTTAAAAGGAGTTCACAAAAGATAGCTCGGGCAGAGTTAGCTTGTGCTGTTGAAATGGAGAGCTCTTCATGAGCTTCCACATCTTTTCAACATGGGTACACTGTGCCTGCTCAGGTAATTACTGTTGAATAAGACGATGATCCTGCTTCACTTAATAAGGCTCTTTTACTGCTTATGTAGGCAGATCATTTTTCAATTAGAGACACGTAGACCTGCACCGGACAAAGTTGTGCAACACCACAGTTGACCCAGTAGGCAATATGAATATAATCACTTCTCCAATTAACATTTGTTTTCCTGATTTTCCACACAATTATTCCTTTCTGTTTATTGAAAAGCGAACAACTTTTCTTTTTTCGCCTCCATATAAAATTTTTAACATGGTACTTTTCTTTTTCACAATCTGTTTATGCCATTTTTCTGATAAAGACAAAATAACCAGAACATTAAAATGTACATACTAGTCAGTAATTCATAACATTGACTCATTACTATATTCTCTAAACATTTCAACATCTTTCATACACAATCACATTTATATCTCGTGTACCACTAACTTGTTATTTCTTTCTCTGGAAAAATTCCACACCGTCCACCAGTGCATTCTTTTTTTCACAATTAAATTAGAACATGCTATCAACCCTAGTTCAATAAAAAGTTATAAAGTAAAATATTCCTCTTGACACACTTTTCCTAACAGTGAGCTTGGTGTTTTACTGTAGAAATATCAGTATCTCAACTCAAACATCTCATAAGGGTAAAATATGTGTAAAGTAAGGTTTATAAAAACACTAGGGCTTGTATTAACAGATTGCAGATTCTTTGTTTTATACTTTGAGAAGTCCTGCCTCTTACACTTACAAATTCATTCAGATTGAACAGTTCATTTTTTAACCCAGGGTGCAATACTTGCTGATATCTCTCTACATTCTAATCTCTACTTCTTAAAAGCTATTTTTAGAAATCTACACCTCCACAAAATGTTTTTTCACTCTGTAAACCTTGTGTAGAATAATTTTACCAACAGTAGTGCACTGACATATTATTAAATACCTGAACTTGAAACTGTTTCTTAAATGCAAATCCAAATTAAGTCACATCTGCAGAGCACAGCTCGAACAGGCTTCATTATACTCCAAGGCACCAAGGACATTCTGAGCTATATCTGCCTATGCAGACAATCACATCACAGCATTTCTTCAACCATATAGGTAGAATGTTAACTATTGGTTCACCTTGGCCCTTTTTTTCTGGTTCTACCCATACGATTTCCAGAGACTCGCATGGGATCTTAAAACACCTTGTGGCAGGCTCAGTATTTTTCTGTGTGGGTCTGGTGAGACACTCGCGGGATCTAATGAGCCTCATGCAGCAAGCTTGACTCCCCAAAGCTTGCATTCTACTTTTGCGAGATTGCAGCAGTATTGTGGGAAAATAGTAGTATATGGAAGGGGCTAGTCTCTCCAATCACAGTCCTCTCTTGCATAATGAGTGAGCATACTAGGATGCTTCTTTCAAACCTCTCTCTCGGATGACAGGTATGCATTGTAGTGTGTGTTTAGGAGTTGGCCTCTCTGCTGAGACCCCTCCCTTGGATGATGGGTGTCCATAATATGGTGAAGGGAGAGACTGGCCTTGTCGCTCAGACCTCACTCTCAGATGACCGGTGTGTGTTATAGTGAGTGGGGAGGTACTAGCCTCACCTTTGAAACATCTCTCACATGACAAGTGTGTATAGTAGGGTGTGCCGATGGACTGGCCTATCCTTTGAGACCTCTCTCTCAGTTGACGGAAATGCGTAGTAGGATGTTTGGATGGCCTCTCTTTCAGATGACGAGTGTACGTAGTTGGTTGAGTGGATGGACTAGCCTCTCCTTTCAAACCTCTCTCTCAAATGACAGATGTGCTTAGTAGTAAGTAGGGAGGGACTGGCCTCTCCTTTCACGTCTCTCTCTCAAATGACTGGTGTGCATATTAGGGTGTGTGGATGGACTGGCCACTCCTTTGAGACCTCTCTCACAGGTGACCGGTGTGCGTAGTAGGGTGTATGGAGAGCAACTGGCCTCTCCTATGAGAGCTCTCTTTCAAATGACAGTTTGCGTAGTAGGGTGTGGGGAGGAACTGGCCTCTCTTTTCAGACCACTCTCTCCGATTACAGGTGTGCTTAGTTGGGTGTGGGGAGGGAGTGGCACTCATTTTTTTATTTTTTTTACCCCTGTCTCTTGACAGGGGTGCTTGTAGGGTGCGGTAGGGACTGGCCTCTTTTTTTAGACCTATTTCAGATGACAGGTGTGCATTATAGCATGTGTGGATAGACTGGCCTCTCCGATCTGTTTCTCAAGTGACGGGTGTGCATAGTAGGGTGTATGGGTAGCAACTGGCCTCTCCTATGAGACCTCTCTTCCAGATGACGGATGTCTGTAGAAGTGAGGAGGGACTGGCCTCCTCTTTCACACCTCTCTCTCAAATGATGGGTGTGCGTAGTACAGTATGTGGATGGACTGACCTCTCCTTTCAGACCTCTGTCTGAGATGACAGCTGTGCATAGTAGAGTGTGTGCATGGACTGGGCTCTACTTCGTGACCTCACTCTCAGACGACGGGTGTGCATATTAGGATGTATGGGTAGCGACTGGCCTCTCCTTTGAGACCTCTCTCTCAGATGACAGGTGTGCTTAATAGGGTGTTTGGATGGACTGGCCTCTCCTTTCAGACCTCCCTTTAAGAAGACAGATCTACATAGTAGGGTGTGTGGAGGGTTTGCATCTCCTTTCAGACTTCTCTGTCAGATGATGGGTGTGCATAGTAGGGGGTGGGCAGGGACTGGTCTCTCCTTTCAGAACCCTCTCTCAGATGACGGATGTGCGTAGTAGGGTGTTGGAAAGAACTGTGCTCCCCTTCCACACCGCTCTCTTAGATGACGAGTGTGCATAGTAGTTTGTGAGAAGGGACTGGCATCTCCGTTGAGATGTATTTTTTGGATGACAGGTGTGCATAATAGGGTGTGGGGAGGGACTGGCCTCTCCGCTAAGACCCCTCTCTTGGATGCTAGGTGTGCATAGTAGGGTGTTGGAAGAGCCTTAACTCTACTCAAAACTCTCCCCATGCCGATGGGCGTAAATAGTAGATTCTGATAAACATAATCTCTATTAGACTCTTTCCTTCAGTAACAAATGTGCATACCAGTATGTATTCAAAGATCACCTACTCCTTCCTATTTTTCAGAAGCCCGCAAACGAGATTGTCAACATTGTTTTTTAAAAGAATTAATCTTCTACTCATCATTGTACTTATGTCATACATATTTCCTCTTGATAACAAGACAAACAATATGCATTTCTACTTGTAGAATGTATTGCTAACTCTTTGTTTTTAAAACAATATACATTCATTTTCATTACAGTGGTTATGCCTTAGAGACCTCCACTCCAAATCTAGTAGGACACATGCTTTTATCCTGCCCCCTTATATTGCTTTTTTTTTTTACTTAATTTCCGCAAAACCTACAGTTTTTCTCAGTAAACAGTAATCGACACCATTTCATGTATAAAACACCAACAGCCAGTCAGAGTACTTGTTCTCGCGAGACTCACAAGAGCACGATGGCTCATGGGAAAACAGGCCTCTCACCCAATCACAGGGGTCCATTTTTTTAATTTGGACTCCTGGGATGTTCGCGAGACTCTCGCAATCCCAGTTGCCTAAATATCTATATTACCGTGATCACCCTGTAGCTTTCCAGGAAAAAGCTGAGTTGGATGAACTTTTTTCTTCGGCAAGTTTCATGAAGATTCATCAAACGGGGCCAAAGTTATTAGTAAACCAAAAAACACTTTGTCTATAAAAAAGCAGACCCCTTCCCCTATCAATGCCCTCCCCACCCTTCCCCCAGTGACGGTCACCACTGTGTAGTTATAGTTAGGACTAGGTTTCCATTTGCAAAGTTCATCCACCTCCGCTCCTTCCTAGAATGTTTTGTATCATGTGCCAACCTACCTGGGCCATTTCTAGGTCCGGGTGACCCCATCTGTAGAGCTGTTTGATAACAAAAAGGGAGTGGGGCATGCTGCCCCCTTCCTCGAGCCTCATTGAAGGCCGGGGAATGCGATCCTCTGGGCCATGTATTAAATTAAGGCGAGGTGGGTGTGTACCCCTCCCCCCGCCCATGCAGGCCATTTCCAGATCCCATCCCCCAGAACACCGTAGATTCACGGGCAGGGAAATGTTGAATTGATCCTGCCTGGTGGGAGCTAAAGAAAGCTGCTCCCGTCGGGTGGAAGCAATGCTGGTTCTTGCAGCACTCAGAACGGGTGCTGGCAGGGAAAACAGGAGCTTTGGGCCTCCCCACAGCCTGCATTGTGTAAAACAAAAACAAACAAAAAAATTGTGGACTGCCCCCGGTGGAAACCCCAGTTATAAAAAAAGGTCAAATGTAATGTTTTTCTGACTCCTGTGCGACCCATGTGGCCGTTTGCAGGGAGCCGACAGGGCCATTGGAGCTCTGAAGCATCCCCCATGGGCCCCTACCAGATTTAAAGTTGTGGGTGTTTGATTTTTTTTTTTAAACATAATAAATGATCTGCAGTAAATGTGTCGCCTCCTACCAGCTTCTGCTCTTTACAGCTAAAGGGTCTGAAGTATATGAGCCAGAGGAGCAACTAGAGAGGGGGAGAGGAGTTGGCCTAACGGCTAGGGCGCTCGACCTCGGACCTGGGAATCTGGGTTCGAGTCTCGGTAACGACGCCAAAACCTCCTGTGATTCTGGGCAAATCACTTAATCTCCCCGTGCCTAAAATGAAAGTGTGTCCTCATGTAACGTAACTGGAAAAAATATGTAAAGCGCTCTGATACCTGATTCGGTTCGGGTCTAGTTCGCGCTATATAAAACTCTGCAAAAAAAAACTAGAGTGAAATTTCTGAGGGTAATCAAAATTTTGGGAGGGGTCCTAATTCTTCCAGTAATCTACTGAGTGAAGATGCAGGGGCTCTAAGGCGTGACAAAACAACAAAGCCTAGTTTACAAGTAAATGGTCTTTTAAAGACCTGTGAAGTACTCGTGCGCGGCTGCAGTAAGACGGACGCCAGCCCAGGAAGCTGCCTCAGCCCGGGCTGACACACACGACGAGGGGTGTTGCGCGCCTGATATGAGCCACATGAATGCATTCTGGTGTCAGGGAACAGCATCGGGAAACATTTTAGAAGATACACTTGGGCTGTCAATCAATAATATTTGTATAGCGCGCTACTCACCCACTGGGTCTCAAGGCGCTGGGGGAGGGAGGGGCGTCCGTTACTGCTCGAAAAACCAGGTCTTGAGTAGTTTCCTGAAGGAGAGGTGGTCCTGTTCCTTCTCAGAAAACGCTGCTTGAGCCATCATCTATCTAGTTCACACTGTTTTTAGAGAGGGTCGACTGAAAACGGTGGGAGGTGTTTTTTATGTTTTACAAAGCAGGGAGAGTTAGCAGTTGTTTCAAGAAAGCAATTTAGTAAACAGGCAAGCTACTGGGCTTAAAAATTGCATTTTATGTATGTTCTTACTGCCTGATCTGTAATTCTCTGCTGATAAGCGCTCTCATCACTTGAAGTAAAATTGTAGTCCTTCTTCTGTTTTTGTGAAATGTCCCGGTTTTTGGCTTTAAAATTCTGGTCACCCTAGCATTGAGCCACATGAAGGTCTGCTTTACAACCAGCCCTGTGGCATTGGCAATGATTGTGTTATTTTGCAGGGAGCCTCCAGGGGAGTGCACGTGCTTTCTCTCTTTGCGTGCCGTTTTTCTCCCCGGCTTACCAATACTTCCTTATGTTTCAATCCGCTACCCGTTGTATTATTTTATCTATTTTGTTACGAGGGCCCAGCATCTGCTATTGGACCACTTGCTTCCGTTTTGTGCTGGCGTGCACATGTTGTATACACTTTTTCTGTTTCAATTTATCATTTTAACATCGCCGTCTCCCTTGTTAGAACAGTGAATTAGCCATTGTATTTCACGGCACATGCGCATACGCTTAATGGCAGATGTCTTATATTTGATAGAAAGTCCAGTTCAAGATTGTCAGCCATGCGTATGCACCCATCTGAACTATTCATTTGTATGAAGCTGTCAAAAAGCATTGACCTACATTGAACTCGGCCTTTTAGACCCGAGTCTTAGTGGCTTTGTCAGTATTTACTATAGTTAAGTGCTCGTAGGGAAGTCTCAGCTCTAATTATCCTCCTCATTTTGAATGGCTGCGGTGCACGGTTTGAATGTGAGCGAGTGTCCCTACTTTTTGTGCATTAGCGGCACTTTTTCGCTCGTTCACACCTTTGCTTTGCTGAAGATAACACTACCGAGAGTGGGCGTTGGTGATTAGTGCTCCTGGTCTCCCAAAGTTCAGCCCGTCTCTTGGGGCGCAGCGCGCTAAAGATAGAAACCCCGCATGCAGGGCTCTGTCCAGGAACAATGGGCCCCGACACGCGCCCCGGCACGCGCGCCTCCCGGCTGGCGCCTGCGCGCAGGAAGCCCTCGGACGTGGCGCGCGGCTCAGCGGTCAGCAGACATCACAGGCACCGTGGGTATCGGTGGAGAGCAGCCCTCTGACGTCTGGCACGTTCACTGCTGAGGAAGGGACCTGACGTAAGCTCTGTAGGTAGAGAGGAAATCGGCCTTTTTCGGTATGTTTAGCCCCTAAGCCTCTCGGATGGGGCTGAGAGGACTCTGGCACCGCCGGGACTGAACTTTGTCATTGCTTGCGGTGGTTTAAACTCAAGGTTTCCGAGCTGGTCGAGCTGCAGAGCGCGTGTGTTTCTGTATATTGTCCCCCTTGTCCAGACAAGATCGTTCTGACTGCGCCGACCTACACTGTTGTCCGTCTGACAGATCATATCCAAGCTCCATGGCGCGCTGTTTGCGCTCCCGCGCATCTGTCCGCGGAACTTCAGCTCTCCTCCCTCCCACCTACGTATTTATTATTGAAGGACGTGTGCGCCTCAGTCGGTCCCTGGGACTTTGTACTCCTTGTCACCTACTACTAGGACGCTCTGAACTTCGGTTTAAGTCCCTGTTGCGAGATTTCGACGGGTTCTCTGTCGATGCGCCTACATTGTAACATTTGTTTTCCCCATGCTGTGGGACGCAATATGGTTCCTAGTGTTTAGATTCTGATTCTCAGTCCCATCACTCGATTCTAAGTCCGTACCCACAGTCTCTGACTTCATTTGTGAAGCAGGCGATGTAGTTGTCTAGTTCTGAAACAGTCTCCTTGTGACTGTGCTTAGGTCCAGAGAGGGTCTCACTCAGTAGGTTCAGCAATGTACCCTGTAACTCCGTCAGACACTGAAGCTACTTATCACAATGTCTAGAATCTGAATGTATTTTTGTGTGTCTGACTTTCTAAAGTCAAAGGACCACTCTTAGGCCTTTTACCCTTCAGTGCTACTTTATGAAATTACCATTTTTAATGTATCACTTTAATTGTTAATTCACTTTTGAATATTATTGTATTCAATTTTTGGTCAGTTCTGTGCGTTTGTTTCGCTGCCAGCACTTTTTCCAATCCATTCTCCAATTTATCTATCACACAAAAAAAGTTTTACTTTTTGTCCACATTTTCTGTCACTTGCTTTGCTAACAGAATATAGATGGAGTCTAAACTTTTTGAACCGTGAAAGTGGTTTGTCACTGTGTCTAGATTCGGAAGCCCTCCCCATTGATGTCACCGTGTCTAGATTGTTAAGGAGCTCCCCATCCCTTACTCTGGATTCCGGAGTAGACTCCATCCACCACACTGTAGATTCTGATGAAATGTGTCTGTGTTAAGATGCAAATCCAGCAGTCTCACTGAAAGCTGCTGTCTAGATTGTTTTTAGTGTCTAGTGTTAAGCAGTTTCTCAGTTAGACACTTTTGCTGTTTTTCTCCTGGTATCGTTCTGAATTGCTCCATCTGCGTATCTCACACATCTTCGCTTCCTCTTCAGCATCTTCGCTTCCTTCTCTCCTACACATACTCCCATGCATCTCCTTACCCTCATCTCCCCCACACATAATGCACCATTCACCTGTAAGCGCTACCGTCTTTAACTTTCGCCTTGTCAATATTTTGACAGCTGTGCACACAAACAAAGGGCAGTGGGGCGAGTGTAGAGAGCGCGGGAGGGGGACACGCGAGGGGGGTGTTAAAATATTTTTTTAAATATAACTTAGGGTAATGTGCCGGCCGCCTCCCGTGTTGCCCTTCCTCTCTTGTGTTGCCCTTCCTCTCTTCTCTTTCTCGTCTGGCAGACACTGGGACCACCATGTCACAGACTCCTATTCAATCCCTGCGCTGCTCTCCTGTTAAAAGAGCAGCGCGGGATTGGTCTGAGTGGGCTGAAAAGACTCTCTGGCTGTACAATGCAGCCAGGCTGGAGAAACCTAAGTGCGCATGTGTGTGTTGGTCGGGCTGAGACGGTCGGCCAAACACATATGCAGACTTAGCACTTAGGCAGTGTAGCTAGCACTCCTCCTCCCGCGCCCCTCCCCGCACAAGCTGGCTTCAAATGAAAAATAAAATGATGCCAGAACATCGTTTATTTTTCATTTGCTGGCTCTGAGCCAGGCAGTGGGGTGACTCCTCCACTGCGGCTGTGTACCTCCATTACACATTTTTGCATTGAAATACCATCTATGATTGTCACGGCTGACTTACTATTGCAAAGAGGCCAATAATTGTAGGAGCATTTATTCGGAACCCCTTTTTAACTCACTGATGGGCTTAGTAAGACATTCACAATCTCCTCAGCTCTGATTCATGTCTCACTGTAAACTCCCACCCACAATCTGAACTCACAGACATATATAGGCGACTCTTCACAGTATATGCTATAAATGAGTAATGTGTTGCATGAAAACGCTACAGAAATGCATCCTAGGTAAATTAAAGAGTCTTTAGGTGATTCAAGAGTAAGTAAAACATGAGCTGTAAACAGCACAGTCACTGTTCCCAGGCTCAAAGGCCTGTGTTTGCTGGCTGCAGCGTACGCCAAGTGGTGGGGCACGAGGGGGGCAGGGTAATTACTGATGGGGCACCAAGCCCACTAGGGTGCCCTAGCCAAACCACTATTGTGAAACGCACAGATGCAGGTTACGTGGGGCATGACGAGCATGTTGACACTCGAATGGCGCGCATAGATGGATCACAGCGGCTCCACTAGCTGGTTACTCCTAACATGGCAAGACTGAGTGAGCCTTCGTTGCTGTCACGCAGAAGCCTCCGCTGCCCTTGCTGTGCAGTGATCACACCCTCCCTTGGTATACGTGCCATGCTACCGCGTTTGGTTTCCGCATTACTGTTAGATTTGCTGCCTCGTTTCCCCGGAGCTGCCCACAGCTGCCACAGTGAGACTCAGAAGGGAAGGTGACTGGCAGGTCAGAGCCGGGGCTCCCATCCTGTCTGATACAGAAACCGCCCACTCGCCGTGCCACGGCCACGCGGCGCAGAGCAGCTGCAGCAAACGGCTCTTCAACAGCCCAGCGAGGTATATTTCCAAGGTTTTAGGTATTATGTGGCCTATGTAAGAAGAGTTTTTGTCAGTAACTCCGAGGTCACTGGGCGTTCTCTATCTCTGCGCAGGTCTGAGACTATAGCTCTCACCTGTGCAGGCATGGGCCTGGGTGGCTCGCCTGCGCGTGCGGGCGGGACTGGAACTCTCACCTGTTCAGGTGAGGACATGGAGCTTTCTCATCTGAGCCCCTCGGTAGTAGACCTCTGACCATTACTGACAGGGAGCTGGAGCTCTCGGACTAGTGGACGAGAAGGTCCAGACTCTCACTTGTGCAAGTGTGGTCCTGAAACCTCAGTCGAGTAGAATAGACCTGGAACCCTGTCTCCTAGACACGGGGAAGGGGTAGTGATAGAATCTCCCTAGCGCAGAAGGAACGTGGAGTTCTAGAATCTAAGTGGCGCAGAATGGACCTGTCTGTGGTGTATAGAGCTCTACCGGTTCAGGCATGGGGCAGGAGCTCTCTTACTTGCACAGGAGATGGTCCGGAGCTTCCCCAGCTATGTAGGTATGGAACTTGAGTCTCACTACTTTAGTATAGATCTGGAGCTCTCTTAACGGTCGATTCATTGTACCAGAACTCGCACCAGTGCAGCTTGAACCTGGACCTTACTCACCTTTGTAGTTGAGGGCCTAGCACTCTCCCCTGTGCAGCTGTGCTACTAGAACATGTGTTCAGGGAAGAGGCTGGACCTTTCTAACCTGTGGAGGTGATGAGTTGGAACTCTCCCGTCTGGATACTAGAATGATCACTTCTGTTGAATAGACGTGGTATGGGTCTAGATTCCTTTTGCTTGTGCAGCTGTGGGTCTGGAGCACTCTCAGCCATACAAGCTCCGGTCTGAATTGCTCACCTATGCAGGACCGTGCACTCATCTGTGTTCAGTTACTGGTGACAAGAGTAGGCGTGAATCTTGACATACAGAGTTATGGAACTGGTGCTTGGTTCAGGTTTTTGGCAAGAAGACTTCACCTGAGCAGCCATGGTCTATAGCCCACTCCTGTGTTCATGTTGGTTTATAGCTCTATACCACCTCTGCAGTTATGTTAAAAAGTTTAATCTTAGGTCCTTCTGTCTCTGTTAGTCCATGCTAGGTGTTCTCTTTGTGTTCACCTGGGAGTGAGAAGCCCTCCGACTTGTTTAGTTATGGTCCTTGACTGTTCCCTCAACCCTGCAGATTAAGGTCTGAATAATCTACTGCCTGTGCAAGTAAGGAACAGCTCTCTAGGGCATTGTTGCTTTTATGGTCCTAGGCCAGCACTGAGGGGGGAGAGGCGGTAAGCTCTTCGCTGGGAAAAAGTGACCACCGGCTGGGGAGGCCAGGGCGACAGATTTTGAGCCTCCTGGGTCCCTGGGCAGCCTGGTGGTCGAGGGGTGGGCCCTGGTAATGGCGGACAAGGATCAGAGGTTGGGGCCCACTACTCTAAGGGGCAGGTGCGCGGCACCTGGCGTAGGATGCCCAGTTGCGAGATGCGAGCCAGAGGGCCCCTTGGTGGTGGGGGCATGATAATAGGAGCAATCATAAAAGTCATTATTAAAAATGTGTTTTCAAATATCATTTATGCATGTTATTGCTTGTCATGTTTATGGATTGTTTGTGATTAAACATGGCCGTTTATACCCACTTTAAATCTCTTGGTGATTTCAATGTGGGCTTGCATGTCAGATAGGGGGAGGCGGGCACACTGCTGGGGGATCCGGGTCCTATGGTATTCAAGCTTTGTCTCACCTCTGCAGATACCTGTTAGAAGCACTTAACTTTGTATATATGGAACTCTTACCTGTAGAAATTAGTTAGGCAGCAGCGGTTCCTCCATACGAACAGAGGAGCGTCACCCCCACACTGCTGCAGAAATAGTAAAAAAAAATGGTAATGAAATGATCTTATCACCAATTTATGTTTTTACTCTCTGCCGAACGGAGTGTGAATGTGGGGTGGCGGGGAGGCGGGGCAGTTTCTCATTGCTGCTGATTGGAACCAATGAGGAGTGGCCACTTCAGTTTGAAGTGCGCATGTCGGTTAGGCCGGCTATCTTGCTACGCACTCCCGACGTGCAAGTCAAACCTTTGGAGAGCTGGCCCAGCTCTCCGAAAAGCACAGGAGTGCCTTTCGTAGCAATGAGCCAGCCTATCCAGACACTTTAATCATGCTGCTTAACATTGTTAACAACATGAGAGCAGCGTCTGGATTGGATAAGGTAGTTGGCTGTGGGACATCGCGCTCGAAGGAGTCTGGAACCAGGGATTTGGAGAAAATTGAGGACGTGCTGCAGTGAAAGGTTTTTTTTGTGTTAAATATTTATTTTAATGTATGTTTATATAGCACCTCACCATTTTTGTACATCACCAACCGCCACTGTGGTTAGGCGTACCTTCATCTGCCAGAGGAGGGTCTGCAGGTTTTTTGTTTTTTTTTACCTGTGAATGGATGGGTATTAAATAGAAACAGAGATTGTAGCAGTGCTCAAACAAAGCAACACAGAACTTTTCACCGGTACCTGTCTTCATCAATGTCCCCTGGCATTATGCTAGATGTAGACAGTGCAGCTTGTATTGCTTTTGCAGTCATCAGTTAACTGTAGAATACTAACCACTTTTAAATGAGGTAATCTTTCATTGAAACTATTCAATTTTCACTAAGGTTGTATCCTGACGTGATGACATTTTGCTTCCATTAAAGCTCTTTCGAGGAACTCCACTGTGTTTGGTGGTGCTGACTTTGAATGCTGCAGCACAATCAAAATGATGAAATACCCAGAAACCTCTTTCAACAAGGAGCAACCCTGCTATACAGACCACTGGCCCTGGGAACAACAAGTTTAAAAACACAGTCCTTTCACAATCTGTGTATGGGTCTTGAATTCACTAACTCATGCAGATATTAGACTAAGGGTTGCTCATCCTTGTAGGTTTCGATCTGGAGCTCACTCACTTGTGCATGGATGTGTTTTCTAACGCATGCAGGTAGTGGACTGGATCACTCTCACCAGTTCAGGATTGAGTCTGGAG
Organism: Lissotriton helveticus; assembly: GCF_964261635.1. Taxonomy (NCBI): domain Eukaryota; kingdom Metazoa; phylum Chordata; class Amphibia; order Caudata; family Salamandridae; genus Lissotriton; species Lissotriton helveticus. Next base: position 389,176,042 of record NC_136061.1, read on the forward strand.
CATTCTCACCCATTAGGGATGGGTTTGGGATTCTTTAACCCAATTAAGTGGATCTCGCTCAACTGTGCAGGGATGAGTCTGGAACAATGTCACCGTTGCAAGGATGAGTCAGGAGCAGGTAATGGACTGGGAATTTCCTTTAGATTAATCCCCAGGCGCCTGACTGGATTGAGAAACTTTTCATAGCAGGGCTGTCACACATGGATGGTGGAGAGCGGCTCTGTGTTGGCCTTTTTCTGCCCTAGAAACAGTGGGGCAGAGTAGCATATAAGCACCACTGCTCCTCGCTGACCTCAGGTCCTTTATTTCTGTTCTTGTGAACACTGATTCAAAGCCTCATTCCCCCTTTTATCGGTAATTGAATATTTTAAACCAAACTCCAGCTTGCCACGGAACAATGTCCCCATCTAAAATGACAGGGTTCAAACCAGACATGACTGTACAAAACATGTCAGTAATGGACCCGCACGAGGTATGCATGGTATACCTCTAGGTTGATATAGTCATGCCTTCTGGAACATTGCCTGTGAGATCTTGCTAGTGGTCCCTGAATAATTTAAGGCCTCCCTGGCTCAAACCTTTCAAGATGGTCAGCATGTGGCCAAATAAGTAATTCATGCTAAAATGGATGACACCAATTACTTGGGGCAAGCTATTGCACTAATGCACCAGGCATAGCTACAATCCACAGGCTTATCAGGAGATATGCAGGCATCCACAATGGATATGCTTTTCTGTGCACCCCGTGTATTGGGTGAACAAGTTGACTCTGCCTTAGAATGCTTTAAGGAAAGTTGTGCCACGGCGCACTCCTTGGGCCTCCTGACCCTGCCAGACAGCTTCCATATCAGTTCTGGTCTTTTAAAGGCTATGTTAGAGGGTTTGTGTACAGTTAATGCCAGACTCCCCCGCCCCCTGGAGTCACACCGGTCCTTCCATGGTCAGTGAAAGGCAACTGGCATGCACTGTGCAGGTCACCAGGGGCATCAATAGTCCCAGTACCCCTTCTACGGAGGCATCAGCATCCAAGTCACTATAGTTTGCCCTTAGTGACACACAACTGCCTTGTGGGAGGTAGGATCCAACACTTTATACCAGAATCCCTGCCCATCATATTCGACAGATGGGTCCTTGACATCATTCAGCAGGGTTATGTCTTTTGGTTCTTTTCGGACCTGCCGAATCTTCCTCCCACACCAGAGTGGCTCTCACGGGAGCACCATCTAACTGCAAGAGGTGTGAGCTCTATTGCCCCAAGGAGCCATCTAGAGGGTTCCTGACTCCGGAATAGGGACTGGTTTTTACTCTCACTATTCCTTTGAGCCTATTTTAAATCTTCAACCTCGGAATGCCATCCAGAGGATAAAAAAAAATCTCACAATGGCCCAAGATTTATTTGGCCTGGATGGTAGCCTCAGACCTGCAGGACATGAACTTTTATGTACCCACCATATAGTCTCACAGACTTTGGCTGCAGTTCAAGGTTGGCCAAGAGTATGTTCAGTTGTCCATGCTCTCCACTTGCCTTACCAGTGCCGCTCAGATGTTCATGAAAGTGATGGTTGCCACTGCCCATCTTCAGAGGTTGGGTTACCTTTATTCCCTTCTCCCGACAGCTGGTTGTTTAAGGCTGGCTCGCCACAGTCCGCCATAGACCACCTCCAGACAATGGTGAACTTTCTGACACTGTTGGAGTTCCCAATCAACGAGTCAGTCACACCGTACTCCTGCGCAGGTACTTTTGTAGGAGCTGTCTTGGACTTGGTGAAGTTCAGGGCCTGTTATCTGTTGCAACGAGTTCAGGACATTTGGGACATGATCCCGATTTTTCAGCCTTGGTCTTGAATATTGGTGAGAGCTGCTCTGTGGCTTCTTGGCTTCTTAGCATTGTGCATCCTGCTTGTTCGCTCTGAGGTGTTGTATGAGGACTCTTCAGTGGGATCTGAAATGTCAGTGGGCCCAGCACAAAGGAGACTTGTATGATGTCATCCAGTTTTTGGAGGAGGCTGCAAAAGTTCTGCATTGGAGGCTGCTCGACTGCAACCTGACCAGCTACATACCCTTTCGCTTTCCCACACAGAGCTCATGGTGGTGCGTTCCTGTTGGATTGGGTAGGTCATCTTGGACCGGTGGAGATCAGAGGAATCTAGTCTCCAGCAGAACCCGTCTCCATTGAAATGTATTGGAGCTACGGGCCATTTGTCTGGCATTGAAGGCCTTCCTGTCGCCCATCAGGAGAGGCTGTTCCAGGTTCTAAGGACAACACCAACGCCATGTTGTACTGCAACAAGCAGGGCTGAGTGGAGTCCTGGAAACTGTGCCAGGAGGCGTTGTGACTTTGGTGATGGTTGGATCTTAAGGTCATATCCCAGATTGTGAACCCCCAGGTGGATCCTTGAACATTGGGGTGAATGAGCTCAGCCAGCGGCACCTTATGAACCATGAATGGCGGCTGTATCCTGAGGTGGCACAGAGTATCTTCCAACAATGGGGAGAACCCTTCTAGATCTCATTGCCACCGTTGGGAATGTGCATCGTCCAAAGAGTTGCACGTTGTAATTCTAGTGAAGGCTCTCCATGGATGATGCGTTTCGGCTGAAGTGGACCATGGCGATCCTGTATGCCTTCCTGGCCCTGCCTCGTCTACCTAGAGTTATGAAGAAACCCTGGAATTACCGTGCTCAAGTCATTCTGATGGCAATGGATTCGGCCAGGATGGTGTGGTACATGAACCTTTTGAGCATGTGTGTCTGCCCTCGGATCAGGGTACCACTTTCTGGGTATTCTGTTATAGTGGTAGGGTAGGGTTCTCCATCCAAACTTTCACAATCCACACCTCCATGTGTGGAGATTGAGCAGTGTCAGTTGACTGCATTTGATTTACGAACCAGTCACAGTTTTTTTACTGACTGCTAGGTGTCTTTCCACAAAGTCTGTTTACGCTGATTGCTGGGACAGATTTGTGGCCTGATGTTGAGTCCATAGGAAAGACCCTTTGCAAGCCTAATTGTTGAATATTTTGTTATTCGTTTAGTCTTAGGCTCAGCAAGGCTTTAGTAAAGGCACCGTTGAAGGTGCTTTTCCTTTTGGCTTTTATGTGTTCACCAGAACAACCATCATTGTTTAAATCACCTATTGAGATACTTTTTCTCAAAGGTTTGACATGCATCGGTGCAACTGCCTTTCAGCTCCTTTTTTCCAGTCAAACTGGTCACGAGGATGAGGGTGGATTTCTTTCCAAAAGTCTGGACTCCTTTTCACATTGCGCAATCTATCACCCTTCCAACTTTTTTTTGCCTGCCCTCAATAACAGGAGGAAATACTTAATCGGCTGGACCCCAAAAGGACCTTAAGCTTTACATTGGTCACATTAAACACCATTGGTTAGAGGATTAGCTTTTTGTGGGGTTCGCTGGGACAAAGAAGGATAAGGCAGTGCAGAAAAGGTCTCTTGTCAAGGCGGATAGCCCTTTGCATTAAAATCTACTGCAGATTGGCCAAAAGGCAGCCTCTAGAAAGAGCGTTCATTCGACTTGGGCTAATGCTGCCACCACTGCATTGGAGTGCCTGTTCTTGACATCTGTCAGGCCGCGACATGGGTGTCAGTGCACATGTTCATGAAGCACTTCAAATTTGGGTAGCCAGGTTTGATGGGAAAAGAATTTCACTTGTTCAATCCTGCAAGATGTTTTTGGTCTGAACTCACTCCTCAGACCCTCCACCTTGGAATGTAATGCTTTGGTATCTAGTCTAAAGGTAAGGAATCTGCAGTTAGAAGAATCCATCAGAAGAGAAATTTACTTACCCTCTATAATACTCTTTCTAGTAGATACCACACGTTCTTCATTGCCTTTCCTCCTCCCCATTGTCTGGAGTGGTCTCTCTTGCCATCTAAAAAGGGTCCCAAATTGGAGATCTGCACGCTGGTACCTCAAATTGTTTTTGACTTTGTGTCCAAGAGTGCGGAAGGTATCAAGGCATGATGGGAGCACTGCTATGAAAAGTGTCCAGATTAAGTCTGATGCCGGAGGAATTTTCTAGTTGTGAGGTATCTGCGGTTAGATAGAGTTACTGAAGATAAATAACTTTCTCCTCTGACCATAAATCTATTGTATGGGACATACTCACCCGTGAAGATTTAGATCTGGTGCCCTGTCATTTATACAGATAGTGAACTCTCTCTAATGCCTGTTCTTGATTTTGCAGGTATGGATCTAGAGCTCTCTCACCCTTCTATGGATTGGAATCTCTCAATTGTGCAGATATAGGTTTGGAACTGTTATCTGTGCATGTATGAGTCATGCTCTCGCCCAGCTGGATGGGTCTCGAGCACTCTCACCTATGCAGATGTGGGTCTGGGGTGCTGCACACTGTAAAAATGTAGGCCTTCTGCTCTACTACCCTTGTAAGCATCGACCTGGAGTACTCCTGTCTGGGCAGATATGGACCTAGAGCAGTGTCTCACCTCTGGGGTTGTCTTCTATACTCTTACTAGTGTAGGTATTGACTGTGGAGGCCTTTCTCATCTGGGAATGCATGCAATGATGCACTATACCCTATATAATTGAGCCTGGTTTGAAGTCAGTTCTGTGCGTGTGGTGGCCTGGAGCCATGTCACAGGCGCACTTATGGACCTGAAATTCATTTACACATAGACAGATGTGGACAGTTGTTCGACCTCTTCTTCAGGGATCCCATCCACTTCTGATGGTGTGAGACAGAAGCTCTTCTTTCTATTTCGATATGAGCCTAAAGCATTCTCTCACCTGTGCAGGTATTGTCCTGGAGCACTGTTACCTGTGCGTATATATGTTGTGCCTATGACAATTCAATGGCTATAGCACCTGTTCAGAGATGGGCCTACTGTGCTCCCTGTGTACTTTTTGTTTATGTTGGTAATGCCTGGAACTGTGCATTGTTTTGCTACTGTTGACATGTGTTCCCTTGTATTGCAGGCTGTGCTGGAGGACCGCATGAGACAAATCGAGCTTGAAATCCGTCCACTCTTCCTCGTCCCTGACACCAATGGCTTCATCGACCATCTGCCCAGCCTTAAGCAGCTGCTTGATTACAAGCACTACATCCTGGTCGTGCCCCTGATTGGTAAGCATAAAATGAGGAGTGGGGACGGTCTTAGGGGCCTTACGCTATCATTCGCCTGCGAGGTCAATCAGTTATATTTGGTACCTGGCAGTAGATGGATATGGACGTTTCCTGTGTCCTCTGAGACCCCGGTGCCCATCAATTAGCAGTAACCACACTCCTCAAATGAAAAGGACAGACATCACATCCTTGTTGTTATTCTCTGCTATGGTAAGCTAACGATTCGAGGTGAACTGACTGCTTCTGGGTGGGAAAGGGTGCCTACTGGCTCCCTCTTTATTTAATGTCTAAACGGTCTAGAACAGGCATTCGAGGGTGTTAAAGATGATTGTCCTTGTGATAGGAGTATCCTTGTTTCGTGTCTGCTGTATGTATACGAGGCAATGTTATGACCTGGAACTGAAATTTAACTGCTTAATGAGCTATCTGCTTTTCAAACATTCTGTGAGAAGAAATTTGAGGTAGAATGTTCAAATATCTAAAATCCTCATTGTCTGGCATACATATAAACCTGGAAGATCGTTTGAGTTCTTACTTGAAGTAATGCAGTCCTTTGACAAGTTTTATTATCTGGGTCCATGGTTCAGCTTAAAGGAACATGGGGTGCATAGGTACTAGAAAGTGCCCAGATCTTAAACAATGTTGTGTTAGGGGAATTAGGTTATAAATCGAGTCTGTAACCTTCCCCAGTGGGCGCCTGTGTATCTAGTTCACTTTGATTTGGAAGCTAAAACTGTTGTATACTGGAGCTATTGACCCTCTGCTGTTTTGGGGTAAACTATGGGGAAAACGTTTGTATTGCTCTGCCAGCATTCACAGGAAGAGCTCCTTAATTGTAATGGTGTGTGAGACTTGCATCGGTGGATCACATGCGTAAAATGTTCTTAATATATGTCTCAATTAATTTTTGGTTAAGCCAGCCTTTATAACCCAGGGAAGTGCTATTGGTTGGTCAAAAGGAAATTCTAATATACTATGCTAGTGGAAGAAGTAAAGTTATCTGCAAATCCTCACTCGGTCCCCCTTGTGGAAAGAGAAGAATAGCTGGAGCATATGACATCCGTGACTATGTGAAACCTCTTTATTAAGTTTGGGTTAGGCATTCTTCCACTGCCGAATTTGATATCCAGGTGATCTGAAGCAAACTCGTATGTTTTGCATTTGGAACCTGGGACAGTGTGACAATGAAATGAATTCCCCTTTTCCTGTTTATTTTACACTAGGTTAGGAAATTTGTTGCTTATCACTATCATAGAATTGGTAAATATAGGAACAAGGAAGGGTACTTTGTCGTTATGTAAAAAACAGATTCCATGCGTCCAATTTTGCAAAGTAAATTGCCTATTTAGGGCCTTTCATCGTTCAAGAAGTGTATCATGTTTAAAAGGAGGTTTTCGTGATGATTAAATAAAAAAAAATTCAATATGTATTTAAATTTTTGTGCGAAGTAAGATTTAAAGAGAAATTGAATCCATTACTTGAAGGTTTTATTTATCGCTCGTTTGCTATGCACATGCACTTTGATAATCATGTGAAAACTAAAAAGAAATTTTGGAGTTCGATCAATGTAATCTTTTTTTACTTTTTTCATTGCTTTGTCTGGTATTATTGTCTATACAGATGAATGTTTTATGCAACATTTTAATATTCCAAAATAAATATTATGATGATGTGTTTGTAACCGTCAAAATGACACCAAGGGTCTTTTTTGTAATGCTTTTTATTGGCATTTCATTGCAATGCTAAAAATCTCAAGAGATAAAAATACAAAAGCGTTGCTTAAACCTCCACAATTAGAGTGCAATTAATATCTTTAATTATTCCCACTCCTAAAGTATCCTGCATTGCAACTAAGCCATGACCCCACTGCAGTAGTACCCACAGTATTCCCAGCAAATCCCAAAAAGTCCTTCAGCTTCCCCCTCCCTGTGCCACAATATTGAATCAATTTTTTATACTTTTGGGGGAAATCACGCGCTTCATATATGGTGAGTTTGCGTAGCCAACAGCCTTCCAGCCAGTAGTCATACGTGACACTCTTTTACTCCAATTGTGTGCAATAGTGCTATTCGCCAGTGCTAGTCCCAATCCCAGTAGGGCTTTTTCCTCTTGGGCAAAATCCTCTTCTCAAAAGACCTTCATCAATGCCACCACCGGTTTATTGTTCACATGTTCACTCAAAAATTCTATTAAAAAAAACGCTATTCCCTCCCAAAAGGGGTGACTAAATCTGCATGACCAAACTGTAAGAAGAAAACGACCATCATGGATCTGGCAACTAAGGCAAGGAGGAAAGGCTCCCTGCACATTCGCCACCGGTGTTTGGAGTTATATGACATTCAGTGCAGTTGCTTAAATTGAATCTTTCTCTATCTAGCTGATGTGGCTACCCCTCTTGATTCCAAAAGGGCAGCTGTCCAAACCTTGTCTTCTGGTAGGATCAGGTAACTTGACCTATATTGAGAACATTGCCTACTTTAAGTAGGATATCCCAATCCCATCCTCCAAATCCCTGTAGTGCAAACACCAGAGGGAGCTAGTTGCCTACCCACAGAGAGGTCTCTCCTGTAAGCCTAGCCGCCCACTCCCATTTGTAAAAGGAATGTTTGCCATGCATCTGTTATCACTGTGGTGCTGGTGTGATATTAGTTGAGTGTTTTACCCATAGAGGTACACTATGGAACACTATAATTCTGCTGTATATACTGGACCATTTGCAGGCTGTGGAGCCATTCATTGATAACCAAGTGGGAGGCTTCCTAACATGAGGTGACCTTGGCCATGGCCAACCCCTCATCATAGGTAGAGAAATGGCATTTTCTCGTCGCTACTTGGAGTACACTAAGGTTTCTGATATGAGTGTTTCACAGACATTTTTCACGCACTATATTTGTTGCCCTTAGTAATTTTAAGAGTGTATTCCTTTAATTTAACCGAGTGCACACATATTAGAATGTTTTCAGCTGGATATTTATGCATTTTGTGGTTTTATTGACTCTATTATGGGTTTCTCTGGTGTGGCCGAAGTGTTTTTTAGAATATTTAGGGTTGTTATTAATTATGGTGAGATCACGTAGCTGGGGTTGGAGTTTTGCTCGAGGTATGACTATGTATACTGTGCACAGGGTTTTGGAGGATATTGCTCCTAGTTGGAGCCTATGCAGTTACTTTATTATGAGTCAATATGCACACATTTGTGGGGCTTGACAGCTAGTCACGCTGAAGTGTGTACAGTGCTTCCAAAAGAGACCAGCAAGGCATTTCAGTACAGCTTTTAGTCGGTGGTGTAGGAAATATTCTAGTTTCTATATGTAGGAGAGGTGATAATTTGCTAATTTCACATGTACCAAAAGCTGTATTTTTGTCCGAGACTATTGTGAGGCCTATTAAATTGTACTGGTGCCAAGACGTGATCGGTTCCCTATTCTATTTAGTGTTTTTCTTAATGATTTGTGCCTTGTTGGGATTGAGGATATTAAACTATTTGTTTCCTTTTTTGGGCTCAATTTGAAGAATTTTGGGATCTCGGTACAAGAGAGAGTAACTATGGAGCACTCTTTTTAGCTAATCAGTTCTAGAAAATAGATTTGACTTTTTGGGATGTTTTTAAGGGGCAGTGTTTGGGAGAGTGGTTTTCAGTCTGCCACGTGAAATACTTACTGTGGTTGGTCCCGAGGTTTGGCAGCTGCAGTCATTGGCCTCTACATACATCCCAGTGCTACCAGCCAAAATTGGGCCCGACGCTGCTTACAGCCCTTACTAAGCTCGCACGGAAACATAAAGCTCCTTGCAGTTATTGGTAAACATTCCTTCACCCTGGCAGTACGGACCATCTCCTGGGTGGTCTGACGCGGCCGCAAAAACTCTGAAGTGGTCAGATGTGCATCTGGCTGAGTTTCACTAACTCTCGGGACCCATGCAGAATTATCCCAACTGTTGTCAAGCTAACCTTGAAGGTGCCTGGCTGTTCGAGGGTCACTTCTTGCTCCTGGATGCTGTCACTTATCCTTTGTGCTCAAGGGGCCGAGAATCTATTGGGTGCTAGAAACATGCCCTTGTGTAAAGAAGGCAGGGACTGCGGCATAGGTGTGGGGAGGGTTTATATTATTAGCTGTTTACGATGCGTGCTGTCTTGAAACAACCCCAAGAACCAATCATTGTATGCCCCCCGTTCACAGTAAGGAGCTGTGCACTGCCCTTCACCACACTGCCCTTTCGAAGCCTCGAAAGGCTTTCTCCAACCCTGTCCTTTCACACATGTACTGCTCCCTACTCCACTGTCCCTTCGCCCGACTGGTCTGCAGGTGCCTCCTCACTATTCCTTCCATTACACTGTGCTCTCTTCTACCCATGTGTCTTCACTTAAACTTGCTTTGCTCTCGCCTCTCTGTATCTACAATAGCCTCACTTACCTCTGTGTTATTCACTTTTGTCCTAGCCGTGCTATGCCCCGCACGTTCCCTTCATCCAACCATGCCATAGGCCCTACTCCCAACAATGCTGTTCCTCCAACCTCCTCATTAATCCTGGACACTGTCTTTCAATTCTTTCCAGTCCACCCTCCCCTCAAGAACCATTTCTGCCCCCCACAAAGGTGTCCATTCAGCATTCCATGGAGTGCTGCCCGTCACTCACTTTCTGTAAAAGATTTGTCATTTCATCATAGTGTATTTCTGAGAAATGTGGTTTCAGGTAAATTTTCCATTGAACACAATTTCAATTTACAAAGTTAGGGTTCCCTATACTTTACATGGAAATTAAAGATTTTGTTTTGAAACATGTTTTTAATTAAAAGCCAGCACAGATTTTCTGTCTATAACCGCACATTTTGTGGTTGAGCAGACCTATTTGCAGGTGCCTTCATTGTAAATGTCCCTCCAGGTTCCTCCATGGAAGGTATCTCTTAAAGGAGACACGTTCACATGTCATTGGGACCACCATAGTGAAATGCTAATTCCAGCAAAGATTATGGCGATTTCAGCACCACACCTACCGTATGAGTATGTATGACAAAGATAGCCCAATGCTAGACCGCCATTCAAAGTGTGGCAGGCTTTCCAAAAGGTTAGTATTCTGCCTCTAACATGCAAAGAAAAATAGCCCCAGTGTGGAAGAAAACAATGCATCCGGCCATTTGTGGGGTACATTTCCAGTGCCAAGCATGGTTCCATCATCCAACATTGGCACTGGCCGAATTTCTGGTAGAGGTTCCCCCTCAAAGCGACTTCTGCCACAGCGGAGACAGGCTTTTTGATGAAAGACGTCTGCTTATATACTAACTCATTGCGCCAGAATTCCTACCACTAGTGTGGCAGATATTGTGCACCATAGTGACAGATGGAAATTCAAAGTCAGCCTATTGGAGTGCATTGCGAAAAAGCATTGCTCGTACTTTTAATGCCGTAGTGGAGAGATTTCTGTGGCGCAATCAGGAAACCAATGTGGGGTCTGGCGCTATGGAACCCAGTGAAAGGCTCTTTATCTCTCCTTGCTACAAGCTTGATGCATTAGTTGCTAGAACGTTTTTCCACCATTTTCTTCAGCATTCCGTTCATATCTGAATCCCCCTGCATGCAGATTCGCCAAAATATCCCAGTTTTCTGTTTATAGGAGAAATAGGTTTATTTGTAAGGCACAAAGAGCTTAGACTTCGTGTTTAGTATGTGATATTTATTTTTTTCTTGAAGTCTGCCCTTTGAGAATTCTATATTTTATTGACTATCTTGAATTATCTTCAGTTTGGCATTGTTCCTCTCAGAACAGGAAACACGGGTGACTTTAGGGAGCCCTTTAGGAATTGGCACAATATGAGACTGTTTGGGTTTCGGAATTAAAAGTCCATAAATGTCGGGATGGTAGCTGGGAACCTGGGACGCTGCAGTCAGTTTGCTTACCATCTAACAGTGCCCTGTAATATCTCTTGGCTCATGGTTGTTTGTTGGAGTTGCGAGAGAGGCAAAAATAATTGACATTGTAAAACTAACTGGTCTTGGTTTATTTTTCTTGTGCCTTTGGGGTACTGGGACCTCAGAGTCCTGGATCTGGCTCTTAGAATTGGCCGAGTGCTGTGTGATCAAGCTAATTTGGTGCCCTTGAAGTCCTGAAGTTCTGCTTTCTTCAGGGTCAAGGTTTGAGAGCCTCAAATTACAATATCTTTGGATCTGTGTTGATGGCTGACAGGTCATGGGCACCGGGGTTTCGGTTCTCTAGAGGACCTCAACGCTATAGAGGGCAGAGTTCGAAGGATGTGACGACAGTTTTTTCTGGGCCCTATCATAACACACCCAGTGATGTGCATCTGCTTCATATACAGGGCACAAGTCCTAAAAAAAGAAGTAGGGGGACTCTCCAACTTGGGTAGGATAACAGGAAGTGACATCACGGCGAGGGGCATTGCAGGAATTAAATGACAGAAAGTGACATCACTGCGTGCAACCGGTTCCTTCACCCAAGGTTTGACAAACTAACTCTGCCGCCAGCCTACCCCACCAGGCATAATATTCCATGTGCAGCACATTTCCATGTAGATGTGATTGCTTTAGCTGCCTGGTGGTCAACACATTTGATGGAAAGGTCTGTTTTTGTCTAGTCCTAGTTTTGACTTAAAGTAGCATACAGGGTTATGCACCTCCTGCAAAGCACACCATGTAACATGCAGATGGCAGATTTTATTTTATGTAGATAGGTAAGTAGGTTACTGCTTTGAACAAAGAGATCCTTTTATTACATGCAGTTGCATTGTAATCCTTCTAATATAGCAGTGAGCTATGAAGAATATGTGACTCCTACACTCAGTAACCGTCACTGTCTTATGTAACACATCTTGTACAATGATTTACAAACTTGTGTGATTTATTGACAATATAATATGTATGTTTGCTGTAAAGTGATCTGGCACCCTACATTTGGATGAATAGCGCTGTAAACCAAATAAAAAATACTGGTATTTAAATTATTATTTTCCACTGGGACAGAGTAACGCATCTGACATCCTTCCAGTGCATGAATATCTATTATGTATCGGAGTCTGAACAACGTCAAAATCGTGCCCCTCTTATACGCCTTTAAAGTGATAACAAGCTGCTGCTTTTGCTCCCCTTCCTCTGCATTTACATCTAGGTGGGAAGCTACAGGCAGCCCCCAGCCTGGATACTCGGTCAAAGAAGGCCAAATGGGCCCTTAAGTTTGGCCTTCGTTATGACCCTGCTGGAGTCTCAAATAAGAAAGCCCCCTTCCCTTTCTGCACGTTGCTCCTCGAAAGGAAAGCTGATAACGAGCAGGCGCTGCTGAATGAATCCCTGTGTCCTAAACTTTCACCGGGACGAGTTCATCATATTTTGGAGTGGGGCTCAACTTCTTGGCGGAGTGGACGGCGTCCACCCTGTAAAAAGAGTGGATGGACGCCGTCCACCCACGTGTACCCCCGACTGGAGCCCTATCTATATACATATTCATGGTTGTCAAACTAGTATCTGGAGCCCATTGACCACCAAGGAGTGAAAGATCCCAGCCTGATGGAAACAAGGCAGAGCATGTATGGCTGGATCTGATAGTTCCCCCAATTTTAACAAAAAATTAACACTCTTAGGCGGGTAAATAATCTAGTCTAGCAGAGTTACTACTTCAGGCTCTTACTAGCATCACAGCCTCTTGGACAGGGTAAAATGAAAGTCCCTGAGCAAGTCGCTGGCTCCTCAAGCTAGGGTTTCTTCTTTTGCACAGAGCAGCATTTTCTCTAGCACACTAGGCTCGGCTATAAGAGCCACTGTATACATATCTGATAAATACATACAATCTTTGCAGTCTGACCACTTTGGCAAGCTTGGACAAACTGGTTTTGATTTGAAATGGAATAGGTATGCTAGCTTGACAGTTCGAAACCAAATCTATATTTGGGCTGTCAATCTTTTTCCCTGCTTCATGTGCAGTGTGGAGGATCTGGCCAATTTTAGTGTTTGAAACTGTCCTTTTTCCACACTCACCCAGGGCCTTGGATACTGTTACTTGCAGATGGTAGTTTCATTTACTCTTCACAGCGAAATCTATCGTGGTGAGTTCTTTGGGGTGCAGATGCATCATAAGACAATGGCTAGAGAGTTAATGATGAGTAAAAAGCTAGACATATGTGTTTTTATTACTGAATAGTCTTCAAAGTTACATTAGTAACATTGAGCAGCGGTTAGAGTACTCATCTATTTGTGAATGTTTGGTTTGGGCTTCTGGGGTCTTATTGTTAGCTAACTTGTCATTTTCAGTGTACTCTTCTTGCCTTTTCTTCTTTACATCTTTGGACATTTTGCAGTAATTAATGAACTGGATGGATTGGCGAAAGGTCAAGAGACAGATTACCGTGCTGCAGGCCACGCCCGTCTGCTGCAGGAGAAGGCAAAGAAGGCTGTGGAATTCCTGGAGCAGCGCTTTGAGGCCAGAGACTCCTATCTGAGGGCACTGACTAGCCGTGGCAATGAGCTTGAGTCCATCTCATTTCGCAGTGAGGACACCACTGGACAGAAGGTACGGCCTCAGCAAGAACGGGACTCCATTGCTGCACTTGGAGAGGGATGGGGATGCAGAACAAGGTCCTTTTTATTAATTAAATAAGGTGCACCACCAGTAATGTATTCGGGAGGAGGCACACCAGCAATACATTATGTTACTGGCATAAGTTGGGGTTGCACTGTCATAGTGGAAGAGGCAAGGCACTAACACTGCCTGTTGTGAGAAAGAAGTGAAGCGGCAATCCTTTTTAGGCCGACACCTACCAGAGGTTTGTTAAAGAGAGTTGGCCTAACGGCTAGGGCGCTCGACCTCGGACCTGGGGATCTGGGTTCGAGTCTCGGTAACGACGCTAAAACCTCCTGTGATTCTGGGCAAATCACTTAATCTCCCCGTGCCTAAAAAATGTAACTAACTGGAAAAATATGTAAAGCGCTCTGATACCTGATTCGGTTCGGGTCTAGTTCGCGCTATATAAAACTCTGCAAAAAAAAAAATACATCTATGGGGCATTCGGAAAGCTTCCCTGGCATTCAGTTCATTGCTTACCATTGGCTTTGTGGTTTGCAACTCGCATTTGATTGCTATCTGTTTGGTGGTTTTGTTTCCGACTGTCTAGCTTGAGTTCATCCCGCTCATGGGGCATAGTGCTTGCTTTCTGTCACCAGGCCTTTAAATTTTTATCTTGTCATATTTGCTGTGCCCTCCAAAGACAGAAGTCATATGTTAGGCTCTGCCTTACATGCAAATTTGCTGTTTACTTTTCCTGCTGTGAATGGGAAGGCCTTTTCTAGCACACAGCATTTTAATTTCAGTAAATGAACTGAGCAGATATTTCAGAATATATCAGAATTAGGAAAGAACAAATGAAACACATTTTTTTGTAATTCTGAAGTGTGGTGGAAGCAAACATTTTAATACAATTAAAAAAATCAATATAGTAGGGGATGACATATCCACACATTATTATTTGTGTGCTGTATACCTTTATCAGTGAAATTCTTTGCAAATGTAGTTCTCATTTCAATTGAAAATGTGTTGTCTGTGATTGCAGTGAGCTACCACACCATGCATACTCCGCTTTACGCCACTCTACACCACTCCATGTCACTCCAAGTCACTGCACTCGACGCCACTACACTCTAAGCGTTTCTACTCTGCACAACTATACTCTATGCCAATGCACCACTCCAGGCAACTCTTCAACACTGCACTTAATGCCACTGCACTATATGCCAATACACCCTAAGCCACTATAATCTACTCAACACCACTACACTATACACCACTACACTCTACAACACTCTACCCTGCTCCGTACCACTATACGCCCCTTCACTCATTTCTGAAACAATCTACTCTATGCCACTGCACTCTTCACCACCCTACCCTACATCACTGCAGTTTACGCTGCGCCGCTTCACACCACTGCACTCCACACCACTCTTCTCTACACCACTGCACTCTACGCCAATGCACTCTACTCATAACCAAGTCACTCTGTGCCAATCTACTCTGCACCACTGCACTCTACGTCACTATACTCTACATCACTACGTCACTGCACTCTATGCCACTCTACTCCCTTCTACTCTATTCTACTCTGCATTCTACACTACTCTACTGTCTCCCACTCTACCTTACTGCAGTCTACGCCACTCTACACCACTGCTCTCAATGACACTCTACTCTCCAACACTGCACTCCGCTATAGCTCTACACCACTCTAGTCTACACCACTGCACTCTATTCCACTGCATGTTATGTCACTACACTCTGCTCTGCACCATTCTACTCTACACCACTCTCCTCAGCAGCACTCAACTTTATGCCACTACAGCATGCACAACTCTACTTTACGCCACTGCACTCTATGCCATTCTACTCTGCACCTCTCTAAGACACTGCACTGTACTCTACACCATGCAATGCCACTGCACTCTAGGCCACTCTACTCTACACCTCTGCATCATTGCACTCCATACCATTGTTTTCTACACCACTGAACTCTAAGCTTCTCTACTCATCACTGCACCACTCTAATCTATGCCACTACCTTCTATGACACTGCATTATATGACACTGCACTCCACACCCCTCTACTCTGCACTACTCATCCACACCAATGCACTCTAAAACGCTCTATTCTGCTCAACTCCATGACACTCCACTTCACAACTCTCTATGTCCATCCCCTCCACACAGTACCACTATACCCCACCCCACACAATACCTTTCTACTTTGCACCACTCCATGCCTCTCTAATGTACTCAGCACCACTCTAATCTGTCAATGCACTCTACACCACTCCACTCTTAACCATTGAACTTTTTGCCACTGCACCTTGCATCACTCCAGTCTAGGCCACTCCACTCTGCACCGCTCCACTCCACTCAGTGCCACTCTACTCTATACCACTACACTCTACTCTGTAGCACTCCACCCCTCTCTACTCTGCACCACTCTATGCTGTGCTGATGCAAACTACATCTCTCTACTCTGCACCGCTGCACTCTACACACTGCACTCTAAGCCACTCCACTGTACTCTGCACCACTCCTCTCTGTAACTCTACTCTGCAACACAGCACTCTATGCCACACCACTGCACTCGGAACCACTCTAATGTACTCTGCACCACTGCATACCACGCTATGCCACTGCACTCTATCCTGCACCACTAGATTCTGTGCCACATAACTGTACTCTAAACCATTCTACACCACTGCACTCTACTGTGTGTCACTCTACTATGCTTTACTACGCTTATGCTCTACGTCACTACACGCTATGCTGCACCGCTGCACTCTACTCTGCACCACTCTAGTCTATGCCATTGCACTCTGACACTCTACTCTAAACCACTGCACTCTACGCCAGTGCACTGTAAACCACTCTACTCAAAACAAATGCACTTACAGCACTGTATTCTAAGCCACTGTACTCCACACCATTGCACTCTACACCACTCTATTCTGCATCACTGTGCTCTGTGCCTCTTCTCTCAACGTCACTCTACTCTATGCCAATGCACTATACACCGCTCTGCTCTACACAACTGCAATCTGTGACATTCAACTCATCACCACTGCGCTCTGCCACTGCACTCTACTTTATGTCACTCTTCTGGTGATATGCCAATGCACTCTACACAGCTACACTTAACGCCACTCTGCTCTGCATGACTCCACTCTACACCACAGTACTCTATGCCACTCTACTCTGCAGTACTCGACTCTGCTCTGCACAATCTACGCCACTGCACTCTTTTTGCTTCTCTACTCTTCTCTGAACTGTCACTGTACTCTATGCCACTGTACTCTACTCTGCAGCACTCTAATCTACACAACTGCATTGTACAATGCTGCACTGTATGTATCCCGCTGCACTCCATGCCACTCTACTCTGCACCACTCTATTCTGCACCATACTCTGTACCATTCCACTCTGCGCTAATGAACTCCACACCACTCTACTTCACACCACTCTACGCAAGTGGACTACTCCAGTCCACTGTACTGGATGCCACGATACGCGACACCACTCTGTGCCTCTTCACTACCCAGCACTCAACAGCACTCCATGCCACTATACCCCACTCAGCACAATGTATTTCCACTCTATGCCGCCCCACATCCCTGCAGTGTACACCATTCTACTCTACACCACTGCACTCTTCGCCACTGCACTCTACACAACTCCAGTCTAGGCCCCTTCGCTCTACCCTACACCACTCCACTGAATGCCACTGCACTGTAATCCACTACACTCTACTCTGCACTACTCCACTCTGTGCCTCTCTACTCTATTTTGCACCACTCTACTCTGTCCCTCTGCACTGTTTGCCACTGCACTCTACAACATTCTACTCTAGGCCACTGAACTCTAAGCACTGCACTCAACCCCAATACACTCTACGTTAATGCACTCTACTCTGTACCACTCTGCGCCACTACACTATGTCACTCTATTCTTTGCCACTGTATGCTACCCTGCACCACTCCATTCTACGCAACTTCAGTCTACGCTGCACCACTCTACGCTACTGCACCCTACTCCACTCTGCACCACTCCACTATAATCCACTCTACGCTGCACAACTGCACTCTACTCTGCAAGACTCTACTTTGTACCACTGCACTGTATGGCACTCTACTTCATTCTATGCCATGACACTATGCCCCTCTACTCCACTCTGCCCCTTTACTCTACCCTGCCTCTCTACATCACTCCTCTCTACGACACTCCACTCTTTGCCATGCCACGAGGCTCCACACTACTTCACACCACACTCCTCTACGCTGCAAATGCTGAACAGCAGCCACGCTGGTGTACAACATGGCTAAACTACATATTGGTGCATGGCGAGACCTTTTGGCTCCGCCAATGCTTGTTCTGTAAAGTAGACTAAGTTGGACCACCAGTACTGGAGGTAGAATTATGTGTGAATCAACATTTCTATCTTGGGTGGAGCGACAGTGGTGGAATATGAGAGTTGTCACCTGGAGGGTAGGGGAGTACCTCCATTGTGTCTCCTTTTGTGTTCCCAATCTTCTGTACATGATGTATGAGACTTTACAGTTTGAAAGTGGACCTTTTCATTGCAGGGAAACAATGATGATCTGATTCTCTCCTGCTGCCTGCACTACTGCCAGGATCGGGCCAAAGACTTCATGCCGGCCAAGAAAGGTACTGGTGAAGAGCACCCTAACTTCAAGGGGAAACTCTGCTCTTTTCTACTCTAATACTTCAGGCTATGCTCAACTTTTTTACTGCACTTTTCTGTCCTGCTGCACCCCGTTTCTCCTCCCGTACCCGGACACACACTGCTGAACCATACCTCAACATGTGATGCATCTACCACAACTGTGCATCAGCCCCACAGATACCAAGACTACAAGTGCCATATCGATGGTTGTCTTCAACATTGAACATAACTAGAAAGTCCCATCACCTCCACAGTTATTCACTGGCAGCTCCTCCGCCGAGCGTCGCCTCACTGCTCATAGAGCAATTAAAAGGGTAAAAAGAAAATGATAATAACAAGGTTATTATCGTTCTATTTTTGGTTGCTGCAGGCTGGGTTAGGGCAGGGCGGGGGCTCAGGGTGGGAGGGGGAGAGGACTGTGCACTCTAAGTGCCAATGACTGATTGGCCGGATGAAAACGACCGGCTAAGCAGCCATGCGCACTTTGCATATTGCCCAGCAGGATGTAATGGCTGATCCACGGCTCTCAGTCCAATCACTGCATTGCAGCATTGTGATTGGCTCAGGGGAGCCTGTGTGCCAGGTGCTTCCTGCAGCTTCTTCCGGAGCAGAGAAGTGGAGGGGAAATGTAGCAGTCGGAAAAGGTAAGTGTTTGTTTGTTTTTATATTCCTCCCCATCCCGTTCCCTACCAGCCGCCACTGCGGTTATTTGGAAGATGTTCAGTGCTGTGCGATAATTCTAACAGGCTAAATTACTTGCATTAAATCACTTGATTGTGCCATTTCTCCACATCAACACACAGTCCTGGTATTGAAACAGAATTCGGAATATTTACTAGCAATACTGTGCAATATAGGCTATGGTACACAAGCTGAGACGCATCTTCTCCCTACACAGACATATATCTTTCCAGAAAGCCCTTTGTATATAACTATAGTTTGTGGCTCTGAGCTTACTCGAAGAACTTTTCAGTCACTACTCTCGACATCCCACTCCAGGTTGAACACATTCTCAGGCCTCTTCCTGAAAGGCCAAAGAATGTGACATTTTCTGTCTCCTGTGCACGGACACCTAGCAACAGATGGCAGCTCGCACCTCATCACTCTTGCATAGCATCTCATACTTTGGCATTCACTGCAGCACCAAAACCTAGCCCACCAAAATTATTACTCTAAACTGAACTCTCACATTGTCCCCTGCCATCAGGCCTGAACTCTACCTGCCACCAGGCCTGAACTCTACCTGCCACATCCCAGCCCTAATTCGCATAATCCTCCTGCATAGGCCCCGTCACCACAAAACCAGTGGCCTACCAATTGGCAAACACATTGTTGTTAGTACCACGTTTCTACATTTTCACCTGAGGCTTGTCAAACTCCTACAACTGTATTTCCATTAGGCCGGTGGCGGTGAACTTCGCTCCGTTTGCGGAGTTTTCCGCGGAGCTCTCGGAGTGCAGAAACTCCGCTTCGCAATGTGCGGCGGAGTTTTCCCCCTGATCGAGAGCGAACTGCCGCTCGGGTAGAATTTCTGCCACCGGCGGAACTTCACGGGGATATCTTGTAACTTCACGGAGTTCCGCGTAGCAAAAATCCGCAAACTACGACCAAGCCTAATTCCATTACAAGAGCATTTTCGAATTACACCTTGTATGTATAACATACTCTGCATATTTTGCTTCGACATTCGCTAATCAATTTAGGCAACCTCTTTGGAACTCATTGTGCAGTCTCACTGACCAAGCTCCAACACATATTAAGATCGCTTAATACAAGTGTTGCTGCCCAAAACGTGGTAGTCAGCAACCGCTAAAAGGTCACATCAGTGGCTGGTACATTCTTTACTAATACTAATAACATAACCTTCTTTATCATGGCATATTTACTGAATTGATTGAGAGCATAAAATAACACCTCGTGTTTGTGGAAACCTGGCACACTTTGAAGGGGATTTTGTTTTACGTAAATGCCTATTTAATGGCATATTTTATGATAGTCAATTACACTGAGACAATTGAGGTTGTGGTCTTCATGTTTCTAGCTTCTTTTCATTTTTACCTTATAAATTGAGAGCAAGTGATTAGATAGACAGCACATCCTTACATACAGAAGAAGCTGAATAGTGACTTTAAGCCCCCAGGTTGACCTTGTTATGCAATAGGACACAGTTTTTGTTTTGACCAACAATATTGGAATGCACCTTACCCTGAACAGTAGGGTGTGCACTTTATTTTTAAAAATGTTTTATTTGTTTATTGGTAGCTTTTAACAAGTTAGTACAAGCCCCTCGCAGGGAGCATACGCAAACAGATGTATCACAATAGCTGTATAAGCCGTTACCATTATATAACATAATCCCCCTAGACCATTAAATCCTCTTCCCCACCTCCCACTACCCCTGGCACTCAGCTAATCTTGTGTTCTATTATATCACATTATAATCAACAGAAACCTACCCACAATATCATTGATATACTGACTGCTTTATCGACGCGGGCCAGATGGCCTGGTCGCCCCCCTGCTCCTCTACGCCTGCCACTGCTGCCCTGCTTACCTGCCGAGAGCCTTCGCCGACGCCGCCAGCAGCGCCCCAGCCGCCGCTGGGCCGCTCGCTCTGCCGGACCCGTTCCCGCGCCTCCTGCCTGCGGCCCCCGCCCCCCCCGCCACACGATTGGTTAACCCCTTCCCGCCTCCCGGCGGACCCGCCCTCCCTGCTCCCCTCTTATGACGCCCCCTCAGCGACCGCGCAGCGGACGCGCGCAGCGGGAGCACCGATTGAGCGCCGAAGGTGCGCCAAAGGTAAGCCCGTCTGCGCCCGTCCGCGCCTGGACCGCGCCCAGTGCCAGGACCCCTGGCCCCCACCGACAGAAGACGACCCGACGGACATACGACGCCGCCACCCTCAACGCACTCAACGCCGGCCGAACCCCTGGATGCTACCGAGCCACCCCGAGACGCACCCACGGACCCTTCATCTGCCAGTCCTGCAAGTTCTCCTGCACCCGGACCTGCACTGCACCAGCACCCACCAAGCCGAACTCCAGCAGCAGCCACCTGAAGTGCATCCTGCTCAACACCCGCTCCGTCCACAGACACGCCGTCGAGCTCTGGAACCTGCTCGACACCACAGACCCAGACGTCGCCTTCCTCACGGAAACCTGGATGAACGCCTCCTCAGCACCCGACATCGCCATCGCCATCCCGGACGGCTACAAGATCATCCGGAGAGACCGCGTCAACAACACAGGAGGAGGCATCGCCATCATCCACAGGAACACCATCCGCATCACGACCAACACCGACGACACCATCGCACCCGCTGAACACCTGCACTTCCAGATCCACGTCAACCCCAAGACCACCCTCAGAGGCACCCTCATCTACAGACCCCCGGGACCACGCACACAATTCAGCGAGGACATCGCCGACTTCATCAGCCCGCTCGCCCTCCCCTCAGCCGACTACGTCCTCCTCGGGGACCTCAACTTCCACCTGGAGAACAACGACGACCGCAACACCACCACCGTGCTGGAAAACCTCGCAAACCTGGGACTCAAGCAACTGGTGACCACCCCCACCCACCTCGCCGGACACACACTCGACGCCGTCTTCTCATCAAGCAAAGACATCGCCTTCAGCCACGCCACAGGACTCCACTGGACGGACCACAGCTGCGTCCACTTCACCTTCAGAAGAACGACGACCCACCACCACCAGCAACAGGTTGCCCGAAGAAGCTGGAACAAGATTACAGCCGACCAGCTCGCCGCTTCCCTGAGTCAGCACCCTCCCGCCAGCTCAGCGAACCCCAGCCAGGCCGCCGACAACCTCACGAAGTGGATCAGCAACTGCGCGGACGAACTCGCCCCTCTGAGGACCCCGCCCAGCAGACCCGGCAGCAAGAGAGCCCCATGGTTCACCGACGAACTCAAGAGCTCCAAGAAGAACTGCCGAGCCCTCGAAAAGGCCTGGAGAAGGGAACCAACACCGGACAACATGACCACCCTCAAGCTGGCCACCCGGAAGCACCACCAACTGATCCGCGCCACCAAGAAAACTGCATTCAAGGACCGACTGGACAACAACGCACACAACTGCAAGGAACTCTTCAACATCGTGAAAGAGCTCTCCAACCCCAACGCAGGAAACAACGACATCACCCCATCGCAAGACCTCTGCAACTCCCTCGCCTCCTACTTCCACAACAAGATCGCGGACATACACAACAGCTTCAGCAGTCAACCATCGCACACAACGACCGCAGCAACGCCACCCACCACCAACCTCCGCGCCTGGACTCCGATCAGCACCGATGACATCGTCCGCATGATGAACTCCATCCACTCCGGATCTCCGACCGACCCCTGCCCTCACCACGTCTTCAACAAGGCCGACACTGTCATCGCACCCCACCTGCGGGACATCATCAACACCTCCTTCGACACCGCCACCTTCCCGGAGAGCTGGAAGCACGCCGAACTCAGCGCTCTACTAAAGAAACCAACAGCGGACCCCACCGAACTCAAGAACTACCGCCCCATCTCGCTCCTCCCGTTTCCAGCCAAAGTCATCGAGAAGACCGTCAACAAACAGCTGGCCGCCTTCCTCGAGACGAACGGATCCCTCGACCCTTCACAGTCTGGCTTCCGAGCCAACCACAGCACCGAGACCGCCCTCATCGCTGCCACCGATGACATCCGAGCCCTGATGGACAACGGAGAAACAGCGGCCCTCATCCTCCTAGACCTCTCCGCCGCATTCGACACGGTCTGCCACCGCACCCTAGTGCAACGCCTCAGCAACGTCGGAATTCAAGAGAAGGCACTGGAATGGATCGTCTCCTTCCTCGACGGAAGAACACAGAGAGTCTGTCTACCACCGTACAAGTCAGAGGCCACCGAAGTCATCTGCGGCGTCCCTCAAGGATCCTCGCTGAGCCCCACCCTCTTCAACGTCTACATGAGCCCCCTCGCGCCCATCGCACGCCAACACAACCTGAACATCATCTCCTACGCCGACGACACCCAGCTGATCCTCTCACTGACCAACGACCCCGCCGCTTCCAGAGCCAACCTTCACGAAGGGATGAAAGCTGTAGCCGAATGGATGACGACCAGCCGCCTGAAACTGAACTCAGACAAGACGGAAGTCCTCATCCTGGGCTCCTCGCCCTCCGCCTGGGACGACTCCTGGTGGCCCCCCGCCCTGGGCTCCGCACCCACACCGACAGACCACGCACGCAACCTGGGCTTCATCCTGGACTCCTCCCTCTCCATGACCAGGCAAGTCAACGCCGTCTCCTCGTCATGCTTCAACATCCTGCGCATGCTACGAAAGATCTTCCGGTGGATCCCCACCGAGACCAGGAAGACGGTCACCCAGGCCCTCGTCACCAGCCGACTGGACTACGGCAACGCCCTCTACGCAGGAACCACCGCCAAGCTCCAGAAGAGACTCCAGCGGATCCAGAACGCCTCAGCCAGACTCATCCTCGACATCCCCCGACGCAGCCACATCTCCGGACATCTGAGAGACCTGCACTGGCTCCCCGTCAACAAAAGAATCACCTTCCGTCTCCTCACCCACGCACACAAAGCCCTACACGACCAAGGCCCGAGCTACCTCAACAACCGCATCAACTTCTACGCTCCCAAACGCCACCTCCGATCAGCCAGTCACGCCCTCGCCGCCGTACCCCGCATCCGAAGATCGACAACAGGAGGAAGGTCCTTCTCCCACCTGGCCGCCAAGACCTGGAACTCCCTCCCGACCGACCTGCGCCTGACCCAAGACCCAAGACCACCTTTCCTTCAGGAAGAAGCTCAAGACCTGGCTGTTCGAGCAGTAGCAGCACCCCCCCCCCCCCCCCCCCCCAAGCGCCTTGAGACCCTCCGGGTAAGTAGTGCGCTATATAAATGTCCATGATTGATTGATTGATTGATGGTGCTGCCCATTATAATTCGGGTTTGTTCAACAGATACTCTGTTAATGGG
The DNA here is from genome assembly GCF_964261635.1 of Lissotriton helveticus. Taxonomy (NCBI): domain Eukaryota; kingdom Metazoa; phylum Chordata; class Amphibia; order Caudata; family Salamandridae; genus Lissotriton; species Lissotriton helveticus. The sequence continues at coordinate 389,200,342 of NC_136061.1, forward strand.
ACCCAGAAGTCTTTAGGTCGCGATGCTTCTGGCAGTTCCTCAGCATATACATTCAGCTGGTCTCTACAATATAACAACTTTCTGAGCCAAACCTTCAGTGTCGGTGAGGTTTTGGCCCCCCAGCATTTAGCAACAGCCCTTTTTGCAAACAATGTGGAGATGGCTACCAGCCTAGGATTGCATGGCTTAAGTGGCTGGGCCATCCAAGCAGACATACCTCAGGCGTGCACCGCACATCCTCCAGCACTACATCATCCACTACCTACATAACATTCCCCCAAAAGGACTGTATGTGCGCAGAACCCAAAGCTAAATTCAAAAAGTGTGCATTATCTTGACCACATCTCAAGCAGCAAGCGTCTTCTCTCAAGCCAAATTTGTGCAGTTGTGCCGGTGTGTAGTAGAGTTGATGCAAGTATTTGAAATGATTGATGCGGAGATTGCAAAATGTCCAAGCTTCAGCTGGTATTGGGACCCCAAGGGTCTTATTCCATTTATTATAGGAGGGACTATCAGCGGGGTCCAACCCCCTCAGGGATGCATTATATAATCGTGTTATCAGCCCTGTGCGGGAGTCGTTTGTTAGCACTGCCTGTAATGCACGTAGCGTTCTTGGCTCGGAGGGGTATTCTGGATAGTGCGCACGTATAGATTGTCTCACCCGTACATATGTGACGCCCGGCATCAGATTATGTTCCCGGCCTTTCTGTAAGTCTGAGAGTGGGCGAAACTCTCCCTGCTGGTAGAGGTCTCCAAGCTCCGTGATCCCCACCTGTTTTAGAGTGTGCAATGGAACCGGCTTCCGTGCTGCAGAGATATGCGGATGTGCCGAGAGTGGCAGCTCTGGGGCGTATATGTAATCCAATTTTGCCCTACGTGCCAGTATTCTCCTTGCCCATGCCGTGCATTGTATTGGATTAATTTCATCCTGTGGTCCGCCTTGCCCACCCAGTGCGCACAAATAATAAAGCTTGATGTCGGGGGCCTCAAATCCTCCGCCCTCAAATGGCTGTACTAAGACCTCCCAGCTGCAGTGTGGCTTCTTGCTGACCCAAACAAAGGTCAGAGCTGACGGTAGGGTCTGAAAGAGCGCAATATTCAGACGTATTGGTATATTTATAAATAGGTATAATATTTTAGGGAGTGTTGTCATTTTGATTACTGCTATGCGATCCGCTAATGAAAGCGGCAGCTTAGCCCACCTGGTTGTCTGGTCTGTAATTTTGGTTATAGTGCGACCATAATGTGTGGTGATTACCACCTCGGGGTCCCTATGTAACCACACCCCCAGGTACCGAACCGGATCTGTGGTCCATGCAAGCGGAAAATCGAGGTCTATCTGTCGTGTACCTGCCGTTAGCGGAAACACCGTAGATTTTGCCCAATTTATACCCAGACCCGAGTGCCCCTCAAACCTAACGTATTCGCTGAGCAATTCCAATAAGTGTATTGCCGGTTTGCGGATGTATAGAATCATATCGTCCACGTATAGCGGCACTATCGAAGGACATGGTCGGAACTGCAATGCCGCTCAAGCATGTCGTTGTCGAAGTATGCAGGCCAGTGGCTCCAGTGCGAGTGCAAAAAGTATGGGAGACAGAGGGCAGCCCTGCCTAGTGCCCCTGTGTATCAGGAAGGCTTCTGGCACCACTCCATTCACTCGTTCATGCGCCTGTGGTGCACAGTACAAGAGACGTATCCATTTAAGAAAGAAGGGAGGCAAACCCATTCGTAACAGCACAGTAAACATGTATTCCCAGTTGATCGAATGCCTTAGCAACATCTAGTAATACCACCACAGCCTGAAAATCTCATTCAAAGTAATGTAGTGTGGAGAGCACCGTGCGCAAGTTGTGCATAGTTGATCATGCTGGCACACACCCTCATTGGTCCAGTAGCACGAGATTGGGCACCAACAGCTGCAGCCTATCTGCTACTATTTTTGCTAGTATTTTGGCGTCTATATTGATCATTAAGAGTGGTCTATAAGAGTCACATATGTCCGCATCTTTTCCAGGCTTGAGGAGCATAACTATTAGTACCTCTCTAAGTGTGGGCGGAAGAGTACCAGTCTCATACGCCTCCGCAAACACCTCGAGCAATCTTGGCGCCAAGACATCCGCATATGCCTTATAAAACTCGCTCTGGAGCACGTCAAGATCTGTGGCCTTGCCTGTTGGGAGAGCCAGTATAGCAAGTTTGACATCTTCCTCGTCAAATGGCTGTATAAGAAATTCTCTCTGACGATTTGATAGCCACCCCAGCGCTATGTCTTCCAAATATAAATTAATCTTCTCCTCTCGTGTCTGCACCCGCCTTGCATATAAATCCGTGTAGAAGTCAAGCACTATGTTACTAATCTCTAGTGTGGTGTAATGTGCCTCGCCTTCCTTGTCCCGCATTGCAGTGATGTGTATTTGACATCGGGGTGTTGCCAACCTCTGCGCTAGGGACCTACTGGGTCTACTCCTGTCTTCGTAGTACCACGCCATGCTTTTTCGCGATCTATGTGCCATCTCCTGATCTACGGTTTCATTATGCTCTGTTACAAGATCCCGAATCGCAGCCTGCTTCTCAGGGTCAGGTTGTCGTTCGTACTCACAATCCATTTTCAATATGTCAGCCACTAGCTTACCAATCCTATGACGTAAATCTTTTAGGACCCCGGCTTACGCGCCAATGCAGACTCATTGTATCATAACTTTAAATGCTTCTCACAGCTCTCCTGCACTGTCAACCGTGCCCTCATTCTCTCTGAAAAAGTTCCCTATTGCCCCGCCCACCGTTGATCTAATGACCTGATCAAGTCAGCAAGGTCTACTGTAGTCGCCAGGTGAATGGAGTTCTATTACAGGCAGGGACACACATCTCAAGCAGCACCGGGGAGTGATCAGAAAGTGTCTTTGCCAGATGTTTAACATCAGTCACCCACGTGCATGCGTTTTCTGATACTAACCAGTAGTCCAAGCGGTACCACGTGCCGTGCCTGTGGAAATGAAGGTGCTCTCCCTAGCCTCGGGGTGTCTCATGCGCCATACATCGTGTATATTCCCAGCCTCTATCAGTCCCCCCAGCACTTCAGTTGCTATTCTGTATCGTGAGGTCCCTCTACCTAGCCTGTCGACCTCTATATCCAGACAGGTATTAAAATCTACCCCCAAAGGAGCTCTCCAGACGGGAACTTAGGGATGCGCCGCCACACATCCACAAAGAACGAAAAGTCGTTAACATTCGGTCCATATACATTCAGGATTAATACGTCCACACCATCAAGCCTGCCATACACAAGGGCCATCCTGCCTTGGTCGTCCGTTTCTGTGCTGCATACTGTAAATGGGATCCCATTTTGACAAATATCATCACCCCACGGTAATAGGAGGAGTAGGAGGAAGCAACCCTGGTCCCAGCCCATCTCGTGCCTACGCTACTGTCAGACTGTGGAGTAAGATGCGTTTCCTGTAAAAAGGCCACCTGAACATCCAGCATGTCCAAGTAGGCCAATACTGTGCGAACTTTCTTGGGGTCATTTACACCTCGCACGTTCCATGTAAGAAATGTTAGATTACCTCCCATCCCGCATCAGCTCAGTCGTGGATACATGTCTGCAATGTGTGACCGTCGTGATGTTTGGTCTCTTAGTTCCAATACAACAATACAATAGGGCAGTGCCAAACCAAAATGCCTTCACCCATGCCCCCTTAACCCCCCTCCCACTTCAGCAACCCCAACACGCCGAAGCCATCCCCACCCTGTTGAAACAGCCCGCAACATTTGGTTTTAACTGTGTGCCTCTTATGGGGTACTCCCATGCAGGGCTACCAGAGAGCTACTGGCCTCCCACAGTGTAGGAGGTGGTGGATCCAGTCTAACTAACTATGCTAGAAAAAGAGAACATTCTCGGTGAAAATAAATTGCAGCCCAGATATTCATGTAACTTATGTCTGCCCCACTACCCCAGTCTGGTGGCAGTTAAGTCAGACTGATCAAAGGTATAAATTCAAACATAACACCGGCAGAGCACTGCTATATCATCCAATATTTAACAGTTTCATGTCCATCATTGTTCTTCCGTGTCAGATTCATTCAGAGCCTCTCGCCTCTGACGCTTCAGCCGCTTTGCATGCTCCATTGCCGCTTTCGGACTTGAGAAGATTTTGAAGTCTCCCCCTTGGCTCACTCGCAGTCGAGCTGGGTACAGCATTGTGTAGGGTACACCTTCCGACTGTAGAAATGTCTTTACTGGCCTAAACTATCGCCGTGCCGCCTGTACCGCCACTGTGAAATCCAGAAAAAAGGACAACACGGTCCCTTGATGCTTATATTCCCCTTTTTCCCTGGCCATCCTAAGGATTGTGTCCCGGTCTCTATAGTTGAGTAACCTGGCAATTATTGGGCAAGGTGGGGTGCCCGGTGCACGTCTCGCCGTCAGTGCACGGTGCACTCTTTCTATTACATGTTAGAGAAGCTGTCTGGGCCAAAGATGTCCCTGAGGAGGGTCTTGATGAATGTCTCCATCTTCCCCGTGTTGGTGGACTCGGGTAGGCCCGTGAATCTGACGTCGTTTCAACGTGACCGGGCCTCTAAATCCTCATTCTTTGCTTGTATGAGGGCTAGCACTTTCTCCATGATTAGAGTTTTGCACACAACCTCACTCAAGCCCTCCTCCACAGTGGCCACTCTTTGTTCCACCTCCCCCATTCTCGTGTTCTGCTTTTCGAATTGGGAATTCATGTGATCAAGTCTATTGTTGATGTAGGCCATGTTCCCTTTGATTGCCTGTAGACTCTTCCGCATGGCCAGTAGGGTCAGTTCTATCGTGGATGGGCCTTCCCCCTGTGTATCTGCTTCAGAGTCAGACGTCGCCTTTTGCGCCTTCCCAGATTTTCGCGCCTCAAACTTGAGGTGGGGCTGTGTCCTAGCCATCTTAACCATGTTTGCCCTAAAGTTATAGATACAGTCAGGGGCACTGTACAGGTGTCCGCTGCCAAGAGCAGCTTGCGTGAAAGGAAACTTCAATCAGATCAAGGGGTGTAGTTGTGCAGTCCAGGGGTGCTTAACAGTACAGAAGCAATGACATACGCGCACTTCAACTCCCCAATCGACCCCTTCTATTCTTTCCGACGTTATTTGCCACCAACTTGAGTTATTGAAGATGAATATGTGGAGCTTGTGGGCTACTGTTAGAGTGCTCTCAGCTTGTAAGTTCGTATTTCGTCCTCACTATGCGTTCCTCTCAGCACAGGTTTCAGTTCGGCTTCATGAAAAATAAATGACTCCACCAATAGGTCTGCCATACGGCCTCAGATCGCGCAGCCACTAACAGCGTCTCTCAAATGTTTACTTGTGCGCACTATCTCAGTATGTGGCCCTCGTAGTGGTGTCTTTCTCCTTTGCTCACAGACATCGAGCGGCCTATTCCCTTTGCCGCCTCGGAGTCTTCCCCTGCAGCGCTCCAGACCTGTATACAGTGGCCTGGCTAGGGCGGCTACAATTGCAGTCAGGCTGCTCCCCTCTGCCACGCAACCCTTGCTTTAGTTTTGTCCCTGCTATGCGTGCCGGAATCGGCCACGGCCCGCAGAGCCCCCCTTAGCCCCTAGGCCCACAAACGCAGCTGCCAGCCCGGGCCGCCCCACCTACTGCACCAACACCAGACGCCGCCAGCTATCCCGGGGTCCGCAGCTTCTCTCTCAGCCGCTCGTACGTTGCAGGCAATCTTCACCGGATCAGCGGCTTGTAGTCTGCCCGTTCCGCCGTCCGCAGGGTGCGCAGCCTATTCCTTTCTCCTCCCACAGCTTATCGCCCACACTTGTCGCAGCACTGTGTGAGTGGACCCAGAGTGGCCCGCAGATCCAGTTCCTCCCTATTTGGCGCCGAGGAATGAAATGGAGCCTATTCACTGCAGACTACCGGCCGTCGCCATCTTGGCCCAGTCACTCCGATATCAGTCTCCACCGACAACGCCGAATATAGGTGAGTTGGGCACCGCCAAAGGATTTTGTAGTATGCAGGGATGTTGCCTTTCACCAGTCCGTATATGTGAACACCGGGATGCCTCTTCACCTAGTGGATATTTGACGGATTGTTAGTCGGCCGGGCAGAGCGCACTAGGACGCAGCCATCTTGCCGTGCGCCCTATAGCGTCCCCAGGGTGTGAACTTTCTTACATACATATGACTAAGTGCATTGATATTGTTGCGGAGAGTAAAACAATTCATTGTCTTTGAAGTTACTACTGGTTCCATGTCACAGTTTGGGATGGACCTTGGTTATAGAATCATTTTCTCCACAAACATGTCACTATCTTTGAAGTACCCTTTCCTGTAACAGTAGTAAGTGTAACGCATTATCTGGTAGGAGCCGGGTCTAGCCGCAGATTCCTTACTTTAGAATCCTCCCACAGGCGCGAGACTGGATCAGGAATTCTTTTCCCCTAGTATGTTCGTGCATCGGCAGAGGGCATCATGCGACTCTGTATCAACATCGTCCACCGGATGTGATGTCGGCGGAGTCCTATAATTCCCCCGCTAACGCGCTGATGTCCGTTTCTTCCGTGACCATTTTACGCACTCAAAACGTAGAGCCACATATAGAAACTGCCTATTGAAACAGAGTGCTAAAATAAAAACACCCTTGTACAAATAATCATAACATTCTTAAATTTGGACATGAATTTCCATAATGAAATAATTCAGGATGTGAATTTCAATAATAATAGCATTGAGACAAAAGAGGACTTAGTTCGGAAAGCGGAGAGGATGGGAGGGTTGTTAAGGAATCTGCAGCTAGATCCTGTCTCTTCCAGATAATGCTTTACTAAAGGTAAGAAACTTGTTCATCTAATAGAGCCACCTAGCGCAGATTCCTTACGTTAGAATCAGCCAGAAAAGTCATAAAGACCTTGAAAGCATGGAAAGTTTGATACCCATGAAGTAGGGCAATTGTGCCAGATAACCCCATAATATAAAGCTATCAGTGCCCATAATTAGAATCAAACTGCGTGTTCAATACTTGCAAAGCACAGATCAGCAGGCCATGCCATGGAGCAGTACCTCTCCATAGAAAATTCTATCTGAACCAGACCTGCTCTGTAAAACACAGAGAAAGGTCCGTCACGTGTGGAAAGCATAACAAATACTCTATAAATAAGTCAAAGACAACACAAGATAACCTGAGTATGTGTAAAGTGCTCAATACCCCCAAAGTGTATGTTGGCGTTGAATATCAGATGTTTATTGGTACACATCTCAGTGGTACTCATTTATCGACCAAAGAAGGATGAAAGGCTGCGTGGTTGTATTTGACCAACAAGCAACCAGCAGCAAAAACAACTATTGGCATAGACCAGACTTTCCCTAGGAAAAATTACTAGAGATAATACCAATACCTCTAGGAGATCTCCAAGATATACATTGACAAAGGATCAAAATAAATAATCGTCCTATGTATTGACAAGAGAAAAGTATAACAGGTAGATATAAAAGAAAGCCAACTAATCAGTCAGACAATACTGACACAACAGTATGGAAACCATAGTGGGTATCATACCACGTAGAAAAGCAATAGCCATTCAAACATCACTGAAATGCAAGTTACCTGAGACATCATTTCAATAGTAGTATAAGTGGAAGTAGATATAGAGTACAAAAAAGAAACCTTGAAAGCTTTGCGGAAGCCAAGATCAGTATGTGACCTTACTTTATAAATAGAGACCCAACTACAGATGATTCAGAAAGGGTCTCTCGTATTTAGACCATCATTTAAAAAAAAGATTCATTAATAAAAAGAATCTGATGGACTTTGTATATTCCATCTAGAAACAACACTCTGCAAAGTGTGTACTCAAACTACAAGCAATTAGTCAGTCGAATGGTGAAAATAGTTGTCACCTAAAAGAACAACGAGCCTTAAATATAGAAAGAAGGGCATCCAATCGATCTATAAAATAAATATCAATGTGTACATGTCATCTAGGAATCACACTTCACTAAGTGTGAACCCAACTACAAGCACCTAGCTAGAAGATAAGAATTAAAACCATGTACAAAAAGTAGAGGCTATAAGGTAAACGCCTATTCCCTCTTACCTTCATCAAGAAGAAAATGTACACCAAAGAGGAAAATGTCTTTCAGAAAAGAAGGAAAATCTCTATTAATAACACAAGGCATTAATACACCCCAAAAGAGACACAAATATTAAGTCCTTTTAAATAAAAGGAAGGAAATAGACCGAGAGACTAAGTCCTCTGGAGACCTATAAAACATGACAAAAACCCAGTTGAACAGCAATTTTGTCCCAGGGACATGCACAACTATACTTACACGAAGGGGTTGCAGAGGAAGAGGTGTGGCGCCGCGGCCAGGGCGACTGACACTGGAATCTGGGGACCACGGTTCGATCCCCGGCTCCGGCGGCAGGTTAGCCCAGCACCATGTGACTCTGGGCAATAGCTCGCTTAATCTTCCCGACGGCCCCCAGCGCCTAGAGACCCTTACGGGTGATTGTGCGCTTTACAAATGTGGACTTTAGAGTCAATCAAATAGTAGTGGGTATAAGATAGAACCTGAAGAGCAAAACACAGTGTGTCGTAAAGCTTTGTTGAGGATGCTTAAAATCTTGCAAAAGTGGAGAACTTTCACAGTCTATTATCTGACTGGAAGACCTGTAGTTTACCAAGAGCAACAAGAGGATCATATAAATAAGCATAATGTGATCTTGAATGGCAGAGGAATAATCCGACATAGAGGGTGGAAATCTGCACCCTCAAAAGAGAGTTTAATAGTGCCGAAGCTGAGCAACCCCAGTTCAGCACATATATGTTGAGAAATGCTATGGTAGTATACAATATATACTCTACATAGAGTAAGGTGCATACCAGAAAGGCATCAACGCTTGAGCTCTTCTTCAGAGTAAAGCAAACTACAAAACTTATATATCAGGTATCAGTTAAAAAAATCAAACCGAGATAAACCGATAAAAAACTGTCATTGATAGAGCTGAAGGATTAAGCTACCTGTTCTGCACCCAGCAGAATAATCAAGAAAGCCACTTATCATGGAATACAACTTCTGCAATCCTAACTGACTGGGATTAAGGAACCGGAAAACACAGGAAAATACCGCAAGGTTATCTAAACAACCATAAACCCCTGCACTAAACAAACACTACACTGTTCGGAAACTGATGAAGTACTTATTGTAACCTAGTCTTGAAAAAACACTAAATTATACACCGGTCAGAAAGAAGAATCCAACCAAAGTTGTCAAAGACATTTTGGGTGGCTTATCACATCGACCAGCTCTGGAGCGCCTTTAAGCCAAATCCGCATGTTCACCAAATAAATTAACACCATCAAACAACATATATTTGAGACTTTCCTGTTCAAGCTCTGAAAACCCAGACTTGTGAAGCTATGCATGTCTGCGCAGTGCAACTGACAGAGCTATAGACCACGGAATCAGTGGTGTTCATACCACGTTTTATGGTGAATTTTGCTGCTTCCCCGCCATTTTACTCCACCTGCAGGAGCTCACTCCTGGCTTTCTCTGAAAGAGAAGTCAGCCGCTGCGCCACGGAGTCCTATAAAGCATGAGAAAATCTTCCCAAAACACATGCGCATTAAACAATCTCAATGCCAAACTGATGGAAGAGAATATATTCCTCCCACAATGTTCTAGCCATCTGGAATCCGATTTGGTAAAACCAAGGGAAGGGCACTAGGCTCTTTTGTGGTGAGATGTGGCAGGAGACAAAGTGAGTCCCCAGGGGTGGGTCGAATCCTCTGGCCCACAGCCTGATCAACAGGAGCTCCTGACACAGGTTTCGCCCAGGCGCCTTACAAAAGGTCAAACAGATACTCATTATAAGGGAGTAAAGGCTGCACTCCGGTCACACCTTGATGAAGAACATCCAACAAAGGGTCTGTGGACAGTTCCACTGAGGGAAGCTGGCAGTCCAGGAGACTACAACTCCACTCCTTAATACTTTAGCAAAAGAAGAACTTTCTTCTGTTGCCATACCATGTGGAGAAACTAAATCTGAAACCAGAGAGGACTCTAGTCCACTAGTCTCCACCAGTTCAGTCAGCCAATTTTCCAAAAGAGGTCGGACAGTATTGCCCAAATGGTTTGGATGCCCTATATTCCCTCCTTCACCTGTCAAACTGTGTATTCCCGTAGGAAAAACGGGAACAAGTTGAAAAGGCTAGGTGGACAGTTGCTCAAAGCAGACACTCCATCGGTGCCATTGCAGCGTCATATCGACGTATGGAAAGAGTAATGGGATCGCTGTCGACCGGCGTCATTGGATTACTCAACTCAATGCCAAAGATGTGAACCCAGAAGGGTTGTGCACTGAAGCTGCCTCAAATCCAACAACGGATTCAGAGGGACCAACTGTCACAAAGGGCGAACCTGCCGGTGAGAATCCAGTCAGGGCACCACCTGCCTCCTTGGGGCCAGAAAGTGCACGAGAGTGAGAGTGAGACCCAAAAACGTCATGCAGGGAAAAATATTATTCCCGCATTTTGGCTAGAGTAGCCCGGGCTACAATATTTTTAGGGAGGCGAGGGGTGGATTCCTGTGAATGCTCCGCAACCGAAGGTAGGGAGACTGCGTCAGATATGACATACGTGCCGACCGCTTGCACTTCGGAGCCTCCGCGATGTGGACGGAGGCAGCCCCTCACCTGAACGGCTCTTCGACCGGTCTCTGGACTTCACCGAGAACTGACGACGACATGGCTTTATAGATAAATGCACCACTAGAAGTTTCCTTTGATGCTCTCTCAACGTCTTTGGCCAAAAACGCTATCAGGAACCGCACTCCTTGGAGTCATGGTGTTCTCCAAGGCACCACAAACAGACTGTATGCGGGTCCGTGACTGAGATCTGTCTGTCACAAGATCCACAGAGTTTAAACCCAGATGACATCATGTTAGAAATGGGGTCTGTAGTTGGCAATGGTTTGCGCCTTTGTCCAAGTAGGGACCCTGCTTCAAGTCAGGGAGAGGGGGAACCACTCCTAAAATAACCCCTGCTCACCCCCTTGGTAGCTTGGCACGAGCAGACAGGCTTATCGCAGAGGCAGTGTGTAAAGCATTTGTGAACACATACAATAATACAGTGAAAACACTACAAATGGACACGACAACTGTTTAGAAAAATAAGTAATCTTTACTAGACTTAACACAAGACCAAATGACAAAAATCCACAATACAGTATCAAGACTATGACTTTAAAATGGTACAAAATAGCTTAGTTCAATGTAGATGGTAAATGCGATGCTTTACTCTCAAAGTACCTTGGATGCGTCACGCAAAACAAACAAAAGGGTTGCAGGGAAGGTGATGTGTCGGTTCCTTACTGCAGCGCAGGGGAGGTGATGCGTTGGTTCCTTACCGGAGAGGAGGTGATGAGTTGGTTTCTTACTGTGATCCGGTGCGATGTGACATGATGGCGCCTTGATGCGATGCGACAATCTGGTGCGATGCGACAAAATGGCATCTTTGATGCGATGTGACAACATGGGTGCGATACGTGCACGCCCAATGGGCATGCAGCGAAATGGCTGAACTTTAGACCGCGACAAGCTACTCTGGTGATGCAATGGCAACATCTGCGGTGGCGGCATGCTTCTACGGTGATTCAACGGCCAACAGCGGCGGCGGCACGCTTCTTCGGCGATATGGTGGCAACTGCTGCGGCGGTGACACGCTTCTTCCTCTTTGTGTTGCGCTTTGTAAATGTGAATTGATACTTGTATAGCGCACTACTCACCCGCAAGGGTCTCAAGGCGCTTGTACGAATACTGCTGTGGAACCCATCCTGGCTTTCCCTGTGAGGTGTCCACTCCTGGGCACCCCCAAGGTGGAGGCCAGGCATCCTTAGTGTTGTGGGGGCCATTGTGGAGATTAAGCAAGCTATTGCCCAGAGTTGCAGAGTGGGACTCCATGATTGGAATAGGCACCGAGGTGAGAATTATCAGGTCCGTGGAATTTTTGAGCCCAAGACCCGCCGAGGCGGGTAATTGAACCCTGGTCCCGGGCTAGACCTCTGCTGGGTCTGCCGCTCTAACCATTGAGCCACACTTCTCCTGGTTTCAGCAACCCGCAGTCTCTAGAGGTCCCGAAAACAACAGCAAGCACCTCTATGCAGGTAGAATTCCCAGCAAGGGAACTCGGGGAGAGCTGGTGGTGAAGTCTTTGTGTCCCTGAGACTTCAGAACAGGAGGCAAGCTCAGCTTCAAACCCTTGGAGATCTTCCTCAAGATCTTCCTCAAGATAGTAAAAGTACACACAAAGTTCCCTTTCTCCTTTCCTTGGCAATAAGTAACCACTGCAGGCCAACCTCAAACTTCAAACAGCATAGTGGCAATCTTCTCCTTTATCTTCCTTGGTTTCTCTCCTTGGCAGAGGGTTCATCTTGATTCCCAGAAGTAATCTGAAGTTCTGGGCCCCAATATTTATACTGCAAAATCATTTGTCCTCTGAAGGCAAAGAGTGTCTGTGCCCAGCCAAAACCAGTTCTGTCCTCCCTGGTGCAGCTTCCTGGCAGGAGTTGGAGAAAGCAGACTTGGCCCAGGTAGCTGAAAGGACATCTCCTCCCCCAATTCGCTATTCTATGAAGGCTCAGACAAGTGAAATGAAATCTCCTCCCCCTACTCTCTATTCAATTCAGCCCAGCCCTGACCCATCAGACTGCTGGAGCCAAGGCCCTCCCCAGTCCCCTGTCACTCACAACCCAGACATGGAATACACAAACCTAGCAGAGGCATGCTGGAGGTTAGGCAAGGCAAGAAAATACCTACTTTCTAAAAGTGGTATTTTCAAACACAGATTGTAAAAATCAACCTCACTAAAAGACGTATTTTAACATTCTGAGTTCAGGCATACTAAACGTGAATTTCAACCTTGTTCCCCGGGTCTGTTAAGATTATAAGATGTTATAATCAAACTGCCCATTCTGGCCTATGCGAACAGGTAGCCTTGCAATAGTGAAAAACGAAATTGGCTGTAATTCACTTCCAGGACATGCCACACACATCAGGGCATGTCCTACCTTTCACACACAATGCACCCTACCCACAGGGGTACCTTGGGCCTACCTTAGGGGTGACTAACAAGCAGAAAAGGGAAGGTTTAGGGACTGGCAAGTGGATGCACTTGCCAAGTTGACATGGCAGTCACAGACTGCACACAGGCTCTGCAATGGCAGGCCTGAGCCATATTTTACAAGCTGCTTCTGTGGGTGGCACAATCAGTGCTCTAAGCCCACCAGCGGTATCTGATTTACAGGCCCTGGGCACACATGGTGCACGGTACTAGGTTCTGACAAGTAAATCAAATAACCAATCATGGAGTCACTAATCCATTACAACAATTTACAATAGGGAGCACTTGCACTTTGGCACTGAATAGCAGTGGCAAAGTGCCCAAAGCATCTAGACCAGCAAAAATATAGGAGGTAACAGCTAAAAATGGAAGGGAGACGCACGCTAATGGTGCCTGGTCTAGCACATCACAAAAAAAGCACACTGTTTTCTTGACAAAACATTGAGATGGGCCAGAAAAATGGCCTCCTAATTCCTCCGGGTCTGGGTTGCAAGCCCAGAAAAGAAGAAACTGACTTCAGCGTGTCAGCGGCAGGATTATATGGACTCTGTTGACATTACATCCAGTGGACGATACAGAGTCACACGAAGCCCTCTGCCGACGATGGGTTGTACTGGGGGAAAGTATTTCCAGATCTAGTCTGCGGCTAGATGTCTCTATCAGATACCCCGCTACACAACAGTTCTCAGTGGCTCATGTGAAGTCTAGGAGGACAATGAGAGATTAGGAAGGAATTGGTCTAAGAGGTAAGAAATATTCAGCTCTTTTAATAACCTGCTTCCAGTCGCTTTGAGACCCCGGTAAAGCTAGAGAAACCACTTTGGATTATCCACTTGAAAGTTCCCCAAAAAAAGATAAGAACATCAGTCGTGCCACTATTAATATTCCTGATAGGTACAGAGAGGCAGGACTTTGAAGAAATAATCTCTCAGTACATTCACTGTCATTGATGTAGAAGCAGTCATTGTCAAGGTCTTTAATATCAATGCAGACCTCTGCCCAATCAGCGTGAATTCACGCAGTCCAGGCAAGGCATGATTGCCTCGGTCAAGAATATGAAAGTCTTGGCATGTTCTGAAAAATATATCGAAGTCAACCTGGTCTGCTCATTCAGCCCTGAAAAGAGGTATTTTTTATTTAACCCTTTAAGGAGCATAGTGGTGGAACAGGTCCACGGTTCAAAGCATACACTGAGAATATCCCTGGCTAAAAGGAAAACGATGCCTCCACCATGAGAAAGTTAAGGGTATAACCCACTCCACCTACAATAAAAAAAAAAAATTTAAAAACGTAGTTTATTGTTTTTTTACATGTCTCATACATAATCATGCAACCTGCCAATCAGCATGACAATCCAACCTCCGCCAAGGATCAACCCTCTGCCCCTTTTACGCTATATTGTACAATTATCGTGGAGTGATAGGGATTAAATATCAAAATCAAGTCCCAACAATCCCCATGTCCTCAACTCCCCCCCCAACTGGTGAGGTGACCCTCCCCCGCCAACCCCCCCACCCCCCTTATCATCGGTGTGCACTATTCCACGGATCTATTCTGTCTTGTGGGAACAGGAGTCTCTTCTCTTTCAGATTCTCGGTAAACCTGTTCTAGCTCGGGACCCCTACCAGTAGTGCAATCTCATCTCATTCATCCCCTGCCTGATAATCCTGTAACGCTTGTACTAATGTGTCCCATGTCATTTCCGCCTCCAGGGTCCTATCATTGTTCTGCCGTCTTGCCTGTTGGAATCTAAGTGTACTCTCACTATTTGCCCATTTTACAAACTCAACCCTCCATTGCTTGCTGCTCGGTCCCACTGTCGCCTTCCACGCCTCGTTAGTTCCCGTTTCGCCAGTAGTAGTTCCATCTACAATACATGGACAATCTTTTCTTTGTCAACGCATACCTCAAGTTCAAGTTCAAGTTCAGTCATTTGTATAGCGCGCTACTCACCCAGAGGGTCTCAAGGCGCTTGAGGGAGGGTGGGTGCATTACTTATCGAATAGCCAGGTTTTTAGCTGCTTTCTCAAGGAGAGGTGGTTCTGTGTAAGGCGGAGTTGAGTGGGGAGAGAATTCCAGGTCTTGGCCGCTAAGTAGGAGAATGATCTTCCTCCCATGGTGGATCTGTGGATGCGCGGGATTGCGGCGAGGGTTGACTGGCTGATCGTAGTTGGCGGGTGGGTGTGTAGAAGGACAGTCGTGTGTTGAGGCATTCGGGTCCTAGTTCGTAGAGGGCCTTGTGTGCGTGGGTGAGGAGACGGAACGTTATTCTCTTGTTGACGGGGAGCCAGTGGAGGTCTTTCAGGTGACCGAAAATGTGAGCTTGACGGGGGATGTCCAGTATGAGTCTGGCTGAGGCGTTTTGGATGCGTTGGAGTTTTTTCTGTAGTTTGGCTGTGGTTCCGGCGTAGAGGGTATTTCCATAATCCAGTCGGCTAGTGACCAGTGCGTGGGTGACTGTCTTTCTTGTTTCGGTGGGGATCCAACGGAAGATTTTTTTGAGCATGCGTAGGATGTTGAAGCATGAAGATGAGACGGCGTTGACTTGTCTGGTCATCGAGAGGGAGGAGTCTAGGATGAAGCCTAGGTTGCGTGCGTGATCTGTAGGTATGGGTGCTGTACCCAGGGCCGGTGGCCACCATGAGTCGTCCCAGGCAGAGGGGGATGATCCTAAGATGAGGACTTCTGTTTTGTCCGAGTTTAATTTTAAACGGCTGTTCTTCATCCATTCGGCTACTTCTTTCATTCCTTCGTGTAGGTTGGTTTTGGCGGTGTTTGGGTCTTTGGTGAGGGAGAGGATCAGCTGCCGCCGCCGCCGCCAGAGCCAACCTGCACGAAGGGATGAGAGATGTAGCCGAGTGGATGACGACCAGCCGCCTGAAACTGAACTCAGACAAGACGGAGGTCCTCATCCTGGGCTCCTCGCCCTCCGCCTGGGACGACTCCTGGTGGCCCCCCGCCCTGGGCACCGCACCCAAACCGACGGACCACGCACGCAACTTGGGCTTCATCCTGGACTCCTCCCTCTCCATGACCAGACAAGTCAACGCCGTCTCCTCGTCATGCTTCAACATCCTGCGCATGCTACGGAAGATCTTCTGGTGGATCCCCACCGAGACCAGGAAGACTGTCACCCAGGCCCTCGTCACCAGCCGTCTGGACTACGGCAACGCCCTCTACGCCGGAACCACTGCCAAGCTCCAGAAGAGACTCCAGCGGATCCAGAACGCCTCAGCCAGACTCATCCTCGACATCCCACGTAACAGCCACATCTCCGGACACCTGAGAGACCTGCACTGGCTCCCCGTCAACAAAAGAATCACCTTCCGCCTCCTCACCCACGCACACAAAGCCCTACACGACCAAGGCCCGAGCTACCTCAACAACCGAATCAACTTCTACGCTCCCAAGCGCCACCTCAGATCCACCAACCACGCCCTCGCCGCCGTCCCCCGCATCCGAAGAGCGACAACAGGAGGAAGGTCCTTCTCCTACCTGGCCGCCAAGACCTGGAACTCCCTCCCGACCGACCTGCGCCTGACCCAAGACCACCTCTCCTTCAGGAAGAAGCTTAAGACCTGGCTGTTCGAGCAGTAAAGGCACCCCCCCCCCCTCCTAGCGCCTTGAGACCCTACGGTGAGTAGTGCGCTCTATAAATGTATTGATTGATTGATTGATTGAGCTGGGTGTCGTCTGCGTAGGAGATGATGTTGAGGTGGTGTTGTCGCGCGATGGTTGCGAGGGGACTCATGTAGACGTTGAAGAGGGTGGGGCTGAGTGATGATCCTTGTGGTACGCCGCAGAAGACTTCGGTGGCCTCTGATTTGAATGGGGGGAGGCGGACTCTCTGGGTTCTTCCGGCGAGGAACGAGATGATCCAGTTCAAGGCTTTTCCTTGTATTCCGACGTTGCTGAGGCGTTGTATGAGGGTACTATGACAGACTGTGTCGAAGGCGGCGGAGAGGTCAAGTAGGATGAGGGCAACTGTTTCTCCATTGTCCAGAAGCATTCGGATGTCGTCTGTAGCAGCGATGAGGGCGGTTTCGGTGCTGTGTTTGGCTCTGAAGCCGGACTGTGAGGGGTCGAGGGAATTGTTGGACTCAAGGAAGGCGGCGAGCTGACTATTGACGGCTTTCTCAATGACTTTGGCAGGGAATGGGAGGAGTGAGATGGGGCGGTAGTTCTTAAGTTCAGAGGGGTCTGCCGTGGGTTTTTTCAGAAGGGCGCTGAGTTTGGCATGTTTCCAGCTTTCCGGGAAGGTAGCGGAGTTGAAGGAACAGTTGATGACATCGCGGAGATGGGGAGCGATGATGGAGTCTGCTTTGTTGAAGATGTGGTGGGGACATGGGTCGGTTGGTGAACCTGAGTGGATGGAGTTCATCAGGCGGATGGTGTCTTCAGTAGTGATTGGGTTCCAGGCGCAAAGGTTGTGAGAGTGCTGTTTTGGTTCGGAGGTGGGTGGAGTGGACTGTTCTTCGGGCTGGTTTTTAAAGCTGTTATGTATGTCGGCGATTTTGTTGTGGAAGAAAGAGGATAAAGAGTCGCAGAGGTCTTGGGAGGGAGTGATGTCGTTGGTGCCGGCGGTGGGGTTGGTGAATTCTTTGACAATGTTGAATAGTTCCTTGCTATTGTGGGCGTTGTAGTCGAGTCGATCCTTGAATGCTAATTTCTTGGTGGATCGGATCAATTGGTGGTGTTTGCGGATGGCGTCCTTGAAGGTGGTCAGGTTGTCAGTGGTTGGGTTTTTTTCCAGGTTTTCTCGAGGGTACGGCATAACTTCTTGGATTTCTTAAGGTCATCGTTGAACCAGGGGGCCTTTTTGCTACCTTTTTTGACCTGGTGGTTTTTCAAGGGTGCTAATTCGTCAGCGCTGTAGGTAATCCATTGTGTGAGTTTGGTGGCAGCTTGGTTTGGGTCCGATGATATGGCAGGAGGGTTTGGGGTAAGCGATGTGAAGAGTTGGTCGGTGGTGATTTTGTTCCAGTTTCTTCGAGGAATGGTTGTGGGGGGATGTGGGTCGTGGTCTTTTTGTAGCTGAAGTGAACGCAGCTGTGGTCCGTCCAGTGGAGAGCTGTGATGTGATCGAAGGAGATGTGTTTGCTGGAGGTGAAGATAGGGTCGAGCGTGTGTCCGGCTAAGTGGGTGGGGGTGTCAACAAGTTGTTTGAGTCCGAGATTGGCCAGGTTGTCCAGTAGGGTGGTGGTGTTGCTGTCGTTTTTCTTTTCCAGGTGGAAGTTGAGGTCTCCCAGTAGAATGTAGTTCTCGGAGGTGAGGGCTTGTGGGCTGATGAAGTCGGTGATGTCTTCGTTGAATTGTGTGCGGGTTCCTGGTGGTCTGTAGATGAGGGTGCCTCTGAGTGTGGTCCTGGGGTCGGTGTGGATCTGGAAGTGAAGGTGTTCGGCGGTAGCGAGGTTATCGTCGGAACTGGTCGTGATGCGGATGGTGTTCTTATGAACGATGGCGATGCCTCCTCCTGTTTGGTTGATGCGGTCTTTTCGGATTATCTTGTAGGCGTCCGGGCTGGCTATGGCTATGTCGGGCGCTGATGAGGCGTTCATCCAGGTTTCAGTAAGGAAGGCGACGTCCGGTGATGTAGTGTCGAGTAGGTCCCAGAGTTCAGTGGCGTGTCTGTGGACCGAGCGAGTGTTCAGCAGGATGCACTTCAGGTGGTTAGAGTCGGAGCTGTGTTCGGAGGAAGAGGATTTGGTGTGGCTCCTGATGCAGGCGAACTTGCAGGAGTGGCAGGTGAATGGTCCATGGGTGTATCCTGGGGCAGCGTTGCAGCAATGAGGAGAGCGTCCGGGGTTAAGGGCAAAGAGGGTAGCGGCGTCATACATTATGCGGGTGGAGTGGGTTTTGCGAGGACCAGGGGGTCTGGCGCTGGGCGCGGTCCAGGCGCGGACGGGCGTAGACGGTCTTACCTTTGGCGCACCTTCGGCGCGCATGGGGCGCGACCGCTGCGCGTGAACACGGCGCGCAAAAAGCATCTGTCAAATGTGGATGGTGGAGGGGGCGGGGGCAAGGGATGATCAGCTGGGAAGGCGGGAGCGGGGTGGAGAGGCGGGCTGGGAGGCAACAAACAACAACAAAATGGCAGCACACTAAGATCGAAGCAGGACGAGATTGGGGCACAGGCACAAATATTGCCAGCAATGCAGTAACCTTTACAAGGAGGCCGAGAACCTCAAAAAGAGACACCAGAATTATAATGCAGAAAGCATCCACCTACATCTCGGTTGATATCACTCTAAAGAATAACTCATGTTCAAGGCATCCTAACTTTTTCAGAAATTCTAAAGATAGGAGCAACAAAGCTCAACATCATGGTCAAGGTTCCTCAGACCTCTTTTCTTTAGCTTTTTAGACTCAACCTACGTCATCCGCAGGACCCCTAATGCCATTTGACCATTTACATCTTTCCAATTCCCGCCACATTGAAGACTCCCCACCAAACACAGATTGAAAATTTCTGAAAACAGGCCTGCCTGAATCAGTTTTACTGTCATCAGTCAGGAAGCACTACCAGGCAACCACAACATCCTCTTTCCCTCTGGTCCAGGAGAGCTAAAAAATATCTCAGACCTGATTCCAGTCCTGGAACCGGATGTGCCCCGCATTCCCCGGGCTATCGTTGACTCCTTTGGAGTGGGTGTGCACATGGATCACTTGAGGGTAAAGAACTGTGGTCCACATAGGAGGCGCCCAAGCCCACCATTTCCTTGAAACGGAAAACAATTAACCTGGCATTAAAGACTTTCCAAATTCATATTCAGAACAAGGTAGTACAAATCTCAACAGACAGCATAACTGCGATGTTCTATCTGAACAAGTGAGGGGGGGCTGTTTCTTACCCACTCTTGAAGCTAGCACAGCGGATATGCAGGTGGGCTGTTGCATGACACGTACATAAGCCGAAGTCTCTCATGCTGATGAACCAAGTAGGCAAACTGCTCTCACAAATGGGAGCTAAAACAGTTCCTGGTAAACAAAAGTATACCATCACTGGTGAATACTACAACTAGACCTGTTTGCAACAGCACGAAACTCAAAAGGCCAGTCAGTAGGTGGATGCATTGTTGATACGTTTGTACAAAATGTTTGCTTATACTTTTCTCCAGTACCACAAATTCCTTTAGTCGTGGAGAAGCAGAGGGCATCTAACATGACTTTGATTCTTCCAGGTGGCCACTTAGAGGCGAGTTCTCTAAAATTCAAATGCAAATATTACAAGGTGTTTTTTTTTCTCCAAAATACCAATCAAATTAGATCTAGAAAAATGTTCAGTGGGGATTTGAGCACTTGCAAGGGGGTGCTTGAGCAACAGACCGTGGAGAGGCAGATATTATCCCCAAAAAGGACACAGGCACTCTCTAAAGACGATGCCTGTCCTTGTAAAGATGATTCTAACCATCCACCCATTAAAAAAATGGCGATTAGTGACAACCCTGGTAACCATGGAAGAAGTCATGGCATCCACCAGATCAAGATGCTAGCATCTATTCTAGACCATCAGTAACTAAGGGCCTGACTTAAAGATTGGTTCACAGGCATTTACTCCATCAGGGTGAAGGACTAAAATACTCCTTTGTCCTGAAGAGAGTACCTGGCTGCCAATTTTAAGATGCCCGCCATCCCAGAGGACATCTCTTGCATTTACAGAAAATGCCATCACAGCGGTTCCTGTAAATGCATGGAAAGTTTAACCGACGGCTCAGTCAACATGATAGAGCAGTGGCAAACTTTCAATCTTTTTTTTTATTTTCAAAAATTTTCAAAAAGAAAATACCAGCACAGAATTTTTATGGGAGTGAAAATAAAAAAACAATGACCCTCTCGCCATAAAAGATTTCTCTCATGGCATGGAGGTAATTTTACAGTTTTCACTGTCCCTTACCGCCAGGTTTTATCTGATAGTAACATTTACTGAAAACAGGCCATTTGTCCACCCACTCTAAATAGGGTTTGCGAACAAATGGCCAAACCTCCAATAGCCCATACACAGGCCGTTGGAGGTGGAGATGGCGTAGCCTCCGCCATCGACATACTAAAGGTCGGCCAGACTCTAAATGATGCAGGTTGACCTTCAGTTTGGCTGAGAGGGTACTCCTTCACTAAAAAGCAGGCCTTAAGTCTCAGAATGGTCAACTCACATACTCGGGCCAATATCTAATAACTCATCTCTCCCATTGCTCCCAATGTGTGAAAATACCCAGTCTATATCTTCTTGCATCTTGCCTCTAAACTATTGGACCTGGATGCAAATGTTGTCAAGTTGCCCTACAAGTTTCCAGAAAAGCTTTGAAGGAGAACAGCTTAAACAGGTGTTTGGATCGTGCCAGTAGCTATGTGGGAACGTTTGTGGTCTTCTTGGTTAATAGTTGAAGGGAGTTTCAGGATTTCTGCAGTTGTAAAGAAGTCTTAGATAAAGGAAGAAACAAGCAACTACCTATAATAATGTTTTTGCATATGCAAGCTCTTCTAATACACATGTTGTGCGTAATTCTGTCTTCAAGTGGTCCCAACTACGGACCTTTTTGTATACATAATATTTTTGTACTCTTAACCTTTAATTAGAATTGATGATATGATTGTGCATGGCCTGTCCCGTTGCAGCCCGATGTGAAGGTCTCCTATCAGACATTTCACTTTTGTACTTCGCTTTTATGACATTATTTCACTGTAGAGAGTGACGTAATCCCCTTTGACTTATTTTCATTCTACAAGTCTGTTCTCTTGAACAATAACAAAAGTCAAGACTCGTAGTTATCAACTTTCTGGAACTAATCAAAAATCAACAACGAATAATGCAAGACAGAACAGTCAGCATTTAGATTAAATGCTACAAATATATTCAAGCAAAACTTGATTATTATGTTGCAGAGCTAAGTACTATAAGCTAGATGTGCTTTCTATTATTCATACATGTTCACTTTAGCTAGACAAATGTAACTCAAGCCGGCAGATACCCTTGAGAGAAAATACATTAACACTGAGGTGTCTGTGACCCTTGTGTGCACCCTTATGCTGAGGATGTTATGGATTGACCTATACTTCATTTCGGTGATCCTCTTTCCCCTGTTACGCAGAGGCTCTGCGATGGTCGAGCTGTGGTGCCTCTGAATTGCCTCCTGGGTCAGGCGCATACAACCACCTGCTGTATTTGTGGATTGCCTTTATTCATCTCTGATTGAGGTCTACCTCCCATTGTCGAGGCTGTGGAATAAGAACTTGTTTTAAGCTGTTTATTTCCCACGTCTGCAGTTTGAAAACGGTGTAATCAACAAATGTTAATTTTGCCTAATGTATGAGATTCATAGTATCGACCTCGTAGAAAGAAGTAGCTGAGCCAGCCTTGCCAGGATTCAAACCTGTGACCTCCAACTCACGTCATTCGTAAGATGCAGTTGTTCAGCTCACTGTGCCATAAATGACTGGAAGGATTTACGTTAACTCTTTGCGAATGAGCACACTCCTCTTCTGCTGATGCTTTCTGTATATTTGCTCCTATTTTAATAGAACCTATCCCCATAAGCCCTTGAATGCCATTTCTGTTCACTCCTAATTGCGTAGCTCCATATCCTGCAGAGTAGAGACTCTGGAATGCCCATTTTGTGTAGGTGCCTTAAAAGTACGTTCCCGTGGTGAGGATGGGATGGACTTCTCTGTATGCACCACTGGGTGTAGTTGTACCCCTGTGCTGAGACAGCGAAGTGTGCAGCCGCGTCCAGCCAGCTCAAATGATATGACGTCATCTGAGGAAGACTCCAGCCTCGTTTGTCAGATGGATCTTTGCAGATTAAGTTGTCAGAACTGCACAGGAACTGTCACACATGTTTATCTGTCGGAGCTGTGGAGCTTTGGAAAGCTGTGGATTATGGCAGAAGGGCCTGACAGGATGACGGGCTCTGCTTTCTACCAGAGGGAACGGCTGCCAGTGGCAAAACTGAGTGTGTTTATTGGGAAAATAGCTGGGGAAATGACAAAGGGAAGAAAACCAGCATATTCGTCCTCTCTACTGTAGCATAGTTGTCTCAGCGTCCTCCTGTTGTGGGCCTTTCGTGCCCTCCTGTCCTTCTCACCCTACTTCCAAATCCCCACACGCACTGCTGCCATACTCCTAAACCTGTACTATCAGATTCCCCTTTGTTCACCCTCAACTCATCGTCAGATCCCTCCTACCTGTCATCCTCAGATCCCACGACCCTGACCCCTCACATATGAACACCAGATCCAGCATCCCTCACACCATTTTACCAGATTCCCTGTGCACTTTATCCCTCAAAACCTACAGCAAGATCTTTGTTTTTGCTCTTCAAACTCTGTTGCTAGATCCCTGCTGCCTTGCACCAGCCAGATTCCTTTTTTCACCCCTCCGCAAGATCTCTTCTGTCATTCACCTCTTTTTTCGCACCTCCATATCACACTGCCCTTCACTACTCTGCTACTTCTGTGAGCTTCCCTAGTGTCTGAACCCTTCTTACCCTATCACCAGATCCCTTCTGCCCTTTACCCCCTCACACCCTCCTGTCAGATTCCCGTCTTTCACCCACAACACTGTACTATGTGATCCCCTTTCCCTCACACCCAAACACCAGATCCTCTGGTCCTTGACCCCTCTCACACCAGATCTCCTCTGTTATTCACTTCCAAAATCTTCCGCAAGCTGTCTGTCTTACACAACTCTTGTCCTATTGCCAGAAACTGACGTTTTTCACCCCTATCACCCTACCTCCATTGCTCCTCTGCCTCCAGATCTCTTCTGCCACCATTACATCCTAACCTAGACCGCATGCCTTCCCCTCTTTTATATAATCCCTCTGTCTTTCACCTGGTGTGCCTTCCTGTCCCGTCCCCCATTCAGGTTTAGCATCTCCCTTAGCTTACCACCAGCTCTTCCTTCCTTCCTTCCATTAGATCTCTCGAAGTCCTCCTCTAGTCAGATTGCACCATTGCCGAAGATCTCAGACTTAGAAAGGTGGTCCCTTCGAGTATTACATTTAAGTCCATTTGACTGAAAGAAAAAGTTGGGAGTCATTGCAGAAAATGGTATGGCTTTAAATTAGAAATGTGTCTAACGTTCTGCTCGGACCCTCCATAGGAATGATTCCCTACAACCCTGGTCAGTCTTTCTCCTGCATCAGGGCCTCGCTTACACCTTCCTGTACTCCATGCTTTCGCTCATTATGCCCCCCTTGCCAGTGCTCCTATCCTTGCTTTCCATTTATGGGTCAGATGTGATTTGTTGACTAAATTGTCGACCGTTGAACAATAGTCTTTGGTTGAAAAAACGTTATCTCACCATTCTTGAAATTGAAAATCTGTAAAATTAATTGTAAATATGTCTAAAATGTAAATTGGTCTAATGTAAAATGTAATTTATTGTTAAAAAGATGACCTCTGATATCAGCTGGGTCGTACACACCATATTGTTCAATGCGCAGCACCTTAAGGTAATATTCCTTCTATATTAAACAAGCGCTACCAATTCCAGTTGGTCTGGCTCATAATTGAAAGTTCTCATAGTAAACAGATAAGGCCTACATGTTTTATCTGCTGTGTTAAACATATGCTTTCCCACAAGACAAAACGTGTAATTCAAAGGGAGTCCGGCAAGGCTGTATATTGGCTCCCTTTCTTTTTGATCTTTATATCAACAATTTGGAAAATGTTTTAAGGGCTACTGGTGCAGATTACCCGAGAGTAGGACGGCGTGGGATTCCCGTTCTGCTTTATGCGGACGACGCCGTACTTATATCCAGGACCGCAAATGGGCTACAAGCACTTTTTTCTGCTTTCTCCAGCTTCATGCTAGATAGAGATTTGTTGATTAACAATTCCAAATCGTATGTTATGCAGGTGGGGCAGAGGCACAGAAAGAAATATCAATTTCAAGTGGGAGACTCCAAGATCCCATGTTCCAACGTGTTCTCCTATTATGGGGTCCTATTCGACGATGAGATGAATTGGGGCCCATTATTGCAGAAAACAAAAGGGAACATGGTGAGGGCGAACTCAGCAATTTTAAATTTTTCGTCTAAAATAGGGAAGAAGCCCACAGGGGCCATGCTACAACTGTATAATGCTAAACGTTTGTCAATTGCTATGTATGACAGTGAATTATGGGGCTATACTGCAGGACAGTCCCTTCAAATATCAGAAAACGATTTTTTGAAGCGCCTGTTATGTGTTCCTCGGGGCACCTCTAATATGGTGGCCCACGAGGAATTAGGGGTCCCATATTTAAATGACTTAATATCTTTGCGTCCTCTTTCCTGCTGGATAAAGTGTTGGCTGAACTCCGATATCCCACTTACTCATTTAATTTTAAGGGACTGTCTGGCTCTCGATAATTCAACACGTATTCCGTGGCTAAATTACGTGAAGAGAATTCTGGAAAGGGCGGAGGGAACTATTCACTAATCCTGACTGTATTGTAAAGAAGGACGTGGAATCAATTAAGGTAGCCTTTTTACTAGAGAGCAATTTGGAAAGGGAAGCCAAGGAGGTTGAGAAATTCAGCGTGCGCACACATATTATGCTAAAAACAACACCAAAAGAACAGAGCAATACCTTATGGGGTCTCTGTCTACGCAAAATACATTTTTGTTAACCCGGTTTCGGTTGAATGTTTGACCTCCTACTTGCTAGACCCAAATGTACTCTTAGAGGTATGGTGACAGCTTCCTGCGGCTGCGACAATCAGTCTCCGCAGGACATGCTACATTTGACGTTTTAATGTAATTTTTATGCTTTCCCTCGTAAACATTTCCTGGTCCCGATTTTAAAAAGATTGAATTTTAATCAGGTTCGACCCGCACTGATGTACTTGCAATTATTGAATGATGACTGTTTACCTTTTATACTGGGTTTTTTAAAATCATGTGTTAATTACAGGAACTACATGGCTCAATAATGTATGCTATCCTCTGTCCCTCCTATATCTATTTTTTATCTTGTTTCTTTATTGTATTACTGGCGCTCTTTTATTGATCAAGCTTGGATCGTTTTAACTGTGTTACTGGTGTGTAACTTTGATGGGTTTTTTTAAAACCGAATAAAGTTTATGAATTGAATTGTGTAATTCAAGCAATCGTCTTAAGTTAGTGCAACCAGCTTCTGGTCAATCAGAATGTATGTATTAAGGAAATGAACATTTGGATGAAGCCAAAGTCCCTCTCTCTGTACTGCTTATTAAGGCACTTTTTCTGCTGGATCACATACGGCCTGGAGATATCTATGCTGTCAAATCAGACCTAAATATGTATCATTTAATGTGCCCTTTTGCTCGCAAGGGTTGGATCTGTGTAATTGAAATACCTAAACCCATTTCTCCTTTCATTAGACCCCCCATACCCACTTCATCCTACAGCCATATTTCCCTTGCGATAATATCACCCACAGCATCCTTACAGGCGTCTTTCCTCTGTATCTTATCGCTCGCTTTGTCCTGCACGCTTTTCTTCCTGTCATCAAGCCCCAACTCACACTGCCTTGCAGTTAATCTCGATTTATAATTTTCAACCGCCTTTTGAAGCCCCATGCTTCTCCCTACTGTCAGAACTTCCGTGCAGCCCTGCTCTCGTCTAATTTCCATCTGATCCCCAATCGTTTGCCCACTTCTCCTTGCAGTGGTAACTCACATACTGTCTTGTACCGTCTTTTTACCGTAAGAGCCCCAGGTCTGCCCTACATCCCTCTTTTTTCCTTGCCAATAGAGCTCCTATATGTTCTTGGGCCCCTTTCACGCTGTCATCAAACCTAAACTGCACACACTCTGTTTGTGCTTCCCAGTTTTTGCTGTTTCACCCCTCTCTTCCTAGTTTTAGACCCCTGTACTGTATCGAACCCATCTAACCATCAGATTCCGTGCACAGCTGTGTATCTTCTGTGTTTTCACAGTTTTGTAGTCCTGCCACCCCACCCCTTTGTTCTCGTGTTACTTAGCCTTCTGATTCTCCCACACCGTTCTGCCATTCATACAACCTTGTGACTAGGTGCTTTTCCCTGGCACTCACCCTTTGTTTAGACCTGGATTCCAGACATGTGGGTCTTTCTGTCAGCCGATCTCTGGTCAGGCCCGGTTTCTGCTGTGAAGGAAACCGGAACTTAAGAACAAGGAAAGGTAAGATTGACAGTTCTAGAACTCTGCAACCTTATTTCCTGTCCTCGTCATCCCTTGCATTAGCTCTTTTCAGTGAATACATAACTAATGTCATTTTTCCCACACTGTAACACGCTCCTTTATGCTAAGATTCTCAAGCAAACCTTAACGTAATGGAGGAGTAAACCTTCCATGGAAATAAAACCATGAACTGGAGGGATGGTTGTGAGGGAGAGAGGATGGGAGGGATTACATGGCTTGTATTTTATGTCATAAACAAGATTGTCTTGTAAAGTCTGACATCTCCTATGCAACTTCTTTTTAGATGACCCCATCCGCCTGCAGAGAGAGGTAGTGCTGCTGACTGATGACCGAAACCTTCGTGTGAAGGCTCTGACTCGCCACGTCCCTGTTCGTGATATCCCTGCGTTTCTCAAGTGGGTGAAAGTGGGATGAGCCTTTGGAAAGGCGGGGACAGCGTCCTCGGCTGTGAAAATCCTGGTCTCAACAGCAGGCAAGAGGCCTTCAGAGGCCCCTTCGAGTAACATCAATTGCACAGTCAAATCCAACCTGCAACCCACTCAAGTCGTATCCCCCCCCCCATACTCAATCCACCATGCCATAATAAACTTGAGCTGATGAAACCTTGAAGGCAGAATGGCAGTGCTGTGAGTGGGGCGGATGTCTGCTTGGGCGTCTTGGAAAGGTCAACTCTGTAGGATGGTTTGTGTCAAATGTTAGCATTGATGAGCAACAGAGATATTTTGGAAGGTTGGTCATCTAGATCAATGTGGGTCTATACAGGGAGCTTTGCCACCTTCCTACTTGACCAATATGTGGCCATGAGGCTAGCGTAGCTGACCAACAGATGCACACCAGTGCTTATGGCTTGCTTTTTTGATGGCCATTGGCCATGGCGAGGCTTCCTACTGGTTTTTGACGCATGTGTGTCATCTTTAGAAGAACATCCTTGTCCTAAAGACAAATCCATTATAAAAGAAGACTTGTCAGGCTTAAGTATGCTTGTATGAGCAATGCTTCCTCGTTGTGTCGCAGGAGTGGGTGAATCTTGCAGTTCTGGATGGGACAAGATGACCACAACTATAGTCTCTCTCTCTCTCTCCGATTTCCGTCTAGTTCTCTCTTCTCAGTGATGCTTTCAATTGCAGTTCTGTTTTCAGTCCCTTGTAGATAGATCTGTCTTCAATCCCTTGTAGGTTTAGATTTGACTTCATGCGGCTGAAAGATCGCTTGGAGGGTTTGTGTGCTTATAGTTGCTGCTCATTGCTCCAAAGTACATCCATCTGACTGAAATCTCTCATTCAGATGTTTTGTATGCTGTGTTATTGGTCCGGCTCAATCAATAGTAAACAACCTTCCTGTAATTTTGTACTGACTATCAAATAGGAAATGACTCAAAAATAGAAATTTAGTTAGACAATTAAAATGGGAAAGCTGAGGCGCCTTGTTGGTCCAGCACAACATTTTACAGAAGGTGTCTGATATTGATTGTTTTGCTTACTTTAATCAGTCTGGTGTTTATCAGCTGCTATACCACTCTCTCCCGACACTGCTATGCATGCCACCTGAACCATTTTCTCGATCCCCAATATGCTTTTAATCAGCCTTGCCAAACTACCATAGCACAGACAATGCCAACCAACATCTACTCACCCTTTGCTACCCTTTTCACTAATGCTGGTGATCTACTTGCATACATTATGATTATAAATGTCTTTCCAGTAGCTTCTTGGAAATGTCATTCTACCATGTAAAGAATTCTTTAAACTAATTGTAAAATGTTGTCAAATAATTATCGTTTTATGGCACCAACAACCACTACCACACACAAGGTTCTGTATTTTGCACAAGTGGACACTCTCAACAGTCCATTTCACATTATTGACATTGATGCACTCCAAGGCCAAAATCTCTTGAAGGCACTTTTTCTTTGGAATGTAGGTTTTCTTCCTATTTTTCTGGTTGTGTTGTCTTATGCAGGGACTTTGTCTTTGACTGTCCTGGAGTAGAAGCTTTTTAAAGAAAGTGTATTCATGAACATGTTCTGGATGCTAGAGTACTCCCCATCCTAGATTCAGCTAGAGGCCATTGTTCAAAGAGAGGGCTTCACTCAAGGACTGTGTGATGGGATGCAGATATGCCACTTTGGTCTGGAACAAGGCTTTAATTTGCTCATGAGACATCTTTGTCACCCACAGATACTCAGTCTTTAAACAGGGCTTCATCACTATGGTTCCGTGAAGTGTCCAAAACAAGGCATTGTGCAGATAAAGAAGTGACGAAAAATATGACAGCTTACAGACTTTTATCAGTCAAAGAGTCATAGTCTCTTGTGGCGGATACTGTAGCCTTAGAGTGTTATTCTGTTAGCCTCCAAGAAGTTCTGCTTTCTGGCTTTACCCAGCTAAGACACCCCTGATTTTCACCTGTTGATGGTAGAGTCTGGGACTTCATTTGGCAATCGCTGTTATAAACAATGAGTATGCCCCTCAAAAGCTGCATATCTTTTTGAGACCTAAAATTATGTTAAGCAAGTGTAATCAGTAAAAGTCGCTGCATGCTTCAGATGAATAAGCATAACAAATTAGCCCCTTTTTAGGATTTACCGTGTGTTGCCCTATTTTTCCTTGGACCAGCAAAACGAGTGTAAAGGTAGTATAGTACAACAGCTTTCACGAAGACTAAGGCCCCTTGTTCAAATTTAAAGATTTCAAACCGACATGGGGATAGCAAATTATGTTTAATTTCAGTCTTCTGAAGAACAGTGAAGCTTGGTCCACAAAGGGGTGAAAAGTATCCAAAGTATCCATTGTCCGATACAGAGTGGGGTTACATCAGGAAGTGCATTGCCAGTTGGTAGAGTAAGTCTGTAGTCCTTACAAGATGTCCATATTGAGAATATTACTGTGGTATAAGATTGACATTTTTTAGTTGTGAAAAATAAACAGTAAATTCCAGTTCAGCCCCACGATTATGAAATCAAGATATTTTAAACATATAATTTCTTAGGACCTTTTATGTTGCTTGTTTTTAAAATGTGTTTTTCAGTAAGAATAGGATCTTAGTGCAAGTCCCCCGATTGTGCATGTGTCCAGTTCTGAAAGGGTAATCTGTTTGTCTCCCTCTTGCTGTGCAATGTTTGCATGCGCCCTCTCAGGCATATTATTTATCTTGAAGCTATTTGCTTTGAGTAAGGTATGCTGCTTTTGTTAATTTACTTTTTTAAATCGCGATCATAGGTTTCCCCCATTGCTACAGTGTATTCACAGCCAGGCTTTTCTGCGCTAATCTTTCAAATTGTAATGCAAATCTTGATTTGATGTCTCTTCCTGTCAGCAAATAGTGATTTGCTGTTTCAGAACTCCAGTTATCTGCATTTTGATACTAACAGTGACTCATACTATTGGCCTAATCTTACCTAGGACTGCGCCACCTGCCTTTTCTTACCTTGGACTATGCTTGCTCCTTAGTTTCCATTACTGGATAAATGACGTGGTACTAAGTTAAGCCCAACTCCTCAGTTACAGCTGTTCCTATGGAAATTGACACGTTTTCTTGAAAGCTGATGTACTAAACCGTCTTTGTATGTTTTTTTGTATGTCTAATAGCTGGATATCGCAACTTAGGCAATTATATTATGGACCACCGTGAAGGCAAACCACGCTTTGCCATGTTACTTTGCTTAAGATCGTTGTCCTGCTTATTGAATTTCCATCGGGAAATAATGTAAGCTTGTCAGCACAAATCTTAAAATGTATTTGTGCCAAACTACTTTAAAAAAGCATTTCCTAGTTAGTCACACCTTTGTATTATTTATTAACGTTCTACTTTTAGTATTGTTTCGAGTTACACGTTTACTGCACAGGCATCTTAGGCTTTTTTGGAGGCATCATGAAACGCTGAAGGAGAAGTAGAGGGAGAACCAGAGAGCGAGAGAGAGAAAAACTAGACTGGTAGTGGCAACCACAGTTTCAGATTTGTTAGTCAAATTTCAGCTTGTAATATGTATCATAGCGTCCTTCCAAGTAAGAGTGTGCACGCAAGACTGCTTGAAAAACTGCTTTTACAAATAAATGAAGAGCGCATGGAAGTGGTGTGAGCGCATGGCCACAGAAAGCACAATGTTGCCCATCTCCTGGGAACCTTTACTGGCAGATTACAAGACACCCCTTGCGTAAATTGGAGGTTGTATGTCCTTAATCCCAATTGCAGGAGGCAACAACCTGTGTCCTATCTCTGGCTTTCTGTGGCAGGCGGCGATGGTCTCCAAGCTACGTTCAGCCATCACTTGACGACAAGGATTCCATGCTCAGAGTAAAGAGCAGCATCGATGTGATGGTCTTAATTCACAATGAATGTGGCTATGGAAGCTAAAGACTGTGCCCGAAGTGGATAACAGCAGGGCTGAGTCAATGCTGAGGAACACTTGAAAGCCAAGTCGGGATTCTACACGGTGCTTTTGAAGGGGGGAGCGTGAGTCTGATGGTCTTGACTAGTATTAAGTGCCCATGTGAACTGTACAGACTGTTCTTGGAAGGCAGTAGGGATGTGATGGTCTTGGCTCGCATTGAGCACCAATTAACAGTGTGCAAACTGTTCTAGTGGGTAAGACCCGCTTCTCTGGACTGGTTCAGAAACACAAGTACCTGTATCGATTCAACAAGCTGTCCTTGAAGGAGACAGTATGTATGTTTCTGCCTTAACCAAATGCCCCTCTGAGCATTAAATAGTGTGTTCAGACGTGGGGACTACCATGGGAAACGGATGGACACATCCCTGATAGGGCATGGCTTGCCAATGCCTGAAGAGATCCAGAAGCGCTGGAGCGCAGTCCCCAAGGAATTTCTTCATTAGCCCCTTTAAAGCCTGTATAATGTTGCAAAGTTTAGTTACAGCTGTAGAATACATGTCGAGCATTATCTTAGTTGTTTAGCCGAAATACATATATTTTTAAATTATCTTTTTACTTCTGGAAGCAGGAGGGGCTGCTCGGAGGACTGTAGTGTGTCTGCATATGGCGAGGATTGGATTTGCAATAGATGTAATCTGTCCTGGAAGACACTGGGGTGTTTGGGAGCAGCCAAAGTATCTTGTTTATGGGCTTTGAAGATTCTTACATGTGCTCTTGTATTTTTGTATGTTATTTTTCACTCAGATTCAAGGCAGACAGAGCTGCATTGCTTCCTCACTGAGAATTCTTTCCCTATTTCATTGTGTTTGGACCCCGACCCAACTGTGTTCCTTTCCATCTCTCTGAATACAAGTCTCTCTCTCTCTCTCTCTGCCCATTTCTGCTTATCAGGTTTAAATGCACCTCTCTTCCCACACCCTCAAAGTTGTATCCTCTTCTGTACTGATAAACTGCTGTCTGCTCCACCGGACGGCATACTGTATCTTTGTTCCCCAAAGTTGTTCATACCTATCCAGTTGAGTCCACTTAGCTAATTATTTAGTGTCATGTGTACAAACACGTTTTCCCACTTGGGCAGTATGGTTAGAACGTTTCATACATACGGCATGTAATCTCTTTCCCGAGGACCCCCCCTGCAGGACCTCTCTTTGCAGATCCCATTCTCCCCCAGCAATTTTCACCTTAATAGGTTTCTTTCCTTGAGCCCTCTTGAGTTTTTCATTTCCTTACCCGTGGTCCTCTCGCACGATTCTCTGATCCTGATTTGGAATAGCTGGATCCCCACAGTACAGTTTCAACTCCCTTCCCACTTTTCTTGCCCCATCCTTTACTGACCCATTATTCGAGTACCCCCATCAATGCTTCTTCACAGCCCCTGTCACCTGCAGCTCTGAGAGAGAGAACAAGAGGGATAGCACACCCGTAGCCCCAAGGCTTTGTTGTCAGTCAGAACCTCTGCTTCTTTGCCTCGTGTTTGTTTTTTCTTTCTTTACTTTCTGGTGTATTGGTCTTGTTTTGCTTAGACTGTAGATTATTTTGCTTCTGCCAAGTCTTTTGATATAGGGACAAGAAGTATCACCTTTACTAGGATTCCGAAGTAGCCTTCTTTTTGTTTTATGCTTTGTTGAAACAAATTTCTTAATAAAAATAAAATGATTTGAGCTGGATGTCTTACTGGTATTTTGTCTTTGGTGCGGGTATTTGTGCCTGTAGGTAGCGTTGCTTCCTAAACTGACAGTGATGGTCAGTGCCTAAACAGACAGTGCCTGACCTAATGTGATGCAACTTGGTGTACATCTTGGAGATTTGTGGCTTTTCATGTGTTTTCTTCTAGAACATTTGAGAATTTTCTAATCAACAACCCCAGGACCTTCCTCCGCTGGCAGGAGGGCCTGGGTTCATTTCTTAGGGGCTGTAAGCTAATTTAGTGATCTTGTCAGTTTTTTATTCTCAAGAGTTGTTGGCATCAAGCTCCTTCAAACTAGTGTCTCAACTAGCCTAATTTTAATTCAAAAACACCAGGATCACCATGTAGTGGACTCTCATTGCAGCTTTGTTGTTTTGTTGCTCTGACATTCATTTTAATGTGCATATTTTTCAACTTTAATTCTGCTCTGAAAATCAACTCGTGGAGCGTATAAACGTGCATATATATATATATATGCACAGAGAGAAGAGCCAAGATACTTTTGATTAATGAAGGGGGAAGGAGTGTCATCTATGGCAGCAGTTACCAGCATTACTGTGTCACGTAAGTAGTAAAGCACACGGTCTTCAGCACTGCTTAGGCGCATGGATGGATGGCACTTTAAGTGCGCTGAAGAAGGTGCGCTTTCACCGGTGGTTTGAGCTGTTTCATACGGGGCAAGTCTTGATTGGGAATGTTCAGTCTTTGGATGTAATTGGGAAGACTTAACCCTACCGGTCTGTTCCTGTTTACACCTGTATAATTTTAGTCTTGTCTGAGATTATCTCCTGGTGTTATGGGTGTGACCAGAGATGGGGAGTTTCTTTTGCAGGCTGGTGATTTGCCATCTGAAAAACGTTCTGGGCACCATTTGCATATAGCATGAAATATTATAGAAACGTATGTGCTTCTGACACTACTTTCAATGTCGACACAACTTTTTTACGACATATTAGTCTTTATTATATGGATAGACCAAAGAGAAAAGTTCTTGCCTCACTCATGAGGTGAATTTGTGTGCCTGGTTTAATGCTGACATGAATCTCTTCATTTTAATAAAGCTCCCTCCATCAGTAGATCTCTGGGGAGCAAATAGTCTTGTGTTGCTCCACCGTTCTTCATGCTGTGCGAGTTCCAGGGAAGCCTGTACTGTTGCTTAAAGGTCTGAAGGATAATTATGGTTTCTAATATACCCAGAACCAACATACGTGGACTCCTTTCTCAATCAGCATTCACTAGACCCAGGTCTTTGCTGATGAACTGGACTTTCTAAGACTTAAAAATCGCAGCGAATTGTTGCAAAGAAGGCTCTTAAAGACACTGTAGGTGCATCTACAGTAAAGGTGTCTCTATTCAGCGAGACACTGTGCCATCCTGCAGACCCTGCATAACAACCACAATGGTAAGACCTTCAGGTTCTTTTCCGTTTGTCTGAAATCATGTGCCATTTGAAACAAGTTTGAGGATGAGCATCGGGCACAGCATTTTTTAAAAGAGAACGCTTGCTTGTATTTACCTTTGTGTTCTTACTGGAACCCCAATGTTTTCTTAACTGAGAGGATCCATCGACCTCCAGTTTATAGGAGATGAATATTTTAACACCTTAACCACGGCGGTTTTTCAGCCGCGTCGCGGGCGTTCTAAAGGGTGGGCGGGGCTGCGTCGGTCATTGGTCGTGCGCAGGACTGGGGAGGGAGTGCTCTCTTCGGACAAGGGGTTAAGTCACAACCTATGTTTATTCAACCTGATAAAAACATTGACAATGGAGCTATCCAGTATTTGGCGATCTCCCTTGTTGCATTTTGCTCCTATTGGGACAGAGATCTTATTGGGAGTTGTAGACTGAGTTGTTAATATTAAATTGGTTTGGAGAAACAATGGCGGTAAAGGAAAGATGCAATCTGTAGTAGGGGATCTCTGTGTATAGTCATAATCTAGTGAATAGTCCCGCCCATGAGCGTGGACCCCGGAGCAATCAAAAATTATCTCTTAAGGTGTCGAAAAATGCAGAACTGCACAGACACTTAAGAGAGAATTAAAGACAGATAATGCAGCTTATATCCACAGGCTACACTGTCTAGTACTTCGACTAGAAATTCCACCAAAAATCCACAAACAGCAAAGCCTGTCCAGATTCCCCTTGCTTTACCAGCAAAAACCCTCTGGAATGATAGAGAGGAAGGCATGGACAGACAAGCCCCATAGGCTGCCACAATGTGGCTCAGAACAGGATACTGTGCCTTTAAGAGAACTTTCCAGACCTTCACAGTATCCCAGAATGCACTGCAGGTCCCTTTTACTTTCAGTTCTTTTTTCCGGCTTCTGCAAGCAGGACCCTGGAGCATTGAGCTCTCCCTTTTCAGGGGTTTATTGGTGATTTTTTCACTTTTTCAAATTACTTGAGTGCTTTTCTTGAAGTACTTTGCTGTGTCTTCCTGTTTGTCTTTGGGTGCACTCTTTAATTGTCAAATATGCCTGCATTATTCGACAAATGCCCTGTGTGCTCCAGGAAGACTCGCACGGACTCTTCCAGGACCCGGTCCTACTCCCCGACTTTGTTGGACTCCCCGGGGACGAGAGTGTCTCCTGTGGACGATATCAGCACGTTCCAGGACGTCCTCCTGAGGGGTGCAGCAAAATTTGGAATCGCGGTGACTGCTCCAACACCTACGACGTCCGTGATCTTTGAGACGCTGCATAAGAAGCATTTGTCTAGTCCTTTACTACCGCTCGTACCAGGATTGGTAGAGCCTGCGGAGGAGCTGTTCCTCACGCCTGCAGTGACGAAAGCCGCTCCATCCCGGCTTCTGAAGAAGTACAGGGCTCTGGATTCCGACCCGGATTTTCTGCGGATAGACCCGATTCCGGACTCTGTTATAGTGACGGCAGCCAGGAAACAACACTCTACCTCGCTGTCTTCTACCGTGCCTCCTGATAAGGAGAGCCGATGGATCGACTCCGCTGGCAGGAAGGTCTGTGGGACGGCATCTACGGCCATGAAGGCCTCTAGCGACACGGCTTTGCTGGGACGTTATGAACGTGCCCTGTGGGAATCCCTCCAGCAGCGCGGCCGCTGATGGCTCTCTTTTGGCAGCCCATGGGTATTGTCATGAGATCAACCAGCGACGCCATGCCTGGCTCAGGCTCACATCACTCAAGCCGGAGGCCCAGCAGCGAGTGGCTAATCTGCCCTTCTCGGGGGAGACCCTGTTCGGCAAACATGCGGATGATGAGATGGCCCACATGAAGGCGGAGGCCGAGACTCTTGACGGCTGTGGGCTTGGAGAAGCCCAAAGAAAAGATAGCCTACCGCCTGTCCCAGAGACGGTTCGGGCGCAGGGCAGAGGGCAAGGACAGGCTTCGGGACAGCAGCAGCAACAACAGCAGCAGTTCCGGAGGCCCTTCCAGAAGCGCCAGAAGGGTAGAGGAGGCCAGCAGTCCTCTACAGCGAACAAAGGCCCGGCTGGGTCTCGACCCTGAGCGGTTACTTCCCCTACATCCGTTACCCGCTCCGGTGGGGGGAAGCGTTTAATTTTTTCTGGCAGAGTGGAGAAAAATTACTCAGGACAAGTGGGTGCTGAATATTGTTTGCAATGGATACAGTCTTCAGTTCATCAGCCCGCCTCCATCAATTCCTCCGGTCAGCTCGCAGTTCCAGCTGCGCGAGCTCCAGGCGGAGGCCGATGTCCTGTTAAGGAAAAGGGCGAAAGAAGACGTACCTCTGTCTCAAAGAGGAAGAGGTCTGTACTCCCGGTTCTTCCTGGTTCGCAAAAAGGACAAGAACGAGTTCAGGCCCATTCTGGATTTGCGACAAGCAAACAAGTGGATTCGCAGAGAGAAGTTTCGCATGCTGTCGTTGCATCAGATTTATCCTCAGCTGCAACAGGGAGACTGGCTGTGTGCCATAGACCTACAGGATGCGTACTTCCATGTGCCCATTGCACACAAACACAGGAAGTTCCTGCGATTCCAAGTCGGCGCCAATCACTATCAGTACACAATACTGCCATTCGGGCTGAAGTCTGCGCCCAGTACATTCTCGAAGTGCATGGCAGTGGTAGCTGCACACCTAAGGAAGAACAAGGTGTTTGTCTACCCATACCTGGATGATTGGTTGATCAAGGCCTCCTCCTTCTCGGAAGCTCAAGCGCACTTCCAGAAGACGTGCGTTCTCTTGAACAAGCTGGGGTTACACATCAACATGTCCAAGTCTGTCCCAACTCCGGTCCAGTGCATACAGTACTTGGGAGCCTCCATCAATACGCTGTCAGCAAGCGTGTCTCCTTCGGAGGAGAGACGATTATCACTCCTTCGGAAGGCTCAGGCTCTTATGACCGCTCCATCTACAACAG
The DNA here is from genome assembly GCF_964261635.1 of Lissotriton helveticus. Taxonomy (NCBI): domain Eukaryota; kingdom Metazoa; phylum Chordata; class Amphibia; order Caudata; family Salamandridae; genus Lissotriton; species Lissotriton helveticus. Next base: position 389,238,022 of record NC_136061.1, read on the forward strand.
TGAGGACGGTGTCTGCTCTACTGGGGTCGATGGCCTCTTGTATCTTCCTCATGCCACATGCACGGCTGCACATGAGACCATTGCAGGAGTGCTTGGAGGATCAGTGGGATCAGAGGAAAGGATCTTGGGACGACAAGATGCGACTGTCTCTGCATGCTCTTCAGTCTCTGAAGTGGTGGTGTTCAGCGTAGAATCTCCTCAGAGGGGTTCCCTTTCACAAGGACATTCCCACGCAGACTATCGTGACGGATGCGTCGCTCCACGGTTGGGGGGCGCACTCCGGAGACTTACAGATTCAAGGGACGTGGTCACCGACGGAGTCCACGTACCACATCAATTTCCTGGAACTCAGAGCTGTTCACTTGGCACTGAAGGCCTTTCTTCCGTCCTTCCGGACCAACTCTCAGCTCGTTCAGACGGACAATACGACCACGATGTATTACCTCAACAAGCAGGAGGGGTCGAGATCGCGCACTCTGTCGCAGCAGGCGCAGGCGATCTGGCACTGGCTTCTGGCCAGAGGACTGACGATAACGGCCACCCATCTACCAGGTGTGCAGAATGTTCAGGCAGACGCACTGAGCAGACTGATTCAGGAAAACCACGAATGGGTCATAAACGACGAAGTACTAGGAGAAGTCTTCGCAAGGTGTGGGACTCCAGACGTAGATCTATTCGCCACCGCCGAAAACAGCAAATGCCGAGACTTTGCCTCCAGGTACTACCAGCCGGGGACGCTGGGGAATGCGTTATGGATCAACTGGTCGAATAGCTTTCTGTACGCTTTTCCACCCATTCCCCTGATTCCGACGGTTCTCATCAAGCTGTCCCAGTCCAGGGCGCGGATGATACTGATTGCCCCGGAATGGCCCAGACAGTGGTGGTTCACGGACCTGCTTCACCGGTCTCTCCTTCCTCACATGAAACTGCCGTGCAGGCCGGACCTTCTCACGAAGTTCGGGGGACAGATGTTGCACCCCAACCTCTCGTCTTTAAGTTTGGCGGCATGGCTCCTGAGATAGTGCAATATGGCCATCTGAATCTCCCAGAAGATTGCATGGACATACTGAAGGAGGCTAAGCGACCTTCCACTAGGACTTCTTATGCTTACAAGTGGAAAAGGTTTTGCATCTGGTGCAAGTCCAAGAACTATGACCCGACGACATGTAAGGAAAATGTCATCCTTCCATATCTTCTACATCTGGCGCAGTCTGGCCTTAATGTCCATTCCATTAAGGTTCATCTGGCTGCATTGACTGCCTACAGGAAATGCCCTTCACAGACTTCCTTCTTTCAGATCCCTGTGATCAAAGATTTTTTGGAAGGCTTGAAGAAAGTGTTCCCTCCTTCGCCTTCATGGGAATTGAATGTGTTGCTGTCCAGATTGATGAAGGAGCCTTTTGAACCTATTCATAAGGCTTCGTTGCAGCACCTGTCCTGGAAGGCGGCGTTCCTCGTGGCCATTACATCGGCCCGCAGGGTGAGTGAAATTCAGGCGTTGTGTTGCCAAGAACCTTATGCTGTATTTCATGCTGCTAAGGTTGTTATGCGTACTCACCCTAAATTTCTTCCTAAAGTTATATCTGACTTTCATGTTAACCAGACCATAACTTTACCTACGTTTTTTCAGAATCCTTCCTCTCCAGCGGAAAGGTCCCTGCATTCCCTGGATGTTAGGAGGGTGTTGAAATTTTATCTGGATAAAACCAAGGATATTCGTAGGTCAGACCAATTGTTTATCAATTATGGATCAGTCAGGACAGGTCTTGCTACCTCTAAACAGTCCATTTCTAGGTGGATTGTGTCCTGTATACAGTTGTGTTACCAAAAAGCTGTTAAGACCTTAAGGGGTATACCTAAGGCTTATTCCACCAGGGGCAAAGCTGCCACGACTGCTTTGCTCCGTAATGTTCCTATTGCAGAAATCTACAAGGCGGCCACTTGGAGGTCGGTCCATACCTTTGCTAAGCATTACTGCCTGGACACGGATGCCAGGGCAGACGCTCAGGTTGGGCAGGCTTCGCTGCGAAATCTGTTCGCACAGTAGTGGTGTTATTTCTCTTTCTCCACCGCCGCTTTGGTGTGGGGATGGGCTTGCCATTCTATTCACTAGATTATGACTATACACAGAGATCCCCTACTACAGAAGAAGTAGTTTCTGTCCTGTAACTCCAGTTCTGTAGTAGGGGTATCTCTGTTATAGTCATAAGCGTCCGCCCTCCTCCCCGGTGGAGAGATATTCATGTAAGGAATGCTACAGGTCTGGCGTGTTACGCCTTCAAAAAGAACTGAAAGTAAAAGGGACCTGCAGTGCATTCTGGGATACTGTGAAGTTCTGTAAAGTTCTCTTAAAGGCACAGTATCCTGTTCTGAGCCACATAATGGCAGCCTATGGGGCTTGTCTGTCCATGCCTTCCTCTCTATCATTCCAGAGGGTTTTTGCTGGTAAAGCAAGGGGAATCGGGACAGGCTTTGCTGTTTGTGGATTTTTGGTGGAATTTCTAGTCGAAGTACTGGACAGTGTAGCCTGTGGATATAGGCTGCATTATCTGTCTTTAATTCTCTCTTAAGTGTCTGTGCAGTTCTGCATTTTTCGACACCTTAAGAGATTATTTTTGATTGCTCCGGGGTCCACGCACATGGGCGGGACTATTCACTAGATTATGACTATAACAGAGATACCCCTACTACAGAACTGGAGTTACAGGACAGAAACTACTCCTTCTTTGAAATTAAATATGCAAAGGTAGCGAGTATTTTACTTATGGACATCTGTGTTCATTATGCATATTTTCTGAAAGAGACTTCTAATCACAGATTCCTCACCTTAGAATATCCCCCAGATGTCAGACTGGATATGGAAAGTCTTTAGTACTTCTGCGCTCCAGTAGGTGGCATAAATTGTTTCTGCCTCTGAGGTGACATCAGGGTGCCCATTATAAGAGCCACCCCAACACACTGACATAATTTTTTTTCTTTCTGCCTCAACAGCTAGGATCCAGAGAGCTACGTCAGTCACTTTTTTGTCACTTAGTTTTGCTCCCAGTGTGCTTGAGACAAGTCTCCCAACAAACCGAAAGGGTTTAAACCCTGTTTAGAAGGTCTTCCTTAAGATGAGGAGTGAGAGCGGAGAGAGGAGTGCGGCGTGACGGTGCAGAGAAGCAGAACTGCTGCCTCTGCCGAAAAAGAAAGAAAAAAACCGAAGAACCGAAAGAAAAGAACTGAAGGTGCGGAAAAGCTGAAAAAGCCGCACGAGCCGCAGCCGCAGGGAGAGAAGGCGGCGGCCTTTCACAGCGGGCATCGGCGAGAACCGGCTTTCGGCTTTAACTCAGCGCGGATACTGCCGCCGCCCTCTCTTGCCTCGACACCGGCGTCAGGCGTCGGGATCAGCTGCTTCAAGGGAGGTGAGGTGAGGCTGCTGCTGCTGCTGCTGCTGCTGCAGAGACGCGACGTGAGCGCGGCTGCCGATAAAGGCAGCCGCTAAGTAAGAGCCCGGGGGGTTGACCTAGGTGGGTCTGACTAGGTCCGGCTACGCCGGCAGGCCCCCCCCCTCCACCCCCCCCCCCCGAGTGCTCCGCTCACAGATTGCTGATAACCAGCTGCTTTCGCAGGGCTATCTCCCTCAGCCTCCCTCACAGCCTTCCCACAGCCTTTTCACAGCCCCCCTTACAGCCCTCCCTTATTAGCTCAGCCATCACGGGGGACCACTGCTACAAATCTTCGTCTATAATTTTATTATCTTTCTGGATTCGGCAGAGGAGCAAACGAACTAGTAAGGTGCGAGGAGTAAGGTGGGGAGCAGCGGATTCCCATCTTCTATCTCTCATTGGCGGCCTCCAGGGGCGGCGGTCCATTTTATCTACTATCGCCATGAGGTCAGGAAAAGTTAGAGGGCCCCTGGAGCCAAAACCAAAGCCCACAGCAAAATTGAATGAAACATCAGGAAACGAGAAAGTGCACAAGAAAACGAAAACAAGTGTAAATCCCACCATCGGCACAGATGAGAACCTCTCGACATTAGAGCAGGCATCGGGACCAAACCAAAATACAACGGAGCAGGGATTAACAACGGCGATGACATCAGAATCTGCAGCAAGTGCACCACAAACTACTAGAAAACTTTATCAGCCCAAAATATATACAAATTTTGAATTTTTAAAGGACGAAGGCTCAGCCATATTTTCGAGCAATAGCCACCTGCATGGTCTGCAAACACAACTACTTTCCGCTGTCTTGAGCCCAGCATGTACGCAACCATCCTTGCAACCACCCGTGCCTGCACCTACAAACCTTTCTCCTCTGGGAAATCACTCGTTAGACTCTACGCGAGGCAGCACCTCAAAGCACAGGAGCACAAGCATTTCTTGGGAGACTTTAAGCGCAAGCGCGAGTAGAGAGACATTTAACGCTGCTGTTACGTTCAATCAGAATCAGTATCCATTACTTGTTCATCCAGACGGCATTGCCCCATGTAATCTGGAAATCACATCACCAATCCCAATTCCAATCCCATTGGACGATTTCAACAGTAACGCGAATGAGATACTCACTTCAGCACTAAAACAGCTGACAGAACAGACATTTGCCCAACTGATAGGGCTTCTGGGGCAGGCCTACAGACAGGCTTACAGACACAAGCGCCGCTCTCAATCAAGGAAGCATCACTCGGCCCGGCGCTGGATTTACAATCTACAAGCCAAACCCATAGCACTCCCATCAAGTTTCACCCAAAGGCTGGATGTACCACATCACCGACAGACCTGGGATCTTACGATCAAGCAACAAATCGCCCAGGCAGGGAGGCAGCCAGTCCACACGACCTTAGCCGCAAAGCAAAAGGCAGGGCAATAATGTCTTATCTCAATACGCAAGAATGGGAAGATATGTTAGCGACCTATACTCCAGATCACAAAGAGCCCCAAGCCCTTGATTCACCCTTGGCAGTCAAAAAATACAAACAAGCAAACATCTCCAAGGAGAACGAGCGGGGAAAGAACAAAATACCGGAACTTGGAATTCACTGCTAAATACAATTCAGCTAGCAGTAGATGCACTGCAATACCGATCTGATAAAATGGAGCTCCAACTTACTCTTCTCAACACACTGGCAGTTTTTACAGCTGGCATCGACAACAAGTTAGGCAATTTAAACAACTTAATAGTGAGAGCACAAACAAACACCTATCCTAGCTGCAATTGCAGCCAGGCACTACATAAAGTAGCCACTCTTCCGTCCATGCTAACTGACCTATTAGGAGACTTAAGGAATCTACACAGAGGAAATGCAACTGCAGAAAAGGGCCTTATTACACCTGAAAAAGGAGCATTCAGGAACGAGGAGTCATCCGGAATCAAAGCAGAGCTAACTGTAGATCATACTCCCGCACACGAAGAAACAATCCAGACTGGACAGGAACGCCCAAAGAAAGTTAACGCCAAACAACGGCGCCAACAAAAAAGGAAAGGGGGGAAGCAAAAAATTGAAACTGAAACATCTACTTCCAAATACTTTCCGATCTTCTTTGCTTTAAAGGATAAATCTCCTCCAAACACAAACAATGCTCATTCCACAGAGGACGAAGACCGCTCGCCCTTCAGTGCAAGTCAGCAGCAGCACAAAACAATCAGTGACCTGCCGAATCAAGGACTACCGACAAAAGATCAACTGGAACAAATAGACTCACATAGAGATGTGGCTGCAAAGACGAAACAATCGATCCAGTCAAACTGTGACAAGAACAACACAGCGAGGGACCTCGATGGCCAAACAGGAGTTTCAACACCGCATAATAAGAATCCTCCGCTTCAAAGGGGAAGGGAAACACTTGAAGCAACTTCTAACCAAGACATCCCACCAATACCAGCAAGTAACTACCCACTCGGGCCAATTTCCGAGATGGGGAACAGGAATGGAATGATGGGCTCAACGCTAAGCCAAACCCACGAAGTTCAACCCAGAGATACATTAGCTAAGACCGTTTACCCGGATCCAAGACAAACTGAACATCCCCAAGTAAACTGGACTTCGGAAACACAAACAACCTCAAAGCAAACACTCTTTTTCAAAGCAACAACACACATAGCCAATCTGCCAGGCGAAGATGCTACCCCGGCACCCCATGAAGTTCCCCTAGCTCGAGTATACCACACAACAAAAAAAATACCAGGAGGAAGGAAGCACCAAACAAACAACAGAGATGCTTGTCTTTCTTCCGGAATACACGTCGTAAGGGCAGCACGACACGCTAAACTGTGGCAACCTTCTCAAACTAATGGAACACATTCCCAGTCTGGAGGGAATAAGTTCGAATGACTTAATCTCTGTTGAATTTCTGCCCGCCACAAATCCAAACACCGCGGAGGCAACCAAGACTACCTGGTCCTCAAGTATTGTTGCAGATTCATTTGCAACAGAAGCGGAGCAATTTAAGTCCTGGGGTATCAAGCTAGTTCCTCTATCAAAACCAGCTTATCCCTTACCACTTCAGAGGAGGACAAGCCTCGAATCAGCGGCAAAACAGACAAAAACCCTAAGCGTTCTCAGAGGTGCCTTGGGCAGCTCGCCTAAAAAAAGAGAGAACACGCCCTGGCAGTGTTCGGAAGACAGGCCGAGGGTGGCAGCAGCTCATCCAACTAGTGGGCGACGGCCAATGCCAAAGGCCCACCCGACCAGCACCTTTACCACGACTAAGTTTTTGAGAGGAAGCCCGCTAAACAAAAACACATATAGCCCCCGGGGACGGACGGACTTGCTCCGCAAGTGGACAGTTCCATTTCCCACTGTGAAACTTTAGCCTCTTTTTTCCTGGACAAAGTTAAAAACATCTACCAGTCGTTCCCTTGTACGACGCTGTCCTCGATCCCCCTGAATGGCTCTCGTAGCTGTCCGTCGCTGCACTCTCTCCCCATTCTTTCTGGGGATGAGTTTGCCAAGTGGGCACAGCGAGTCAAATCCGGTTCGCCTGCGGACCCTTTAAGATCTGCCCTTTTCAGGGACCCCTCCTTTCAGGGGCGCACGACAGTGTGCTCATTGATCAATCTCTCCCTGACCTCAGGCATCGTTCCCGCCAAGTGGAAGCAAGCGGTGGTTTCCCCGATCCTGAAAAAAACATCTTTGGATCCTTTAAAACCAGAAAACTACCGCCCTATTTCTTTGCTTCCCTGGCCGGCCAAAGTCATGGAGGCCCACGTTAATCTGGCCCTCGCTGAGCATTTGACCCGGGCCAATGTCCTCGATCCCATGCAGAATGGGTTCCGTGCTGGTCACAGCACGGAGACGGCCCTTCTGGCAATGGTAGAACATCTGCGGATTGTGTTGGATGCAGGTCAAACGGCAGCGCTTATTCTATTAGATCTTAGCGCTGCCTTTGACACTGTGTCTCATCGCATCCTTCTACACCGCCTGGAGGACATTGGCATCTGTGGCTCTGCTCTGCAGTGGTTCCGCTCCTTCCTTAGCGATCGCTCCTTCTGCGTTGCCACCCCTCCTTTTCAGTCCAAGTACCATCCATTGGACCTGGGGGTCCCCCAGGGCTCCTCGCTGAGTCCCACGCTTTTCAACCTGTACGTGCAACCGCTGGCTGAGGTCGCCAGGCAGTGGGGCCTAACCATGGTCTCTTATGCCGACGACACGCAGCTAGCGGTTACGATCAGCGGGGATGCCGAGCAGGACGCCCCCAGGTTCCGAAATGGGCTGAGAGAGGTGGCCAGCTGGATGAATAACAACTGTCTCCAGCTGAACGCGAAAAAAACTGAGGTGATGATCGTGGGAAGAGATGCGGACCGCTGGGGTGACAGTTGGTGGCCGCCTGAGCTGGGGCCGGCCCCTTTACCAGTGGTGGAACTTAGAAACCTGGGAGTGTGGCTTGATCACACTCTCTGTTTTACGACCCACACTAAGAGAGTGGCGGCAGGTTGTTTTGGTGTCAAACGCGGGTTAAGACCGGTGCTCAAAATTTTTTGATGCCCCGACAAGACAGCTGGTCATCCAAGCGATGATTATTTCCCGGTTGGACTACGCCAGTTCGCTCCTACTTGGAGCAAACCAAGCGGAGATCCTTCGCCTACAACGGGTACAGAATGCTGCGGCGAGGGTGGTGGTCGGTTTGCCTCGGACCTGTCCTACTTCTAACACCTTACGGTCCTTGCATTGGCTACCGATCAAAAGCAGAATCCATTTTAAAGCTCTCAGCTTGGCCTTTAAAATTTTAAAAAGGTCGGCACCAGAGATACTTAATAATCTTGTATCTCCCTATGTCCCGACTCGCCCTCTCAGATCTCTTGGTCAATCCCTTGTGGTTGTCCCACGCTTCAGACTCAGCCGCATGGGCGGTCGTTCCTTTCGCGTGAGAGCTGCGATTCTCTGGAACGCTCTTCCTTTAGAAATCAGCCTGTTAGACGACTTATTAGCATTTCGTAGGGCCCTAAAAACCCATTTGTTTTAAATCTCTACTTCCTTCTCTTTTTCCTGTTTTAGTGTTGTGTTGTGTCCACCTTTCCCTGCGCCTTAGCTGGAGCATCTGTGCGCAATAAAAATGACAATAACATAACATAACATAACAGAAGCTAGTTTTAGGGGGGCCTCCCACCAAAACCAAGCATTAACAAGGGAAACACTATCTCGAACGATCTTTATACGTCCCGAAGAGGCCTGATGCCACCAACAAATAAGAGATGATATAAAGGGCAGGGTGTCATCTATAGGCATTTGTTCATGGAATATAACTGGGCTAGCATCAAAAATGGATGACCCGGATTTTCAACAGTACATCTCTCTATTTCACATAGTAATGCTGCAAGAAACCTGGCTAACATTCACACAACACATTACGGGCTTCACCTGCTTTTCAACTGCAGCAACTAGAACCAACAGATTTGGTCACCAGTCAGGATGTTTGGCCACATGTATATCCACTACAACATCAGCAGCCCTTATGGACTCTTCCACATCCACAACTTTATCAGTAAAGATAAAATTACAGCTTTGCAATAAAGAAGAAGAGATATGCCTGGTTAACGCATACGTCCACCCCAAACACAAAGTCAAAGACTCTAACTCAATTTCCAACCAACTAGCGGAGTACGTCTCTCAAATGGAAAAACCGCTCTTCCTTTTGACTGGGGACTTCAACCAAAACATGCTTGGCTCATGAACAGAAGAAGAGGCTCTGGCTTTAAACATAATCTACACCATACCACCACAAAGCTCCCCGCCACGCAGGAAAACGCATCCAAACAATGCTTTACTTAAAGAACTAGAACATCAAAATCTTCGGGCACTAAATGGAAGATTTCTCACTGATTCTCCGCCAGTAGAAACATTCTACTCACAAACAGCCAGCTCCATCCTGGACTTTACATTTGCCAGTCTGGACCTATTTTCCCACATCCTGGGATTCAGAATGGGGGATAAGGGCAAAAGTGATCATCATCCCCAGGAATGCCATCTATCAGCAAAGACGCCCACTGCACTTAAGCCAGACAGAACGATAGGGTCGATCCAATCCATTAATCAAAAAAGGATCAAATGTACGTTAACCAATCTACCAACTCTGGCCGAAACTGCCCTCCACCTATATAACACACAAAAACCAAATGCGGCCGGGTACATCCAACATTGGGAGCAATACACTGGATCTCTGTCACGAGAACTGGCAACCAAGTCCGCCGCAAAAAGCAATCTTCACAAAGAGGGCATGAAAACGATCCTAAAAAGAGGATTTAGAGCAGAATTAAGGCTACACAAAAGACTAGTTAACGTGACCTTACGGAAGTTAAGATCAACCCCTGAAAATGCATATCTTTGGATGGAGTTGAGGAAACGAAGAGCGGAGTTCAAATGTATAAAATGGAACATAAAAAAAATGCTGATAACGAAACATGGCCAAAACTACTATACGATACCAAAAGCAGTAATAGTGCACGTTTTTGGCAATCAGTGAACAGGATTCTGCACCCACAAAACAATGAACCAGGCTCGCACATCATAGAACAGTCATGGATCAACTATCTTTCCAGCCATTTCAATAACTACCCAGAACAGGCAGGAGCACAAGAATCCAACAACACAGAGCCCGAGCACAAGAATCCAACAACACAGAGCCCGATTCTATAACGTCTTTGTCAGAGCCCCTGACCAAGAGGGAGCAAGGCCTACCTGAAAACATCATGGATGCACCAGCCACTCAGCAAATAACACTAATAACAGAACAGATAGGATAGGGTAGGAAAGAATGCGCTCCAGGACCTAACGGCATACCGCCAGCTCTTTTTAAGGAAAAGACTATAGAATGGGCTACTATTATGCAACTGCTATTCTCGGAAGTCAGACTTTTAAACAAAATCCCAGAATCCTGGAGAGGGTCGACGATTGTCCCTATATATAAAAAAGGTGACAAAATGGACCCAAACAATTATCGTCTAGTAGCCCTCATTGATAATGAGGCAAAATACTTTGCGGGAACTATTTTGGAAGGGATTGTGTCATGGGCAGATTTAAATCAGATTATACCATTGAACCAGACCGTCTTCCGGAAAAATACTGGAACAGCTACAAACATTCTGGCTATCTCTCTAATGATTGATGCAGCAAAAACAAAAAAACTGCCCCTGCACATGTGTTACATTGATATCAGCGCGGCGTTTGATATCAGCGCGGCGTTTGATAACATCGAGAGAGACCGACTCTGGGGGAAACTGGCACAATGGGGAATACCGCAGCCAACATTAAGCATGCTGAAGCTTCTTCACTCTGACACCTGGGTGCAGGTGAAGTTAGGAGGCGGCACACATCTGTCATCCAAAGTCTGTACCACTAAAGGACGCAAGCAAGGGTGCGTGCTTGCCCCAATATTGTTCAATCTGTACATGGCGGATCTATCAGGCACACTAAACACATGCAACTCCCACTCCCCGAGGTTGGGAGGGAAATCTCTTGAGTAACCTTTTGTACGAAGATGATGTTGTGCTACTGAGCCATACCTACATCGGCCTCCAGCAGCTACTGAATCAAATGCATAGGTTTGCCACGGAAAACAAACTAAAGATCAATTTGAGTAAAACACGCACCATGTCGATAAACATACACAAAAAGCTTCAGAAGTCTTGGACACTGGGCGGCCAAAAAATAGAGCCTGCATCCGTCTACAAATATCTGGGAGTCATCTTTGACCGAGACTGTTCATTTTTACAGAAAAAGCAGGAAGCAAAAAGGAGAGGGTCTTGCATTGCCGCTACACTAAAAAGTATAGCCAATCAATTGACGGGACCAATTCTGACTCCTTATCTGAAAGTCATCCAGGCTAAATTACTACCTTCCATCTGCTACGGCAGCGAGGCACTACGCGGAAGAGACTCCAAGAACCTGGACACAATCCAGACAAAAGCCTACAGAACAATGTTTTTGCTTCCGTCTTACACATCGCCCGCCCAACTTAGGTTGGAATTTGGATTACAAAAACAAGCTCTGGCAAGACAGGGTACTTATATTATCTGCTGCCACAAACTCCGTTCTGCTACTACCAACCCTCTAAACCTGCTGCTATGGCAAGATATTCAAAGTAGGGACGGATCTCAGGCAAGATCTTATCTGAAGGCAGCCTTGGGGGCCACTAACCTATCAGCGATCTGGGACATGCAACTCGGGCATAATGTGTTTAAAAAATTGGTTTGGAAAACTGTCAAATCTCTCTCACTATTAGAGGACAAAGAGACATTTGCCAAAAGAAAGCATGCCTGGATGATTCTAAACTCATATAAATCCCTGACACCACAACCATACTTCAGCCAGGGCTACCCCAAGCCAACAAAACTAAAGTTCTTGAAATACAGACTAGGGGTCTTGCCCACTAGAGAGCATTTTCCACCATGGCTCAGGAGCAATGGCCATGATGCTTGCATCTTTTGTAACACAGAGAAGGGTGATATACTTCACATGACCTGTCTCTGTCAAGAGCTGCGGCCAGCTCGCCAACAGCTCTTAAAGGACCAGCTCAAGCAGATAAGAACTCGCACTAGAAGGCAAGCGGTGCTGGCTTGCTTGAACCCTACAAACACGAAACTGAACTGCTGATATGTAAAGTTCCTTGCGATAATCGAACAAAAATTGCCAAAAAACGTTCCGAACACTCTCACAGGAAATATATAGACGCTAATCAGAACTCGAGGAAACATGCTCTCCTGTTTTAAAAGAAATTTTCCTGGCCATTAGACCGGGCTCTTTATTGTTTTTTTTTAATGACAAGTTAATGAATCAACTTCTTTTTATGATATTTTAAATCTTTTTGTAAAATGTTTGCACTGGTTTTAATTAACTATGCATAATAAATGTACCTTACCTGTTTAGAATGTCACCACCAGATGTCAGTCTCTGATCCACACTTGGTTTGCTCGTGGTGCCTTAGGTTGAGCCAGAACCCCAAGGCCTGCTCCGGCTGCAAGTCAATGAATCCAAAGGTGATTCACATGTGGCTGTTAAAGCTGCCGAAGGCGAGGCAGAAGAAGGCTCCATGCTGGTTTCACTCCCATGGGAGATCACAAGTCCATTCTCAGAGGTATTCCCACGGACGATCGCCTTCACGGTCCAAGACTTCTTCCGCCAAGTCAGTTAATTCCAAGAAGCACAAGAAGTAGAAGTTGAGGCGTCTGGGCCCACTCCATGCTTCCCCGAGTTCCCTTGAGTCAGAGCAGCACCAGCCGAACTCTTCAATGTCATGCACACCATCTTTGGGCCACCGACACCCTCTGACGAGCCTTCAGACCCCTTGGAGCTGAGAGGTACTTCTGCTGACTAACCCCCTGTGAGTTCACCCCGAACAACAGTCAGGTATTCTGGATCTGCCCTTCCCCGGATTCAGCACAGTCACTGGTGCCGTCTTCCACCCTGGCTCCTCCCAGTACGGTGCCATTGACGATGAACCCGTTGTCATTCCTAACTGAACCAGTGCCATCCAACATAGATCCTGTCACCGTCAGGCCCTACCTACCCCTGCAATTACCACCCCTAGATCAACCCTATCCTCCTGAAGAGGTAGATGAGGAAGAAGGGTTTAGTCTCTTGTAGGAGGATCTTGAGCCAGCTGAAAATTGATATGAGGAGCTGAATGGTGCCAGCAGTCTGGAGTCCTCACTGGACTCTGCATGCTTTCCTTTACTGATTCTGTGCTGGAGGAAGGTGCATCCCTCACCACAGTATTGTGCAGGATAGCAGAGGTCCTTGAGATTCTGCTGTCGAGGTCAAGAACGTCTTGAACGGAGGTGCGTCACCCAGGAGCCGGTCTGACAGAACAACTGCTCCTTTTTAACGAAGCCCTCACCAACGTTCTCCCCTGGGCGTGGGTCAAAGCATCGCATGATTGCCGTAGGCGTACGCCATTGCTCTGCTCCAGGAGACCCAGCCTTCCCCTTCCAGCACCCCTCTCTGGAAAGCTTGGTTGTGCAGGCCTAAGTGTCAAAGGTCAACCCTAATGCAGTCCCTTCCACTCTACTGGATACCGAATCCAAGAGGCTGGACATCTTTGGGAAGCATATTTTCTCTTGCAGCAGCCTAGCCTTGTGGTCGTTGAACACTTCGTGCTTCTTGGGCTGATACTTCCAATCATTTTGGGACTTGGTTGCACAGCAGCTTTCCGAGGAGGTTCGGGCTATACTCAACTAAGCCTTAGTGGATGATTGGGAAGCAGCAAAGTTCACCATCTCGGATGGTATGGATACCATAGACTCACTAGGTAGAGCCCTGGCTTCTACAATGGCACTGCATTACCATTCCTGGTTGCAGTCCACTGGGTTCTCGGGGTGGGGAGGTATGTCTAGGCATCCCTGATCAATTTGCTCTTTGATGGCTCCTGCCTGTTTGGTGACAACGTTTACACGAAGCTAGAGCAATTTTGGGAAAGCAAGGTCAACACCAATTCTCCTGGGCTTTCCTTATCTGCCTGGTCCCAACAGCTGTCCTTTCACCCCTGCTGCGGCCGGTGCACACATGGGCATCCGCAATATCAAACATACGTGCCAGTACAGCAAACTACTCAGTCCTTTTCATGAGCAGGGTTGCGGATCCCAAAGAGTACACAGGAGTCAGACCCAGCAATCTGTCCTGTCCCCTTTCTCTGTTGTTGCACCCCCGAAGCCCCTTTAGAGCACCCTCCAGCCAGTACATCCATCCTTCTGGTGGTAGAATGAGGCACCTGCTGCCCTAATGGTCTGCAATAACCTCTGACAAGTGGGTGCTACAGATTGTGAAGGAGGGGCATGCCCTCCAATTTGTGGACATCCCTCTACTCTTGCGACCTTCCCATGAGCAGCTAACAGAGGACGATCTCTCCTTGCTCTATCGAGCAATACGGGCTCTTCTGACCAAAGCAGCCATGGAAGGGCTACCCACACCAGACGTAGGACTTGATTATTATTCCTGGTACTTTCTGGTGCTCAGTAAGGATGGAGGCCTCCATCCTATACTAGACCTGCGCCCTCTCAACTACTTTCTGAAACAAGAGAAATTTAAGATGCTCACATCGTCTCACGTTCTGTCTGTGAAGGACCCTAGAGACTGGATAGTGGTGCTAGACCTGCAAGCTACATATTTTTGCATCTCTGTTTTGCTCGCTCACTGGCATTACCTACAGTTCACGGTAGGCTTCTAACATTTTCAGTTAGCTGTTCTCCTTTTTGGACTTAAACCAGTACTCCTTGAGTGTTTATGAAAGTGATGCCGATAGTTGCAGCCCATATCCTGAGGTCAGAGTTCTAGCTTTCCCCTACTTTTTTATTTTTATTTTTTTATTTATTTAAAAGGTTTTATATAGCGCTAGCTCGATCCCAAGAGTATCCGAGCGCTTTACAGGATAAGTTAAACATCAAGAACAGATCAACATAGAGCAATTTGTTAACATAGAATAAGGCATTAGAGGTTTCACGAGTGGATAAGGATAAAGAAAAATTCTGAAATCAGGTAAAGAGGATGAGGACAGTTGAATAAGTAGATAGAGATGGGTTGAGTAGTTAGACTGAGGATGAAAGAAGGAGAGAGATTTTAGGAAAGGTAGTAGGAAAGGGTGAGTAAAGGTAATGCGAAGAGGAAATGAACAGAGAGGTCAATAAAATTAAGGACCCCAATATTTGTTGAGAAGAAGCAGCTTGACGTTTTTTTGAAGAGGGGTAAGAAGGGTTATAACGAAGATCTTTGGGAAGATAATTCCAAATAGAGGGGGAATTACCTGAAAATGAACGAGATTGGGTCTTTTTCTTTTTGAGCAGAGGAGAGATTAGGACAAGGGCGTTAGTGCTCCTCAGAGATCTAGTACACCCGGCTTTTTGGAGTTTGTCCGAAAGGTACGAAGGGGTATTTTGGTGAAGGGCTTTGTGAGTGATACAGGCAATCTTGTAGGTGGATCTGCCTTCGATAGGAAGCCATTTGAGGTTTTTGAGGACAGGGGAGATGTGATCATGTCGCTTACAGTCAGAGATAAGCCTGGCCGCCAGGTTGAGAACGGATTTAATCGGGGCAAGGTGGACTTTGGGGGTGCCAGCAAGGGTGGCGTTGCCATAGTCAATTCTGGAAAGGACAAGTGATTGTAGAACAGATTTAAGGTTGTCAGCTGGAATAAAGGGTTTAATTTTTTTAAGGTGATGTAGAGTGAAGAGAGCACCTTTAGCTGAGTTTTTTATATGAGGGGAGAGGGATTTGACCGAGTTGGATGTGGTGAGAGAGCAGTTGAGTGCTTTAATGTCTGAAATCCAGTGTTGGATAGGGAGCGAGTTGTTTTTGGGAGAGAATAGGATGTTTTCAGTTTTTGGGGGATTTAGTTTGAGGTGGCTGAGGTGAAACCAGGCTTGGATTTTAGTCAGGGCATCGTTGAGATGTGTGATGTTGTTGTGTGATTTGATCTTATAATATAGTTGAGTTTCATCGGCACAGAGGTGGTAACTGATTTTAGCTTGTTTAAGAAAAAGGATGAGGGGTTCCATGAAGAGGTTGAAAAGAGTTGGAGAGAGGATAGAGCCTTGTGGGACGCCCAGTGATATAGGTTGTGGTTTGGAGAGGCAGCCGCTGAGTTTAATTTGTTGGGTTCTGTTTTGAAGATAAGAGGTGAACCACTTGAGGACATTGCCGTGAAAGCCGAAACGGTCTTTGAGAGTCTCGAGTAGGTTGACATGGTTAACAGTTTCAAAAGCAGCGGAGAGGTCAAGGAGGATGAGGAGGGAGGATTCGCCTTTGTCCAAAGAGCGATAAATGCCATCAGTAATGTTGAGCATTGCTGTTTCCTTGCTGCATCCTTTTCTAAAACCTGAGTAGAAAACGTCAAGGAACTTGAATGTGTCTATGTGATTATCCAGCTGTGTCAGGGCGCATTTTTCGAGGGCTTTGGAAAGGAAGGTTAGAGATAGGGCGCAAGTTGTTTAAGTCGTTAGGGTCCGCTGCAGTGTTTTTGATGATGGGGGTGATTTGGCCTAGTTGGAGGGAAGCAGGAACACTACCTGTAGCAAAAGAAGAGCTGATAATATTGGTCCACAGTGGGGCAATGATGTGCTTAAGTTCCTGAACCAAATGAGCGGGAAGAGGATCTTTGGTATGCGAGGATGGTTTAAGCTTGGTGATGATGTTGAGAACAGCACTTTCTGATATTGGACAAAAATCACTCCAAGATGCATTGTTTTTTAACTGGGGGTCAATAGAGTTAGTATCATACTGGGAGAGAGAGAGGCGGGTTGAGGGGGATCAGGTGGAGTCAGGGAGGGACGTGGAAGAAAGTACAGTTGGAATGATAAGGAGGTGGTGTTAGCTGAGTAGAGAGGGGGTGGGGGAGAAAGATTGATCAATCTTGGTGACTTTATCGGAAAATTAATTAGCAATTTCTTCAGACCCCTCAACAATGGCTAGTAATTTTGGAGGGCCTGAGGTGGTTTGGTTTTTGACAATGTTAAAAAGTTCTCTGGGACGATTTCTAGCCTGGTCAAGTTGGGAACGAAGGAAGGAGGCTTTTTCGTTGAAGATGTGCTTTTTGTAGTTGGCCCTGGCATTTCTGAGGAGTACCAAATTAGAAGACGAAGGTTGATTCCTCCAAATGCGTTCAGACTGCCTGAGAGCACGTCTCTCGTTATTTAGGTCAGAGTTGAACCAGGATTTGGGCGGGATGTTTTTTTGTGGTTTTAATTTAGTTGGGGCAGTTTGGTCAAGGGCTTCAAGGATAGAATTATTGTAATTGTCAGTTAGGTCAGTGGTACTATGGGAGAGAGGGGAGAGCAGTAATTGAGTTTTAATTGTAGATTCCAACTCGCCAGGGGGAATGCGGTGAAGATTTCGGGTTTGTTTAATTTGTTTGCTGTAGCTGGGGGTAGGAGGAGTTGTAGAGCTGTTCATGGTGAAGAGGATGAGGTGGTGATCTGACCAGTCAACGGGTATGATGTTTGAAAGAGAAGCCAGTTCCTTGCTAGAGATAATAGCATCAAGGGTGGCACCTTTAGAGTGAGTTGGAGCTTGGCAGAGTTGAGTCAAGTCACTAATGTCCAGAGTATCCTTGATGAGGTTAACTGCAGGGTCATCAGTTTTATTCCAATGGATATTATAATCCCCTAGGAAGAGATTTCTGGATTTGGAGAGCGATGCTTGAATAAGGAGGTCAGACAGCTCCTCGGCAAAGGTGAGAGTATTACCAGGGGGGTGGTAGATGGTATGCAGGTGGATAGTAGGGGAACCAGGAGTGGTAAGTTCGGCACAGAGGTATTCGAAAGTGAATGGGTCCTGGTGAGGGACCAGCTAAAGTTTAAGTTCTTCTTTATAAATTAAAGCAAGGCCTCCTCCTATTTTATAAATTCTATCTTTCCAGAGGATGGAGTATCCTGGTGGAGTGAGCATATCCATGATAGAAGCGGAATGGGGGTTGAGCCATGTTTCAGTTAAGAAAGCAATGTCGATGCTTTCGCTGAGAATGGTTTCAGCGATTTCCGTAGCGTGGCAAGAGACAGATCAGCAGTTAATCAGCATGCAGCTGAGGGGTATAGTGTCAATGTATTGAGTGGAGGGACAGGGCAGGATAGAAGTTAGTTGTTGAGGGGGCCTGGGTGATGCTGGGTAAAGGGGGTATCTACTAGTTCCCATGAGTAATGGGATGGCTGAGTGAGGTGAGGGGGAGTTCGCAGAAGAGATGGAGAGGGGGAGGGGTTTATAGAAATCGGTGACGTAAAGGGGATGGCTGGGGATGGGGGAGGGCAGAGTGTGCTGAAACTGTCAGTCATTGGGGAGGGAGAGACAGGGGAGGGAGAGACAGGGGAGGTCGTGGTAATAGTAATTCCCAAGGTCACTGGGATGGAAGCATGGGGAGGAGGGGAGTTCGAGGTTAAGATGCGGGGGTGAACTTTGTTAAGTTCAAGGAGGTCAAGTGGGGGCGGATTGCTCCGAAGGAGGGATGTGCTGAGCGGAATATGAGTCTTAGTAAATCTAGTAGGAGAGTTGTTGGGAGGGTGAAATAAATCCTTGGACGTGAGGTGCATGGAAATTATGTGAGGGGACTGAGGGGTAGGTGTGATCGGGAGGGTAGTTAATGGAGAGGAGAGAGATGTAATGTCTGAGGGAGGAGAGTTTTAAAACAAGGGTCGAGAGGTGTAGTTCAATATTAAGGATTGATTGGGTAAGAAGTGAGGAATGGAGGGGGGCTATTGGATCCAGGAGGTGGTGTGAAGAGGCAATATTGGCTAGGTGAAGGTGGCTGGAATGTGGGAGAGGGGGAAAGCCTGGAGATGGGGTAACAGTGGGGTGGGGTGGAGTCAGAGAGGGGGGGAGAGAGGTTGGGATCCTAGGGTTCTTAGTGAAGAGGAGGGTGTCAGAGGAAGTCAGGATGGTTAAGGCATTGGGTTTAGGAGTGTTGGTTAGGTAATGGGGAGAAGGGATTACAGTTGAAGGTATAATAGGGAGTGCGGGAGCGTTTGGGGGAATATAGGGAGGTGTTCGCCGGGGAGCAAGGGTGAGCCGTTGGGGGAGTATGGGGAGGAGTTACAAGGGGGAGGGAGTGGATTTTGTGCAGCTGGGGGAATTTAGTAAGGAAACGAGGAGGGGAGGGGAGTGGAGTAAATCGTAGATCTCTGGAAGGAGTGGATAGAGGAGGGTAATTTTGGGAGGCTGCGAGAGTTGAGGGCAAGTCACAAAAGGTGGAGGATGTATGAGAGGTAGTCAGGGGGAGATCATGGGGAGTGGTGCATACTATAGAGACTATAGAATTAGGAGTTAGTTAGGTCGCGTGAGCATGGGTACGAGGAACAGGAATTTCAGATAGGCTTGATGAGTCCGGGAAAATTTGAAGTGGGGTCAAAGGGTGAGGGGGCATGGGAGAAGAGGGGAGTGGGGAAGTTCACAGAACAAGAGTAGAAAGAGGGGGGAGGGTATGGGAGGCATAGGGAGAAGAGGGAGAATCAGTAGAGAGGGGATGGTAGAGAGGTAGTCGCTCGTTGAGATTGGGAGGTGAGGTTGTCATTAATGCTTATAGTATTGAGAACTAGCAGTCAATTGTGCGTGGATATGGAAATCAGGGATTGGGGTAGGGGTTAGTGAGTCAGGAAGAGGAAATAAGGGGATTTGGGAATGTGGGGGTAGTAAGGTATCTAGGTGTTGAGGGGGCAGGAGGTTAGAGTTCAGAGTAGGAATGAGAATTTGGGATAGTGAGCTGAAGTGGTGTTCAAAATGTTGGTGTTTTTTCAGATGCTTGAATGAGTATATTTCTAGATTTGAATATAGAGATGTCTATTTCACCACGAAAAGAGGAGTAGGGAGTGGTGTAGAGTTTCAGACCATAAGGGATTTTGAGGGAATTAATGATAGAAAGGTGTCGTAGAAATGTGCTAATCTGAAAGAAACCGGTTAGTATTAGATTCCTTACCTTAGAACATCCCCAGGTGTCAGTCTGGATCCAGAAACCTTTGCGTAGCAGTACCCCTGCGCGTCGCTAGGCGTCGTCTGCGGCTCCGCGTCCGTCGTTGGCGCCGGGATGACGTCGCCGGAGTACTTAGACGCCGCCCTCGTGCGCTGACGTCAGTTCTTCTTTTTTCCGCGCCAGCCAGCGCCGATCCGGAAAAAGTGGTACCCTTTAGTCATTTTTTGACTAAACTTTTTCGATCCTTTTTGATCTGTTTTTCGAGTCGAACGACTCCATCGGTGCCAGTAGGGATGCCCGGGTTCAAACCCTGTGCCGACTGCAACCGACTTATGTCTGTATTGCTTAGGCGCCGACCACGATGACAAGTCGTGCCCCGAATGCCGGGCCTTGACGTCGATAGCTAGGCGGGAGCGGTCCCGTATGCGCCTCCCGGTCCAGGAGGAGGTCGAGGGACCAGTCGCGGGGCCGGAGTCATCACAGCTCGGCGAGTCGACACCACTCATCAGGCTCCAAGTTCTCAGGTAAGAGGCACAAGAAGTCGAAGAAGCGACACCGCTCTTCTGATTAACCCCGATACTCACGCGGCCGGAGGTTTGGGCGACACCGCCCACGCGGCTCTGCCAGAGCCGCAAACGAAGCGGCCTGCTCCATACCCGCCGGTCCCTGGGCAGAACGCGACGCCGGAGGAGATCGATGCCTTCCTCATGGCCATGAGGTCGCTCACTCCTCCGTCGGGTTCCGCGGCGCCTTCGGGCCCCACGGTCCTGACTGGGAGCCCAAGCGGGCCGGGTGCTTCGGCCCTGACGCCGTCGGGTGCTTCAGCCCCGGCGACTTCGGTCCCGACGCCGCAGGGCCCCGTCGGATCCGGGTCGCCGCTGGTCGACTTAGCGACCCCTCCGCCGGTGTCGACTCCTAGGGTGTCGCCCCGACGCCATTCCCGGATGACGTCGTCCCCGATTCCCTGCCCCCCCCCCCCCCCCTCGATCCGGTTCCGGCATCAGAACGGCGTCGATCGACGCCGCATTCTACGTCGAGAGAAGTGCAATACTTCTATGATCCCGCCCCATCATTTGAACCTGAGTACCAGGAGATGGAGGTCGAGGCGGATTGGGAGGGGTCTGAGGACCCTCTGGCACGGGAGTGCCAGTCTTTTTAGGACTGGGCAGGTGAACTAGGGGAGGCCAGTGGTTTGGACACTTCGCCCGACACTGGATTTGTCTCCCCTCCTACGTGGCTACGGAGGAGGGGGCTGCCTACAGTGTGGTGTTGACGAGGGCAGCCAAGGCTTTGTCTCTTGAGCTCCCCGTCGCGGCCGTGAGAACTAACCTCCTCACTGAGGCCCTCAAACCGCAGGCAAGCGCTTCGGAGCCTCTACTGCCGTTCAATGAGGCCTTAACTGACCTTCTGTTGGTCACTTGGTCCAGGCCATCTACAGGTCCCCCTTTAGATAGGAACGTGTCCAGACACCACCGCCCGGCCCCCGGGCGACCCTTGTTTCCTGTCCACCCACCTCACCCCTGAGAGCTTGGTTATCCAGGCCTCTAATTCCCAGATCGCATTCCAGACAGCTCCCCCTGATCGGGAATCCAAAAGGTATGAACAGTACGGAAACAATATGTTCTCCTCACTTAGTTTGGGGTTGCAGTCGGTCAACACCGCTTGCCTTTTGGGCCGTTATACCCACTCTCTGTGGGACACGGTCGCGGACGTGCTGCCACAATGCCTGGAGGAGGCTCGGGGTAAACTCGCCCAAGCCCTTGCGGAGGGGCACAGTATTCCATTCGATGCAGGCTGGATACCACGGACTCGCTAGGCAGGGCGATTGCAACGATGGTGGCGGTTCGCCGCCACGCCTGGCTGAGGTCCTCCAATTTTTCGGCTGATGTCCAGAACACCCTTATTGACATGCCGGTTGATGGCCGTCGCCTCTTTGGCGACAAGGTAGACAGTGCGCTTGAGCGCTTTAAGGACTCCAGGGCTACGGCCAAGTCCTTGGGCCTGTCGGCCCCGCGCCAGCAAACTGCTGCCTTTCGCTCCTTTCGTGGCCAAGGAAGGGGCCCCCCCACCCGTCCTGCCAGCCACGGGCCGCAGACTAACATCCAGCGAGGCCAGGCCACATCCACCCCCGCAGCATCCGCCTCAAAGCCTTCCTAGTCCGAGCTTTCAGGCCCATTTAACGCCAGTGGGGGGCAGGGTTCGCCACCACTTCCTCCACTGGTACGACATCACATCGGACAGGTGGGTGCTGCAAATCGTCCGAAGGGGCTACTCCCTCCCCTTCGAGGCGACCCCTCCAGTCATGCCACCGCAATACCACCGCGTGTCGGGGGATAACTTGAAACTTCTGCAAGAGGAAGTTACGGCCCTCTTGGCCAAGGGGGCCATCTAGTGCGTTCCTGGGCCAGAAGTAGGGTGTGGTTGTTATTCCCACTACTTTCTGGTTCCCAAGAAGGGCCCTATTTTGGACCTGCAGAACGTCAACGGCTTCCTCTGGAAGGAGAAGTTCAAGATGCTGACTCTGGCTCAGGTCTTAGCTGCCATAGATGGACATGGATGGTAGCGTTGGACTTGCAAGACGCTTATTTTCACATCCCTGTCCTGCCAGCCCACCGGCGCTACCTGCGGTTCACGGTAGGCCACGAGCACTTTCAGTTTACCATGCTCCCCTTCGGCCTTACCAGCACCCCTCGGGTGTTCACGAAAGTGATAGCGATGGTCGCAGCTCATCTGCGCAGATTAGGGGTGTCAGTCTTCCCCTATCTCTACGACTGGTTGTTGAAGGCGGGCTCGCCCCAAACAGTCATCAGCCACCTCCAGACTACGGCCGACCTCCTGCACCTGCTGGGGTTCTCCATCAATGTGCCGGAGTCACACCTGTGCCCCTCTCAGAAGCTCCTCTTCATCGGAGCGGTTCTAGACTCGGCGCAGTTTCGGGTTTATCCTCCCAAACAGCGGGTTCAGGATATTCAGGCTCTGATTCCGATCTTTCAGTCTTTATCTCGGTCAGGTTGATGCTGGGGCTGATGGCCTCCTGCATCCTTCTGGTGCATTACGCAAAGTGGCGGATGCGGGCTCTGCAGTGGGACCTGAGGTTTCAGTGGGCCCAGCATCAGTGCAACTTGTCCGATTGTCTTGATCTCGGAGGGCACTGCAAGACAGTTGCAGTGGTAGCTCACGGTCCGCGATTGGGTCAGCGGCAGATCCCTCTCCCTTCCCCAACTGGAGCACGTAGTTGTGACGGACGCGTCCCTCCTGGGCTGGGGGGCCACATGGGAGAGGCGGAGATCAGAGGCCTCTGGTCTCCGGCAGAGTCCCGGCTCCACATCAACCTTCTGAAGGTTCGGGCGATCCGACTTGCACTGAAAGCATTCCTCCCCTCTGTCTGGGGGAGTGTAGTGCAGGTGTTCACGGACAACACCACCGCCATGTGGTACCCCAACAAACAGGATGGAGTGTGGTGGGGTCGTGGAACCTATGCCAGGAGACTCTGCGTCTCTGGCAATGGCTGGAACATCAGGGTGTGACCCTGGTGGTTTAACACCTGGCAGGTTCCCTGAATGCCAGGGCGGACGAACTCAGCCGTCGGTGCATGATGGATCACGAATGGCGTCTGTAGTCAGACGTGGCGCATGGTCTCTTTCAGAAGTGGGGAGAGCCTTGGTTAGATCTATTTGCCACAGAACGCGCAATGTCATCAGTTCTGCGCGTTGGAATTTCCAAGGTGGCACTCGCTCGGAAACGCTTTTCGTCGCGCGTGGAGCTGCGGTCTGTTGTACGCCTTTCCGCCTATACCACTTCTGCCCATAGTGCCGAAGAAGATCAGGCGCGACCGGGCCCAAGTCATCCTTGTGGCTCCGGACTGGGCACGAAGACACTGGTATCCCGAGCTACTCAGCATGTCAGTCGATCCAACAATTTGTCTGCCTCTTCAGGAGGACCTTCTGTCGCAGCATCAGGGGACGGTCCTCCACCCGAACCTGTCTAGCCTCCACCTCCATACGTGGAGATTGAGCGGCGACAGTTGAGGCCATTTGACTTGCCTCCTTAAGTCTGCGATGTGATTCTGGCAGCCAGGCGTCCCTCCACAAAATCGGTATACGCCTGCAGGTGGAACAAATTTGTGGCATGGTGCACAGTAAAGGCTGTGGATCCACACTCTGCCCCCCTTTCTGAGGTTCTCCTCTTTATTTTGTTCTCTTGCCCAGCAGGGCTCTGCTCTGGGCACTCTTAAGGGCTACCTCTCTGCCATTTCTGCCTTCTTAAGGCTCCCTGATCAGCCCTCTCTTTTCAAGTCCCCAGTTGTAAATAGGTTCTTGAAGGGCATCACTCATGTGTTTCCCCCTGTTCCTTTCGTGATGCCTCAGTGGGACTTGAATCTTGTTCTGACTTACCTGATGTGCGCTCCCTTTGAGCCACTTTATAACTGTCCTCTTCGTCTTTTCAAAGCGATACAAAAGGGGATGATGGACGGAGCGTTTGAACAAATCAAACACTCACCCCCAGTCAACTGATCTGGGTTTAATCCATCACCATTCTTTAGTTCACTCAGCCACCCCAGTTCAGACATGGCTATATGCAAATCAGTCTGACCCTGTGCCCCATGGGAACAGTCCAGCCCGAACTGCCAAGCCATGTCTTCCCTGGACCGGAAACAAGCATCCTGGGACCGGTTTCGGATTCATAATCCTCATCAGCCAGGCTATCTTGAATCCAGTGGCCAAGTGAACAAGGGACTCACGTCTGAGCATACCCTGCCACACTTAGGGCGAACAAAGCGATACAAAAGGGGATGATGGACGGAGCGTTTGAACAAATCAAACACTCACCCCCAGTCAACTGATCTGGGTTTAATCCATCACCATTCTTTAGTTCACTCAGCCACCCCAGTTCAGACTTGTTCTGACTTACCTGATGTGCGCTCCCTTTGAGCCACTTTATAACTGTCCTCTTCGTCTTTTCACTCTTAAGACTGCATTCCTGGTTGCCATCACCTCTGCCAGGAGAGTGAGTGAGCTCCAGGCTCTTTCTTCACAACGTTCTTTCCTTTCTGTCCATCCGGACAAAGTTATGTTTCGGACGTGACCCTCTTTCGTGCCCAAGGTAGTCACAGCCTTCCACATCGGGCAGTCCATCACCTTGCCCACCTTCTTTCCGCCTCCGCATCCCTCAAAAGAGGAAGAGAGGCTCCACCGTCTGGACCCAAAACGTGCGCTCTCATACTATCTGGATTGCACACGCCAGTTCCGGGTGGATGACCAGCTCTTTGTTGGTTACGTGGCCGCTAAGAAGGGACGGGCGGTGCACAAACGGACCATTTCTCGATGGGTCATTTTGTGCATCAAGGCTAGTTATTCACTGGCTAAAAAGGAGCCTCCTGTGGGGCTGCGTGCCCATTCCACTCTGGCCACGGCAGCTACTACTGCCCTGGGTCGGGCAGTCCCCTTGCAGGACATCTGTCGGGCAGCTACGTGGGCCTCGCTGCACACATTCGCAAGACACTACTGCCTGGACAGCCAAGTCCTGAGAGATAGCTTTTTCGGCCGTTCCGTTCTCCAGGACTTTCTGGTGTGATTATTGGTTCGCAGGGTTGGTATTGCTGGGGTATCTATTCTAAGGTACGGAATCTAATACTAACATGTTTCTTTCAGATGCACAAGTTACTTACCTTCGATAACGATATATCTGTAAGAAACAGTAGTTAGTATTAGATTCCTTACCGCCCCACCCATCCTCCCCGTTCTGCAAACCGATATCTAGGGTTAAGGTCATCCCTTTTCAGGGCCCTAGTTTTATGGCACCAGTGTTGGTTTTTATCATGGCTCTGTGTTTCTGGTGCGGAAAAGCGGTGTATAAGAACTGACGTCAGAGCGCGAGGGCGGCGTCTTAAGTACTCCAGTGACGACATCCCGGCGCCGACGACGGACGCGGAGCCCCAGACGACGCCTAGCGACACGCAGGGGTACTGCTACGCAAAAGTTTCCAGATCCAGACTGACGCCTGGGGATATTCTAGGGTAAGGAATCTAATACTAACTACTGTTTCTTACAGATATATCGTTACCGAAGGTAAGTAACTTGTGCAGTGGGCGTTTGGTGAAGAGGTAGTTGGTAATTATGGAGAAGGTAAGGCTATTTTCGTTAACGGCAAATAGAGTTTCTTGATGGAGAATAAGAAGTTTGTGTTTAATAAATTTCTTACCAGGTTTGGAGATATGGGGGGGTAAAGGATGGACCACGAGTTAGGGCCATGTTTGGAGATAGGTGATTCTAAAATCGTGGGAGTAAGTGTGAGGGGAGACATGATGAGTCAGCTGGGTAAGAGTGGAGGGTGGGAGGAGGAGGAGCGGGGGAGGATTAGGGAGGCGCGAGGTGGGGAGCGGGGTTTGGAGCACATGAGGGGGATTAGAGATCAATGAGGTCAAAGGTAGGGAGAATAAATCAGGGAAAATAGAATAAACGAGAATCACCTGACAGCCAAGGGGATATGGTGAATAGATAAATTAAGAGTGTAGATAAAAAGGTTACACAGGACAGTGAGGTAATAGTAAATAAGAGTAAAAACATATAAAATATACCACTTTCACAGTAAGGACAGGAATATAAAGTGCGGACTAAAGAAAGAGGGTGTAGAATTGAGGTTACACATAGCAATTACGTCATAATATTTGAGGTAGAACAATCAAAAGTGCATCATAAAGAAAAGCAACGTAATTATCAAGAGTAATCGAGTAGAATAAATCACACAATAAAAATAAAATAAATTAAAATAACAAGTCACACAATATATATAAGCAAAATAAATGGGGGGCGAGTGAAATAAATCACAATAAAAATAAAATAACATGAGTCACACAGAATATATATATGCAAAAGAAATAGGGGCAATTTCAGGTACAAGAAGGCATGGAATAAAACACCTAAGCTAAGATACAATGCTTAAATTCAAGGACAGTTAAAATTAATGTAAAGTAAATTTAAAGAGAGCAGCGAGGAGAGTACTATTTTTGTTTTCATGCCACGTGGAGCATCAAGTACAGAGGTAAGGAGTGTCTACACAACAACAACAACATCAGAGGGACAAAATGGAGACTCGACTTCACCAAGAGTGTACAGGACAGAACAAAATGGACATCCGGGGTAAACTCTATCTCCCTCCAATGGCTCAGCCAAAATAAAAGTCAGCATCACAAAAAGGAAGGTTACATCCGGCGGGGATAGTACACATTGCAGTCGAGTCAGAAACATGCAAGTTTCTATTACGGTTAATCTGATTAGGGCTTCCGGGTCTCACCATTAATGACCCCTTGCCCGCGACAGGCAGAGCACAGGGATTAACAGAGGAGGTGCCCCCGAGAAAAAGACAAGCACCAGGCTCCTCTGTTACCTCTAATAAACAGGTGCTCGGTGCTCAGGGGTCAACTGCCTCAAGACTGCTTTAGTAACCCTGCGCTGCCGGCAATAGTAAGAAAGTTTATCCCTGCAGTTCCCCTGGGCATTAATTTGATCAGGGCGTAATGCCAAGCGACGGGGCAATGTGTCGCCACTAGGTCAATCCGGGTAGAGCAAGGGCGAGCGCATCCCACTCTCACTCTGGCAGGATCGAACTGGAGGCTCCGGTCGAGAGCGGAAGTGGCGGTAAGATCAGCCGGCCCGCTCCACTCATGCATGAAAAAGAAACAGTCAACAAGTGTGCTTCCAGCCTCGATTCCCCCACCACTGGCATAACAGAAACCAAAACTGGCGCCACAAAAAATCCCAGGACAGCGGCCCTCTGTAGCAACCCGACCTACCCAGCTCAAGCCAAGGAGGGGGGTGGGGTCAAACCAATCCAGCGCCTAGGATCCCAGACTCGATGCCCCCCCAGGAAACACGGAAGCAGGGAAGGACGCTAGAGCCCAGTGAGCCGTGATGCAGGGGGCTCACCCCCAGATCGCCATGGTCGGGAAACAGGTCAAACACTCCATCCTGACCGTCCAACAGAATGGGACCGGTGGTCACGGTCGAGAGCGGGAGCGGTGGAAGGATCAGCTGGCCCGCTCCGCTCTCTAGCATCAGCAATTTCCTCAAGAAGCGCCCGCCTCGCCTAGATCCACCCCACTGCGGGGACACCAGCAACCGGAGCCACGAGAAGACCCAGGATGGCAGCCCCTCGTGCCAACCCGTCCCTCCTGGGCCAAACAAAGGAGGGGGGGGGCAAATCAATCCAATACCCAGGCATTCACAGACAACACCACTGCTATGTGATACTGCAACAAACAGAGTGCGTTGGGGTCGTGGACCCTTT
The DNA here is from genome assembly GCF_964261635.1 of Lissotriton helveticus. NCBI lineage: Eukaryota > Metazoa > Chordata > Amphibia > Caudata > Salamandridae > Lissotriton > Lissotriton helveticus. The sequence continues at coordinate 389,266,167 of NC_136061.1, forward strand.
GCCAGGAGGCCCTACACCTCTGGACTTGGCTGGAGCGCCAGGACATCTTCCTGGTCGGGATGCATCTGGCATGCTCACTGAATTCCAAGGCGGAGTAACTCAGCCATCAGTGCCTTGCGGATCATAAATGGCAACCATATCCGGAGGTGGCACAAGGTCTCTTCTGTGTACGATGAGAATCTTGCCTCGATCTGTTTTCCTCCTCTGAGAATGCACAATGTCAGCATTTCTGTGTGTAGAAGTTTCCAAATCAGTTCTCACTCGGAGATTCATTTTGTCTCAAGTGGAACTAGGGACTCCTGTATGCTTTTCCTCCGATAACCACTCCTGCCCCAAGTTCTCAGGAAGATCAGAACTGACTGAGCACAATTCATTATATTGGCTCTGGATTGGGCTCAGAGGGTGTAGTATCCCGACCTTCTGTTCATTAGCGGTGGTCCTCCAATCAGGCTGCCCCTCTGGAAGGATCGCCTGTTGCAGCACCAGTGTAAGGTCCTGCACCTGAACCTGCACAACCCCCACCGTCATGCATGGAGATTGAGCCTTAACAGTTGAAGGTTTTTGATTTTCCTTCTGTGGTCTGTGATGTTATCTTGGAAGCCAAGCATCCTGCCACTAAAACTATACACCTGCCATAGGGATAAATTAGTGACTTGGTATTTTTCACATCAGTTGGACCCCCTTTCTGTAGTGCTGTTAGTGGTGTTGTTTTTTTGTCTTTAGCCCGGCAAGGACTTGCCCTGGGCACTGTTAAGGGTTACCTATCAACCATATTGACTTTCCTGCGGCGGCAGGATCAACCCTTCCTGTTCTAGTCACCTGTTATGACTCATTTTCTAAAAGGATTGCAACACTTGTTCCCTCCTACCCCTTTCAGGATTCCTCGTTGGGACCTTAATTTGGTTTTCACATTTAGTCCCTTCATAGCTGTTCTTTGTGGCACTTAACCAACAAGATAGTGCCTGAGTGGCCATTCCATCATCTTGGAGGGTCAGAGAGATTCAAACTCTGTCAACTCTCATTCCGTACACCAGCTTTTCCCCTAACAGACTAGCCCTTTAGATACATGCCTTCTTCCTGACAAAGGCTGTCAGCCCCTTTCATTTCTGCCAGAGCATCACTCGGCCTACTTTTTTGCTCCACCTCATCCTTCTAATGACAAGTAGAGACTCCATCTTTTTAACTGTTATGTATTATTTTAGGACCCTATTGTAAGTTTCCCGATTCATGCCCTTATATAGGTATAAATCACCATATCCTTATATAGGCACAGTAATCATAACAATATTTAGGCAAAGCTCATGCACTCCAAATACGGCAGGGCTACTTCCACTAGTTCCGAAAATTCACAACGATTTTTGGAAAAACCTGCCTTCAGCAGTCAGGGACTTCCCCTTGCTTGATTATTGATTTATCCAAGAACTCATGGAGTTTTCAAAGAACTGAGACTCTTTGATGACGTTATTATGTCGAACTGTACGTCAAATTCGGCACCTTTCAAGGTATAAATACTCCCACACTCGCCCAAGCAAACACACGGTGGTTTGGAGCAGTTCGACTATCTACTTGCCCGACGCGCCCAGCTACAGCAAGTGCCGAAGGAAGCCGACCCTCCAGCAGACGCACTGAGAGAGACGCTGTCTTTTCTCCTGCAGTGAAATCCAGCTCCAGTGTTTCCAAGCTACCCTTGCGGGTTGTTGGGAAATCGAGTCCTGAGCCTGACCTTCTCCATTCTAAACTAAGGTACGGAGCTGATTAGACCCTTAGAGAAATCTTGGGCAGATTCTTGGCAAAAGAATACTACATTTATGCTACACCTCACTTACTTCTTCCCTCTTACTAAACTTAGGTTAGGTACACCGGGGTAGGCGTATTTTAGAAGCACCAGTTGAGTACTTTTAGACTCTGTTATTTATGTATGTATTTATCAATGGTTTAGGAACCATACAATGCTCTTACAGTATTATTTTATTCTACTATTTATACTGTATGCATTATATTTTACAACCAGTGTTACAATTGTAGCAGTACATTTCTTATGCTTGAGAAAGAAGACTGTTCAATAAATCTTTTTATTGAAAACGCCCGTCTATCTATTTCTCTGCACCTCTAGTGAAACGAAGCATGCACGATTGACTGAGTGAAATATCTATCTATGGTTCCCACGACTCTGAAGATACGTTTTATCTTGGGGAAACAATGTTCTCATGTTTATGCGGTTGTCGGAGACTAATCCCTTCTTGTGAATTCAAGAAACTTTCTGGTGACCTCTGAGCTAGCTGGCACACACAATTAAGTCTAGTATATTCGATAGAGACCTAGTCGACCTCAGTCCTACGTCTAATGTATAGGATATATTATTTCAATGGGAATATAGGAACTACACTACATGGCGTCCAATGTTTGGTAAGGCACTAATTTAACGCTAGATACTAGAGTAACTCAGTCGTGCTTTTCACAGAGACCACTTTTATCCCGTTAAAAACTCTAATAGACTTCTGGAGTGGTTTGAAGGAGAAAATATCCGCCTTAAACTGAGTAGGACGAAAAAATCCTATGTATTAGTTTTTGGTTTTGTTCAACATTGAAGGATACAGTGTTCCAAAATATTGTGCACCTTATCTTTATTTCCTTGAAACTTTTTCTGCAAACCTTCGTAAAAAATGATGGAGAGTGACGAAGAGTTAGTTAGAGCTGCAGCAGCAGCAGTTGCACAAAACTTAGATTCTACAGGTTTTAATGAGAATGACCCGGATGTTATACACATCCCGGCAAATGTAAGAAAAATTATAACTTACAAACTCATGAATAATGGAGTATCATCGAGAGGTGGTAAGGTAATATTTGTAATAGAGGTACATGAATATCGGCAGACAGAGGTATTCTATTCATGGATTGTCTTTTCACAAGCAAATCCAGTTACACATGAGTTCCACTTCTACAAGATGGAGGAACATCCAAAGGAATACGTTCCTTTCGAGGACGTTGAAATTCCACTAACTTACCAAGAGCATCAGCTCTGGTTTAATGGCGCCCTACAACATCAAAATCACATTACCAGGCTCGGTCCACTAGGTAGACCAGGAGCTACATGGCCGGTACTAGCCAGCTATACACCACATCCTAACATTGAAAGAATGTCAGATTTTGAACTGTTAGCTTAGCTAAAGCAACTAATAAAAATACATAGACAATTGGTACAATATGTCATTCGGACTTTAACAGTCCAACCTGCTATTTGAATTCCACAGCACACCCCTCATCAGGGGAACACAAACAAAATCACACCACAGACTATACAGTCAGTAATCGGTAAGTTGCCCGCAAAAAGGGAACAAATTCCATTCTGGTTAGACCAGAAAATTACTCAAATGGAGGCAGTATTTCCCGATAGTACACCTCATGAGAAACACAGGATTCTAACAATTTGTTTACCAATGGGGATTGCACCACACATGGAAGACTGTGACACTTGGGGTACATTCTTTGCTTCAATCTACACAAAAACACATGGTGTCCCGTCTATGGCGGTAATACCAGACGTTCTGAGACAGATTCAAAATAAATACGGGCCAGAACCGGCCTTGAATCTGGGTATGAAATTATTGAAAGATTTCAAACAGGTCTCAGCTATCTTATTAGCTAACATTAAAGGTGAAGCAGCATCCGTGGCTATCCGCCAAAAATTAAAAGAACTTTATATTACTGAGCAACCGTATAAACTTGCCAGAATTAATGAAAAATCCTAGGAAGAACTAGGAAGAGATAGTTTGGGAAGGAAACCTGTAAAGCCTGAACTAACAGAAAATCCTGAAAAAGTTTTTATCAAAAACAATCTAACTACTCTTAAAAAGAAATGTGAAAATAGTCACTTCCTAAAGAGAAGCGCTCTCAGTCCAGAGGTAGATCTCCTCAAAAGGAGCACTCTGAAAAAAGATATAACCTTAGAAATAGGGATAATTTAAGAAAACCTGATCAATATCAAGATACTGATACACGATCCTCTCATACCTTTCAGACCTCCTCGCAAAATCCAAAAGAATAGGACGATCAGAACAAAAAGAATGTGTGAAGTCCAAAGACGATCAACCCGTTCCAAAAAATAAGATAACTCAATTCTCCAAAAAGAAGGTAGCAAGTATTAAAATCAGACATGCCGAGGATCTTGAGGACACAACTCAAGAACGGGGAGTGGGCCCAGACAATGCTGGACAGCGCAGCAGAGGTCACCATAGCTCGCAGGATCCTGAAAGATCATCTGGAGGCAGTGGATCTGAATGAATGAATTCAGGTTGAAACTGCTGACACCAGGGTTAGTGTACCCCATAAGTTATATGAAGTAACACTCTGAATAGACGGGGATATAACTAGGAAGATAAAAGCACTCTTTTGAGAAAAATTATCTAAAGGTTATGACATCCTTCTAGCTGAAAAAGACTAGCCACCTGAATTTGTCAGGGAGTGCCCACATACCTAAGAGATTAATATGCCAGCCTTCTCTAATCATATTCCTATTTTATTATTCATAAAAAATACACCTATGCCAGAAAATGGGCTGTAGCCCAGGCTCCAGCATTATTAGAAAATCATGTGGGATGGGATGAGGATTCTCCTCACCATAAAATCCAGTTAAAAAATCAACCTACTGCTCAGAGGCAGTATCCAGTAAAACAGGAAGCTAAAAAACAAGTCAGGGAGATTTTAGATCAACTTGAATACCAAGGGGTGATTGAAACATGCACCTCGTCAATGAACAATCCTTTGTTTCCTGTCTCCAAACCAGACAATACATATAGTCTAGTTTTGGATTACAGACATTTAAACTCTTGTTGCAAAACTTTTGCAGTACAAAATTCACACAGTGCAGCACTGATGAATAATATAGTTCGTAAGAAATATAAAACTACTTTAGATATTTCAAACGGTTTCTTCTGTCAAAACATTGCACCAGAAAGCAGGTACTTGACCGCATTCTCAATAATGGGGACACAACAACACTTCTGTCGTCTCCCCCAGGGATTCAAGAATAGTCCTGGATTATTTTCAGCCAGAGTAACAGAGTTACTACAAATGTATGATGATGAGGCATTATCTTATGTCGATGACATCTACCTTACAGATGATGATTTGGACAGGCACTTGAACAGGGTGAACACCATAATACTTGGATTCGCCTCAGAAGGGTATTAATTCAACTTTAAAAAATCAAGAATTGCCCACCTCAACGTCTTATTCTTGGGATACGAACTTTCGAGTGAAGGGAAAAGCCTGGCAGCAAACTTTTTAGAAAAATGTGCGCTGCTCCAAACTCCAAAAACGCTGAAAAACTTTGTCAATTCTAGGATTCCTAAACTTCGGAAGAACTTACATTCTGATTTACGCAGAAAGGGTTAAACCTCTCTACGAACTAATCAAACCTGATTTCAAACCAACTAATTGGACTAAAAAACACACAGAAATTTTGCGTTCTGTATAAACAGACATGTTGGCAACAACACACTTACAAACACGTGACAATGTACGCAACCTGGTTATCCGAATCATCCCAGGGAGATGCGGATTCACATACCTAACCTTTAATGAAGGTGAAAAGGTACCAATAGCTTACAAATCACACTTGTACACACAAACTGAAATGAAATTCACTTCAACAGAAAAAATTCTGACAGCAGTTCAGACTGCTGTAGCAAAGGAGAGAGCTCTCGCACAGGGTAAACGCATTAAAGTCGTTACACCTGTACCTCCCTTAGAGACAGTGACAAAGGCAATCATTCCAAATGTAAAAGCTCTACATCCAAGATGGATACAATGGGTTAATTCTCTTGCTGCAACAGACGTTGAATATGTTTTTGATCCTTACTTGAAGACACAAGAATTTCTCCAATACGAACAAGAATGTCCTCTGCCTACTGAAATTCTACCTCTAGAACATTACGGCTGTATCATTTATACAGACGGATCAGCACAGCCCGCGATTGGGGGCAAACAAGCTTACAGTGCTGCGTGCGCGATTGTTAAAGGTCGCTGGCGCGATGGTAAATTCAGACCTATGGTCACAAAAACTCAATCACTAGGAGGCTGTACAGCTCCGCGAGCTGAACTCCAAGCATTCAAGATGGCGCTGGAAAATACCGATCTCGAATTCCCCACACTCATAGTGTGCGATTCATATAACTGCGTCCGAAATTACAATGAGTATCTGCAGACATGTGTTCAAAATGGCTTTAAAAACACAAAAGTGGGCACAATCAAGCATAAAAAGTTTTGGGAACAAGTAGTTCTTTTACAGAAAGAACTACAAAAGACTCACGTGATCCATACACTGAGCCATCAGCGTGATGGCGTTCACGTTGCAGGGAATTCATTGGCTGATGTAGCCGCGAAGGCAGCTGTGCAAACGGCTTCCGTAGCTGCAATTACTCGTTCGAAAACAAAAATAGACAGCGAAATAATGCAAGCAGTCACTGCTTCAATAAAAGACAGCGGTAAAACACTTCCGAAGGGCTTTCCACTCAAGTACTCATATATAACTGATGTGAATAATGTTCCTTTTGCTCGAATCCCTGGAGTGGGGGATAGAGTAATCCCAAACATGGAACACAGGTTAGGACTAATCTTAGCGGCACATGAAGGGCTTGCCTCTGCACATGCAGGTGTTTCCGCCACAGTTTCGTTATTAAAACAACGATACTGATGGCCACGCATGAGGAAACAAACCAGAAACTATGTTTTGGAATGTGAAATATGCAAGAAAATGAATGTTTCAACAGTGAAACGCCCGGCGCAGACGCCCCTTCTGATTTCAGACAAACCACTAGCGAGTGTTTACCTGGACCACTGTGGTCCCTTACAAAGGGATGGCAACTATAAATATATCATGGTTGAGGTGGATTCATGCTCGAGATTCATTTGGATGTGGCCTCAGCGCTCAGCTGACGCCCTAACTGTTATAAAAGATTTGCGAGTCTTTATCGGCACATACGCGATCGGCACGCTACATTCTGACCAGGGTACTGAGTTTAGCTCTAGGGCTTACAAGGAGGCCATGGCCAGCTTGGGCGTTGGATTGCGGTTTTCGAGTCCATTCCATCCTGAGGGAAATTAGGTTGTGGAGAGACATAAAGCAATCTATAACAGCTAGGGTATAAGGTTCGGGTGATGGGTGGGTCAAACATCTAATAAATGTCCACCATAGTATTAATACCCTGCCAAGAAATTCTCTGGGTGGAATCACTCCATATGAAATCCTTTTTGGTACTAGAATGTTGGTTGAAGATCTCGATCGTCACACTTCAGTGGTGGAACAAAAACCCTTTGATATCAAAGATCGTTTGGCTGTTTACAGGACTTACATGAAACAAGAAGAAGTCTAAGCAATACCAGCAAAAAACAAACGACCACTGAAGAAAAATCACCTGTTCCAGCAAGACTTGTCTGGACTCCAAAGATTGGGGATCTGGTCAGGGAGAAAATAGTGGACAAGAAGGAATTTGGGCCTTCTTACAGAAAACCAGTACGTGTACTAGCAATCCACGGATCAAGAACAGTACTGCTGCCACCCCTTGCTGGAAAAAAGGAGAACCGGTCTGTGTCAATTGACCTGGTAAAACCACACCATGTGGCCGATAATAAGTAGTAGCCCCAGTGGACTCCCAAGATGTAGCAGACGACCAAATCTTGCTACTATCCAAGAGGTTACAAACTGAAAGACTCATCACCTTTGAGGATTCTATAGTAAGAAAACAAGGACCATGCAATAAAGCCATGGAACTTGTGCCTCTTGAAACCCAAATAACAGTTCGCCAAGAAACTCCCGGCTACAATGATGTAGCATCTGACTATACAAACATGTCAAGGGAAAAAAACAGCTCCAGCTATTCCAAATAATCCGGATGCAATACCAACTATTGACAGAACTGCCTCTGGCTATTTTATCAACTTCGATAATTTTTCTGAGGATCCCAGTGAACCTGAAACTACGCCAGCAAACAAAACTGTCAAGGAAAACGTAAAGGAACTTGGTCAAGAGCTTACAAATACATATCTGGTTTCACCATGGGTTGAACTTTGGATAGTGTTAGGTGTACTTTATCTCCTGCTATGGCTCATTCTTGTGTTAAGTTTGAGAAAGCTGATAGATGGAAAACACATTAAAATGGACTCAGTAAGTAAGAACATCAACTTGCTCCTGAAGCCATACAAATCATCTCATCGTGAACAACAAAACCTGTCATCAATAAACATCACAGCGGTCCCACTACCTGGTGGAATAGTATGGGATACAACTGATTCCTTACCTTATTCCTTACCTTAGAATATCCCCAGGCGTCAGACTGGATCCGGAAACTTTTGCGTAGCAATACCCTAGCGCATCGGTAGGCGTCGTCTGCGGCTCCGTCGTTGGCGCCGGGATGACGTCGCCGGAGTACTTAGACACCACCCTCGCACGCTGACGTCAGTTCTTCTTTTTTCTGCGCCAGCAAGCGCCGATCCGGAAAAAGTTGTACCCTAGTCAATTTTTGACTAACTTTTTCGATCCTTTTTGATCATCTTTCGAAGTCTCTCGACTCCGACGGTGCCAGTAGGGATACCCGGGTTCAAACCCTGCGTCGATTGCAGCCGACTGATGTCGGTTACCGATCCCCATCGCCGGTGCCTTCACAGTCTGGGCCCCGACCTTGACGACAAGTCCTGCTCCGACTTCCGGGCCCTGACGTCCAAAGCAAGACGGGAGCAGTCCCGCAAGCGACTTGAGCTCCGGCAGTCAGCCCCGCGCCGCTCGAGGTCTCGGTCCAGAAGGAGGTCGAGGGACCGGTCGCGGGGTCGGAGTCACCAAAGTTCCGGGAGTCGTCATCAGTCTTCGTGCTCGAAGTCCTCAGGTAAGAGGCACAAGAAGTCGAAGAGGCGACATCGCTCTTCTGACTCCCCCGACGCTCGCGCGACGCAGCCGGGGGTTTAGGCGACACTGCCACAGCCGTCGCGGCCTGCTCCATACCCGCGGGTCCCTGGGCAGAACGCGACACTGGAGGAGATAGAGTCCTTCCTCATGGCCATGAGGTCGCTCGCTCCTCCGTCTGGTTCCACGGCGCCTTCGGGCCAAGCGGCCTCGACTGGGTCCCCACGCGGGCCGGGTGCTCTGGCCCCGGCGCCGTCGGGTGCTTTGGCTCCGACGCCGTCGGCGACTTCGGTCCCAGCGCCGCAGGGCCCCGCCGGATCCGGCTCCGGATCCGGGTCGTCGCCGGTTGACCTCACGACCTCGCCGGCGCCGGCCCCCAGGGTGTCGCCCCCGGCGCTGTCCCAGGATGACGCAATCCCCGGTCCTACCCTCGATTCGGGTCCGCATTCGACGCCGCTTGGAGATTTCTACTACTACGACCCGGCCCCATCCTTTGAACCTGAGTACCAGGTGATGGGTGACTAGGAGGATTGGGAGGGGTCCGAGGACCCTCTGGCACGTGAGTGTCAGTCGTCTCAGGACTGGGCAGGTGAGCTTGGGGAGGCCAGTGGTCTGGACACCTCGCCCGACACTGGTTTTGTCTCACCCTCCTACCGTGGCTACGGAGGAGGGGGCTGCCTACAGTGTGGTGCTGACGCGGGCTGCCAAGGCCTTGGGCTTTGAGCTCCCCGTCACGGCCATGAAGATTAACCTCCTCACTGAGGTCCTTAAACCGCAGGCAAGCTCGGCCGAGCCTCTGCTGCCTTTTAATGATGCCTTGTCAGACGTTCTTCTGGGCACTTAGTCCAAGCCCGCTACAGGTCCGCCTGTAGATAGGAACGTGGCCAGGCGCCACTGCCCGGCTCCGGGCGACCCTTGCTTCCTGTCCACCCACCCCACCCCCGAGAGCCTGGTCATCCAGGCCTCTAAGTCCCAGACCGCAAGAGGTATGAGCAATACGGGAAAAGGGTATTCTCCTCCCTGAGTTTGGGGTTGCAGTCAGTCAACACCGCACGCCTCTTGGGCAGTTACACCCACTCTCTGTGGGACACGGTCGCGGACGTGCTGCCACAATGTCCAGAGGGGGTCCGGACTAAACTCGCCCAAGCCCTTGTGGAGGGTCGAGATGCTGCACGGTATTCCATCCGGTGTGGGCTGGATACCACTGACTCACTGGCAGAGCGATGGCAATGACGGTGGCGATTCGTCGCCACGCCTGATTGAGGTCCGCCAACTTTTCGGCTGATGTCCAAAACACCCTTATGGCCGTCGCCTCTTTGGCGACAAGGCAGACCATGCTAAGGGCTAAGTCCTTGGGCCTCTCGGCCCCGCGCCAGCCAACGGCTGCCTTTCGTGGCCAAGGAAGAGGCGCCCCCACACGTCATGCCAGCCACGGGCCGCAGACTACCATCCAGCGCGGTGGCGGACGTGGAAACCGCCGTGGCGGCGGTCGGGGACAACAGCGAGGCCAGTCCACACCTACCCCTGCAGCATCTGCCTCAAACCCCTCCTAGTCCGTGCTTTCAGGCCCATGTGACGCCAGTGGGGGGCAGGGTTCGCCATCACCACCTACACTGGCGCACTGTCACATCGGACAGGTGGGTCCTGCAAATCGTCCGAAGGGGCTACTCCCTCCCCTTCGAGGCCTCCTCTCCAGTCATGCCACTGCAGTATCACCGCGTGTGGGGGGATTACTTGAAACTTCTACCAAGAGAAAGTTACGGCCCTCTTGGCCAAGGGGGCCATCGAGCACGTTCCTGGGCCAGAAGTAGGGTATGGTTGTTACTCCCACTACTTTCTGGTTCCCAAGAAGGGCATAGGGGGCCTACGCCCTATCTTGGACCTGCGGAACGTCAACGGCTTCCTCCGGAAGGAGAAGTTCAAGATGCTGACACTGGCTCAGGTCTTAGCTGCCCTGGACCCGGGAGTCTGGATGGTAGCGTTGGACTTGCAGGACGCTTATTTTCACATGCCCGTCCTGCCGGCTCACCGGTGTTACCTGCGGTTCACGGTAGCACTTTCAGTTTACCGTGCTCCCCTTCGGCCTTACCAGTGCCCCACGGGTGTTCACGAAAGTGATGGCGGTGGTCGCAGCTCATCTGCGCAGGTTAGGGGTTTCAGTCTTCCCCTATCTAGACGACTGGTTGTTGAAGGCAGGCTCGCCCCAGACAGTCGTCAGCCACCTCCAGACTACGGCCGACCTCCTGCACCTGCTGGAGTTCTCCATCAATGTGCCAAAGTCACACCTGTGTCCCTCTCAGAAGCTCCTCTTCATCGCAGCGGTTCTAGACTCAGCGCAGTTTCGGGTTTATCCTCCCGAACAGCGGGTTTGGGATATTCAGGCTCTGATTCCGATCTTTCAGCGTTATCCCGAGTCTCGGTCAGGTTGACGCTGCGGCTTCTGGGCTTGATGGCCTCCTGCATCCTTCTAGTGCATCACTCCCTGTGGCGGATGCGGGCTCTGCAGAGGGACCTGAAGTTTCAGTGGGCCCAGCATCAGGGCAACTTGTCCGACCATGTCTTGATCTCGGAGGGCACTGCAAGACAGTTGCAGTGGTGGCTCACGGACCGCGATTGCGTCAGCGGCAGATCCCTCTCCCTACCCCAACTGGAGCATGTAGTTGTGACGGACGCGTCCCTCCAGTGCTGGGGGGGCCACATGGGAGAGGCGGAGATCAGAGGCCTCTGGTCTCTGGCGGAGTCCCGGCTCCACATCAACCTTCTGGAGCTGCGGGCGATCCGGCTTGCACTGAAACCATTCCTCCCCTCTCTCCGGGGGAGTGTACTGCAGGTGTTCACGGACAACACCACCGCCATGTGGTACTGCAACAAACAGGGCGGGGTGGGGTCGTGGACCCTATGCCAGGAGGCTCTGCGCCTCTGGCAGTGACTGGAACATCAGGGCGTGACCCTGGTGGTTTAACACCTGGCAGGTTCTCTGAACGCCAGGACGGACGAACTCAGCCGTCGGTGCATGATGGATCACGAATGACGTCTGAACTCGGACGTGTCGCAAGGCCTCTTTCAGCAGTGGGGAGCTCCTTGGTTAGATCTATTCACCACAGAAGAGAACACGCAATGTCATCAGTTCTGCGCGTTGGAATTTCCAAGGCGGCACTCGCTCGGAGACGCTTTTCGTCGCGAGTGGAGCTGTGGTCTGTTGTACGCTTTTCCGCCTATACCACTTCTACCCAGAGTGTTGAAGAAGATCAGGCGCGACCGGGCCCAAGTTATCCTTGTGGCTTCGGACTGGGCACGAAGATATTGGTATCCAGAGCTACTCAGCATGTCTGTCGATCCCCCGATTCGTCTGCCTCTTCAGGAGGACCTTCTGTCCCAGCAGCAGGGGACGGTCCTCCACCCGAACCTGTCCAGTCTCTACCTCCATGCTTGGAGATTGAGCGGCAACAGTTGAGGCCATTTGACTTGCCTCCTGAAGTTTGTAATGCGATTCTGACAGCCAGGCGTGCCTCCACAAAGTCAGTATACGCCTGCAGTTGGAACAGATTTGTGGCATGGTGTACAGCAAAGGCTGTGCCCCCTTTTTTGAGGTTCTCCTCTTCCTTCTTTATCTTGCCCAGCAGGGCTCTGCTCGGAGTACTATCAAGGGCTACCTTTCTGCCCTTTCCTCCTGCTTGAGGCTACCTGATCAGCCTTCTTTGTTCAAGTCCCCGATTGTTAATAGATTCTTGAAGGACATCACTCATATGTTCCCCCCTGTTCCTTTCGTGATGCCCCAGTGGGACTTGAACCTGGTTCTGACTTACCTGATGTGCGCTTCTTTTGAGCCGTTTCATAATTGTCCTCTCCGTCTTCTTACACTTAAGACTGCTTTCCTGGTTGCCATCACCTCTGCCAAGAGAGTGGGTGAGCTTCAGGCTCTTTCCTCTAAACCTCCTTTCTTTTCTGTCCATCCGGACAAGGTTATGTTGCGGACAAGACCCTCTTTCCTGCCCAAGGTAGTCGCAGCCTTCCACATCGGGCAGTCCATCACCTTGCCCACCTTCTTTCTGCCTCCGCATCCCTCTAAAGAGGAAGAGCGGCTCCACCGTCTGGACCCAAAACGTGCGCTGTCATACTATCTGGATCGCACACGCCAGTTCCGGGTGGATGACCAACTCTTTGTTGGTTACGTGGGCTTTAAGAAGGGGCGGGCGGTGCACAAACGGACCATCTCTCGGTGGGTCGTGTTGCAGGACATCTGTCAGGCAGCTACGTGGGCCTCGCTGCACAAGTTCGCAAGACACTACTGCCTGGACAGCCATGTCCGGATTGATGGCTTCTTTGGCTGTTCTGTCCTCCAGGACTTTCTGGTGTGATTATTGGTTCGCAGACCCACCACCGGGGTGGTATTGCTGGGGTATCTATTCTAAGGTAAGAAATCTAATACTAACCTGTTTCTTTCAGATGCACAAGTTACTTACCTTCGGTAACGATATATCTGTAAGAAACAGTAGTTAGTATTAGATTCCTTACTGCCCCACCCATCCTCCCCGTTCTGCGAACCGATATCTAGGGTTAAGGTCATCCCCTTTCCGGGCCCTAGTTTCATGGCACCTGTGTTGTTTTTTATCATGGATCTGCGTTTCTGGCACGGAAAAGCTGTGTATAAGAACTGACGTCAGCGCGTGAGGGCGGCGTCTAAGTGCTCCGGCGACGTCATCCCGGTGCCAACGACGATGGAGGCGGAGCCGCAGACGACGCCTACCGACGCGCAAGGGTACCGCTACGTATAAGTGTCCGGATCCAGTCTGACGCCTTGGGGATATTCTGAGGTAAGGAATAAGGTAAGGAATTTAATAGTAACTACTGTTTCTTACAGATATATCGTTACCGAAGGTAAGTAACTTGTGCATTTATGGCCCTGTTGAGCTGCTAAAGATTCCTCATCGATTTAAGTTTCCTTGAGTGATTTCGTTTCACCCAGCACATTTTCTGATGATTGTGACTTTGAGACTATTAATAACATGATGGCAGACTTAGAAATATCAGCAAAATTTACAAAACACGAATGCTTAGAAGGTGCATCAAATTATGAAGAAATGTATTGTTTTAATCAGTTTGGCCATCATTACTTGCATACATCTGCAAACCCTAGAAATGTTTTAACTTATAATCAATGGGAACATTGTCCAACTCATCGCCCAATTTCACAAACCAAGAAAGTTTTTACTTTAAAAATGTGAATAAGACAGGCATGAAGAGTATGTTGACAAATACTAAACACATTTATTCTGCTGCCTTTTATGCTCAATTGTCCACCTTAGGCTTTGACTTTTGGAAAGACAACATTGAGACAAAAACTGTTTGGGGCACAAAATACTGGCAGGTACAAGGTTTAGAAGCATTGTTCAGAGCCTGCATCCTCTCAGAACAAATGATGTTCCTAAATGACACTGTTCAACAGACATCTTGTCTTGGCATTGCTAAAAGATTTAAACAAACCGTCCATACGTAAGCCCACACCTGATAGTAATTTAACTTCAGATGAGGAGGTAGACGTAAATTATATTTTACAACACAACAGAACAGAACAAATCCTGAATGGAAAAAATGGTTAATCTGGCCCACAGACACGAATAACTGTCAAGATAGATTCCTGAACAAGACACAAGGGTTCACAGTAACTCGGCCAGATCCAAGATATATCCAAAGACAACATCCAGGAATAATAACATATTATAGTGTAGGAAAACTATGCCTTGAATGGCTACAAAAATCTACACTCTCGGAAATAAAGCAACACTTATCTTTGCTTAAAAATGGCGTTGATTTACGAGAATTCTTACTAGGACCTCGTAATCCACGTCATAAACGTTTCATATTCGCCGGTATATACGCTGCTTACAATGAAGCTTGGAAAGTCTCGCAAATGGAAACAGCTGAAAGAATATGAGAAATTGATTGTATTAATTTAGAGAAATCACTCTCTGTTGTTGACAACGGGTTAACAACTCTGTTGTCCTGAATTTATTCTTTGGACAGCATTGTATCCTCTGCCATAGACATAATGGAACAGGATTTGCTAATGTTACAACATGGCCAGACTCAATTACATTCTATAATGCTGTTAAGCTGTACGTTGCAAAACCTTCGTTCTGGCTATGTTCCCTGGCTATTAATCAACACTGCGTCACTGTTTACTTATTTAACCTTACAGATAAACAAATCTCGTTTTCACAGAGAGGAGCAGACTATACGGTGCTGAGCATTGAAGAGATTACCATTGACCGTTTCTGAGAAACCATCGGTTGAATGGATAATACATGGCACCATCACGATGCCAGTGACGACTTTACAGTTTCAGTATTGCTTAAAACATATACCAGCAGGACTGTATGAAAGGTTGGGTATAGAATACATTAAGTCGACCTGGCATTTACCATACACACACAAATGTTGGAGTGGAGGAAATTAAGTATTTCTTAGTGGTAAAAATTGTGAAAACTCACTAAGCTGTACACTATTGTGTCAAGGTATTAATGTACACAGAGCCTGCGGAGGTTCTTCCAATAACCTTTTTTGCCACCTGCAGGGTTCGCCCACAGCAGTGATAGATCCAATTTTCAGGCAGCTTTCCAATGGTAGCTATGTTATGTTAAATGATCACAGCTATTGTGGAATGATGCCAGGAATAAGCTATCTCGTTACTGTGTCAGCCAGGGTCACTTGCTGTATGCAAGTATTATTTCCTAAAACTAGGACAGACGGGGAGTCGCCAGTATGGCCTTCTCTGAACATCTCTTCTATACGAATTGATACTTTAAGCAGAATGAAAGCCATTTTTTTGCAAAAAACTGTGCCACTGACCTCGTCCAGAGAGACGTATGATCTGCAAGTTGCAAGGTCCTCTGCAGAGATGCATGCATTATTATCAACAAACTGCCCAGTACATTTCTTTTTTTTTTTTTTTTTTTTTTAAGGAGAGTTCCAGGAAACCCCTCTCAACCTCGGGCACCTCTGAGAAAGGGAACCTCATACTTCCATATACTTGATTGGAGAAAGAGCCTTGTAATGGAGATGGATTGAGCTAGCCATTTTGACTTCTCTTACAGGCCTTCCTTAGTGTTGTTGCAGAAGCGTAATCATTGGACATTACACCGGTAAGATCAAAGAATATTCTACAATATGGTCACCCTTTATGAAACTCTTCCCAGATGTCCCAAAACTTAAATTTTTTAGAAGTAAGCTTCTTATTTTTATCAAGATTAAATACTTTCAGGATTGATGCCAGCCATTCGCTGTGGATCGGTGGGGCTGGATTTATCCATTTTACACAAATCTCTCTTGCCAGGAGTATCAGAATAAAGATTAAATTCTCTTGAGCTCTGGACAAGGGGCTTATTACATTTGGACCAGTAATCCCAAAAATAACTAAGTTCATACTTACAGGTAGGTGTCTTCCCAGTACCCCTTCTAAGGTTATACCCACATCTTTCCAGAATTTATCCAGGCTGGGGCATCTCCAGAACATATGTAGGTCGTCAGCCAACTGAAGGGCGCATTTCGGACAACTCTTCACTGTCGCTATGTTCATTTTAGATAACCTTTTCGGGGTCCAATAGGCTCTGTGTAAAGTGAGCAAATGATTTCTTTTGAGAGCAGCAGACGTTACAATTGACCAGCATTTGTTCATAGATACTTGCCATAAATTATTTGTATCCAGCGTCGGCAGGTCTTTTCCCCAGATCTTTTCCGGTATTGTAAATTCTTCCTCCCCAGCTGTAATTAGGGCCCAGTACCAAAAGGATGTTTCTTTCAAAAATATGTTTCTTGTCTGCATCTTTCTTTCCAGGGAGATGTTACCTTTTCTAGGTTCTTTAAGAGTCTTGCTCCAACTCAGCAACTGATAATATTTAAACTTCGAAAGAGTAGAATCTGTACTTTGTGATAATATTTCCCATTCAAGAAGTTTATTTTGAAAGAGAAGCTGTCCCCATTCTGTAATTCCAGCGACTCTTAGAGGGGTCGCTAATATATCCTTTAGGCAGTCTGGTGTCGACTGGGAGTCCCAAATCGGGGCTTTATCGCTATAGAAGGGGATGTCTACTGTCGATCTTGCACAGTACCATAATCTAGCTGCTGACTTTAGAACCTTCAATTTAATTATTTTTTTTAAACTTTGGGTGTCCGAATTTATACAACAAATGACTGGTGTTATTCGTTAAAGTTTGTAGGAATAGGGGGTAATTTTCGAAAGGGCCCAACAATACTCTACTGCTTTTAAATTGGAAGGCTCTGCAATATTCTAGCAGGTCTGGGCTAGCTATACCTCCCTGGTCTTTCTTTCTTCTCAGTTTATGCCATGCAATTCTTGGTTTCTTTGAGGCCCATATAAAGCTAGATAGATCACCCTGCATCTTTTTTATCCTTTCTCTATTAAATTCGAGCGGGATTGCATTGAATATAAAAGTAAATTTTGGTAAAATTGCCATTTTTATGATGTTGGATTTGCCCAAGAATGTTAAAGGCAAACCCTTCCATACTTTCAGGAGCTTTTTTACTTCTAGTTCTACCCTATGGAAGTTTATTTGGGTTATTTTGTCGATATCTTTTACCAAGTCGATTCCCAAATATCTTATTTTCTCCTTACAGAATGGTGAAACAAAATTTTCGTTCCAGCTTACAATTTCGGTTTTAGTTTGGTTTATCTGGTATCCAGAAATCCTACCAAAAGATGTTAGTGTCTCTTCCGTTGTTTTAAGGGCCTCTTCTAAATCTGAAGTGAAAATCATAAGATCATCGGCGCATAGTGCTACTTTCTTATGCCACCCTTGGTAACAAAATGGAGAGATTGAGGGTAGATTTCTAAGACATTCTGCAATTGGCTCAATATAAAAGTTAAAAAGCAAGGGGGAGAGAGGGCAGCCTTGGCGCGTTCCTCTACCTATTTGAATATCGTTTGTTAAATTACCATTAATTAGAATCTTAGCTCTTGGAGATTTATAAATGTTGTTTACGGCTTTCACAATGTTATCCCCCAAATTAAACTTTTTTAAGACCTCACTTGGGTAACACCAATTAACTCTATCAAATGCCTTAGCGGCGTCTACCGTAATTATTGAAAGTGGAATTTTTTCTACAATGGCGATGTCAATTGCCCTGATCAGTTCTTGTGTAAGGTCTTGGAGGTGTCTTCCTGCCACGAAGCCCTTTTGATTAGAATTAATTAGAGAGCCCGCTGTTTTCCCCAGCCTTTTAGCCAATATTTGAGTAAAGATCTTATAGTCACAGTTTAAGATGGATATTGGACGGTAAGAATCACATCTTTTTGGGTTTTTGCCTGGTTTCAGGATAATTGAAATCGTAGCATCATTCCATGAATCAGGAATTTTCTCGTTATTTATGAAAATCTTGTTAAATAACCTTGTTAGCTGGGGAGCCAAAATGTCTTTTAGTTTTATATAAAATTCATTAGGAAGGGCATCTGGACCTGCTGCCGTACCTCTTTTTAGTTTCTTTATAGCTTGTTCTACTTCCTCTATTTTTATTTCTCCATTTAATATTTCTTTTTCTTCAGGGGTTAGAGTTGGGATATTCTGTGCGTCTAAAAATGCAGTTATTTCTTCAATACTAGGATTACAATCCTCCGTATAAAGGTTCGAGAAGAATCCTGAGAACTCCTCCTTTATTACCTTTTCTTCTGACCCATTTTGAGAGCTGTCTGTTGGAATTATACTATTTATTTTATTTCTTGCTTGGTCACTTTTAAGCTTCCATGCTAGCATTTTCCCACAACCCTCTCCATATTCGTAATGGGCAAGTTTACTACATTCCCATCTTTCCTTGATTTTACCTTTTAGCAGTGATGATAGGTTTTCCTTCAGTTTAAGCCTTTCATTCAACATGTCTTGTCTTTGGGGGGGGTGGTGTGTCTAACAAGATCTGTCCATACAATATTTTTATGTTCTCCTCTATTCTCTGAATCTCTTTTTTAGCCTCCCTTGATTTATGTATAGTTAGGCTACAGATCTTGCCCCTTACTACTGCCTTATATGCTTCCCAGACTATTTGGGGTGAGGCCCTCTCGTTATTGATCTGAAAATATAAGTCAGACTCCTGGGTAAGTTGATCAATTATTGTGGAGTCGAGAAGAACTGAGCGGTCTAATGTCCATCTTGGAATCAAGTGGTCAGTAGATATTTTTAATGTCATTTGGACCGCTGAATGCTCTGAAAGGTGCGCAGGAAGGTGAGTCACATTATCAATTTTTTCTAGTAATCCCTGATCCACTAAGAAATAATCGATTCTCGATTGGATGCCAAGCTTTTTATTATTAAAGGTGTAATTATCCTGTTTAGTGCCCTTTTCTTTCCAAACATCCGTGAGGCTTAAGTCTCTTTTATATATACCCAACCATTCTCTCATTTTTAGCAAGCTATGCTGTTTTCCTCTAGGGTTTCGGTCAGTTTTAGGGTCTTGGATAATGTTAAAATCGCCGCCCAAAATAACCGGGAAATTTACTGAGATTAATTGGGTGTATAACGATTGAAGTGGAGTCGGGTCGTCTATATTAGGTCCATAGTACCCTGCTAGTATAAAAGTGTTGTTGTGTATACTAATCTTAGCCAGAGCCCATCTCCCCTTCACATCTGTCTCAGATGTTAGAATTCTAGCTTTCAAAGATTTTTTTATGAGGATTACAACACCTTTTGTAATGCACTGTTGGTCGGTACAAACATAATCATCGACCCATTGGAGTGTTTTGATTATTTCCTCCCATTCTTTTTTAAGCAGGTGTGTCTCTTGTAAAATTATAATTTCGCTTTCAATAGATTTTAGATATTCGAAAATTTTTCGTCTCCTGCTCTTGGTTCTTAAACCATTAACATTCCAAGAAGTTATTTTTATATTCTTTATGTTCCTTCCCATCTCTGTCTAATAAGCGGTTGGATTCCATTTATCTTCCTTTGGGTCCTGAATATCTCCTTTCTTGTAAGATGAGGATTTTTTTTGTTTTTTTCCCTACTTTGCTCCTATCCCTCATGTGCTCCCCCCCCCCTCCTCCCCCTTCAAAATTGTGAAAAACCAATTGTATTTGTGAGTAAACCAAAAAGAAGGAAAAAGAAAGAAGAAGAGGCGAGGGGGCACACTCCCTCCCTGGGAAAGCCTCCCTTTCCTTAGGGCCTTAATATTAGCCCACTTTGAGCCCCGTGCCTCTTTAAAAGAAAAAAAAAACGAAAATAACTATTTTGAAAATGCAAGTAAATTCATTGTTACCATGATCTGCTGCATAGTTTTCAGAGTTTAAGAATTAATATGCATGAAATGTGTGCGGATGCTTACAATCTATGAGTTTGATTGTATTTGGATTTGGGCACGCATTAGCCCTAGTAGAGAGTCGACTTCTAGAGGATCTTTAATATTGTACATTTTATTCCTCCACATAATCCTGAGTGCAGCTGGAAATTTCATTTGTACTGTTGCCCCAAGAGATTTTAGTTCCGGCATTTTCTGACCAAGTTCCCACTGTCTATCTTGAGTTACTTTTGCGATGTCGGACCTGACCCTAAAAGACCAGTCATCCCTTGAATAGGTCCCACCTTTTAGAGCTTCAGTCAGAATCCTCTCTTTAAGATTATATGATCTGAAGTTTACTAGAATCTTTCTTGGGTTCTTTCTTTCTTTAGATCTCCCGAATGGATCGCGATGCACCCGCTGGATGTCGTTTTCAAGGTCTAGCGATTTACTCCATGGGAAGTGTTCTTCTATTAGCGAGAGTATACATTTTTTTATATCTGACCCTTCCCGTCCTTCCGGGACATTCAGAAATCTCAAGTTTGACCTTCTGGATTGGTTTTCTAATGATTCAAGTTTTTCCTCTATGCTTTTGTCTTTTGTCTTTAAATTTCTGATACCTTGTTCTGCTGCTTCGACTCTCTTAGTTAAGCCCACAACCTCTGCCTCCACTGTGGAGACCCTCTCATTTAGATCTAGAAGTTTTAAGTCTAGAGATTCAAATTTATCGTGTAGTTTGATTTGGTTTTCTTCCGATATTTTAAATCTGGATGTCATCTCCTCAAACATCTTTACTAATAAGACCTCCATACTATTTTTTGGTTCAGTCTGGTGAACTGTGGAATTAGAGCTAGTACTGTAGTGTAGTTCCTATTATCCCAATAGGCTCTGCGCATTGGAATAATACCTTCAATAGTATAGGCCTAGACCAGACGTTAACTAGGTCTTCTATTGTCGATATTAGACTTAAAGTTTTGGGTTTGCCAGCTAGCTCAGAGTTCACTAGAAACTTTCTCGAATAGGCAAGGAGGAGTTGAACCTCCCTGGATAGACAAGAAGGGATTTAGTTTCTGACAACCATAGAACATGACAACTTTGCTCTCCCCTAATCAAGAGTGTATCTCTAGAGTCGTGTGAAAACAAAAGACAACTTATTTTACTCAGTCAGTACGTGCATTCTTAGTCTCACCAGATTGTAGAGAAAAGGAAGAGACGGGCGTGTTCAATAAAAGATGGTATTTATTGATCAGTCTCTTTTCTCATACAAGAGAAACGGATCGATATTATCGCAATACTTATGGTTAAGTAAAGTGCATACAATAAAAGCAGAAGTATAAAATAATACTGTAAAAACATTTATATGGTTTCTAAGCCATATGGTGGTTTAAAATGGATGAAATAGATACATACACATATACATTTGACTAATCGTACTCAACTGGTGTTTCTAACTACGCCTACCCCAGTGTACCTGACCTAAGCCTAATACGTGGGCGGGAATAGAAAGTAGCAGTTTAAGTTAAGTTTGTTTTGCCAAGTGACTGACTCAAGAATTCTCTGCAAGGGGTTATTCAGTTCTGTACCTGGAATCTAGGATGGTTGAGGGATGGTATCTCTCGTCTTTGGTCTCGATATTCCAGGCTGCCTGCAAGGGCTGCCCGGAAGCGCCGGAGCTGGATTTCTCGGCAGGAGAAAGCAGCGTCTCGTTCTCAGCGCGTCAGGAAGGCGGGGCTGCGCCAGCGGGGTCTGCTCTGCTCTGGGCTTCGGCAAGTCTGACTGCTCCGATCTCGTCACCACCGCGTGTGTTTGCTTAAGGCAATACCGGTAATATTTATACCTGTAAGGTGCCGAGATTGACGTAAGGATGGACATAGATACATCAATAAGGATGTCATACGAACTGGTCGTTAGCACATTCTTTTGCTGAAGTTCTCGGTGAAATCAAAACAATGGCCGCAGGGTTTTTCCCAGGTTGTCATAGGTTTGATTTGTTTTGAGAACTCCGTATGCCTTATCAGGGGCTGGAGGAATATTGCTTGTCTAATTAGATGGCAAGCGTTATGACCTAATCAGATATCACGTTCCTGTGCCGTGGTGTGGCTTAATCAGATAACGGTTTCTGCATCATGGGATGGCTGCTAGTTAACTTGTTAACCAGAACAGGGTCAGGAATAGGGGGATCGATACAGAACCTATAGGAATACATCACAGTACTGGGCTCAGCGAAGAGAGCAGAATTATTTACCGTGTTGTCTGAGACTGAAGAGGAGCACAAGACTTGACAACTAGGAACAGACACAGACACGGAAGAGTTCACAACTGTATTTGTTGCTACTGGATTCATGCTCTGGGGAAGAGATATTTTCGATGTTAAGTCCTGTGCCAAGGCTAGATCCGAAGTTCTTTCGTAACCCTGATGTTCTTGTACTCTGCTTGGAAGTTCTACCGGGGAGTTGTTTCCGTCGTCTGGATTATTCGAGTCACTCATTGAGGCATTTGTTAATACTGATAAGGGGGAATCTTCCATCGCAGGGTTAGATTTTGCTTTGTCCTGTACTTTAAAGAAGGACCTCAAAGATGGTGTTATTTTTACTTTGGAGTTTTTATCTTCTAGTTCCAACTTCCCTTCAAACAGACCCCTTTTATTAAGAGGTTTCCCCTTTTGTATTTTTAGAGCCTTCCGCGAAACTCTTTTTGTAACACGTGGGATTACAGGTGGTTTAAGGACTAGAGGAGTCGTTTTCTTTAGGAATTGTCTGTTCCTAAGGCAGTAGGAAGATTTACCCTGCGATTCACTTTTAGGTTCCGGTTCAGGTTGATAGTTAGTTTTAGGATCTACTGTAAGTTCTTTACCCCCTCTAGGATCAATTTTCTCTGTACAATAAAAACTCTGAGAGCTCGACAGAGCGCAGGTCTGCGCTAGAGGTACAGGTACAGGATCAGGAGAGGATGAAATGCTATCTGAACTTACTTCTTCCCCCTCCACCTTTAGACTTGCAAGTCTCTCTATAACAGTATATTGGGTAATATGTTGATTGAGGTATAATACTGGTATTCCTTCTCTCCGGAACCCTGTTATGGAGTTCAAACAAATCAGCTTGTCAGGGCCATTTAAGCCGCTCAAAATTCTTGATTTGATGTTGTCCGTCTGAGATAGTATTTTTTTTGAACTGAGCCTGTACAGTTCAGTTAAAACCTCTGAGTGCAGCAAAAGTACTTTTAGCTTGTTATCTCCCCGGATTTTGAAACTATTGTAATCCCCCGGGAGATAAACCCTATTGCTAGTCAGTTCAATGCCCCTCGCCTTGCCTCTGACAAAGCTTGATACTCGGCTTACCAGTCTCCTTCCGTGTTGCTGGGCTTGTGCTGCTGCCTTCCACTTGCCGGTATCTGTCCCTGTTCCTGTTCCCGCCCCCATGGAGAGCACCGAGTCATCGATTCATGCAGGAGAATGCCCCCGGTGTGTGAGAGCTTGGCGTCCTCGTTCCTGCCTCGCTTCAACCGCACAGGCGGGGGTCCCGACGGGTGTCTGGGGGTATGGAGAAATCAGCACAAACAATCTGCACAAGCGAACGGAAGGCTCACAACGTCAAGTGAGAAGGTATGTTCTTATTTTTTTTTTTTTTGATTTATTGTCCGTTAGTATCCCTGATACTTTGCTGTGCACGGGAGGTGAAGGACCTCGAATGCCTCTGTTTCAAAATCCCCAAGCATCCTGAAGAGTCACACCATCTCAGCTCTTACAGCCGCTACAGCGTAGTTAACCCGTAAAACAGCAAAAAACAGCAGATAACGTCCTTATGGCTAGTGCAGTTTCATCATCAAGCTCTCAGGCACGGAGCTCACGACCGGACTCAGCCGCCGGCCGCCATCTTTCCCCCAACTCCTCAGAGTTGCCCAGTACATTTCGCAGAAATGTTAGGTCGTATCTTTAACATGCCTGATACCAGCGGTATTGCACATGTATTTAAGACGATTTTTTCGGGACTGTTAGCACCCTTTGAAGCAGTTCTGGGCATTTTTCCGAACTTCGTCCACTCTGTGTTCGGCAGCCTGCCTCTCATTTTGGGACTCATAGCAGGGATCTTATTTTTATTCCTCCTGCTCCGTTATGGCAAATCCGGCCCCCAGCGATACCCAAGTCAGCATGGAAAATGCACTGCAGGCTATGAGGTACCGTGACAGAATAACACAGTTCCTTGGCTTGGCTTGGCTCGTTTGAGAGATCTGAATACCACATGGTTCCTGTCATTCAGACCAATCTGGCAAGATTGTATCTTACCTGTTCTACGATGCCTGCTTTGTGGAGAGGAATGCGTGTTAGATGTCTGTCTAACACTACAATCGGTTATGCCATTGGATGCTGACGCATTACTGGGTCCGGTAAGGGCTCATGTGTTGTGTTTCCCCCAACGGCTACCAATCCTGATGACAGCATTCATTGAGATCTCACCAGCAAATCCAACTGGAGGTGAGATACGTGGATCAACAGGCACACAGGTACCATCTGCTACGAACATTGCTAACGCGGTAACCAACGCTGATGGCGATGCTTCACATATGTGCACAATTGACCTTCTTAATGAAGTAGTCGAACTTTCATCTACTGTGGTAGACGATTTCTTTGCCAGCCTTGATGACTTAATGTTTTCTCCTGACACTGAGAATAACTTTTGAAATTAGCACACAGCGTTCCTTCGAACTCTGAAATTCGACCTTCAATTTTTTCAAAACAAAAGCTACCAAGTTTGGAACTCTATTTTAACGACAGATTTATTTGACTTTTTTCCAAAAAACAAAATGAACTTTGGCACAAAAAAGTAATCTTCTTAAAATAGTACTATTCTTAGAGAACAAGAAATTCCTTGAACACTTCCTAGAAACAATATTAGCCTAATCCACCAACAAAAACAGTTTGTATATTCTGCTATGGGATGGTCTTGACCTTTTTCTTCTGTAACTAAGAGCCATTTCATGAGTGTAATTTTCGTGATTCATTCAGTAGAGCATTGCTAATATCATATCATATGCTTACTATGAAGTAATTTCCTTTAAATGTGTACTTTACAAAATGCTGATTTTTTTCGTGTGCAACCATTTTAAATGCATTTTATATGATTTTTTGGGAGTTGTAAACACATGCTCTAGATTATATGTTGTGGTATTTACTCTTAGATGAACATAATAGCGTGGAGTGGGTGTTATGTATCATTTTAGGACCCTGTTGTAAGTTTCCCGATTCATGCCCTTATATAGGTATAAATCACTATATACTTATATAGGCATAGAAATCATAACCATATTTAGGCATAGCTCATGCAGTCCAAATACGGCAGGGCTACTTCCACTAGTTCCGAAAATCCACAACGAATTCTTGGAAAAACCCGCCTTCAGCAGTCAGGGATTTCCCCTTGCTTGAGTATTGATTTATCCAAGAACTCATGGAGTTTTCAAAGAACTGAGACTCTTTGATGACGTTATTATGTCCAACTGTACGTCAAACTCTGCACCTTCAAGGTATAAATATGCCCACACTCGCCCAAGCAAACACACGGTGGTTTGGAGCTGTTCGACTACCTACTTGCCCGACGCGCCCTGCTACAGCAAGTGCCGAAGGAAGTCGACCCTCCAGCAGACGCACGAGAGAAACGCTGTTTGTTTCTCCTGCCGAGAAATCCAGCTCCAGTGTTTCCAAGCTACCCTTGCGGGTTGTTGGGAAATCGAGTCCTGAGCCTGACCTTCTCCATTCTAAACTAAGGTACGGAGCTGATTAGACCCTTAGAGAAATCTTGGGCAGATTCTTGGCAAAAGAATACTACATTTATGCTACACCTCACTTACTTCTTCCCTCTTACTAAGCTTAGGTTAGGTACACCGGGGTAGGCGTATTTTAGAAGCACCAGTTGAGTACTTTTAGACTCTGTTATTTATGTATTTATCTATGGTTTAGGAACCATACAATGCTCTTACAGTATTATTTTATTCTACTATTTATACTGTATGCATTATATTTTACAACCAGTGTTCCGATTGTAGCAGTTTATTTCTTATGCTTGAGAAAGAAGACTGTTCAATAAATCCTTTTATTGAAAACGCCCATCTATCTATTTCTCTGCACCTCTAGTGAAACGAAGCATGCACGATTGACTAAGTGAAATATCTATCTATTGTTTCCACGACTCTGAAGATACGTTTTATCTTGGGGAAGCAAAGTTGTCATGTTTATGCAGTTGTCAGAGACTAATCCCTTCTTGTGAATTCGAGAAAGTTTCGAGTGACCTCTGCGCTAGCTGGCACACACAAATAAGTAGTAGATTCGATAGAGACCTAGTCGACCTCAGTCCTACGTCTAATCTATAGGATATATTATTCCAATGCGCAGAGCCTATTGGGAATATAGGAACTACACTGCAGAACCTGAAGAGAGCTGTTTCTTTCTAAATTGATCGCTCCAAAGACCATAGGGTGAACAATCTGTTCTTAATCATGTTGACTGGGGCAAAAAAGGGCTAGGCTGTGCAGAAACTGACCATCTCTCGATGGAGCACTCTGCATTAAGATGTGCTACACATTTGCTAAGAAGCAGCCTCCTGAGAGTTTGCGGGCCCACTCAGCCAAGGCTGCTAATCCTGCTTTGGCATGCAGTGTACCTGTTCTGGACATCTGCCAAGCCACTATGCGTGTCAATCCGCACGTTTATGAAGCACTACTGCTTGGACAGACCGGTACGTCGAGATTGGCATCTGACCTGTTCGGTCCTTCAGGACGTTTGGTATGGGCCAATTCGCAGACCCACCTCCAGGGAGGTATTGCTTGGGTACCTATTCTAAGGTGAAGAATATGCTGTGAGAAGTCTCTATCAGAAGAACAAGTTTGTTATCTTCAGTAGCACCTTTTCTGGTAGAGACTCTATTTAACCGCAGATTCCTCACTGACTCTCCCCATTAATTGGGTTCTTCATTCTAAAGATGCCATTAGATACGGCACACTAGTCAAAACATTGGTTTTTATGTGTCTACATTTTTGGCATGGAAATAGTCACAAGAGAATCTGATGTCACTGCAACCTTGATTTCGATGTGGCAGATCAACGCCACCTACCAACATGAAGAGGTACTGCTCAAGGTTTTACAGATCCAATCTGATGCCTAGGAGATATTCTAAGGTGAGGAATTTGCAGTTAGATGGTCTCTACCAGAAAAGACATTACCAAAGGTAAATAACTTGTTCATTAATAACCAGATTTAACAGAGGACAACTGGGATGGGCTAGTAGGATATGTATTCCAGTCCCAAGACAGATGTCGCAAAAACTTCCTATATTGTCACACAGGATGCTTGCAGAGGCATAATGAAGTAGGATCCCTGACGTTTTGTTTCATTTATTGATATCTAGAGCGCTACCTATCACCTGTGAGGGTATCCAGGCGCTGGCAGCGTCCAGTTGATTAGCCAAGTCTTCAGGGATTTTCGGATCTCTAGAAGAGATGGGGAGGTCCACGGATGAATGGGTAGCTCATTCGATGTTTTTGCTCCTAGATAGGCAAAGAAGCAACCTCCGCTTCTGCTACGTCAGATGTGGGGTTGAGGGTTAGAGAATGTGCAGCGGAAGGTGTCTGGTGGGCTGATGGAAGTTTGGGCGGTGGTTCAAGTAGGCGGGTCCGCAGTTGTGTAGGGCCTTATATGTTTGGGCCAGGAGCATGAACTAACATCTTTTCTGTACAGGGAGCCAGTGGAATTCCCTTAAGTAGGGGAGTGATCTAGGAAGATCCAGGACGAGTATGGCTGAGTAGTTTTGTCTATGGTTTGTAGTCTGAGGAGGTGAGCTGTAATTTCTGCGTAGGGAGCATTGCCGCAGCCCAGTTGACTGGAGATGAGGGCCTGGGTGATGGTGCGTCTTGCGCTTTAGGGGCAGTCTCCATTTGAATATCTTACGAAGTATGCATAGGATTAAGGAGCAGAAGGAGACAGAGTTGCCCTGAGTCATTGTAGTTAGCTTGTTGTCCAGAATGATGCCTAGCTTCCTAGCGTGGTCAGTAGGGTGTGTCCCAAGGGATGCTTTTGTCCACAGGAAAGACCTTATAGTGGGGACACCTAATACAATACAAAGTTAACTGTATAAGTGGGGATCTTAGTTACTCAATATTTTGCTCTTCCTATAAAATTATGGTGAAGTGAAGCATCTGTTATTGGGAGGCTAGATTGATTTTACGCTTGAGGACTGATCTATTTATGACTAGGGATATAGTGATAAAGGTTGAGGACTGCTGAGCAGAAAGCAAAGTGGACTCCTTGGCCCAGGTAATTGAGAAAGCTGAACCTTGGTTAACGCTAAAGACACAGGGTTTTTGTCCTCCTCATGAGAAATCTTGAGACCCCTGGGTTCAACTGGTTCTACCAGATACAATACAAATAACAAGAAACGTGAGAACTCCGATTGTGGGTTAGGGGGAAAATAGGCATAGAACCAGTGTTAAAGAGAAAGTCTTTATTGATATATGGATCAAGAGAGTTAGAGCAGTCTATTCGACAGATGCCTTTACTGGTGTCCAGTGGTCAATAGCACTCTTCTGTGCTTCTTTCATAGTTCCACCTTCATGGCTTTTCCCAGAAAGTGAGGAGACCAACACGGTTGTTCGGATACTCCACCTCTTCCCCCATTGGTTCGCTCCTTTCCTTGGATTTTTCTTTTGAGGGCTTAACTAACCCTCACTAGCAAACACACATGTGTTGTCTTTATACGAGATATTACCTTTGGAATGGTGGTTCCCAAGTACTTTTCCGGCAATGCTTTACTGATAATAATGCTGCGCAGCTTGGGTAAATAAGAAAAGAAAAGCCAATAATGTGGCCGACCTTGTCATTTTGTAGGCGCGTGGATCACGCATGCGCAGGCCTTCAAAATGAAGCAGCCCTTTTTTTTCTTTTTAATTGTCGATCTGTGTTGCTTTGGCAAATAAAAAGAAAAGATGTGTGAAATATTACTTTTTTAAGCGTGGGCAGGGGAGCAACCTGGATAGACCGATGAAAAGAAGCAGCAATGGGTGATAGAAGGACAATGGGCGAGAAAGTATTGGGGGGAGGACACAAAAGCAAGTTTAACATGGAGCGGGGCACTGAGAAGCACTCTGGGACAGGGTGATAGGAAGTGAAGGGAAGAAAAGTGCACAATAGAATCTGTCCCTCACATTCACAGACACTACTCATCATGTGTGTGTGCACACAGAGGAACGCTACTCATCCTATCCTCACACAAGTCACAGAGGCAAACCGCTCACCAGTAGTGGCTGGTAACGACGGAGAGTGGTGGGGGCAAAAGTGTGTGGTGGGTGGTGCATGCATGTATTGTGCCTATACTAAAATAAAAAAAGAAATAGGCATTTATCTTGCTTGCTTGTTGCACGACATGTACTCTATCTGGTCTAGTCTTCTCTCCTCTAGGCTTCAGCGCAGGACCCAGCAAACTCCCCATACCAATCCTGGCGCTTCTCTCATGCTGTTAAGCTGCATGAGAGAACCGCCAGGATTGGAGGGAGCGGCCTCAACCCAGGACAGCTTGGTTAGGTTAGAGAGATTTACAATGCGTATGATTGGCTGGCCGTCGCAAGACAGCCCGCCAAAGTGACATGCGCACTTTCAACTTTAGACCTGAGCTCGCTGCTGTCACTCAGCACCAATCCTGATACTCATTTGTGTTTGGTGAAAAGTAATATGGTAATAAATTTACTTTATTACAATTTGATTTTTCATCTCTGGGGCTTTTCTGGGTGCATTTTTCATTCGGGCGATGCTCCTGCGCTGTAATGGAGAAACATCTCATCCTGCGCTCACAGAGGCACACTGCTGACGCCACTCACTCTGCACTTGCAATGCACACCATTCAGTAACCATTCATTGCGGGTACGAAGCTGTGAGTCTGAAATAGAGACACCGATGCACCGAGTCCGGCTGAACCCAGTTAACAGAAGATGTTCTAGGTTGGAAAACAAAGGACGTAGATGAGTTGCATTGTTGGAGGGAGACTTAGTTTTCTAAACCGAATAAATGTGTACCAAATGTGATGACTGAGATTACTCGACGCCCTGCTCCGGACACTGCCGAGTAGTTATATGCACACTGACCATAAACACACATAACAACCAAAGAGCCCACAAATAAAATGGGGGCAAGTAGTGGATTAGAAAACTCATCAGCGCTGCTAGGCTGTAGATTATTGATGACGTGCATACTTCACTGTTCGAGGTAGGCAGACGGCCGTGCCCCTTATGTTATGTTATGTTATGTTATGTTAAAAAGGCTTATAAAGTGCATGGCTACCCCAGCAACGGGGCGTCCCAGCGCTTGCGGAACAAGGCCACCTTATAGAGACCATCTACCTTATAATTCCCCCTTCAAGAGCTGCCTGCTCTATCCATATGGGGGAAATGTATTTTCACCCATTTACTTTTATTGAAACTGGAAATTTTAGGTGTGAGACAGCCACTTAACATTTTTGGTTGTGCATGTCCCGCCACCCTCCCCTACTTAATAGCAACCGCTGCGCGGTTACGCCAAAGGCAAGCCTGTCTGCGCCCGTCCGCGACCCAGGACCCCGGATCATGGACCATCCACCTCTACGACACTACCACTCCACTCGCACTCAACCCCGGAAAACTCAGAGACTGCCAACAAGCCTCGCCGACCACGGCCCACCTCCAATTCTCCTGCCTCCACTGCCGCAAGACCTTCACCTCCACCCCGGCCCCCAGCACACCCAACGCCAGCTCCAGCGACACCCTAAGATGCATCCTTCTCAACGTACGCTCCTTACATAGACATGCCGTGGAAATCTGTAACCTCCTCGACTCCCTCTCGCCTGACATCGCTTTCTTCACGGAAACCTGAACCAACGCCTCCTACGCCCCAACATCAACAACGCCACCCCAGACAGATACAAAATCCAGAGAAAGGACCGCCCCGACCACCCTGGAGGGGGGCTCGCCATTGCCCACAAGAGCACCCTACACCTCATCACCTCCTGCGAAACCTTCCTCGCCGCTGAACACCTGCACTTCCAGATCCAGACCAGCCTCAACACCACACTCTGAGGGGCCTTATCTACAGGCCACCCAGCCCCCAAACACCCTTTGCGATCACCATCACCGATTTCATTGCACCCCACGCCATCCCCTCAATAAACTACAAACTCATCGGAGATCTGAACTTCCACCTCGAAAACGCCAGCAACCACCACTCCACCACCCTCCAGAACAATCTCGCCGACATCGGACTCAAACAACACACAAACCCACAGAACAGAGCACACCCTCAACCCCATCTTCGCCGCGGAAACAACATTCACTTCAGCCAAACAACACAACCTCCATAGACCGATCACCACTGCATTCATGTCATCGTCGACAAACCAAAGGCACCCAGCCCCGCCCCATGCCCACCACGAAGAAACTGGAGCAAAGTCACCAACGAGCAACCTAACTCCACCCTCACCCATAACGCCCCCACCAGGACATCCGACACAAACAGCACAGCCAGAGGACTCCACACCTAGATCTCCAGCTGTGCAGAAGACCTCGCCCCTCTGTGAAGGAAAAGGAAAGGAACCCATTGGCAAACGGCGTGTTTTCTAAAGACATAGGGTTAAGGGCAGGTATGGGAGGTCTATGCATGTGGCCGGTGTGTCAACAGCAATGGACTATGATCCGTCAGGGTCCGTCCCAGATATTCTGTACCTATAAAGTTGCTGAGGAAGGGGGAAGACTAAAAGGCATCTAGTTGTGTGTGCAGCTGGTGCATTGGGGAGTAAAAAGAATACTCTTGTGCCTCCCCATGCTGGACTCTCCAAATTCCTCCAGTCCAGTTGCCTCTCAGCGGGTTTGAGCCTCACGTAAGGGAGGGTGGGAACGGTCCAGATCTATGTTTCACTCCGTTAAAATCACTGCCCAATATTACCTGCCCCACCATCATGTCCGCTATACGGGTGGAAAGGTCGACCATGAAGGCAAGTTGGTCCTGGTTGGGTGCACAATGTGATTTCACGCCCATACAGCCTCCCCATGAGAAAGACATACATTCCTTCTTTATCTATTACGCACCGTGCCAGCTCAAAGGCTACTCCGGATTTGACCCAGATTAGCACCTCGTGTGCATATGTTGAGAAAAATGTAGCATAGACCTGCCCTCTCCAGTGCCTACGCAGCCTTTCCACCTCTGAATGGAGCAGATACCTCTCCTGCAGGAGAGCTACCTGCAGTCCCTGTCTCTTCAGATAATTATGTATGTTATGGTGCTTGAACATGGACCCCATCCTTTAATGTTCCATGTGAGGAACTTCAGTGTTTGGCAGTGTGTTGGCATCACAAGCTAGGCATTCCATATTCCTCCACCACCCCCATCCCCCCAATCGCACTTAAAGGAGAAGCAATGCTTTTTAGAGCTCTCCAACCTTCGCCCTATTTCCCTTCTCCCTTTTATTAGCAAGCTGGCTGAGAAACACGCCAATACCATCCTCTCCAACTTCATCGAGGCGACAGGGGGCTTGGACCAATCTCAATCTGGGTTCAGGCCCAACCACAGCACTGAATCGGCCCTCCTATCTGTGACTGATAAGATCAAAATGTCACAGGATAGAGGAGGGTCCATGATACTAGTGCTGTTGGACCTGTCTGCGGCCTTTGATACCGTGTCTCACAACATCCTTCTCAGCCGCTTGCAGGGAGTGGGAATTGGAGGCTTAGCTCTATCTTGGCTGGAGAGTTTCCTCTCAGGAAGATCGCAATCTGTCAGACTGGGCCCCTATCGCTCCACCTCGAAGGCGCTCACGAAGGGGGTGCCACAAGGCTCATGCCTCAGTCCTACATTGTTCAATGTATATGTGGCCCCCCTTGCTGAGATTGTGCGGAAGTATGGGTTCATACCAGTTTCCTACGCTGATGACACCCAGCTCCTCTACCCTTTCAGCTCCCTTGGTCCTACAGTCAAGGAAAATTTTGCTGAGGGTATGAGGGCAGTGTCACACTGGATGGCTGTAAATTGCCTCCAATGTAACGTTGCAAAAACTGAGGTTATGCTCTTCGGCAGGGCGAGCCTTCTATGGTCTCCTGAATGGTGGCCGTTGGACCTGGGCCCAGTTCCCACATCAAAGCCCCATGTAAAAAATTTAGGGGTCAAGATTGACCAAAAATTGACCCTTAAGGAGCATGTCAACCACACTGCAGGACTATGCTTTTACACCATTGGTCTTCTACGGAGAGTATTTCCTTATCTTCCTGATACCTATCGGAAGACACTCGTGCAGACTCTGGTTACTAGCCGCCTAGACTACTGCAACGGCCTGCTGACGCTAGCAAATGCTGATGCAATAGGTCGTTTACAGGTGGTCCAGAACACGGCGGCTAGGCTGGTCATGGGTGTGCAGGCTAGGACCCCCTCTAAGCCTTTGTTGATGGAGCTACACTGGCTCCCGATACGACAGCGCATTAGTTTTAAAATATGCTGCACGGTTCACAAATGTTTATATGGGAATAGCCCCAAATATCTTTCCCAATCTGTTGAACTGTACCAACCCAGTTGTTCGCTTCGCTCAAGCAACCAAGCCTTTTTGAAACCCCCTGCAACAAAAAGAGCTAGGCAGGGAGACCGAGCATTTTCATCAGTTGGCCCTGCCCTATGGAACAAACTTCCTACAGAAATGAGGATGAACATCAATCATCTGGCCTTCAGAAAGGCGTTGAAAACATTCCTCTTTCAGGAAGCATTCCAGTCCCTCTAACGCACCTTGTAGACTTTGACCTCTCTGGCTGGCAAAGCGCGGAGATACCCCATGGGATTGATTCCAGCGCGATATAAGAAATTAAAATAAATAAAAAATAAATGCGTTATCCGCTTTATAAACATGCCAAGTCTCACACAACAGAAAAAAGGATCCCATCATGGACCAACTCCCCATTCCCAGAGCAGTATGGCAACAGCCGTCCGCCCAAACTCTTCATATGGCTACAATAACCAATCAAGGTCCAAACCAGCTTCGGTAAGGTCCTTCAGGGGGTCATGACTTTGTTCAGTTTCTCACAGGAGCGAGTAAAATATGAGTCTGTGCCGTGCACCGACCTCAATAATATTCCAATCTAAACCATGTTGCCTCTTCAGGCCATTATGAGTCAGCCGCTACCATAGGGGCAAGGCACCTGGGCAATCGCCTTCCTGATTAC
Source organism: Lissotriton helveticus (assembly GCF_964261635.1). Taxonomy (NCBI): domain Eukaryota; kingdom Metazoa; phylum Chordata; class Amphibia; order Caudata; family Salamandridae; genus Lissotriton; species Lissotriton helveticus. The sequence continues at coordinate 389,300,545 of NC_136061.1, forward strand.
AGTCCAGACTATATGATCTCATCTGCAGTCTTCGGGATTACTTATGGCATTTTTAAGCGGTCGCTATTGGATGAGTCTGAGTCCAAGACCTCCGTGCCCCTCAGAGAGCTTGTTCCTGCCTCCGATTGGGATTTATTCTCGTTATCTCAGTCACTTCTTGTAGTGCCGTCGCCCTTTCTCGCTCTGTTTGGGGGGGACTTGGTTTCTTTGAGATGCTTCTTGCAGGACGCCTCCTGGATCGTTTTCCGATCCATTGATTCTGGCGGGTCAGAGTCTGTTCTTGTGCCACCCGAGGGTTCTCAGTCTTATACGCTTCCAACCTGTCCCATGCCCTCAAGGCGTCCTCACAGAAGTGTGTCTTACCATCTACTATTATGCGAAGCCGGACAGGAAAACTGAGGGAGTGCTGGAGGCCCTCTGATCTCAGCGCCTTTTAAACCTTTGGGAAGGAGGCGCAGTTTTGCGGAACTTCAAGGGTATAGTCCGGGAATATGGAAACGTTGCTATTATTTGTAAACGGGCCATCTGAACAAGCCTTGTGCAGCAAGCTGTCCCTATCCCTATAGTGCAATAGTCTAGCCACCACCGGTCTCAGGGGTCGTCCTGGTGCCGGGACCCGGGGTGCCCTCTTCAGGGTGTAGAACTGCAACCACTGTGCTGAGCCATGGTTCCAAATACGCCGTCATGTTGCCATTTTCAACCCCCTCTGGTATGCCCAAAATGCAAATATTGTTTCTTCGACTACGCCCTTCACCATCTTCTGCCCTGCGCTCCAATGTTTTAACCCTGTCCGTTAACCCTGCCACTTATTTGACCATCGCCCTATGGGCCGAGGATAATTCCTCAAGGCTCGACTCCACCACTTTCCCCTTTTCGTTGAGCTTCTGGTGTTCCGCATGAAGAAGGCCCAACCCCACCGACACTGTGCTTATATCTTGGTGCAATGTCTCTTTTGTATCCAAGATTGCCTCTAAGATCTTCTCCAGTTGGTGCTGTATGGGGTCTTCAAGCTGCTGCGCCCCCGAATTATTCTGTACTTACTCCCATTGTACATCTTCCGTTTTTGGGGCAATCTCTTCTGGCTTTGTTCTAGGTTTATTCATCTTTGCCACTCGGGTGCTATATTATCTTGAAATGCCACTGGTGTCCCCTCAGCCGGCCCCTTCAGATATGACTGCTGCCATATCGCAGGTATGCAGCACTCTGCTGCCAGCAGGCGCATGCAGGGGGGGCCCTGATCCATAATACGTGGGAGCTCAGTACAGCATGTCGCAGTGCCCACAGTGGTCACTGGCCCCTCTCTCCCGTGGCTCCCGCGTCCCAAATGGCAGGCCTCACCTAGGCAATGGCCAGGCCCAACAGCGCTGTGCTGTGATAAAATGAGGGGGGCCTCGAGTCTGTGACCTCTGTAATAGGTCCCCAGTGCAGGGAGTTAGATGGCTCTCACATGCTTCGCACCAGTCACCGTGTCACAGCTCAGGGCTTCCTCGCTACTCCATTCCATCACCGAGCTGCCCAGTCTGTGTGGTCTCAGGGACAGGTTCAAACCAGGCAAGCAGCTCCACAGATCTGCCTTCAAGTTAGCTTCCGACCCAGCAGTCTCCCCGGGTTCGGGTTCAGCGCACTCTTGCTATCAGTTGTGGCCCAACTGCCTAACTTAGTCCCCCAGGGGGACCGCAACACCACCGGTCTCATCCGTCCCGCACCGCCTCCGCAGCAACCACCACAAGCGGGTATATGCTCACCCATCAGGGGCCGAAATCCGTTTCCGCAAACCGTTGGTCTCCCTCAGCGGCGCCAAGTCTCGGGAGCGGCTCGACCCAGCCCCCTAGTCCAGCGCCAATCTCAGCAAGCTTTTTCCAGCAGGGCCCAGCTTCACTCCCACGCAGGACCTGAGTGCCCCAGTGAAAACTGATCCCTGGTCTGCCGCGGCTCTCTCTGAAGGCAGAAGACTCCCCGGGCAGTAGCACTTCCCTTCTGAAGAGCGTTAGGTTATCGGTTGCAACATTTAAGGCAAATATCTGTCGGTTAGGTGCGGAGCCTCTTGCTCACGCATCCTCCATTGCTAAGTTCCAACCCACGCCCCCTTTCCCTTTCTCTTGGCAGGAACCTAGGCCACTGTTTCAGGCTCCAAATCCATCTGATCACCCTTACTGACAGCCATTGACTGAGTGGTCCCGCATGCTCACTCTGGCAACCCAAGCATCTCCAAGTGAGACCTTTACCCAACTATCCAGTGACCTGCAGAAATAATCAAAACATCACAACCAAGTGTTTGCATCAGTTTTCCTACTGGACCTAATCTGATCCCTGTACTTGTCAGGAGTGAGACCATACTTGGTCAGAAGGGCCTCCTTCATGCCAACGTAGGTGGAACTCTGCCCCCTACCCAAAGCCACTAAAGTGACCCTCCCCAGGGAAAAGAGGCCACAATCATCCTCCCCAATTCTTTTCAATTACCCCATTCATGTGTATAGACGCCTCATGGCCCTGAAACCAAGTGTGTATGTCATCCCCCTTCTTGAATTCCTTGCCTACATTGTTTTTTTTTTTTGTTTGTTTTTTTTAAACCTTTATTTTGCAAAAAGAGTACAAATACAGACCTACAACCATCAAGGCCGGTCAGTCATACAAAATAGCAAGAACAGATCAGTACACAGCTCATCAGCCGACAACCCGAGGGTCCGGCAGCGTAGAGGCACAATGTAATTCAAAGCGTATGGCAGGCGAGGATAAATAAAAGGTTCTTTTTTAATTATATAGAAACAACAAAGAGAAGACACAAAAAAAGAAAGAAAATCGAGGCAAACCAGCAGTCTAAGGACTGTTACGTGTGGCAGGGGGGGACAAATGAAAAGCAAGCATCAGAAAATCATGTAAGAGGGGAGCGGGGACCGAGAGTGAACAGCATATCACAGTAACCGGAAATCAGAGTACTGGAGCGTACAGTCAGGGGGACCGTGGAATGTCAGGGGGCTCCGCAAGGGGAGGATCACAGATCTCTCCACGGTACGAGTTCCACTGACCCCATATCCTTCCCCACTTCTTGGGCCTACCTCGGGAGATGTACACAATTTTTTCCCTAAACATGCACCAGTCCATGTTCTCCTCCCAGGTCGAGACCAATGGTGCCCTATGAGACCCCCACAGCTGAGCGATATCTCTCTTCGCAATCATGTTGCCCAGCGTGACCCATTGAGTCTGAGCAACAGTACAGTCATTCGGTTCCCAAATATTCAGCAAACAGCGTCTGGCCTCGGGGAGTAGCTCAACACCCGTCACTTCACCCATCACCGCATGCACTCGAGTCCAGAAAACCACTACCTCCGGGCATTTCCATATAATGTGGAGGAAGGTAGCAAGCAGACCACAACCACGCCGACATAACCCATCAACAGAATAACCCATATGCATCAATCGTGGACCCGTGACATAGGTACGATGCAGAATCTTCAGCTGCACCAGTCGGAGACGCGCCGGAATCGCGACTTCTTTAGGGGAGGATATTGCAGCCTGCCAATCCTCATCGTCCAACTCCAGACCGTCACCAATCCATGCCTCTCTCCACTGTATAAGAAGGTCCGAGCGGGTATTAATACGTTTTTTATATATGAGGGAGATAGTGCTGTCAGGGACATGTCCATCCAGCACTCTATCCTCCAGGGGAGAGGACTCAGGGATCGTAGTAACAGCAGGGAAGACCGAAGCAAGTGCGTGGCGGACCTGAAGATATCGGAAATATTCCCTATCACTCAACTTATACTCCCGTTTTAGTTCGTCAAACGTTTTGACTCCGTCAGTGGCCCAAAGATCGCCCACTCTGCTGATACCAATAAGGTCCCATCTATCGAATCCCTTCGAGGACCACAGACCACCCAATCGCTCAGATGCGTACAGGGGGGTTGCCCTAGTCAGTTTATCAGTCCAGCCCGTGGCCGATGTTGCACTATCCCATACACGTACCGCCACCGCGGTAGGGCCCGTCAGACTCCTCCTGGCGGTCCTGGTGTAGAGCGCTCTAGTATAATCGCCCCCCGGCAGTTGCCACCTATCCATATCATAAGCGGGATTCGGAACAGGACCATACATAGCGTGATTAATAGCACTCAACTGAGACGCCCAATAATAGCGCTTGACATCCGGCAAAGCTATACCGCCGTCATACCAGGGCAAAGTGAGTTTCGCCAACGCTATGCGTGGCCTCTCGCCCCAAACCAATTTCCTCTGGAGGCCCTCGATTTCACGGAAATAGCCAGCCGGAACCAGATCGAGCGTGTTCTGGATGGCGTATAGGAACCGGGGAAGAGACATCATTTTGAACAAGGCCGCTCTCCCCAAGGGGGACAGAGGCAATCCACACCACGCCGCTACATCCGACCGAAGCCGGGCAAGCGGAGGCAGTAGATTCCACTCATATCGTACCCTGGGGTCCATAGAAATGTAAATTCCCAAGTACTTGAAACCAACACTGGAAACAGGTATGGGGCAGACACGGGGCAAAGAAGGTTGTCCACCAGTAAGAGGATAAATGCAGGATTTAGCCCAGTTGATAACCAAACCAGAGTTCCTCCCGAAAGAACTCAGGACGTCAAACAGAACACCCAATGACTTACGGGGAGAAGTAAGGTACAACAATATATCATCGGCGTAAAGCGACACCCGATCCTCGAAGGTAGGGGACCACCGTATGCCCCTGAGCGAGGGCTCCCATCGGAGCCACGCGTCAAGGGGTTCAAGAGCAAGTGCAAAAAGGAGAGGCGACAGAGGGCAGCCCTGCCTTGTGCCACGCCCAAGGGCAAAAGGATCCGAGGCCCTTCCGTTGACCACCACCTGAGCCAGCGGTTGCTCATACAAAAGTCTAATCCACCCGATAAACTTCAATCAATCAATCAATCAATCACGACATTTATAGAGCGCACTACTCACCCGTAGGGTCTCAAGGCGCTAGGAGGGGGGTGCCGTTACTGCTCGAACAGCTAGGTCTTGAGCTTCTTCCTGAAGGAGAGGTGGTCTTGGGTCAGGCGCAGGTCAGTCGGGAGGGAGTTCCAGGTCTTGGCGGCCAGGTAGGAGAAGGACCTTCCTCCTGTTGTCGCTCTTCAGATGCGGGGGACGGCGGCGAGGGCGTGGCTGGTTGATCTGAGGTGGCGCTTGGGAGCGTAGAAGTTGATTCGGTTGTTGAGGTAGCTCGGGCCAAAGCCAAACTTGGCAAGGGCAGCCCACAGATATGGCCATTCCACCGTGTCGAAGGCCATCGAGGCGTCAAGTGAGACCAAGATGGCCGACTCCTCAAGAGACCCCGCCCTTGCCAAGACACCATGAAGACGCCGAAGATTGAGCGCGGTATTGCGGTGGGGAATAAACCCGGATTGATCAGGGTGCACCAAATCGCCGATCACCGTAACCATTCGGCTCGCCAAGATCTTAGCAAGGACCTTGGGCTCCACATTCAAAAGCGAGATCGGCCGATATGACGAACAGTGTTCACGGGGCTTTCCATCCTTGTGGATGACCACAATGGACGCCAGTCTCTGATTCCGGGGAAGAAGCCCGAGATCTCGCGACGCCAAGAACGCCCGACGGAGGTATGGCGCCATTTTGTCGGGGCTCAACTTATACAGTTCGATTGGTATACCGTTCGGGCCCGAAGCCTTGCCCGAGCGAAGTGCACGGATAGCGAGCGCTACTTCATTGGTAGAAAAATTCGCCTCCATAAGCTCCCTGTCCGAGTCCGACAGACTAGGCAACGTTATATCACGGAGCAACAGGTGCGAGTCCTCCTCAGGTCTGTCCGAGACCGGCGCGTAAACCTTCTGAAAGTGCTGGGCAAAGACCTCCACTTTCTCGACCGGGTCCACCACTCGTACACCATCCACTCGCTCAACAACAGGCACCACCCGATTCAATCTATCCCGTTTGTCAAGCCAAGCAATCAATTTCCCCGCCTTGTCACCCACATCATACAGGCGCCCCTGCTGCTCACGATTCATCGCCCTAGCCGCATCAGTCACCAGAGCTCTGTATTCAGACTGTTTAAGCGCCAAGGAGTGCAAGCTATCAGGCGTAGCTCCAGACTTCATACGCTCCTCCAACTCAGAGATATCGTTTTCCAGACGCACCACTTCCATAGTTCTGCGCCTCCTCTCGCTAGGAATCAAAGAGAGAGTCTGACCCCGGATCACAGTTTTATATGCCTCCCATAAAGAGACAGGGGAGGATACTGATCCTTCATTCTCAGCGAAGTAGTAATCCATACACTTAACCACTTCCGAACCGATGTTGGGGTTGCGAAGATGCCACGGATTAATAGGAGCAACCCGGCCCCCGGACTCTAGCCGCACGTCAATAGTAAGCCAGAGTGGGGAGTGGTCCGAGATCCCCCTAGCCAAATGCCTAACTTCCCTCACAGAGACCATCTGTGCCGCCGGTAAAAGGATGTAATCGAGTCTCGAGAGACTACCGTGAGCCCCTGAATGAAAGGTGTATTGGAGCTGTCCAGGGTGAAGTTGCCTCCAACAATCTGCTAATCCCAATGTGTCCAAGAAATTTCCCAGCCATAACTGCGACGTGGGGAGGGTTCTACGAGGGCTACGATCCTCCTCTCCACTGACGACCGAATTAAAGTCGCCACCCACTACCAACAAGCCATAGGGGAGTCCCAGGACCACCCCACCCAAATCAGAAAACGTAGTGGACTGTAGACCAAGGGGAACATACACAGACAAAATGGAGATCGTCTTCCCCTCCCAACGACCCACGACAGCGGCATAGCGGCCCCTATCATCCAGCACTTTCTCATCTACTTCGAGGGGGAGGGAGTTTCTAACCAGGATGCCCGGCCCCCTCGATCCAGTGGTGAATCCAGAATGGGCCACCAGACGGTAGCCTCGTCTATTCAGTGGGTGGCACATATTTCCCACAAGATGCGTCTCCTGTAGTAAAACGATATCCGGGGAGTGTCGCTTCAAATACTGCAAAACTATCCCCCGTTTTATCCTATCCCCTAGACCATTGACGTTCCAGCTCAGCACCCTCAGTCCCCTACCCCCCATCCCAGACAAGAACAAACAATCCCCCCCCCCGCCATGAAACAGGCACAAAGGATAAAATACCGACCAAATCGTAGCCTCGAAACAAACAAACAAGAAAAGACCCCCCACCAACCCCCAAGGAACCCTCATCACACAACCCCCCACCCTGCACCCCTGCGGTAGATCAAATAGCCACCCCAACTTGAAGTGTGCCTGTCGCCCCATGAACTAACCTACAAGAAGAGAGAGAAAAACGTCCCTTGAGGAGGAAGAGTCCCGAGTCCCCACACCCCTGGGTATCGACAACGTATAAACATTGCTACCACAGAGCCACTGCAAAGCGTCCAAAAAATTGGCTCGTCGGCACAGACTCACTACTCCTGTTCTTCCAAGCCGCCCTCGGCGCCTCTCGAACTCTCCGGGCTGGTGCGTTGTGTCGGCAGGGTGTCCAGCCAGTCACTGGCCACCTCGGGGCGATCAAAAAAGAATGCACGTTCATTGTGTTCAATCCTCAGGCGAGCCGGAAAAAGCATGGCGTATTTCAGTTCCATGTCCCTGAGACGTCTTTTCACCCCCGTAAAGCCCATACGTTGCTTCTGCACCGCCTGTGTAAAGTCCGGATAGAAACTGATCGACACATTTTCAAACTTGGTGGGACCATTAGTACGGGAGGCCTGCAGGATAGCGTCTCTATCTCGGAAATTAAAAATCCTGGCTATTATAGGCCTCGGAGCGGCACCAAGCTTGAGCTTCCCACCTGGAATTCTGTGAGCACGCTCCACCACAAAAAGATTACTAAGGCCCTTTGGTGCCAAGCGGTTCCGGATAAGGTCCTCCACCAAAAGGTCCGTAGGCACATCCGTAGAAGTCTCCGGAACACCTACGATGCGAACGTTATTGCGCCTGGCGCGGCTCTCTAAATCATCCAGTCGACGGGCGAACGATTCTCTGGCCATTCGAAGATCGCGGACCTCGGTCTGGAGATCCGAGACATCTGCAGTCAGGCTCGCTGTCTTGATGTCCAGGGACTTGACCCGCTCATTGGTTTTCCCCAAGTCCGTCCTGATAAGGTTGACCTCGATTGCAACTGTGTCCAACTTAGTAGCTAGAGTTTCATACTGCTGACCCATCGCGGTCTGGATACTGGCAATAGCGCCCATGACATCCTTTAAAGTCGGCTCTTCAGTCGCAGGAGTATCATCACCAGTCTCCCCGAGGGCCTTGCTCGGCCCGCCTGGGGATCCCTTCGGGCGAGTAAAGCGATCAATAGTCTGAGCTTGGACAGCCCCTCCTCGATTTGGACCTCTGGTGTTTCGCCTCTCAGCGTCCGTCCTGCCCGCCATGGTGGGCGACGAGCTACGACGGGATCTTTGGGATCTAGTCAAAATGATTCCCTGTATGGCAGGCCTGTTGAGTCGAGAGGTCGAGGATCGACAGCCAGAGTAGAATTTGCGACTAGACCAGGGCAGCAGTATCAAGCAGCAACGAGTTGGTGTCAACAATGACCAAAATCGAAACCGAAAGTACCACAGGGGCAGCGGAAGTGTCTCTCCAGCCGTTGTTGTTCAATTGCCACCCGGGTACCTCGGGAACCCAAGCCCCCGGAGGGCCTCCGCCATAGGCCTCAGATTACGAGCTGCAGCAAGACCCGTTCCCGGCGGCCAAATCGGTTTTAGAAAGAATTTTCGATATCAGCAGGGCATCAGCAAAAAATACCCGTCGTCCAAATCAGGATTTGTTTCAGGATAGATGAGGGTGGCGGAAGGGGTCTCGGGAGCCCTTTGCTCACGCGTCAATCTTGGATCCGCACGTAGCTCCTCCCCCTTGCCTACATTGTTGGTGATGTGCTCAATTCTATCTGCCTGCACTGAGGAATTGCTGCCACGATCTGTGCTGGACCTACGCTCATGATCCAAGACCATCGTCCTTTCTTCCAAGGCAAATATTTTGTCTTCCCTCTCATTCTTGATTCAGAGTTTTTCTAGTTCAAACTTCCTTGCCTCCCCGTCTGTCCTCCAGCTCCTCTGCGGACAAGCCACTGCTGCCTGGCCTGGAGGGTCCCCCCTCTCAAAAGCACATTCACTCTAGGAATAGGCTCCTCCGCCTCCACACTGAGATATGCAATCTGCCCGCTGGCATGTCTGGTTGCTACCCAGGCACTCAGCCCCTTTTGTAGCTCCTCCTTCCTGGTGAGGCCCCTGATTTGGACTTTGAGGTTCTTGCAAATAACCTTCAAATCCTTCACGTTGTAGGTTTCTAACCTCTCCTCTTCAAAGGCCACTTTCAAAGATGCAACGGCAGATGCTCTTGACTCAGGCAGGATGCAATAGCAACTTCAAGTTCTCAACAAATGGCAAGATCAAAAAATGGACCAAAAATAAACAGTATGTTTTAGGTAGTGATCAGCGATGTAGTAGCAGTGTACACCAATCATTGTAGGTCAAGTGCAAATGCAAGTCCTATCCTCACTGCTGACAACCAATGTTAGAAATAGGGGTCTCTAGTTGGCAATGGTTTGCACCTTTGTCCAAATAGGGACCCTTCCTTCTGGTAAGGATAATGGGGATACCCTTCTAAAATAACCCCTGCGTACCCTCTTGGGAGCTTGGCACGAGCAGTCAGGCTTATCGCAGAGGCAATGTGTAAAGCGTTTGCCCATAACACACAGTAATACAGTGTAAACACTACAAAAGGAAACTACACCAGTTTTAGAAAAATAACCAATACTTATTTGTGTAAACAAGACCAAAAGGATAAAAGACCACCATATAGTAATCAAAAATGTGCACTTTGCAACAATTGTCTTACAATGCAGTTCCTTAAAGCCAGTAGCTCCGTCCAGGGCTACTGAGGTGCTGAAAACAACAGAATCCAACAGCTCCGGCCGACCGCGTCCTCAAGTCGTTGTGCATGCAGCGGCTTGGTGACGGTCATCCAACGGCATCTGTGAGACAAGGGCTGCGGTGCGAATCGCAGCGGTGCTCATTGCAGTGCTGACAGGTCACGGTGCAAGCGACAGTGCCGGTTGATGGGAGTTACAATAACCGAACAACAAGATTTGTATCCATATACCCAGTTGAGACCTGGGTGAATTAGAGTTTATAGCAAATAATGTCTCAACAGGATTATTTAGAGGATCATTATATAAATCTTGCACATAAATTGCTCAAGAAGGGAAAGCAGGGAGGCTTTTTTGAGTTTTGCTTGGAAAAAAACTGTATCTCGTAGAGCAAGTAGGAAAAATGGAGCAGTTGAAGCACTATTTACAATTAATGTAGGAGTAACCAGTAACAAAACTTTGTGCACGTATGTGCTCGAAAAAAGTTGAACGGCGCATGTGACAAGTGAAACAGCGAGGGGTGGTGCAAGATATACAGTAGTTACAATATATAAAAAGGAACTTATGGTTCAAAAACAGTTTGTTCAAGAAATTTTGACAAAAATGTATAATTTTGATAAACCATAGGGTTGTGCCAAGAATTGCGCTGGAGGTTCGACGACGTTTTGACCCGTAGTAAGTTCAGGTCATCTTCAGGACCCTGTTACACTATTCAACGTGCTATAAGGAACTGATTCCCAAGGGAGGGGGGCACTCTGGTCAGCCCATGAATATGTTTGTGGAACTGAGAGGCCAGGAGGGTAGAAAATCGCCAGCCAGCTTGTCCTAGTATGAATCCAAGGTGGAGAACTTCATAATGAACGAAGACGAAGAAAAGGTCAATGGCGTTGGAAAGGATAAATCCAAAAAGGTACAAGGACACCGTCAAGTGGTACGGTTGTGGATAAGCCTTAATTGTTCAGAGCACCGGAGTTGTAAGGGAGGCCTCTGGGGGCTCGAGTTGAGCCTTAGAATGCGGCAAGTAGAGTGAAGACTTCTCTACGGCAACGTGCCCGACATCGGCATGTGTCCGAGAGCGTTGGTCGCTCAGACTGCAGTGTGGGGCTGTGCGTCATGTGACTTACCAGTGGTCCCCTCTGCCCACGGTGCAGTCACGGGTGTCAAGGTTGGACCGACCGCGTCGGTAAGGCCAGGGCAGCGAAGTGAAGCAAAGCAGTGCGGAGCCCACAGTTCGCTGTGCAAGCAGCGCCTCAGTGGCAGTGGTAGTGATTGTCGGTGAGACCAGAGTTGCAGTGTGAGGTGTGGTGGTGCCTTCAGGACATGGAGCCAGCAGCGGTGTCAGTGACAGTGTTGGCTGCTTTCCCCCTCTAAGACAACTGAAACCCATGATTCAAGAGGCGGTACCCAGAGTAAAGGAAAGTCTTTGCTGTCCCTGAGAGGAAACATCATTTACAACGCACACATTACAACGCGTGTCATTACAGCAAATGTTTAACAACGCAAAATCCATTACAATGCATGTCATTACATCGCATAATCCATTACAGCACGTTCCCCAAAGTAACGCCCCAATGGAGTTAGAATAGTAATTGCGTTGTAATGGATTATGTGTTGTAACGACATGCGGTGTAATGGCTTTTGCGATGTAAAACATTTGTTGTAATGACACATATTGTAACGCGTGCGTTGAAAAGTGTCATAATCTTCAGTCCAGTCCTTTCACTGCCCAAGGCAGAAGCAGCAACTGCAGGCCAACCCAGCAAGGCAACAAGACAGCGAAGGGAGAGTACTCCTCCTGGCAATTCCTCCAGCTCTTCTTCTTGGCAGGTTCCTTGATCCAAGCGAGTTCTAAAGTTCCTGGGTCTGGGCCCCAAAATTTATACTAGTTTTTACTTTGTTCTCTTGGGCAGATAGTGTCTGTGCTTGGTCTAAACTCGTTTGTTCCTTTGTGGCCCAGCTTCCTGGCAGGAGGAGGAGACAGAATTGTCCAAAGCAGACCAGGCCCATTCGAGTGCAAGGAAAAATCTCACTACTCTAAATGCAGCTCAGGTATATTCAGCTCAGCTCTGACTCATCCAAGAAAGACAAGACACACCTCGATCGCCAGTGACTGTCTGAAGAGGATGCACATCCTCAGCCCCTGTCACTAGAAAGCCAGAGAGTCCATCCACAACCCGGCAGAGGCACACAGGATGGCTACGCAAGAAAATACCTACTTTCTGAAAATTGTGTTTTTAAACGCAGAACATAAAAATCATCTTTACTAAAAGATGCATTTCTACATTTTGAGTTTGGGCATACTAAACTTCATTCCTCTATCTTGTCCAAGTGGGAAGATATACTCGTAAACTGTTACCCAGTACTTCGCATTCTATCCTATGGGACAGATAGCCTAACACCAGCCTGATCCCAAAATTTGCCATTACATCCCTTTACCTTCTACCCACCACTTAACCCTAAAATCATCCTTACTTCCCTTCACCTTTAGCCACTCCTGTATCCTAAAATCACCCTTACCCCCTTTAAATCTACTCAACCCTGAACCGTAAAATTGTCCTTATCTCCCTTTACCTATACCTATCCCTGATCCCTAAAATGGCCATTTCCTCCCTTTACTTCTAACAACCCTTGAATCCTAAATGCAACCTTACCCCCATTACCTCTACCCACCCCTAAACCCTAAAATTACTTTTTAAATAAAATGAAAAAGTATGTTATTTAAAAAATAAAATAAACGTAACTTGGTGATAAAGTACAGCATGGTAAATGTGCAAATACTCACTTGCATGGTACTTGGCTGCATGGCAAAGGTCCTGCGTAGTAAAGGATGCGTGGTAAAGGTTATTTCCCCTCTGGCAGCACACATCCCCCCTTCTTCAAACACTCTCCTATCTTCACCTTAGTGCCCTCAAATGTTCTGGGGGCACTGTCTGATGTTTTGTGTCCTTCCTATGTTTAGCTGGCATATTTGCCTCTTAGAAAGTTTGCTCCCTCCCTTACTCCTTCCCCCTCACACCTTATTTATTTTACTGATTTGTAGAGCGCATGGCTGCCCGTGAGCGTCCCAGCGCTAAATGACAAGAACCAGCTGTAGGGGGAACTCACGGGAACAGCCATGTTTTAAGTGCTCTGCGGAATGAAAGAAGGTTGGGTTGTGCTCTGATATTTAGAGGGAGGGTGTTCCATAGTTTGGAAGCGTTATATGAGAACGCTCGACCACCAGAGCGGGCTCTCCTGATTCTAGGCACAGAGGCTAGATAGCAGTTGGAGGATCGAAGCGTTCTTTTAGTGGAGTGAGGCATGATAAGGTTTTGCAGTATTGGAGGGGCCTTACCGTGCAGGATTCTGTTTGTAGTGCAGAGAGCTTTGAATTGTATTCTCTCCTGGATGGGGAGCCAGTGTAAGGCATTTAGAGCGGGTTTAGCTGAACAGCGGCGATGGGTTCCTGTGAGGATGCGGGCTGCGGCATTTTGTACTGTCTGAAGTTTTGACAGTGCTTTTTGGGGGCTCCCAAGTAAAGGGCGTTCCCGTAGTCCAGGCGAGAAAGCACAAGGCCGTGGATTAGAAGTTTTCGGGATTGTGCCGGGAGTAGAGGGAGGATTTTCCTTGCTGACCGTAGAAGACCGTGGCACGTTCCTGCCGTTTTTCTTGCCTGAGTGAAGAAATTAAGGCCTTCGTCCAGCCAAATACCCAGGCTCTTAATTTCTTGTTTTGGGACGGGGGGAGTACCCATGCAGGGAGGCCATAGGGATTTGGGGTGATAGAGAGATTTATTGCCTAGGATCATTATCTCCGTCTTATCGTTGTTCAGTTTGAGGTAGGAGAGATTCATCCAGTTTGTTATTTCAGTTAGGCAGGTTTGGAAGTTGGGGAGGGAGTCGTTTTGTTGGCTCAAGGATACCACTAGTTGTGTGTCGTCAGCGTAGGTTAGGAGCTTAATCCCGAAAGGGGCGACGACTTTCTCAAGAGGGGACATATAGACATTAAAAAGGGTCGGGCTCAGGCACGAGCCCTGAGGGACCCCGCAGCTGATGGCCGTGGACCTGGACGTGAAGTTGCCATCTGCTACCTGGAAGGATCTATTCTCGAGAAAGGACCTAAGCCAGGCCAGGGCCGTTCCTACAATTCCAAGGTCACTGAGCCTCTGGGCCAGTATTGAATGGTTGACGGTGTCGAAGGCAATGCCGAGGGTGAGTGAGCGGTTGATTAATTTGGTCAGGTAGGGAAGAATGGTGGGCGCGACTAGTTTAAGGATGTTGAGTGGAGCGGGGTCAGTGGGACTACCGCTTTTAATAGAGTTAAGTATGGGGAGGATCGTTTCAGTAGTTAGGGGAGTGAAATGTGACAGTTGGCATGCTGCTGTCGGATGTAAGTGAGGAGGCTGAACAACATCGGGAGGAGCATCCAAAGTTGAGGGAGGGAGGGAGTTGATGATGTTGATAATTTTCTGGTTAAAAAAGTCTGCAAGTTCATTGCAGCGGATAGTTGACGGCTCTATCCGGGGGGGGGCTCCGGCACTTTGAGAAGTTTCCTGGCTATTTGGAACGTTTCGCGAGATGAGTTGGTAGATGATCTTATTTTCTCCTCAAAGTAATTAACTTGAGCAGTTTTAAGAGCTTTTTTATAATTAAGAAGAGTGGTTTTGTATTCAGTTTTTTTAGTGAGATCAAAGTTTTTTCTCCAAGCTCTTTCCGATCTCTTACAGGCTTTCTTTAGGAGCCGTACTTCACAAGTGAACCAGGGGGAGGTAGCTTTACCCCGTGGTTTATTGGAAAGTTTTTTAGGTAGAGTTTGGTCCAAAGTGTCTCCTATCCAGGTCGCAAAGTCTGCGTCCGCATACTTATCCTTATACTTTAGGTCTGTCCTGGGACAGTGCTTGCACTGTTGCTTGCAAGACATTTTCTTGCTTACAGGAGACTTATAGCCTGCTCATTGAATAGCATTAGTTGGCTTTGTCACTCTGCTTTCCTTGTTTGTTTTTGGTCAGCGAGTGCCAGCTTCACTTTCGCTTCATGTATTTGTCCCTATCCTAGAGAATGGTCCAAGTACTGCTTCCCTTGCCAAGTGTCCTTCCAAAGCTCTCCACTTTCAGAGGTACTTTTTAAAAACTTTACTTGCACCTCCTTCTCCCTTCTGCAGTACTTCTTACCCTACCCCCTCCAGTGTTGCTGCTTGTCTGGTCCGCCTCACCGCCTCATCCCTTCATTGTTTGCCCCTCACTCCTTCATTGTTTGCCCCCTCGCGTATCACCACAAAAAAGACTACCCAAATAGTCACATAAAAGGGTTTAAAAATGCAACAAAGATGCAGACATTGCTGCACTCCCTGGTCTGCATAGCCTGCTGTCCTTATGAAGGGTCAACCTTGCGAACTGCAGCTCAGAGGTAAGATAATTAAACAAGTGAGGTTTTTTCCCTTGAATACTTTTAATGTTTTTGTGCGTTTCAGACATTGCAGCCATGATCCTTCTAGCTTTTGATAGCCTCAGACCACTTGAGTAACTTGCAGCTCTCGCACCCATTTATGGATGGTTATCATTTATTTTGGTGATTATTTAATGTGTGTTTTTCCCATCACCCTCAACCCTTGGCTCACATCCTGCCCCAATAAAACATATAATAAAGACTGATGCATAAATGTGTATTTTAATTTCTTTGTGGTTTACATTTGCTGACAAGGTATTATTGTCATTTGTTCCTGTAAATACTTTATTTTATTTTTTCGTGAAGCCTTACCTGACAACTCGTGGGGTGTGGTTTTTAATGTTTGTGTCTGTCTGTTCAGTGTATGTTACACCACTATCCTGTGGCAACCTGAGCTGATATCGGCCCACTTTGCCGCGCATGCCGTTTTTAACAAATCTTGACCACTGACTCGTTCACCACACCCAGGCACACTTCCGGTGTGTGAGGGCATGCTGTCATGTTTAAAGCCCAGTAACCACTACGAGCCGCCTGCATTAAAGTTCGAGAGTCTTTCTTTCATCTTCAGTAATCACGTGACCGAGATCACGGTTTAATTAACTAACCTAACGGCAACAATGTTGCAGAATGAAATCTCAACTTGTCGAGAACGCTGACCCTTTGAGGAGCCGGCTCTCTCGCCCCTGACCAAACCCGTTTCACCGAGCAAAAGGTTAGTGTTTCCATTGAAACGCACTCGCCACGCTACATTTTACATAGCGTGTTGCACCACTTTAAAATAACCCGCATCATTTTAAAACAACCCGCGTTTTTCTTTTTTGCCACAGCCCAGTTACACTCGTCGAACAGACACCATAAACTCGCAACAGACATGTAAGTTCCCCAAGTCAGTCTTGAGTGTATTTTCACGTGTAGTTTCACACAAATGAATATGTTTGGTACAAATGCAAGATGGCTATTTGAATGAACTCTGTAAGGTTACGTGCAAGATGGTGATAGATTATTATTTGTTGTTACAGCATTATTCCCTGATGAAGGGCTTATTCCACGGCCCGAAATGCATTGGATACTCTGGATACTCTGAATTATAATGATGTCTTATGGATTAACATACCACTCATGCTCATTAATGAGTGAAACGAATGATTAAAAATGATTTGAGCCATTATTTGATGAACATTGAAAAATTAAAAGAAATTTGAAACGCTAAACAGTTGTGGAATCCTCTGTTGATAAGAGGAAAATAAGGTGTTCCTAAGGGGATGGTCCCAGTGATCCACTGGTATCACATTCTATGCTTCAGATATTGGCGTTTTTAGGGGTATCTACGCCACCCAAGGTGAACCCAACCGGATGAATTTTCATTTAAAGGCTGTGCATCCATCCTAATATCATTTCTGTTTACAAAGTTACAAACCTCACTTGGAAGGATAGCACGCACAAAACAAATAATCAACGGCACACTCAAAGCGCCATGAGTAATTATGAGGAAATATCACGGAGTACGGAGGCAAGGGCCTCTACCTTTGCTTTTAAACCTGAGGAGGCAGACAGAATATATGGTCTCATTAGGGAGGAATTATCACAGGAGTCCAACACACGCACTAAGGAGCAAAATATAAGACAATTAATATATCTATTCAAACGCAAGATCAATCAGCAAATGCACGCTAGCACATTGGTAAAATACCATAAGAATCAACGTATACCCCGCGGTCTCAGGATTGCCCTCAAACCGTCTCTCTGCAAGAACTCCAAAAAATTTCAAAACAGATGGTATGAAATACTAAACAAATGTTCGCTCGACTTGATTCTGTTGATAATTGAGGAATTATCAGAAATTTTGGAGGAACTGACAAAAGAAATAACCGAAACCCAAAATGAATTATCAACACTAATGACTGAAGAGGAATTGACAACAATATTGGATGATATACACACTCAAATGGAGAAACATACCAAAGATCTGAATGAAAGAAAAATTCGCAAGTACAAAAGGGATACATTGGATTACCGCCTAGGGGAAGTGTACACTTGGGCAGAAATTTATTCAAGGAAAAGAGCCAACAAACCATATACATCTCAGACTGAAACATCTTCTTCAGATAGTGATTCAACCCAGAGAGGGAGACAACAACGAACAACAACTAAAACATCCGAACAACCGACCACCAGTGCCGCACAACAAGCCACTGATTCTGAACCCGATATACAACCGACCGTCCGTGTTCCAACACCACAGAGTCATTTTTTAGACCAGGGCGAGTCACAAAAAGGAGACCCAGGAGAAGCCAAAACAAAAGAAGCAGAAAGAGAGAAAGAGAAAGAAGTACCGGCAACAAGGAGCACCACAAGCTCCAAGAAGGATCAGAAGAAAACTGTAAAGACCAATTAGTGATCAACATTAGTCAGCATCAGTTAAACCAGCACGAACTACAATTGCTACAGAAAGGCACATCCTTCGTACCTACTTTCACAACGGATCAGTTGGAAGTAGAGGTCAGCTTCTATAAGCTCATGCGAAAACTTCGGCTACGTCATTTTTTTGATAACGTCATGCCCAAACCGACTACACTGGAAAAGGATCAGTTATTAGGACTAAGACCAAGCAGTTCTTTTCAAGCTCCCATTAGCCACAAAACGATTGATATGTTTGAGAAAATGGTGAAACAAGACCTCAACAAGTTTAAATATCAACGACACACCAATAGGAACATTACTCAGAAGGACTTGGATACCCTAAAAAAGTTATCACACAATGACAAAATAATCTGCACCAAAGCAGACAAAGGCGGCGCAATTGTGATAATGGACCGTGAACAACATGAATTGAAAGTCATGGAACATGTGAATGACATTAATACTTACATGAGACTCGAACAGAATCCAACCATGGAATTCTCACAAAATTTAAAAGAAATTGTGGAGAGAGCACATGAATTAGGAACAATTAATGACAGAACAAAAAAATTTCTACTGAAAGAGAACCCGCGAAGCCCTATTTTAAATATGGTTCCTAAAATCCACAAAAACTTATCAGATCCTCCACTAAGACCAATCGTATCCACCCGAAACAGCATGCATGAACCAGTAGGCCAACTATTGGACAAATATTTACAACCTATAGTCAAGAAAATGGCAACATACGTAAAGGATACCACAGAATTCATCACAAAACTTGAGACCATCAAACTGGATCCTGAGGATAACATAATTTTATGCACAGCCGATGTAAAGTCACTATACACCAGCATACCACATTCAATGGGTATAGAAGCTATAGAGAACGCACTAACTAGCACAGACCTGGATGTAAACTTTCAGACTTTTCTCATGGAACTGATGCTTTTCTCTCTCTACCAAAGCTACTTTAAACATAATGACCAATGGTATTTACAACTGGTTGGGACAGCAATGGGCAATTCGGCCGCGCCGGTCTATGCAAATCTTTTTATGAAGTACTATGAAGAGAAACATATACTATGTAACGAACAATGGATCAACAACTTAAAAACCTTTATCCGATACATAGATGACATTTTCATTTTATGGTCTAACACGAAAGAAGAATTGCAAAAGGCTCTTACACAATTCAATCAAATAGATGAGAGAATCCAACTCACCTGGGAAATGTCAGATACTACCATTTCATTTCTAGATGTGAAAATCACTCGTACTAGCAAGGGCCTTGAAACTGATTTACACACCAAGAGCACAGATCGTAACAACATGCTCCACTACAGCAGTTTCCATGAGCACAACTTAAAGAAATTTTTACCTTTTTCTCAGATGGCCAGAATCAAAAGGATAACGTCAGAAACCAATACGTTGCAAACAAGGTTAAATGAGATGGAAGAGAAATTCAAACAAAGAGGATACCCACAGCATATTTTGGCAGAATCCAAACGGAAAATTGATTTAAAAACCAGAAGTTCTCTATTGCAACCTAGTCAAAAGAATGAGCAAACTAGAATAGTTGCCATCTCCAAATTTTCAACATCAAGTTACAAATTTAAAAAGACTATCCTAAAACACTGGCAAATGCTTACGCTAGAACCTGATTTCAACCAGAGCTTCAAAGAACCTCCACTATTTGCATTTACGAGATCAAGGAATCTAGGGGAAATGATCCAACCCAGAACCTCGAGTTCCGAAGTCTATCATGGAACCAGACCATGTTACAATTGCGGACATTGCAATAATGTAATAAAAGGCAACACAATAAATCACCCCATGAAAGGACAGGAAATCAAGTTAAGAGTAAATGCCACCTGTGATTCATCTAACATCATATATGCCCTCAAGTGCCCATGCGGCAAACTATACATCGGCAAGACCGAACGCAAGATGAAAACAAGACTTACTGAGCACAAATCTAATGTACGGTTAAAGAATGTAAAATCGACTGTTGCAATGCATTTCATGGAAGCTAAACATAGCATTGCCCAACTGAAGTTCATGATTCTAGAAACTATCAACAAAACCGAAGGAAGAGACAATACAAAACACATACTTCAAAGAGAGAACTATTGGATTTTTAAATTGTGTACGCATAAACCATATGGTTTGAATGAAAGATGTGAATTTTCATGTTACCTATGAAGTCCGTCTTTAACTGTAAATTTGCCCTTCTGTGTTTTTAAGTTTGGTTCTCCTGTTTAGCACTAACCATACTCATGACAGCGTTCATTCCAACAGAACTCTCCGATAGCACAACACTCTCAAGCATGTCTCCATTAGACTAGTGTTTTAGCATACCGGTTCGAGACCATATGCTCCCTTTTGTTTTACCGCTTTTGACATTTGTTTTTTAGCCGCCCTCCGACGGATATACCTTTGTTACTTTTCATTTATTATTCTTTGTCATGTTTAAAGCCCAGTAACCACTACGAGCCGCCTGCATTAAAGTTCGAGAGTCTTTCTTTCATCTTCAGTAATCACGTGACCGAGATCACGGTTTAATTAACTAACCTAACGGCAACAATGTTGCAGAATGAAATCTCAACTTGTCGAGAACGCTGACCCTTTGAGGAGCCGGCTCTCTCGCCCCTGACCAAACCCGTTTCACCGAGCAAAAGGTTAGTGTTTCCATTGAAACGCACTCGCCACGCTACATTTTACATAGCGTGTTGCACCACTTTAAAATAACCCGCATCATTTTAAAACAACCCGCGTTTTTCTTTTTTGCCACAGCCCAGTTACACTCGTCGAACAGACACCATAAACTCGCAACAGACATGTAAGTTCCCCAAGTCAGTCTTGAGTGTATTTTCACGTGTAGTTTCACACAAATGAATATGTTTGGTACAAATGCAAGATGGCTATTTGAATGAACTCTGTAAGGTTACGTGCAAGATGGTGATAGATTATTATTTGTTGTTACAGCATTATTCCCTGATGAAGGGCTTATTCCACGGCCCGAAATGCATTGGATACTCTGGATACTCTGAATTATAATGATGTCTTATGGATTAACATACCACTCATGCTCATTAATGAGTGAAACGAATGATTAAAAATGATTTGAGCCATTATTTGATGAACATTGAAAAATTGAAAGAAATTTGAAACGCTAAACAGTTGTGGAATCCTCTGTTGATAAGAGGAAAATAAGGTGTTCCTAAGGGGATGGTCCCAGTGATCCACTGGTATCACATTCTATGCTTCAGGCATGCTGTTATTGACATGTTTCACTGCTTGCCACACCTATGATGGCAGGGATGAGCAACTAACCGGTTCACTTCAGTTCCGGCTCTGGGCATGTGTACTGTGTATACCTTTTTAACTTTCTACTACAACCACCCTCGCGCTGAGATGGTCTACTCAGCTAAACATTAGATTATCCTGAAAATGAACGTAATACGATCTGAATGACGCATGATCTATATTCCGTCTCTGATGGACAAGTGTTGTCGCTGTCTTTTTCTTTCCCTTCTTCCCATGTAGGTTGGAAATAAAGTGGTCACATCCAATTGGGTGCAGGGTCACCCCGACCACACCTGAATCTAGGTATCATTACAGGGTTACTGGGGGTCGCCGTCCCATTCCCTTTGTTCCTTACTTAATATACTTACGGCACGGTCCTGAAGAAACGCCAATGGATCCACTAGGGACCACGAGAGGCGTGAAACGTGTCAACCTGATACCGCTATTTTAGATCACCACTAGCACAAAAAATATGCAGAAGGAGTATACTCCCTACTCTGTCCACTCTGTCAAGAGTGCTCCTCTTGACTCCCGTTTTTAACCTTATTACACAGACCCCAGAATAAATTGTCTCCAGGGTACCCATGTGATTTTTTTAACACATTTAGCACTACACCCCTCACACACTCACCACTGCGGGATTTCTCGAAAAGATCTCCGACAAAGAGCCCTCTTGCGGGGCCCGTGGGGGACTGCAGCACCACCCTCACGAGGAGCAACACCCGATGATGAAGCATGACACCTGCATGGGTGTGTGAGGGCACTTCATTAACGAGAAGGAATCCCCCGCCCTTTACGAGTTTTCCAACCTACACTCCTTGACAGAGTCCCTGTTACCAGTCCCCAGACTGGTCCACTCTTCTTTTAGGAACAGCTTCCCTCTAGTGATTGATAGGCAGAGAATTAATCCCATTCTAAGATCACTGCCCCTCACGGTCACTGCTGGCTGCTTTATAGTGCTTTTTAGGTCGAGGGCCGAAGGCTGCGCATGCGCAGTCTCCGGGAGGAGATTTAATGATTTTGAGTATGGGGGCTTGAACCCGCCTCTCTCCTCCATTGGCTGGCTTCCTAAACGGAGGCCAGCCATTGGAGGAGAGGGGCGTCAATCCGCTCAAGCCCCGTCTCTTTCGGATTCGGGGGCGTGTCTTTTTGCGTTCGTTCGACTGTGACGTCACCCGTCACTCAGAACGCCAAAAACACACCCCCCGAATCCGAAATTTTCAGATGTTTGCGGCTGCCATTTTTTCTTGTTTCCCCTCTTGTTGGCACTGCTCCGGCGCATTTCCGTGTTGGTTTTTTATGCTTCCGTAAAGCCAGGCAAAAGGTCCACGGCGACTTGAGTCCAAGTGATGTAGGAGTTACGCTTTCCTGACCTGGAGATGGCCGTCACCATCTCTCGCAATGCGCCTGGGGGTGTATCTGGATGGCTATGGAAACAGTCAGGCGGTGCCTCGCCTCATCACCGTCTTCGCTCTGTGATTGGTTTAGGTCGGAGCAGGCGGTGGGGCCCCGTCCACCGTCAGTCACGGCACCCGAGCAGCAGCAGCTGGGAGAGGAGCCCAAGCAGCGCCCCCTGCCATGCACCCAGGACCCCGGAACACAGCTCCAGGCCACGCAGGACTCACGGGATGGCTCTCTGGGGAGTCTGCTCCCTTCCCCGTGTATTTTCCGTCTATTTTCACCCCGCCCCTTCTCTCCCCACCCGCCGCAGCGCCATGTCCGCCGGAGGAGACTTCGGGAATCCCTCTGCGCAAGTTCAAGCTGGTCTTCCTGGGGGAGCAGAGCGGTGAGTACGAAGGGGAGGGGGCTGGAAGAATGTGGGTTGTTGCCTCCCCTGTCAACTGGTGTTCAGCTTAGACACAACTAGTACTCGCTATTGACTAGTGCCCTCATTACCCCCATCCGAAACCAGTTCCCCAGGAGAGGAGGTGACACCCTGAGCCTGTTCTGATTCTCGCCCACGACGCAAAGAGCTCCAGGTCCATATAAATACTACGTGCCACGTACACTTTCCACCTCCTTCCCCTACATTTGAACAAGGCTGGTCAGTGTCACACCCAGTTTTTTTCTTTTGCCCACGTCTCACCACAACGTGCACCTAAAATTGGTTATACAATTTTTAGCAAAACCAGATCCTACAGTGGTAGGATCTGGTTTTGCAATGGTCAGCCCACTCCAGGCATTGGGTAACTTATCTTTGTGTGACGGGGTCCTTTTCTTCGTGCCAGGGGCAATATGGCAGTGTGTGTTTTTTGAGACAAACTGCTTTGCGTTAAGCCATTTTTTTTATTATTTTTTTTTAATAAGGGCAAATGCCCCCACCTCACCTAACAATAAAGTTTTACAAGAACAGTAATGGAACATAACAAATAATTTAAAGCACAAGGCTGGTAGCCAATGTTAGACCGGCCGGCTTTGCCAATGCTTGTCTAGGTCTGGCTTGATGGTGCAGCTCACTGGAGACCTATTGTTACCAATTATTTGGAATGCAAATGAGGATGGAGTTGGCTCCGTCCAGAGGAGTTCTTTCCACTATTTTCATGCTATGTGGCTGTTTGATATATCATTCCGCCTCCTATGCAGCGCTTGCATTGCAATGCACGAGGGAATATTTTACATTTGAATAATACAATGAATCTTGGCATTACACCATTTACCTTTATAGATGCACTGATTACAGAAATAACCATCCCGGGCCAGGCCGGGTCACGGGGCAGGAAACGCTGCTACAGGTATGATCTCTGCGGATCAGCTAAGAGCTCTTCGCCCTAGTAGCAACAGGAAATGTACCGTTTTAACACCTTCCCTAACAGGTACACAAGCATGTCCTCACTGTGATTTTACTCTATCCAATGTTCAGCCCCACCCAGAGGTTACACGTAGTCGCAAGTTACCTATTCAATCCTCTGATCATAACCCCTGCGTTTTCACATTTTATACCGTCAACTGTAGATCTTTACCCCAGCATAAATCAGATATTTTCCATCTATTAGCCGAGGAAAAACCATGTGCAGTGTTTTTAACGGAAACCTGGCTGCATGAAAGTGCAGGTCCGGATGTAGCCTCCGCCTTGCCTACGACCTACGCTATTGCTAGAGTAGATAGAGTGGGACAAATTGGAGGTGGCATTGCCGTGATTTTCAACAGGGAGTTTAAATGCGACCTTGAATTGGCTAATATTCCTGGATGCGATGCAGCATTTTTTAAAATTTCACTTAACCCAAATTTTATGTTCTCTGGTTTTTTAATTTATCGCCCACCTGGAAATAGTAATGCTTGGGCTGCGAACTTGGCCAATTTCATTTCGCCTTATTTTCTCAACGCCCAAAACTTAACTATACTGGGTGATCTAAATCTCCACTTGGAGGACAAATCAAATAGTACAGCTATGAACCTCCTGGAGGATTTCACCGCTCTGAATATGACACTGCGCAATGAGGGCCCTACTCATAAAGCAGGACATTTGTTGGACCCTATTATATCAAACATACAGGAGTTAAAATGGCTTAAAACTGACCCCATTTGCTGGTCTGACCACTTTCTAACTCTCTTTAGCATTACCCTCAGAGAACCTACACAGCTATGTTCCACCCGGCCTCCGATCCTTATGAGAAATTGGAAAAGGCTGGATCTGACTGAGCTGCAGAATGCACTGAAGAAATCCCCCCCTGTCATGGGTTGCGATATGGATAAAAATGCGTTTGAAACCCATACATGGTTGGAGAGGGCAGTTGACACTTGTCTACCTATTGCCAGGTGTAGAGGGAATGTACATCGCCCACCTGCTCCCTGGTACACTGAGGATCTTAAATTAGAAAAGACTAAATGTAAGGCACTTGAACGGAAATGGCGCAAACACTATGACCCTCTAAAAAAAGAGATCTACCGTAAGGCCAGAAACCTTTATCACTCGGCCTGTACGAGAGCCAAAGCCTGTTATGTAACGGAAACCATTAACACTGCTGCTAATAAAGCACGGACTCTCTTTAATACTGTTAAAGAACTAGCTGGAGCAAACTCTATGGCTGCTGCATGCCCCCTTACCACCCAAAAATGTCAAGACCTTGCCACCTATTTTGTGGAAAATATTGAGACCATCATTGCCAATATCAATCCTCCTACGAGGGATGGCAGAGAGGATCCGCCTCCAGTTAGGTCAGTAGGGTGCCGGCTTGATTCCTGGCCACCTATTACTTTGGAAACTTTGAAATCCCTAGCTACCTCTATTAAGTCAGGCTCCCCATGTGACCCTCTCCCTATCAGCATTCTAAGCCAACTGGATGACTCTGCTCTGAATATCATTTCCGAGACATTAAATGCCTCTATTCATCTGGCAAAAGTTCCAGCGTCCTGGAAACACGCCATGGTCAGACCTCTGCTGAAGAAGCCTTCTGCTGATCCTGAGGTGTTGGCCAACTACCGCCCCATCTCCCTGCTGCCTGCTTTCTCAAAAATTCTGGAGAAACATATTCACGGTGTACTTACCACATTTACGGAGAACAACAACTTGCTCCATTTCTCCCAGTCAGGTTTCAGGGCTGGCCATTCCACCGAATCCGCCCTCCTGGGAGTCACCGAGAAGATTAGGGGGCTCATGGACGATGGGCAAACGGTTGCACTTGTCCTACTCGATCTGAGTGCGGCCTTCGACACCATCTCACATGACAGACTGCTTACCAGACTGAGTGAGGATGCTGTCGGAGGGGCAGCGCTGGACTGGATTGAATCCTATTTGTGCAACCGGACGTTTCAGATCTCGTCTTCACAGGCCCAGTCAGACACCTTTTGTTCGCCCCATGGCGTGCCTCAGGGCTCAATTTTGAGTCCGTTATTTTTTAATCTGTATCTCTGCCCTCTCGCCGATCTAGCGGAGTGAGTTGGTCTAGAACTAATGACCTATGCGGACGATTCGCAGATTATTTTTTCTCTTACTAATTCGGATCCTTCATCCCCTTCTGCGCTGAAACTAGGTCTTCATGAAGTCTTCAGCTGGATGTCAACGAACCAGCTGAAGCTCAATGGGGAGAAGACTGAGAACCTTCTCTTAGGTAAAAACAGAGACCTTTGGCAGGATACTCACTGGCCGCCATCCCTGGGCGCTTTCCCTATTCCAGCTACCCAGGTCAGAAACTTAGGGGTGCACATCGATGACACACTATCGATGAAACAACAGGTCAACAAAGTGGCTGGTACTTGCTTCACTATCCTCAAATGGCTGCGGAAGATTATCTGGATGTTGCCTGCTGATACCCAGAAGACCGTGGTCAATGCCCTCATTACATCTCGGCTTGACTACGGTAACATCCTTTACCTGGGCTCCAACTTAGCCGTGATCAGACGGATTCAGCTTGTCCAGAACTCCGCAGCCAGGTTGCTGTGTAAAATCCCCAGGACAGCGAGGATTTCTAAGTACCTTAAGGACCTGCATTGGCTCAGGGTGGAGAACCGGGTTCGGTTCAAAGCCCTGAGCTATATGTTCAAAATAAAGGCAGGAACCGCACCAAAGTATTTGGAAAAATTAGTCAGGCCCTACTTTCCTGCACGTAATCTCCGCTCCCTAAATGCAGCAAACTTTGCGGTACCTAGATTTAAACTGGCCAGAGTGGGAGGGAGATCCTTTTCCTATCTGGGACCAGTCCTCTGGAACTCCCTTCCCCCAGCTATACGAAAGGAGGAAAACTTTGCCAGCTTTAAGAAAAGCGTTAAAACCTGGCTTTTCAATAAATAATTTGGTCTCTGGCCGTCTTGTTTTCTGTGCTGTTTGGTTCTTAGTCCTGGCGCCGGGAAACCCTTTGTGGGTATCTGCGCGCATTACAAATGCAAAAAATAAATAAATAAATAAATAAATAACCATTTTTTGTTTCTTTTTTCACAGTAGCAGACTTTAAAAAGTATTTGAGTCGGTATTGAATTTGCAAGCCAGACCTATTCGCTTTGTAAATTGCATTTCTGTTCCTCTTCAAGTGCTGGGTGTGGGTGGCTCTGTCTGTGTGAGGGTGGCTCTGTGTAGGTGGCTCTATGTGAATGACTCTGTGTGGGTGGCTCTGTGTGGGTGGCTCTATGTGTGGGTGGCTCTGTGTGTGTGGCTCTGTGTGGGTGTAAATGCAATAGGTCATGCATTTGCGAGCGATTAAGCTATTGGCATTGTAAATGACAATGCCATTTATTTAACGATTAAGCTATTGGCAATGTAAATGACAATGCCATTTATTTATGATTTTAAAAAAAAAGTCATGAGCAATGCCAATAGCTCTACCTTTAATAATGCAGAGACCATTGCATTGTAAATGCTTGTTTTCCTAAGTTTCAGCCATGCTCCACAGCAGCTGTGCTGCTGTTCAATGTGGCTAAAAGAAATTGACAAAGCAGATAGCTCTGTCATAAGAAAGAGCTGTTGGCTTTATTAATGCTCGTCAAGTATTGTAGTGTACAGCCACAGTACCACAGTACCTTTAACTCCATCACAATAATTACATTAAGTTAATCAAAGAGACAAACTAAAGTTATGTTGCTCATAGTACAGAGCTAACAATCTGAATACCTATTCTTCCCATATTTGTTTATTAGAGGGTAGGTGCATGCAGTATTGTTTCCCTGAATATGCTTCTTTTATGGCCAGTTGATGTGGCGCAGGTTAAATTGAATCGAAAAAATTTCATAATGTGCGGTTATTGTATTAATCTACAATCTACATTTCATTTTGTGAATGTACATAAATTGCTTTAAACTTATATTTGTTGGTGCAATTGTATATTAAGTTACAATAAAATAAAATGTAGCTATACCTCTAGTCTCAGTATACATACTATATGGTGTTTGTGCAGGTTGGAGAAAGCATCGGACATCCACATGTTTCTTCAATGTCCAGCTATTCTCGAATTCTGGGACTATTTGAAGCATATTGAGGCTGCAAGTAAAGGTAAGTCTCTCTTTGCTTATATTTGGAATTACAGATAATAGTACAGCTTCGGCCAGACACTTTCTATTTTATGCAATACTCCTAGCAAGAATGGAAATTTGTCGTAGATGGGTGGAAGTGGCATCTGCGCAACACCTGGAGTGGCTAGTCTCCTTACGCTATACGTCTAAGCTTAATTTAAGGGGGTGTTTCAGTACTGGGAAGAAAGCCTACATGAGTTCCCGATGGCCGGGAGAAGGGGCAGGGGCTAATCACTAGGAGACTAAACAACATGACATCGCCCCTATGATTCTACCTCCTAATATCTCTCTAGGCTGCGATGGACTTACCTTCTCCCCTTCGGCAGCGGCTGGTTTTACGGCCGGACCAAGTCTGAGAACAATGATCCCATTTGGAGCAGTGCCCTGTTCTTCGCACGCGCACCCACAGGTGGTTTGTTTCTCCGCCTGTTCCTGTGGCTCCGTGGGTACGGGCGACTAGAGTGGGCTCTGGTCAGGGGTGAATGATTGGGGAAAAAAACAAAAAAAACAGTAGGGTGTTTGTACATTTACTCAAGCTGTTTCGTGTATTCTATTACCAGCTGTGCGAATTGCTAATCTGGGGACGGGTTGTTAGAATAAAATTAAAAAAAAAACTGCAACAAATGGGCCCTGGAGAGCAGCAGGAATGTTTCCAACCCTATGCAGGTCCGTGTTCCGACAAGCTGTGTGCCACTCTTTACCTGCTGTGAAGATGCACAGGTGGGACTGTGGAGCAGGGAAGGGTAAGGATGCAGCGTGTCAGTAGATGGGAGTGATGTCCCCCATTGTCATTTTGGTTTGGCAGCCCAGAAATCAGCAGAGAAACCAAATCCCTGCAGCGGAATGCCTGTGAAACTTGTGATTTAAGGGAATAGGACTGGGAGAATACAAAGCTACTTGGGGGAAATGAACAATTTGCACACATCGACTTGTATAGTATTAACTGTGGGTTCTGTTGACAAGCTAATTACCCATGAGGCAGAGTAGTGTGTAAATGTCGTCAGAACTCCCTATTACCCTTTTAAAAATTAGATACTTTTAATAATAGGAAGATGTGTATTGAAACAGTACTTCATACTACTGCATATACACTAGTTCGCTATACTTCAGTTTAGGGTTCTCATTAGTTGAAAGCTATAATGCATAGTTGTAATGTATTTTCTTTGCGTTATGGAAAATAGCTGTGACACAATTCTATTGAAATATGGGTATGAAAACAACATTATAATTGTGAGCCAAACTCTATCTAGTATGCATGTTCACAATTTCTGGTGAGCTGTGGTACCACGACATCCCCAAATGTATGTTTCATGCATTTCAGACATGCCCTGTGGTGAAACTACTCCAGCCAACTTTGATCTCTGGGCAAGTCATGCCTAGAAGACAGTTGATACAGCCTTCACCCCACCCCAGGGACTTTGGGCTTGGCCTTCAGCTGGGCACGGAGCATGGTCAGCAACTGTTCCCAGTAACCTGCTCACAGTACCAATAGGGGGCTGATTACAGGGCATAATCAATGGTTTTGTCCACTAGATCCAACATTATTATAGCCATATAACTTTCCCTCACAGACTTCTAGCTGCACATTCCTCACCTTTTGAATATTCCCCAGGTATCAGACTGGCTCTGGAAAATTTCAAGCAGTACCTCTGCTTGCCTTTTGAATATTCCTTAGGCGCTAGAGTGGATCCGTAAACTTTTCAGCAGTACCTCTACGCCCTGGAAGGTGGTGCTGTGTGACTCGGCACCAACTCTGTTCCACTCGTGAAATAACATGTGGAGACTTATAGGCTCCACTCCTGTGTGCTGTCAGCTCCTTTTTCGCACACTTTCTGATGTGTGTCAGCGCTTCCTCTAATCTCTAAGAGACTCCTTACATTAATATTGTCAACTAAAGTCTACAGTGTGCAGAGGGTCCATTCCCCCTAAAACGTCATATTTTAAGCCCTGTAGGGACTGTTGCAAGCAAATGTCTGTGACAGATCCCCAGGAGGTGTGCATGTAGTGTCTCGGCATCAAGCCACAACTACAAGGCTTGCAGTGACTGTGCATCGGTGAATCTGAAGGGCTTCCGGGACTTTGAGTTGAAACTTTAAACTGCCAAGCATAAGAAGACTTATCGCAGAGGCCACGCTAAGTTGCAGTTCAAGATTCAGTTGCAGTCCCATTTTCTCTCCAGGAGTCTCAGAGGCTATTTGTGAGCCCGTTAATCGTCATAGTTCAAATCATGGGGTTGGTCTAAAAAGAAGCATCAGAAATATAAGCGGGACTCTGCTCCTACTGCCACTCATATTCGCCTGAGCAGGTGCGGGTACGGCGCCATATATCTAGATCACGCTAGGAGCCGCTTCCACAACTGGTTCTG
Organism: Lissotriton helveticus; assembly: GCF_964261635.1. NCBI lineage: Eukaryota > Metazoa > Chordata > Amphibia > Caudata > Salamandridae > Lissotriton > Lissotriton helveticus. The sequence goes on from NC_136061.1 coordinate 389,330,845, forward strand.
CCGAGTTTCTGGGGATGCCTGCCATCCCAGAACAGATCGAAAAGTTCCTCGTAGCCATGCTCTGCCTCTTTGGCTCCCTCTCGAATCCTTCAGGCCTGCCTTTGGCCCCAACAGAGCTGAAAGACCATCCACCTGGAGTACGCCGGGTTCGCTATCAGCACCAGGGAGACCCTCCGAGTCCGTCCTAATGACTCTAGCCCCCATCCGGACCCCGCCTCCACTGCCGTGGTTCATGCCATTCCCTTGTACTTCGACATCGATACCAAACCCATCAATGCCCAATGAGGAGCTTCTAGGAGTCCTGTCTGACTCTGAGATGGCGCCCATCCGACCTCGCCAGATGCCTTAACCGATGACAGTTGAGGCAACACTTCCTTAGCTTGCACCCCCACCTTTATAAAGATAACACACTTTATATTTTCTTTATGGTACTGACTCAGACAGTGAATGTGATGTGGGTGATGAGTTTGCTCTGCCCTTTCATGAATCCAATTGGTATGATGACTTGCAGAAGGAGACTAGTGGTCTCAATACACCCTTGCAACTGGCCTCTTCTCATCCTCTACACCAGCCATAGAGAAATTTGCTTCCTATGCCATGGTAGTGGTTTGGAGCGACAGAAGTCCTTAACCTCCAGTTACTCTAGTATTGGAGCTTTCATACATTGACATGCTTGAATCATTCCCTGTCATCATGATGGGAGTCCCCGGTACATTAAATAATAGTAATAGTGATAAAGGAAGACTAATAGGAATAGACTAGAACAGGCCTAGGCCTCAGAGTTTATTAACCTATCATAGTCATTATTAAAAAACTGTCCAAAGCTTTCCTTTAGCCTATCAGCATCAACCATCCTCTAGAACACCCCTGTTTTCTACCGCACGTTATGCCAGGGAGTTTCATTTGAATACTGCTCAGTTTTTATCCAATCTTCAAGAACATTTTCTGGACTTGAACTCACAGGAAAGTGACTTTATTTGCTATATTCTCTCAAAACAGATATATTTCTTTCATGTATATCTGTTGTTTGTCACAAATCTTTCTGAATCATGTCAGAAAAGGCTAAAAAGGCTCTCTTCAGAGTGTGCCACTTGTCTGAAAAAGAGACTGTATGTGGAAGACCCTCATAAAGAGTGCATTTATTACTTATATGCTTCTCATAAGGCATCAGACTGCAAAATGTCACACTTTCTCGTATAAGACTCTGAGACCATGAGGGAATGCTTCTTACTTGGCTCCAAAAAAATGAAGACCAGGTCTGATCCTGTGTCAGACTCAGAGAGCGAGCCGTCTATGTCATCAAAGATTTCCCTCAAAAGAGAAAGGCATTCTTTGCACTCTCTCAAGGAAACTCACTCAAAATGTGCCAAAAAATCCCCTCCGAATGTCTACTCAGGGCACAGTAAAGGGTCTCTTAAGAAAGTTGAGCTTATAAATCTGTATCTGATCCAAAAACTCCACCTCCAGACCTTTAAATTGACTTTTAAAAAGCCTTCTTCAGAACCATCTACAAGTTCTCTGCAACTCAAGAGGGATTTGCCGTCGACAACAAGGGGATGTTCCTGGGACGTCAAAATCATTCTCTACAGCCTTGTCAGTGTCGACGACATCTCGGTTGTCTCTCCAGGCCCCGATTTCATCAACTATCCCTCTGGCATCATCAACGAGAATCTCCTTTCTGTCACTAAAGTTAAAATCACCGGCGGAGAAGTTGCCGTCGACGAGATCGTCGACGAAGACAGTACCGCCAACGACGAAGACACCATCGTCAACGAAGGCAACGTCGTTGACGAAGACACAGTCATCGATGAGGTCATCAACGAGGTCACCATCACCGCTGACGGAACCAGCGCCTACGCATTCATCGTCGACGAGGAAGAAATGCCGCAGGAGGAGGTCACTTGCTGAGCCCTTCGCGGTCACCGTCGACGCATCCGTCGACAGAGACAATCTCGTCGGCGAAGGGTCCTACATCAGGACCAAGGAATAAATCACCATTACCAAGGTCTATTGCCTCACCGAGGGAGACAGATATTACCCCAGAACATACATCACCAAGTAAAATTACAGCTTTTACCAGCTCATCTTTTGGAAGAAGATTTGGAAGAGGATTGCCCCTTTGGACCTGCATATAGTCCATCTGAATTGCATGTCAAGTATCAGCCAGTGGAGGATGAGGACCAGGAGCAAGACGGATACAGTCAAGTTTACTATGCACAGCTTGAGTTAGGCCGGCAGTACTATCATCAAGAGATGGTGACAGTGCCTTCTGATTTAATTACCGATCTTCAGTCAATGCTTGAAGATTACCACCATCGTTTCCCACCTGCAGTTTCAGTTGCTGTCTCTCTGCCTATAGTAGGGTCACTGGTGCAAAGAGCCACTCCTACCAGACTGTCACTCCCGAACACTCCGCAGTCTGTTCCTCTCCAGGCAACAGTTTCTTCAGATGAATAATGTGAAGAAGGAGAACTTTGCATTATTCGCTTTTGCCTACAGTCAAACTGGGGCCATTACAGGGAGGCAGGAAATTCCAAACACCTCCGGGGTGGGAACCTCTGGAAACTTCTCCTACTTCAAAGCTTGTACCAAGTATAAATATTGGACTCTCAGACCCAAATCTTCAGATCACATGTGGATCTATGAACCCGGACAGGAAGAAGGACTGTCGAGCTACGAAATCTGCCCTGCTTGCTGATCGAGCACTGCTTTGCTGCCAAGGCCCACTGTTGCTGCACCAGGACTCTTCTGCTACTGTGGGCTACCCTGCGGAATCCAGCCTTTGTATGGATGCAGAACTCTGGTAAATCTCCATTGGTTAGTTGCTGGCCTCCTGTTCCAACCAACAGGGACATAACTGGCTTCTTCGACACTGATGCATCTTCAGGCGGTTCGACACTGCCTGCCATTGATTCTAACCCAGTGTGACGCAGCTTGTTGTGGATGCATCATATTGCAAGTTCTCAAAAGCACTGACGGCGTCTTCGATCCGGACGCCGACACTGGCCCAACACAACGCATCTCGACTACCACCATGAAACATCACAGTCAAATCTCTGCAAACCCCACCAACTTCCTCAACAGTGACTCAGGATCTCACATTGCAGCTCCTAGTCAAGAATCATTGAATCCACCTCTGCACTACACATCTCGAAGCCAGCCCTTGCATCACAACTCCTCATCAATGGTTTCTTGCTGTGGCCCCTTCCATCTAGACTCAAGGACTCTGCATCTTGACACCCAGGCCCAAAAGGTACTGTCTCAGCGAACTGAACACAGTCCTCTATCTGGCCCATAGTCTATCACGGTCGGCCTGAATTTATGACTAGGAACCCGTTCTATAACGATCAGATAACTGCGGCTGGACTTTTTGCTTCTTAGCTCTCAATTTTCACAAAATCTTTCAAATTGCATAGTTTTGATTCTACTGATTGGGTTTGTGTTGTTTTGACGTCAAATAATTTATTAAATTTTACTCTTTGTTTCTAAATTTATGTAGGGTTTTACCTGTGTTGTGTTTTCACTTTATATTACTGTTTGAAGTGCTGCATAAATACTTTACACAGTGCCTCTAAGTTAAGCCTGACTGCTTTGTACAAAGCTACCAGAGGGTTAAAGAGAGGTTAATTTGGGGTTACTTGTGTTTCACCTAACAAGAATTGTGGTTGCTGCTTGAGTAGTGTTTCACCCCCCCCCTACAACCAGTGATATAAATCCAGTATTTTGCTAGTAAAGCAATTCACGTTTGACTCCAGAGACCACTTTTATGCTTTATTGCTATGTTATCTAAGGTTTCTTTTGTACTTCATCAGTTTGTAACGTTTAAACATAGAGACTATGTAAGGTGAGGGCAAACCCCTGATCAGCAAAGATCATGCAGCCACATCATTATTAAGGAGCGCAGCAGGCATATTGGGTAACATGGGCTTAAAAAGTACTTAAAGGGGCTTACAACATATCCTTTGCTCACCATTAGTTGGCTTTGTAACTCTCGTTTACTTGATGATTATTTGATGACTCTCCTTATCCCTGTGTTTGTAGCTCCCCTAGATCTTAGCCTCTTTACAATTACTTATTTGCTTGCTAATGTCGTTCCACTACTCACTTTTTATTAACTACTTTTTCATAAGCACTCCAAAACAGTGCATGTCTTTTCCAGCTCTCTCCATTGTATGCTTCCCCTCCGCCAAATACTTGTGCTTTTCTGGCCTCCATGTGAGCGTCTCCCTCGCGTTGCCAGCTCTCCTTGCTTGATTGTGCTTTGTGGTGCTTTGTCCCTCATGCTGCTTCCTGACCCTGTTGCTTCTCCTTGCGTGCTGCTTTTATCATCCCCCACCTACTCCTCATTTCTTCCCACACCCTTTCCTCCTTTGCCACCCAGGGCCGGCGCTAGGCATGGGCAGCATGGGCGGCTGCCCAGGGCCCGAGCTCAGCCCATCAACAGGGGGCCTCGCAAAAGTGTTTCCCTACCAACCTCGCGCCTGTGGTGAGCACTGCGTGGCCCAGGGAAGGGCTGCCTCTCCTCTGGGCTTCGCAAGCATGTGTAAGAATAGGAGAAGAGGCCCCCCCTCCCCTGTGCCTCACAGCACTGGTTAATGGTTGTTAACCCCAGGGAGGGGGGCCCTTTTCCCCAGGGCTGTGCAGCCCACATGTAGTGCGAGGCCCATCTGCATTTGCAGCTTTGACCTGTAATCAGGGACAGGGTCGGATTGCGAAGGCAATGGGGCTTTGCGGGGGGTGGCCGACCGGAGGGAGGCTCGCCCCCCCGGGGATTTTGGGGCTCCGGGAGGAAGGGGAGGGGAAGTAAATAAAGAGGACACAGGAAGGGATTTTGGGCTGGTTGGGCTGGGCGGCGGTTTTTGGGCTCCTTTTGGGCTGGGAGGGTACATAAACGGCCATTTTGGGTCACTGTGCACCATTTTATGGGACAGTGACCCAGCAGCCGGGGAGGTTAAGGGTTTTTTTGTTGTAGTGAGCAGTTAGGTAGTCTGAGGGCGTTCGCGCACTTATTGCGTGGTAGGAGATTGTTTTTTCCTCACTTGTGGGTAGGCTTGCTGGTCGGTGGACGCGCGAGGTGTCAGGCGGTGGCGCGCAGACGACGCGAAGAGCGGAGAAGATGGCGGCGGATGGCTTGGCGGATCCTCGACTACAAGAAGCGCTGCGCCTTCTTGGGGAGGCGGGCAGAACTGATCTTCTCCGCAGCGATGTGCGGGTAAGGCCTCCGCGGCGCGCTGCTGATGGCGCCGCGGCGGCTGTTGCGGCATGTGACCCGCCGAGGTCACGTGCGCGGAAGGGGGAGGGGGCGGGAGCGGTGAAGAGGGCGGCGCGCGGTGGCGGCCTGCAGGCAGCTGGTGCGGCGAAAAGGAGAAAAGGCCCGGGGAGGAAGCGCGGTGCAGGGAGGAAGGCGCCTTTGGTCTTTGTAGGTGATAGCGAGGGGCTGGGAGGGACTCGGAGTGGCGGGGGGGCGGGGGAGGATGGCCCAGGAGGATCGGGCATGATCGTGGAGGCAGGTGTGACGCTACCAGGGGATACGAGTGGGTGGGGTGGGGGAAGGACACGAGGGGGGAGGGGCCGGGGGCAGGGACAGGCGGAGGAAGCGGTGGGGGGGGGCCTGGAGGGAGAGGGGCTTTTGGATGGAGCGGGTGGGGGCCCAGGGGGGAAGGAGCACGGAGGGCTGGAGGGGGCAGGGGGGGACTCCCCATTGCTGATTGAGGACACGGAGGGGGAGGATGGGGTGGGGGTGGGGGGCGAGAGCGGGCAGGAGGGGGAGGAGTCCGAGGATGAGCATATCATTCCGCCCAGCAGTAGGGGTTCCCCGCGGGGCAGGGGGCGGGGGGTGCAGGGGGGAGGGGGTGCGAAGGGTGGCAGAATGGAGCAGGCGGGGGGTGGGGGATGCGCCAGGGGGTGGGGGCGGACGGAGGAGGGGGGATGTTTTTGGGGGGCCCCAGCGGGGGAGGGGGCGGTTTTGAGGGTGCGGGGGGGGAGTAGCGGGGGGGAGATGCGTGGTTGGGGTGGGTGGGGGGTATGGGAGGGGGCGCGTGGGGCGGTTCGGGCGGGGTGGGGAGCTGGGGGTGGGGGGAGAGCGGGTGGGGGGGTCGTCCGGCGTGGCGGGGAGGACATACTGCAGCAGGGGGGAGAGGCGGTTGGGGAGGTAGTGGAGACAGTTTTGCCCCGGCTTGCTGGACTTCCCCGTTTTTCTCTTGGCAGGAGCAGTGGGGGAGGGGCTCGGGTGAGCAGCATGCGGCTCCACCCCGCCGAGTGGATGGGCCGGCTCTGCCTAGTACGGGCGGTCGCGCTCCAACGAGGGACCTGGGGTGGTCGGAAAGAAGATGGACGGGATGTAGCTCTCCAACGCCCCCCTCCCGATGGGTCGATCCGGCCGCCGGGGGACGGGGATGGAGCAACGAGGCAGCGGTTTCTTCTGATTACCAACAGGAGGGTAGACGGAGAGTGAGTGTGGACTTAGGTGCTTTTATGACGGAGTGTAGGGCCAGGGCGGGGTTGAGCAGAGTATCCACTGGTAGGATTTTAGTGGAGGGGACAGGGAGTGTTGAGCTGGAGTCGGAGGAAGAAGGGGAGCTGAGGGAGGCCGGGGGGGAGGTTTGTAACGTTGTTGGCAGTGTTTTACAGGAATGCCCCCGGCAAGTGGTGCCGCGAGTGACGGCCCCCCCAGCAGATCTGGTTAGGCGGCGGGATCCGGTGAGGACGCCAGCCTTGACGCCAGGTAAGACCAGTACGGGGTCTGGGAGTGGCTTGGGCACGCCTCAGGGAGGCAAGGCGGGAGGAAGTGGTGTTGGAGGTCACCACGTGTCGGTGGGGACAGATGCGGCGGGAGGGGATGAGGTGAGAATGGTGAAGGGTAGGTATGTGATGGATGCCGGTGTGTGTACGGAAGCGGTCAGCGGGGCGTCGGGGAGTGCGGTGTCAAGCGTGGCGTCGGGTGAGTTAGTGGCGACGTGCGCCGGAGCGAAGGGGAACGGCGAGGGACCGGTCGCGAGCGCAGCGTTGGGGACTGCTGGGACGGACGTGGTGTCCGGCGGGTCGGCGGCGTCGAGTGCCGGGGCGAAGGAGAGCTGCGACGTACCGGTTAAAAAGCTGCCGTACATGGGGGTGGCGAAGCCGTTGGGGGCGCATTTGTCGATGGCGACCAGGGAGAAAATATGGAAGGGGGAGTATGTCGAGATCTTGAAGTTGCTGCACCGGGAATTGATGGCCAAGGAGGGGTCGAAGGAGGAAGAGCAGGAATTGGCGAGGCGGCCGAGGGTGCCGGTTACTATTGAGAATTGGTCGGCGGCATTCTTAATCTATGCGAGCGTGTACTGTGAAAAGTATCCTGACAGGGCAGTCGCGCTGTTCAAGTACATGGACGTGGTGCGGCGGGCGCAAGTGACTTACGGTGGCAATGCTTGGTCGCATTACGACGAGGAGTTTAGGGCGCGCATGGCGTCGGACCCGGAGGCTAAGTGGGGGGAGTTGGATGCGGACCTTTATCAGCAGACGATGAGTGGGGCAAAATTTGGCCGCACTATCTACACGGCCAGTGGTTTGCCACTGGCTCCCACACCCTTTTCGGCTCGCCCCACCCGTGGGGGGGTGGGACCGGGGGGGGCCGGGAGCTACCAAAGCGGGGGGGCCTGCTGGGATTTTAACAGGGGTTCCTGTCTCCGGCAGACATGCAAATTTAGGCACGAGTGCTCCTCGTGTGGAAAACGCCATCCAGAATCGCGATGCAGGGGGCTTTGGGGAGGCCCCACGCAGGGCCAATACCCAGCTCCCGGGCCCGGCAGAGGGAGGGGGGGGGGGGAAGGGGGGGTGCGAGTGCCTTGGGAAAAGGCTTGTACACCGGTTAGGCTGGACCGGTTGGAACCCCTCTTGGAAGTTTATCCGCGGGCGGATGATGCAACGGTGCTGCGTCGGGGTTTCAGGGAGGGTTTCCGGTTGGGGTACGAGGGTCCGCGGATCGCTCGATGGGCGGAGAACCTGAAGTCTGTGAACGCACACAAGGGCATCGTCCGGGAGAAGCTCTTCAAGGAAGTGAAAGAGGGGAGAATGGCGGGACCTTTCGAGGTAGCGCCATTGGAGGGTCTGATCATTTCACCCATTGGAGTGGTCCCAAAGAAAGAGCAGGGTCAATTTCGCCTGATTCAACATCTGTCATGGCCGGAGGGCGCGTCGGTGAACGATTTTATCTCAGCAGAGTTGGCGTCGGTGTCGTACTCGTCCGTGGACGTCGCGAGAAAATTGGTGACGAGGGCGGGGGGCGCTCATGGCAAAATGCGATGTAAAATCGGCATTCAGGTTGCTGCCGGTTCACCGGCTGATCATCAGTTGCTGGGGATACAGCTGGACGGGTTGATTTTTGTTGACAGAGTGCTTCCGATGGGGTGCTCCGTGTCGTGTGCCTTGTTCGAGCGATTCAGTTCTTTCTTGCAGTGGGTTTTTTCCTGGCGCACAGGCTCTGAGGCGATTACGCATTATCTGGACGACTTCTTCCTGGTGGGTAGCCCCGGTTCAACGGACTGCCAGCAGCAGCTGAGTAGTTTTATGGACCTGATGAATTACCTGGGGGTACCTTTGGCGCCAGAGAAGACACAGGGGCCCAGCACGGTGCTGTCGTTCCTCGGGATAGAGCTCGACTCAGCGGCCATGGAAGCACGCCTGCCGGAAGACAAGCGGCCAAGCGGAAGGTGTTGGTGCGTGAGGTACAGGTGTTGCTGGGGCACTTGAATTTCGCGTGCCGCGTGGTGCGGGCGGGGCGGACTTTTTGTCGACGGTTGGGAATGGCTTTGTCTGGGTTGTCGATGCCTCATCATCACGTACGGCTACCGGCGGGCGCGAGAGAAGATCTGTGCATGTGGTTGGCCTTTTTGGAGCGATTCAACGGTGTTCCCATGGCGCCGCCGGAGGAATGGGAGTGGGACGTGACGATGTCATCGGATGTGGCGGGAGTCGGCGGTTTCGGACTCTACGGGGCGGGCCGGTGGTGCGCGGAGCAGTGGCCGGAGCAGTGGCAGGCGGGGGGGAGAAGCATTGCTTTCTTGGAGTTGTTCCCGCTGGTGGTGGCTGTGACGGTGTGGGTGTGTGAGTTGGCGCACAGGCGCGTGTTGTTCAAGGTGGACAATATGTCGATGGTGCAGGTGGTGAACCGGCAGTCTGCGAGTGAGCCTCAGGTGCTTAAGCTGATGCGCGTGTTCGTGTTGAGGTGTCTGGAAAACAATATCTTGTTTCGGGCGCAGCATGTGCCGGGAGTGGACAATGACATTGCGGATGCTTTGTCTCGTCAACAGTGGCAGAGGTTCCATGGGCTAGCCACGGAGGCAGCGGCGGTCAAGACGGAGGTGCCGTAGGACATGTGGTTGGTGGGAGAGCGCGGGTCGTTCGATTGGTGAGGTCGTCCATGGCAGTGTCCACGTGGAAGAGTTACGAACAGGCCTGGCTGGAGTTTCTGCGTTTTGGAGCGGTAAGGCAGCGGGACAAGTGGCGTCGGGAGGAGCAGGTGGTGCAATTCATGCTGGGGTTGATGGACAGAGGTCTGGCGAGAGTGACCATTGCGGGTAAACTGGCGGGTGTGGCGTTTATGGGCAAGCTTTGGTGGGGCTATGCTCCCTCGGCGGGGGAATTGGGAGGGTGTCTTCTGGAGGGTTGGGAGAGAGAGAAGGGGGCCCGGGTGCGACAGAGACGGCCCATTACGGAGGCAATGTTGGAGGGGTTGTTGAGTCGGTTGCCGGTGGTGTGTAGAGAACAGGAAGAGTCTGTGCGGTTTTCCACATTGATGTCGTGGATGTATTTTGGGGCCTTTCGGGTGTCGGAGCTGGTGGGTTTGAAGGGGCAGGCGGGGTTGACGTGGGGGGACGTGGAGTTTCGGGGAAGGGAGGTCGCCGTGCGGCTCCGACGTTCCAAGACCAATCAGCGGGAGAGGGGCACGTGGGTGTTACTGGGTCCGGGGGGAAAGGAGGCGGTGTGTCCGGTGGAGTGGGGGAGGCGGCTGGCAGCCGGAGGAGCGCAGGCTGGTGCGGAGGTTTTTGACAGGGGAGAGGCGGGACGTGTGACGGCCGCGCAGTTGTTATGGGTCCTGCGGCACGCCCTGCGGTCTATGGGTGAGGATCCTAAAGACTTCGGGACGCATTCATTCCGCATCGGGGCGGCAACGGAGGCAGCGCGACGGGTTTGGGGGAAGGAGGACATAAAACGGTTGGGGCGCTGGAAATCGGATTGTTATAAGACATACGTCAGGCTGCGAGGGGTAGTGGTGGACTGAGTGGGTGTGTGGACTTGCTGCTTACATGTGTCTCTTTACAGGTGCAGTGGCGGGGCCTACGGCAGCAGCGGTGTCCATTTACGTGGTGGGACATTCTTTTGTAAAAAGAGCAGAAAAGGCCGAATGGGAAAAATACAAGAACCTTAACCTTGAATTAGATGAACAGTTGTTTCGGTGTCATTGGAGAGGCAAAGGGGGTATGCGTTGGCACGAATTGGTGCCGGTTTTGAATAACGTTGTACGGGGAGGGGTGTGCCCGGATGTTCTGGTGGTTCATCTGGGTGAAAACGACGTGGTGCAATGTAAGGGATTGGCTCTGGTGAAGCAAATGCGGAGGGATTTGTTGGAGATCAAGAGGCAGTGGGCAGGGTGTCACATTATCTGGTCGGAGTTTATACCGAGGAGATGCTGGAGGGGGGCAGAGAGGCCAGGGTCGATTGACAGAGCTAGGAGGAAGATCAACAGGGAGACGAGGGCCTTTTGTGATAAAGAAGGGGTGGGCAGAATGGAGCACCCGGAACTGACGTATGGAGCGGTATATTTTTTCTTGGAGGATGGGGTACATTTGTCCAGATACGGGATGGAACTTTATGTTGTACAGTTGAAGGTGGCGTTGGACAGGGCGATAGGGGTACAACGGTATCCGAAGGTACAGAGGTCCTGGGGGGGGTCAAAAGCGGTAAAGGCTTTCGAGTGGCGCTTTTTCCTAGTTATAATGGGGGGGGTAGGATAGGAGGAAGGAACTTTACTGGTTGAAAGGGAGGGAGTGTACATAGGGCAGAGGTTAAAACAGTTGAGCCAGGCGTTTGGGTAAATGATAAGGAGGTTTATGATGTTGTTGGGGAACTGTTTAGGGGTGGGGGTGGGGGGATTGGCAGGTATGTGTATATTTAGTTAGGCCTAGTTTTGTACGGCAAAGGCCAAGGTTGGGGTATGTTCAGGATGCACCTGTTTCCAATAAAAGCGGACTTTAACACACCTTATACCTGTGTCCGGTCGGTTCTTCCCCTCCCCGTCTCCCGATGGGCCCCAATGGGGCTTTGAATTTGAATTTTAATGAATTTCTAGAGCGCACTGTTACCGAGATGGTTTCCTGGCGCTAGGCAGCGGTGAACCAGTGGGGTCGGGAACGGAGGCTAAACTGCTAGAGATCTAGAAAACAGGAAGGTTTTGAGATGTTTACGGAATTCCACATAGGAAGTGGATACTCTGAGGGCAAAAGGGAGGGAGTTCCAAAAGGAAGGAGCTAGGACCGCGAATCTCGTCCCCCCAGACCTCTTCTTCCTGAAGCGGGGAACTGTCAAGAGAGCCTGGTGAGAGGATCGAAGCTCTCTAGCCGGGAGGTAAGGAGCTATGATCTCACAAAGGAAGGCAGGGGCAGTCCCAGCCCTAGCCTGATATGTCATACAACCCAGCTTGAAGAGAGCCCTCTCCTTCACCGGTAGCCAATGCAAAGATTGCAACAGAAGGGTTGGCATGGTGAAATTTGGGGAGTCCATAAATCAGGCGGGCAGCCTGATTTTGTATCTGCTGGAGTCGGTGGATCAGGTAGTCTGGGGCGCCATTATAAACCACATTCCCATAGTCAAGGCGCGATAGCACCATGGCCATGAGGATGAGTTTAAGGGCAGGGACGGAAAAAAAACGGGAAACCTTGCGGATAGTGCGGAGGGAAAAGAAGCAGGAGGACACCACCGAGTGAACCTGCGTGTGAAGCGAAAGCTGGGAATTGATAAAGATGCCCAGGGTTTTGACCTTGGGGACCGGGGGGGGAGGGGGACCAAGTGAGTCGGGCCAGAAAGACGGGGACCAGGGACTGCAACCACTCCCAGTCAAAACCAGCTCTGTTTTGTCGGGATTTAACTTGAGGCTTTGCGGGGGGTGGCCGACCGGAGGGAGGCTCGCCCCCCCTGGGATTTTGGGGCTCCGGGAGGAAGGGGAGGGGAAGTAAATAAAGAGGACACAGGAAGGGATTTTGGGCTGGTTGGGCTGGGCGGCGGTTTTTGGGCTCCTTTTGGGCTGGGAGGGTACATAAACGGCCATTTTGGGTCACTGTGCACCATTTTATGGGACAGTGACCCAGCAGCCGGGGAGGTTAAGGGGTTTTTTGTCCCACCCGCCCTCCCTGTTTTTTCTGCTAGCTAGGGTTGGGGGGACTGATCAAGGGTTTTTGTTGGTCGCAGGTGCTTTCTGTGGTCGGGTTGACAAGTGTGTCGCTAGGAGCAGGTGCTGGAGTGGTTTTGTGGGTTGGCGCTTTTTCCTAGTTATAATGGGGGGGGTAGGATAGGAGGAAGGAACTTTACTGGTTGAAAGGGAGGGAGTGTACATAGGGCAGAGGTTAAAACAGTTGAGCCAGGCGTTTGGGTAAATGATAAGGAGGTTTATGATGTTGTTGGGGAACTGTTTAGGGGTGGGGGCGGGGGGATTGGCAGGTATGTGTATATTTAGTTAGGCCTAGTTTTGTACGGCAAAGGCCAAGGTGTTGGGGTATGTTCAGGATGCACCTGTTTCCAATAAAAGCGGCCTTTAACACACCTTATACCTGTGTCCGGTCGGTTCTTCCCCTCCCCGTCTCCCGATGGGCCCCAAGAAGTCGAGCATTGGCCGATGGGCCGGTGCTGAAAGGTGTGACATGTGGGCCGGTTGTTAAAGGGCCTCAACTTCATTCCTGCCTCCCAGGCCATCACACTTCTGGCTTTTGTGTGCGGGGCGAAGGTGTTAAGTGTGGCAATCTGCCTTAATTGTGGCCAGGTGTTGCTCTAAGTGTTGTGTCATTCTCCCTCAGCCCCCCATTGGGGCCGCAAAGAAGTGTCCTGCCCCAGACCGCTCCCTTGCCAGGCAATGGTGGGTGGGGGCAGGTGGGAGTATGCCGGGCCGTCTCTGAGGGAGCAGGTTTTTGGCTATGGGCAATTGACACTTTAGCATGAACAGGTGTCATTTATATATACATTCGATCGGATCAATCCACCTATGTCACTCTACAGAGTAACAACTTTAAAGTAACACCGGCAGGAACGACTGCAGCTACCTGATGTGATTGTGTGCTGCACTGGCACCATCACTGTCTATTACAAACACACACAGGCTCACAGTGCCTGGTACTTAGGGTCTTGGGCCATGGCCGTAGATGAGTCTGAGTCAGTACGGAGTCCGACTGTGGTGCATGCAGGTAGGGACTCTGGTCTGCTTAGTGTACATCTGAAGGGCGTCGCTTCGCTATTTCAAGGCATTACTACACACCTATTCTTGAATTACTTTAACAGCAGGCACTTGCTCACTTTGTGAAAGGAGAGGAGCGGCAATTCAGCATGGGGTGCCTCGTGGCCGCAGCGACTTCCGCTGCAAATGTCATCTGCTCGGGCATACTTCAGTGACTCCACTAGGGCGGAGGAGCGTCACCCCACTGCTTTCTCGCAGAGCGAGAAGCAGAAATATAAAATGCAAAAACTACCATTTCATGTTTCTGCTACTCACACTGCGAGAAAGCAGAAGTGTTTGGTTGGGGGCAGGCGGGTCTGAGTGCCTTGCCCCCTGCTAAGGGCCCTGACTGTTTGGTCGGCCCTCCGGGACCGACCTAACCAGTCATGCACACTCTGGCCTTTCTCCATGTAGGCACCAATGCACCCTACATGGAGAAAACGGCCTCCCCATAGGCGCCTGGCTGGTCGGCGTCCCAACCAATCACAATGCTGCCATTGGGGAGGGAGGCTGCCTGCTTCCTGTTCCTGCCAGAGGCAGGAAAAAAAGAGAGCAGGTCAAGAGCAGAGATGACACGAGACCTGGGAAGGTAAGTTTATTTAATTTTTTTAATAACCCCTGCGAGACCTCCCACCCGCGAGTCATGCTAGCGCGACTGGATTTTACATGCAAATTAGAGGGGCCTCAGATCTTCCCTTTCGCCCGGGGCCCCAGAAGTTCTAGGACCGGCCCTGTTGCCACCCACACCCAGCTGTCTTGTTTTTAAAATTATTTTATTATCCTTATTATTTTTTGCGAGGGTGGGGGACCAGGCAGCAAATTGCTGCCAGACACTCTGTCTCTTTGGGTTACTTTTTCATATTTTGTTTTAAATTTACTGATCCCACTCGGATCGGTAAAAAAAAAACGAAAATGGTCGTAGCATCACTTTGTGCTAGCACACTTCATCACATGTGCGTGCCTACAAAATTTCATCCCCGCTATGGCCACGTCATTGCGCTTTTTTTGCAAACTATTTTCTACAACATCCCCAAAATGCATTAGAAAAGCCAGTAGGTCCCAGAGGAGAGGCCTGTCTGCTTTGCAAATGCTTGTTTTTAAGTTAATCACATACGGTCAAGCTCGACACACTGAAGAGAGAGCCTCCTGCAGCCTGAGAATGATGGAAATGTAAAACAGCAACTATAATCTATTCTGTTCGTTTCCTTCAACCAGCTTTGTAAATCTCGATGAAGCTGAAAAGCAATCCAGAAGCGGGTTACTAAACAAGCTACCCATGTTAGAGGATCCTTTTTTGTTGTTAAGCTTTATCGTTTAATGAACACAGACACAGCTAAGACGCATGACAGACAGGCGCAGGTCGACATCTGCAGCACCAATAGAGCACAAAGCAGGTGGAATTCATCCTTCAAGTCCTTTCCGCCGAGAGTCCTCAATAGAACATATTGAAGAAACGATAGTGCAGAGTTCACGACATCCGGGAACGGAGGATGCGCATCGAGAACCGAAACACACCCAGATCACCAAGTACCCTCAATGATGCTCCAGAACACGAGCCCATTTGCCTCTGACCCTTCCACTCCAACGCGATGTCAAGCAAGGTAACAGGCTGCACATCACGTAAGATAATACTTGCTGCAGCTAAGACACATTTCTTTGGAATGATTTGATGGCTGGCTTGGAGATGGCTTCCCTCCTTTACCATCCCTGGACTCTGGTTATCTGATGGAGGGGCCTTTCAGTGGTTGAATGTCTGTGGTCCACACAATCCCCAATTGCCTCCAACTACGTCCTCTACTTAAGCTGGCGCATACTAAGAACGTGCGTAGGAGGCCATGAGGTTCCTACTTTCAGGGTCACCTGGGTCTCGTGTACCCTAGAAATGGGGAGAGCTATTACTCTACTATTTTCGCATCATGAAGTGAGGCACAAAACTCTGCCTCGTTTTCAGTTTTTACCATCTGAATCCGTTTCTCCTGCAGACATTCAAGGTGTGAACTGTGGCCTCATACATCATAGCTGTGTTCTGTCAGTAGCTTTCCTGCACGGCGCAGGTGGTTCGTAGCTATTTCCAAGAGTAAAGAATCCTGCCCTTTTGTCTCAGGGCGGTTGCCATCCCTCTGTTCCTTACCACATATTGGCCCCAGTGACTGCCTTTCTAGGGCTGCAGAACAGCAGCCACCAGGGAGGCACTAGAGTCCAGCCTAGCCGTGACCTTCCATGCTGTATTCAATCTTGGGTTCCCTGCGAGCTACCCCAAATCCTGATTGGTGCATTTCAGTTTTCCCAGTCAATCCAGGGCTTTCTTCTGGCAAAGACTTGCTCCAGAAGATAGTGGCATTCAGTACGTCACTTCTTGAACAAGGATACTGTCTTAGGTTGGAAGTTCCTGAGGCTTCTGAGGTTATAGGCATCCCCTGGACAGGGTGGCCATCTATGCCGAGCTCCACATGCATCCTCGCAGCATCTTGTTAGAGCAGTGGAACAGGTTGCTAGATTATTAGTCTAAGTTTGTCTTTTCATCTCTGGTCCCAACCTTGTGAATGCTGGGCACACGTATTGTGGGATGTCCCTGCTGCCTGCCCCGTACACAAATCCTAATCAGCGTCTGCTCTTTAGCGAATGTGTCCAAGTCTCACTGTGCAGGACTTTTCATCAGTCCCTTCATCAGTGACAGGTCGGATGTGTCCCTCCACAGGAACATGTTGAATCAGAAGGCAATCTTCCTAGCACTTCCTTCTTGTGATAAGATCCCAAGGGGGTACCACTTGACCCTAGATGACCACCATGGCCGTGATACTCTGTGACAAAGCAACAAGATGTCAACTACCCACACCTCTGATAAGTGGCAGTACAGGTGTGGGAGTGGATTATCGAACATTCATGTGCCTGCTGGTCACCTGCCAACTCATGACCTTAGCACTTTGGTACTCATAAAGAGCTTTGTGCAAGATTGGTGTGTCCTGATGTGGTTGAGTTCTTTGAACGCTTTCCATGTGCTTGGGTCTGTCCTGATGGGGGTGAGTGCTTTGATAAATGCTCATTGAGGTTTGGGAGCAAAGAGCTTTAAATGTCCTTCTGGCGTCCACCAGTAAACAATAAATGTCCCTAACGCATGAATTAATATGTTCACAACTCCTTAACTTCAGATTAGCTTTGGCTGTTGAATTTAGAAATACGTTGAATTTCTGAATCGATTTCTGGGAGCACCTGATACATAATATGACTAATCCAGTTAAAAACCAATTATGGCTTTCAGAATCAGTAGCTTTTAGGCCCAGGAATGGACTCATTCTCCAAGTCCTCTACGGTTTTGGCTTTAATATGTTTTAAGAGCCGAACAACAGAAACTAAGTGCCAGATGTAGGAAGCCTAATTCCGGTCGGTAACGGCCGAAATGACCGAATTTCGGCCGTTACCGACCGGAATTAGGCTTTTCAGATGTAGGTGGCCAAATAGTAGGATTCGGTAATTTACTGAATCGGTAATTTAAGGAATCTGTAAATTACCGAATTCTTAACATACCGATTCGGTAAATTATCGAATCCTTAATGTAGAGAGCACTCAAGTAAGTGCTTTTTACATTTAAGGATTCGTTATTTACCACCAACTATTAGTTGGTGGTAAATAACGAATACCTTTGAAAATGCAAATCTATGCATTTTCAACAGTGCCCTGTGGCAGACATACATGCCCTTAGGGCAGGTATGTGTGCCACATGTGCACACATGCACTTTTCAGGGGTGCAACAGGGTGTCAATGTGACACCCTGCCACCCTTGAATGTTTCCCTATTTCACCGAATCAGTATTTATCGATTCGGTAATTCACATTATTTCCTATGAGCCTCCAGGCCCATAGGAATGAATGGGAATTACCGAATCAGTAAATACCGAATCGTACTGATTCGGTAATACTTACCGTATTTTTATCTACATTTCATTTACTGATTCTAAAATACCGAATCGGTAAAATTCTGTATTTTAGAATCGGTAAATTTTCATTACCTACATCTAGCCCTTAGTGTTCAATTCATGTAAACTTGTCTAGTTGTAATTCATTGGAGCATGGTTCTATGAAAACATCAAGCAGATCGTGGTCAAATCATTTTATGGTAATTGTGAGTCATTAAATGACTAGAATTCCATTGGTGTGGTTATGAAATCAGTTACATCCTAAAATCCTGCAAACGCTATGTAATAGCTATATTGTAAACAGAGTTGAGAAACATGATCACTGGGAAACACCACAGGCTGTCCATTCTAGCTCTAACATTAAATTCACCACCTCGTTTTGGAACCATAATTGGCAAAAAAAGACACTAACAATTCTTAAGTAATCTCTTCATTGCTCCCCCATTTGATTTCGTAAGAGCGAGTAGTCATGGGTGTCAAAGGCAGTGAAGAGGTACAAAAAGGATTATAAAGGCTCTTGATCTCCATCCTGTAAGGCTCTGCGTAGATGGTCCTTACATGCAAACATTTAAGTGCCTCCATTAACTCTGGGGACAGATATCTACTCACCTAGATTGTTACTGATTCTAAAGTTATTTCTAGGCCTCTTTCTCAAGACCTTCATAAGAAACATCATAATATATGGCAATGGTTTTTAAAATGTCATGGATCTAATGTTGGTTTCTTTTCCATAAGGGTGTTACTGAAGCCTGTTGAACATCATCTGGAATACAATCTGATGAACAGGAACTCTTAATAAAGTGAGTGATGACAGAAGCTTTTCTTCAAGGCGCTGCATAATCTGAAATTGTGTCCAGTGGTCACCTGGACCAGGAACATGTAATTTCTTTGCAGATATTTTCTCAAGGCATACCATTTTATCATCAGAAATTTCATATTTGCTTATGCCTTTTCTGGAGTTCCCCAGTAGCCTTGGCAATGTAGGCCTCTTACTAAGAATCTTGAACTTGAATTTTTCAAAGGGTAGGTCAAGTCAAGTCAGCATTCTTTATTTCCAAAAAATAAAGTCTTACAGAAATATTGCACATTACTCAAATCATTGGCATACACAATTACAAATATCATTAGATCAGCAATATATTACACTTAATGAAAACAATTCCACCAACGCATGTCATTGGCCTATGCTCGATACAAAACAGAATAAAATGTAAAATGTCTTCTCACTAAAACTCAATAGAAGGTCAGCCGTAGGGGTGGCTCCTCCGCTGTGGCAAGGGGAGCATTGCCTCGCTGCTGAGTGTGCGGGGTATGCCCAGACGTGGGTCCCTTGCTCACTTTGCCACTGGGTACAAGCTAGCCTGGCTGATATGGGGTGTTACCCCAAAACCGGTCCCAAGATACAGGTTTCCAGTCCAGGGAAGACATGGCTTTGCATTCGGGCTGGACTGTGCTCATGAGGCACAGGGTCAAGACTGATTTTCATATAGCTTGGTTTGAACTGGGGTGGCGAAGTGAGCTAAAGAACGATGATGGATTCAACCCAGATCTGTGACTGGGGGCGAGTGTCTGATAAGTTTCAGTGCTCTGTCCGTCATCTCCTTGTGTTTGCTTTGTTCGATCACTGCTAAAAGCAGCAGACAAGATAAAAATAAAATGACAATAAAATTACTTTATTGTAATTTTTTCACTTGCAATTTTTTCACTTGCAGATGCGGAGTGTAGGGCAGGCCAGGTCATGTTGCAGCTCACACAGCAGGGCGAGGAGGAGTGGTAGGCACAGAAAGCAAGTATGTCGGTTTGGCCGGCCGTCCATGCTTGGCCAAACCGACATGCAAACTTTGATATATCCAGGCTGTACCTTGAAATATCAGCTATTCTCTGGAGCACAGGCTCCCAGTCCCTGAAGAGCATAAACCTGTCCCGCTCTGTCCAATTCCAGAGCTTCTTTAATGCAGAGAGTAATAGCATGAGAGCAGCGCTGGAGTGGGGAGACAGGGAGCCTGTGCTCATGGGATTGGAGTGCCAGGAGCAGCGCGGCGCAATAGCAGAAGATCTGACCCAGTGTGGTAAAAGGTAAGTGTACATTTACTTTAATTTTTTTTATTCTCCCTGTGCGCTGACTGCCTATGTCCGATTAGCAGCAGCCGCCACTGGTCAGCAGCCCCTTATCACACAAGTATTAAAAGATTTAAAAGGTGATATATTGACCAGCGGCTTGCAGCTCAATTGCCAACTTAAACACTATAATGAGCAGTGTGTAGCCAAATTTTTTAAATCCCAAAGGTGCCAGCCTCCATAGCAATGCCAGAATTCCTATCTCAAGACCGGTGTCCTAATCAGGGAATCCTTCTAATATGATTGACGTTGGCCTAGCTGCTAGGAACACATTACTACCGACCTGGGGGGAGTACTAACCTCGTTTTAAAACACTAAGAGGTAGCGTTGCATTCGATGTTATGATTTTGCGCATTTATTAACTAATGGCAATGGCTACATCCTGAAACCTTAGGCCACATTTCAAGTTTAGGCCCTTTGCTCTCGACCGTATCCAATATTTATTTTAAACCGGTCTTAGAATCTTCTTCCTTTCCACAAGGAAGAATACACAGTCCATCAATAAATGGTTCCCTGAGAACTTTCTAACCCGCCTACAAGGACACTGACCATGGTCCTTGTCTATTTTAATTTTTAGCCCTGGCATCCTACAACCTAGGTCACTTCTGTTGATAATCCAAGTCTCCGGGAAGCTGTGTGTTTAGCCCAACTCAGAGCATCTGAAATGATCATACCCAGATATTTATACTCTTGGACCTGCTCCAGCCGCATGTTCCCTAAAAAACAGGTACATTTCCTTGTTCATTTTGCAAAAAACATGTTTTTGTTTTGTTAACAATGATTGTTAGTCTATTTTCACGACAATAAGAGTTAAGTGCCTTCAATTTTCGTTGGAGTCCAATAGGCCTGAGATTCATTACCACCAGATCTTTCTCATACATAAGGCCGCTAATATATCTGCCACCAAGCTTTGGTGAAAAACTATGAGTGGCACTTAACATCTGGGGGAGGTCTGCAATAAACAGACTAAGCAGCAGGGCTGTTAAGACACACACCTGACGTAAGCCATTTTCTACTGGGTTTTTCCTTGACAGGCTATCTAACCCGTCCAGGTCAACCTGAACCCAGTTATTGCTGTGAAGCTACATCAGAAAACCTAACAGTGCCCCGGATATATTCCACTGGTGGAGTTTTTGCCAGAGCATACCTCTATCCACCCTGTCAGAATGCCGCACAAAAGTCAATGAAGCAGCAACAAAGGCCACCTGCCTGCTCCATTGACCTCCTTGCAACTCCCCACTTGGATCTAAAACCTCTCTGCTCCACGGGGATCAGTCCAGTGTCAAAAGACCAGGAAGCTAGAGGCTTCAACAGTGTTTGAACTACAAGTTTGGATGCAATATCTAGCAGGGAGATCAAGCAATAGTTAGCGGGGTTGTCAATTTTGCCTTTTTATGAATGGGCTTCACTATGCCCCCTTTCCTTGAATCTGGGAGATACATTACCCATTTGAAAAACCCATTGAGAATTACACCCCACTTCCTGAGGTCTTTCTTAAAGATCACAGATGGCATACCATTCGGGCCGCCCGCTTTAGAGGCTTTCATAATAAAGATAATTTCGGACATCTTTGCTGCTGTCTGAGTGTTTGCAATCACCTCTAGATCAGCTTGGGGACTGCGCGGAGTCGCTAGTAAATTCTCTGAATTTCCACCTCTGTAAAGTGAGTAACTAAAGGTCTACCCGTCTTCCTCACTTATCTATGCCTCATGGGAAGATGGTGATGAGAGGGTTACAGAATTCACCAGTCACCAGAAGTACTCACTATTCCTATCCACAATAGCAGCTAGTATTAGTGCCCAATTTCACTTATAAAGCTCCCTGTTTTTGTGGGCACATACATTTTGATAAGCAATTTCAAAGCCTCCATGGCTCCTCTTAAGCTGCCATTACTTGGCTGTAAGTTAAAGTGCTGGCAACTCCTATTTGCCACTCGTCTACCCTACCACCAAACGTCATCGAACTAGCTATTCCCCTGTCCTCTTGTCCAACTAGTTTGATAAGGGCCCCCCTTTGCCAGCTTAATATGGGCTAATAGTTGCTTTGTTAATCTGCAATACCAACCCAAAGCGTCTTGGCCTGCTTTCAAGTCTAACTGCTCAAATTTAGTTTAAGCTCGAATTCTCCTATGGTAATCTACTTCAAGGGGCATGGTGGCACTTGCACAAGACAAAAAAGGATCTTTAAACTCTAAGCTAATAGCAAAGTGGTCACCAGACCCTAAATCAAGAGCTCTAAAGTTTTTCACATAACATTGGTGAATTTGAACAAACACATGGTCAATGGGCATGCTGCTGTTACCATGTTTAAAGGGTTTGGGAGCGGGAATTTCATTGTTACACCGACCTTCAACATTGATCAAATTCTACTGGACTAAACAAGGCTCAATCTTTACATCTCCTTCCCTGGTATTTGCTGAGAAGGTAGAGTCAGGAATTTTAAACTCCAACCGTAACTCTTTCATTGGCTCATCAAACACTTTAAATACTGATTTTTCATTAAAATCACCTCCTACCACAAAACAGAGCATCGGGATAATCCAATAACAATTTTTCACATAATTGTTCAAATTCAGGAATTCGCACTCAGGTAAGGGGCGGATTGGATTGTAAGAACATGTATGTTAAGACAGTTCATTTGCTTTAACCACACAGTGTCAGTGAACAAATTAATTAAACAAGCAAGGACCCATACGCAGGTAGTCTGAAGCTTCATTACATTCCTCCTATAGCAAACAGATGCCAATATTAGCAATCCACCCTTGGCTGTTCCTTTTATCGAGGCCTTTGCATTTTGTACTATAGCAGTAAACCCCTCAATTACTTGGCACTCCAACAACCAGGTTTCCTGGAGGAATAGTACTGGGTAATTGGGCAAAACCTCTCTGCAGTTTTCAATTTCCATAAACAATTTGAGACCATGTACATTCCATACCAAGACACAACCTGGCCGTAGAAGCCCTGCCTCTTACTAATCAATCTCCTCAATCCCTCCACCACTCCAGGCAGGAATGTGGTGATCTTGCATGTCTTCGAAGGAGTGACTCTCCACTCCCCAGGTGGTATATCCCCGACGTGTGTGCCCACCATTCCTCCTGGGCTCATTGAAATCTGGGAGGTGGGCCAGATTTTGATTTCTCATATCTGGGGCTCAGTCATTTTGAAACGTGATAGTAACTATTCTTTCTTGAGACCGATCATGTTCCCACCAACTCCTTCCAACACCTATTCTCTGTCCCACACACAGGAACCTGGACAAGGTGACCAGATTAGGGTTTAATCCTCCACGTTCACATAAAAATGAGGTTGTCCGGTGGGAACAATCTTCCCCTGGTTTATCTACGGCCCCCCGCTTTACCTCATTTGCTACAAAGGCTGGACCAGAGGCTTCCATTAAGCTCTTTGTCTCCTCAGAAGCAAAGAGTACGCTAGTTAGTTCTTCTCCTGCTACAATCTTAAAACCAACCAGAACCAGATAATTTGAGCAAATATTCCTAAATCTTTTAATGTCTGCAAATACACTCAACAGCCCTGATCTGTTATGGGGTGACTGGGTAAGTGCAGTGTTTTCCTTTGGGATTGTGGCTTTAAAAATAACTGCAGCGGCACCCTTGGCTTAGGTTCGCCTCCTACTTGAGTTGAAGGAGTCTTTTTTAAAACCGCCTTGGTTTCTCTTTTATCAGGATAATAGCTACGGGATGCAGAGTTGGGAATATATGTCCCCGTCATTTGCAGCGTGGACAGTAGCAGCCATCACCTCTTTGGGGGGCTAGAAGAAGATCAGACTCTAGGATAACCCCTTTTGGCCCCCCTCCCTGAGTAGCATCCTTGGTCCCATCCTTTAGGGATTCACTGATAGTTTCGAGCAGTTTGATGAGCTTAACATTTTGGGTGTTGTTCAAAACAAGGACCTTTACCAGAGTGTAGGTCTCGCAAATAAAAAAGTTGACAATGTTGATCGCCCCATATTGGCAGTGGATATGTGGGAAGCACATTTGGGCAATTTATTAGATGTTCGAAAGTGTTGTTATTGTCGTGCCCAATTGTAAACAGTTCCATGAATTACAAATTCAAAACGTATTCACTTTGTTTTTACATAGATGGTATTATACTCCTGCCAAGCTGCGCAGGATGGATAATTCTAGGTCTCATGAGGGTGTCCTTGTCACCAGTGACAGGCTGACTTCTTACATCTAGTACTGAAGTGCCTGTTTATTACCGGCTACTAGGAGGGCAACATTGACCGTGGTACCCCATGTTGTAGGGTGAGAGATTCCAAATATGCCAGATACTGTAGTGCTGGGATATGTTGCTGAAATTCCTAAATCGGTAAGCCGCCTAGTGGCGCTACTTCTGTTGCTGGGCAAAAGTGAGATAGCCCTCCACTGGATAAAAGTCCCGCCCCCACATGGGAGAATTGATCCAGGAGTATTGTTGTCTGCAACACAAACGCTGAGCTGTTTGTGAATTTGCAGCCTATGGCATCAAGCCGAAGGACAGATGAACGACACTCAGAGTATGTCTGTCATAATTGTAAAATGAGGCATCTAATCATCAATCTACTTCTCCTCCTGATCTCACTGCTTAGATTAATATACTCTATTCATGCTGCCTTGTGCTATGCTTGCAATGATTGGCCAGCGTTGAGGATCATTAACTATGGTTATGACTGGTCTCCTTTATGTTTGGGTCAGCCCGACACCCTGTACCATGCTGTATTTTATGGACTTGATGCACTGTGATACTGCTTACTGCTATACATTTGATAGGTGTCTCAGTGTACGCTCTAATTAGTATGAGGTCTATTACAGAACACTAAAAAAAATCTCTCATTTACAGCAGAACAAGGGTATTACATTAATTATAATCTATTTATTCAAGCTCATTCCTTTTTGTTTTAAAAAAAGAAAAACAATATTTATTGTAGAGCGTCGTTTTTGGGAATATTTTAAATTGTTAGGTGTGATTTATCATGAGATTGTAATAAAAAAGGGGCTGGGGAATTCCAGTGGGTTTCCTCCAGAAATGCTAATAAACGAACTAAAATTTAATGTAATTACAAAAATGTACTTCCATTATGAAACAATTAATAAACTGTAGTTAAGAAGGTGAATTTATTAAAATTAATACAAACAAAGTTACGCCTCCTTCCAGAATAGTAATAAAGCAATTTCAATAAATATAATTATATTTGCAATAATTTTAATTAACATGATTTGAATTAATTTAGTTGAATACACATGAAAATAAATCAAATAAGAGCCAGGGATAGGATTGCCAGTAGAGTTAGGTAAAGGAAAACAAATAGTTTCTCAATAAATTAAAACTAATTTACAAAGCAAAGGGTTCTAGTTAGCAAACTTAAGAGTTAATCGTAAGGCCACAGTATTTAAAGTACAACTTACTTCTGTTAAAAAGGCCATTACAAAGAGATGCGAAGAGGAAATATTTAATTGAAAGTTGATCTTACCTTGATGAGGAAATAAACTATGAAGATAAAATGGCGTCGACATAAAAGGAGAGGAAGTGTCAGGCGAGCAAATTATATTTATTGCCTGAGCATCACCATAGAATCAACTTGATGATTTCTGCCCACGCCTCCTCCACAGGAAGCTCAGACAGCTCAAACTGGAGCTTCGTCTGAACAGAAGTATACTACAGGTATTAGCAAAACCATCGTCCTGCATATAATGGTTGGCACCAGATGCTTTACAGGCAACATCCAAAACGTTACCAACCCTTATAAACAAAAATACCCTGACATTGTCTACAACATTCAGGTGGGAACATCTATCAGAATTAAATGAAGGGAGTTACCGAACGTCCTAAAATTACAAAAATAACATTCTCTTGAAGTACTGGTGGGCTTTTCACTTGTCTCTTTGATACCCATCAGGCTTTGGATCCAGTCAGCTCTGACTCCATTGGAGTTAACAACGTGGGGTCAAAGCCTTTAGTTCGTGTAGAGTGCTGCTAGAGGCTATAGGGGAATTGGATTCAATATAACCACAAATAAAAAAAACTTGCAAAATTGAAATGAGATTCCTTGGCAGTGGGTCCTGTATCCCAGGAGAAGGAGGGTCCTCCAGTGGGCTTTGGGGACACTCTTCCGGTACCCATGCTCAGTGCAGGTGAGAACCATTGCTCATGCTCAAACAGATGGAGGCGAGGTGGCGGTGAAGAAGGGTTCACACTTTACCTCAAAAGTGACTCTGGTGCAACGGAGCGAGCTTGCAGACAATCTTCACTTATACGCTAAGCTCACTTGCACTCTCTCATTATTGATGCAGTTCTCCATCTATGCTGAATGTATCTGCATGGCATCAAGTCCCTTGGTGGAGTCACTCTGGTCTCGTTTGGCTGCTGGGGGTCTCCCCTCAGTCCGCACTGCTAAGTGCAGACAGCAAGAGTCACAACCAGGGGCTGTTCTTCCATTTGAGCTGAGGAGCGCCGCCTCCCTCCCCACACGGCTTCAGAAAGCTGGAAACATAAGGATTGTATTACCATTTTCGTTTTCCGGTTTTCTACCGAACGGAGAGGGCAAGGCGGTGCCAGCGCGTCGTTGCTGCTGATTGGCAGCAATGACACACTGGCTCCTTCAGTGTGAAGTGCGCCATAGACAGCTGGGTTGGAGAGCAGACACAGGCCTTCAGGGTATTCCGGAGCGCTGATGGAGTCTGGTCCAGCCAATCCAGACACTTCTTTTATGCAGCATGAGAGCCGTGTCTGGATTGGATAAGAAGCTGCAAGACCTCGTGCTGGAGGAGTCGGGAGCCAGCCAGAGAACAGGGAGCACGTGCTGCAGGCTAAAAAGGTGAGTGAAACTTTTTTTTTTCATTTTAAAATGTAAATGTTTATTCGTATCTTGTTTCATTTTCTTTGTCGACCTACCATTTTTGTGGGTCACCAACCGCCACTGGTCACAACTTTGGCTTTTTTCCAATGCAGGAGAGGCAGGCAGCGTGCAACTACAGTCCAGAAAGGAAAAAACTGATGTTTGTGTCTTAAGTTCTAGCTCTTAAACCTGGTTGTAGTGGTCCCCAACATATATTCCCATTTCATGTTATGTGGCCTGAGTCTACCCACCAATCATTTGGTTCTCAAAGTCTAAAGATTTGGGGGCCAGCCAATCGGGTTAACTTTCTTTCTTGCTTATTGTTCCATTTGTTGGATCCTCAGTATAATTCAAGATGACGCCAGACAGGGGGTAAAATACTCATAAGTAGTGACTGACTTGATGTTGTGTGCAGGTTTCCCAGACACCCTCCCTGTGGTGCTGTCATGGTAAGAAGCTTTGTGTATTCCCTTGTCGAGCAAGAAGAAGGAGCAGGGAATGGACACACGTCAGTGTTCTCTCTGAACAGGGATAGTTATGGCAATCGTATCCAGTACAGATGCCGATAAATGGAGCAGTGTCCCTCCAGAGTGGGTAAACTACTTTTTTTATATGCACATCCAGCCTCTTGTCCCGTAAATAGATAGTCATGTTGCCTAGGGCACACTTAAGCTGACATTTGTTGTATCCCTCTCACTTGGGGGATAAGCTCCCCGGTGTGGCTCACTGGTTAGAGGCGGCAGACCCGTAAGCAGAGAACGGCCCGGGACCAGGGTTCAATTCCCGACGAGGCAGGGTCGTGGACCAGGGTCAAAACGGACTCGATAATTCTCGCCTCGGTGCCTACTCTAACCAGGGAACACACTCGGCAACTCTGGGCATTAAGCTTGCCTCATCTCTACAACGGCCCCCCACAGACGCCGGGGATGCCTGGTTTCACCTTGGAGATACCCAGAAAGGGACCATCTCACAGGGAAAACCAGGACGGGTTCGCCAGCGGTCTTCAGCGCCAGGATACTCCATGGAGTCGCAGTGCGCTTTACAAGTACACCCACATTTAAAAGGAGCTGCTGAACTTTTAAAAGAAGAAGCCGGTAGAGCATACACCTGGGTTTATGGGCACACAGTAGCTCCACACTACCACCAACCAGAAAACCCTTAGTAGGTGATTGAGGTGGGTTCACCGGAGGAACAACTCCTCCAGCCGTTGCAAACGGCAGGGCAAGAAGGTAGTGGCGGCTCTTCCGCTAAGGCACAGGAGCGTCGCCCTACTGCTATTTCAGAAGTGCAAAAAGAAAATGACAGGACATTATTATCATTTACATTTTGCTATGTGGAACTCTGAGCCAGGTTGGGGCTGGGCTCTGTGACCAGAGCAGACTGGTTTGCACTCCTCGAAGTGCGCACGACGGTTTGGCTGGCCCTTTTGGGCCGGCCAAACAGTCATGCGCAATTAGGATGGTCTCCACTGGGCTTTGTTGCACAGCCCCGTGGAGAACATGCCCAGTCTCCCAGGCTCTGCCTGAGCGGCCAAACAGGCAGCTCAGACCAAACACGATGATGCTCATGCAGCGGCGTGATTAGCTGGGAGAGTACGGGAGCCCGAGTGCTTCCGGTGCTTTCCCGCAGAAGGGGATGGAGGAGAGGCGGCTAAGATATATATATTTTTTATCCATTCCCCCCGCCCCACCACCCCTATTCTGAGGCAGCCGCCAAAGCAAGAAGGAAGTGGAACTGGTGTCTGGGTGATCTGGGCTATGCAATAAAAACAAAATATTAGAAGCAGGCTGGATGGAAGGAAGTGACTGTTTTTATTTTTGTTCAAGTGGATGTTCATATTGTTCATATCTGCCTATCGCCATCACATTAGGATGAGACTATGCACATATGAATGGACAGCGCGAGGGACTCATAGAATAATACTGGTTTACGGCACTGGGTGATATTCAATGCCTACTCACCATGCACAGCCAGAAGGTATTCGGTCTTAGGGGGCTGCAAGTGTTTACATCCTAAACAAGCATTACGTTTGGCTTTGTCAATGCGTGTTTTGTTTTCTAATAGTTTTCGCTTATTGTTGGGGAAGCTCCTTGGCCCTCATCAATATAAAATATAATAAGCGTCTAAAACCAAAAATATTTTTTTTGTCCTCAAAAAGCACATATGGCCATAGTAGTTATTTACACTTCATGAACTACTTTGTGTGTGGATGTGCTCCTTGCGAAAGGGAAGAATGCCTATTCTGTCAATCAAGATAGGCAATGGCTAAAGTGGGCTGACCAATTGCCCCATGGTGTAGAGGGAAGTGGAACTATATGAATAACACAATAGCAGACCAATGGGTGAAGAGGGATGTCTGAAAGATCTCATACATAAGTATCTTATATATAATTTTAGTAAAATGTAATGTTCTTGACTAATGACACAATACAGAAAAGGGGGTGGTGATGAACAGAGTGTCTGAATTAAGCAGACCACTCTTACCCAGTCCAAAGATCAGGGCTTGATCCATCACCGTTATTTATCTCACTGCCCCATCCCAGCTCAGAACCTGGCTATATGCAAATTAGTCTGTCCCTGGCCCAGTGCATCATGGGAACAGGGCAGACCAAACTACCAAGCCAATTCTTCACCAGAAAGGAGACAAGCTACCGGGGACCGGTTTCTGGCATTTCAGCCTCTTCGGCCCGGCTTGCTTGAATCCTGATGGAGCAGTGAGAAAGGGACTCATGTCTGAGTATACCCTGCCACACCTATAGTGGCCAAAAACGATACAGAAAAGGGGGTGGTGATGAACAGAGTGTCTGAATTAAGCAGACCACTCTTACCCAGTCCAAAGATCAGGGCTTGATCCATCACCGTTATTTATCTCACTGCCCCATCCCAGCTCAGAACCTGGCTATATGCAAATTAGTCTGTCCCTGGCCCAGTGCATCATGGGAACAGGGCAGACCAAACTACCAAGCCAATTCTTCACCAGAAAGGAGACAAGCTACCGGGGACTAATGACAGGCCTAACAGAGAATGATTGATAGAATTGATAGTATACCCCATCCACTGAAAGATATTCTCTGTTCAAAGACCTGCCTTTATGCAGATTAGTACAGTTCCTGCTACTCAAGGGAGCAGTCTGTCTCAAACTGCCAGGTGTACCCCCCTCCGGAAGGGACCACAAGCAACCCCAGACAAGTGTCACTCTACTTGGATTTTACCTAGTTATGGCAAAACTTGTCTTGTGCTGGTTGTTTATCAGTTTGGGTAGCAATTTGGGCTGGACTGTTCCAGTTGGAACAGGATCAAGACAGATTTGAATATGGCTGGGTTGAAACTGAGGTGCAAAAGAACCAAGGGTCAGACTGCTACATCTAGTGGTTGCCACTGGTTAGGCTAATTGCAAGCATTTCTCCCATCACCTTTTGTGTGTTTGATGTAAAGACCTAAGTGGCAATGGTATGTCCAGACATGAGACCCAAACTCACTGTGCCATTGGAACCAAGCTACAATTAACTAACGAGCCCCAATCGGGGCAAAACTGGTCTTGGGGTGTTTGTGTTCTAGTTCAGGGAGGACCTGGCCTGGCAGTTCAGGCTGGTCTGTTTCTGTTGGACCAGGGTCAAGACTGATTGGCATATGGTTGGGTCCAAACTGAGGTGGCATGGTAGGAAAACGATCAATGAGTTGGAATGCGACCCATTGCAATTGCCAGTGGTTAAACTTATTGCAAGCATTCCTTTTCTTATTCAGTTGTGTGCTTTCCTCTTCCTTTGTTTGTCCCTCCCATGGAGCATGGCCTTTTTACCTTTCTTTTGACTGGCTGACTTGTACCTTTCCGTTCAACTGCTTTCTTTTAGGAAACTGCTTTTTTCTATTTGGCTAAGCACTCAATGAAAGTGCATGTGTTTTCCATTTGTCTCCCATATGTGCATCTAACCTCTGCCAAATATCCATACTCTCTCATGCTTTGTGTTGTTCTCTCCCTCATGTGCATCTCTCCCTCTGTGCTTCTCCCGAGTCACACTACCCGCCTGCTCTCTGTATTGCACTCTCCTTCATAAACTACTCCCCTTGCCTCCTGTGTTGCTCTGTCTCCTGTGTGCTGCTTTCAGGGGCAGCCGGCATGTCTCACCATTGGGGGTGGGTTGCAAGAGGGTGTTGCCGGGGGGCCGCGCATCGGGGCAAATTAAATTAATAAACATAAACTTACCTAGAGGCCGGGTCCCGTGTCTTCTCTGCTCCTGCAGTTGTGCCTCCAACAGGAACAGAAAACAGGCAGCCAGGCTCCCTCCCCTAAGCCAATCACAACGCTGCAATGCAACATTGTGATTGGTCTGAGCACCATGACATGGTACTCAGCCAAGGCCTAGAGGAGTGGGCATGTTCTCCATGCAGGCTGTATTGCAGCCTGCATGGAGAATAGAGAAGTGCGCATGACTGTTTTGGGTGGCCGGAGAGGGCAGACCAAACCGTCATTGCGCACTTAAGAGTGCGCAAACCACTCCTCCCCTGCTCCCAGAACAGGGCAGCACCGCCCACCTGCCCACCCACAACGCAGGCGGACAAGAACTATAAAATGATAATAACTAAGTTATTATTATTTTATGTTTCTGAAGTTCGCACTGTTGTGAAGCAGTGGGGGCGATGCTTCTCCCTCTTAGTGGAGGAGACACCACTGGCCGCTTTTCTTTTCCCCTCTTCCACAACTCAGCTTCATTTTTATTGTATTCCCTGGCCATTCTCGTTGATTCTTCCCACTGGCTCTCCCCATCCCTGCAGTCCTTTTTTAATATATATTTCAAATTTTTGGGGGACGGTCGGGCAGAAAATTGCTTTTGACCCTTCCACCTTAAAAAAAAACCTTTTTCCCATTAGTTACTAATTTATTTTTTACCTTTACTGATCCATGTCAGTCAGTAAATAAAATAAATAGGAAATGGTGCGCGCATGCTTGATGCGTGCACTTATCTATGCACTGAAGCAGCCAGGTCATTGTGCCTTTTTTTTTGGGCCAATGCTACCGAGCATTAGCAAAATAATGCATTTGCCGATGCTGCACAATGCTTGTTTTGAATCTAGAGGCTAACTGACCATTGGTTCTAGACCATTTTGATCCTAAAACATTGTAAATGAGAGACCGAAAAACCAGCTGTTTCTAGGGAGTTATCATTCTCTAGTTTTCTCTGAAGTTACAGATTAGTTACTTTCTATTCACCAAATTGTACA
Source organism: Lissotriton helveticus (assembly GCF_964261635.1). NCBI lineage: Eukaryota > Metazoa > Chordata > Amphibia > Caudata > Salamandridae > Lissotriton > Lissotriton helveticus. The sequence goes on from NC_136061.1 coordinate 389,362,386, forward strand.
TCTGTCCTACAGTGTCTTTCCTTAAGATCCTAGGGAAGTCAGAGGTTACTGTGCGGTTTCCAGGGCGAGGTCTCTCGATTCCAGGACCACCAACAGGAATGTTCTCCAATTGACTAGCCTGGACTCCCTTTACACTCGACACTATCCATAGAGAGAGTGTAATGTGTGTGTTCAGTACTGACAGGGCATAATGACAGTGCATGTGCACAGCATAGACATGGCGGACTACAGTGTGCACGGGACTGCCAGGAAAAAATGAGACAGCAGTGTGTATGATGGGTCCCTCACACAGTGAAGGTGCAGTGTGCACAACAGTTTCGCAACAGCTAATAGTGCAGTGTGTACAGCACGTATGGGACAAGTGTGTATAGCTGTTTCATGTGAATACCGCTGTGGCATGACCGCGTGAGGTTGCAGCCTGTAAAGCTCTGATAGGACATATGGGGAATACAGTGTTTATGAGTGGACAGTCCAGTGAGGCTGCAGCATGCATGGCAGTGAAAGGCAGAATGAGAGTGATGTGTGCAAATTCATGGAAAACGAAAACTAGAAACCACATTGGAGGAAACCAAATCATGACAAATCTATTTTAAAAAAAGACAATTTTGAGGAAATAAAAAAAAAAATCACAAATCAAAGGAAATATTAAAAGAATGGTAATTTTAAGGAAAATCCAAAATTACATTAATCTTTAGAGTTTAGGACTACTGTGGGGTTTGGGTTTAAAGATGAGTATGGTTTATGGCGATGAAGGTTTTTTAATGGGGTCAGGAATAATTGGAGTTCGGGCACAGAGAGGGGTGTTTTGGATTCAGAGATGGGTGGAGAGTAGTAGTGGTGAGGGGTGCTTATGGTTCACGGATAAGGGGTGTTGAGGTGTTTTTAGGTTTCAGGGATGGGCGGAGTGTAAGAGTGTTGAGGGATTTTAGTGTTCATGGATGGGTGCAGTTTAGGACAGGTGAGGGTTTTAGTGGTCAATTAAGGGTAGGGGCTGGGGTTTTAACGAGCGTTTAGGCTTCAGGATGGGTAGCAGTTCAGGGTGGTGAGGGGTTTTAAGGATTTAGAAATGGACGGAATTTAGATATACGAAGGGATTTTAAGGGTTCTGGAATGAGTAGTTTAGGGTGATGAGGAATTCTAGTGGGTTTATAAATGGCTAGTTTTTAAGGGTGGTGAGGGTTTTTTGGATTAAGGGATGGGTGGAGTTTGGGTGTGCTGAGGTGTTTTAAGGAGTGTGGGATGGGTAGTGTTTAGGCATAGAAAGGGGTTTTAGGGTTCAGAATTGGGTGGAGATAGGGGTAGGGAGTGATTTTAGGGTTGAGGGATGGTGGAGTGTTGTCGCAGAAAGAGCTTTTAGGTTGCAGGAATGAGCAGTGGCGGCTCCTATTCTAAGGCTGAGGAATATCGCCCCACAGATCAGGTCAAAGAGGAAAAAATAAAATGATAATAACTCAGTGTTATTATCATTTTATTTTTCCCTTGCTCAGCTGGGTAGGGGTGAGCTGCTCTGCTCACAGAACAGGGCAGGAGAAGAGTGGTTTCCCACTCCAGGTGCGCAGGGCGCTTTGGGCGGCCGTCTCGGGCCGGTCAAACCACCATGCACACTTTACATGTTCTCCATGCATGCCATGGATTATTACAGAGCACTGATCCATGGCGCTCAGACCAATCACAACGCTGCAATGCAACATTGTGATTGGCTATCGGGAGGCTGGGAGCTGGGTGCATCCTGCTATCCTGCTTCCTGTCCTGGAAGTGGGTGAAGAAGGAGAGGAGGCACGGGTGGCAGACAGCAGGCAGGTGTGTATTCTTTTTTTCTTCATTTCTTCCTCTAACGCCTCTTCCGGCCATGTAATCCGCCCTCTATCGCTTTTAAATAATAGCAACCGCTGGGAATGAGTGTTGTTTAGTCGTTTTGAGAGGTTCTAGGGGGCAGGGACAGTGGCGTAGCTAGGGGAGTGCGGGGGGGGGGGGGGCGGTCCGCCCCAGGTGGCATCATTTTGGCGGCAAATATAGTGTCTCCAAATAAATTATAATGGCGGCCGCAACTGCCCTCCAGTGCCGCGGCCGCCCGCGACCCAGTTTAAAAGTGCAAAGCCGCGCTGCACTACACTCCGTCTCCTTCTGACCTTTGCACACAACAGAAACGCGGGACTTCGTTTATGGCAATTTCATTGAAAGCACTGCAGGCAGGTGGCCGCGGTGCTTTCAATTAAATTGCCAAAAGCGAAGTCCCGCGTTTGTGTCTCCTCAGACTCCTCGGCCGTTGTTGCCCCCCCCCGTCACAGCCTCAGACAGAGTCCATGGCAGTCAATCTTGTAGTGTGCGCGAGCGCTACCAATGACGGCCCTTACAGTGATATTTTGGCCAGCCCTCGCGATGAATGTAGCAGTGAGGCGTTACGCGCTTCATCGCTACGCTCTTGCAGATTATTCTAGTGCCGGAAAGGACAGCCAACCCCCAGAAGGCTCTATTGCGGAATTCGAAGACTTGTCTGGCAAGCAGTGGGTTAAGCATGCCCGTGGTGTTTCATGTTTGCGTTTTTACTGCTTTGTTGCGCCTAGTTACTAAATTATATCAAACTAGTCGCACTGAATAGAGAGAGGTGGCATTCTAAGTTTCTGCCGTAGGCACTGCCAAGACTCTTCAAATATTAAATAATAAGTCATTACCGCCATACATTACAAAGGTTTATGGAAAGCACATGAAGAATATTATGTCCCTGGTTGTATCCTTGGTGCCTTACTATTTCTGCCATGCAGTGTCTCAAATACTAATATATTTGACTACACTAGTTGAGCTTTGCCAATTTTTGGGATCTGAAATCAATGTATTAATTAGAATTTAAAACCTAAATTAAACTTCTCCCAGTTTATTTGTTATGAGGTGCTGACATAGAATAGACAGTACAACTGAAATAAACAAGCATTTGCAATGCAATAGGTATCGCAGTTGTAGAGTTTGAGCCATTGGCATTGTAAATGGCAATGCCTTTTATTTATGTGTTGGTTTTTAAAACGTAAATAAAAGACATTGTCAATAACAATGCCAATAAGTTAAACTCTCGCAAATGCGAGACCTATTGCATTGCAAATGCTTGTTATTCAATGAAGAGGTATGAGAGACATTAGTGGCCTGTCTGCGCCCTTGCTATTCATTGAAGAGTTATGAGGAACATGGGTGGCCTGTTAGCGTGTTTGTTATTCAATGAAGAGGTATGAGATACGTGGGTGGCTTGTCTGCACCCTTCTTATTCAATGAAGAGTTATGAGATACATGGATAGCCTGTCTGCACCCGTGTTATTAAATAAAGAGGTATGAGATACACCTATGGCCTGTCTGCGCCCTTGTTATTCAATGAAGAGTTATGAGATACACGGATGGCTTGTCTGCTCCCTTGTTATTCATTGAAGAGGTATGACGAGATACACATATGGCCTGTTTGTGCCCTTGTTATTCAATGAAGAGGTACAATATACACATATTGGCAAGGTGGAGCTGACTGACCCCTTTGTGCTGCGTTTAGTTCTAAGGGCACACAGTGAGTCATTCCCTGTAAATAATTAATTTGCGTTTTTTGAAAGATAAAGAATCACAGGCTTCAACACTGTTAAGTTGGTTTTGGGTTCCCAGAGCACATCACGTTTGTGCAGGTCCCCACTGCTTTAATGGGGGAACTATGATGTATGGTCATTAAATGTCAGCTGTAGATGATGGATCCCTGAACAGTGTCATGTATGTGCATGTTTGCATTGTGATGAGGGGATTACCAGGTAATTGTTCACGCAGCTCTCTGATGGACGGCACATGCGTTTTTTCTGAGTCCCCAGATAGATCATGCAGTCCGTTTTTTCTCTTTTGTACTGCCAGTCACCGGTGTATTCAACTGTGTAGCCTTTGACCGTGTCATGTATGTGCATGTAACTTGCATGATCGAGGTAACTATTAGCGGAAATACTACGCGTCTCTCGGACATCTTTCAAGTGCTCGCCATCCTTTTTCCCCAGCACCCCCCTTCCCCCCTCTCAAGTGGCGGCAATCTGAGGGATAGCCCCGGGCGCCACAAGCTCTAGCTACGCCTCTGGGCAGGGATTGATGGGTGGTGTTTAGGGGCTGTAAGGTGTCTGCAAATTAAAGTCATCCGAAGTAATTGCATGACACTGTAAAAGACATAACTATAATGTCCCCTGAAGTAAAGCACTGACACGCCTGTTTCTGAAAGTAGAACCTGCAACCATTGCATTTACACTTAAGAAATAGGCAATCCGAGGTCCCGGAGGCTTCACCTCTGGAGGACAGGTTACTGACAGAATATATGCATAAGCTGGCTACATCATTCACTTACCGAAAGTTAGTTAACAACCTGTCGGACACGACAGTACCACTCAGGGAAAAATGGTATCGCGGTGTAGGTGACCTTGACGACACAGAATGGCAGGAGGCACTGGCCTCACCCCAGGAGGTGGGTATACCTTCACGACTTAGACTGGTGCAGCTTAAAATTCTACATCAAACCTACTACACTAGGCCCACCCTATATAAGATGGGTAAAACATCACACCCATACTGCCTGAGGCGCTGTGGGGAGGAGGGTACTTTTTATCACACCATATGGCAATGCCCAAAGATTGTGGACTATTGGACAAAGGTGATGAGAACAATATCGCAAACGGAGGAAGTGTCGTTGTTACCGGAGCCCAAGGGATGTTTGTTAAATGTATGGAAGCCAAATGACCTTACTCATCCAGCACAAGACTGGGCCACGATGGAGGATAATGGTTGCTAAACGCAATATCGCACAAAAATGGGGGGCAGCAGAGCTGCAGTCGCTCACCGCATGGTGCAAAGACATGGACACGGCTATGGTGGCCGAGGGAACAGTGTTCATTAATCGTGGCTGTCCTCAGAAATGGAGCAAGATCTGGGGGGCGTGGAATAAATTCAGGGGAGATATTTGTGAACCACCACGGGAACAGGCGGATGAGAGTACGGATGAGGAACACTAGGGCGGGAGGCGGGAATAACATGAGGGGTACTGTTAATGATTATGATGAACTGAATGCCAATGTAATAATGTCATGGAGATGTGTTTTGCTGATTTACAATGTGTCTGTATTCCACCTGGAAGATTTATGCCATGCTGATACTGGTTATAATAAAAAGATTTTTTTTTAAATAGGCATTCTAAACACAATTTTCAACAAAACGACATTCTATGAATTGGTTTCTACGAAAAAGTAAATGCTATTCATTCTGAAAGTTTCCATTAAACAGTTTTGATTAAATGGTTTCTCGGTAATGGTATTTATTGAAGTCGTTTTTTTATTTAAATCTGAAGAGTGCAGTGTGTACAGGAGAGACAGTATAGAGTGAGAGTGCAGTGTGTACAGGAGTGACAGGACAGAGTGTGTGCAGTGTGCACAGCACTGACAGGACAGAGTGAGTGCAGTGTGCACAGCAGTGACAGGACAGAGAGTGAAGTATGTTTAACAGTGTCAGGACTGATTGGGGATGAGGCATGCACAGCACTGACAGGACAGAGTGAGTGCAGTGTGTACAGCAGTGACAGGATAGAGAGTGAAGTATGTTTAACAGTGACAGGACAGATTGGAGATGAGGCATGCACAGCACTGACAGGATAGAGTCTGAGTGCAGTGTGTGCAGCAATGACAGAACAGAGGCTGCAGTGCATTCTGCAGTGACATAACAACACACAGGCACCAGGATAGACGCAATGCACATTTTTATTTGTCGTTGCAAGATCTTTTTTTATTGCTGGGTTCAATGAATATTGAAAATGCATTTCATGCCTTTTCACAGAAGCCCTTGTACAATTTATTTAAAAAAATATACAAAAAATCCAGAGGACCATGGTCCCACCGAAGCATATTACACAAACCCTTCACATGCAATAAATATATCCCTTGGAGTACAACACGATGGAAATGTCAAAAATACTGTCTGGTTTTCACAGAGTTGAGGTGCTTGTATTCATTGTAGGATGGCATTGAATCTACCGCCAATGTCTCTTCTCCTCAGAGGGGACCGGTGTGACCACTACGTGGCTCTGGGTGAAACATGGACCGCCACGTGCAGTCTTGGGTAAGGGTGGAGCTGCGGACCGTCCCATGCAGTCTTGGGTAAGGGTAGGACTGCGGACCGTCCCATGCAGTCTTGGGTATGGGTAAGTCTGTGGACCCAGACCTGCAGTCTTTGGTTTGAGTCGGGTTGGTCATCTTCCCAATCAGTCTTAGGTAGGTCTGGGGACGGGGAACCTGCCATACAATGTGGTAAGAGTGGCACCAGGCATCTTTCCAATCAGTGCTCCAGTGTACCTGATGCCTTAAAAACAGTGTGTGAAGAAAGCATAGCTAGAAATGTTTCCCTCTACTTGATCTTAAGGTAGCTACCTTCTCTCCCTAAACTGAGGCCGGCGGCGTGTTGCTATGGCTTTGGATGCCTGGAGCGGTTAGTGTTAGGCAAGTCTACAGTTGGCCCAGCCTGCCATGCAACAACAGTTTCTCCTGTTCTTTTGTTACTTCCAAGTGCCATGTTGGCCATTCCCTATGGGTGGGTGCAAACTTTTGCTGACACGTGTAAGTGCTATGTCTAATTCTAATCATCGCCTTCTAGTGGTGAATCCACAGTTCTAATTTTGGTGTGTGCCATGTTCAAGTGCTTTAAGTCGCTTTGTACTATGCTTCTGTCTGTAAAACTAAAAGCCTGATTTAGACTTTGGCAGAAAATGTACTGCATCGCAACAGAGTGAAGTTCTGCCCTCCTCATTTAGATTTGGGTGGAACGTCAGTATGTAGCCTGTGGAGACTACTCCATCTCTGCCGCCTGCATACACCTCCGAAGGCCCGATAGAATAAGGGCCATCTGAGGCTTGCCCACTTGCCTGCCCACCCGATTTACAGTGGGTAGACAAATTGTCACTTGCAGTGAAAACTGTACAATGACACCCCACGCTATAGGAGAAAACTCCAATGGCATGGAGGTCGTTTTGGGGGGGTTTTCCTTTTGAAAATACAAAAAAATAGAAGATTTCAAGTAAGGCTCCTTCATGTTGACAGAGCCAATCGTCAAACTTTCAATGCATTTCCAGGAACCGCCATTCTTATAAATGTAACAGATGTCTGCTAGGCCGGTGGACACCTCTAAATTTGGGGGGTCGGAGTGCCCTCAGCATTGCAGGAGTAAACTACTCCACCATTCCGATGGAGCTATGTCCGTCCACCAAAGTCTAAATCAGGCTCTAAGTGTTTCTCACGTGTGCGATATGTAATTGCCTCCTAATGTTTTTTCTCTTCTCCGCTGTTAGCAGGGATTTGCAGCTGTTTTGTGGATCATTTGTTTGTGGGGTGGTTGTCCTTGGTCTAAATGTAACCATAGCTCACCTTCGTAGGCCACATGTAGCGGTGCTGGTTTTTTTTGGTATGTGTTAAGTGCTTTAAGTCCCATAGTAGCCTATGCTTTCCTTCTGAGATACTGTGTTGCTGTTGCATGTTTTTCATATACCTGTGCTTGTTGTGCTTTCTCCCTGTCATCACCATGTACTCACCACCCATAAGAGAACCTGTGTTACAGTTTTTGTTAACTTTGGTCTGTGTTTACTGCATGTGCTTTCTGACGCTCTTCTAAATTGTATGTTTGGGTCGTGCGCTTTGTGTCTCTGTGCCTTTGTATTTGTGTGACTGATATATTTTGGGTATGTTTCGTGTTTCGCCTCCAAATGCTATAGTTACTTTTGAGTGAGACTTGTAGGATACTTTGGCATCAGGCAGGCTGGCCTGCAGCTCTTTCGGAGCCAGTTGGCCCTGGCGCTGTGGTTGTCGGAACCAGCTGGACTGGCAACAGGCTTGGAACCTGAGACACTTTATTATGTGGTGCAAGTCGCACATGGTGCTGTGACTCTGTCTTCAGATACCTATAAAGAGGCAGGTGTGCAGTGTTGTAGCTCTGTCAGTGGACACCCTAAGAGCCCCTGTGGGGAAGGAGTGCTGTGTTAAAGACCCACCTTCCAGTGCCGCTGTATCTGATGTAAGGTAGTTTATCTGCTCTGATACTTTACAAAAAACATGGTGACCGCAAAAAGTGTGACCTTCTGCGCTGCAGCTGGCTCAAACACCACAGCGCGCAACCTTGAGGAGAGGCCGTGGGAGAGCCGGCTGCTGTGGGAGGAAATGCCTGCCCTGAACATGCTGTACTGAACTGCTCTGGGTGGTCTCTGCTGGAGCTGGCACATGAATTATGGGATCTGGTCCCATGGGTGGCACCACAGGTAGGTGGGATGTGTTCTTTTGGTTACCATCACTGAACCAGGCGGGTAGGGGAGTTTGTCGGCTGCGTGCATTTGTTTAACTATGTTCAGGGTTCAGCTTTCACTTGGACTTCATCCTTTGGAGAGTTCTGGTCATCCAGAACTCTCCACCTGCACTGGTCACTCCATCTGCTTGGGGGCACTTCAATGTCTGGCAGCCGTGGCTGGGTTGGTCCCATGATCAGAGATGGAATGTGGATTTGTTTCTTGGCTGAAGGGAGTGTCTTTGTACCTTTGTCTTGGGTCAATTACTTGGGCGGCCCTTGTGGTGAGGTGATCTTTTCCTTCAAGTGGCTCATTTGCAGTGTGGGTGGTTTAGATATCTGGCGCATGTTTCCGGTATTGATTTCCTTATCTTGAGTACTTGTTTATTGCATTTTCTCTCATAGCGGGCACAGTTTCTTTGTTTGGCTGGCTCGGTTGGCACGAGTATCATTAGTTTAGCTGAAATGGCAGGTTTGACATGGATTTGTATTGCTCTGGTTGGCCTTACGCTCAGTTCTTTAGCTCACAAGCTTGGTGTCATTGGATGTATTGGTTAGCAATTTTGGCACTGAGTTAAGTTGCTTTATTTGCCAGGTTTGGCCTGGCCTAGGACTGGTTGCAGTGATACAGGATTTGCACAGTTCTTGATTGCTTGACTGGGTTTGCCTTTACTGGGAATGCTTGCCATGTTGTCATTTGTTGTGGCTGGCATAGAGAACAGTTCCTGTACCTGGCAGACTTGAATTGAGGATAAGTTCCTTTGGCTGGCAGGCTTGACGTGCTGTTTTTTTTTTTGGGCTGGCAAACTTGGCATGAACTTTGGCTCCTTTAGCTTGCAGGCTTAACATTAGGTCGCTTTTGCCTGGAAGGCTTGGTATGCGCTCAATATTTCCCTTGGCATGAGGTCTGTTTGTTTGGCTTGCAGGTTAGTATATTTAGTTGGCGTGCTTGACACAGAGCAACATGTAGTTAGTTTAGCTGTTTGGTTGTTTGCTTTGGTGCATTTTTGGCGGGTAGTTTCTTTGGCGACAAGAGCAGTGTGGTATTTGTTGCTTTGGTTGCATGTTTGCACACAGTCATTTGCTTTGGCTTGCACAGTTAGTATCAACTTAATCCTGGTGGTTGTTTGCAAAGCATGGAGGTTGTAACATCTGCTGGCGTGCCATCAATTGCAAGTGGTGCTTGGGAATGGATGCATGTGTGCACTAGATGCATACATCGTTGCCACCCTGTGCTGGCTGATGACTACACGTACCCATGGTAAAATGCCCATTTACCATGGACTAGGTTTAAAAGGCTTGTCGCAAGTGCTTTATGGTCCAGGGCACAGCAGCATATTAAGCAGTTAGGGTAGCATGATCGGCTGCATAGTGTAGTCCTCAGGAATAGGACTATAGTGGTATTACAAAGCGCTACATTCTTTAACACTTGGTGTGCTTAAATATGTGCATCATCTTAAACAGTGGTTTTGTCCATAAAAAAAGTACAACATAACATGAGACTTAAGGAATGGGAGCTGGCTGTGGCACGAATGGGAGCTGGCTGAGGCATGAATGGGAGCTGGCTGAGGCATGAATGGGAGCTGGCTGAGGCATGAATGGGAGCTGGCTGAGGCATGAAGGGGAGCGGGCTGAGGCATGAATGGGAGCTGGCTGAGGCATGAATGGGAGCTGGCTGAGGCATGAATGGGAGCTGGCTGTGGCATGAATGGGAGCTGGCTGAGGCATGAATGGGAGCTGGCTGAGGCATGAATGGGAGCTGGCTGAGGCATGAAGGGGAGCGGGCTGAGGCATGCATGGGAGCTGTCTGAGGCATGAATGGGAGCTGGCTGTGGCACGAATGGGAGCTGGCTGTGGCACGAATGGGAGCTGGCTGAGGCACGAATGGGAGCTGGCTGTGGCACGAATGGGGCTGGCTGTGGCACGAATGGGGGCTGGCTGTGGCAAGAATGGGGGCTGGCTGTGGCAAGAATGGGGGCTGGCTGTGGCAAGAATGGGGGCTGGCTGTGGCATGTTCAGTCCTCTCAGTGGAGCTGATGAGCCCCTGAACTTCTCCTAAGGTATGGAGGAACTCTCACCCCAGTGCTGAGCTATGAACTGTCCCTGCACTGACCACCGGGATATGGACAAGCTGTGGACTCACGCATGAGTGGTTGATGATTCTCAAACCCACTATTAAGCAATGCTATAAACCATCAAACCTTTGCGAAGCTATTCATACACCTTCATGGCACTACTTAACCATGGACTAGTCTTCACCTCACTGCTGATCTGTAGAGGGGCCTTCAACAATTTCCTAGTTATGGATAAGTCCACAACCCATACCTGGCCTACGATGAATCCTTGAAGCCACTACTAAGCTATCGACAATTGCAGGCGCTCATCCTAACGTTAAGACATAGACAAGCCATCAACCCATCCCTGACCTTGACCAAACTCTCTGACCATTATTGAGGAATGAATGAGCTCTCAAGCCACAACTTACTCAGACAGAGGGGCTACCTGGGGAGTCGGATGGCTACTGTCACTCAGAGTGAAGCGTCTTTCAATATGGGTGCACTTTTGGGAAGGGGCATATTGTGAAAAACAGGCCCCCCTGGAAGGGTATGGTGCTGAGGCAGAAGACCCTTGGATGAGGGTGTAGCTCCAAACAGGTATCCCTCGAAAATAGGCTCACCTTTGAAGAAAATGTCACTCCTTAATCTTTGGAAGGTATTATCAGGGGTCCGGGGCCCAGAACACACATCCTAAATCAGAGGCAAGGATTCCCTGTGGTGTATTGTTTTTAGGATAGAGGTGCCTGGAAGCGTGTTCATTAGGGGTGTGCTAAATTGAGCCAATCTCAAGTTTGCATTCTTTTAAAAAAAAAATGTGATCTTTGCAGAGTGAAGTGGAATAATGAAAAAGTGACATCTGAACAGGCCATTTGCAGCAAGAGAATACTGTGCATATTGCTGCAAAGAGCCTGTGGGCTAGCATTGCATGTCAGTCATCCCCTGTGACAGCACCACTCCCAGAAAGTATGCTGACCCATCTCCTGCACCTCGCCATATTCGCCTGGGCAAGGTCCCCTTACCTCCTTGTCCCACTGTGCACTATTTCCAGGACCCCAGATCCAGCCGCCTTCAGTCCCAAGCACCACACCAGGAATCCACATGCAGCCATTTCTAAGCAGCAGGGAGTTCAGCCCTTCATGGGCGGATATCCTGTGGCTTGCAACCAGCCTACTTCTATGGCCATGTGGGCGGGGAATGTTCATAGCTGTGAAGTTGGAAAAATGGCGCCCCTTCCTTTTGTACGTTGTGCTAATGATGTCTAAAGGATGCTACAGTGCATGTGTCCCTTTGCCATTTTTTTAAGCCTGCAAAGGCCAAACTACAGCAAAAGGTATACTCCACACGAACAAGTAATCACACACAAATACACCAGAAATACTTTCTTACCACAGCCAACACCCAATCATCTTCCTTTCCTCTCCCAGTCAATCACGAGTACCATGGATAACCTGCACCCCTCCCTTATGCTTGTCTACCTCCTATCTTACCTGCATCCCCTTCCTCCGTCTCCATTTGCCGCCACCTTCATCACTGGTCCCACTTAAAACTTCAGGCTTTGGCCTGGAGTCTCAAATACTGGAGTCACTGTTCAGAGTAAGGGAGAGGCATTTTTGTCTGGATTTCCAACAATTTCTACAAATGCACGAGACTATGTTTGAATATCTCCCTTTAAAGCACCTGTGCAGCTTTGTATAGCTGCCAAAAAGCGTTTAATGGGAAGTACATATATGAATATGCCGCACATGTATTACAATACATACGTATGTTGTGGGAGGTATTGTAACACTTCTTCACAGCTGGACCAGAGTGAGCCTTTCTGTGAAATCCCTCACTTGGCCTCAATCTCCTGGATATGCCCAGGTGTGCTCATACAGGTGCATCAACAGGCAGGGACCAATAGGAACGCAGAAAAGTACAAAGTTACAGTCCCAAATATTGTTGAGGTTTTGAACTTAATGCTGTGGACCGAGAAAAAGAAAACCTTTTAAAAATTGGGAGTTCAAATGTAGGTAATATTTTTGCAGCATGGTGTGAAGAATGCATCTTGGTGCTGGTCTGGCATTACCAAGGTCTGGGTCAATGAGAGGCATCTCTTCTCAGAGGGGGGCCACCTGTGGTTCAGGAACAACGTTTTCAAAACCCTTACACAACACCTCTCCAACCACTCGAAGAACCTCTGTAAACTAGAGACTGGGGAGATATTTCTATCACTGTCCTGAGAGGAGCGACCTTTTGCAGAGGATGGAGGAATGGGCCTTACTTGATGACAAAAAAGAGCTATAATCTATTAATCCAGTTTAACAGTGGCTGCAAAGGGCCTGCTTATCAGGGCTTACAAAGAACTGAAAAAGAGAAAATTGGATCATATTTACACTGTAAACCTGATTGTGGTGGTAGACTGTACTAGTCTACACGTGCTCCCATGGTAGGTGGGGCCCTCTCTCTTCTATACAATCTCTATGATTCTTTGCTCAGTGCTTGTTTGTGGCCAAGCTGAGCACAACAGCCTGAACTCTTGCCATCCATGCTGTTGGTCTGGGGCAAGGAATGAGGCAGCACTTTGGACTGTCCAGGCCACGGTGGCACATTGTGGACCAGGAATAGCAGGCAGTACTGATATTTTCCAAACTTATGGCAACATTTTAAACCATGGCCCACGCAACCTTGTAGAGAGGCAATGTGATGGACAAGGTTGTCCAACCACCTCCACTAGATATAATAATGTCTTGAAAAGCGCTACTACAGGTCACCATCATTGGACCACGTAGGTCATGTGTCAAGTCCTAAACTGAAAGTCCCCCAGGGGTCAACTCTCTCACCAATGCTGTGATATGTACTTCTACCTCCACTGGGTCAAGGATCTATGAATATGGATTATGCTGTCGCTGCAATAAACTGTTTCCAGCTCTATAACGAGCTTAAAAACTGTGCAATGTCTGCCAGCCCCAGAAAGATGCTTATCAGGAAAAACACAGAGAGGATTGACCAAGACTAGTTAGAGTTTAGGATGTCTCGGGGTGAGCTGAGGCTGGTACCATTGACACAAAAGAGCCTGGTGAGAAACACTGTCCTGGTGCCTGGGTGCCAAAGGCATCACACTGGTGGGAAGGTCAGCACCCCAGGCGTCCAGAACGGTACACGGCTGTTCTCAAGTAAACTAATATCAAAAACAACTGGTTATGTAGCACTGAATGCTGTGCATTCTGGCATAACAAGAGCTTGAAATAGCTGATGATCATATCACCCAGGGCAATGGAAATCCATCTAACGTCTTTAAAAGGATGAAATACTGAGGTTGCAAAGTCAGGATTCAAACTTTGACATGATCGTCACACCAGAGGTCAGCTGGCTGCTCTTAACTTGTTGAGCCATGGTGCCAGTGTGGTAACGACGTGTAACTACCGCGTTGGACTCCTCAGGAAAATGTTGCTTCTACTTTCAACAACAAATAAAACAAACATTTGCAATGCAATAGGTCTCGCATTTACATGAGTTTAAGCTATTGGTATTGTAAATGACAATGCCAATAGCTTAAACTTGCGTAAATGCGAGATCTATTGCATTGCAAATGTTTGTTTAACTTTAAAACTGAGCGCGGTGTCCTAATAGTGGACGTCACGCTCAACATGAAAAATTAATACAATTAAAATTGAAAATGATTGCAGTGTCCCCAAAGTGGGTGCCGCGATCATTATGCAAATTCCGCTAAAAGCTGTCGACATTGTCCCCATCAGTGCCAATAACAAAAATAGTGCTCACCCACTAGATAAAGCAGGCCGTGTACCCAGCCAAGTAAAAGGTCCAGTCATTATGGGCCGTAACAAATGGAAAGGCGGAACCAAGACAGGACTAACAAGCACATTTACGAATCAGAAGCCACTATTTAAGAAGGACAATGACCCAAAGCAGATGACAAATATGGGCGGAGAGTGGGAGACGCTTCAACAACATTCCCTAATACAGCATGCCTCGCAGAGCGAGCAGCGCATACGCTCTGACGCCAGGCTCGACCTAAAAATGATCGGTTAAACTAAACTGTACCTGTGGGACAAAGGAAAGAGCTGACGAGTCTGCCTACACAGCTGCTGCCACTAGGGATGAGTTCACGTCTCGTTGACCCGCAGTAATATGAACACAGGTAATGACAGAAGCAACAGGCCCTGGGCCCTGTGACACAAACCTCCAGGTTTCAGGCCAGGGGTAAGACCTGAGAAGGGCCTAATAGACTCACGACACAAAAGGTGAGTGCCTCACACTCTACGGCGAGGGTGGAAAGCTGTACTTCCGAAAGCTGTACTCTCCAACTGGACCTCAGCACAGTCTTTATACCCCTGACTACCAAAACTCTCTTAAAAGGCGTCACTGCATTCCAGCAGTTCTCACAGGTCCACAAATACTATTCCCTAAGTGTCCCTGGGTAGCCTCTGCCTTCTCTAGTCCTGTCCAGCCTGCACTGGATTCTGTGCACAGCCTTCTGGCCCAACCCAATTTCAAAAAGGGGGTGGTGATGGACAGAGTATCTGAGTTAATCAGAACACTCCTACCCAGTCAACAGATCAGGGCTTGATCCATCACCGTTTTTTAGCTCACTGCACCATCCCAGTTCAGAACCTGGCTATATGCAAATTAGTCTGGCCCAACCCAGCATGAGCTGCAGTCTCCAGCACATCACCCGGAACCCACGGAAGGAGCAAGAAGCCTCCCTGCCCTGTATGAACAAAGAGACGCAGTGACAAGGCTCTTAAAAGTGAGGTCAGAGGGTAAGCCCACTAACCACGCACTACACATCATCTCACACAAAAAATGAACCACGTCACCCAAAGAGCCAGGACTAAAAGAGGCTGCAACGATTTCTAGATGAAAAAGAAAGCCACAGCTAGCAGAGGTCAGGGTAGGCTGTGGCCATGGGTGCACCCTGGACCACCGCTTACTGCAGATCTCACACCTTGAAAGGTCCAACCATTCACCAGCCAGGACTCTTAATAACTACCGGGGCTACTCCAGGAACTAAAGTGAGCCCAAGTTGAGTCAAGAACTAAAAAGTGCTGTGTTTGACCTTTCCTTCATAAAGAAAACCAAGAGCTACACCACCTCCTCCTCCAACATCTCAGCACCCAAAGACCTAGAGGAAGCCCCAACCATCAATCACCTCTGCATTCCTTAAAAGAAACTGAGATGGTGGAAATGGTTTCTAACACCCCGGTCCCAAATGTGGAACTCGCTACTTCCAAGCCAGACAATCCACCCCACTTCTGGGAAAACGAAATCTCACCTATTCTGAGACGTACTAATTGACCAACATCTTAGCGGCATGAAAATATGTAAAGGATGAACATTCCCATCTGAAACCCCAATAGCACAAGCTCCTGGGTACCTAAAGTTTAAGTACTGTACGCACCATTCATGCCAAATACAAAGAACAGAGAAGCTCACACGCTCTGCCAGGAACGCCTTCTGCTGGCCACCAGGGATTGAGCTCATCTAATGCAAAGTACTCACACTGGTTTATAAAACAGACTGACATCACACTATCAGCTGAATGCAGCCAAACTCACAGTTAGAGCATCGATAACAGCCACGGACAAGGCGCCTCAGTGCGATGATGCTTTAAATCCAGCAGCACTGGCACAAGGCCCCCCTCCAATCTGAGATCAAGACCATGAAAGGGATACGTAAAGAAATAGACTAATGCAGTTCATTAAGGAAGTTCATAAAAAGTTATAAATCCTTGCTGTGCGAAGAATCTCACAGGGGGTAGGGTCACGTGAGGCCTTGGACAACTGTATCACAGGAAGGAAATGATAAGAGTTATCACCATAGATTGCCCTTGGGCACTGTGCTCGTTCAGACTAGTGGTGTTATTTTCAGACATCCAAATGCTCAAATCACATGCACTGACAGCAAGAGGTGCCTGTCATTGGATCATAGACACAGTGACTGAAGGCAAGAGGTGCGTCTCAGGGACAATAGACCTAGACACTGACAGCAAGAGGTGCCTCTCATGGGATCATAGGCACAGACTCTGAAGGCAAGAGGTGCTTCTCAGGGACTAAACAAAGAAAATGCCAGCAAGATGTGCCTCTCAGGGACCATAAACAGATACACCGACAGCAATAAATGTGTGTCTTACTAACTATGGGAGCATAAACACTCACTGCAAGAGATGACTCCCTAGTAGACTATATAAAAGAAAAGAGGGCCCCCACTTGCCATAGGCGTAAACTGGTATTTTATGATGAATACAAAGGTTTAGTCGAAGTGTGTAAGTTTGTGAACATATGTATTGTTATTATTTATAACTAATGTATACACGGCACAGCACAGAAAATGTATAAATGAATATACTCTGCATTTACTTAAGCACAAATTACTGGAACATAAACAACAATTATAACTGTTCATTACATAGAAGAATCCTACCAATTTTCAATAGCAGTCCATACTGTCTCATATAAGGGTTATGTACTTTTTTGTTGGACAATATCCCAGTGTCCATCAATGTTATTTAATTTGTCTTTAATCGGGATATCACCTAATGTGGTTTCACTGCTCTGCGAGCCATACAAGCGGTACCAACACGTTTCAATCCCCTTATAAATGGGGGAAAAAATAATCTGAAGTCTTCTTCAGGGTGTGGTACTCTTATATCCATGCAGGACACTCTCAAGTTACTCGCTTCGAAAACACTGAGTATTTTGTTGTCTTCAATCTCTGGTTTCCTGGCCGTAAACGCTGTGTGTCCTGAAGTACAACTTCCTTTGTTGCTGAACTGAGGTATGATTTCCTTTGTTACTGATGAATCAGTGTCTTATCCATTGTGCAGCTCTTATGTCTGCTGTCTTGTTTTTCATTCGCTGGTGAGGCAATCTGGTTTGATTCCCTGTCGAGGTGCTGCTATTCTAGCTGGAAGGAATCGGGGTCCCATGTCAGTGAGCTTGCAAGCACCATCGCGGCGAATCGCTCCAGAGGACGTACCACGGGCAGATGAAAGAAACAAGACATCAGATACAAGAGCCAAACACCAGATAGCACATGGATTTATCCAGCAACAAAGGAAATCATACCTTGGGACACATGGAGTTTTCATGATCGGAAATCAGATATTGAAGACAACAAAGTACTTACGTGTTTACTGTGCAAGTAACTCAGAGTGCCCGCATGGGCATAAGAGTACACCGGCGAGGAAGACCTTGGAAAACATTTCCGTCCTATATATAAGGTGGTTGAAACGTATTGGTATGCATGTATAGCCCACAGAGGAGTGAAACCATACTAGAAGTTATCCAGATTACGTAGATATGGAATAGTAATATTGATGGACACTGGGGTATTGTGTAAGGTTGTCTTTAGGTAAATGAGGTATGTTTGTTCATTTATTTATTTTTTGGTGATGTTCTGTGTATATAGTAGCTATGACTAATAATGTATATATCCACACACTTACACACATTGACTGAAGCTTTGTGTTAGTTATCAAATATCAGTTCACATTTATGGCAAGTGAGGTGTCCTCAGTTTGATAAAACGTTATAATGATCCCTCCCCTGTAAGCCTTAACAGGATCATACACTATATAGCAGAAATCCCTGGGACCATAGACGCATATATGTTGCGGCTGGAGGTGTCTCTGGGAACCTAGACACATATACACTGAAAGCAAGGGTGCCCCTACTGACCGTAGATACATACACACTGACAGAAAAGTAGTGCCTCGCAGAGACCATAGACCTACACGCTGGAAGCAAGAAATGCCCCTCTCGACCATAGAAACATAGGCATTGACAAAAAGAGAGTAACCTTACAATGGCCACATACGTGGGTGCTCTGGCATTAACAACTGAGCCTTTCAATAACCAAAGGACCTACAGACCAACAGCATAAGAGGTACCACTATTTTTAACTTATATCTTTTCCCATTTCAGAATTAAAGCCAAGTAGTTTGACACGTCCTAATGTAGTTGTGTCATAATGACATTCTGCCTTTGGCAATTGAGTGTCCCATAAGAAAACATAAAGCATGTGCCACTTCAACCAATGGGGCATATAATGCATGCTGTGACTTTCTGGTCCCTGTACCTGCTTGCGGGATTGTAATCAGGGCCAGCTTTAGCACGGTGTAACAGTGCGGCCGCACTGGGTGCTAACCTGGAGGGGGGCAGGGGAGCTGACCTCAGGCAGGGGTGCTGTGTTTAGCAATAACTTAAGATTTAAAAGCACCTGCTGCAGAGTGCCTTGATCCACTTTTCAGGAAGCAATACAAATGTAAAGATAACTCTTTTGAATAATGTTCTGGGGGGTGGGAGGAAGAGAGAGATATATATGGAAGTTTTGTCTAGTAGCAGTTTTGACTCACCAGAGGGTTAATATACCTGCTGCAAAAAACGGATCTGCATTTTATGTAGTTAGCTGAGTGAATTTGTAAAGCCAGCCTGTACCAGCGCTTTAAAACAAATGAAATGTATGTGAGAGAGGGGCTATGGAGAGGGGAGGGGAACTTTTGCCGAATATTAGTGAGGGACTCTCTGGAGGCAGACATGGAGGGCGCCAAAAAAGATTGTCACATCGGGCGCGATCGGCACTAAAGCTAACCCTGATTGTAATCAGGCCTTCATTTGTGAAAGAAAGAGTGCCGGTGCCTGAAGCTCCGCTCAGAAGCCGGCGGCCGGTGCAATTAAATGTGGGTGCATCAAATACCAAGGCCGGTAGTGTTTAATCCTACTAGACACCCCCTATGTTTCACATCCTTGCAGGCTCAGCTTTCTGCTTGTGACAGTCTTGCCGTCTTTTTCCTCCTCCTTTTTAACGGTTTGTTTGTGTGTCTTCCCCTCTCTTGCACTCAGCAAATGTGTGATGAGGATAAATTAGTGCTCTCCTCCAGAAGGCTTCTGCTCACCAGAAGACCCTCACTTTTGCCCTGTCCTGCTCATTTCCCACACGAGTCCCTTTTCTGTTTCCAGGTCAGGCTCCTGTCATCAGACACCCTGTAATGCTGCGGGCAGGCCGCGCTCGTTTCCTTGAAAGCACATCCCTCTGTCGGGGCTTCTCCTCTAGAAGCTCCTTTCCTCCTCCGTGGCCCAGCTCTTCTCTATCTCGAATCCATGTTCTGCTTCCGGGGCAGACACCTAACATCGGTCACCCCTGCTCCTCTGAGGCCTGGCCACTCTTTTACTCCTCAGAATCTCCTCTGCAGCTGATTACTCCCTCCAGCTGTCGGCCTCCTATCGTACCATACCCCTCAGAAGCCCCTCCCCAGCTACCCCACAGAGGTTCTCTCCCTCCTGCTTCCAGGACCAGCTCCACCGCCTGTGACTGAACAGCATCACTTTCCTACAATCTGCTCTTTTTCAAAGTTTTTTCCATTGTTTGTAAGACATGCAGGATGTCACGCACGGGCCAAGTTTCTGTGCAATACCTTTTCCTCTGGCAGACCGCATGACACCCGGTGTCCGAACTGGAAGACACTGGAGCTCCAGCAAACAGACATGGAGGGGGGAGGAGGGGGTTAACTGGCAGACACACCGTGGCTTAACTGGAAGACACAAGGGGGCCATCCGGCAGACACAGAGGTCCATAAATAGAGGATACAGGGGCATATCAGGCTGGCACTGGGAGCTCTGATTGGCACATCGCAGGGTCCTGCCTGGCATCTGGCGTGGTGGGTAGGGAGGCCAGAAAACATGTGACGTACGGCAGTGACTATGCCAAGCTCAGGTTCAATGGAAGGATGTGCCAGCCCAATCCTTTGTACCGCCACTCGCCTCACCCAGCCTGATTATTCTTACTGGACAAAGTGTCTTCCCAGCCTTTCTCTGAAAGTGATGGTCTGACCAAATAACTGCGCCCCACCCCATGTGTATTCCCGACAGCCACTGTGCCATAAGTACAACAAAGAAGCCATCCAATATAAAATAGCCCATACAACATCAATCCAATATATTATAGTCCATCCAGATGACACTTGTTCTCTATCCAGTGCAACTTAAACTACAGAATTCTTGCGTCAAGAACCATCTCCTTTCTAGATGATCAAACCACTATGCCCTTCCTAAAGTGCCATCATTCCATCTCATACTATGAGTCCTTTAACTGAAACTTAAGGCCGACCCCTGGTGTGGTAGGTGACCAAATTACTTGTGTCCAATCTCCTCCTGTATTACAGGACCCCAAGCGACATTGGGTCCAACCCCCTCCTATGCTGTGGTACTGGACGCCATGCACTATCGTGACCAACCCCTTGTTTGGTACAGGACACCTTGCTAATGACAAACCGCCTGCTGTTATAAAGGGCCCCCTGGATAATTGTGTCCAATACCCCGCTGTGGGACAGCGCCTCGTGGACTATCGTGTATCCCCTGCTGTGGTAGAAGAAACCATGGCACATGTCCAATCCCCTGTTGTAGTTCAGGACCCCATGGACAATCGTGTCTTGCCGCCGGCTATGGTGCAGGACCCCATGGACCAGTGTGGTGTCTATGAAAATCATCCTAGTAAAGATATATATGTCTGTGCTCTAACACGGCTGGCTCCTTTTTACTGCACATGTTTTTGTAGGGCTGTGGGCAGGTCCCGCTGCTCCTAAGGCTTGAAGGCCAGAGGTGCGCCTTACAACCAGCCCAGATCTCCTTGAACTTGAGTCAATGTCCCTTTGCCTATTATGTTGCATATTTGTGTCGCGTTTTATGCTATTATGAGTTCATCTCGGGGCCCTAAAATGGAGGGACAGGAAAGTTGGAAAAGAGCAACCAGATCAAAAGGAATTAGGGGCCAGTTTGTGTAGGGAGGTGGTCTAGTAAAGAAACCTTTGAATTATTGTGTCTTCCCTAAACCGCTAATATCTTGCCAGCGGAAAATATATTTCACCCGGAAAAACCATCACAATTAGTCTTTTGGAATTGCTATCCGTGTTCCAGAGCGGCTTAAATAGAAGAATGTGTCTAAAATAAGAAAACATTTCTGATATGCATAATATTTAAAGTCCCCATTACCAGACGACTATACCTCGGCAGCATAAGCACGCCACGAGCGCCCATTTCACCACCTGGTCCATTGTGGGAGGTGTAGTCCTAATGCAACTCAATTGAGCCAATGTCCTGGAGTACAAAAGTTTGTCGATTTAAAAACTAGGCTTGAGAATCGATTTCCTTGATGACGTGGTGTCGCCTGATAACTTGATGAACAGGAAATTAAAAGCTCTTTTGGGAATTCTAGACGTAGATTGTCTACTGTCAAGTGTTAAACAGTTCAGGGTTTCTCTTCTGTGGATGGACGACCCCACGCCCACAAACAGCCGTGGAGGAGGGGTGCTTAGATTAGCTTTCTACTGCGTGGGGTTGTCATTTGAGTAATCCGTGCGTAAGAGCAAAGTCAGAGGCGAAACTAATCCAGAATCTACAAATAGATGTGAAACCATAGGGGTTCAGGATTTGCTTTCCAAACAAAGCACAGCTTTTCATTTGAAATGCCATTAATCTAGGGCACTAAAATAAAAAAGAGTTCTCTTCCCATTTATTTATTGAGACACCCGGCCTGACAGTAATGACATAACTAGCATTTACAATGCAATAGGTCTCGCATTTACAAGAGTTTGAGCTTTTGCCATTGTAAATGAAAATGGCTTTTATTTATCTGTTTTGATAATTAATTCATAAATAAAAGGCATTGTCATTTACAATGCCAATATCTCAAACTCTTGTAAATGCAAGACCTATTGCATTTCAAACAAGCGGCCGCCATTGTCCCGGGGTGCTTGGAAAGTGAAAGCGTGCATGGCGTACTGAATGTTGCAGGAAAGCGTGTCGTGCTTGCAGTGCTTACAAACTAAATAAGATGTAATGTGTAACAACTGAAGTAAAAGGGCCAATTCTCATGTGAGGTTACAAATGAAGAAAAGGCAGTACTAAGGAGGGACTAACAAGCCTATTAACGAATCAGAAGCCAACATTTACGAAGGACAATGACACAAGCCAATGACAAATATGGTCGGAGAGTGGGTGGAGCTTCAAGTCCATACTTCAATACAGCATGCCTCGCAAAGAGGGGCATGCGCTGCCCTAGCTTGACCTAAAAACGGGTGAGTGAGGGAAAGGGGGTGTTATAGACCCACGGGATAGGTGGACACTGTGTTGGATAGTCTACAATAGTGACCCGTCTCTGCAGCCAAGTCTAAATTCCTACGTTTAGGAAGTTTCCTGAGCCACTTACAGCGCTCAAGGTATAGTTTACCATCAGTGTAGTTGTCTAAACACAAATCAGATTGGTGAATCAAGCGACGTTGCAAAACAAAATGTAGAGTAGTGCTGTAGTGGTAATCAGTGTAGGAGAACTGTTGTCTCTGTATGGGAGAGTAAGCACTTATAGAAACTTTACACATTTGACCCTTGCCTCTTCTCGTTGATAAGCTTTTCTTACAAATGTATCATTTATTTTGGGGTAGGTTGAGAACTTTGCAGTGGTTAAACGATTAATGGGGCACATTTTGAAGTTTAAGCGGCTGTTTTTAACATTTGTTTTACACATGTTAATATTCTACAGTTTTTGACTCCGTTTTGGAAATGTGTGTTTGACGTCCACTTTAGATTACATCTAACAGTAACAAGGAGAGATTATTGGACCTTGGGCTAAAATGTAAGTTTTAAAAGAGGCCTAAATTGTACATGTTGGCAGAGTCATCTGTACTGGTGGCACAGTGCTGGTTACATCATTGCGAGAGGGCGCTTTCATAAGGGGAAGAAAGGGTCTTTGACTATGCTAATATGTAGCTCATGTTTGCCTTGTGATGTGCGTCTGTGTCCCAGTGCTTGAAATGGAAATATAGAAGTGACTGTACCCACTATCCCAGAATACCTGATAGATGCTGAGAAATGGCAACACTCTCCTATTAAAAAGATTGCAGCATTGATGAGAAGTGCAAGCACTCTCCCCGGGCTGGCTTTAGCACTGGCGGCATTCTGTGCGACAATGCTTGTTGGCTCCCCCAATTACCTCTTTCTAGATGGATTCCCTCATTACCACCATTTAACAGTGCCCTCCAAAGTCTCAATAACCATTCTCTCTCACCTGCATTTCTTTTGTTTTATAGCGCCACTTGTACCAGTGTAGGGTGTCAGAGCACTCAACATCACACGCACTACACAGAGACAATGAATCATACGTGTTTAAATCAGTCTATGGAAAATGTTACATAAGACAGAGAACTAGAAGGTGTAGGAGTCACGACATCCATACTGGTAGGCAGTATAGTTTAAGAGCGCTTGGTCTGGGAAAGCACAAACTCAGAAATTAAAACGTGCCATAATTGGGGTTGTCTTTACTAATAAGAATAGATTTCTACCCAAATGACATTAGGATAATGAAGGACTGGGGAAAAAAATCAAACTGCTCTAACCTACAGCTTGCAGTTTGCATGCAGCTCTTTGATGACAGTTAATACCTCACTGTGTTATACTAGGATTCTGACCTATAAACTGCAAGTAATAAAAATATCTCTGTGATAAAGTGGTAACCCACTGAACTAGTTACATTATTTGCGAATCAATTTGTGAATCAATTATATTATTTGCACTTCTGTGATATGCATGGTACACATGCTTTGCAGCAGGCTTATTAACCCTCTGTGCTATGAGTCAAGAGTTCCACTAGACAAAACCCCAAAGCTTCATAATCACCGGAGGTATCTTGACATTTTTATGGTTGCCTAAAAATTGCTGGATGATAGGAACACTGTAACAGGAGCTTTTAAATCCATAATATATTAGAAAACACGACGTCTCCCAAAGTCAGCGCGTTGTGCAGTAGCACCAGTTGCACTGCCCTAGAGCTAGCCCTGACTCCCCCTTTCAAAATAAACTGCAGGTACTCAGTCCCTGATGGCACATGTCTGTTTCAGCACTGCTGTGGAGTGACAAGCGTGTCACCATGTGCAGCGTGCTTCTACTTCCCAAGAGCAAACCTTTGGCATAGGACTAAGACAATAGCCATGTCTTCTGCATCTTAAAATGAGCACATAACCATCTAGGGCGGGGACACGCGGGGAGTGACACACACACCTCACTGTCTAGTGATGCCCCCTCCCCTTTCATTTAAAAACGAACCCTTCAGACCCCATGGTACTTTCCTTCTCACCCTTAGGATGTCACCTCTCAGCCGTTGACCATCTCCCCCTCCAATCGCTGACAGGATGGAATCACCCGGCCTTCCAGTGGTGCCCAACGAACAAGCACGCTCACATACCACCTCTCACCTCATTAAAGGGCATCTCTCTGTCAATCATTGTTACCTATCCTTTTGTATTTGTCATTTTAGTACAGAGCTCCAATCACCCTTTTATAAGAGATGTCATCTACACCATTCAGCAATGTCTACCTCCACCCCGGGATATCCCGGCCTCTCCCAACAATGCTTCGCTCTACCAGGAACATCATCTCTCCTTGAAGTCTTATCAACTCTCACCTCGGTGATGCCCCTCACTACTAGTCACATAATCTAATAACACGTGATTGGTCGCACTGCCCTCACAACTTTTTCTAGAGATATGCGCAGTTGCTAATGTAATGATTCTTCTCAAGGTCTCAGCTAACTTCAGGAACTCAACTTCTTATGGCATGGGGATGGTCTCTCTAATGCCTGGGACAGAACCTCTTACCCACTGGTAGCTCCCCCGTAGCTCCCTTTTTATCCCAACAAAAACAGCCAGCTCCTGATGT
The DNA here is from genome assembly GCF_964261635.1 of Lissotriton helveticus. Taxonomy (NCBI): domain Eukaryota; kingdom Metazoa; phylum Chordata; class Amphibia; order Caudata; family Salamandridae; genus Lissotriton; species Lissotriton helveticus. The sequence goes on from NC_136061.1 coordinate 389,387,452, forward strand.
AGCCTCAGCGTATGTGGGGGCACTATCATGTGGACAGAATGGCCAGCCAGCAGCTTGCAGGATCGGCCCCCCGGCACGTGGGAAGCTATCCAGAAAACAGAACAGTCAATGGAAGGGGTTTGGGAAATAGCAAAAAAATTCACATGTTTAAGGCACAGTGGAGTATTGATTGTCAGCTATCTTCTCTTTGGTCCTAGCTATCTGAGGCACTGGAAAGTCTGCAACACCCCCTCGAGGGGGGGCAAACGGAGTTAATGTATTAATGCAACTCACTCCTTTTGTGTGTGTGTGTGTCTCGACTCCACACTCAAAGTGCAATCTGGGCAGTGCTCTCCTCTCGGAAATGTAAAAAATACACAGGTTAAGGTGACCCTCGGCACATTTTGGCTCCTGCAGCAGTTAAGCCATTCAGCTGGGAATGCTGAAACGGGTAACCACCTTGTAATGTTTTTCACGTATGAGTTTTTGACTTTGGAAGCTCTCCTCGAGCAAAGACTTTGGGTCAGGTGAGTTTCAGGGTGGGGGGAGTGGGGTTGCCTCCTAGGGCGGGGAGAACCTCTCGATGATCCGACTGTCGCTGTTGAGATGGGAGCTTTGGCTTAAGACCTCAGCAGCCTTCTCCTGGCTGAAGCTTAGGTGGTCGGCTGTGAACTTCGCCAGGGGGTAGAGGCTTTCAATGGTTTTGGGGTCATTCAGAAAGTGTGAGGTATGGGAAAAGATATCAGCAGCCTTGTCCTGCTTGAAGCCCAGGTGGTCGGCAGTGAACTTCGCCATGGCATAGACACTCTCTGGGAAGTCCAACTTGGGCTTGCCATCTGGGCCAGTGGTATGCATCTTCATGTGGCTGATGAGGTTCCTTTGCTGAGCAAACTTGCCTCCGCATACCTGGCACTCGTACGGTTTCTCTCCAGAGTGGATTCGCATGTGCTCCGTCAGCCGGTACTGACGGGTGAACCTCATGCCGCAGGCATCGCAGGCAAAGGGTTTGAGACCCAGGTGGCTCCTCATGTGCCTGGTCATGGTTCCCCTCTGGGTAAACTTCTTGCCGCAGATGTTGCATGGGTAAGGCCTGGTCAGCCAGTGGGTCTTTTCATGCTGCCGGAGGGTGGCTGGATCCTTGTAGGACTTGTCACAAGAGGCACATCTGTACGGCCTTATAATGTCTCCTAGGTTCTGTCCGGACTTGTCCAGGAATGGAGTGGCCGGGTCTGAACTGTCCTTGTGATAGAGGTCCTCCTCGTTGTGAGCCTCCACGTGTGCATTGAGCAGCTCAGAACTGGGAAACCCTTTTCCGCAGGGTATACATACGTACAGATTATCCTCAAATGTCTCTGGCTCATAGCCCAGATGGTTGCAGTGGTATCGCTCCATGTTAGAGGAAGGGGAGGGGTCTTCGCTGCTGCCAGTCTCTTCACTGGTGCTTTTATCATCGTCTGGATCATTGCTCCCAATGCTGGGGTACCTGGCTTGCTGCGAGATAGGGGAGCCATCGGCCTTCTCCTCTCTTTCTCTCTCAAGCTCTTTCTCCCGCTCACATTCCTCTATATAGTTGCTCAGGGGCTCGTGCTTCATCCACCGGTAGAAGAGGTCTTGGCTGTCGGTTCGAGAAGGGGGCTCAGGGGTAGAGCTGTTCCGGAATGGCTCTGGTTGGTGATTTGTTGTCTCACTGGTGTCTGTTTTTTTAAAGGAATCTTTGTAGGAGGCACTGTGGTGATTGACCATCAAAGAAGCACTGATGGGGGGGCTGTCATGCCTTGTAGGCATAGGGGGGTCCCTGGCCTCTCCAGGATGTAGTCCATCTGGGTGGTGCTGAGAGGAAGGTCCATTGGGGCTTTTCTTGGAGAGGTCCAGCCCACACAGAGGGGAGCAGTGTCTTTCTGGAGGACACAGCCCATGCGGGTGCATCTGGCTCGCCTGAGACATTGAGGCGTAGAGCTCCCCGCAGTGGGTGTTGAGGGCGTTCATTGGCTCCACTGGTGGCATTTCTACTGCCCGTGGCGTAGATGAGAAACAAGACTGGATCACTGGGGTGGCAGACCTGAAGCCCCTGCCCAGTTTCCCATAGGCAGAGTAGCCAGCGGTCCTTAAGTGACAGTACTTGTTACTCCTTTTGATTTTCTTCTTGCACAAGGATACAAGGTCAGAGATCTGGAGGTAGCTGGCAGCTGCCAAGATTGCCCCAAAGCTCTGCTCCGTTGCTGGTTCCATGTCCGTCAGCCTCCCCGTGTAGATGAAGTCCAGGATAATGCGAAAGATGCCCGGACTCACCATCTCGTGGTCCAAGTTGATCAGGTTGTCATGGACCACCAAAGATTTCAAGTAGACGCTGCTAGCTGCCAGGATGTTTTTGTGAGCCCTAAAGAGAGCGTTCTGTACCACAATAATCACATCACACAGAAATCCTTTAGTCCGTTGACTGTTCAGTTGGAGGAGAAGTTGCCGGGCGTGGCTTGGAACCTCCATGGCATCCAGCATCCCATTCAGTTGTCCACCTGTAAGGGAGATGGACATGTTGTTAGAATGAGGCAAGGGCAAAGATCATGTCAAAAATCACACACTATCGCTGATGCCCAGACCGTTCAATTCCTATTTGATCTGTTCCCAAATGAGATCGAAAGTGCGAGGTACTTTGCACAGAGAAAAGAGGCAGGAGGTCAAACAATATTTAAGTGGATGGAACTTACATTATGAATAAAGCAATTAAAATCAAGTGGGTTTAACAGTGATTATTAAACTTGAGACACAGGATTGTGTCTGACTAATGAAAAGTAAAATTGTATCAACTTGTTTAATTCAGTTATGTCTTTGACGAGCTAGCCCAGTGACATAATTTTAAGGACAGACCCAAATACTGAGAGGAGCTTCTTATGTCAGCTTCAGATATGTAAGTTCCATCCTCTTCGATCTGTGTTGCTTTCTAGGTGACCTTCTGGTCACACTTAAGTTAGACAGGATGGTTTACAAAGCTAAACAGAGATATTGGCCTTATTTTTGCAACCCCAGTTAATTTCCAAATGTTCAGAATGGTATGGCCTAGGTCCTCTGAGTCTGGCCACCGACTCCTCTCAAATCTCTGTACTGTACTGTACTTTTAGAGGTTAGGCTTTCTAGAGTGAGGTTTCTAGACTGTGGAATGCCACCATCCTATGCTGCGTCTTATGCAAGCTTAGTTCACTTTTCTTTCAGCTCTGGCCTAGAGGCAGATTCCATTGTTTTGCCATTTCCATGTATTCCCAAAAAATCAATCAATCAATCAATCTATCTATCTATCTATCTATCTTTTTTATTACAGTACAGGCTTTCGGTCAGCCCTCTGCCCTCTTCACCCTTTCTTCTGTTCAATAGGCATTCACATTTTGCTTGTGCTGACCTAAATATGGAGCAATGGGTCAGCGAGAGGCTGTCTTCGCTTTGAGTAACATCATTTTGCTTGTTCAGATGTGTACATAGGTCTAAAATGTAGTCCACTTCAGGGCCAGGACTGGTAGGTTAATACATGTATATTTTTAAGAGAAATTGAGAACCATCAGATTCTAATTCGCACATACAAAACATTCATATTAATTAAAAGATGCAGTACTATCTAGTGTATTAAAGTAGTATACATTAAAAGCAATAGCTTTAAAAACGTTGTTCCTACTGTTCAGAACATATGGCAATCTAATAACACATGAATATTACCTTACGTTTACACCTTCCAACTTTGGCTTTTAACCAAGAGCTAATATCCCGTATAACAAACACTGGTTACTTCCTTATTAACATTTTAGAACCCCTTTTCTTTGGTGGTGATAACATATTCTAGAGATATATGCAAACATATTTTAATTTTTCAAAGATCCCATAACAAAAGCAATTGATTTTTTGTTGTTGCGGTAAATAATCAAGATTTTTCAAATAAACATACTTAGAACAGATCAACTCCAAGCTGCTTTTAACAGGAATGGGTCCCATACACTTTCTTTCGCCCAGCCGGTCACGCTGCTCCTTAACATATTTTATTCAGCTTAAAGTTTTTTGGCCCAGTTCTTTCGCTTGTTAAAGCTTCCTTCAAACACAAATATGAGATTTTATTGCTATTATCATTCACCAAAGTGTATATTTTTAACCCCTGTGTGTGTGTCTGTGGTTGTAGGGAGGAATTCTTATGAAAGTTGGAAAGTAGTTAAAATGTATTATCTCATTGATATTCTGAAAACAATGTGAAGTTGTAAAATATCTGTGAAAAATTAAATCATTAGTCAATTGTCTCTTTTGCACCTTTTGATACGTTTGCTCCATTTTAGTTTTGAACAAAATCAGTGTGGGCGCTTGCATGTTTCAACGTTTTCTTTCCAACCATATTTTTTCCCTACAGGCACTATACTTTTAGAGAGCCCTGGGCGTTGAGATCGCTGGGTGTTTACTTAAAGTTCTGACTTTAAATATATCACACTCGCAAAATCTCCGCTTGCTGACAGGAAGCCGCACCGCAGGGTTGTCGGTATGATGTGCTTTTAATCATGTGAGTGTCGAAATCTGCAAGACTTTCAAAAATGTTAAATAATTATCTTGTCTCCTAGACGTTAGAAAAATGAGACTGAACCCGTCACCCACTGTCCAATAATTCTGTTAAGTCAAAACATTGCAATTTATACTTTACAAGTTATGTTCGTGCGGAGAAATAGTGCTAATGTAGCAGCGTATATTACGGAGCAAACCCTTTGGCTTCTTTAAACACGAAATGAAATATGAATATTTATTTTTCACGTGATCTTTGTGCCCAGTATTGGACCCAAATCACAGGCTGGTTTGGATTTGATTCTGCATTACAATGAGGGTAATTCAGGCGATAGTGGCTCAGCTCTCACCAAAAGCAGCTGCCTCCATGGTGTCTTATTAAACTAAATATAGTGTTTGGAGACGGCAAGAGGGTTTTTTCCCACTCGATCCCTCAAACAGGCTACATCATCATAGGTTTAACCAACAATGAATTGTCTAACTTTCAGAACCCTATGGCAGAAAGTTTCAAATGGACTTTACCCACTGACTAGATGGAACTATTATCATTTGGTGACAGATATACCAACCCCTTGGTGATTCACTTGAAAGTCTGATTGTTGGGTGCAAACTGTATATATTTGAATTGTTTGGGATACAACCGAGGTTTCCTCATGAGCCTTGAATAATGTTTGGACTAAATCACATGAAATGGAACTGAAACCATGAACTTTATTGAATAAAAATATACTTGGTAAATATTTTCAAATCCGAAGACTGTCAATCTAAGTTACAAACTTACCATCATATGCCTTGGGGTTGCACAATACACTGTGCATTCAATTGAATTGATGGCGTTTGCACTATAATAACTTCTTTACTGATGTCTGTTTTTCTTTAGAAGCCATCTTGCCAACAAGTACTAACATTGGAAGGCTTGTTAATGGAAGTCCCTTTCCAAAAAGAGGTAACCAGTTTATAGCAATCTAATATTTCACTTTTTTAAATCTTTATTTATAATTGAGATGTGGCTTTTATAAAACAATGTCCAAGTTGAACATGGCCAGCGGTGTACTGTGATTTCCAGGCAAAGTCAACATCGTTTTCGCTCGCCAACACCCTGTGGTTTGTACCATTTTAATATAATTCAGTCCCGCTCTTGCGACTGGCTGTGATCTGTACGGGTCCTTGTGAGTTGAAGCCAAGTGGCCTAACATGCTTTTTAATATTCATATTGATGGACTAGAGCCCAGAGATATTTTGGTAGATTATATTTTATTTATTCCTCTCTAAGGAGTACATCACAATTTCAATGTTGTGACAAGAGTAAACAAGGAACAATAACATGCAGAGATTCAATTTCTGAGACGGACCCTCGTCATCCACCAACTTGTTTGGCTGACGTACAATGTTCTATGAGCCCAGCTCACCAAAGACTTATCGTCCATCGAGTATTATCAGGGCAAGCGCATGGGAGATCACCATCTGACGCATAAGAACTTCAGCGACTCTTCCTGGACCGCTACTTAATTTCCCTCGGTCTGATATTGTGCAGATGGTGCAACCCTCCATTCTATTTGCACCCACCAATTGCGCCAACTGACTTCTCAGGTAAAATAAGACTGCAAAACATATTGGGCCCCCACCTAAAACCAATATATATCAAATAAACGACAACAGAATATCTTAATTTACCCCATCCGGTTACATTTTCACTGAGACAAGCTTTTCTGGCTGGAGTGCTGTATCAAAAACATGTATTTTGCCTTTTATAGCCCGCTTTTGAATCCTGGTAGTTTGGGATGGTTTTATAAATGCTGAAGTGTAATAACCCATTACAGCAGTGGTCCCGAAGACCGTGGGTGGCAAATCGCCCTGCCAGGGGATTGGACCACGACAGCGGAAGGAATCAAGCGCCATTACAACGTAAACGTGAGAAAGTTCTTAAAACATGCAGAGAAATAGCATCCTAGGACAGAGGTGACAGCACCCAGCACAAATGAGACAAGAGCTGCCAGACAGGCCGCATTAACTGGAAAAGACGTGTGTGCACATATGAAGACCTCTCCAAACACGTTGTTTAGGTTTCTGTTGGATGGCCGCCCGGCCTGCTCGAGTTTGGCCGCTTTTGGTCGGGTGCGTGTCGGGATCTGTCCATGTTGATGGCTTCTTGATGCTGTTTGCAAGCAGCCGACGTCAGCCTGCCACCCCTGGCTGGGTGGGGCCGCGTGACCTTCTCCCCTTCCTTCTAGAGGCCTATTCGTGCTTGGCAGCCATGGTTAGCACTAAAGAATGCTTGTTTATGCAGTCAGCAAATGACATCTCATTTCACTCTGGGACTTGCAGAACAACAAAGCTGGGCTTCTGCGTCCCCGGGGAGGATGGGGGAAGCAGCTCGGATGAAGGAATGCGGCCTCTTATGGCAGATAAACAGCTTCAGGGAATGGCGCCTCTTCACCAGCTCGGACTGCACTGGACCGTTCCATTCCAAAGAGAGGGTGGGTTCGGGTAGGATTGTGACTACCCCTCTGGTCCTGGGCTGCACCCAGGCCGGCTCTGCTCATCAGCGTAACCAGGCCAGAGAAGTCCTCAGAGTTCGTGGGAGTCCTGGGTGTGAGCCAGTAAAGGATGACCCGGAGCGTCCCAGGGCCTTGTTTCAGGGCAAGGAATCCATTCTTCTTCCTACTAGGCAGCAGGACTGGCCCGAGCTCCACTGGATTTTGTTGATATTTTTACTTTAGGGTCATCACCAGGAGAGTGCCAGACGGAGACATTTACATTGATGTTTAACTCGATTGGCCTTGAGTTTCCTTTCAATGACACTGCACAGCTGTGCAGACTGTGCAATTATGCTAACTGCTGTCAGTGTGCACATTTTCAAACTGTCCAATTGTATGGCTTTGAACTACTTTCTGTAGAAACTTACCAACTAAGTAGTTATACTATTAAACCATACCATAATATATTCATTCAGGACTTTAATTTAAGTGGGATGAAAAAACTAGGGGGTCTTCCCAAGGGGCGTGGCCGATGTAATTAAGGGCGTGGCTTAAACCACTTATGCTAAAAATCTATGCTTAGCATGGTGTACTTCCCGAATGGTATTTTGAAGTTTCTGTCATTGCATCCAGATATGTAATACAAGTAACATTACACCTACATCAAGCCAGTGCTATTGGCTTTGCCAATGCTTGTCAGCTGTCGAAAGCAAATCAGAAACAACTATGACTTCCTTGTATAGAATATTGAAAAAGCTTCAGTTTTCGAAATGATGAGACCGTGAAAGAAGTGTAACAAGTCTCTTTGAAGTTACCTCAAAGGCAGGGAAGGGTGGTATTGCTGCAGAGTTAAGATTTTGTTTCCACCCTAAGGGTGGGAGCAAAAATTGAGCTGTCGGTTTTGAGCGCAGGCAGGATCCAACCCACTTAAAGCCCTGCATCAATACTGTATTTAACCTTCCCCTTGGGTAATTGTGTCAGCTCTGCAATTATGTCATTTAACCAGCCTCACGCTATGATTTCACATTTTATTTAATTGTGTATTTTACCACACTTACTGTGGGCCTATACTATACCAACAGTGTAATTATACAGCCTGATTATGCTCCTTGTGTCAGTATTTTAACAGTGTAATTGTACTGTTTAACCATACTCACTGTGTAACTTTATCCACTTGATAAATATAAGAAAGCAAACATACCCACTGTGTAACCATACCAGCTATGTAATTATACAATAGTGTAACTAAATCAACCATGTAATTATAGAATGTAACCAAACTAATAGTGTAACTGTCCCATCTGTGCAATTATGGTATTAAACGATAGTCACTCTGTAGATATACCGTTCATGTAATTTGACTAGAACCACACTCACGGGTTTACTAAACCAACTATGTAACTGTACTATTTACCCACACCTGCTGATTAGAAAAAAACAACTATGTAAACATTATACAACCATATTCTCTGGGTATCTGAATCAGCGACGTAATTATATTTTTGTAACTTTGCTATCTAAAAAGAGTGTATGTGTGATTATACTTGTTACACATACTTCTTATGTAACTGTACCAAGTATGTAAATATTGTACTTGGCCTTGTTGACTCTGCATTTAAATATAAGGTGTAGGCCATACTCATTATGTCACTACACCAACTATGTAATTCTACTGGTGAACTATACTCACTCTGTACCTAAACCATCTACGTAATGAGACTATGACCCATGGATGTCAAATCCGGAATTGACATCACACGCCCTTTGACCTCCACTTTCACTCACACACACATACACACAAATTCACACATATACACTCTCTCACACATAAACACTCTCGCCCACAAGCACACACACAACATACATTTAAAATAAGTTTCTACATTACTTCAGCTCACCTGGAACGGCATATTCCAGCTTATTGTTCTCCATTTTTATCACACTATCAGTGAATATATTTTATTAATTCACTATTGTGTATAAAAAAATGAAAGAAAATAAAGAGGGTGAAGCCCCAACTGCCCATGTGTTCCTGGCACTGAATTTGCCATCTGTGAGGCCAGGGGTTGGAAAGGCAGTGCTAGGGGTAGCAAAGGGCAAGCCAGGGGTCGCAGAATGACATCCATGCTATGACCACATTTGCTGTGTTAATATATCAACTATCTAATTGAAATATATGTACCCTTATTGGTATAACTACACCAATTATATTAATAACGTAATCATAACCATAGTTTAACCATACCAACTATGTAACTAAACAATTTAACCATGCACTTTATAGATATTGAATCTATGTAAATTCTAATGTTTACCAAACTCACTGCACAGTTCCATTAATTATACTATTTAAACATGTGGACTATGCATCTATACCAAAGATGCTGTTTTTCCATACTGACTGTCGAACTATACCTACAGGCAGTGATAATATTTAGCCATGCCTACTGTCTAATCGAACTAGGTATGCAATTATAACCTTTAACCACACTCTCTAACTAGTACTACCTGTAAGTCTATACCAGTAATGTAAATATATTATCCTTGCAGCTCTGAAACAGCACTATGCAATTATATTGTCCAATGCCATCGACCCTACTAAACCTGTAACCGTAGGAGCTTTGTCAACATAATATTTGTATGAGGTCTCGGGCTATTTTGAGGTGTGTGATGGTTCTACATAATTAGGTGAATACTATATTATAAAGCACTCACCAATCCGCGCCTTTACTCAGCACAAACACAAAGAACGAATGGCTCACTGAAGTCACCTTGCTCTCTGGTGCATGACCGTGACCAAATATTCACTCTACAATGGGCAAGCACAATTAACTGAGCTACGCAACTCAATCTAACCGAGAATTCATATAAACAATTACAACACATTCAATAAAAGAAGAATAGAATGTAGTAAAGGACAAAAAATCTACATTTACTCAGGATCCTAAATATCTACCCTTGCATATCTTACATTTATTCTCCTTATATTGAAGTAAAGGGGAAGAAATCTAGTGTTGAAGATTTGGGGGGAGGCGGCTTCCGCAATGAATGGACCAATGAAATACCTTAATCTGAACATATATGACGTGAATCGGCCCCTCCGCCTTGTGAAGCGTTGTATGTAGGCATGCTGAGGTTGGGGAAACAGCCCCCGCTGTGACCACCAAACCACAGCATCAAATCAGAGTTTCTTTCCAAAGTACTATGATATCTTGAAACCGGACAGCTGTGGTCACTTCCTTTTCATATTACAATTGCGGGAGTACTTCTGGATTGAGTATGATTATGACTTGGAAAGGCTGTGCTGCTCCTCACAGCTCTTTTAGCGTCTGCCTTGCGTTTTAACCAGAATCCTTCTGCAAGTTTGTGGTTCTGTACGGTGTTTAAAGGTAGAACCTGGGTCCAACTCATTAGAGGGTGCATCAAAAGTTCACATGGGGTGGTTACTGTCCACTGTAACGCAGGCTGGTGGCTAGCGCTCAGTGCAAGTTTAGTGTAGATAAGGACATAGGCTTTTGTTTATTGCACCTCGTTTGTGAACTTGCCTCTCTGACTTCCCAGAGTAAAATTTGACCAATACCTAATAACAGATCACAGTGCCTTGCCTCAGAGGCGTAACAAAACTTGAGGGGGCCCCTTGCAAAGTACATTGGGGGGGGGCATTCTTCATGCCAGTCAAGAGCTCTCAGGCCAGTGACCCGCCATACTGCCCATGAAACACATAAAAACGTGCCTCCCTATGTCTTTAGTCGACCATCTCTGAAAACCAGGACATGTGCTAAAATTGTAGAAATCTAATGGGACAGCTGGTGAAAATCCTGGACTGTCCTGACGAATCCAGGACACCTAGTCGTCCTAGGCCCTCTAGAGGTTGGTGGCTTGTGCTCTTCTCTAGTAGTCAGTGCTAGCTGGGAGGCAGGGGCTCATAGTGAGGCACTGCAGCAGTGGCAGGAGCCAATGAAAAGTACCAAGAGGAAGGATGCAGCCATGGGCTATCCTTTAGAAGTTGCCAAGGATCACACCTGCGACACCTTGCTACCAATGGCACTCCCCTTGCGACCCACGGCACTCCCCTTGCGACCCATGGCAGGTAGATCAAAATGAAGAAAAGAAGGCAAACAGGATGCCGATAAGAACTGTTTACTTTCAGAAACTTCTTGTGTCAGACGCTTTCTGTTTTGTGAAATAAATATATTCATCCTGGCAATGTATGCTCAGAAAAACTTTCCTCTGTTGTCTTGATTGCAACAATTAATACAATATATGATCCATAAAATGTAAAGCCTTATTTCTCTATGCTGGCCAGATAGATATATTACAAATTACAATGCTTTGTAAAAGGAATAGATGGCCCTAAATACGGTGCCCTGAACAACATGGCCTGTCTGGTAAACTTACTATACATTAATACCAGCCCAAGGGCCTCATGAAGAGGAGATTGTATATCTGATAGATATTGAGAACAGAGCCAAACTTTGCAATTATAAAAACTTTAAAAAAATAAATGTGACACCACAACAAGTCAGCTATGCCAGGTTTGACAAACTCCAGACAGTCCTGACCTACGAGCCAATAGCATGCTGCATTTTTGGAGATGTTATTAATTTCCCTCATGTATGCGGTTGGAAATCCCACCATTCAGTGTGCTTAGCTGAAGAGCTGGAAATGGCTGAGGGTATTACACTTACTGTATTCCAATCTCACATAGATGCACATATTCACTCCCTGCCTCTCTCTACAGAATGCACAAGCACAGCCTGGCCATTTGGAACTTCATGATTCTGATTGTGCGGAGTCAAGGGATGCCTACCCGGGCTTGAGAGTAGGCTACTATGCTTCACAGGTAGAAAAACAAAATGAGGGGACAGTGAGGCAAGGGAGAGGGCAAACACGTGCAGCAAATAAAGAGCATAAGGGAGAAGCTGAGTGAGACAGAGACAAAAATACAAAGAATAGAATAGACAGGCAAAGAGAAAAAAAATAAACTTATATAGGGATATTGAGGAGAACAGTGAAAGAGAAAGAGAAAGTGAGTCAGAAGACTAAATAGAGAGCCAGAGAGATTATGCGAGAGATAGAGGAATATATATGGAAATACAGAGAGGGCAAAGCAGGGCACGAAAGTGAGACTGGGTTAAAGAACAAGAAAGTGCAAAAGATAGAAAAAGATCATAAGCATGAGAGAGAGTGGTACACGCATACAGTTTCTAAGGGCTGTTATTAAGGTTCCAACTCAATGCCAGTATTATTGATTTTCTGTTTTTTTTAACTCTTTTGTTACATCGCTGGCCTTTCTAGGTGAAATAAGTGCATAGCCTTTAGATGAGCAACAAGAACAAGCACACTGATACACATAAGTGGGTGTGTTTTCATTCTGGGCAATGAGGACCTAAGTGTTTTGTACATGACTGCAAACCCGTCCTTGTTTTATGGTCATTGAGACCCTCAGCTGTCTCTGGCTGTGCACCTGATAACACTTAAAGTAAGTGCCCAAGTGCTGCTTTCAAGCTGAACAAGTTGAATCAAAAGAACTGGACACACTGACAAGTCTGAATCAGAGCTTTGAGTACCAAGACATTAGTAAAGGAAAAGCCAATAGAGCACATCGTATGTGGGAGCTATTCTGTTGCTGAAATCGACCATGTATCTGCAGAAGCGGTCAACAAAATCTTATTGATAATATTGTCCAAACTTGGACCCTGTAGACTCCTCAAGTCTGAAACCGACTCACACATTCATGATGTCACCAGCAGGTGGTTAGCCAAAGCGGAAGTGCACAACGTTATTAGGAGCATCTGGTGACATTGAGCTCATCCAATCACGTTCGACGAGTCCCTCGGGCGTCTGCTGAGATAGACGTCACAGGGGGTTGACTCACGAGTGGCACGAGGTCTTGTTAGTGAAACTGCTCTTCAACACTTGTTTACACGCTTTCATTGTTGACCACAGGGCAATAACTTCTAAAAGAGTTCCTGCTTTTATTATTTGTTTTATAAATCGTTTAAAGGTGTTGGTTTTTAAAGTGGTGTGAAATAAGCTTGTAATTCTATTTACAATCATATATTGAAAACTGAATAAAAAAAAAAAACTAACTGGTCGAACATCTAATTTGGCTGGTAGGAGCCAGAACCCTGCCTGCTCGATGGTATGTCCTTCTCTTGTCCTTCTTCTATTTCTCTACACAGTCCTTCTGTCCCTCCTATGCCTGACACCTTCCCTTCGATCAGGTCTCTTGCATCTTCTGTTCCTCGCCCTCCTGGCCTCCTGGTCTATTAGTGAGAGGGAGTCACCGGCCCTGGCACAGAAAAAAGTGCCCTTTGGTCCAAGAGCCCTGCAGGAGAGGTCTTACTGAGACAGCTCTTGCTCACCCCCCCCCCACCCCCTTCCCCGGCTCACCTCATCTATTGACCCTTGTTTCAGGATTAACTGCTTATTCCTCTGTTTTCATCCAGCCCAACAAAAGCTGTTTAATGAAAAGTTCCAATTTGACCAGAATTGCATCATCAGGCAGCATGACAATATAGCGCTTCCTGGCTCACTTCGGGTGTTTCTAAACGCTGTAAATAATGGGTGATGGCATTATCCAATGTCATGATTCTCAATTTACCGGCTATGAACTGCAGGTCACTGAAGTACCATTGAGAAAGTTCTTTTAAAAGTAGATATAATAAAACTTTGTTATTAAAAACTTGATACTTTTTAAATATTTTTGAACTTGTAAATCTTGAATATTCCTTTTTCAACGTGGAATACATATTCAATAATCGTATACCATTGTCAGCTGTATGATCTTTTAATAAAAAAAAAAGAAAGCTAAAAAAACATGGACAATGCCTGTGAAATATGACAAGCAATCGTTTTCACTCTGGGTTTGTATGTGTCAATTTCCAACTTTCAACATTTAGGCCTTGAATACGAATGCGTCGTCATTTTGCGATCCCTGCGCAAACACCTGTTTGCAAACATTGAAGATACAAGAAATCTGCCCCTCGCAGTTTTGCCTCCGTTATGTTTCAGAAATTAAGACCCACGGAAATGCGGCAGGTGGAAATAACACAGTGAATAAGCAATGTGCAGATTTTTGTGCAGAATGCTTCAAAATCCACAGTTATTTCCTATTATTGGGGGAGAACTTGTAATCGGTGCTGGTTGTCACAGTTGCTAAAATCAATCCTCGGGACCCAGTGGTTGTACTCACAGGTTGCCGCTAGCACTGTCCCATAGCCATTGGGGTACTCACAGGCTACAGACAGCACCCCTTCCCTCCCCTCCCTGTCCCCTAGTGAAAGCTGCACCAACAGGAGACCCACAGGACACCTTTCTTTATCCCCTGTCTGGGCCGTACTCACATGGCCCCAGCCCGGTAAAAGCTTCTGTCTGTAACAACGTCGGAGCCAAAGTAGGGTTGTTGTGGGTACTCACAGGCGTGCGGTGTGCGTCCTCCGAGGCCCATGTCCCTCTGTCCTGCCATGGAGTGGAGTACAGGACTGAGCGCACAGGTGCTCTCCCACAGGGGGAGGGAGGGCAGGCAGAGAGGACTGCCCGGCATCGTGCAGAATAACTTGCCCTGTCTTGGCGCAGAATGGAGTGAAACCTTCCGCATAATCAGTCTTCCACTGCAACATAATCCTGGTCCCCCCAAACTATACATCTTCAGTGGCTCTTTGTTCTTGGGCCCTGCAGCTGGGTGGTGGGCACCCTACTAACCCGTTTTCCCTGCATCCACCTTTCTTTATTTTTTTATATTTTTTTGAGGATCAAATGGTAGAAATTGTTTAGGTCGGGATCCCTGGCTTCCAGGAATGACTCAGTGTGGATCCTGGGAGTCCAGTAATGGTTCTGTGGGGTTCCACATATGTCGTAAGATTGATAACCACTGGTTTAGGCAATTTAGTTTGCTCCTGTGGCCAAAGAATGAGAAAAAAAAAGGATAAGCAAGGAATTCTGTGCAGTGCCTGGTCCTGCTAGCATAGCTCATTGGGTCCAAAGGAAAGAGTCCACTCTTATGGCCAACTGACTGTGGAATAGCAGAAGGTGCCCTGTCCTGTAGCTTGGCGGCCGGCTGAGGTCTCTTCCTAAGACCCTTCTATTCTGCTTCAGTGGGGCTGTGGTTGATATTTTTTTATCTGGTCCTGAGTCGTGGCCAAATTACCAACTAAACAGACAGGATTGGTCTACAAAAAGTGTCCCTCTTTCCTACAGAAATTCCTGTATAAGGTTTGGTTTATGAGCGTAATACTAGTCCTCTGGTAAGGCTATACAGCCATGTGTCAAGGATAGGGCTGCTCTGCTCTGTGTCAGAATGAGGCCTTGTAGGAAAGCAGGTTCTGTTTTCACGGTTACCCCCACTCTTTGCTGGTGTTATTCTGTGTTATGACTAGTCTGACTGGGATCCTGCTAATCAGGACCCCATTCACTGTGCTTTTTCCCTAAATTTGACAGTGGTTAGTACTTTGGTACATTCCCAATTGGCTACCGGTGTACCCTTCTAACCTTCTAAGTCCCTAGTATATGGTACTGAGGTACCTAGGGCATAGGCACACCAGAGGTCTCCCCTGGGCTGCAGCATGTATTGTGCCACCCAGGGGAGTCCACTTAAACTATGACTATGGGCTTGCCATTGCAGCCTGTGTGAGTTGGTGCTTGCACCTCTCACAGCAGATATAAGTTTCCTTATATCTGAGGTCACTACACTTAAAACCTTTAAATCACTCCTATGGCAGGCTCTTCAATCCTGAGGGCAGGGTGGTTAGTTATAAGTGTGAGGGTGCCCATGCATGAGCAGGACATCCCTACAAATCCCGGAGTCAATTCTCCAGGCTTTGTAAGTGTGGTAATCTATTTAATGCATATAGTGGACATCAAGTCAATTATGAGATGTCTAAATATATATTGGCTACACCGAAACCAGTCATGTTTGTATCAAACATGTTGGAATCCCACCCCAAAAGCAATTCCAGCTTTTGGGTGTAGGATCCCATGTACTCGGGGTCTCCCCTAGGGTGCTCCCCCGTATTACCAGTACCAGCCTTTCAGGGTCTAACAGCAAGCTAGTGCTGCTACCAACCACAGACACATTTCTGCCCTCCTGCTGCTGAGCTTAGCTCGAGCAGGGGAAGGTGGGACAATAGGTTTCCTGTCACAGGTAGGTGTGACCACCTCCCAGACAGGACTTATTGTATTGGGCTGGGGTGGGAGCACTTGCCAGCACCACCAGACTGCTTTGAAGGGCACATTTGGTAGCCTCCTTGCATACTCCAGTTTGAGCCAGTCCAGAGAGCCCTTGGCTCGCGCTCTGACATGAAACTGGACAAAGGACATGGGAGTATCCTCCCCTCTGTCCAGCCCCTCCTCTGGGAGGGACCCCCGAATTATTCCAACCCTTTCTCTAGGGAACTTAAGGGCTTACCTGTGGGTGGCTCTTCGGATTCGTCCTGGGACAAGATGTGTCCCCAGCTCTTCTGAGTCTCCTGGCTAAAATCTCGTCTTTGGTAGCAGTTCGTATTCCACTTCTTTAGTATATGGTTTGGTCTCCCCCTGGAGACCACTGTGTATTGTGATTACCTCTTGCAATTGAAGTATTCTTGTATATTTGCCCTGATATCCCCAGGTAGGAGATACACCACGGTGTTAGTGAGTGTTGTGTAATAAATGGACCTATTTTTATACTTACACTGAGTGATTCTTTTTCACTTAACCTTCACTACATGATTAGACCTGGTGAAACACACTGCTTAACACTCCTTCTGGACTAAGCCTGGAGTCTTCTCTCCACAGTTACCACTTAGAGAGCTTTCTATGGTTGTCTAAGACCACTAAAATCCCCATGAGGGTTGTCTGGATTAGTGCTGGGTGCTACATTGAGTGTGCACCATATACTAAGCCAGCCTCCTACAGCCTTCATTAACAATTAGTGGAAAACTCCTTCCAAAGAACCATTTCTCAGCTGGAGGAAAAAGAAGGGCAAGCACCAGAGCACTGATGGTCATTTCTCTACCTTTTGGCTCTCTAGCTACCCTCTAGATCCCAGCTCCCAACTCTTGACAGAGGCCTTGTAACTAGGGGGTGGGGAAGGGAGAGGGCGCGTTAGCCAGCAAAGCCCTCTCAGTGATCTTGTTGTCTCTAAACGCACACACTCTCAATAAGCAGAGACACTCAACCCCCCTTTCTCTCTTTCTTTCAGTATCGCTTGCTCATCATGGACCGGGGATAATAACTTAAGACAATCATACAAATGTGTACGGCAAAGATACTTACTGTACCATATTACATACAAACTCAATTGGAGGGCATTTTTTGCTGTGCAGCACCAAGAGGAAAGGGTGACTGCCTAGGATCATCATAGTGATCTTCTTGGTAGTAAAACAAGATCCAAGCTAGTCGCAAAAGTTAATGGGCAACCCGCTTAAATAAGCAGTGTACATCAACTCAATTAAAAACAAATAAAATATATCCCAAAAATACACAAGACAATTCGTAAAGATGTTGCAGACCCGCCAGAAAGGTATGACAAAAAAATCAGATGATAGTGAATCTTAGCCCTAAAATTGACAACGAGCCCAGAATATTTCATCTACACTGCTCTAGAGAGGAAGACAGAGGATCCCACTGCGATGAGTGGTACTCACAGGTAGAACCTTCTAAGAAATATAGAATCCTTTACAGCAATACTGAGAATTTAGGAGACGCAGTTGCAGACCAGGGTTTGACTAACCTTGCCTTCCATAGGTATGCGGTGCCAAATACATCAATCAACTATATCCATGCGGATGTCAGTGGTTCTCCAGTCTGGAGCTATTCCTAGAGCATTGCTCTAGATTTGGGAGACCTTCCAGGCGTCCTCATCCTCTGCATATCAAGATGTGAATCCCGGGGCAATTCTGAGAAATCTGAACACTGCATCCATGACTGCAACCTCATCACTGAATGCCTGAGGATCAGGTGAAGAATTGATCTTGCTTACCTGATACCAATGCTCACCAGAACTGAGGCCTCTAATGTTCAATGTTCAACATCACCCAAAACGAGCCCTATTGACAAAGATCAGAGTTGTGGCTACATCTCTTAGGTGCTACCCACATCCCCGTTTGCCTCTTTTCCTAGAAGAGGGCACAGCAGACACGTTTTTTTACTTCTGTGTGCAACAAAGATGATCTCAGGCAAGAGGAAATTCTCTCACTACACCTCTAGTGCTTCTATGCATTGTGTTTATCCGGAATCAACTTCAAAATGACAGCTGTGCAGTCAGTGCACACCTGTTATATTGTTTTATGTTATTATCACTTATTGCAACATTTGCAGAAGCTTCTTGGTGTTAAATAGGAATTACTGAGATGGTTTGACTACTATTTTCATTGAGAGAACAAGTCATTCTCAGAGTTTTTAAAAAAAGAGACGCTGGGCCTCAGCCTAAGATATCCCCGCTTCTCCCCTTGCTCTTCTCTTCAGTTGTCCTTCTCTTAAATTTGTGACAACTCTTTCTTAAATGCATCCTCCTAAGTTGTCTTGCAAAGCACTTTTATTTGTTTGGAACCTTTTGTATTACAGTGCGTGTCTCCTCAACGGAGGTTATTTACGAAGGTGGATTTCACAGGTGATGGAGTGTTAGGGTTTAATCAGAAGGTGAACCTTGTGTGACATCTTAACCGCTATCTATACAAGAGAGCGATTGGTTATACATGAATTTGAGGCACTAGGTTGTCAATAGTTATCTCAGGTTCATGTAGGTGGGATTTCAGCTGAGTGCCAAAGCTTTCTAAGGTTTACGAACAAGGACATCCCATGGTCTAGCTCCATTCTTTCGACATCTAAATGTGCCTTGGTTTATGGGGTGTGCAGTAATGAAGCCATAGTTTCTCACTGGTATGCGGTGCCCTGCAATTGTGTTCCTTTTGCCCATTATACATTCTGCACCATATAAAGGACTCTGAACTTGAATCCTTGCTTGCACCAGGAGCCAATGAACGGCTAAAGTGCTGTTTTGATGTGCCCGTGTTTGCAAAGGTTCAGGCACAGTCTGGTTGCCTGCTTAGCAGTCTTTGGGACCTGTGGATGAGGTACTTTAAGACCAGAGTAACACTGCAATCACCAAGAGATGTGAATACCAGAACACAGCCAATACCCACAGCCGAAGAGACGCAAAAAATCCCCCAAAGTGGAAAACTAGACTTTAGCTTTTTCCTCATTTAATTTCCAGCGAGTTAAAGAATATTGTCGTATTCTATTAGAGCACTCGAATAAATGTACAAGTTTTCAGTTAGTTGGTGTTCAGCCATTTGTAGGGCACGGCCCCATCTCTGAATTCCTCTAGTGAGCCTGCAACGCCTCTAGACTCCTCATCACTTTGTAAGAGCCTCTATTGGCCCATTTGGTGCCCAGGTGTTGACTTGGATGCCAGAGGTCCTGCCCACAAAGCTCGTTACCCCTTAGCGTTTTGCTGGGGGTCCACCATGAAAGCTGGCTAGCTCCTAGTGACATGCGGCGGAAGCTAGCCCATTTTCAGCACTAGGAGTCACTTAGAACTCTGGAGACCAGTTGACACAGTAACTGGCCTCCAGTTGAACTGGACCCAGTGCCCTCTCTCCCTACCCTCCACTGGACACTAAATGCTGACTTTGTACTATTTCTTTGGTACTTAAACCATCAATTTTCTGTGGATGGAAATTTCAGTTTGCTTTTCAATGTTCAAAACATTTTGTTCTTTGTAATGTTTTTGGCAGCTGCTCAATTACAGGGGCCTAAACCCATTGAGGTGTTCCTCCCTACTCTGCATAGGAAGTAGGATAGACCTACCACTGCATAATGAATACATTTGTAGCATTCTGTAAGGCCAGGAGCCCCATGAGCTAGAGCAGACTTGGTGCCTGAGGTAGAGTTTTATTGACGGGTTACTCCATCACAAACATGACGGGCGCCCCGTATACCTAAGTGCATTACATCCTATGGCACTTGTAATAAGGCGGACAAGATGTCCATCACATTGTGATGGAGTACCCTGTGCGCCGAGCTCTACATCAGGCACAAAATGTCTAAGCCCCATGATCAGTGTCCACATCATCGCAGGGATGGGGGAGGGTTTACTCAAATACAGACAGTTCATCTCAGCTAGGTTCTCTGAGTGGCAGGCGAGTCCCATGTCCAGGTACTCTAGGTCTTGATTGGCACTGCACTTTTTGTGCTTTTTGTGGTCTGCCGCCTTACACAAAGGAGGACAAGTGGGAGGGAGAGCATGTCCCTAACTGGGTTAGGCTAACACACACGCCCCCACCAGACATTCTTAAGTGTACAAAGAAGCTCAGTGTTACCATGGAAAGGAAAGGAGGATGAATATAAACCTTGCCAGGCAAATATTGAATCTTAACACATTATTACTACTAAGGTGACTGTGACCACACCACATTCATACTAGTAGCAAACCTCCTTCCGGCGGGGTCCAGTTGATAGCGATTGCACAGCAGGAGTTGTGATAGGGACACGATGTGACAAGCGTCGGCCACAGCACGTACACACTCAAATTCCACCCTCGGAGGCCGCACTGCATTCAGAGGTCTCGACATCCACGAATAAGAAAACAGCTGGCATCTCTCCCTCCCTGCGCGTCACTACACACCACAGGTGCCGCTACACAAGCACAACATGCGTGACACTGACACACTTCCCGCTCAGGCCACATCAAAAACCCACTCTCTTCCATCCAGGCACACACTCCGTGTGTAACATGACAGTGGCATTTCACGCTACATTAATGCAGATACAAGAGACACGTCAGAGGGTGCTACCGACCAACCGAACACATGTACAAAATCAGGGGCGGGTACAAACGCTGTCGTTTTTGTGCACCGTGACGCATCCTCGCTTCGCGCCAGTGGTACCCAGATGTCTCATAGTACCTTCCTGCTGCAACGGGACTCATGGCTAATGTCACAATTGCAACTATAGGGGCGCTCTTCTCCCCCCGCCCCCCGACCCTCGGCGTGCCCTTCACACCGCTCTCCAAACCTACAAGACGTTCGGTGAGATTTTATCAACCTTCATTCCCAAATGTAATTGAATCCAGATACACCCCCCACCCTCCTCCCGCCGAGAAGTGAAAGCACAAAGCATTCAAGAAATAACAAGAACGTGGTGTCCGCATTTCACCCTTGGGCGGGGTTTTCTCCCGCCACTTCTAGCTGCAGCGCTTTTAGGTGGAATCAGAGCGCTACAGTTAGTGAGGGAAGACATGCCCTTCACACTAACTGCAAGCTGCAGGGCCTCTTCAGGTTGGTATCCTGATATCTATTTAATATTTACCTATAACTTGAGAGCTCTGTGCAGATCTTAACTCTCTTGGGGTTGTTAGTTCTAAGATTAAGTCTATATTGGGAGATTTAGAGGTAAACTCAGTTTTTGTTTCGAATTTTAGAGATTTAGTTCTGTTTTTTTTTAATTTTAAATTTACAACTGCACGTGTTTCTGATCTCTAGTTATATGGCTTCATGGCCCTGGCACTCCACTCAATTTTTCATATTTTTTGTTCGAATATCAGAGGCTTAGTTCTGGTGAAAGAGCTTCGATTTTGAAATTAGATCTCCACTCTGGCTTTAGAGCTCTCTTTTTTTTCTTTTAAGATTTTAGTTAGTGACCAGGGGTTCTATTTCATATTTCAGAGCTCTAGTTCAGGTTTCAAATATTGTGTTGTAGATACAGAGCTTTAGGTCTGATTTAAGAGTTAATTCCAAAATATGGTCAATATTAATAGTTTTAGTTCTAAGCTCTGTAGAGTAGGGAACTTCCCTTAATGACCACTTAAAGCTAGTAGGTGTTTGCAGTAAGTATCTTTATTAATTACAGCATGTACGGAAGAGCGCCGGGCAGCAGCTCCTATCGCGCTCCTAATCTCACTCTCACTGGCGCGAACAGCCGTTCATGCATGCGCACTGCGTGCGCAGTGTCCCCAGTGCGTGTTGCGTCACACGCACGTATCAGCGCGGCTAGAGCGCTGACACCACATATCTCCTCCTTTTACACCAACGAACAGTTCAAGTCCAAAGTCAAATGTTCGTTCACTCAAAGTCTCTGAGGTGTGCAGGTCTGACAATCACTCTCCCCGCTCGCGTGCGCCTTACCGGAGTGGAGGCTCCCTGAACACCCTTGGCCGCTGGGCTACTTTCCTTTTCTCTCTCATGGCCTTGTTCATTCTCCCGGGGTGTCATTTCTTCCTGGGTTGACGACTCGCTCACACTCGGCTCACTCAGATCTCCACTTTCTCTGCACACACCTTCTTTCTCCCTGTTTCCATCGTCGGATGCACTTTCCCCTGTCCCTCTTCTGATCTCTGGACTGGAGGACCGCTATCTCTTTCCTCCGGCCATTTCACAATCTTGTTTATCTTCGCCATGCGATCCTGGGACCATACTTTGCCGTCGCTCAGGAGTGCTGCTCTGTTGTACACCTCTTCCACTTGTAGGGGTGGGCTATACTTGCTTTCTCCTTTCCTCTTCAGTGTCGCCTGCTTGACTCTCACCCACTCCCCTTTCTCTAGAACAGATTTCTTCACCTTCTTTCTCTGATTGTAGTGATCCGTGTAAATCTTCTGGGCTTTTTCCAAATTATGTTGGACTACGGCAGGAGACCACTTACTGGTGATGGTCTTTTCCCTCCACACTACATTGTCTTTAGTGAATGGGTGTCTGCCTTGTAGGATCTGGAAGGGACTATATCCAGTTGTTGTAGGGGTGATTCGCATGCCCACAACATTTTCTGAATCTCTACTTCCTAGTCTTTGCCCTGTATGATTGCCGCTTGGATAGATCCCATGAGGACTCGGTTAAACCTCTCCACCTGTCCGTTGCTCGCTGGGTGGTACACCGAGGTGTGCTTGGATTTTATGCCATTCTTTTCGGTGTATCGGTGCCACTTCTCGGAGGTGAACTGCAGACCATTGTCTGTTAACAGTGTCCTAGGAATTCCTTCCCTTAGAAACACAGAGGTAAGAAACCCGATCACCACTTCTGAGTCCATCTCCTCTTGCACGTGCACCTCGGGCCATTTGGAGTACTTGTCAATGACGGCACATATGTACTTGGCTGTTCCCTGGCTATCCAGTACCGGTCCTAGTATGTCCACCGCCAGGTCCTCCCAGGGATTGTGGGGTTGTTCAAATCTCCCCAGCGCAGGTCTCAACGGTTTAAGGACTTTGTCTGACTCCTGGCAATGATTGCAGTCTCTAACATGTCTCTCAATTTGGATATCCACCCCTGGCCACCAGTACATCTGCTTGATCCATGACTTGGTTTTCACTATGCCCAGGTGCCCCTCATGTAACAGGTGCAGCAGGGAGGGGATCAGTTTCTCCGGCGGTACCACTTTGTCATTGCGGTAAAGGAAGATTCCTGAATCACTTATGGATAATTCTTCTCTAAGTTCATACAGTCTCCGGGGTACTTTCTTCAGTCTTGTCTTTACCGGCAACCTTTCACAAGATTTCTCTTAACTTCAGCAAGGTTTGCGTCTTCCTCGTACGCTTGCTTCCACTCCTGTAAGCTGATAGCCTTCTCCGCATCTTCCATCACCGCTACCATCTCCTCGTTCTCTGCTACTGGTGTGGGTGCGTCCTCCATGGCCGAGGCCCTGCTAAGGTAGTCTGCCACCTTGTTGCGAGTCCCCGGGATGTACTCCACGTCATAGGGATATTCTAGGAGCTTCAAAGTCATCTTCGCGATCCGCGGGGTGGCTGTGTCATGTCCGCAAGAGGTAAGCACTTTAACCAAGGACTTGTGGTCTGTCTGAACGCGGAACCTTGTTCCCCACAGGAACTGCCGGAACTTCCCCATGGCCCAGGTGACAGCTAGCATTTCTTTTTCGTTCACGCTGAACTTTTGTTCTGTCTGTGATAATGCTCTGGACGCAAAGCTGAGCGTTTTCACAGTGTTGTCATCTCTCTCCTGTGCCAAGACCGCGCCTAAGCCTTTCTCGCTGGCGTCCGTGGTGAGAATGGATCTTCCTGCGGGATCGTGCCCCTGCAAAGGCACGGCTGGCTGATGTCCTTTTTGAGTTCTTCGAACTCCTTCTGAGCTTCTTCGTCCCACAGGAACGTCGTCTTGTCTCTGACCAACTGTCTCAACTTGTGCGTTTTAGTTGCAAAGTGTTGGACGAATTTGCTATAGTACTCGGCCATTCCGAGGAATGACCGCACCTCATCTTTGTTGGCTGGGGATCTGGCTTCACAGATAGCTCTCACATTTTCCTTCTTGGGAGTGATCCCCTGTTCGCTTATCTCGTGACCCAGATAGGTGACAGCTGTCATCCCAAATCTGCACTTTGCCCATTCTGCGGCCAGCCCTCTCTCCTGTAGCACGCTGAGTACTTTTTCCAGTTTGACATCATGATCTTCGCGATCCTTCCCCATAATGAGGATGTCGTCCTGAAAGTACTGGATGCCGGCGACCTCTTTGAACAGACGGTGCTTGAGTTTTTGGAACACCGCTGCGGCGGACGCTAGCCCGAAGGGCATCCTGCGAAACTGATCGCATCCGTATGGTGTGATGAAGGATGCGAGTTTCCTGCTCGATGGGTGCAGGTCAATCTGATGGTATGCCGACGTGAGGTCCACCGTCGAGAACCATTTCACCCCTTTGGTCTTGGCCAGCTTTTCCTCGATTCTCGGGAGTGGGAACTTCTCAACCACCAAGCATTTGTTCAGTTCGCGCAGGTCCACACATAAGCGCACCTTGCCATTTGGTTTCCTGGCGACCACTAAGGGGGCCAACCACTCAGAGCTGTCAATTGGCTCTATGATCCCTTGTTCTTCAAGTCTACGCAATTCTAGTTGTATAGCCTCTCTCACTGCTATGGGTACATTTCGGACTTTGTGGGACACCGGTTGGGAGTTTTCCTTTAGGATGATCTTGTGCATGAACTTCTCGAGTTTCCCTACCGTTCCTCCAAAGACCCTCGGAAACTTCATCCTCACACTTTCCAAGTCCGGCCAACTTCCATTGTCAGTGAGAAGTATTTGTTCTTTGCCGCCAGGGTCCAGCTTGATTCCTAGGTCTCCCTGGTCTCTCCATCCTAGGACCGACGGTCCTTTCTCCGCTACTTACAGCTTGCATGTGGCTGTCCTTCCTCTGAACTCAATCTTCAGCCTCCGGTAACCCACCATTGGGATCAGGTTTTCTGTGTACGACACAGGCCGTATGTCCGGTGGTTCCGGCTTGGGACCAAGGCTGGGTCTGAAATCTTCTTCCCATACCGATCTCTGCACTATTGTGTATGGGGATCCTGAATTGTTGGAAAGGGGAGTCTCTGGTTGGCGCAGTGCAGCACTGGCGACAAGCAGGGACTCTCTCTTCCAGGTCAGGGCTGAGGGTTACCTTCAAGAACAACCTCTGCTTACCCTCGAGGTAGTGTGGCGCAAGCAGTCTAGGCTAATCTCTGGGGCACATAGGGTTAAACATTTGCAATATCATACCACCACAACCAACCCACCACACAATGACACCAAGCTGTATTTGTAGAAAAAAAATATATCTTTATATAAGTTTCTTTCACGCAGGCTTGTAAATACAGTCTTGGTTACTTTGAAATTGCAAGGTTCCAGTTACTCTTACTAGTGTCACAGTTCTTATGTGGTTTGTAATCAAAAATGATAGTCTTTACCCCTCAAAAAGGGTGCCACAGCTCCTGAACGCGGTCTTTGGGATCTTCTACCCCGTTCCAGGACAGTACAGCGCTCCCTAGAACTTCTGGGCGCTTTATCCGGCTTTTGATGCAAGTCCCTATCAACCCTCACGCCTTCCGCGTGAGCAGGGGTGCGTGGCGTTCACTCCGATGGCCGAGAGGAGGCGTACCGGCCTCCCAGTCACCGTCACAAGCGCACAATTCTCAGCGCACAGGGTTTGGCAGCCAAAGAGCGGACAATCAAGTGCGGCAATCTCGGGGAAGGGGCCCTTCAAGGATGGGGCAAGGTTAGCAGAGTACCGACTCCCCTTGGGGGCGTTAGGGCACCTCGTAGGCTGAGAGGCGTTCCGCTGGCAGTGCGTCTCGAACTGGGCTGCGGGACGGCTTCCCGAAGTCTCGCAGTTCAGAGCGCACAGAGCGGGGGCCAGCAGGGGACGAGGGGTGCGCGCCTCACGGACTCCGTGTCCAGAGCGCGGCGCACCTCAGCAAACAACAGTACCTTTTAGTCCTTGAAGGCGGGGGTCCGGGGCGGACGATGCCGGGGTGGATCTCAGGTCCCACGTCGCGGTGTCTTCCTCTGTCGATCCGAGCGGCGGCTCGGCTCAGGAGGGCGGCGTTGCGGTGGGGGTCAGATCTTCCGGCGAGGTGCTCCCGGCCTGGCAAGAGGGGGCAGGGCCCCGGGCAGCAGTGTGAGGCGCGAACACAGCCTCTAAGCGCACAGCGGGTAGTCCTTCTCTCCCCACGCCGCTGCAGCTTGCAAACGGCGGCGGCTGGGGCTTCAGGGCAACTTCTTCTCCTGTGAAGCAGGCAGGCACAAGGCAAGGTCCGTTCTTGCGGTGCAGACCGCAGTTAGGCAGGCGACAGGCACGGTGCTGGGGCCAGCGAGGCTGGTCCTGGCGATGTCAGCTGGGGCCTGCCAGATAGCAGTTGCGGTGCTCGGCGGGACGGGGGTGACAAGGGCCTCTCAGAGGGCACAGCGATTCTCTCACGGCGCACTCTGCTTCTCCTCAGTAGGGGTGCAGGACAGATGCACGACTCACAGCAGCTTTCTCTTCCAGGGTAGCGCCCACTGTTCCTGGGGCGCTGGTCAGGGGGCAAGTTCACAGGCAAGCCCTTGGAGATCTTTCAGCAGAGTTTGGCACAAAGTTCAAAAAGCAAAAGTCTCTTGTAGTCTCTTCTTTTCCTCTCCTTCTGCAGCAAGGCACCAGACACAGGCCAGAGACAGCACTCCTCCTTGTAGTCCTTCCAGGTCCTTCTCTTCGGGCAGAGTTTCTTCTGTAGCGCAAACAGGATCTAATTTACAAGGAGCAGGGCTCCTACTTTTATACCCAGTTTCTTTTGTTCTTACAGGCCAGGGGGGCCTTTGCATAACTGCTCTCAGTCCCTGAGCACTTGTGGTGGGTACTTCTGCTTCTGCATTCAGTGTGAGGGCAGGCACATCAGCCGCTCCCCAGGGGGGCGGAGCCAGCATTGTGAGGACAGGGGCAGCCTGAGGACTTTGTTGACAAGCTTCGGTCCTTCCTGGGCCAGGTGCAGGCTGAGTCATCAGTCGCTCCCCAGGAGGGCGGAGCCAGCATTGTGGAGGCAGAGCACAGCCTGATGCATCATTCAGGGGAACTCCCACCCCCCACTAAGGTGTCGTCCTGCTATTCACCACCTGTCAACTCCCAGCCCTGTCACTCACACACTCAGACAGTCAGATACACACAAAGGCAGAGGCGGGCTGAAATGGTTAGACAAGCAAATGCTAGCTTTCTAAAAGTAGCATTTGCAAACACAGGATATTAAAATAAACTTTACTAAAAGAAGTATTTTATTATTCTGAGTTCAGGAATACTAAACATTAATTTCTACCATGTTCCCTGAGCCTGCTGGGATTATAGAGTGTAATAATTCCAGCAGCCCATCTGGCCTAAAGGGAACTGGTAGCCTTACAATAGTGAAAAACGAATTTGGCAGTAATTCACTATTAGGACATGTCACACACATCAGAGCATGTCCTACCTTACACTTACAATGCACCCTGCCCTCAGGCCTACCATAGGGGTGACTAATATGAAGTTAAGGGAAGGTTTAGGGGCTGGCAAGTGTGTGCACTTGCCCAGCCAGCATGACAGTACCAGACTGCACGCAGGTTCTGCAATGGCAGACCCTAGACACATTTTAAGGCTGCTTCTGTGGGTGGCGCAACCAGCGCTGCAGGCCCACTAGCAGTATTGGCATTCACAAGCCCTGGCACTCCTGGTGCACTTTACTGGGCACTAACAGTAAATCCAATGAACCAATCATGGACATCAATCACATGTACACTTTTCAACAGGGAGAGCATATGCACTTTAGCACTGGTCAGCAGTGGTAAAGTGCCCAGAGTCATTAAACCAACAAAAACAGGTCAGAGAGAGTATTGGAGGAAGGCAAAAAGTTTAGGGATGACCCTGCCAAGAGGCCCAGGTCCAACATGAATCGATTGTGATTCTAATTTTGACTCCCCCTATCAACATGTCCGCACGTGGTTTGTCTGAGCGTTTGGTGTCAATACCCAGCACCAGTTCTTCGATGCACAGCACTCTGTCACCTTCGTCCGATCCTTCGTTGGTTCCCTCCTCGTGCTCTGGTTGTGCAATGTACTTCACAACTGACCTCTTCTCCTTCCTTCGACACACTTTCTCGTAGTGGCCCACCAGACCACAGAAAGTACACTTTGCACGAAATGCTGGGCATCGTTTGTCCTGGGCTGTATGGTTTGCGCTCCCACATCGATAACAAGCGGGCTTGGTGTGTGTGACGTGTTTTTCCGCTTGTCCTGGCCTTCCCGCCCATTTTGCAGTGTCTCTGCTATCACCGGGCGCCATTTTGTGTCTTCCTGACGGCCCCGCGTCGTCCACTCTATTGACCATGACTCTTTGTGCGCTCTCCCTTTTCGCGGCATCGGCACATCGCTTCGATAGTTCGGCCTTCTTTACCATCGCGATGACTTCCTTCAGCGTAGCTTCGCCATGAGCCCACAGCTTGTCCTGCACATTCTTGTTGGTTGTGTGCATTACTATCTGGTCTTTGATAAATTCTTCTTCCTTCGCTCCATACTTGCACGTGACCGCTAACCTTCTCAAAGCTGCTACGTAGTCGTCAACGGACTCTCCTTCTCCCTGCTTCCTTTGTTGGAAGTTGTACCGGTCAATCGAGACACACACTGCTGGGCGGTAGTGGGCGTCTAGATCTTCTAGAGCTTGTTTAAAGACGTCTGCATCCGCTGCCTATCTGGGCGTCGTCGCAATGTTCGTAAACACCCTGATGCCTTCTGGGCCCAGGTTGTGTAGTAGTATACGTTTTCTTCTTGCGGGGGTGAACTCATCGCTGGACTCATCTTCTAGGGCTTCTAGGTAGTTTTTAAAGTATTCCCTCCAGTCCTCCCACTTCATCTGGGGTTCCCCCGGCCTGGGCAGGAAAGGGATGGGTGCCGTGAGTGAGGACGCCTGGTTGCTCATTCTGGCTTGTCTGTCTGGCTCACCTTTTTGATTCCTGGGGCTGCCTGGCATGCTGTCGTTCCCCCTCTGTTGCTTGGGGCTGCCTGGTGCGCCTGTACTCACTGCCTGCGACGTGCTCGATTCTCCCCCCTCCCTTTCCACGTGGTCAACTTTTTCCGCCAGGGCCTTCATGGGAGACGCTTGCTTCTCCTGCTGTGCTCCTGCGCTGGTGCCTGCGTTGCTGGGTTCGTGGTCACGTGGAGTGACTGCTTGGTTCGCTGTGCCTCTGCCACGCTCTTCCTTCCGTGTCCTGCAGTGGTTTACGCCTCACCTTCTCTCCTGTCGATGGGCAATGGTCGTTGGTGTGCCTTGGGTTCTTGTTCCCTTGCTCTACTGTTTGTTTTCCTTTTTTGTCTTCTTTGTGTGGATCAGATCCCACTCCTCGTCGCCACTGTAGGGTAGGGAACTTCCCTTAATGACCACTTCAAGCTAGTAGGTGTTTGCAGTAAGTATCTTTATTAATTACAGCATGTACGGAAGAGCGCCGGGCAGCAGCTCCTATCGCGCTCCTAATCTCACTCTCACTGGCGCGAACGGCCGTTCGCGCATGCGCACTGCGACCGCCGTGTCCCCAGTGCGTGTTGCGTCACACGCACGTATCAGCGCGGCTAGAGCGCTGACACCACAAGCTCAATTATATTTGTGCAGGTTTACTTTTGGTTTCAATGCTGAAGCTCTGGTTTTAGAACTTTAGCTTTGGTTTTGAGACCAGAAGCTAGTCCCAAACTTCAGACCTGATTCTTATGTTCTTCTTCATGTTCAGCCTCTCCTTGTTTTGATTTTAAAAATGTAGGCCAAATTTTTAAACTTCAGTCCTTGTTTCAGAAATCTCCTTCTGATTTCAATGCTCACTTCTGGTCCAGAAGTTCAGGTCTGGTTTCATTGTATAGTTCTGTTTCAAGTGCTAATTCTGGTTTCAGTGCTTTATTTCCGGTTTTAAAGATATAGAACTCGTTGTACAAGTTTTTTTTGTTTCAGACATATACCTATGGTTTCAGAGCTCAAGTTTGGTCTGAGAGGCTTTGTTCTGATGTTGGATCGCCAGAGTTTTCAGGGTAGGGTTGGAACTGTAGTAAGAGTTTAAGAGCTCCATGTCTTACTTATTCTCACGCATCTCTAATTATGACTTGAAAGCTCAGTTCTGGTTTTAGACAGCAGTTCTAGTGTCAATGTTTGGTTCTCCTTACACAGAGCCAGTTCTTCCTCAAACAACGCTGTATGGTTACAAAGCGTACATTCTGGTTTAAAGGCTTAATACTGCATTCAAAGCTGAGTTCTGGTTTTCTGGCATTTGATCTGATCTCAGAGTTTAGTTCTGATTGATTAGTTCTTAAGCTCTTCTGGTTACAATGCATGATTCTGGTTAAGAGAACATGCTTAGTTGTTTGCACCTCTATTTATGGTTTAAAGGCTTAATTCTGGATGTAAAGCCTATGACTGGTTTTGGAGCCTAGGTTTAGCTTCATAATGTTAACGCTGAATTCAGAGCTCTGGTCTAGCTTAATAGTTCAGTTCTGGAATCAATTTGAAGCACTGTTTGTGTTATCTGTAGCTCCCTTGCTCTGCTTTTGTTTCAGAGCTTAATTCTAGCTTTAGTTTTAGATGATACATTCTGGTTTCTGAACTTAGTTCTAGCTTCATAGTGTTAATTCTAGATTTAGATTATTAGTTCTGCTCGAAGCTTAGTCCTTTGCTCATATCTTTAGATGTAGTTTCATAGCACTGTTCTTGGTTTAAGAGCTCAGTTCTAATTTCTCAGCCTTGGTCAGGAGCTTTTCAAAATGGCTGTTTCTGATGAGTTTATGGTTTCACTCCTTTTGGAACACTTGCGACTTTCGGAGGTACTCCGATTGGTATCGGGTGGGCGAGGGGCTGGAGAAGTGTGTCCCATGTGCTTAAAGAGAGGTTGTCATCTTAAAACCAGTTCCACTTTCAGAGTGTTAGTTCTGCTGTTAGAATTTAGTTTGAAAGTGTTAAATCTAATATCAGTGTATTAGTTCCAGTATAAGAAATTAGTTCTAGTTTCAGAGTGTAGTTATTTGTTATAGTTAGTTACTTGTTCCAGTCCAGGCTTCAAAGCATAGTTCTATTTTTAGAGCATTAGTTCTGGCTTCAAAGCTTCCTGCTAGTATTCAGAGCTCAGTTTTAGTTTCAAAGTATTGATTCTAGTTTCAGGGCTCCTGTCTTGGTTTCAGGACTCAGTTCTAATTTTAGAACATCAGCTCTGTTTCAGAAGGTTCAGAGCTCTAGTTATGGTTTCATAGTTTCCTTCTTTTAAGTTACAAAGTATTAGTTCTGATTAGTGAACATTTGTTCTCATTTAAGAATAGTAGCTATGGGCTCTGGGAAATTAGCTCTAGTTTCTGAGCTTAGTTCCGGTTCAGAGCTCCAGTTCTGGTTTCAGACCTGAGGTACAGATCCTTGGGTCCGATTTCAGAAGTGTAGTTCTTCTTTCGAAGTTATGGTTTCCGATTCGGGTTCTCCTTTCAAACTATTAGTTCTGATTTCAGGACGTTTGTGGGCATGGGTTCTTGCAAGACAAGTCTGTTCTATTTCCAGATCAGTGGCTCTAGTTTGGGGTCTCAGCTCTAGTTCCAAAACATTCCTTCTGGTTTTGGAGCACCTCTCTTCTCATTTCTGATCCATCTATTAGGACCCAATATTTCCTGCAGAGCGCAGGGCCTGCTGAACATGTGATGCTTCAGAATGAATCTCATATGTCTTCTAGAAATGCAAAATAAAGAACAAATCGTAAAGTGGCAGAAGAGAAGGGCATACCAAGGTTA
Source organism: Lissotriton helveticus (assembly GCF_964261635.1). NCBI lineage: Eukaryota > Metazoa > Chordata > Amphibia > Caudata > Salamandridae > Lissotriton > Lissotriton helveticus. The sequence goes on from NC_136061.1 coordinate 389,419,399, forward strand.
CTTCCTCTCACGTCATTTGGAGACCTCGTGAGCAGGACTGTAATTGTGACCCGTTTGACTTCGGAACGATGTTTCAATTGAAGTCTCGTGAAATCCGGTTTTATCGCGTCCGACTCTGTATATATGCAGCCGAGCCACGAACTTTCCAAAATGACTTTTTTTTAAAGAGGGTTCTGGTTTCACTCATTTCCGATGGGCGGAGGGCCCGAGAGGTGCTTTGAGGGCATCAGGGGGAGGGAGAGGGGGGAGGGGGTGACAGGGGAGTAGGGGAGAGAGGTCTTCATGGGTGTACAACGAGGGCGTCCTCGTAAAACTGGGTGAGAGGGTCTGCCAGGCTAAGAAAGAATCCCGGCGACGGAGGGGAAGTGTCGCTGTAAATATTGGTTGCGAAAGAGACATATCTGTCGCCGGTCGGGGACGGAAGTACTCGGGGATGGGAGAGGCGGGGGCTGGGGGGGCAGGAAAAAAGCGCGTGGCAGGGAGGGTGAGGAGCTGGGGAATATTAATTTCAGGCTCGAGAATAAAGTCTCTATAACTACCTTAGACGTCCATATCATGCGCAATCCATCTTTATCTTAAAATTACGTTCGCCTTATTGCTAGTAGCAGGCAGTGAGCACATCACGTATATGTGTGCGTATTGTTTTGTAATTATTAATTAGCTCATTGTGTCAGCTTGCTGTCTGTGCGTGCATGGGTTTTGCTATGTTATCGTTTTTGAAATATCAATAGTTTAATTTTTATTTGTATCACTAGACCTGTGAAACGTTCGGGTGTGGCCTGTGTGTGTGCCCGGGATCTGTCTCATCCCGGGCTGCCACACACGAAGGGGGGGGGGGGCTGAAGCCCGGTGAGTCCACTGGGTGTTGCGCGCCTGATCGCCACCGTTTGTAACAATCAGACCTTTGGTTTATTTTATTTTTTTCTGAAATGTGTGACGTGCTGCACCTCAAATCACCCAATACATTAATATATATATATTTATTTTATGATTATTTTTTTGAGTATCGACCCAGTACACGGACTCCAGCCGCAGCGAGGAGGGAGTTTGTTTTGTTTTCGGTAAGTGGTCCCGCCACTCAGAAGAATTAGGCAGAGGGCGGAACTCCCGAAACCCCAGCCCCCCTCCCCGTTCCTAGCCAGAAGGAAGGGGGTGGGGAGGACAGAGATCAGCTTGGAGGGGCGACCCCTGAGCGGGTGACTCAGGCGAGTTCCGAACTATCCTGACTAACTTAAAGTTGATGCACTCTGACACTCCAGGGACCTCTCGTTTAATTGCGCACAGTCTGGGACATGTATAAGGACACGCAGCGCCGAGAGAGGTGGGGGAGCGGCAGGTTGGGGGGGGGGGGGGGGGGAGAGGGATTTCGCATTATATTATGTATCCTCCTGAGGCAGAGACACTCCGTAGTTATAAGTATTAGAGCAGCTATGTGCCCCCAACTAAAGCACTCCTAGAAGGAAGCAGAGCAGGAGTGCAAGACGCGGGAACAGCAGAAACACATGGAAGGTCTGGGAAAACTAAGGAGAAACGGGCAGACAGGAAGCGTTGCATTAAGACAGGAAGAGCAGAAAATCTGAAACGAAGGAACTGACAAAAGAAACCAGGAACTAATAAGCAAAAAAAAAGAGAATAAAATTTGGCAAAACTGTTAAGCAATAAATAATTAGAAATAGACAAAAACGAGACACGGGCTAAAAAAAGATAAGTACAATACAAGTGTAGGAAAAAGCAGAAAAGTAGACCGAAAATGAAAGTGAGATGGACAGGTGGACACTGAGAGGAGAATCGTGTCCTAACGTCTAGTCTAGTCGCCTCCTCCCTTTTATTGTTCAGAAATTCTGATAACATCCTGGAGTGAAGGCAAAAACCGCAGCGGATTGTGATCATTAAAAATACCATAAATGAAACTGCAGAGCTGATCAAAGCTGCCAGTGTACTGAAAAAAAAGAGAGTACATGGGCGCTTATTTCTTGCACTGCTTCGCATAAAACAGGATAATGGCGCCTCTGTGCTCACTTCACACGTAGGATCAAAAACAAAGACAACACCATCGCAACCTCGCATCCTACACATGTGTAGCATATTACCCATATAGGCAAGTGCTTGAGCTCCCCATCATGGCAGTAAGCGCTATATAAATGTTACAATACAACCACCAAAGGCCTAGAGCAGAGGGCAGGGAAGTTCATCCCCACTCTGTCTCTGACGCCTGACCCTCCATTCTAAGCCCCAGGTGGCAGCTTCCAGCCAACACCCCCTCAGTAGCTGCTGAACCCACCCGCTCTTCACTCATCAACTCAGTCGCCAGCATAAGAGGGTCTCTTGGAGGCCTACCGAGCATGCTCGCATCTCTGGTCCCCAAACTGATTGCATTACAAGACCGGAGGCTAACATTATGCATAATGTCCTTTATTCTGCCACTCGTCAGCAGCCCCTTTAAAGAACACTATCACAACAATCCAGAATTGGAACAAAAAAAAACACATCAAAAGTCTCTAGTATGGAACGTTCTGCCTCATTTAAATGCTGCTCCTGATGAGATAAGTAGCCTTAGATTCATTACATTATGTGTGGTGAGTTATAAATGGAGGTTGCGTGTTAATTTTCAGAAGCATTGCGTTCTGTGTATTGTTATGTTGCAGTTGGCAGTGTGTGGTATTTGTATTTTTTTTAATTATAGTCTATGAGGTAATATAAAAGGGATTGTACATTTTAAAATATTAGTATTTCATCGTTTGTGATAGATTTTGGCATGTTGTTATTTTAAGAAATAGAGACTTGCCCTTTATTGGGCGTGTGCAGGGTTAAGAGCAGAGGTTTCAGTGTTGAAACTACATTGTATTGCAGCATTTGTATAGCGCTTACTGTGCCTCTATGGGGCGCAGAAGCGCTTATCCTCAGAAATAAGGTGTGTGGTTCGGAGGGTGTGTTTTTGAACCTGTATGGTAAGTGTTTTCATGCCATGGTGCAGTTATGGTGCTAAGGGATGTAGTGCCTGGCAGCAGGACGGGTAAGGGTATGGAAACCCCAGCTTCCTTAACTCTTAAACAATGTTGTGTGATTTTGAGCTCATTGCTTTTCTGTCACTGTGCCACATTTTCCTCATCCAATACAACTGATGACTTACAGACAATTTCCGAATTATAGTATTAAGCAATTAAGCACTATATTTTCCAGGGAAGATACATGTGGTCCAATAACACATGCGCAGAGTGTAATACACTATTATCCCTATTCAATGTGGGGAGGGGCATGACTCATAAGAGGTGAAACCCCGACTGGGCCATGACACCACTCCCTTTTCTCAACAATCGTAATAATGTCATATTACACTCTGAGCATCTGCATATATTGATTATGCTATGTCATATTTCAGGTTAATTTGTATTTAAAACTGACCCCCTCCAGGATGTAACGAGTGAAATGTGTTCAGTAAGGTAACATCACTTTAAAGAGGTGAGTTGGTTACCTGCAGGCGCGCAACACCCATTGAACTCACCGGGCTTCAGCCCCCCCCCCGAAAAATTTTCTTAGCCCCCCCCCGAAATTTGGCTCTAGTTGCGCCTCCGGTTACCTGTATAAGGTCATGATAAGATGCACTATGATGAAGGCATAACATCATGTTTTTCCTTATGTCCGTTTCTCTCTTGTGAGGCGATATGGAATTTGAGCTTCGCACTGTAGTAATAAAAGCGTGGATCTGCGTTTATTAGTACAGATGTGCTAATAACATGTTATTGGGGGACGCACATTTATTTTCACTGCTGTGGCATAAAACTGTTTATTACAACAACACAAAAGTAAGGTTCCATGTCATTACCACAGTTCCATATACCTAATGTGAGAAAATATGATTTACTGTCTCTCTGATTTCACTTTGCAATGACTTTACAGATGTGATACTCACCAGGGGCGGCTCCTTCGTTTGAGCAGAGGAGCGTCGCCCCGCAAAGAAAAGCCCCAGGCCTGAGCTTAAAAATAAAAAGGTAATAAAGTTACCCCGCCCCGAAACTGAGTGACAGGCCGGGCCAGTGCTGCTGAGTGACAGCAGGGAGCTGTGTGCCAAGGGGCGGACTGGCCCTATCGGGCACCGGGCGTTTTCCCGGTGGGCCGGAAGGGTGGGGGCCGGTTTGTGACCGATGGGGGCTGTTTTTGGTACAGGAAGCTGGTTTTATGTCACTACTGCAATATTGCCCCCCTGTACCAACAACAATTGCAGTGTTTTCCTCGTGAACCCACCCCCTATCTCCCCCACATCAGTAGCTGGTCCGACTCAATTGCCAGGGCCGGTTAGTGTACCCAGTCCGACCCTGTGCGTGTCCTAAAATGGCGACAGCCAACCAAACATGCACATTTTAAAATTCTCTAACCTAGCTGTCTAAGATAGCTGGGTTAGAGAAAGCACAGGCCTCCAGATCTCTGAGAGCGCTGAGTGATGCTGCTCCCTCCAATCCTGGAGCGGCTCTCATGCTGGTGACAGCAGCACCAGGATTGGTTAGGGGAGTTGGCTGGGTCCCACGTAGGAAGACTGAAGGAGGGGGACATCATGCAAGAAGGTAAGGGTATTTTTTATTTTTTGTGTACCCTTGACCCCCTGCCCTCAGGACATGCTAGCTGCCACTGATACAAGGTCTTTTCAGTTTTATCAATTTCAACCTTGTTCGGTTATCTTTCTTTATTTACTACCATGCACTAAAATAGATTATGGTGTAAACAAAGCATGCAGAACCACAGAGTGGAATGTCCTTTTTATTTACCATTAGTAAGGGAGATGGGGAGAGCATCTTAGCCCACTCAAAGCCTCACTTGTAACTCTCCACAATCAACAACGGAAATGAATCGCGCATTGCACCCTGCACATCTATCTGTATATGCACTACACGTGCATGCACGCTGTACTATGGCAGAGGCATAGGTGGGGGGCTTCATGACCCACTGAGTGAGACATGGCTTTTCCCCTCAGTCTACAATGGTAATACTATTGTCACACACTCACTACCCCTGCACTGTTGGTCACTCTTCAACCATCATCCACTATTCGCATGGTCTGTCTCTACTCCTGCAGCTAGTGAGTAGCCTTTGAATCTGCCATTATTTGTGAATTCCTTGCATGCCACCAGCACCACAGAGCCACGTGTAAGAGAAGTGGTGGGAGGCGCTTGTGCACTTGTGATATGTCAGATGGTGCCAGTTTGTATTCAACCACCACACATTCAGGGCAGTGCCCGCCTCGACTGCTCACTATGAGAGCCATGGGTGCTGTGATGGCGGTCACACCTTGATAGCAGGGTCTTAGGTGTCTGACTAGTTCCCAAGTCAGTCACTCCTGCCACAGTCATTCACTATTCGTATGGAAAGTCAGTCGAACTATCATCCAGTAGCCCCACAGTCAGTCGATGTTCACATAGTCACTGATTTGTCCCTCAGCATGTCATTATTCTGGGTGTCTGACACTTTCCCTCAGCCAGTCGCCAGTCACTAACTCTATTCCCTCAGTCAGTTACTCGCCCCACACCCAGTCATTTTTTCCACATTAAGTCACTATTCTGACACTCCGTCCCTATTTACACCACGAATAGTTCTGCAGTAAATCGCTATTCCGATTATCATTATTGCCTCAATACATCACTAATCCCTCTGTAATTAATTATTCCTATTCCTAGTTATGTTTATTGTTATTAGTGTTACTTGGGATGTTAGTTTAATTGTTTGAAGATAACAATTCCATAGACAAATTACTGTACTGCTGATAACTGGGTGAGCAACTCGTTCTTACGAGTAATGAGCATGTGTATACTCACAAGATATTTTATTAACAATATCAGTGATATTTTGACCATAATCCCTGTAAATGTACTTGTGCGTATTTATACTTGATGTAATGAATGCAGTTTAATAAAATGTTACATTTCTTTTTTTTTATTATTCCAACATTGTTACTATTCAGACCCCTAAATCCAGTCCCACACTAAGGGCCAGATGTAGGAAGGCCATTACCGGTCTGTAATGGCCGAAATCGGCCGTTACAGACCGGTTATAGGCTTATCCTATGTAGGTGGCAAATTTACCGATTCAGTAAATACCGAATCGGTATTTACCGAATCATCATTTACCGATTCGATATTTACCGAATCGGTAAATGAAAAGTAGGAAGCACTTTGAAGAGGGCTTCTGTGCTTACAGGATTCATTATTAACCACCAACTATTAGTTGGTGGTAAATAATGAATACCTCTGTAAATGAAAATCTGTGCATTTACACCTGTGCCATGTGACAGACATACATGCCCTTAGGGCATGTATGTGTGCCACATGTGCACACAAGCACTATTCAGGGGTGCAACAGGGTGTCAAAGTGACACCCTGCCACCCTTGACTCTTTCCCTATTTTACCGAATCGGTAATTACCGATTCGGTAATTACCGATTCGGCAATTACCGAATCTTAACGATTCGGTAATTTTTACCGATTTTTTATCTACATAGCATTTACCGATTCGAAAATACCGAATCGGTAAAATTCAGTATTTTCGAATCTGTAAATTTAAATTACCTACATCTAGCCCTAAGTTCCTATTTCAACAGTCACAGTAAAAAGTCCCACAACCAGTCAGTCCCCGTTCCTACAGTCATTCACTCGATGCAGTCAGTCACCGCTCACACGACCTTTCTCTGTTCCTCTGGCGATCACTAAACGTACCTATGACCAGTGTTATCACAGCACTAAATCCACACTCTTTTGTACCAGAGAAAACGTCTGTCTGAGTACAGACGAGGAAGTGTTTATGTCGAGCCCCAATCCAAGGACTATAATTAGGTCGAGGAGTCACCTCAAATGATGTAAAAGTCAATATTTTCTCACAGTGCATATGTAACATGTTAAATTTTGCGAGCAAACGTGAAGATTGTAACGGGTGCGCGGGCATTTCCTCTACGGAATGAAGACTAAAAAACAATTTTTAATATTATCTTTTCATTGCTAATGATAAATATGGGAAGTAAAAAAATGGCGACAAAGCCATACATCAATGGGTGGGTGGGGACGTTTAAAAATAATAGGTCAAATTATGTACATCCTGGCTTTTTTTTTTTTACAATAAGTGCATTATATGACACATTGTAAGGAAGGCAAGACGTCTAAGGGGTTTTGAGGCGAGGGAGATAAATTCTCGAAGAAATGTAAACACAAATTTTATCGATACCTTTTTTTTCTTACAATAACAGTTAACCTTTCAAACACAGCAATGATTTCAACTTTCCCCCTTAAAGCTCTTTTCGCCAAGTGCACTCTACAATGCTGTTGTGTTCAAAGACTCCTAAGAAGTGGATTAAGATGCTTCTGCCATCTGTCTTGCCAGTGCCCAGTGCCCTCCAAGGCCACCCCGGAGTGTGAAGACCACTCGGCCGAGGAGGCCTCATCCCTTCAGCCACATGAGTCATGCAGTTTGAATATTTCCCCATTGTGGGGCAAGACTGGTCATAGCAGAAAATGGCACAAAATTACCAACCATGGGAGGCCAGGGTAAACCTCCCGAGAACATGGCTGACCCTGAAACATTAAAGACCACAACAGAATAGGGGGGGATCATGGCAGGCAAAGGCCAGTGGCGTAACAAAACTTGAGGGGCCTCCGTGCAAAGTACATGGAGGGGCCACCATTCAGGAGTGCTCAGGCCAGGGTACTGTGCCGAGGGGGCCCCTTGGAGCTTGGGGCCCTGCCACACTATGGGGCCTTTGTTACGCCACTGGCAATGGGAGACTGCGACAGACAATTGTGGCCTTACCACATGGTGACAGACGTTGACAGAGGATGGCATACTACAGTAGGGCGTGATCACCCTAGTCAGACCGTTGCAATGGAAATGTCTGCTGCATGGTATGCCGATGCTTATCCTGCCATAAGTGCTCGACTGCATGTGGAACTAGAATCCTGACTTTTTTGTTTGTGCTCAAACCACGCTACTTTAGCACGTGTGCAGAGGCTTAAGCCTGTCCATGGAAACACAAGGTCCAGAACCTGTTCGGTGACCTGGAGGGGCACACCAAGCGTGTTCTCACAACCAATATAGGATTACGGTCCATGTCCAGTGGCTGATCACATGAAGCAGTGGTGGCAGCATACTAGCTCTAGCGAATTAATAAACTTGGCAAGATCTCTTTCTCTGTATCAAAGGACAGTGTGGCCTACTGACCTCACTCGTTAAAGTTCAGTTTTAGTGACACTCCCAGACCCGTGCCCTGATATTAAGTATATGTGTCGTTTGAGCATATGTACTGTGGATGTGTAACGCGTGTAGAGTAATATGACTCCATGTGCGGAGAGAGTGCCGGAACCAGTGGTCTCCATTTTTGGATGGCTACTAGCTTAGCACGGCACATGATGGAGTTTGGATATAACTGCCCTGTCAATGGGAATGTATTGCCTGCCTTCTTGTGGTTGGATGATGGAAATGCAGACACAGAAATGAAGGATGTTGGAGACAGAGTTACCCGTTGAAATTCAATGAGGTCCTTTCTAACAAGGAGCCACTGATAAGTTCTTTCATTTGCTGCCATTTGGAAGTTGGGGATGAGTTACGGGTCAGCAGTTCCCTGCTGTTAAAGGTAAGTTCCTAAGCAGTGTCCGCCCTTTTATTTGTCCCTGATTGCTGCTTCAAGATAGCTGATGACAGCCAGGTGTAGATGTTTGGAGCCAGCAGCATTGCTCTCTGATGTGAGAACTTTCATGTTGCACAATAGCGGTGTCCGAGCTCCAGCCAGAAAAACATTTGAAAGGAAACTGCCTCAAACCAGTTCAGGAAAACTTAGGCAGTCCATTGCTTAAAAAATGAGAACAAAAGTAGGACCCAAACTACCTCACTTTGTTCCATTTGCAAGCTCTTTATAACCAAGTAAGAGAGTGCTTTGCAGAGTACTCGAAGAGCTGCTGTCTGACCAGGGCTGGTGTCTGCATGACAGCCGGTCTCCCAGAGGTGAGGGGGCATCACACATCTTGCTGGAGGAGAAGGGAGGATTCGCCTAGTACATAGAAGTTTGCCTGCTTTCTCAGAGACGGAATGAGAGTGCCTGGCTCCGAAGGAGTAAAGACTGCCCGGGAGTAAAAACCCAATGAATACCTGAGATGAGGAACATCCAGAAGAAGCCGAGAGCTCGAGCGAGTAATGCCAGGTGTCGATCTGCGTGATGAAGGGTTTCCTAGTTCCCTTGAGTGGTTCCCACTGCGAACCGCATCATGGGATTCTACTAACGAACGCCATTGTGTCGTCCAGGGTCCCTACCATGGGCCAAGAGATTGGTCTTATGGCTGCCTGATGATGGGGCTACCAGACAAACGCAGAGAAGTCATCGCTGCTGCTGATGTGGAAGCCCTGATCCGAACTGGGAGGCCGCACCGGTCATGGACGAATACCAGCAAGAAATCCAACCCAGAGGCAGCAACTCTCATGACTGAGCACACATCTACATTCAGCATGGGAGGTGACAACTGCTGAAGTCGGGCACCTGACATGCAGGCCTGCCATGAAGATCCCTGCTCAGCGGCTCATGTGCCAAGTGGAGTTTCTGCCATAGCCTGTCCCATTGAAACCGCTGCTGCAGGAGCGTATTCGCAGAACACCCCTGCCAACGCCACACGAGTTACATCTTCGACATGGCTGCTAAACCAGCGTCTAGCCACGTAAAGACTGAGAGACTGAATATGCAGCGACATTTCTGATGTAGTACCCTAAAACGATTGCCCATGAAAACTTGTCCTTTCACAAACTGCTGAACTGACCTACTCATTAGTAGGGGGAGGGTGGGCGGCATTCAGAGTGCCTATACCCATACTTTGTACTAGGGGCAATAGACATTAGAACCCCTAGAGATAAGAAAGGGCACTGTAAGGGGTGTAGCACCTCTCTAAGACTTGTAGAGAACTTTACAATCCATTCTGCATATTCCAATTTGAATTGGGTAGTATCCCGTTTTGCTGTGAGTTCACAGAACGTTCCTTCTACTGAGACAAGCACTGGGCTCGACAATACGTTATCGTGTCTGATGGCTGACCGTTGAGTTTGGAGCTTTGGTCCCCCCAAACGACCTTCTTCAGTAACCTGTAACTGTCCGCCCTCACTACCCTGCGAGTCAAATGCAGAAGACTTGTGCTTAGGCCAGTGTGCAGACCCAAAGCAGGATAGATCCCAACCTGCACTGTGGCCCCCAAATGGAATCTGAAACAGGCCATGATGGATTATAAGGAAAGACCACAGAGCACGATATACGCCGGTGGCACTGAAAAGCGATGGAAGTCCATGATAGAGCATGAAGGACCAGAGGTGATGGCATCAGACCAAAACAGAAGACAAGAGGCCATGCCAGACAGTAGCAGATTATGCTATATCATGACTGACCAATACAGATCACAAAAGGCAATGACAACCCACAACAGATGGAGACAGACCACTGAAGACTATAGCACACAGCCACAGATGCTGATAGACAATGATTGTCTTTATAAGATTATGACAAACAAAAACAAAGCATGAATACCAAAATATACCATGAAAGACAGTGGAAAGCCACAACAGACTGCACCAGGCCATGATTCATTGACCAATTTAGCCACAGTTGACCAGACAACACAAAATCACCTCTGTCTTACCTCACTAGTCCACTTGGCAAACTTTCTCTCCAGCCCCTGTGTTTTCACTCTCTTCTTGTAAACGAATGCCACAGGCCTCAAGCCAATGTGACGAACAACTGTGATCTATAAATGACCACACTCACCTAGATGTATTCATCCATGAAAGGTAACTCTTGTGAATGCCTGTTTTCCCTGCTACTTTCTTAAATCTCCCGGCGGAAATACTACGTCTCCACAAACGACGTCCAACTCATGAGGATGTGAAACCCACATCAGCCCTCTTGCAAAAATATGGCCTAAGGAATTATTCATGGCCCCTGTTGATCAAAGTTTGAAAACTTTGGAATTGCATTTCTACCATGACCTCTTTCTATTCACACATCGAACAAAGTGTAAATCCACAGAGCTCTGGCAAAGAGGCTTCTCTTACTCCGCATCCAAAACGTAGCAGTTTTGCTTATTCTCTGCACCGACTCCCATCTCATCCTCAAAAATGAACTTATGTGTCTTGGGAAACCCGGAAACTGCTACTCGTTTTGTCTTTCCAAACCTCAAATATGCAGCTGCGTCCTTTCAAACACACTGCTGCTTTTTGTATCTTGTCCAGTCTCTAGACTTCGACTCTCTGTGTCTTGGCTAGCCGCAACAATACAATTCTACATGTGCTGGGAGTGGGACAGCCTCAAATGACAACTCAGTGTCTTTGCATATCCAGAAGCTGCAATTCCCTAGAGCTTGAAATCCCTCTAATGTTGTCACCCTTTATGTTTCGAGATTCCCAAACTGAGCGCTGGCAGTCTTCGAGATCCCCTCCAATGCAACTCTCCAAATACTGGCACACCCAAAGTGGTAATTCTGTCTGAAAAAGTCCCCGAAAATGCAACCCTGCGTACTGATGCAGAGCAAAATGGCAACGTACTCTATCTTGGCAAACCACCAAACTACAACTCTTTGTACAGTGGCACAATCCAAAACTGTGACGTTGTATGTTTTGGCAACCCCCAAAACTGAAATTCCTTACAACACTCGAAAATTGAAATCTTTTGTTTTTTGCCACACCCAAACAAACTGCACCTCTTTTTCTTGGCAAACCACAAAACTTTAATATTCTTTGTTTTGGCACACCTAACACTGCAACTCTATGCATATCCTTGTTACCTAATTCTTCATGTCTTGGCGCTGTCAAAAGACTGAGCCTTTAACTCCAACCCTGCCAGAAGACCATAGGTGGACTCCATGACGGGCTCGGAGCCTGTCGCGGCTCAGTTCAAAGCTTTCCTTTACTTCCGGTGGACCAGAGCATCCATGTCCAGGGCCATCCTCTTCCACCTCAAGGACATGATCCATTCTGGAATCTGGCCTCTTCAGAGGCATACACCCAGCAGGCTCATCCTCGGAGCCGGTGCAGCCCTCGGTAGTCCATTCTTGAGCACGGCCTGCACACCCGCAGCCAGGTTACGTTCCCTATCCTGCAGCTCTGGGCGCCACTGATCCTCTTCAGGTACTCACCCAGTACAGTCGCTACGCATGCACAGACTTCAGCTATGTCAGCATCTCACCGTCCAAGGACCTCAGCCCAGACAACTCTTGCTTGTTGAGACCTCGGCTTGTGCAATCATGTAATCATATACCCACTCAAGAACCTCAGTCAGGACACACCTCCTCCAATTAAGGTCCACAGCCAGTAAATCTATCCCCCACCCCTCCCATGGACCTCCATCAGGATAGAGGCAGGATAGCCCTTTTTCATCAAGGACTCAGCCAGGGCAGCCAATGTTTAGCCTCCACTAGCCAATCACACAGCTCTGAATAAACCAAAAGCCAGCTAAAATTTTTTTATTTTATTTTATATTTATTTAACACTTGTATGGCCGCAACATATCATCCCCGAGGGGATCTCTCAGCGCCTGGCAATACAGAAAAGCAAGCCCCATGGACGGCCAAATCTTACTCAAACATCTAGGTCTTTAAGCCCTTTTTAAAATGTGCCAGGGAGGAACAACCACGCAGTGATTCTGGTAGCTTGTTCCAATGGGAGGGGGCTAGATAGGAGAAAGCCCGCCCACCCATTATCACTTTCTTGATTTTGCATGGGGCCAACAGATTTTGGTTGCTGGATCTCAGTTGACGTCTCGGCTCATATGCTCTTACCTTCCTTTTTAGGTAAGACGGACCTAGGCCCTGCCTAGCCTTAAACACCACAATCAAAAGTTTAAAGACTGCTCTCTTCTTCACAGGCAACCAGTGCTGAGCCTGCAGCAGAGGAGGCGATGGCGTGCGTCTTGGCTTATTCAAAACCATTCTCGCTGCAGTGTTCTGCAGTACCTGTAACCTAGAGAGCAGATCTTCTCTAGCCCCCACTAGTAGGGCATTTCCATAATCCAGCCTGTTCACAATTAACGCCTGAATGAAAGTTTTTCTTGCCTTCACAGGAATCCAGGGAAAGATTTTCATTAACATTTTCAAGGTGCCAAAGGAAGAGCTAAACAAAGATTTTACATGCTCTTCAATAGAAAGGTTGTTATCCAGCAAAATTCCCAGATTCCAGGCCTGCTTCGTGGGGCGGGGACATTCCCCCAGCTCGTCCGGCCACCACTCCGGAGTCCATAGTTCCTCCGCCTTCCCGAACAGGAGAATCTCGGTCTTATTAGAATTCAACTGGAGGAAATTATCCCCCATCCAGGCAGCAATGTTCAACATACAGGTCTTAAATTTGGTTCTAAGCAGATTTACACGGCCACCAGCAGAATCTTCCATGATCGACAAAACAAAAACTACACAGTGCCTCCACGCCCCCTCACAGCTGCCAAATAACAATAACACAGTTCCCATAGGCTCCAGATTCAGACAGAAGACCCCTCATGCCACTGTTACATGGCTGCAAGTGTGTATAAATATATATGTGATGTTTGTATAGCACAAACCTAGCAGGAAGGCAACATATAGAGCCCAGGGCTAGACAGTGTACCTCTCCTGCCACTTTGCATACCCCTGGGTTGAATGCATTGGCACACCTCCTTGGCGCATGTAATCCATTCCTCCCCCTCCTGACGGTTGCTTGAGGATCAGCGCCTCCACCATATGGATGCATTTTGAACTAAGATATAGCACAAAATGTGACAGACTTGCATTTTGCTGAATTTTCTTCAAATTCACATAACTACGTAAGAGGACATTACACAAATTGCATACACCCATGAGTCACTTACCTACAGTGCCTCTATCTCTTGCGCCCCCTGCCTTCTGCAATTGCTTCCTACGCCCTTTTAATTCTGTGCCACTGTCTCTTGTGTGTGTTGTCTCCTGTGACGCCCTCCCCCTGGACCCTATCCACTTCGTGCCCTGTCTCCTCTGCCATATAATAAAACACACTACACAGAAGACACAGGACTAGTAACGGGGGGCCATTTCTCGGTGGCGGTGACATAAGAAACAACAAGGCCAAAAACTATTTAGTATGTCATTGTCTCAAAAACTCCGAGATGGCATTCTCAGGCCCTGATTCACGTTACGAGTATTTGGCACTTCAAAAATAAAAATACATGCAGTTAAACATACATAGGTTTAAATCCATAATGAACTGGATTTAATTAATTGCTATGGATTGAGTGAAACAATTTATGGATATGGCATGAGTCTTGTCATTTGTAAATTTGGTTAGCGCTGCTGTTTGAAATATAATCAAATGGGACATTTGCTTTTTTCATGTCTAGATACTCAAGTATTGCAAAAGTAGTGTTATTTATAGGATTTATTTAATACAAGTAGTCGTGCATCATATAGAGGGGAGGTACCTCTCTGAGTGCTTAGGATTCGAGTGGTGAGTATAGACTTTGATGTCTTTTCAGTATCCCTTCTTCCTGTACATCTTTGGGCTTTGTGAGCCTTGCACTGCCACCCTATGCCAGGCACCCTAAAATGTAATCTCCGAAGTCTGCTACCATATACCTCCACCCCATGCCTCGCAACGCATACTGCAGCGTAATCTCTGAGCTCTGCTACTTTACACCTCCACCCCATGCCTCGCAACGCATCCTGCAGCGTAATCTCTGAGCTCTGCTACTTTACACCTCCACCCCATGCCAAGCACCCTGCAGCGTAATCTCTGAGCCCTGCTACTTTACACCTCCACCCCATGCCACGCAACACATCCTGCAGCGTAATCTCTGAGCTCTGCTACTTTACACCTCCACCCCATGCCATCCACCCTGCAGCGTAATCTCTGAGCTCTGCTACTTTACACCTCCATCCCAAGCCACGCACCCTGCAGCGTAATCTCTGAGCTCTGCTACTTTACACCTCCACCCCATGCCACGCAACACATCCTGCAGCGTAATCTCTGAGCTCTGCTACTTTACACCTCCACCCCATGCCATCCACCCTGCAGCGTAATCTCTGAGCTCTGCTACTTTACACCTCCATCCCAAGCCACGCACCCTGCAGCGTAATCTCTGAGCTCTGCTACTTTACACCTCCAACCCATGCAACGCACACTGCAGCGTAATCTCTGACCTCTGCTACTTTACCCCTCCACCCCATGGCACACACCCTGCAGCGTAATCTCTGAGCTCTGCTGCTTTACACCTCCACCCCATGCCACGCACCCTGCAGCATAATCTCTGAGCTTTGCTTTTTTCATGTGTAGATACTCAAGTATTGCAAAAGTAGTGTTATTTATAGGATTTATTTAATACAAGTAGTCGTGCATCATATAGAGGGGAGGTACCTCTCTGAGTGCTTAGGATTCGAGTGGTGAGTATAGACTTTGATGTCTTTTCAGTATCCCTTCTTCCTGTACATCTTTGGGCTTTGTGAGCCTTGCACTGCCACCCTATGCCAGGCACCCTGAAATGTAATCTCCGAAGTCTGCTACCATATACCTCCACCCCATGCCTCGCAACGCATACTGCAGCGTAATCTCTGAGCTCTGCTACTTTACACCTCCACCCCATGCCTCGCAACGCATCCTGCAGCGTAATCTCTGAGCTCTGCTACTTTACACCTCCACCCCATGCCATCCACCCTGCAGCGTAATCTCTGAGCTCTGCTACTTTACACCTCCATCCCAAGCCACGCACCCTGCAGTGTAATCTCTGAGCTCTGCTACTTTACACCTCCAACCCATGCAACGCACACTGCAGCGTAATCTCTGAAATCTGCTACTTTACCCCTCCACCCCATGGCACACACCCTGCAGCGTAATCTCTGAGCTCTGCTGCTTTACACCTCCACCCCATGCCACGCACCCTGCAGCATAATCTCTGAGCTCTGCTACTTTACCCCTCCACCCCATGCAACGCACCCTGCAGCGTAATCTCTGAGCTCTGCTACTTTACACCTCCACCCCATGCAACGCACCCTGCAGCGTAATCTCTGACCTCTGCTACCTTACCCCTCCACTCCATGCCACGCACCCGGCAGCGTAATCTCTGAGCTCTGCTACTTTACACCTCCATCCCAAGCCACGCACCCTGCAGCGTAATCTCTGAGCTCTGCTACTTTACACCTCCAACCCATGCAACGCACACTGCAGCGTAATCTCTGACCTCTGCTACTTTACCCCTCCACCCCATGGCACACACCCTGCAGCGTAATCTCTGACCTCTGCTACTTTACCCCTCCACCCCATGGCACACACCCTGCAGCGTAATCTCTGACCTCTGCTACTTTACCCCTCCACCCCATGGCACACACCCTGCAGCATAATCTCTGAGCTCTGCTACTTTACCCCTCCACCCCATGCCACGCACCCTTCAGCGTAATCTCTGAGCTCTGCTACTTTACACCTCCACCCCATGCCACGCACCTCCACCACATGCCACGCACCCGGCAGCGTAATCTCTGACTTCTGCTACCTTACCCCTCCACCCCATGACACGCACCCTGCAGTGTAATCTCTGAGCTTTGCTACTTTACACCTCCACCCCATGCCACACACCCTGCAACATAATCTCTGAGCTCTGCTACTTTACACCTCCACCCAATGCCACGCACCCTGCAGCGTGATCTCTGCTACCTCACCTCTCCACCACCTGCAACGCACCCTGCAGCGTAATCTCTGACCTCTGCTACCTCACCTCTCCTATCTGGTGTCTTTCTCTTCCACACCCTGCCATGCACCCTGCAGTGTTATCTCTACTACATTACCCCTCCACCGCCTGCCAAGCATAATGCAGCGTAATCTCTCAGCTCTGCTGCTCTACTCCTACAACCCATGCCAAGCACCATGCAGCGTAATTTCTGCTACTTTACCACTCCGCCCCTACCACGCACCCTGCAGTGTAATCTCAGCTCTGCTACTTTACACCTCCACCCCATGCCAGGCACCCTGCAGCGTAATCTGTGAGCTGTGCTACTTTACACCTCCACCCCATGCCAGGCACCCTGCAGCGTAATCTGTGAGCTGTGCTACTTTACACCTCCACCCCATGCCAGGCACCCTGCAGCATAATCTGTGAGCTGTGCTACTTTACACCCCCACCCCATGCCACGCACCTTACAGCGTAATCTCTGAGCTCTGCTACTTTACACCTCCACCCCATACCACGCACCCTGCAGCGTAATCTCTGAGCGCTGCTACTTTACACCTCCACCCCATGCCACGCAACACATCCTGCAGCGTAATCTCTGAGCTCTGCTACTTTACACCTCCACCCCATGCCATCCACCCTGCAGCGTAATCTCTGAGCTCTGCTACTTTACACCTCCATCCCAAGCCACGCACCCTGCAGCGTAATCTCTGAGCTCTGCTACTTTACACCTCCACCCCATGCAACGCACACTGCAGCGTAATCTCTGACCTCTGCTACTTTACCCCTCCACCCATGGCACACACCCTACAGCGTAATCTCTGAGCTCTGCTGCTTTACACCTCCACCCCATGCCACGCACCCTGCAGCATAATCTCTGAGCTCTGCTACTTTACACCTCCACCCCATGCCACGCACCCTGCAGCATAATCTCTGAGCTCTGCTACTTTACACCTCCACCCCATGCCACGCACCCTGCAGCGTAATCTCTGAGCTCTGCTACTTTACCACTCTACTCCATGCCACTCACCCAGAAGTATAATCTCGGAGCTCCAGTTTGTTACTCCTCCACCTGCTGCCTGTCATCCTGCTGCCGTACCTCTGGGCTCTGTGACCTTACACCGTCACCACCTGCCGGGGTACCTGCAGCGTAATCTCCTAGCTCTGGCACCCTACTCCTCCGCCCGCTGCCAGGCTTTCTGCAGTATTATCTCTGGGCTCTGTGACCTTTTTGTTCCACCCGGTCCCGGGGGTTCTGCAGCATTTTCTCTTTGCTCTCGTACATTACTCTGCGCACCGCTGCCTGGCATCCCGCAGCATTGTCACAGGGCTCTGAGTGCTTTACACTGTGGTCAGCTGTCAGGCGCCCTGCAGCGTTATCTCTGGACTCAGGTACCTTACTCCTCCACCTGCTGCAAGGTGCCCTGCAGCGATATCTCTGGGCTCAAGAACTTTACTCCAGCACCTGCTGCAAGGTGCCCTGCAGCGTTATCTCTGGGCTCAAGAACTTTACTCCAGCACCTGCTGTATGGTGCCCTGCAGCGTTATCTCTAGGCTTGGGGACGTAACTTTTCCACTTGCTGCAAGGCGCCCGCAGCCCTAGCTCTGGGCTCAGGTACCTTACTACTCCACCTGCTGCAAGCTGCCCTGTAACGTTACATAAAGTAATGTAAATAAAACTTGTAGAGAGCAACTAATGCCCGAGAGCGCCTTACTTCGCCTTACTTTTCCACTTGCTGCAAGCTGCCCCTCAGCATTATCTCTGGGCTCAGGTACCTTACTTCTCCACTTGTTGTAAGGTGCCCCACAGCGTTATCTCTGGGTTTAGGTACCTTACTTTTCCACTTGCTGCAAGGTTCCCTGCAGCGTTATCTCTGGGCTCCGGTACCTTATTCCCCCACCTGCTGCAAGGTGCCCCGCAGTGTTATATCTGGGCCCAAGTACCTTACTTCTCCTCTTGCAGGAAGGCGCCCTGCAGCGTTGTGTCTGGGCTCAAGTACCTTACTTCTCCACTTGCAGGAAGGCGCCCTGCAGCGTTATCTCCGGCTCTGGTACCTTACTTCTCCCCTTGTTGCAAAGTGCCCCTCAGCGTTATCTCCGGCTCTGGTACCTTACTTCTCCCCTTGTTGCAAAGTGCCCCGCAGCGTTATCTCTGGGATCAGGTACCTTACTTCTCCACTTACTACAAGATGCCCTGCAGCGTTATCTCTGGGCTCCGGTACCTTATTCCCCCACCTGCTGCAAGGTGCCCTGCAGCGTTATCTCTGGGCTCAGGTACCTTACTTATCCACTTGCAGGAAGGCGCCCTGCAGCATTATCTCTGGGCTCTGATACCTTACTTCTCCACTTGCTGCAAAGTGCCCCGCAGCGTTATCTCTGCGCTCAAGAACTTTACTCCTGCGCCTTCTGCAAAGTGCCCTGCAGCGTTATCTCTGGGCTCAGGTACTTTACTCCTTCACCTGCTACACGGTACCGTGCAGCGTTACCTCTGGGCTCAGGTACTTTACTCCTTCACCTGCTACACGGTACCCTGCAGCGTTACCTCTGGGCGCTTTACACTGTTATCTGATGCCAGCGCTACAGCTGTCTAAATCATCTCCCACGGTCACCGCTACTGTGCAGCTTTAACTCGGGCATGTTGGGAGCCAATGCTGCCACCTAGTGTTAGGTATTCGGCACTTCACCTCTGCTCCTCTGGGTCCCATAAAACTTCATAAATGTCCGGTATTTTGCAGCTTTATCTTTGGTCTTAGTGCGTTTTAGATTATTAGCTGCAGACATTTATCATGCAGCGTTATCGGTGTGTATTTTACCGTAAGGTATTCTTCAGTGGTGTCACTGTGCGTTTCAGGCTGTCACGTGCTGCCATACAGCCTTCAGTGGTGTCCCTGAGCGCTTGAGTTTTGCAACGTCACCTGCTGCCAGATAGTTTTCAGCAGGGTCTCTGAGCTCTGTGTGTTTTACACCGTCACTTGCTGCCAGGTAGTTTTCAGCAGTGGCTCTGATCTCTGCGTGTTTTGCACTGGCGTCTGCTGCCAGGTAGTATTCTGCAGTGTCTCTGATCTCTGCGTGTTTTTCACTGTCGCCTGTTGCCAGGTAGTATTCTGCAGTGTCTCTGATCTCTGCGTGTTTTACACCGTCACTTGCTGCCAGGTAGTTTTCAGCAGTGTCTCTGATCTCTGCGTGTTTTACACAGGTGTCTGCTGACAGGTAGTTTTCAGCAGTGTCTCTGATCTCTGCGTGTTTTGCACTGGCGTCTGCTGCCAGGTAGTATTCTGCAGTGTATCTGATCTCTGCGTGTTTTACACCGTCACTTGCTGCCAGGTAGTTTTCAGCAGTGTCTCTGATCTCTGCGTGTTTTGCACTGGCGTCTGCTGCCAGGTAGTATTCAGCAGTGTCTCTGATCTCTGCGTGTTTTTCACTGTCGCCTGTTGCCAGGTAGTATTCTGCAGTGTCTCTGATCTCTGCGTGTTTTGCACTGGCATCTGCTGCCAGATAGTTTTCAGCAGTGTCTCTGATCTCTGTGTGTTTTACACCGTCACTTGCTGCCAGGTAGTTTTCAGCAGTGTCTCTGATCTCTGCGTGTTTTGCACTGGCGTCTGCTGCCAGGTAGTATTCTGCAGTGTCTCTGATCTCTGCGTGTTTTTCACTGTCGCCTGTTGCCAGGTAGTATTCTGCAGTGTCTCTGATCTCTGCGTGTTTTACACCGTCACTTGCTGCCAGGTAGTTTTCAGCAGTGTCTCTGATCTCTGCGTGTTTTACACAGGTGTCTGCTGACAGGTAGTTTTCAGCAGTGTCTCTGATCTCTGCGTGTTTTGCACTGGCGTCTGCTGCCAGGTAGTATTCTGCAGTGTCTCTGATCTCTGCGTGTTTTACACCGTCACTTGCTGCCAGGTAGTTTTCAGCAGTGTCTCTGATCTCTGCGTGTTTTGCACTGGCGTCTGCTGCCAGGTAGTATTCAGCAGTGTCTCTGATCTCTGCGTGTTTTACACTGTCGCCTGTTGCCAGGTAGTATTCAGCAGTGTCTCTGATCTCTGCGTGTTTTGCACTGGTGTCTGCTGCCAGGTAGTATTCAGCAGTGTCTCTGATCTCTGCGTGTTTTACACTGGTGTCTGCTGCCAGGTAGTATTCAGCAGTGTCTCTGATCTCTGCGTGTTTTAAACTGGTGTCTGCTGCCAGGTAGTATTCAGCAGTGTCTCTGATCTCTGCGTGTTTTACACTGTCGCCTGTTGCCAGGTAGTATTCTGCAGTGTCTCTGAGCTCTATGTTCTGTAGTGTCAGCTGCTGCCAGGTAGTATTCAGCAGTGTCTCTGATCTCTGCATGTTTTGCACTGGTGTCTGCTGACAGGTAGTATTCAGCAGTGTCTCTGATCTCTGCATGTTTTGCACTGGTGTCTGCTGACAGGTAGTTTTCAGCAGTGTCTCTGATCTCTGCGTGTTTTGCACTGGCGTCTGCTGCCAGGTAGTATTCTGCAGTGTCTCTGATCTCTGCGTGTTTTACACCGTCACTTGCTGCCAGGTAGTATTCAGCAGTGTCTCTGATCTCTGCGTGTTTTACACCGTCGCTTGCTGCCAGGTAGTATTCAGCAGTGTCTCTGATCTCTGCGTGTTTTACACTGTCGCCTGTTGCCAGGTAGTATTCAGCAGTGTCTCTGATCTCTGCGTGTTTTACACCGTCGCTTGCTGCCAGGTAGTATTCAGCAGTGTCTCTGATCTCTGCGTGTTTTACACTGTCGCCTGTTGCCAGGTAGTATTCTGCAGTGTCTCTGATCGCTGCGTGTTTTGCACTGGTGTCTGCTGCCAGGTAGTTTTCAGCAGTGTCTCTGATCTCTGCGTGTTTTGCACTGGTGTCTGCTGCCAGGTAGTATTCAGCAGTGTCTCTGATCTCTGCGTGTTTTACACTGTCGCCTGTTGCCAGGTAGTATTCAGCAGTGTCTCTGATCTCTGCGTGTTTTACACTGTCGCCTGTTGCCAGGTAGTATTCTGCAGTGTCTCTGAGCTCTATGTTCTGTAGTGTCAGCTGCTGCCAGGTAGTATTCAGCAGTGTCTCTGATCTCTGCGTGTTTTACACTGTCGCCTGTTGCCAGGTAGTATTCAGCAGTGTCTCTGATCACTGTGTGTTTTGCACTGGCGTTTGCTGCCAGGTAGTATTCAGCAGTGTCTCTGATCTCTGCGTGTTTTACACTGTCGCCTGTTGCCAGGTAGTATTCAGCAGTGTCTCTGATCACTGTGTGTTTTGCACTGGCGTTTGCTGCCAGGTAGTATTCAGCAGTGTCTCTGATCACTGTGTGTTTTGCACTGGCGTTTGCTGCCAGGTAGTATTCAGCAGTGTCTCTGATCTCTGCGTGTTTTACACTTTTGCCAGGTAGTATTCTGCAGTGTTTCTGAGCTCTATGTTCTGTAGTGTCAGCTGCTGCCAGGTAGTATTCAGCAGTGTCGTTGATCACTGTGTGTTTTGCACTGGCGTTTGCTGCCAGGTAGTATTCAGCAGGGTCTCTGATCTCTGCATGTTTTGCACTGGTGTCTGCTGCAAGGTAGTATTCAGCAGGGTCTCTGATCTCTGTGTGTTTTGCACTGGTGTCTGCTGCCAGGTAGTATTCAGCAGTGTCTCTGATCTCTGCGTGTTTTACACTGTTGCCAGGTAGTATTCTGCAGTGTTTCTGAGCTCTATGTTCTGTAGTGTCAGCTGCTGCCAGGTAGTATTCAGCAGGGTCTTTGATCACTGTGTGTTTTGCACTGGTGTCTGCTGCCAGGTAGTATTCAGCAGGGTCTCTGATCTCTGTGTGTTTTGCACTGGTGTCTGCTGCCAGGTAGTATTCAGCAGTGTCTCTGATCTCTGCGTGTTTTACACTGTTGCCAGGTAGTATTTTGCAGTGTTTCTGAGCTCTATGTTCTGTAGTGTCAGCTGCTGCCAGGTAGTATTCAACAACAAGGGGTGGTGATTTATTTATTTATTTATTTATTAAAACATTTATATAGCGCGAACAAAGGCCATAGGGCTTCTCGGCGCTGATGGACGGAGTTTCTGAATTAAGCAGAATACTCTCACCCAGTCAGGGCTAGATCCAACACCGTTTTTTAGCTCACTGCACCATCCCAGTTCAGAACCTGGCTATATGCAAATTAGTCTGTTCCTGTCCCAGTGCATGATGGGAACAGGGCAAACCAAACTACCAAGCCAATTCTTACACTGGGAAGGAAACAAGCTTCCGGGGACCGGTTTCTGGCATTTCAGCCGTCGTCGGCCCGGCTTGCTTGAATCCTGATGGTGCAATGAGCAAGGGACTCACATCTGAGTATACCCTTCCACGCTTAGGGTGGACAAAATAATTAACAACAAGGGGTGGTGATGGACAGAGTTTCTGAATTAAGCAGAATACTCTCACCCAGTCAAGAGATCAGGGCTAGATCCAACACCGTTTTTTAGCTCACTGCACCATCCCAGTTCAGAACCTGGCTATATGCAAATTAGTCTGTTCCTGTCCCAGTGCATGATGGGAACAGGGCAAACCAAACTACCAAGCCAATTCTTACACTGGGAAGGAAACAAGCTTCCGGGGACCGGTTTCTGGCATTTCAGCCGTCGTCGGCCCGGCTTGCTTGAATCCTGATGGTGCAATGAGCAAGGGACTCACATCTGAGTATACCCTTCCACGCTTAGGGTGGACAAAATAATTAACAACAAGGGGTGGTGATGGACAGAGTTTCTGAATTAAGCAGAATACTCTCACCCAGTCAAGAGATCAGGGCTAGATCCAACACCGTTTTTTAGCTCACTGCACCATCCCAGTTCAGAACCTGGCTATATGCAAATTAGTCTGTTCCTGTCCCAGTGCATGATGGGAACAGGGCAAACCAAACTACCAAGCCAATTCTTACACTGGGAAGGAAACAAGCTTCCGGGGACCGGTTTCTGGCATTTCAGCCGTCGTCGGCCCGGCTTGCTTGAATCCTGATGGTGCAATGAGCAAGGGACTCACATCTGAGTATACCCTTCCACGCTTAGGGTGGACAAAATAATTAACAACAAGGGGTGGTGATGGACAGAGTTTCTGAATTAAGCAGAATACTCTCACCCAGTCAAGAGATCAGGGCTAGATCCAACACCGTTTTTTAGCTCACTGCACCATCCCAGTTCAGAACCTGGCTATATGCAAATTAGTCTGTTCCTGTCCCAGTGCCTGATGGGAACAGGGCAAACCAAACTACCAAGCCAATTCTTACACTGGGAAGGAAATAAGCTTCCGTGGACCGGTTTCTGGCATTTCAGCCGTCGTCGGCCCGGCTTGCTTGAATCCTGATGGTGCAATGAGCAAGGGACTCACATCTGAGTATACCCTTCCACGCTTAGGGTGGACAAAATAATTAACAACATGGGGTGGTGATGGACAGAGTTTCTGAATTAAGCAGAATACTCTCACCCAGTCAAGAGATCAGGGCTAGATCCAACACCGTTTTTTAGCTCACTGCACCATCCCAGTTCAGAACCTGGCTACATGCAAATTCGTCTGTTCCTGTTCCTGTCCCTGTTCCTGTAGGTGTGGCAGGGTATACTCAGACATGAGTCCCTTGCTCACTGCTCCATCAGGATTAAAGCAAGCCGGGCCGACGACGGCTGTAATGCCAGAAACCGGTCCCCGGAAGCTTGTCTCCTTTCTGGTGAAGAATTGGCTTGGTAGTTTGGTCTGCCCTGTTCCCATGATGCACTGGGCCAGGGACGGACTAATTTGCATATAGCCAGGTTCTGAGCTGGGATGGGGCAGTGAGCTAAATAACGGTGATGGATCAAGCCCTGATCTTTGGACTGGGTAAGAGTGGTCTGCTTAATTCAGACACTCTGTTCATCACCACCCCCTTTTCTGAATCGTTTTTGGCCACTATAGGTGTGGCAGGGTATACTCAGACATGAGTCCCTTGCTCACTGCTCCATCAGGATTCAAGCAAGCCGGGCCGACGACGGCTGTAATGCCAGAAACCGGTCCCCGGAAGCTTGTCTCCTTTCTGGTGAAGATTTGGCTTGGTAGTTTGGTCTGCCCTGTTCCCATGATGCACTGGGCCAGGGACGGACTAATTTGCGTATAGCCAGGTTCTGAGCTGGGATGGGGCAGTGAGCTAAATAACGGTGATGGATCAAGCCCTGATCTTTGGACTGGGTAAGAGTGGTCTGCTTAATTCAGACACTCTGTTCATCACCACCCCCTTTTCTGAATCGTTTTTGGCCACTATAGGTGTGGCAGGGTATACTCAGACATGAGTCCCTTGCTCACTGCTCCATCAGGATTCAAGCAAGCCGGGCCGACGACGGCTGTAATGCCAGAAACCGGTCCCCGGAAGCTTGTCTCCTTTCTGGTGAAGAATTGGCTTGGTAGTTTGGTCTGCCCTGTTCCCATGATGCACTGGGCCAGGGACGGACTAATTTGCATATAGCCAGGTTCTGAGCTGGGATGGGGCAGTGAGCTAAATAACGGTGATGGATCAAGCCCTGATCTTTGGACTGGGTAAGAGTGGTCTGCTTAATTCAGACACTCTGTTCATCACCACCCCCTTTTCTGAATCGTTTTTGGCCACTATAGGTGTGGCAGGGTATACTTAGACATGAGTCCCTTGCTCACTGCTCCATCAGGATTCAAGCAAGCCGGGCCGACGACGGCTGTAATGCCAGAAACCGGTCCCCGGAAGCTTGTCTCCTTTCTGGTGAAGAATTGGCTTGGTAGTTTGGTCTGCCCTGTTCCCATGATGCACTGGGCCAGGGACGGACTAATTTGCATATAGCCAGGTTCTGAGCTGGGATGGGGCAGTGAGCTAAATAACGGTGATGGATCAAGCCCTGATCTTTGGACTGGGTAAGAATGGTCTGCTTAATTCAGACACTCTGTTCATCACCACCCCCTTTTCTGAATCGTTTTTGGCCACTATAGGTGTGGCAGGGTATACTCAGACATGAGTCCCTTGCTCACTGCTCCATCAGGATTCAAGCAAGCCGGGCCGACGACGGCTGTAATGCCAGAAACCGGTCCCCGGAAGCTTGTCTCCTTTCTGGTGAAGAATTGGCTTGGTAGTTTGGTCTGCCCTGTTTCCATGATGCACTGGGCCAGGGACGGTCTAATTTGCATATAGCCAGGTTCTGAGCTGGGATGGGGCAGTGAGCTAAATAACGGTGATGGATCAAGCCCTGATCTTTGGACTGGGTAAGAGTGGTCTGCTTAATTCAGACACTCTGTTCATCACCACCCCCTTTTCTGAATCGCCAGGTAGTATTCAGCAGTGTCTCTGATCTCTGCTTGTTTTACACTGTCGCCTGTTGCCAGGTAGTATTCAGCAGTGTCTCTGATCTCTGCGTGTTTTGCACTGGTGTCTGCTGCCAGGTAGTATTCAGCAGTGTCTCTAAACTCTCTGCTTGTTTTACACTGTCGCCTGTTGCCAGGTAGTATTCTGCAGTGTTTCTGAGCTCTATGTTCTGTAGTGTCAGCTGCTGCCAGGTAGTATTCAGCAGTGTCTCTGATCTCTGCATATTTTGCACTGGCGTCTGCTGCCAGGTAGTATTCAGCAGTGTCTCTGATCTCTGCATATTTTGCACTGGCGTCTGCTGCCAGGTAGTATTCAGCAGTGTCTCTGATCTCTGTGTGTTTTGCACTGGTGTCTGCTGCCAGGTAGTATTCAGCATTGTCTCTGATCTCTGCGTGTTTTACACTGTTGCCAGGTAGTATTCTGCAGTGTTTCTGAGCTCTATGTTCTGTAGTGTCAGCTGCTGCCAGGTAGTATTCAGCAGGGTCTTTGATCACTGTGTGTTTTGCACTGGTGTCTGCTGCCAGGTAGTATTCAGCAGTGTCTCTGATCTCTGCGTGTTTTGCACTGGTGTCTGCTGCAAGGTAGTATTCAGCAGTGTCTCTGATCTCTGCGTGTTTTGCACTGGTGTCTGCTGCCAGATAGTATTCACAGGTGTCCCTGAGGTCTGTGTGTTTTGCACTGGTGTCTGCTGCCAGGTAGTATTCAGCAGTGTCTCTGATCTCTGCGTGTTTTACACTGGTGTCTGCTGCCAGGTAGTATTCAGCAGTGTCTCTGATCTCTGCGTGTTTTACACTGTCGCCTGTTGCCAGGTAGTATTCAGCAGTGTCTCTGATCTCTGCGTGTTTTACACTGTCGCCTGTTGCCAGGTAGTATTCTGCAGTGTTTCTGAGCTCTATGTTCTGTAGTGTCAGCTGCTACCAGGTAGTATTCAGCAGTGTCTCTGATCTCTGCGTGTTTTACACTGTCGCCTGTTGCCAGGTAGTATTCAGCAGTGTCTTTGATCACTGTGTGTTTTGCACTGGCGTTTGCTGCCAGGTAGTATTCAGCAGTGTCTCTGATCTCTGCGTGTTTTGCACTGGTGTCTGCTGCCAGGTAGTATTCAGCAGTGTCTCTGATCTCTGCGTGTTTTGCACTGGTGTCTGCTGCCAGGTAGTATTCAGCAGTGTCTCTGATCTCTGCGTGTTTTGCACTGGTGTCTGCTGCCAGGTAGTATTCAGCAGTGTCTCTGATCTCTGCGTGTTTTACACTGGTGTCTGCTGCCAGGTAGTATTCAGCAGTGTCTCTGATCTCTGCGTGTTTTGCACTGGTGTCTGCTGCCGGGTAGTATTCAGCAGTGTCTCTGATCTCTGCGTGTTTTACACTGGTGTCTGCTGCCAGGTAGTATTCAGCAGTGTCTCTGATCTCTGCGTGTTTTGCACTGGTGTCTGCTGACAGGTAGTATTCAGCAGTGTCTCTGATCTCTGCGTGTTTTACACTGTCGCCTGTTGCCAGGTAGTATTCAGCAGTGTCTCTGATCTCTGCATGTTTTGCACTGGTGTCTGCTGACAGGTAGTATTCAGCAGTGTCTCTGATCTCTGCATGTTTTGCACTGGCTTCTGCTGCCAGGTAGTATTCAGCAGTGTCTCTGATCTCTGCGTGTTTTGCACTGGTGTCTGCTGCCAGGTAGTATTTAGCAGTGTCTCTGATCTCTGCGTGTTTTACACTGGTGTCTGCTGCCAGGTAGTATTCAGCAGTGTCTCTGATCTCTGTGTGTTTTGCACTGGTGTCTGCTGCCAGGTAGTATTCAGCAGTGTCTCTGATCTCTGCGTGTTTTACACTGTTGCCAGGTAGTATTCTGCAGTGTTTCTGAGCTCTATGTTCTGTAGTGTCAGCTGCTGCCAGGTAGTATTCAGCAGGGTCTTTGATCACTGTGTGTTTTGCACTGGTGTCTGCTGCCAGGTAGTTTTCAGCAGTGTCTCTGATCTCTGCGTGTTTTGCACTGGCTTCTGCTGCCAGGTAGTATTCAGCAGTGTCTCTGATCTCTGCGTGTTTTACACTGTCGCCTGTTGCCAGGTAGTATTCAGCAGTGTCTCTGATCTCTGCATGTTTTGCACTGGTGTCTGCTGCCAGGTAGTATTCAGCAGTGTCTCTGATCTCTGTGTGTTTTGCACTGGTGTCTGCTGCCAGGTAGTATTCAGCAGTGTCTCTGATCTCTGCGTGTTTTACACTTTTGCCAGGTAGTATTCTGCAGTGTTTCTGAGCTCTATGTTCTGTAGTGTCAGCTGCTGCCAGGTAGTATTCAGCAGTGTCTTTGATCACTGTGT
The DNA here is from genome assembly GCF_964261635.1 of Lissotriton helveticus. Taxonomy (NCBI): domain Eukaryota; kingdom Metazoa; phylum Chordata; class Amphibia; order Caudata; family Salamandridae; genus Lissotriton; species Lissotriton helveticus. The sequence goes on from NC_136061.1 coordinate 389,447,644, forward strand.
GTTTTGCACTGGCGTTTGCTGCCAGGTAGTATTCAGCAGGGTCTCTGATCTCTGCATGTTTTGCACTGGTGTCTGCTGCAAGGTAGTATTCAGCAGTGTCTCTGATCTCTGCGTGTTTTGCACTGGTGTCTGCTGCCAGATAGTATTCACAGGTGTCCCTGAGGTCTGTGTGCTTTACACTGGCGCCTGATGCCAGATAGTTTTCAGAACAGTCTCTGAACTGTGTGTGTTTTACACTGCCATCTGCTGCAAGGAAGTCTTTGATTTGATTGTGGAATTTGTATAGCGCACGATTGCCCGGGGCCTCTAAGCGCTTTGCGGAGGAATTGCCGAAGATGGTATACTTTCGTTTGAAAAGAGCCATGTCTTTAGTAGTTTTCTGAAACCAAGCAGTGATGGGCAGCTATTGATTTTTAACGGAAGCAAGTTCTACAGCCTCACAGTACCCAGGACGTTGCTTCTTCCTCCCTAGCTCTCTTTCTTGAATTTTAGTGTTTGGAGGAGTTTGCTCTGGCTGAGCATATGTGCTCTGAAGGATGGTACCATGTGATGTGTTGCTTCAAAAATGCTGGTCCATGTCCGTGGATAGCTTTGTATGCTAGACATAGGGCTTTAAAGTATTTTTTTCTTTTTAGGAAGCCAGTGGAGTTGTTTCAAGCCTTCAGAGATGGGCTGAAATTTGGGGACGTCTAGCAGCAGTATGGCGGCAGCATTTTGTGCTTGCTGAAGTTTAACCATGTGCTGTTTCTGAAGGCCTAAGTATAGTGCATTTCCGTAGTTTAGTCTAGCCATGGCTAGGACCTGTTACTAGTGTTTTTACTGCTTCAGGACGAATGAAGGAGTGCACGTTACGGATTGATTTTAAAGTGAGACACACTAATGAGACAACTTTGTTGACCTGGTGTTGGAAGGTCAGTCTGTCATCAAAAATGACACCCAGGTTCCTCACTTTATGGACTGGGGTAGGGTGAGCGCCCATACTGGAATGCCACCAGTTTTGTGACCAGAAGGATGTGTCAGAGCCTAGTAAGAGTACCTCAGCTTTGGTTCCATTGAGTGTACCCATCCATTGGTTTATGTGGGACATGCACTGGTTAAAACACTCAGCTGTTTTCTCGGGCTTGCTAGAGATGGACACCACTATTTGGGTGTCATCAGCGTAAGATATAAGTGTGAAGCCGAAATGCCTGATGACCTTAGACTTAGACAGCGGTGTTTTTGTGGTCTGTGTGAGTTTTACACTGTCATCTGCTACCTCATAGTCTTTAGCAGTAAGTCTGAGCTCTGTGTGTTTTTATAGTGTCACCTGTTGGTACATGTTCTTCATCAGTGTCTCTGATTTCTGTGTGTTTTACACCGTCGCCTGCTGCCTGGTAGTATTCAGCTGTCTCTGATCTCTGGGTGTTCTGCACTGGCGCATGATGCCAGGTAGTATGCAGCAGTGTCTCTGAGCCCTGAGTGTTTTACACTGCCATCTGCGGCCAGGAAGTCTTCAGCGGTGTCTTTGTGGTCTGTGTGTGTTTTACACTCTCATCTGCTGCCACATAGTCTTCAGCAGTGGCTCTGCTCCCTGTGTGTTTTACACTGTCATGTGCTGCCACAAGCCTTTGACTGTGCCTCTGGGCTCCCTCTGTTCTACAGTCTCACATTCTGACAGGTATTCTTCAGCGGTGTCTTTGTGGTCTGTGTGTGTTTTACACTGTCATCTGCTGCCACATAGTCTTAAGTAGTGGCTCTGCTCCCTGTGTGTTTTACACTGTCATGTGCTGCCACAAGCCTTTGACTGTGCCTCTGGGCTCCCTCTGTTCTACAGTCTCACATTCTGACAGGTATTCTTCAGTGGTGTCTTTGTGGTCTGTGTGTGTTTTACACTGTCATCTGCTGCCACATAGTCTTAAGCAGTGGCTCTGCTCCCTGTGTGTTTTACACTGTCATGTGCTGCCACAAGCCTTTGACTGTGCCTCTGGGCTCCCTCTGTTCTACAGTCTCACATTCTGACAGGTATTCTTCAGTGGTGTCTTTGTGGTCTGTGTGTGTTTTACACTGTCATCTGCTGCCACATAGTCTTCAGCAGTGGCTCTGCTCCCTGTATGTTTTACACTGTCATGTGCTTCCACAAGCCTTTGACTGTGCCTCTGGGCTCCCTCTGTTCTACAGTCTCACATTCTGCCAGGTATTCTTCAGCGGTGTATCTGTGGTCTGTGTGCGTTTTACATTGTTACCTGCTGCAGAGTAGTCTTTGGCAGTGTCTCGCTTCTCTGAGTGTGTTTTACACAGTTACCTGTACTACACAGGCTTCAGCAGTGTCTGCGAGCTCTGTGTGTTTTACACTGCTACCTGCTGCAATGTTTTCTTCGGTGTTATCTCTTAGGTGTTTTACAGTGTCGCCTGCTGGCAGGTATTCCTCTGTGTTTCTGAGCTCTGTGTGTTTTACACTGTCACATGTCTCTGGGTATTCTTCATTGGTTTCTCAGGGCTGTTTGTTCTAAACTGTCACCTGCAGCCAAGTATTTTTCAGAGGTTTTGGCGTTAACTCTCAGCTTTGGGTGTTTTATAGTAGCAGCTGCAGACAGGTATCCTGCAGCGGATTTCCTTGTGTTTTATAATGTCACCTGCTGCCAAGTATTGCTCAGCCGTGTCTCTATGCTCTGTGTGTTTTACGTCACCTGCTGCCAGGTTTCAGCTGCATTACCTCTGGGTATTCACTGTCACCTGCTGGCAGGTTTAATTCGATAAACTTACAGCCTAGACATGATGCTTTACTTACTACAAGCAGGATTTTCCATTTGCTCAGCGCTGGCTTGCCCATCTTGAGTCGCACAGAATTTTGGTTTGACTTAAATTTATATAAATTAAATATATATTGTGAAGTATATACAAAGGTTGAGTGAGTCCCTGTCTAATAGCTAAAAAAGCTCAGTTGAAGGGAAATTGATGAACTGGGTGCTAAGTGGTCTGATCTGTGGTGTGAGCACTTTTGAGAAATCACCTGCCTGCTTGGGACGTACTACAAATGAGGCATCAGACACTGGATATGCATGTACCTCATCTATGCTTGGGATAAACTGAAAAAGAAGAATGTGTCATTTTCCAAGTGACCTGAATGTTATAGCAAAGAAAGTTGCTCAGCAATTATGTGGAACGTTTTTGTAACTCCTGCGCCTCAAAAATATCTGCTGACAGCGTTGCGGGCATACATAACTGAAGTCTTTATTCGCTTTCCTTTCTTCCGCTACAGCGTAAGTTCATCAGATAGCACTGGAAAAATAAAAAATAAATAGGTGCTTCTGTATGTATTGGGGTGAAAGGAGATGTTGTGAACTTATTTTGCATTTATCAGATCGTGAAACAAGAAAGAAGTTCTCTTCTGAAATCAAACATTGATGGAACTTAAGGAGTGTGTGAACAGCTTCTCGATAGGACAGAAGTATCAAGTCTGTTCTTGCCTGGCTTCATTTGCAAACGTGTAACACAGCACTTAACACAATGCCCGTGGAGCGTGGAAGCTGTGATCCAAGCTGGCTACAGAAAGAGTGCCACCACCAAGAACGAGACTGCTGACTTTATCCTGTGCCATTATTGTTTCACATGAACCTTTTAGAGAAGACCCATGTGCAGCACACGGGCTTTAGTGTGCACTGAATCTATAGCCGTGACTACGGTACATTTAGTGTCTGTTTCTATAAGTCCAGCCAAGATTTATCATGACGACTTATTTTATTTTGCGCAAAAGAAATATTTATGGAATGTATTGTTGCATACTGTTGTATGATGATTTAACCTTTTAAAACAATAAAGGTAAATGTACTTGAGTTAAACACTGCCAGGTGTTCCACAGCTTTTGCTGTGAGTATCTTATATGGCTACATACGCTCTTCGGTTTGACTTCTGACCTTACCACCTACTCTGAGGAGTTTTGCAGTTTTATATTTATACCTTCAATACATTACTGTGTTTTGCGTTTTTTTCCACAGAATTTTACAAATAAATGCAGACAGACCAACCCTTTCCCTGTTTGTATTTAGTTTTAACAGTGAAAATGCAGAAATTAGGCATTTTTTGAGTGTGTCTCCATGCTGTCAATGATGACTGCCAGGCCCATAGATGTGCATATTGACAGCATGGAGAGTTTCACAAAGGTTGAGATGTGCTAATGAAGCTTATATAGATAATGTGTACCTTACCCTCCCACTTCCTGACCGGTGTTCTGCAGCATTTTAGAAGATTGACCTCTTTTGCTTATCTCTTACTTTTAGTATCGAAGTAACCTCTACTTGTTTCGTCATGCTTGGTGTAGTGGGTGAGGAAGTAAGTAGCTTCTTCAGTAAGGTTCATAGTGCAGATACGACTCCCATGTCCGAATATGCGCCTGCCAGCCCCGCTCATCCGCTCTCTGTGCTGTCTTAACTTGGCATCCCCATATCTGTCTATTTCATTCCCTTTCACTTTGCATTTTCTGGTCATTGCCCTGTATTTGGGATCTCCCGATCTGGTTGCTTGCACTGAATGCATTGTTTGTTTGCCTGTACGTGGGATCTCTTAGTGTGCGCATCTCTGCTTGAAGCCCGCTCACTGCGTATTTGAAGATCATTGGCCTGTATTTAAGACCCCAGATCTGATTGCCTCTATTGCAAGCTCATTGTTGCTTACTGTGTATTTGCTAGCCAAATGCCTGTGTGTTGTGGATTTACAGATCTGTGTGTGTCTGCCTATGTCTGCTTCCAGCCTCTCTCCCATCACCAAAGCTTAATGCACGGGTCTTCACCATTTTTCATGCTGTGCCTTGTATAAAACCAAAATCATCACGGCCCCGCGAATGGCAAACATAATTAATTATAATATGATACAAAATGGCAAAACTGAACATATTTAACATATCAGACATTGTAGTTATGATAAGTTATCCCTTTTAAAAAGGCAAATACCCGACTTCCAAAATTCTATTGGCAGCCAAGTCTCTCCGTTAAACTACCCACAGTATGATCCTTCATCAGAAATAATGTGAAGGAACGTTGAGGGCTGATGGCTCCCCCACACCTTGATTCCTACTCTCACATAGGACCAAAGATGTTAGTGATGACCCATTACAGAGTGGCTCAGTGCCATTCTTTTTTTAAACATCTCTGTTGTAATGTAAATTTTTTTAAAGCTCTAGTTGCGGAAACCCTATCATACACTAACACTACTCGCAGTTTGTGGAGTTTTATGGGTCATTGTGAGACTGACAGATGTCATTGTAAATGGCTCAATTGTATAAATACATGTTATTGTAAACTGGACCATGCTAACTGATATGCCCTAAGGGACTCACTAATGGCTGACATACAAGCACAGGGTTATAACAGGAATTGTCCAGAATCACACAGTTTGATAGAGTGGGGAATTTGGGGTGTTAAACAGACAGTGGTCTTCTAGTGAGGAAGTATGGGGCAGGAACACTATTTCGATTAATTTTTATGTTTTGCGTTTTTTTCCACGGGAATTTTACAAATAAATACAGGAAGACATCAACACATCTTTCAACAAGTAATTCTGCCACTAAATCCTCTGACACTGAGACTACCAATTGTGAACTATTTTAGAAAACACCAGAGTTATGACTACAAAAGGTACGTCTGCTTCTCTTTACCTTTAGTATGAAAGTCCTGTAAAATGCATAGCAACTTTAGAATGGCAATTTTTCAATCTTCTCAAAAGACCAACTCTCCAGATTTCTTTCTGTGTTTCATTGGATTAAACAAATCTTAAAGACCGATAAAAAAAGGCATTCACCTCATCAAATCAATAGTACGCAAATTCCACAAGATGACAATTCAATGGATCAATCAATTAACAAATCCACTAAAACGTATATGGAGTCTAAACACTTTTCAAATGTTCTAGAACAGAAGGACAAGTGAATGGTGCACCTCACAACTAGTAGAATTAAAAACAATAAGCTGAAATATTTCAGTCAGCAATGAATCCCAAATTGTCAAGTTTATAAAAAAAATAGTCAGAGCAACAATGAGCAAGATGCTATCAGTGTTAAAGGACGTAAGTGAAACCCCTTCGCTGAGACTGAGGAAAAATATTATAAAGAATCCTGTTAACAATATCCCACTGATCTTGTCCATTGCTGGAATGTGATCAAAAACATATTAGCATTCAAGACATGTGTTTTTGAACAATCAAATAGGCCATCATGAAAGTCCATAACTGGTGCATATTTCTACATAGAAACATAGAGATGCTTTGGTGTAAAACTAGGAAAAATCAGCAAGAAGAAATTCCCACTAAATAATGAAATGTAACTTTCTTTTTGACTAATGAACGGTCAACCTAAAATCTACAAAGTAAACAGTCAAGCCTAAAATCTTGATCCAACCTGATCAAAATTAATAATGATCAAAACACTAGCCACCTTTAGATTTCGACACTCACAAGGGAGCCAAGAAGAAATATCGCCAGGTGCTGCATGAACAGGTGAATACAGTAACGCAGCTTGGGTGCCACGGGAACTGTTCAAGCAGGGAAGCGGCCCCTTTGGCTGCTGTTGAGTAGAAAAATACAGCCATCATCAGCGTTCAATGGGCTTTGGCGCACTGCACCTGTTGCACCAGTGGTAGCTACACTCCTGGTTGAATAATACTAGTCCACGGTGGTCTTCAGGGCAAGAGCCCCAAAAAGCATAAATCCGAGCCTCTGATTGTAGGGTGTCAGAGTTCTAAGCCCTAGAAATTTGTGTCAAACTAGATCTTCATACAATCAATAGGGACATTGGTAGTCAGAAGCCAAATACGACAGCCATAATTTAGTAATATAATAGCTTTTGCTTAGTGCACTTCTATTAAGTGACATAGTGGACTCTGTCCTAGGGTGCCGACCACTATGGTCAATTATGTTTTTTTCTTATTTTCTTAATATTTCGTTTATTATCAACAATACCCAAATATCGCAACGTAGGAAGTAATTAAAGAGTTGTGTACTATCCAGGTGCCAATAGGACCAGAAACGTGACTTGCAAAATGGCAGAATTTGTGTTTAATACAAATTTCCTTTGAAATCGTTGGCAAATCAATAGGCTACTAGTCCATTAACAGCAAGCTGAAAGACCAATGCAGTATGGCCGAGCAGCAAAACTTCATAAGCATTATAAAGAATTCTTAGGTACTGGCCGCCTGACCAGAGAGGCAAAGGGGTGTTTATGGATGTAAGGCCAGGGAGTCATTGTGGTCATTTAAGAAGATATTAAAAAGGTAGAGAGCCAAGACACATTCCTGACGCACCCCTGACCAGCAATTGATCTCAGCACACCTACTCAACTTGTTATGTGATCTCACAAATATGTGCCCAAATAAAATTGAGACATAAAATATGCGAGACTCCGGAGAGAACCCATCCTTAGCATCTCGGGCTTCAGACCGAACCTGATCCCTAGCTAATTCATTGAATTTGCAATTGCAAGGCTAGCGCTTAGTTGCACATCACCCTACAGCCCAAAACTGAAAAGACCATCTACATGTGTAAACAGAATAAGCCTTGTAAAACCTCGTTTGGGTTGCATGAAGGATGCCTTTCTTTTTAAACCAATCAATCAAATATATTAATAGAGTTTAAGAAAACAATTGTGCAGGTGAACAAAGCATGGAGGAGAATTTATAATTCTTAGGATCAATTTGTAATTGCTTCTTGTGTTTTAATAATCATAACGTCCCCTCCCTTGGAAAATTAGAGGATTTGACTGTAAATAAAATGGCATTGAACCAATAAGCCACAACAGCGGCCCCCAGTGAATGTGCTCTTTTAATAGATTATTTCGAATTGTCAGGCCCCATGTCATTGGAGGGCTTGTTTGAAGTGAGCAAGTCAGTAATAATAATCTCGAATGATACTGAAGTAAAAGCCTCAAATGAAGGAGATCATTAGAGAGATTTGTTCCTCTGTGATATCTTTTAAGATCAAAAATGTAAGCAGCTCAGTTTAACTAATCAGTTTTATCTGATGTGTGCTTTTTACCACCACGCACATTCTTAGCTAGAGACAAAACATGCTGTTGTTTACAATGTAAAATTGTGCATAAAAATGAGTTCTTATGGCAATTTCCTTTTTTTACTTTCTTTTGATCAAGTGGCACATGGCCTGTTTGGCATATTTCATAACTTACAGCTGCAAAGTAAAACATTCAGCTAGCAACAAAAGTTGCAAACTGATTCGCAAACCAGTATTAACTGCTAGTTTCTTTTTTATTATGTTTCTTATGCTTACATCTTTTGTAGAAAATCGTGTTTCTGATGGCACCTATGCACATACCTGTGGAGAATGTTTCTCGTCTAACACAATAGCTTTCTATTTTTTATCGAATCAATAAGGACTTCCTTATACATTTCAACAAAAGCACAGAAATTATGAAAAATACATTTGGGGAATTATTTTGAGGTAGCTGCAGTTGAAGCTTTTACACGTCGATTTTATTAAGTTTAGTTGGTAAAAATTGCATGCTACCTACGACTATTTTCTCTAGGCGGGTTTGCAGAAAAAAAGTTTTCTAAGGGGTCTAAAAGCGATGCAATTGACATCCTTCGGAATAGAAGGCTCCCAGAAAGAAAAACAGAACTTGTAAGATTTTGAATGTACTTCAAAAAGTGAAAGACGTTAGACTCACCATACACCAACAAGCTTAATGTAGCCTTTGCGTGGTAACCTTGCTCTCATATATAAACACTGCCATATGAAATGAAGTGGTCCCCTGGTCACTCCAAGCAGAGACACAACAAACATACATATACACAAACATACACATGCACACCAGGCCAGGACATGTTGCACTCTCCTGGTGCCATCTGTTGCAGATCGTAGCCCGGTACACATTGTCCGCCCAGCGCCCTTCTTACGATGCCTCTGCCCATTGTCTTCTGTGCCACCCTTTTTAGGTCGCGCCTGCGATGCAGGGGCGAAAGCCCCTGCTGTCGCAAAGCGATCTATTGTAATCATTTTAGTCCTTTTCCCGTTCAAGGACTAGGCAGAGACAACAGACTGTCACGCGCACGCAGCCGGCCGGAATCGGATCAGGTCACGCGCTCCGATCCCGGCCGGCTGTTCACAACACATGCACACGCAGGCACACACGCAGGCACAGGCAGGCACACAGGCAGGCACACAGGCAGGCACACACGCAGGCACAGGCAGGCACACACGCAGGCACACACAACACACACACACACAGACAGACGCACGCACACACATTCCCCCCCTCCCCCTGCGCTCCGATCCCGGCCGGCTGTTCACAACACATGCACACGCAGGCACACACACAGGCAGGCACACAGGCAGGCACACAGGCAGGCACACACGCAGGCACAGGCAGGCACACACGCAGGCACACACAGACTCCAAGACACATACACACACGCATACACACACGCACGCATACACACAGACTCCAAGACACATACACACACGCTCACACACATACAGAGCCCCCCGCCGCCCCACGCACACACACATGCCCCCCGCCCTCGCAGCTCAGCAAAGGCCCCCACTCACCGGTACTCGTCTCCAGGCGAGGGCTCGTTGCAGGCGGCGGCGGTCTCTTCCTTCTGTGCGTGCGAGGCTCTCTCGCCTCACGGGAGCCCGCCCGGGCTTCCGGTGTGTCTTCACGTCCTGCCACCGGCCTGCCTGACTTCCGCCCGGGATTGTAAACCTTGTAATATACATGAGGGTGTTCGTTCCCAACGACCGCCGGTGGAAATGATGCTTTAACAGAAGCAAATCTGCATTTATGTGGATACCGACAATCTTCTGAGTTTGTGAGTCTTCTCCTGTTTTTCAGTGTGCCCCACCCAGCAGTAACACTGTTATTATTGCAGCATTCAGAAGTTCAATTCCTAAATGTAAAAGTTACGTTCTCGGAGTTGCTGTTTGCGCACCTGCGTTACACTTCGCTGCATAAAATGCTTTGTGAATCAACGCCGGTACCTCTCTAGTTTGAAAGATCTGCCGACAGGGGTTGATAGTCCTGCATTGGATGGGTGCTTACACGGGCCAGAAGGATTCTGGGAAATGTGCTGAGTGCCTTCGATGAAGGGTGCAAGTTGTCATCCTTCCTGAAATGTTGTTTGGACCGGGCTGCGCAGCACCATTACGATGTTTAGGCAAGGCATCTAAAAAAACACGTGACGTCATCGATGTGCGATGTGTGTTTTATTTTTTCTTACGAAGGGGGTAAACAGAAGTACAAAGCTGTCATAACTTTTAAACTAGAAAGGCCATTTACCACCCGTAAGACTCATGCAATATGATAAGCCAATAGAATATTTGATACACAGAAAGATCTTTAGGGTAAGTGAAATTCGTTTTTGGCTTTCATTATACGAGTTAATTTCTTTTTTGCATATTATCTAGCTGAACCCAAAACAATAGTCACTCACCCGAAAGAAGACTTTTCGACAAATGTGCACTAGATAGAGTGTAGAGGTATTTATGCACTGAAAAACAAATTCATTATAACGCGGAAAATAAATATGATTGGTCTGATGATTCACAGACATGGCGTGTGTTGGTTGGTGTTGCCATGGTGAGAAGCCTTTATGGGATTATCATATGTAAATGCACATTACCATTGCATACACGTATGTCAAAGAGATCAAAGCACCAACATGTCATTTTTCAGAACACAGACCCAGCGTTCTGACAGAATAGCAATAAATATTCACTCTAAATCACCCCAACAGTAGGGCTCCTGAGAAGAAAAAAGGCAGAAGAAAAACTGCCTTCTGCCGGCACATTATCTGCCAGCTCACAGAGCCATGCTTCTTGTATGTGGAGAAGTGTGGCTCAAATGGTTAGAGTCTGAAGATGAGTGCGCTACGTGGGTACGTAAGCGCATCCCTGTATGATAGGCACACTTGTAAATGTTCAGGAAGGCCTGACTCAAATATGGGTTCAATCGAAAATAGTTCAAGAAGATGGGTTCAAAGTTTCATCATCGTTTGTATTTAGTGGATTCACAAAAGTGTACAGTCAAGCGTTACATCACGCTGTGTTCATTATGAATCAACAGTAGTTCAACAAATGCTCCAATGCATTTCGGACTGGAGTAGTCCTTTATCAAGGAGCGCTTTTAAATAATTCGGCTCGGAAATTAAAATATTCGAAGCCTCTCACTTTAACAAGATGTTGCCTAAAGGGCTCTTAAGATGAGCAAAAAAACTGAGGTTACAAATGTGTAGAAATGTCTGGGTGGTATGTATAGGAATGACAGCAGTCTTTGAAGTGCAGACTGCACGCTTATTAACGCATTTAAAGGTGGTGTCTGTCAATCAATGAACAATGGAAAGCCTACTTCCTTCTTTGCTCAAACAACGTCGAACCTTCTTAACTCTGTGTCTAAATAAAGGGAGATTTAAGAACCGAGAAAGACTTTTTCAGGGAACATGAAATGTCTTCAATAACACATCACACTTATTTACCACTGGAGTAAAAAATGGAACTGGCTATTGGCAGGTAAGTTAAAACATCCACAAGTGTGTAAAAAATAATTTCTTCTGCTTTTAAGCTCAAAGCGGTTATTCGTTGCTTAGTTACCAAATGTGCTTTATTTTGGAAAAGACGAAGGTCCTTCCCCGCAAGTCACAGAGGGCAATCTAAAATGTGTAGGTGCAGCAGAATATAAAGTGGACATAAAATGTGTTTCTTGAGAGTTGTCCCTGATATGAGCAATTAAAAGGCGTCTGACATTGATTCAGCTTGCTATAATTTTACAATTATTTCAGTAATGTGATGTTTCATCTAGCTTTACCCTATAAAAACCTCTAAGGTACCCTTTACAAATTGTGCTGATAGTCCTCAGAGAAGAAAAGAGACCGCAGTTCAAAACCCAACCAGCAGAAGAGAGACCGCAATAGAGGCTGCCACTGCAGCCATGCACAACCGTAGGATGGTGCTTGCATTGCTGCAGCTCATTTGTTGCATTCCTCCCAAGGCATGTTATTTACAAAAGTTTAAGCTATTGCCATTATAAATTACAATAACTGTTATTTAAGTATTAATTATTTAAAAAAAATAAAAGCCATTGTTATTTGTAATAGCAATACATCTAAGTCACGTAAATACAAAACATGTTGCATTACAAATGCTATAGGTGTCACATTTGTGAAAGTTATAACTATTGGCATTGTAATTGACAAAGCTATTAATTTCGCTATTTTCAAAACCAACACACAAATAAAAAATGTGTCATTTACAAGACAAATAGCTCAAACTTTCCTAATGCGAGACCTATTGCATTGCAAATGCTTGTTCTCCTTCCACGTGTCTCCTCTGACCTCTGTCTCATCAGCCTCCCGTTTTCTCTTCCCTGTTTCTCCTTACCCATGTCTCCCCTGTCTCCTGTTTTGTCTTCCTCCTGTATCTCTTTCCTGGTGTCTCTTTCTGCAAGGCCAATATATGCCAACAGACCCGATTCAGGAGAAAGTCCGGATTTTTAAGCCCAAAAACGCTTCATTTTAACTGCCTCAGCCTGAACATGCCTCTGCATCAATGTAAGTGAATGGGGGAAATACATCTCCACTCTTTCTTGTTCCGAAATGCTGGTATTGCCTGTTTCTCTTCCCCCTTGCCTACTTACCCTTGATTGCTCCTTTCACTTCCCTCTCTGTCCTTCCATTCCTGGTGAATTCTGCTTCGTGTGCCCCTTGTTTCCTGTGCCCTGCCAGCACTGCCCTATTTCTTCAGCCACCTTTCTCCCGTGCTTCTGGTCTTCGAGGGCCACCTGTACCCCGTGTATCTCCTGCCCAGTCCTTCTTTTTGTGCTCCAGCCCGCCTGTTTGAGGGGTGTGCCCTCCAACATCCCACCCCCTCTCCTATGCTCTCTCTCCTTCCCCTGTGCTGCTGCAAAGGTCACCCGGCCTCCATATCACAATATTACCCCGCAGCCACCACAGGCCTCCGGCGCTGCCGCATGTGCCCCTTGCCCCCTGCATCCCTTGTGCCCCCGGCCTGTTCACCCGGTCCCATGTGCCCACTCCTCCCCCGGGCACGGGTTATTCCAGCGGTTTCCTCTGCTATTTCAGTCGCAGATAAAGGCCGCAGTCTCTGCCGCGCCGCATGTGACCGGCCTCCTCCAGGCCGGGGTAAAGCCCCGGCCAGGAACTTCACATGACCCCGGCGTGAACTCCACACACGCCGGCCGGGCTCGCTGCAGCCGCGCGGCTTCCTGCCCGGCCTCCCCGGAGTGTGCAGCGACAGCACGGCCCTCTCACCCCTGCTGGGGGGCGCCCTCCGGGGCAGGCATGCGCCCCTCGCCCCCGGAGAGGAGTGACGCCTGGGCACCCCTGGGCGTAGGGTGCCCTCCTCACTCGGGAACGCATGCCCCCCTCACCCCCGGAGAGGAGTGACGCCCGTACACCCCTAGGCGTAGGGTGCCCTCTCACCCGGGGAAGGCATGCCCCCTCACCCCCGGAGAGGAGTGACGCGGGCACCCCATGGCGGAGGGTGCCCCCCTCACCCGGGGACGGCATGCCCCCTCACCCCAGGAGAGGAATGACGCACTCACCCCATGGGGAGTCCTCACGGGAAGAGGCGTGACGTCATCACCACTGAGATAGGCATGGGTGGATCTCTCCCGGAATAGGGGGGCACATGCCAACCTCTCTCTCTCGGATTGTCTTATGGCGGGAACTCACTTACCCTCAAGGAGACACCCGCCGTCTGAGGGGAGTCCTCCCTCCTTGCCCATGGCAAAGGATACTATTATCACTCCATGGGTGAAGCCCTCCTCGGGCCAGAGGGTGTCATGCCCTCTTCATCACGTGGGAGGTCCGCCATTGTCACCCGAGAAGGTCGTGACCTCTCACCCAAGCGGACTCCTGCCAGGCTGCAGCTCTGGCCGCAGGGGAGGGATGCACTCCTCACCTCAGGACCTGGGCATGCACTTTTCACCCCACAGGGAAAATACATGGGAACCAGAGACAAGCGAGGCGTCTCCACGGAGGGCTAGATGTAGTGAGACGCAGACCGAAAGAGACAGTCGCACAGCAGCGGACGAGCCGGGTTTAAAAGACAGTTCGAGCTCTACTCATCCTTAGAGGTAGTCACACACCTCTCTCCTCATGCCGCAGCCGTCCCAACTCTCGGTCGTAGAGTGCTAGTTGGCTGTAGGCGCTCCCCGTCCCAAGTGTGGTCGAATCACCCCCAACATCTCACACCAAAGGCATGTCTAGCAGGTCCAGGGTGGCTGGCTTCTTGGGAGGGGAGGCATTTTCATGACAGCTCGGTACCTGGAAGGGCCTAGGGGGACTGGGCCATTCAACTGACTCTGCGCCAGCCCCATGTTTTTTAATTCTGAAAGGCACCACCAGCCCATTGGGGAATCCCCACCTTCCTCATTGGCCTCCCCGTCTAGAACGCTGACCTTTTAGGACTGCAACTGAGAGCACCACAGACTTTTAATATGTGCAGCAGAATGGCTGGCAACCGTTTGTTTAAAGACATATTCTACCTGAACCCCACACGGGTAGCAGCCCTCACACCATTAGAACCGGACCCCGCCCCTGAACACTTCACGGCCACCGACCAATCCCGTTTTACGGGCCCGAACCCCAACCACCTCAGAAGACACCGCATTCGTAGAATAACTGTTTACAGCAAAGTCCGTGCTGTGAAACAGGCGAAAGGTGGTGATACGAGAGTGCGATGTAAAACACCGAAATACAAAAAACACACCGCAAAGTCCTCCATTGCGTTTCTCAGGATTAGGGACTTGGCTGCGGAGTTATCTTCCAAATGACGGTAAAAATCTTCCAGATTTTTTTTAAATTTAGAAACCGTTACAATCTGGTAATTCTGTTTTGCTATTTGGTGTCGGGACTAATCTTTTTAACGAGGCTAGTGTTTTTTGAATGAACGTTACGTGAAACTGGTTCCTGGTCCAGACTTTCTAAAGCGAAAGAAAAGGACAAATATTCTGGCGAAATATTTAAAAAGAGAGTGAGTGAGATAATGATTGACCACACAGTCACCAGAGAGAGAGAGTGGTACCAGAGAATCCACTGATTAAGAGAGACATGCTGAACTGAGATAGAGCAGACATTCACGCATAACCATCGAAACGGGCGCCTCTCTCGTTTCCGCTGGCATCAATGTCCACCCCCCCCCAAAAAGAAATCCTGTGACGGGGTCACCTGGTGACCCGGGGGTGCTGTAGAGTTACACTTTGGAGAATAAATATCCGAAGCTCACCTGGGCCTGGCCGGGAGCAGCTGGTGTCCCTTAAAACCCCGGCAGTCCTGAGCAGAGTCAAGCAGTCCACCCACGCCTCTTCCCTCCTTCTTACCTCTCCCCATCCCGGATCCCTTTCTCTGTTTGCAGGCCATTTTCTTTCACCCCTTTTTTTTCATCTTCTCAACTCTCTTCATTCAACCTCTCACTTCACCTTCAATCACCTCTCGCAGTTCTGTCTCTCCACTCCCCTCATCTCTAACAGTCTCTCGCATTTATCTCAGCCTCTCTGGCCCCCTCACCTCTCGCACCCCTCAGCACTTCTCATTCACCTCCACTCTGTCCCTTCAAATTTCTGTCTTATGTATTTGTATCCTCCACCTCTCCAGTCCACCCTTCCACGTCTTCCCATTGTCCTTCCACCCCTTATTGAACCCACGTCAATCTCCCCTGTCACGCCAGCACCCACCCCAGTACTCTTCCCCTATGGCTGCTCTCCCTCACATTCTCTTTCTACCTCTCACATATCACCTCTCAGCTCTCTTCTCTCACCCTTCAACAGTAGCCCTCCTCTTCTCCCTCACCTTCCTCCCCACTCACCTCTCCTCGCGTTTCCGCACTTCCGTCACATTTCTCCTCATCTGGCCTCACCATGACCTCTCAACTCGAACTCGTTCACTCCCTTGCCGCTCTCCTCACCCCTCTCGGCTGCTTTCTCTCATCCTGTCTCCTCTCACCGTCTCACATCCTCCCTCTCACTCCTCCCACCTCCCTCCGCTCACTTCACTCACACCATCCACCCCTTCTCTCCAGTCCCCTCTCACACCCGCATACCGCCTCTCACACCTCGCTCCTCACCACTCTCCTTACCTCCCAATCGGCCTCGCATACCCCTCTGCCCCATCTCACCCGCCGCCCGACCACAGTTCACTTCTCCTCACCTTTTTGTTGTTGTATATATTGTGGTCGTATTGGCATCGTCATGACATATGGTACGCGTCGTGCAGCATTATTTCTTCTCTCTGTACATGCATATTATGTTTGGTTTTATATCCCAGCTGTCTGATTAGCCCTAGTTTATTGTTATACGTCATCTATCAAGTATTTGCCCTTATCTTTCACTTTTGTCTTTATTATCTAACATGAACACGTTTAGCTGCCCTTTTTTTCTTCAGTATAAACCGTTACAGTGTATTTTCTCTTCGCATTTCTAAATTATTTATCAAGTTGCTAACCTAATTAATCACTAAATATTAACATTCTTCACCCATCCATCCATCTATACATCTATCCATCTATCTATCTATCTATTTTTCCATTCCTCCGAACTTCCAAAGCGCTACGAAACCATTCCAGAATGAAACGTACTCCTATAAAAGCCCATTGTGCAGCCAGCCTCTTACTCTCACTTCCTCATTATATATATGCCCTCCAATCACCTTTATTCCCTTATATTTCACAGCACCAGCTTTCCCATTATTTCCTCACGATATTCCATTGCTCCAGCTTCTCTGCTCTTATTCCCTCGTTATATCCCATCGCAGCAGCCCCTGCCCTCTCACCCCCTTGTAATAAATCACAATGCCAACCTTTTACACTCATCATTTCTTTCGATTTCACTCAGTTATCCTGATTTCCTCATTCGATATCACGGTACTCGTGTTTTCACACTGCTCCCTCATCACATATGCCGCTGCCTCCGTTTGTCTTTTATTATATAGCATGGCACCAGTCGCGTGCCACTATCTCCCCATTTTATTTTGTGGGGTCAGATATTTCGTGCTCATTTCCTCGTTTTGTTTCACGGTACCAAGGTGTAGCCTCATTACATTAATTGGACTGGCCTTTGAACCCATTACCTAATTGTATAATACGGTGGCGACACTTTTACGCACATGACTTCATTATAATTCACAGCACCATCATGTTTACCCTATTTCAACATGGTAAAGTATGGTACTGACCCCTTTACCATAAGTCTCTTTGTATATCCGCATTGCATCATTGATACCGCCCTTCTTTCCGAATTCCCTCATCATATATCATACCAATCGCGGTACCCTTATTTCCTCACCATATTAAATGGTGTGAGTCTCTTCGCCTCAATCGGATGTGCTTCCACCTTACCCGTGCGCCTCGAGGCGCTGAACGAGCTGCCAGAAAGACAGACCACCACCCCGACCTCAATGACAACCCTCATACTCTGCCAGGCCCCGTGTGCAGCGCGTTCCTTTTGAAATGTGTGTCCCCAGACCGTGCTATATCGTTATCAATAATTGATCACTTCCCGGTTAAGCAATGGTACTGTACCTCGATACAAAAGTTGGTAAAGCGCCTACACCGCTGGAAGAAGTGATGGGTGCTATATCCAGCACCGCCTTTCTTACAATTTTTTCTATTAATATTCCGAATCTTATCGTTATTATTTCAGGTTATTCGGACCAGTAGCACTCGTATTATTGAGGCTGTTAAAATATTTCTGTGGCAATCGCTGATATCCACCTGCCTTTCTCTCCCTTTTTTTTGTACTTATAACGAACTATTTTTTATTTTTTTATTTGGGGGTGGGAATACATCTGCTTGAAATGTAGAAGTAACCTTCAAAGGAATTTGTGGTGGGTGGATTTTCCCAGCTTTCTATTTAAATTATTCCTTCACACCTTTCCTGATAATTAGTATTTTCAAATATAGTTCTTCAAATTAACAATGTAATACCCTATCGTTATTAAACATTAATGGGCACTGCACGTTATGCTGGTGATTTAATACGAAACACCAGGTATTTTAGAAGTGTGGAGCTGAAACTATAACTTTTATTTTAAGACTGCACAGAACTGGCTGAATAATCCGTCTCTATTTCTCCCTTTTTACTCTATAAATCTGCATGCATTTACGTCACCTTCGCGTTATTTCGCACCTGTCCGGATTATTTCGCTGCATGGCTCGCGACTCTGACGTCTGACCCAATCTTCTGAAGAGAGAGAATATTTGAAAATCACACATATTGCCAGCATGCCATGAATTCGCCTTCCCATCTACGGCCACTCACTTGACCTTTTTTGTTATAACATGATGGTTTAATAATGTCAATCTAAACACAACGATTAAATTACACACATAGTAGCTGTGTTTGCTGACAATTTGAACGAAAAGTCCTGCTGGACAGACGGAAAATGCGTGGAGTTTGTAATCTACCGGGTCCCTGGCACTCGGAGACCCGTCTCACCTGTGAGGAAGGTGTGTCCATTCTAGTGATGCGCTATCTATCGCGATGTCAGAGACTTGCGCAGAAAGCTCTGAACGCTGCTCGTGTCTGGTGGAATGTGGCACAGACTGGGACCACTTACCTGTGGATATGTGCACCTGGGTTACAAAAGTGACATATCGAAGCCGAAGTCAGTACAGAAACACGTTTATTAGCCAAAGTGCCCAGGACACTGGTACCCTGTGCCCACCCCTCGATCAAAGACGTTACCGTCAAATACAATCATGCGTCCAAGCAAACTCCGTTTCCATTTAAAATTCACCATTTCCACTAAGTGTAACCACTGCACTCTTCACACCAGTGAGCCCCGCCACTGCGCTCCTAAGTTAGCATAAAGCACATGTTGGCGCTACCTTGTATAAACATCCCGTGGGTGATACCCATGCAGACAAACACACCGTCTACACCCCATCACAAACTAGCGCTGCGTGCAGCTACTGTGTGATAACCGCGTTATCTGTAGAGTACTGCGCACTAGTGATAACGTGATAGTGATAGCGCGGCGCAATCGTGCAGTTACTACGCCCCACTTCTGCGACTGTTGTGAACCATTCACCCATCGCTAGCCAGGCGATTTAAAGTTCGGGAACGCCAGATGTTTAAAGAGCTTGATATCAGACACACATGCACGCGCTTCCTATCTCAGGGTGCGAGTTTCCACTTTCCACGCAGAATGTACCTCAGGCGTATCCCACTCCGGTGCATCCATCCAGGGATGGGCAGACGGGACCAGCCTGCAGTGCTCCTCGTCTGTGTCACCTGGCTGGGATCCGGTCGCTTCTGCTCAGAGCACCTGGAGAGATGACTGACCCTTAGTCCACACCCCCCATTCCCCGACCACAGGAGCTGTACTCACCTTGGGGCTCATCCCTGAACCCCATGCCCTGCCGGCTCCTCCAGAGGGATGCCAGGCTGCCGGCTCTCGCGCTGCTCCTCCCGGACCTCTGCTGCCGTCCCTGCTTCCCCTCTTCTCACTGCTGCACTGAGTGCTCGTGGTCTGCTGCTGCTGCCAAGGCCTGGGACCTGCGGGGAGGCTGCCACCTACCGGCCGCCCGGCTGTCTACCAGCCGGCAGTCTCACTCTGTTTGACTGCTGCCACCTAGTGGCCATCACGGACGTAGCACCCCGCAGGCCTGCCACTGTACTCGCCCTGCTTTTAGTGAGCCTGCCACCTGGTGGCTATTACCGGCCATGGCCGTGCTCCATCACGGCCACCGCACCACACAGCAACTGGGCAAAGCTGGAACTTCTCTCTGCAGCGAGTTAGGGACAGCGACCTGCACTATGCCACGACCTGACTGAAGAAGAAGAGTACACAGGGTGCTGTGGAGGGGGGGGGGGGGTCACGGACAGAGGTGCTCTTTGGTCATGGGAACATGCTTCTCTCCCTCTCATTCATAGGAGCTCGGGTATGGTCTTTCGAAAAGCTTTTGTAAAGGAAAGTTTCTTTTGGAAGAAAGAACATAGTTATTGGATTTTTTTTTAATAACATAATTTCAACGAGCCTTTCACGCAGCGACACAATTTTATAAAATGCAAATCTTTATTGAATCGACCATTTTCAGTGAAAAAACAATGATTGCGAAAGGTAAAAATGTATGATTTATATGCCATTGTGTGTCAGATACCTAAGGGGCATATTTATAAGAGGTTTTGTGTCTTATTACTTTGCCCCAGGGAGACGTTTCTATGGGTGTTGCGTGCAGGGCACAAGTCCTAAAAAAAGAAGTGGGTGGACGCTCCAAGTTAGGTGGTGTCACCGGAAGTGACATCACAACAGGAAGTAACGCCACCATAAGACTGATTGCCTCCCCTCGCTCATCCCTTAGATGCGATTGCATCAGAGAAGCCATATTTGAAAGGCCAGCTTTTGGGCAGGGGGGACGGCGTCCACCTGGTAAAAACCTGGTAAAATAAGTGGGGGGACGCCGTCCACCCGCGTGGTACCCCAACTCGAGCTCTGGTTGCGTGGGTGTTCCCATGCAATATCAATGGATTTTGACACATTCCCAAATT
Source organism: Lissotriton helveticus (assembly GCF_964261635.1). Taxonomy (NCBI): domain Eukaryota; kingdom Metazoa; phylum Chordata; class Amphibia; order Caudata; family Salamandridae; genus Lissotriton; species Lissotriton helveticus. Next base: position 389,468,123 of record NC_136061.1, read on the forward strand.
TACAAGAACAGGTAAACCTGGGAATGGGCTTAAATATATGCCTCCCCAGGAGAGACATAACAAGGAGAATTATCTTTATTTCTCCTTGTTTTTAGGTTTCACCTGTATAGTGTGCAAGCGCTGTTAGTAAAAGCTCAAAAACAGGCTTACAATTGGTTGGCTCCCACGTCGCTCTCATCTTCTTGCTTTTTATTGGTCAGAGCGTCCTGCTGCTTTCACTTTCTCTTCGCTGTCTGCTGACGTCCAGTCCTACTTGGAGTTTGGACCAAGTACAATTCCGGTCACTGCAGCCAGTGTCCCTCGACTGGCCGCAGCCTGTACAGGTACTTTATTTTCTTTCTAATCAGACATTTCTTAAGAGTGCATGTTAAGTAGGCTCTGTCTACCAATCTTAAACCCTCCCCCCTCGTTCCCGTCCTTGTTTATGTTGATGCGGAGCAGCCGTTAAAGGAAGTCTGGTGCAGCTGAATGATTTTCACTGCCGATGTTTATCACCACATTTTAGTACATTTTTAAATACTCTGGGACTGAGATATGCATTTTGGTGAATCGATGTTACTGAAAAATGTACTCTACCGTGAACGTGTTTTGTGTATAGAGAGCCCTCCAACCCCACACTTTCATTTCTCCTCCACGATGCACATAACGCCCACCGGAGGAAGCGTCAAACCTTACATGCAGCCTTCTCATGATAATGCTGGGAATAGGCGTTGAATGAAACCTCTCTCTCCTAGGTACACATCAGAAATGGGATTTAATCTCTGGAGGAAGCTATCCCAACTGCTCAGAGCGTCCCAGTCCTGGGAAGTGACCCCTGCAGCCACCAACTCTTTCTGATCTCTCAAAGAAGCAATTTGCTGGCTGCCGCCAAAGGACCATTTGCATGACTGACCTGTGGGGGCAGTCAAGGCAGACAATTAATGTGTTTTTTTCTGTGTAGATATGTTTTAATTTATATTTTCTTAGAGGATTCCTGCCTTGGTTATCTGTTTTGAACATTGACAAACCATTATCATTTGATCTGTAAGAAATCAGCAAGAAAAGGCATCTTGCCTTTTCTTTTGATGCGAAGATCATTGAATGAAGTCTGGTGCTGCTGAATGACTTGCGCTGCTGTTGTTTCTCACCACATTTTAGTATATTTAAAAAAAAACATTTGTACTGAGTATTGTCCTGGTTTTCTCCCAGCATGTTATCTTCTTGTATTGTTTTGTTGCGGGGCCAGCATGTGTTCCCTTTCCTCCTTTGTTTTTTACTACGCTAGCATGTTCAGTCAAGTGCTGGGCTACCATCGAATTTCCAGATGGTCACTCCTCTCATAGTCTGTGAGAACCATGTATAAGGGTTATTTTAAATTGTTTTATATGTATTTAGCATGCATTTTATCAATTAGCCATTTTTAAATTTTTTAAGTTTAAACCATGTTGCACAGCAGTTCGTGCTGCTGTGCAGCATTTAAACAAAGCATTGACAAAGACAATAGATTCGACAAGGCAAAACGTATTGGCTGTGCCAGTGTTTGTTTCTTCTATCTATGTGTGCTGCATTCTGCCGGCAGCTAAAGGTATGTTTAAAAACATTTATTATCAACACGTGCCCCTGCGTGATCCCCTCACGCCCCCCACTCACCCTACCACCCTTTGTTAGTTGCAGCTGCCACTGAACCTGATGTTATTGTTGTATATATTTAATATATTGATGAATTCTCTACCTTTATCTGTGGGACTATACATATTAGAAACAAATCATCAATGCATTTTAGCCAGATAACTATATCTCTTATGAGATATTTTAGCTCTTGAACCCATACCACTTGCTCCTTCCACCTGTCCATAAATAGATTAGCACAGCCGGGACTGAATCAGGTGCCCATTGCAGTTCCCTGGAGCTGACAGTACATACATATATGTTATGTTATAAGCTGTTTTGTAACATGCTCAATTACTACCGGAGTATCCTGGTGCGGTATACCGCTGGGGAACCCGTCCTGGCTTTCCCTGTGGGATGGTCCCTACTGGGAGTCCCCAAGATGAAGCCAGGCATCCCCGGCGTTGATGGGGCCGTTGTGGAGATTAGGCAAGCTAATGCCCAGAGTTGCCGAGTGGGACCCCTGGTTAGAGTAGGCACCGAGACGAGAATTATCGAGTCCGCTGACCCTGGTCCACGACACTGCCGCGTCGGGATTGAACCCTGGTCCCGGGCCGACTCCTGCTTCCGGGTCTGCCGCCTCTAACCAGTGAGCCACACCACTCCACTATCAAAATAAATATATTTTTAGACAAACACCGGTTCATTATTTTGAGAACCATATCCATGGGATGACACAGATGTAAGAGTCTGGATCTCAAATAATGCCTACAAGCATTTCATGAATGTTTGTCTTATATTAGTGTACAGTGATTGTTCATCCAATGTGATGAAGTTGTAACTTTATTCTCATCCTACATCATACATTTTCTCACAGATGTTTTTGGTGTCTCTGTTATAGGAAGGGAGTGATTGAACAAAAGCGGTGAGAACATAATCACTGTAAGTAAAGATGTGTTTGAAGAGAATATTGTGGTCTGAGTTGATAGGTCTACCTGGAGGCATTTCATTGTTTTATGTGTTTTTTTGTTAAAAAATACAATGTAGCAATTTTAGGATATTCAATACCTGGCTGGTGGTCACGCTGACACCCAACTCACTGCAAGAAGCCAACAGCTTTGCAGTCTGCCTGAAAGATCTGGCTGGGTGGATGTCAGATAATTGCTTAAGTCTAAATGGCAATAAGACGTTGGTGATGATAGTAGGAAATGCTCCATCAATATGGTCGCCGGCATGGTGGCCAACTATGTTAGGCCCAGTCCCAACCCCAAAGTCGGAGGTAAAAAACCTGGGAATATGGATGGATTCAAAACTATCCTTTGAGGCTCAGATAAATAGAACAAGAGGGAAATGCTTTGGAATCTTGAAAATCCTCAGGAAAATCCTAAACATTCTTCCTATATCATGAAGAAAAACCCTGATCCATGCTCTGGTTATAGCAAGACCGAGTTATGGGAATGTGCTGTTGCTGGGTGCAACAAAAAGAGGATGATTGCAGAAGTTTCAGTCCAACCAGAATGCAGCCGCACGTTACCCTTAACCCACCAAGAAGGGCACCCTCGGAAAACGCTCTAAAGACACTACACTGGCTACTTGTTCAAAAACATATTACATTTAAGGCACTATGTTTTAGCCATCATATCGTGCAAGGGAAAAGCCCTACCTATTTACATAACCTACTCTCTATATACGAACCAGAATGTCAGCTAAGATCTACCGGAAAACATCTGGTAAAAGTCCCTAGGATAAAAAGAGCTCATATGGGCGCAAGATCGTTTAGCTATCTGGCAGCTAAGAGCTGGAATGACCTACCCATGTCCCTCCGTAAAGAACCTATAGAGACAAACTTTCGTAAGATGCTGAAAACATGGCTATTTTTCACAATAGATACACAACTACCTATGAACTGCAGATCAATAATTTTTCCGAAGATTATCAGTGGTAATCAACATCGCGGGGACACAGCAGCTGGTGTAACCAGGGGCTATCTAAACTAAACTAAAATTGATAAGAATGAATATTCCTCCCTTTCTAGTATGCCTTTTGTCATACCAGTCTTGTAATCAAATAATCACATTCCACAGTAATAAAATGTCATATTCGTTATCTTATAAGGGTCCTTAATTTTCAATTGGTTCTCTCCTTATACCACATATATTTAACCAGGCCACAGCAGCATGTTACCTCCTGTATACGCTTTATTATCATCAATAACACATTATTCCTTACATATTAAATCCCCTGGCTCCTAGACATATTAGCAGACATTGGTAACTAGTCCATCTGAGTGGATGGATTCTGTTCTATTTGTTGTAGACAGTGTACGAACTCTGGCTTCGTTAGAGTATTGCAGTCCCTCGTGATAGGTGCAAGGTCAACAGTTAGGTACCCCACAACTTTCCTACAAGTAAGAAGAGATCAGATCACAATGTACTTAATGCAGCCATCTGTGTATTAGTTATATTTTTTCTTAAACACTGTTTAAATCTTGGACTGAATTCAATAATAAAGGTCCTAGCTTAAGTGGATCCACAAATGACTCAATATGCTGCATATGGATGTCTCATGGTGATTGCTGTATTGTGGCTTTCAGGAGAAGGGCTGTGTAAAATGTAAATTATTTAGCCAGTGGTTTTTCAAAGATCACAACGTTGGAAAGTTGATAAATTGCAAAGTTGATGTACTATGCATAACTCCAACAAGAGAATGTGGGTTCTCTGAAACCATACATATTTAAATATTACTCAGCCAGCATCTCTGTCTTAAAAATGTTCGGTTTGACTATTCATGCCAACATTGAGGTATTCTCAAAGCAGCAGGGATTTTACGAGGGTGCCAAGAATTTAAAACAATCTTTATCAATTTGCATTTTTCCAAAGCCTGAAGTTTATGAATCATAAGGTGAGGTATTTATATAACACATGTGAAAATTACAAAACTGTCCTGCGGGGTGCTTCTTGGAAAGGAGTGCTTCGAGAGGCCATGGGGTGTTAACACAGAATAAACCTGACACTGAGCTCCAGAAGACGTGGTAAAAACAAAGCTGGTATACATAGAATAAAAGGGTCATAGTTTTTTTAATTAAAAAAAGATTATGTGATGGTTATAGACGTCAATTAAGGGTCACCAAAGGTGGCAGCTATGACCTCTAGTTTGCTTTTGGTACACTGTGCATTGTCTTTGCAACCCCTGAGGATCATCCTTTTAGGCATTCAAAGATGTATTTCAGACAAGACTACATTTTCCATGAAATGAACATTAGACAAGAAATATAACAGCGGAAAAGATTTCCTTTTTCATTTTCATGTTGAACATGAATATCATAGAGAATTCGCCATGTTGCTCAGACTGTGTTTTATTCTAAAATGCCTGAATAAAAGTGGAAACACATTGGTGCTTAAGTAAAAGGTGATCTTCTACATCTTGAGTTTGTAGGAACTTTCTTTTTAACTTCGTTTTGTTTCTGTGACGTGCAATGGTGCTGTGAAGCGTGCACTAAAGTTAATAAAAAATTGAAAATACGATCTCCAAATACATGTGCCATCTATCACTATTTATTTCACCAGAAAGTTAAACAACATTTTGCAAATTCTCTTTATATTCGTGTGAATGTAGTGAACAAAGGGTTACTGATCACCCAGCTGCAGACCATTACAAGTAGTATATCTGCAAATATATTCATGCTGATTAGCAATGCACCTTCTTTTTTTCTAAATGACAGCCTTACCACCCACTGGCATCAAATTCTGATGCAGCCATTGATAGGCCAAACACAATGAAACTTATTGTATCCGTAACAATGAGGTTGGTTTAGACTTTGGAGCACAGATTTTACTCCGTCAGGGTGACAGAGCAAAATACTCCTTCGCCCTAACGGAGAAACTGAACTTCAAGTTTAGAGATGACCGTCGCCCTGGAGAACATCTTTCACATTGGCAGGAACTGCCATCACGGTTGTTCCTGTCAATGCATCAAAAGTGTTCTGCACGGCTTCGTTACCTTGATGGTGCTGTACAGGGCACTTTCAATACCTTTTCTTTAATTTCCAAAACAAAATCCCAAAGTGGGATTTTTTTTAAATATAAAGCGGTGACCCTCTGATCGTGAGAGTTTTTCCTCAAGGTGTGAGGGTCACTAAAAGGTTTGTACTGCCAGGTTTTGGATGGCAGTGTGTGAAAGTAAAAACTGCCCATTTGTCTGCCCTCTCTAAATGGGACTAGTGAACAAATTCCAAAACCTCTGATGGCCCTTATTCAGATGGGTCATTGAAAAAGGATGTTAGCTGCGGATGCGGACTCTAAATGAGGTGGGCGGAATTCACTTGGGTACTCCATTGTTGTAGTGACAGAGTACCCTCTCCACTAAACTCTAAGACAAGGTTTATGTTTGCTAATATGGCAAAATAGCCACATATTACTGGCACAGAATATACCACATAACTTGCACTGATGAGCTAAATATATTGCCAAATTTGTCTTTACATACTTAATAATTCACTCAACCAGGCCTCCCAGAGTGGTTCCACTGCCACATAATTGCAGTGGTGGTTCTTATAATAGCTTTAATAAGTTATTTTTTCACGTTTAACTTGAAAGTACTGCATTTCGAAAGTACTCCATTCAAGCATTGTACTAAAAAGTACTAATCCAGGCTGATAAAAGAATGTAAGTATTTGGAGTAGGCCTTGATAAAATGTAAATGATGCTGAAGTAATCGGAGTAAATTTGGTAATTTTACATTACTCTTTTGACGCGAAATGACAGAAAATTGTGCAGTTACGCCTATTTGCGTAATTAGGAGTAATTTGTCCCAAAATTATTCCTCTTAGTAGGGACAGGCTGGGAACACCAACCAGCCCTGGCAATTCAGTTGGACCAGCCCCTGGGGAGGGGGGTGCTAATGAGAAGCACTGCTGGTGCTTTTGTTACAGGGGGCTGAGATTGCAGCACTGCTGCAAAACCGGTCCCCAGTAAGAAAAACGCCTCCCACCCCTCAAAAAACGTCGCCCACCCTTCCAGCCCACAGGAAAACACCCGGTGCCCGCTACGGCCTGTCTGGACCTGCCTCAAAAGTACAGGAGAAAAAATGAACTACGTGAGCGGCTGCTGCTGTTTGGGTCCTGTTGCACCTAAGGTAATTTTCTTAGTGCAAATTGCATCCACGGGTCCATTTTGCATTTGAGGGTGCATTTTACATCAAGAAAGTAGAGCTAAAGACTGGTTTACGCTCTTCACATAATTATGCATAATTACGTGTAATTGTGCTGTAACTTAGTTAGGCCCACCCCTAGTTTGGAGGAACCATCTGTGTTAGTGGCTCATGTTTTTCTTGGTGAGGTAAAACCGTAGCCTATCTCAACAAAGCGCCTTGATGTGAACTGAGGCTTTTGCCACGCTGAGATGAGAATATTGGTGTTTTAAGTACCTACTGTACCAACAGTGTGAGATACATGGGGCACAATTAAAGCTGGTGTGAGACTCCTAGGAAACATTTCATATTAGAATCAATGACATTTATTTGTCTGGGCTGGGTGGGGGAGATGAACTATTGGAAAGCACTTATTAATATAGGACCACCCGCTCACCTATATTACTGGGGTGAGTCTCCCATGGCATATTCACCCAGATTGTGATATTTATGACACATTAGAACAGAGATGAGACATTTAGAATACATTTGTTACTGGGTGAGACCACTTGCACTCGTCCATTTCCGAGGTGAGAATCATTGGACATATTTCTGCACAAAGTGTGATACTTATGCCACATTTATTACAGGGGTGAGACCCAAGCGCACGTCTACTCCTAGGGCATATCTGTATACAGAGTGTGATACTTAGAGTACATTTATCAGCTAGGGGAAACTATAAGGCTACATTTATGAATTGGTGAGACTCCTGACACGTGTCTACTACCAGGGGTGAGAATTCTTGGACACATTTCTACACAATTGTGATACTTGCAGCATGTTAATTACTGGGTGTGAGACGGTAAGGATACTTTTAATACCGGACTTGGCACATGTCTGTTCCTGGGGATGGAAACTTCCTGGGCACAGTGTGATACTTCACAGCACATTTATTGCTGGGGTGAGAACATTAGGGTACATTTAATACCATGCTGAGACTCCTGGCAAACGCCTTTTCCAAGGATGAGACTTGGACACATTTCTACACAGAGTGTAAGATTGACAACACATCTATTACTGGGCTGAATATCTAGAGATACATTTATTACTGAGGTGAGACCCCCTGGCAAACAACTATTGCTGGGGTGAAGCTCCTTCGACATATTTCTTACTGGATCGAAAACCTAGGATATGCCACTGGATTTATGTGGTTGTGCGGCTGCAGCATTTTCACATGACTATACATTTGCTGCATTTGCCACACAATCCATCATCAACTGCATAATATGCATATTTTAGCAAAAATAATCTGTTTCTAGGTCAAATGGTTTAGAAGTTATTAAAAACTGAGAACGTGTGTCGCTGTGCAGTGGAAGGCCCTTTGTAAAGGTTGACTGGTCACCTTTCTGTTGCTTATTGCTATAGTGAGGTGTTAAACTGGTTCTAATAAGGTGCAACCAATGCCCACACAGTGTTTACTGGTGTAAAAATGACACAATAATGAAGTAATACAATCACAATATGTGCCGCATGGCACTGTATAATTTGGCTTTTCTTTCTGTATGTTACTCACCTCTACCACATAATTTGGCCTGCCTCTACCGCATAATTCCAATATCCCTGGATATAGTTCCAGCTTAAATGTGGCATCTGGAAAAAGGATGAGACTGCCATGGTATATTCATATAAGGTAGACACTATTGAAACATTTTTATGAGGTGGGATGAGATTCTTAAAATACATTAGTGAGGGTGTTAGACTCTTTGGCTATGTTTATGAGCAGGGTGAGAATCCTTTATTTTTGATTGTCATTTGGAGGAACGGTGCCACAGCTCACTGACAGAGAATAATCTATACATCTCATAGAAACATAAGGTGCCATAAAAATCCTCTCACCCTACAGCCCATCCAAAAAATCGCCCCACAATCAAAGTTTCAACACTTTCATGCCCTCAACTTGCCAACAAGCGACACCAGGTTTTATAAAATGTCTTTACATTGGCTGACCTAGCAGCAAACCCCTTCTTTATTTCCCTAACCTTCCTCCTTTCCTCCAACCAATCCGCAAGGCAGGGTACACGTTTCGATCTCCACTTTTGTAAAATCAGTGACCGAGCTACCAGCATAGCAACAAATACCAGCTTCAGAAGCTTTAAAGGGATACCTGGCATGGGACAGACACCCAAAAGTGCCAATATGGGGTTTTGTCCAGCTTGCCACAGTGCCTGACTATGTGAGTGTGCGGATCATGAGACCAATTGATGAGGGGTGATAATCCTTGGGTAGGTTTATGAAAGTGGTCAGTTTACCCTGGAAGGGTGAGACTCCTGGACCTCATTTATGAGAAGATTGTGACTCTGGAAACACATTAATGTAGGCTACGGCTCCTGGGCACATTAATTACAGTTGAAAGACTGATTTTGCACATAAAGTACTATGGTGAGATTCTTGGGAGACATTTTAGTCTGGGGTGCATGAGATTACCTGTACTTATAATTATTTCTAGCAAGAGAAAGACTTCTGGGACATGCTTATATTGGTGTGACACTCCCGGGACATGTTTACCTTTATGTGATACTCCTGGGACACGCTTATTTTGGTGTGCCTTTTCTGTAACACGCCTATTGGTGGGATTCTCCTGTAATACACTTATATTAGTGTGAATCTCCTGTGACGCCTATATTGATGTGACTCTCCTGTAACACGGTTACATTGGTGTGACTCTCCTGTTGCACACCTATATTGGTGTGATTTTCATTTGACATGCTGGTATTGGCGTGACTTTCCTGTGACACACCTATATTGGTGTGATTCTCCTGTTACATGCTAGTAATGGTGAGACTCTCCTGTGACTTGCCTGTATTGGCATGGCTCTCCTGTACCACGCGTATATTGATGTGACTCTCCTGTAAAATGCATATATTGGTGTGTTTCTCCTGGCACATGTCTATATTGGTGTTACTCCTCTGAGACACACTTATATCAGTGTGACACTTCTGGGACATGCTTATATTATTGTGACTCTCTTGGCACATGCTCATTTGGTGTTACTCTCCTGTAACGTGCCTATGCTGGTGTGATTCTCATGTAACTTGCTTATATTGGTATGACTTTCCCGTAACATGCCTATAGTGGGGTGGCGCTCCTGTAACATTCTTAGATTGATGGGAATCTCCTACTACACGTTTATATCAGCGTCTCTCCTGTGAAATGCTTATATCCGTGTTCTCTCTTCTGTGACACCTAAATTGGTGTGACTCTCCAGTGCCACGCCTGTATAGGTGTGGCTCTCCAGGGACATGCCTATATTGGTGTGACTCTCCTGGGTCACGCTTATATTATTGTGACTATCCTGGGACACACATATTGGTGTGATTCTTCAGGGCACACCTTTATTGGTGTGAGACTTCTGGGACACGCTTATATTGGTGTGACTCTCCCGGGACATGATTACATCAGTATGACTCTCCAGGGACACACTTATATAGGTGTGACTCTCCTCGAACAAGCTGTTGTGTAGTTTCCACTAATCAGTAGGGACTGCACGTTTGTGGACAACATCACATTTGGGGTGGTGCCAGACTGATTCTGTGAAACCCCGCAGGGTAGGTTGTCCCTTAGACCAGCTAGTTCACAGTGCCACCATAAGCCCCCTAAACACAGACAAGGAGCGAACAGTTGTGGCAACCACTGAACATGACAACCCTGTTCCCTCAGAAACTGTGATGACAGATCTAGAACCTTTCGCTCATGCACTTGTGGTCTCTTTTGCTCAGAGACATATACAAAGAATACACTGAGGGACATTTTCAATATTTATTGAACAAACATAATTCTTGTATAGAAAATATGTGCTACAATGATCAATACACAGAAGCAGCGGAAAGTTATAATAAGTGTCAGGACAGTAAACAGAACTAAGAGTTCCACCATCATGATGAAACAACGTATATATGCAAGCATATAAAATAACATAACAATCAGGCATACTCTTACTATGCAGACCCTAATCTACATGTCTAGGGTGTACGTGTATGTTCTGCCAAAAACCCCCTTACTGGATGATCGAACCCGATTACCTGATGGGTAAGAATGTAGGACCGAGTCTTGCTCACAAGCTTGACACCCCTTATGGAGATGTCAGTCAGCTGCTGGTGAAAGCTTCAGCATGTAGAGACCTCTCAAAGTGAGCAGAAGTGCTTCCTCTGACTATACCCTGAAACAGACGTTTACTGTTATAAAAAGGTATCCTTGCCTTGGGCTGAGATCGTGATCAGGCTGCCATTGTTTGTATGCTCCAGATAGCTGTGTCGCCATATGGACGAAAATAACAAAAATATTTGCTCAATGTACGTGTAGGTCTTGTACATAATGTCAGGGCAATACAATGGTGTTCTTGCGCAGTTGACTTGTGCAAGCAAAGTCGGTGTTTCAAGGAAACTAACCCAAAGTGTAATGAATGCAAATTGGGTCAAAAGTTGATGTGACAAGTGAAGGCAACTTTTGAAAAGCCCTGTGCTCGTGTAAAATGGCAACGTTTCCTTCTAGGCCTAACTGGGACACATGACAACACTTCTATTGGTGTCACTCCCCTGAGATGTGCTTATATCGGTGTGAGTTGCCTGTAACACACCTATATCGGTGTGTCTCTCCTGGGATACACCTATATTGGTGTGACTCTCCAGGGACACACTTAGATGGGTGTGACTCTTCAGGGACACGCTTATATAGGTGTGACTTTCCTAGGACACGCTTATAACGTTGTGACTCTCCTGGGACACACTTGTATTGGAGTGCCACCCCAGGACCATGACAATATTGGTGTGAGACTTCTGGGACATGCTCATATTGGTGTGACTCTCCATGTACACGCTTATATGGATTTGATTTTCTAGGGACACGCTTATTGGTGTGAAATTCCAGGGACATGCTTATATTGGTATGAGTCTCCTCAGACACTCTTATATTGGAGTCACTCTGCTCAGACATATTTATATTGGTGTGACCCTCCTGCAGCACGCTTATATTGGTGTATCTCTCCTGGGACATGCCTATATTAGTGTGGCTCCCCAGGGACATGCTTATATCGGCATGACTCTCCAGGGACACGCATATATTATTGTGAGTCTCCAGTGACACGCTTATATTGGTGTGAGACTCCTAGGACATGCTATATCGTTGTGATACTCCTAGGACATTCTTATATTGGTGTGGAATTCCTGGGACATGATATTACTACACAGCATCATCCTGGGCCGCAGCATGTCTATGATATTGTGAGCAGTAGCGGCTGGTATGTTGAGTTGTGGGGCAGTTGGGGAGGGGGAGCGACGAACAAGGACAACAAACAACACAGAAAAGATAACTTGCCTGCCCCATCGCCGCTCTTCCGCTCCTCACCACCACAGTCTCCCAGAACACCCCGCGTCCAATCTTGACACTCTTCTCATGCTGCATAAGACCAGCATCAAGATTGGCCTGAGCGCCCTCGACTGGCGCTCCCAGAGAGGTAGGGAGCCTGTGCCTGCTGTCTCCAACCCCGCAACGCAGCTCGGGTTGGAGACAGTTTCAGTGTGCATGTCGGTTTGGCACCACCACCATAAAGAGGTGGTGGGGTGGGTGTAGGGAGCATAGGAGGGGAAACCGGGGTTGGGCGGTTATAATAAAAAATGAATTTAAAGTAAAAACTTACCTGGAGCTGCCTCACGCGGCGTGCTCGGTCTCCTCCTTCCTGGTCCCAGCAAGCACTGGGGCCACAACTCCCTGCAATCCCCGTGCTGGTCTCACGTGCCGGGATTGGTCTGAGCAGGCAGGAAAGACCCCCTGCTCAGACCAGAGAGTCTATGGGGTTTCTCCAGCCTGGCTGCTCAATGCGCATGTGTGTTTTAGTCGGCCTGAAACGGCCTGCCAAAACACATGTGCGCACTTAGGGACTGGAGTGTACCTCGCACTCATCCTCCCAATGCCCAGCCCCTCCCATCGCGAGCTGGCTCAGAGGCGCCAAATGAAAAATAAAATGATAGCATAAATTTATTTTTTATTTACTGGTTCTGAGCAAGGCTGTGGGGCGACACTCCTCTGCCATCGCCGAGGAGTCGTCACTGTGATTTGGCCATCTTGAGAAGGCCAGCCAAACCCACATGCGCACTGACAACAGTGCCCACCAATCCTCCTCCGCGACTGCCTTTGTGATGGCCCCGTCCCAGAGACTCGCCCGGGAGTGAAAAATAAAACGATAATAAACCTGATTTATTATCATTTTGTTTTACAATTTTGGTGCTGGTTGGAGGGGGGGGCGTGATTGTTAGACCAGACTGGTTGCATATCCCACCATTTAGAGGAGAGGGAAACAAAAGAAATAAACAACAAAAAACTAGAGAGAGCGATGCACAGAAACAGACATAACACCAAATAGAGCGTGGCAAAGAGAGAAGGGAAAAAAAGAAAAAAGAAGTAAACACGGGAGACAGAATGAGAAAGTGAAAAGGGATAAATAAGAAATTAACCTGAGGAAAATAAGAATAAATGAAAGCACGAAAAAAAAAGGAAGAGTGGGATTAAAAGGAAAGAAATGAAAACTACCAGAAAAGGATGTCTGAAATGAAGAGGCCGAAATGCTAAAGAAAACAAAGCGGGCACGAAGGCAAGAACGAGAGAGACGGGACACCTCTTAAATCGGTTTTACAGAGGAAGCGAGACTGTGGGATCCTGACCAGGGGCTGCTTTGTGCACCCCCGCAACTCCCCATGCCGGAGCGCTGCAGCTGAGCCGCGGCCCCCACTTTCACCCCACCTTAACCTCGGAGAGCATCCGGGCTGTGCCCTTCACATCTGTTTACATCCATGTACAGCTGCGAGGCTTAAATATGTTCCAGGCACTAGAAGGGGCGGAGGGGTAACAGCGCAATCTAGAAAAAAGAGTCCATGAGACATCTATATAATTTACCCGGTACGCTTTTTCTATTTGAATTATTACCCTGTATATCACCATTAAATAATTCTGTAACCTATTTTCGAACGATTCTGTGTACAATTTTAGACTACGCAGCATTTTCCGGTCATTACGTGCGCTCCTTTCAAGTGCTCTTTTTAAAGCACACTATATTAAAGGTTGAACATGTTATGTTGTTCGGTGCGATGTCTTTAAACTAAACGGGAAACTTTTCAAAAATGGGTTTGCATATGTTTTTAACTAGTTAGTGTACTTTTTTCATGTAATGCGGAACACTATTTTACAGCTATTCACACTGTTTGAAACTCTTATTCGTGCAGTTTTGCAACCAATTAGCAAAGCAACGTAAAATAACTGAAATGAATGAATATGTTTTTCAAAATGCAACAGCCAGCTGAACAATGTATCAGGAGATTTCAATTCTGGCATTTTTCTGCACAATTGTTGCAGGAAAGGATGTGGCACACAAGAGTATCCAGAACATCTGGAAACTCCATTTTCAGCACAGCATGAAAACACTGTGCAGGGTTGGCAGCAGCAGGGAAAAGGGCGAGGCAGGAGTGCTGTGGGATTTCTGTCTTTAATAGTTTTTGAGCGTCTTACTCGTGAGAGAGTTGCCCGACATGTTCCACGCTCCTTTCGTTTTTTCCCTAAGTTAATAGTAACATCCGGGGTTTGTGGCCTCACTTGCATGAAATCATGGCTGCTTTGCTGGATTCTGGTCTCTCCGTTTAAAGAGGTCAGGCATTCTAGGGAAAACACATTTCTCTTTGGCATCTCTAACTTTCACCAACTATAGGCATCCTAGAATGTTTTTGATGACGTCACCTGGGGTTTTGAGATCAAATTGTGACATCATTCATAAGATGGCCCCTTTGAACCTTCGGCCAGAATGATTAAGTAATCCATTTAATTTGCCCTTACATTCCAAGTGTCTCTTACATATAATGGTTCGATCTTCTCTCCATTTCTCTCTTCTTCTCTATCGCACTGCTTTTCTATCTATGGCTCAGGTCAGCTGCCATTAATCCAGTTCTTAATTTGAGCTGATGGTTGCAGGTAGGTCCACTGGCACTCATTTTTGGAAACCAACACATTTTTTTCTCATCAGACCCAGCGGAGAGAGAGAAAAATACAAAAGGAGGAGGAAGAGGATGATGGAAAAATACTACGGAAGGGATAAAGCAGGAATGAAAGAGGACCTCTAAGAATGACAAAACGTGACATGGAGGTTAGGGTGGTGGAAGGAAGAGGCTCAAGGTGGAATCAAGAGTAAGCAGCCTTGTTAATCAGCAGTCCCGACAATCATTCATGTTCGCTGAGGTTTTCTGAGACTATCTTTGGGCACAGCATTTATTATTTTATAAATTTAACACTGCCCTCTAATGTTAGCATTGGATCGATTTATAAAAAGCACCTGCTTTTGGGAGCCCAGCACACAGCAGAGCAAATGTTGCCTGCGCTACCCAAATTCACAATAAAACACTTGTTACAGTTTCAGAGTCACACTTTATCAGATCAACATAACACAACTGCTCTCTGTCCACCCCTAGCACTTTCTGTGATGGAAACGGCACAGAGTGAACAGCCTCAAACACACCTGGAAGATTGCAGAAAATCACATATGGCCAGTCGTGGGTGCGGGGGGCAAGGGGTGCGCAGGTTGTCGCGCGCTGGGGTGTTCAATTAAAAAAAGTCATTTAAATTACCTTGAGGCTGCGTCTTCTCGGCTCCTGCTCTCCTGCCTCCGAAATGAACAGGAAGCAGGTAGCCAGGCTCCCTCCCCTAAGCCAATCAATTGGTCTGGAGCGCCGTAAAGTGGCACTCTGCCAGGGGCTTATGGGGTAGCCATGTTCTCCATGCAGGCTGCATTGTAGCCTGAATGGAGAAGGGAAAAGTGCCCAATAGGGCAGACCACTCAGGAGTGGGCACACCACTCCTCCCCTGCCCTGCTCAGAGAGCAGAGCAGCCCCGTCCGCCGGCAATGCGATGTTTCTGCTTCTCTCACTGCGAGAAAGCAGTGGCGCAACGCTCGTCCGCCACAGAGGCGGAGCCGCCCCTGCATATGGTTCAAGGATGTAATGCTTAAGATACCAGTTAGATCCACACACTCATATATACAAAACACAGGCTCAGTATAGGGCCTGCATTCGGCCCAAGGACATGATACCAAAGCAAATGGCCAGTTGCATTGATCAGATAAAGCCCAAACAATTCCTAGTAATAAGCGTCCCCCTAGATTACACACACATTACACAACTGGTCACCTGGACCACCTCAGAATATGACCAGTAGTTGGTATTTTTGTCCCCTTCTATCAGGTTGTGATCAAGCATCTAAAACACAATTTATGGCCCATAATACCAGTATGTCCTGCTCAGAAAGGGATGGGCTTCTCTTTATTGTACCCGCTGTACAATATAAAGCATGCCATGTACCTAATGCAAGTTGAATTTCAGCATGCAACTGAAATTAATTTGATTAAACTTAAACTGTTCCTGATTGCCAAACCTCGCTGTTCTACTTTTTGATAGTCAGAACCTGCTTACAACACTTGTATGTATTTCCAGAGAGCCTTCTTCCCTCTCTTTGTCCTACAAATCATCCTGACTCTACAAAAGGGGTAGGGGGCCAGAGGTGGCCAGCTAAGATTTGTGAAATTTACATTTTTTGTCATTTCTGAACCTTGTAAAGGTTTCATGTTTATTTTTGCATTTGTAAAGTTTACGGCTCATGACAAGATGGCTTACGCTACATTATGTTATACTTTTCACTGTATTGAATACTGCCAAGATAGAAAATGCACACTGGCTTTTTCTCAGCAAATATACTTTTGCAACACGAATAGTTGCAAAGGGAATGATTTTCACACAAATGAGGCAAAGCACAATTTTCCCCTTGTTACAAAACAAAGCTCTCACCATTCCATCAATTATCTCAAAGTTTTACTTATGAGAATTGGGCCTCTAAGAAAAGAGTTTAAACATCAAATTTCATAGACTGAACTCAGCAAAGGGCTAGAGACTCTAGTGGTGAGTAACTTAGACTCGTTACGTGAACTAGCCCCACTAGGAATTTGGCAAATCAGTTAAACTGAACCTCTCACAGTGGGAGGGCTATATTGTGTCAAACCAATTGCTACTTTCAAAGTTAACTATGTTAACTAGCTTAAGGGTTCTGGTACAAAATCACAAAGGACATCACAATTTATTTCTAATGGTCAGAAAACCAATCTAGCAGTTTGCAGCTGCAGGCTCAAATAGAATGTGGCAGGACAAAACTTTCAGATATGGAAACATGCTTCCTGAATTCTCAACTGTCCCAATAGCTCATTATTTCTGAAAACTCAGCACACCCATCTTTAGACAAATTTAATAGACTCCCTCATAGGTGCAGGGTAGGGCATTGTCAAGATATACGACCCCACCCCTAGAATGACATCTAATTCAGTCCTCTCAGAATGTGAATACTGAGTACATAGGACTCACAGGCTAATCACAGTATATTCCTTCATTCACTTAGAGACTTCCTTATAGAACAGTAGCAAGCTCAGATTTCGGAGTATACAGAAATACTGATAGGTAGCTATAAATTATGGAGTTGTTTTCCACTGAGGAGTTCCAAGTGACATCATAGGGGGTGAATATTAATCAATGGGGATAACCAGTATAGTGCAGAACCTGGGGACAATTACATGAAACTAAAAAGTGGTTCTGCCACAACACACTTTACAAAGCTCCATCAAATTCAGAGTTTTTTTTATCCCTTACGGAGTTAGGATATCAATCAATGCTACATATGGTAATCTAAACACTTAGTCAAAGTAAACAGCACAAAATAATTATGTTATTCATTGATTTATTTTATGCAAAAAACGATTTTTTTTTCTATTTTCCCAAAAGCAGATTGTGATCCGGCCCCACGGGACACCCGACCCCGAGACACCCCCTCACCTCTGTTGCACTATCGCCCCACAGCATGTCCGGGTAGACGCGAGGCATCCCCAACAACAGCGTCCATGACGACCGGAATCCCGCCCCTCTCTCCTTTGCAGGGTCCAATCGGGTGTAACGAAGGACCGGAAGGGCTACCCCGCGACCCCGGAAGTCCCGCCTCCCTACGGACGGCCGGATACAGAAAAGACCGAGGAGAAGAGACATTCGGAGTCGAAGGATCGTGGCAGGAGCATTCGGCTGGAGCGGTGACGGACGGAGAGGTCGGGAACGGAGACAGCGAGGAGTGGTCCGAAGAGTGGTGGAGTCCCACGGAGGTGGCTGAAGAGCGGCCGTAACTCGGAGGAGAGTTACGGCGGAGCGTGTGAGTACCAGTTCCCTTCTTGCGCACATTAGGTGCACTGTGTACATAGCAGTAAAAACCCCTCCCCTTGTATAATTGTTCCCGCTATCCTAGGCACGTCACCTGTAGGCATTAGGCATCTTGTAAATACGTCACCTGTAGGCACTAGGCATCTTGTAAATACACACTGGTCACTGTATAAAGAGCACCCCTCTCCCCACCACCTTGTGCACGTCTTCTTTACTTCCCCTTCCTCGACTCTTACCCATACCCTCCTCTGCCCGTACCCGACCCCAGCACTCCCCTTTCCTTTCCTCACACTACCGGGTAACGGTGACGGGATCGGATCTTTAGTCCAAGTGCGACTAACGGCTCCCTCTCTCTCTTGTTGCCCTCCGAGGTGTTCTCCGACTCTACCGAGGCAGCTACACCCAAGACCCGGACACCCGTCGGACCTTCAAAAGAACAGGACGACTAAAGAAGAAGAACACCTTTCACTGAGTGTTGAACCTGAACTCTCCTCTTGTCCCCGTAACCCGCTGTAAAATAACTCAATAAAACACTATCGCCCACTATATCCGGCCTCCTCGCCTGACTTACCAGTCCGCCGACCGCCCACGGTCACATCTGGTGTCAGAAGTGGGATTAACTGGAGGAATGGAGGCCGTGATGAAGAGGATGGCAGACTCCCAGGAGCAGCTGGGAAAGATAATGGAGCAGTTCCTAAAGACAGCAGAAGATGACCGGGGTCAGCTCCATGATGTGTTAAAAGGACAGGGTACCTCCCATGAACAGGCCATGGGGAAACTGACCGATGTCCTGGGACATCCGAGACCGATGTCCTCCCTCCCTTCAGTGGTTCTTCAGAAATATGTGCCGGGAGAGGACCCTGACTTCTTTTTTACTAATTTTGAGCGGCTAGCCCAGGCGGCCACCTGGCCTGTGGACAGGTGGGCTCATTATCTAGGCCCCCTGCTAACGGGTGACCTACAGGCTGCCTACCAGCAAGCGAACGTTCGGGGAGACACCCCATATGCAGACGTAAAAAGATGCATCCTTGAAAGGCTGGGTATCGATGAGGAGACCTACCGAGTACGACTACGTCAGGTAAAGGAAGGACCCCAGGAGACCCCCAGGGCCCTCTCCTACCGGATCAAAGACCTGGCCAACCGTTGGCTGAAACCCGAAGTCTCTACTAAAGATAATATCCTAGAAAAGATCTACTTGGAACAATTCCTATCCTCCTTGCTCCCAGGCACGCAAAGATGGGTGCGCCAGCATGCCCACCTGACCCTGGACACGGCAATAGAAATAGCGAGTGCCTATAGTAGGGCCCAGGAGGCCCAGAGAGGTAAAGAAGAACACCCCCACAAACCTCAACCCCCTGCCGGGCTACGTACTCGTCCCCCTGCTCCACGAAGACCTGACCCTCCTCTTTTGTTCCCCACCCCGGTGATACAACGTCCTGTGAACCCCGGACCACAGTGCTACAGCTGTGGCGGATTCGGCCACATCGCCAGGATATGCCCGCACAAAGACGAGCCGATGGAAGTGGGGCTGGCACGTAACTATGTGTGTTCAGTCCCCGGGGCCCCACCACCTCCCTTTCGATGTCCTGTGACTTTTGATGGACAAACCCTCATGGCCCTAACGGACACCGGGTGTCGACAGAGCGTCCTCAGACCTCAGGACTTGTCGCATCCTGTGAAGCCCTCTTCCGACACGGTGGCCATTCAGTGTGTTCATGGGGATACAAAGAGGTATCCCACCACCCAGGTAAAGGTCCAACATGCCAAGGATTCCGGAACCGCTCTCACTGTGGGACTGATACCCCGCCTTCCGGAACAGGCGATACTAGGGAGCGACTACCCCGGATTACCAGGATTGTTACGGGATACCACTGACTCCCTGACCCACTGGTGGGAAGACGCGCCTTTCCCAAAAGGTTTATCTTCTCCCATGCCGGCACGCAAACCACCCAAAACCAAAGCCCAGAAGAAGAAGGAGAAAAGAGAATACACAGGCGCATATCCAGTGATCCCGGATGAACACCCCTGGGAAACGGACCGGGAATTCCGGGCAGCACAACAGGAAGACCCTCTATTACAGGAAGCCTGGGGAAGGGCTGTGGACCAAGAGGATCCCCTTACCGTAGGTCCATACTTCCTCAAGAAAAACGGGCTATTGTATCGCATGGGTGGGAACCAACAGAAGCCCCAACTCCTGATCCCCGGTCCCTTTCAGGAGAAAGTACTCTTCCTAGCCCATAGTCACCTTCTGGGAGGCCACTTTGGGGAAGAAAAGACCAGTCAAACAGTATTGGACAAATTCTATTGGCCTGGGATCTACCAGCACATTAAGAAATATTGTAAAGAGTGTTCGGTATGCCAATTGCACAGCAGATACCGACCCCCTAGGGCTCCGCTGCATCCCCTTCCCATCATCGACGTCCCTTTTAGCCGAGTGGGGATGGATATAATAGGACCCCTGTTACCTTCCCGCAGCGGGTGTCGCTACGCCCTGGTGATTGTGGACTATGCCACCCGCTTCCCTGAAGCCCTTCCTTTACGACAGCCCACCACCCAGAACATTGCTAAGGCCCTCATTTCAGTATTCACTCGGGTGGGGTTTCCCCGGGAAATCCTGACCGATCAGGGCACTCCGTTTGTCTCCGCACTGATGAAACAGGTATGCTCCCACCTAGGAATCAAACAAATCCGGACCTCAGCATACCACCCCCAGACCGACGGGCTCGTCGAGAGGTACAATGCCACCCTGAAACAGACCCTTAAGAAACTGCTGGGTTTGGAAGCCAAACGGTGGGAGGATATGCTACCCCTTGCCCTGTTTGCCATCCGCTGCGCCAGCCAGAGCAGCACCGGGTACTCCCCCTATGAGTTGTTATACGGGCGACCCCCCCGCACCCTGCTGGACATGGCCCAAGAAGCATGGGAAGCAGACCCAGACCGTACTCGGCCCCTTCCAGAATACATAGAGAACCTGAAGACCCACCTGGCAAGCATAAGAGACATAGTGCGCCAGAACCTTGAGAATGCCCAAAACAAGCAAAAGGGACAGTATAATAAAGGCACCAAACCCAGAACCTTCCTGGCAGGCGATCTCGTGTTACTGATGTTACCCTCCTCCGATCAAAAACTCCTGGGTCAATGGCAGGGCCCTTTTTCCATCCTGCGTCAGGTGACCCCAGTCACGTACGAGTTAGACATGGATCCCACCCGTGGTGTAACCCAAATATATCATGTCAATCATTTAAAAAAATGGGAAGGCCCTCGTCCGGTTTTAAGCGGATCGCTTAACTCGGGTCCCCTCTCCTTTACCCCCTGTATTGATCACGATATCACTCCCCAACAGCGACAGGAACTCGAGACCGTCCTTTTTCCGTTGCGACGGGTTTTTTCCTCTTCCCCGGGACACACCTCTATCACTGAGCACACAATACAGACGGTTCCCGGGAAGGTAATCCGACAAAGGCCCTATAGAGTCCCCGAGGCCCGCAGGGAGGTAATACGGAACGAGACAGAGCAGATGCTAAAGATGGGTATCATCGAACCATCGGTAAGCGAATGGAACTCCCCGATAGTCCTTGTGCCCAAACCGGACGGGTCTGTCCGGTTTTGTATTGATTTCAGGGAGGTCAACAAAATATCCTCCTTCGACACGTATCCGTTACCCCGCGTCGACGAAATGGTCGAACGCATAGGGAAGGCCCAATACATCTCAACGCTAGACCTCTGTAAGGGGTATTGGCAAATCCCCCTCAGAAAAGAAGACAGGAAAAAGACAGCCTTCTCCACCCCTGATGGGTTGTATCAATTTCTAGTCCTCCCTTTCGGTCTTCATGGCGCCCCAGCCACGTTCCAGCGGGCCATGAATAAAATACTACGGCCTCACTCACTATATGCAGGCGCGTATCTTGACGATATCGTTATTTATAGTGACAACTGGACACAGCACCTAGAACACCTACACAAGGTGATCACCTCCCTGGGGACTTATGGTTTTACCATAAATCCCGCCAAAACTACCCTAGCAGCACAGACGGTAAAATATCTAGGCTACCTCCTGGGTGAGGGGTTGATAAGACCACAGGAAAGTAAAATTGAAGCCATCCAGGCCCTCCCTTTCCCGCAAACCAAAAGAGACCTTCGTGCTTTCCTGGGACTCCTGGGGTACTACCGACGCTTCGTACCGAACTTCTCCCAAAGAGCGGCCCCCCTTACAGACCTCTTGAAGAAATCCATGAAAACGGACACCCTCCTTAGGACCCCCACGGCCGAGTTGTTACAGGCTTTTTCCAGTCTGAAGACCGCTCTGACCTCCCATCCTGTGTTAGTCAGCCCTAATTACTCTCAACCCTTCGTGTTACAGACAGACGCCTCGGAACAGGGACTCGGGGCTGTCCTATCACAAATAACCCCCCAGGGAGACGAGAAACCAATTCTCTTCCTCAGCAGGAAATTGTTCCCACGTGAAAAAAGCTACGCCGTGGTGGAAAAGGAAGCCCTGGCCATCAAGTGGGCCGTGGAAAGCCTCCGTTATTATCTAGAGGGGAGACAATTCACCATCTACACCGACCATGCCCCCTTGGAGTGGATGGCTCGGAACAAGGGACACAACGATCGAGTCCTCCGCTGGTTCTTGGCCCTTCAACCCTACCACTTCACAACAGTCCATAGGAAAGGCTTAGAACAAGGGAATGCCGATTATCTGTCTCGATACCCTGTGTCCCCACCGGGTACAAGAAAGACAGCTAGGGGAAGGGAATGTGATCCGGCCCCACGGGACACCCGACCCCGAGACACCCCCTCACCTCTGTTGCCCTATCGCCCCACAGCATGTCCGGGTAGACGCGAGGCATCCCCAACAACAGCGTCCATGACGACCGGAATCCCGCCCCTCTCTCCTTTGCAGGGTCCAATCGGGTGTAACGAAGGACCGGAAGGGCTACCCCGCGACCCCGGAAGTCCCGCCTCCCTACGGACGGCCGGATACAGAAAAGACCGAGGAGAAGAGACATTCGGAGTCGAAGGATCGTGGCAGGAGCATTCGGCTGGAGCGGTGACGGACGGAGAGGTCGGGAACGGAGACAGCGAGGAGTGGTCCGAAGAGTGGTGGAGTCCCACGGAGGTGGCTGAAGAGCGGCCGTAACTCGGAGGAGAGTTACGGCGGAGCGTGTGAGTACCAGTTCCCTTCTTGCGCACATTAGGTGCACTGTGTACATAGCAGTAAAAACCCCTCCCCTTGTATAATTGTTCCCGCTATCCTAGGCACGTCACCTGTAGGCATTAGGCATCTTGTAAATACGTCACCTGTAGGCACTAGGCATCTTGTAAATACACACTGGTCACTGTATAAAGAGCACCCCTCTCCCCACCACCTTGTGCACGTCTTCTTTACTTCCCCTTCCTCGACTCTTACCCATACCCTCCTCTGCCCGTACCCGACCCCAGCACTCCCCTTTCCTTTCCTCACACTACCGCAGAGGTCTTCAAACTTTTGGATGCCGGGACCCCCCTGTCAACATTTTGAGGCGTAAGGACCCCCTCCTGACAAAAATATCTAAACCTCTGGGCAGGGCTGCTGGAATTATGAGGCGGTGAGGACTAAATTATGCAACAGACTTGACTAAATGGTGTGGGAAGAAAATGTAAAAGATGTTATGTGATGCCACGTATTTTAGGATAGCATTGCTTCATTATTTTTACATTTTTTACACACAGTAACACTCCACCAATGACCGGGTGCATGACCCTAGCACAGGTAGTGAGTCCTCTGCACTGGTGTATCATGGCAGGTGCGGATTACCAGCCAAGGCTGGTCTGTGCCCTCCCTGGGCTGTTGTTTTATTTCCATTGCTAACACTCTTGGCTCCCTTCCCTGGCCTTGGCTCACCTGCTCCGCCGTATGTGTAAAAAACTCATCTACACTTTATTTAGAGAAGTAGTTTCCTGCTCTCCCTCCACTCACCCGGAAGTGAAGGTTAATAAGGCTTACCTGCACTTCTTAGTATTCTCCGGTGCAGGCCCTTCATCTCACTGGGGCATGTCTGTGAGAGTATATTTATAGCTATTTTACCGATCTGATCTCCAACCGAACATGATGCAATGCCACAAGTCAAGTGAGACGGAAGCTATCCCCTTCACCAAATAAAGCAACAACGCAAACCCTTTTATTTCTCATAGCCAAGTCACTGCCCTTGGAATTTCCAATGCCTGGCCTGTTTTGGATTGCAATTGGGCCACTATGTAAAAACCCCAGGTTTCTTAACCAAACCCTCCCCCAACTTTTTTGCACTGTTAAAATGTGTATGGATATAATAATTAATATGCCTAATCTCAATCCGAATTTCTTAAATATTGTTATATATTTTCAACGGCTTTAGGGACGGTGGTACGGTGGGGTGTCCTGTTCAGCCTGAGGAGGTCAGAGGTCAAGTGCCATATTTTTTAATTTCAGATGCTCATGTATGGGCTTAGGGGTAGCAATCGTACCACTGTTTGTATTTATCATAATTGCAACCCTGTGTAGTCCCTGTGGTGTTGCTCTGCCATCTTGCAATGAGAGCCAAAGTATGGTTAAACAATACTATCTGAGCCAGGCTACTGGCTTTTTGCTCCACCCCTCTCTTGACATTTTTCAACTACTGAGAGCAGGTAAAAATGTTAGTTTAGCAGCCCCCCAAATAAGGAAAAACATACAGGTTTTTTATCTGGGACTCGTTGGTCCGCATAGTTACTCCCCATGCCAGGAACAAAAACATTTAGTTGCTGGAATACCAGCTGAAAACAAGATTCCACACACTCAGCATACTCACAACTAAAACCTGCTAACTTGTAATAAGGGCCTTGGTGATGTTTGGGTCACCATTTTAGATCCTTGTACAATGCTATTGGAATGTAAACGGGTCGAGTGATAAGCTGGACAAAGCCATGCATTAGAAACACTCACAAGAATGGGTGAAATTAATATTCATTTGGTAGAAGGTGTATTAAGAGTCCTGTAACAATGCCATTCCTGTAGCCCCGATTTCAAACTAGCTGATATTTTCTTCTTGAACAGGAATTGTATGTCTTTTTAAGGGATGAACCTTTTGACATTTCTTCTGCTACTCCCCAAAACACCACCTTTTCACTAAAAAGCATAAGCACTAATTCTCGTTAATTTAAAGAACATAATTTATGACTTTTTAGCAAATAAACTGCCCTTTTGCTGGAAAAACATCTGTCTCAGCCCCTGGCTACATTAGTTGTTTTAAAAAAGTCTCAAAAAAGAATTATATGTGCATTTTGTTTGCTGGCTGTTGAAACTCCCAAAAATCTGTATTTCCCTGCAAACCGTTGTTTTTACAAACATCACGTTTTACATACGCATGCCATCTTCATCAGTTGTTAAGAAACGTACTGCTATGTACCAACCTCAATTTTCTGTACTTAGCCTGTTAAGAATCAATATTCTGTAATTCCGGTTTCCTGGTTTTATCATTTACTTTGTCCTCCCAGACACAGTCCAATGGCTCATTCTCTTCCCAAATGATTAAATGCAAAGTCACCGGTATTTATTTTTTGTTTCAGTTATTGCATGTTCTTCTTTGTAATACTGGTAGGGGCGTTGAGTAATAAAATAATCCTGATTTGACTTGTTAAATCGAATACAGCTTTAGGGACAGTGCGGTGTCCTGTTCAGCCTGAGGAGGTCGAGGGGGTCAAGTGCCGCATTTGTTTGTCAGGATGGAGAAGCAGAACATGCAGACTTGCACTTCGCCCGGTACTCAAGCTTTAGCCCCCACCCGAGGCGCCCGGCAATAGCATGAGAATGCAGCCTTGGGTTTCTGATGGCCGGGCATTCACCGGGAGCTGCGGGGGGCCTGTGTTACACCTCTGGCTTAGCCCCCAGTAGTGCAACAGCCCGGGCTTAGACAAAGGACGGGGGCCTTGGCAGAAGTGTTACTGTGAAGGCGCGACCCCCTTCACACCACTCCACGGCCCCCCTGGGGGTCGCGCCCCACAGTTTGAAGACCCCTGCACTACCGGGTAACGGTGACGGGATCGGATCTTTAGTCCAAGTGCGACTAACGGCTCCCTCTCTCTCTTGTTGCCCTCCGAGGTGTTCTCCGACTCTACCGAGGCAGCTACACCCAAGACCCGGACACCCGTCGGACCTTCAAAAGAACAGGACGACTAAAGAAGAAGAACACCTTTCACTGAGTGTTGAACCTGAACTCTCCTCTTGTCCCCGTAACCCGCTGTAAAATAACTCAATAAAACACTATCGCCCACTATATCCGGCCTCCTCGCCTGACTTACCAGTCCGCCGACCGCCCACGGTCACACAGATCATACACACATTTGGTATAGTGTAAGAGGTGAAATAAAGTGCATCGAATTCATAACATACATACACAAACAACATTAACAATAAAGCATAAAGCATAAAGAAACAATAAAGGCACAGAGATAAAATAATAATTCTGAGAATGACCTAGACATTATTCATAATAATTTTGGCTGGTCAAAGTGGAATATACAAGCTTCTAATTTTGTGTTAACGTTTCGACCCTTGTGTGTCTGTGCTAGATAGAAAAACGGTGAACACAATATACCCTTGTAGGCTTGGGCAATAAAATCAATCAAAGTAAAAAGTGTGTACAAGGGATTTCACTTCTTCTCAAAGTATTTTTAGTTCCAAATTATTTGTGTCAGTTGAATGCAATCAGACTCCTTGGTGTACCACTAGACAACTAAAGTAAATAAAGTTAACAAAGCACAAAGAAAAACAAAGCACACAGAAGATCCTAGTCATAGAAAATGAATTTATCTGATTTAGACATGTTAAAATTGAGAAGGGTACAGTTGAATAAAGTAAATATCAGCAAATAAAGTTATGGCAAAGATATACAAATGAATTTGAAAACACAATTCATAACCTACGTCAGCTCCTAAATATAACAAAGCAAATATTATCCCAACATCAATAAATATTGCTTAAGAAAGAAAGTTTTTCTTGGAGTTGGCGGGACTGTCGACGTTTCGGACTATGTGGCTTCAGTCCATTAGACCATCCTCAGGACAAATAACTTTATGAAGGATATATAACCTTCTATAGTAATCACAAGGAAACATAAGTTGACCTTGAGTCAGAACGGCAATTGCAAAACAGCGTTAAAATCACTCGTTGTGTAGGACAACCTACATGTCTAAATAGTGAAGCCAGCAACGGGTCTGCTTATATTCTTCAAAGGTAAGATCAACTCCAATTTAGTTGAATGATGTATAACCACTCGCGGAGAGAATTCGGCCGCATTGCGTCAAGGCATATTATGTTATGCCTTGACGCAATACGGCCAAATTCTCTCCGCGTGTGGTTATACATCATTCAACTAAATTGGAGTTGATCTTACCTTTGAAGAATATAAGCAGACCCGTTGCTGGCTTCACTATTTAGACATTTAGGTTGTCCAACACAACGAGTGATTTTGTATAACCACACGCAGTGATGATGTATAACCACACGCGGAGAGAATTTGGCCGTATTGCGTCAAGACATGTTATGCCTTGACGCAATACGGCCGAATTCTCTCCGCGTGTGGTTATACATCATTCAACTGAAATGGAGTTGATCTTACCTTTGAAGAATATATGAAGACCCGTTGCTGGCTTCACTATTTAGACATTTAGGTTGTCCAACACAACAAGTGATTTTAACGCTGTTTTGCAATTGCCGTTCTGACTCAAGGTCAACTTCTGTTTCCTTGTGATTACTATAGAAGATTATATATCTTTCATAAAGTTATTTGTCCTGAGGATGGTCTAATGGACTGAAGCCAGACAGACCTAAACGTCGACAGTCCCGCCAACTGCAAGAAAAACTTTCTTTCTTAAGCAATATTTATTGATGTTGGGATAATATTTGCTTTGTTATATTTAGGAGCTGACGTAGGTTATGATTTGTGTTTTCAAATTCATTTGTATATCTTTGTCATAACTTTATTTGCTGATATTTACTTTATTCAACTGTACCCTTCTCAATTTTAACATGTCTAAATCAGATAAATTCATTTTCTGTGAATAGGATCTTCCGTGTGCATTGGTTTTCTTTGTGCTTTGTTAACTATATTTACTTTGGTTGTCTAGTGGGACACCTAGGAGTCTGATTGCATTCAACTGACTCACAAATAATTTGGAACAAAAAATACTTTGAGAACAAGTGAAATCCCTTGTAGACACTTTTTACTTTGATTGTGCTAGATAGAGGCATAAAACGCGGGTCTTCTTCAGGACAAATAAAAACTAGACTGTGTGTGGCCTCAAAATTATGGTTCCAGAGAAATCCAATGGGTAGACACGTTATTCAATTCTTAAGAGCTTCTGAATCGCTCCTGGATGGATAATTCCTGATTAGATGGTGGAATGGGCACACTATGCTCATATTCATCTATGGCGTCTGTCGCTTGATTTTGTCAAGAATTATTTAGGGCAAGGGTATTCTGCTATCCATGTAAAAAGCAGGAACGCTGTGGGGACAAACTACGAGGACTCATGAGTTTATCTTGGATAAACCAAGTATCATCCATCCTTTGTTCCGATTATTAATCATGCACACTGTAACTTCCGATTCTCTCCTGTCGGGGATGATAGAGAAAGAGGGAAGGCAATGTGTAATACTCTGGATCCGTTGCTTTGCCTCTCCCTTAACTGTAGGTCTCTTAGCAAACACAGCCTAGAAATCTATGACCTACTTACTGACCAGAAACCAGTGGGGTTGTTTCTGGTGGAAACTTGGCTAATTGAGCAATCTGCTCTGGATGTCCTGATAGCACTGCCTGAAGGGTATGCTATTTTTAGGGTTGATAGACTTGGGCAGAGGGTGGAGGTCTCGCTGTGATATTTAGGAAGGAATTTCAGTTGTAGCTGTCTAAAATAACGTTGCCCAGCTGCAAAGCAGCCTTTTTAGTCTTGGTATGAATAGTGCTTGCTCTATTGCAGGGTTTCTTTTGTATAGACCCCCGGCTAAGCATGGGCGGATTTAGCGAATCTGGCGTACGCGAACTTGTGTATTTACGGATTCGCAATCCGCAAAATCCGCGAACTCTCGCGAATTTGCGGATTTTTGTGTTTTTTTGTGTTCGCAAGGGTTTGCGAGGATTTGTGTACCAGTTCGCAATTGCGAACTTACTTGTCGGCTCGCAACGGCCGCGACTATGTTGTTTCTACATCTGGTTCATCATCACAGGTTCACAGCACCCTCTGTTTCACCACTGCCACCCTCTGGTACACCCATGCCACCCTCTGGTACATCCTCACTGCCACCCTCTGGTTGGTTTATCACTGTAAATTATGGGGGTGAAAAAAAGCAAGCACACCTGCCCTGCTTCAACTGCCATGAATTAATTTGGGGTTGATTAATGTGTCAGTGATGTTGAAACTTCCAGTCTGGCTGGCACCTGCTTCCTTCCTTATCTGTAATTTGCTTTCTGTTGCAGTGCTATTTTTTTTTCACAGGACCTTTATGGCCTACTTGTAGCTATTCTATGAGCCTGCTGTTTGGGTCAAAGCAGGGTCATAGAATAGTTGCAAATAGGCCTCAGAGGCCTGAAGAGACTGGGCTGGGTCCGAAGTCCTGGTCCATTTGCCGAGTAAGTAGTGATCCATCTACTATTATAGCCCTTCCACCTTTTTCATTGCACGATGGCCACAGCTGTTGCTTGTCCCGCAACTATTGGCATGGACAGAAATGGGGGCATGTTAAATCGAACTCTGGATGATTATTTTCCCAAAGTAGCCCCTGACGGTAGTAAAGAACTATTATTAGCAGAGCGGCGGGCAGATCGTCGCCGTTCAATTGAACGTATTAAAAACAGGACATTGTCAGAGCCTATTATGTCTGTTACCTTGGACAATGATCTGAATATCACACTGACAGACAATATTTCACCGACTGCCAGTGTGCCCTTACTACTTAAGGAATGTTTAGCACCTGCCATTTCCCCTCTGCAAACCCAGCCTGATTCACCTATCGTGGTACATGATCTCCCCAGTACACCTAATTCGCTTAAAACTATGATTTCACCTACAACCAGGCCGGGGAAGGTAGTAAGAGGTAAAAATCTGGGGCCACTGCCACATAAAATACATGGGCCCCCACCATCCAAAAGAAGACGGAATAAATTGGATCCAAACAAACCTAGATTAAGTCATACAGAATTTGGGAAGAAGTCCAAGTCTGTTATTGACATGACTACGGGAGAACATAACAATAAACAAATATTAGGATCTGACTTAATCCTCCCCACACCTGCGATATCATCCTCCCAAACAGCTACAGAGTCTGATATAATCCATACTTCATTGGAAGAAGGACCGCATCCAGACTCCCCGAAGACTCTTTTGGACAATATAGAACTGATTGTGCGCAGTTACATGTTGGCCATAGCTGAAAGACTTAAGGGAGTGGAACTAAGGCTGGGGAAAATAGAGGCGGACCTGACAGTTATTGGGAATTCTGTCAGGACATTAGGGCCCCTGAAAGCATCACAACCACATAAAGTCCCAACTCTGATACACACCCCCCTAACACACATAGTGGCTGCAACATCCTCCACTTCTACCACTGACAACTACCAGAAAACAGCTATTCCAGTTGCTTCTAATCACTTGCCAACAGACGCATCATCCGCCAGTAAACCTCCCAATAAACCAAAACAGCTAAAAACATCTATGGGTAGACTAACTACAACACCCAACCACAACACTAATACTCTAATTAACACGCAAGTAAGGGAATTAAGTATCCCCACGAATAGACCCCTAAGACCGGAAGAGAACGAGATTAGTTATGAAAGAGGGGGACAGGGAAGGAGACCACCCACGGAATTCCCGCCGGAAGCTCTACCATATGTGGTGG
Source organism: Lissotriton helveticus (assembly GCF_964261635.1). NCBI lineage: Eukaryota > Metazoa > Chordata > Amphibia > Caudata > Salamandridae > Lissotriton > Lissotriton helveticus. Next base: position 389,499,005 of record NC_136061.1, read on the forward strand.
TACTCACTGGTGTTCCTGAACTCTCAAGTGGTAAACGGGAAGGTTACCTTCAATTAAAAAATAAGATAATGCACTGGTTGTCATTGTATAGACCTAAAGCCAGTCATGTAAATGGAGAAATAGTTCATGTTCGTCGCTTATCATGGCTGGGAGGATGAACAAAAGATATAGGGGGTGATATCGTTGTTGTAAACTTCAGGGACAAAAAAGCCGTTCAATACATTCTGAACTGGCCTTATGGCAATGAAAACAATTGTATTGTACCGCGCCCCTTGACCTATTTTTATCCGAGAGCTACAGTATTCCCCCCCCAACGTTTAACCAACAATATTCCTTTCACTAACCATTTCTTTAATATGGAGATGGCCAGGCATCCTGCCTACATGCATCAACCAGCCCCAACCCCTGTGATGCTTGGGCGGAATATTATTCCGACTAGCCACAACGTAGGAGAAAATGGAAATATGGCTTACAAGATACCATATACTCCCTTAGAATTATCAAACAGGTTTGAGGTATTTAGTTGCATGGAGGAATGTGATTGAAGTTTAAAGAGCAGAGAGGTTGCTAGGGGAGTTGAAAATGTCTCACGCTCTGTGGGGTATAATGAAGAACCAGGGACTAGTTGTCTAGAGTTAGGCTTACGTACTGTTGTAACATGCGATGTAGTTACCAGCAGTTTGCATGTTGTTTCACCTGCAGTGTCTTTTGAGATAAACGAGGGATCTCCCTTGCTCTTACTCGCTACAAACCAAAAAAGCAGAGATGATGTCAGGGGGGATGGAAATATCTCATGTACAGAGGGGTGTAATGAAGAAAAAGGAACTAGTTGTTCAACGTTGGGTCCATGTTTCGTTGCAATAGGTGATGTAGTTAATAGCAGCTTGTCCACTGCCTCATTGGTAATGCCCCTTGGGTCAAATGTGGGAACCCCCTTGTTTTCATTTGTCTCATGGAATATAGCAGGGGTGCGAGCGAAATTATGTGACCCTGACTGGAACAAATACATGAACACCTTTGGTATCTGTGTGTTACAGGAAACATGGGCCACAGTACAGTTTCACAGGGTTGGCTACAAATCCTATCAAATAGAGGCCGTGCCTTCATTAAGAGGTCGTGCATCTGGAGGTCTATTAATATGGATCAGCGTTGCCATCAAAATAGGTATAAAAACGCTTAACACCGACTCCCCAGACATTCTAGGGTTGGAAATAACCACTGCGGACAACAGGGTGATCTACCTCTTTAACCCCATGGCTGCTCAGCATATTCCCCTGCTGTGCTGAGAAATCGGAAATCCCACACAACATGACGAGCTGGGCTCGCCATGAGCGTGCGAGGAGGCTACTTCATGACGAGCCCAGCTCGTCATGAGTGTGGAAGGGGTTAATGTGTACAACAGTCCCCACTCTTCCCACAAGGAATCACCATGTATAGGGAAGTTAGAATCACTTATCGATACATTAAAAATAGATGGAAGTGTTATCCTATGTGGGGATTTGAATTGTAATTTTGAACCAATCACAGGCATAGCCCAATTGTATGAAGATGAGGACATTGCCAATGGGATACCAGCCCTGAATAAAAACAGAATGGTTGCTGGCACTGCTCTGGCTCTTCAGATCACAAGGTTGTTAACTTCTCATGGCCTGAGAGCATGTAACGGGCGTATGCCATCTGATAGCCCGAAAGCCCCCACTTTTAAGAGGCGTGATTATGAGAGTAAACTAGACTATGTTATTGTCTCTTTTGACCTGTGGCCTTTTGCAGTAGACCTAAAGGTCAAAGAGAGATACGAAAGCGACCATTGCCCTTTAGAAACTAGTTTCCTTCAAAGTATGTTAAAGGGGCTGGGAGCTACAGAGGGAGGTCATAGCCTAGTACCTTTATCTACAACAGATAATATTATTCTTAGTAATAATCGCAGGGCGGTTAAATGGGCCTACATACTGGGAAGAGAGGATCTAATGGCTAACATCCACTGCACTTTTGCAGATACCTTTGACTCATATTGTCCCCATAGTTGTGATTCTAAAGAATTTTTTAAATTGCATAAGTCGCTTTTTGGTAAATTATTAGAACTCCTTACAAAAAAACCTAAAAAGGGTGTAGGTACGACGAATGCCAAATCCATAGGTAAACCCTGGTATAACAAGGAATGTCGTCTTGCCAAAACCGCACTGATTGATGCTGTTAAAGGGAAAGGTCCATTAGAAATTAGAGATAAAAGGAAGGCTTACAATAAAATAATATTAAGAGCGAAATCCTCTTGGGACGAGGAAATATGGCTCAGTATGCTAACAGCCGCCAGAAACAAAGACCAGAAGCAATTTTGGGAACTTGCAGCTAAGGAGAATAAACGTGAGAAAGGCTCCAGGGAGGTCTATTTAGATGAGGACACATGGGTCAAGCATTTTACATCACTGTATGCAGCCAAAACTTTAATTGATGTGGCAACAGATGCATCCTCTGTTATATTACCAGCTAACACCCATCCTGTAGTTTTTGACTTGCAAGAAACAGAGACAGCAATTGCCATGATAAAAAAAGGGAAGGCGCCTGGGCTTGATAAAATCCCGGGCGATCTTTATCTGTATAATGTTGACGTGTGGGCACCCTACTTGAATCATCTATTTAATATAGTTGCGGCTAGTGGCCACATTCCGGACACATGGAATGGCGCAGAAATTATTACTATTTTTAAAAAAGGGGATCGTGGCGATCCTGCCAATTATCGCCCCATCAGTCTTTTAGACATAACAAAGAAGATATATGCCAGGCATATTTTAAATCGAATCAATTCGTGGGTGGAGGAGGAGTCAGTTTTATCTAAATATCAGGCGGGATTTAGGAATAAAACGGGAACTATTGACCAGGTATTTAGACTATGCTGCTTGTATTGGAAATACGTTATTATCCGCAAAGGTCACCTGTATGTGACCTTCGTAGACCTACGAGCAGCATTCGACCTAATTCCTCGCGATTTACTCTGGAAAACTCTGAATAGGCAAGGACTACCAGGCGAATTGCTAACACTTGTAATGGGCTTGCATCAGGAGAATTATGCTAAGGTAAGGTGGGGCCCAAACGGGGAACTTACAGACCCAATCCCCATAAAAAGGGGAGTACGCCAGGGATGCGTACTGGCCCCCACACTGTTCTCCCTTTACGTAAACGATATAGCAGCCTATATGGAAAATTGTGACAATGACTCGCCCCGATTGGGGGGGGAACGTGTAGCGTCCCTCCTCTTCGCGGATGATACAATTTTAATCTCGCAAACGCCACGCGGCCTTCAGATCCTACTAGATAGGTTCCAACAGTATTGTATTTCAAAAGGATTAGAAATTAATATAAAAAAAACAAAATACATGGCACTAAACCCGCATAAAACTTTTAAAAGGAACCTAATGCTAAACGGTCAGAAATTAGATTACGAGCACAGTTTCACATACCTGGGGGTCCTGCTAGACTCGACAATGGGATGGGGCCCACAACTAGAGAAATCAAAATTGGTGTTTAAACAAAATTGTTTTCCAATATTACAGAGATATAATAAAAGTGTGAATAAGGTAGTCACCCCAGCACTAGAGCTTTTTAGATACAAGGTTCAATCTGCTACACTGTATGGGGCGGAAATCTGGGGGCCAGTATGCAAGAAAACCTTTGAAATACTGGAGAATAAATTTATTAGGGGGCTTTTAAAAGTTCCCACTAATACCCCCTTGATTCCCTTATTCCTTTATTTAAACATCAAACACACAGATTATCATGTAATATTGAGACCAGTACTGTTGTGGGTCAGACTGTGGACAACCCATGAACTATCCGACTATAAAAATGGCTTGGAAGAAGTCCTCGAGCTAGATAGTGACAGAAAAATTTATTGGTTTAAACATGTAAAATCTTGGTTGATTAAGCTCGGATTAACACACTTTTGGAACGAGCCCGAATGTTTAAATTCAGCCTCCAAGAAAATAGTCAAACTGTCCTTTTGGTCATATGTGAACCATGATTCTGTGTATACAAGAACACACGGTCCTCTTACAGAAAAATTCCTTATGGTAAAAAACGAGGTATCCTTTGAACAATTCTTTGATGAAATCCAGCCACCATTGGCCAAATCCTTGTATATAAAATTCAGATATGGAACGCTGAGGACAAAGGTAATTGAGAAAAGATGGGGGAAGACAGATAATGACTATTGCACTTTGTGCACTAACAACCAAAGGGAGGATATTTTTCATATATTGTTTTTCTGCCCTAGCTATGGTAGGGCAAGGAAAAGATGGATAGTTCCCTTGTGCCGCAATATTGGTTCTACTTCCCATAGGGAAGCTGGCAGGATCTTAAGCACGGATACAAGCCAAGTAATTGTGTTCGGAATCAGTAAATTCTTATTGGCCGTACATTTTATTAGACGGAAACTAACTATTGCATTTTAATTAAGAAAAACTGCCTATCCTGGATTTGTTTAAACTATGTATTATGTCTAGTTAGTTGTATTATCTTAAATTCCTGGCTGTTATAAACCAATTTAATGTTTTTTTAACTTGTTTTTTAACATTTTAAATATTTATTAAATTTCTGCGATAAATTCAAATTATAACTTGTGTGTCCAAATATGATGACATGACAGGGTCCTAAAATTATAATGAATTGTAAGTTCGATTGTTGTTGTGAGTTGTACTATGTCATGCTTATATTTTACTGTTATCTTTTATCTTGCAAAGCAACGAAATAAAGATTGAACTTGAACTTGAACTTGAACTCTGGAGGGGCCCCTCAGGAAGCACTAGAGTGAATGGTTACTAATGTTAAGATTGAACTTTTGCACCTGCTGATTGCTTTCAGTTCTGCAAAAATCGTTTTTCTGCAATTTCGCGCGATTTGCGGGGCGCTAATCCGTGCGAGATCGATTTCGGAAGCCGCGAATTAGTGCGAATACACGATTTGTTTTGTTTGCGGCGTGTATGTTCGCGTGATTTTTTGCGTGTTCGCAAGGCGCTTGTAGGGCTACGTTTGCGAAGTTACCCTAGCGGTCGTACATGGGCGCGGCCATCTTGTTTGCGTGACGTAATTCCGTTTCCGGCCGCTATGTGTAATCTCGCAAAGTGTGCGGCTCGCTAGTATAATTTCGCGCGTGATCGCGAGGAAAATCTCGCGCGAACGTACCCACGCGGTCGTGAACGGGCGCGGCCATCTTGTTTCTCATTCATTGCTATGGTTCTGGGCATGCTCTCTGTATCCTTTCTTAATCTCTGCCATCCTTTGCTTTTTTGAAGTTTTTTTTAATCTATTTTACTTATTATCTATCCCTCTATTTTTCTAGCTCTATATTTTTGTGTTTTCTGCTACTTTTTGTTAATTTTGAACTACTTTTTTAAACGCTTTTCTTTTCTTCTTCCCTGTTCTATTTCTTCTTTCTTATTTTGCTTCCTTTCTGCCCAGACCATGGCAAAGGGAGCCGGGAAGAAGCCCGCAAAGGGGAAGGGTCCCGCACCCCGTGCCCGGCTCCCGTGCGGGCGTTTGAGGGGGGAGACAGTGATAGCTCGGGAGATTTTTAGTGCGGAGGAGGTGGCCGCACTAATATTTCACGTCCAGCGCCGCCTCCCCAAGACCATCATTGGAGGCGGCAAGATCGCAACCGGCTACGGCATCCAGGAGCGCCGGAAGCGGTGGGAGAAGGTGTGCCGGGCCATGTTTAAACTCTCTGGGGTCCGGCGCACCTATAACCAGGCCACCCACCGCTGGACGGATGTCATGGACCGGGAACGCGACTTGCTGGACGTGCTTGGCGTAGAGATCCCCGGGCTTGGTGAGTAGTAGTAGCTATTTCTAGCTATTTCATCACTACTCTGTTTTATCCGGCTCTGTTATTTGCAAATGTTTGTTTTTTACCAAGAGCAATAATGCTGCCGATTACATTGTAGGTAAATTATATTTCAAAATCTTCTATGCATTTCAGGTGCACTGCTCTCCTTCTCAGTAGCCTTGCTACTATGCTTATTTGTTTTGTATTTTGTGTTCATTTCATTGGCCTGAGAAATTATGTATGAGTGTAGTGTAAAGAACTGCGTAATGCTAGACACTAAGGGTCATATTTTCAATTACCGGCGCATCCCTGCAAAGTAGCAGGGATGCGCCAGTAATTTTGCGCCATGCCACCACCACCCATGGGCCCAAAACGTCACAGAAGCCTTACGCATCTGTGCCGTAAAGGCGGCGCATTGCTGGAGTTGCGTGCCAACGATGGCGCAGCTCCAGCAATGCTCTGGGGTGCCCTATCTCTCCAATGCTGCATCAAGCCGTACATCGGCTTCAAGCAGGCGCAGGGTTTGAGTCACGCATCATTGTCCTAAAAGTGACTGATTGACATCTTGTAGATTTCCCTCAGCCACTTTTAGGATTCGTTCCTGCGCAGGAACGCCCTCCCTTGCGCCGGAACGCCCCCTGATGGCGCAGGGCTTTACAATGTGATGCATCTCCCATATGCGTCACTTTGTTAATATACGCCGCACCATGGCGCCTCTTTTGTTCTGCCGCTGCGTCACAAAAGTCACGCAACAATGGAGCAAAAGAGCCGCAAGGGGCTTCAAAATCAGCCCCTACAGACTCAAGTCCAGTCCTTCCTTTAGACACATTGCTATAAGAAGAAATAGTGGTGGTGGTCAGTGGATTTATAGTTTGAGTATTCACTGATCTGCAAGCATGATGGACTTTGTCTGTCACTTCGCGTGCTGCGGACTGCTACCTGCCAGGCCAAGGTAAACCTTTTTAGTAGTCTGTTTAGTGAGTTACATAGGAACTTTCAAAGTCAACGGTCCGCAAATCAAGCAATACTAATAACGTAGTATACCACATGAGATCGGTCAATATATCCCGTGGAATAGTTGTCTATCTATTTGCTATTTCGCCAAAATATTTTGCTATTGTTATTTTGAAATGTTTGATTTGGTTGACAAATATCATCCATGTTTTCTGGTCTTTCTTTCTTTCATGTTGTACATCAGCTCCCCCCAGGGGCAAGAGGACACAGGAGGAGGAGGAGGGTGCTGTTCAGGATGCAGGCCAGGAGCGATCAGGCGAGGGCTCCTTTGCTGGCCCCAGTAAGTTTTAAATTTAATATAGAGTACCTATTTTTTCCTAGCGTTCCTCATTTGATTTTTTCTAAATCGTCTTTGATCTTCTTGTAGACTGGATCTAAATTCTTATCCTGCCTCGACTATGACTCCCTGTGGTATTACTAGATTATTCTTATTAGTCTGTCTGCGTAGCTAACTAAGATTGCACATTTAGCAATTCCATTGGACTCCCATTCTAGTCAGCAATAGCTCTATGCACTGAGTGCAGTCCTCTGGGATTGTCCATAATGTCTTTTCAAGTCTTCGAAATGTTTATGCTTTGACAATTGCCAACAATAAAAAGGTGAATGACCACCAAGAAAGAATAAGATACTACTTTACTTTTGGTTTGGATACTAGGACAATCCATTCTACTACTGTTGCAGGGACAAATCTGCACAAACAGAACTATGGACACGAAATAATGCAATAAATTATTACATTGTATTTAGTTTTTTTCACATTTCTTTATTCCTCCTAGACCAAATATTATATAGTAGTGAGTGGTGTATTCTAACATTCTTAAATGTACTTTGTAGGTGGAACATCTGGTGGCGGGGCCAGCGCGGAGGTGGTGGTGTTGGACGAGGGGGACTACTCTGGGGAGGAGGCGGTGCAAGTGCCGGACGTTCCTGTGAGGGTTCACACGGTGGTGGCGGGAAGAGGTAAGCTATATATTCCTTACTTATTGAGATTGAAGACTGCATAGTGTGCTTTCTGCACGGGTGTATTATAAATCAACCAGGTAGTAGCCTCCTCTAAATGTACTTCGACTTAGCTGTGAAGTTTTTGGTGAGAAGAATCCCAATAAGATCTGAGATGAACTTGATGGATGGGATAAACGAAAAGCGAAAGAAGGGTGTACGTAAGTGTGGAAGGACGAGAAATTTAATGATGGCTGGCAAAGAAGAATGATATGTGTTTGCTTGGTCCCCGAGGTGGCTGGGAAGGAAAGAAAATGGTATGGTGCATGGCTGGGTGAATGATGAAGCAAGGATGGGTGGAAGGAGAACAGCCTGGGTGGGTGAAACAGAAACTGTATGTGTGCATATACTTTGAATGGATGGATGCCTGGATCATGGTATTATCGGACTCTTAGATAGCATATGTGTATCTAGAGAAAGTAGACGGTCACTGGATGAACTAAGTGTTACCTTGAAGAGCATGTAACACCGCACCCGCACGTCCGTTCCAGTGTAGGAAAGGCAAGGAAAAGAAGTTGTAATTTTGTCCAAATACTACCATGAATAGTAGCAGTAGTTTGTATTGCAACTGCAAGCACAGCATATATCCGGTTCTTACGGTGGACACTCCCTACCTCTCTTAATAACTTTAGTTTAGTAGTAGTACGTCATTCATGTGTGGGTGTACCACTGTTCACTCAATAATAAGCAAAGCACCTAAAGTCATCCCATATGTCATCAAATACATCCCATGTGAAGTGATAGATAATCAAATTATTTAGCTTCTTCATTTTCCTTTTCTAGTACTCATTTGCACTGTAGGGTGAAAGCTAAATTAATTAAGCAGTAGACCTTGTAACAGAGTATTCTCAGTGCCACCCGTAATAGAAAAGGAAGAGCTTCACCACCTGCATGTACTGGACCGGTACAGTAACGCAAGTCTGTCTCACTCATCATGGTGTGCGTCTGTTTTTCTCGGGTGCAAGTTCACTGCGCTGGCATTATGCCGGCTTGCATAAGATAACGTACCAATTTTCCTAAACAAGAGAGAAGAAGAAGAATAAGACTGGTGGTGTACTGTCATAGTCGACTGTAATGGAAGTCCATAGTGCTCGTAGAATTAGTTCCTTAAACTCCCACTAATGTTAGAGCAAGGTTGAAGAAGTGGGAGGTTAGATAGATACTGTCCTCAATAGGTATGTACTGTGCTTTCAATTTGCTACTTGTACTGTGACACAACTTTGTGCTCAATCACTTTGTGTTATTAATCTTAAGGAGTATTGGTTACAGACTATGTCTTTCTTTCTTCATATAGTTGCTCCTTCCAAATCAACTAGACCATCACGGAGGGAGCAGGCTCGAATGGCCCGGCAACGGAGGCTGGATGCCACTGTCGCCGAATATCGGCGGCTGGTGGCCCTGGAGGAGGAGGACACGCAGTCAACCGGTATGACAACAACAACATCCACTGGGACAGCTGCATCCTCCTCCATGCCCCCACGGGCTGCCAGCCAGCGCAGTGCTCCAGCGGTACGGAGCCGGGCTACCAAAGCCAACCGCCACCGCCGAGCAGCAAAGACACCAGCTGCCCCCCACAGGAGTTGCAAGGCACGCCAGCGCCGCTTAGGACTCAGAGTGTCCTACCTGGAGCAGGAGGTCCTTAGCTACAAGAACTTGGTGGAGGGCCTCCGCTTCGACCATGCCACCCTCCGCAAGGAGTATGATGCCCTGGCCGCTAAAGTCAACAGCACCTAGTGTCCCTTGCCCCTTTTTTAGAGACTTTTGGGGGGTGGGATTTGGGAGTTGGGTTCTTTTTGGGACTTTTGAAAGACAATCGTTGGGGTTAGGGAGGGTCTTGAGGGAGATTATTTTGTTAGGGCTACATAAATATACTTTTTGAAACTTTATCTGACCATACCTGTTTTTTACTGCTTTTGAGTCTGGTGGGTGGGGGTTTAACAGTAAGTTTGTTTTCCTCAAGAGTCCTAGGACTTTAGTAGTACTACCGTCAATCTCTCGTCTAGTCCTAATAGTCCATTATACTACCTCCCACCAAACGCTTATCTTACCTGTAATTTGTGTTTGAAAGTAGGGCTAGGCCCAGGGCTGGCTCCACAGGAAATGGGGATTAAGGTTGGCAATCCTGGGTGGATGAAATGTCCTCATTGCGGTGGTACTAGTGGTGTGACATAGTGGCAGTTGCATGCCTATGGAAAAAAGAAAATGAAACCTGGTTTGTCCTTACTGTAGCATTACAACGGTACGATAGAGAATATAGCAGGTGACAGTACACTAGAACAGTGCCACAATGTAGCCTAACAAATGGTAAAGTATTGCAAGTATAACTAGTACTTGCGTTGAATTTCTTTGACATTGGCTACTACTACAAGAAATAGTACTGAAGCTGAGTAAGTCTAGAATATATCCTCGGATTCCTTCACCAGCCTGTTGCTATGACCTTATCCTCCCCAGCAAGTGTGTGGAATTATTGATGTCATTTAGTCACACATCAAGCAAAACCACACAGCCCGGGGGAAGAGGGTTAGGGTTTGGAAAATGGATGGGAATGGGGGTTTCTTTTTGGGTAGGTTTTGTTGAGAGAAGAAAAAAAAAGCACAGCATGGACAAACAATAATTGAAGATAAAGAAATCTTTGGGTACAAAGCTAACCACAAATCTTTTAAGTGACATAAAGGAAGTGCATGCCCTACTGCATGCATTGTTACTGAAAAGTAAGTAGTGCTAGAATGCGACAGTACAGGGCTGCAGCGTTTTCACTTGCCTATCTCTGCACTCAGAGAAACACTTCTTACATTAAATTAGGTTTAAAAATTAGCCGAAGTAAAACCTATAGAATGGCTGTAGGGATCAATTTAGAAGCAGAGAGAGATCCAAGAAATACAGTCACACTCAGAGAAGAAAACAATGGATACTGTATCTGTATGTTGTTGTAGTTGTCCTGTTGAATTTGGTAAGTGAGTTGCATGCAGCAAACAATTCCTCTTATTAGCGGCACTCCTCCATTCCAGCTGACGCTGCGTCCAGCAATGTTGGTGACCAGAAGACACCCTGTCCTCTGCCTGCCTGGCGGATGCTGAATTGCGGCTCGCTAATGTGAAGCCTGACTCCATCCTTTTTTCCCCATTGCACTGACTGAAACCCGGCCTAACAAGCCCTAAGTTAAGTAAGTAAGTGATCCCCCCTTTCCCACCATGGATTTTCTTCAAGTCGCTTGCAACAAAAATTACACATTCCCACGAGTGCTCTAAAACCCCATAACTCATTTGCAAAAATCAAGAACAACCCGAAACACATGCAATCCTGCTGCTAGGGCTAACCCTAACGAACCCTAAGTTACAAAAAGTACCAAAACCTTTTTTCCTCATGGAGGTTGTTTAAACCAGTTTTATCCGGTATTAGACCTTCCCAGCAATGGCCCCAGAGCCGTCAACCCAGGCGAAAACAAGTAGAAGACCCCCAAACAGCCAAAAAGCAAAAGTACAGGTGATTAAAGTTTTAATTATATTAACTTGTGCAAAACAAAGAAAGACAGAAACACAGGAATAAAAGTCAATAAGTACGAAAAAGAAAATGTCTGAATTCATTGGCTCATTTTCACGCCTCGGTGTCAGGGAAGAAGAGTTCATGCTCATACTCTGCGAAATCATCAGGCAGGAGTAGGTCAGTGTCACCTAACACAGAAGAAATTCCCTCATCTAAGTTGCTGTCCTCCTCGTCTTCTTCCATCGTGCAATCTGGTACTTTGAAATCTGGTGGTATGAGGTGCTCATTCATCTTGATCATTGTCAATATCTCCACATTTTTGGGCAAGAGGCGGGTCCGTTTGCAAGTTACAATGCCACCAGCAGCACTGAAAACACGTTCAGAAGACACGCTTGCGAGTGGGCAAGACAAGTAATGCATAGCCAGGCGGGAGATCTCTGGCCACAATTCTTTTTTCCCATGCCAATACGCCAATGGGTCAGCATTAACATAGACCTCTGTTGAGTCATTCAGATAGTCCTGCACCATCGACTCAAAGTTCTCCACGTTTCCTCCACTCTGCTGAATTTTCGCTCGGACCTTTTCAGAACCATAACCAATCTCAGCTAGCCAATCCTCTTCATCACCCGATATTTCTGTTGTGTCTGGTGCAGATGATGCAGTTGCCGGTGTCTTTAACGGCTGAGAGGTCACTTCTGCCACAGCCACAGGTGCAGAAGTGGAGTCTTCTGACTGGGGATGGCCTGCTGATGCTGATGTACTGCCTTTTCCTTCAATTTGCTTCCGTTCTCTTTCAAACCTGATGGCTGACCAGGCTACCCAACGTTTGTACTTTGTAGCATCTTCATCACTAAAAGGAAATAATGCAGAGCCTGCCAGCGCCTTTTTGTAGCGTGGATGCAGAATAGTAGCACAAATGTAATGCTGTTCTGAGTGGATCTTTTGAAGACGTTCATCGCCACGTAGACGCTCTAATAATTTCTCCGCCAAAACAAAACCTTCTTGCTTTTCTTCATCGTTTTGAAACTTTGAAGACACCGCCTTCAGTTTGTGCTCCAGCATGCGCAACAATGGGATAGCTTTTCCCAAATTACAGTCCTCCCTGCTGACTGCACGCGTGAAGAACTCAAAAGGACGAAGCATGTCTGTCAGGCTTTTAACTAGCTCCCATTGCGCCGCATTTAACCTCAGGTCCTCCTTCACAGCTGTACCCATTGTTAAGAAATACTGATCGAGTACCGTAAACTGCTCATACAGACGCTCAAGAATGTAGAAGGTTGAGTTCCAACGTGTTGGCACCTCCTGGATGAGTGCTTTCACTGGCATTCGACGTTCATGTAGCAGGCTCCTCAGATGCTTCCGGGCCTTAAAAGAATGGCTGAAATGGTTGCACATTTTTCGGCAGGTGACCACTAACTGGCATGCTGGACTTTCTTTCTCCAAGAATTTTTTAACAACCAGGTTTATACAGTGCGCCAAACACGGCACTCTGAAATAGTCACCCAGTTCCATGGCCTTAACTACATTGGCGCCATTATCCGTGGAAACATAACCAATGCCGCGTTTTTTGGGAGACAGTCAGTGAAAGACCTTTGTGCTGAAGTCATTCAAAATGTTTTCTGCTGTATGACGTTTCTCCAAGCCAAACATGGCTAGTGTTGCATGTTTCCGAGCAGCTTTAAAAACTTGGTCCAGGTCAGCACCTGCGTTTAGCTTTGCTTTAACCCCTGAAAAAGAGACCCAGTGTGCAGTGATGCACATGTAATCAGTGCCTGCGCCACTGGTCCACATGCCTGTTGTGAGATGTATAGTGTGAACAGCACTCTTCTGCAAAGCTGCCCCAATCACCTCCAGCACATCTTCATGTAGTGCTGGAACCGCAACTCGGGCAAAATAGTACCGGCTAGGAACCTTCCATTTAGGGCAGAGCGCTGCCACTAATTCGAGAAAACCAACCCCTTCTACAAAAGAAAAAGGTAGAAGATCCAGCGCTAGCATTTTAGCCAGCTTAGTGTTATACAGACGCACCATTGGGTGGTTGCGGTCATATGGCGCGTCTGAAAACAACATTGTTTTAATGTTGCCCTGGACCATTTTACGGGATGATGATAATGACTTCTTTGACCCAGTTACGCTCGCTGATGAACTTTTTCCGCATTGGTGTCTCACTCTGTCCCACACTCTTAGTGTGGCTCCCAGGGGTACTGGGTGTAAGTGAAGTGTGTGAGACTTCTTCCTCCTCGTCATCATCAGATGGAACATCAAGGTTTTCTCGACTTGCAATTCGGGCTTCCTTGATCTGCCTTAGGTGCTCCAACCATTGGACAGTGTGCTGTCTCTTAAGATGACCTCTCTGGCCTCCAGTCCCATAGTTGGTACCAAGCTTACCACGACTAACTGCAAGCTTACAAATGCTACAAATGGCTATGTTTTCCCTTTTTGTGGAAACACTAAAGAAGTCCCAAACTGCGGACTTGAAATGTCTGTGGGGGCCGGAGAAGGCGATACTGGTGGTGGCCGTGCTGCTAATGCCAGATGAAGTGGAGGATGTGTATTGCTGAACTTTACTATGTTGTGCACTTTCACCACCACTAATTGAGGTCGAGGTGGATGGAGGTCCCTTCTGGTGAGTAAGAAATATGGAAGCGGCACGTTGTGGTGTACTAGTTAACATCAATGATTCTGGTGTTCCCATTGCCTCCTCGTCGACTTCATCATCACGCTCAGCAGCTTGTCGGGCTAGGGTCAAAATGTCTGTTTGCTGCATGCCCGCTGGGGCTTCAGTGACGTTAGTGATGATGACTGCGTCGTCGTCGTGAGAGTCTTCAGCAGCAAGAGTATACGCCACTTCCTGTTGAGCGTCATCACACTCCATAACTTTGAGAGTTTCGACGACCTTCCTTTTACGCTTTGCTATCTTTGTCAGATCATGGTGTGCCTCCTCAACCTCACTCTCAGACGGCAGTGGTGCTGGTTCCCAAGTAAGATCCATATCATCAGAAGGAGGTGGGCTTGAAGAAGATGTAGACACCAACACCCTTGATCTTTTCCTTGCTCGGGATGTGGACGACAATGAATGATCATCAGGAGGAGTGGCTTCCTCGAATGATACCTCTGCTTGATTGTCGATTTCCAGATGTGCCCCTACTTCTGGAGGAACAACTATTGTGGCCACTTGTTGTGCCCCTCCATGCACCTCTGCTTGCTCCTCTCCTTGCGCCGCCTCCTCTCCTTCCACATGTACTTGGGCTTGTACTACTTGCACATGTGATTGTTGTTGCGGCTGTGGTTGTTCAACACTCGTCAGATGAGTTACAACAACCTGTGTTGATTCTTGAGGGACATTGCTGCTACTTTCTTGCGATGAGCCAACATCACTGGTCGATGGTGATTGAACAACTATACTGGCTGCCTCTGCAGCACTCAAGGGCTTGGACCTAAGTTGGCGTGGTGGTGGTGGCACTGAGCCCAATGGAGCGGAGGTGCTGCTCCCAGCTTGGTCCCCAGCAGACCCCGCTGCTGCAGCAGGCGTACTCTTTGTTTTCCCAAAAAATGTGGCGGTCGTCATCACACCAGTCTCCTTGGCAAGTGGTGCCACTTGCTTCTTCTGCTCCTTACTGGCAACTTTCTTGCTAGAGGAGCTATGGGCAACTTTTTTTGGGGCCATCTTCTTCAGATGTCACTCTGAACAGCAGGCCGCAGTTGCACAAGTTGCAGAGTTGTCTGTGGCCACACGTGACGTTGTGCTGCACACACCGCAGCAGGACTTCTTCCTGGCACTGGTGGTTCTCTTGTGCACCTACAAGCAATGGAAGACAGAGGAACATCAGTTATACACCCCAAAAAGTCGAATAAACACCCAAAAATCAGCACAATCCCAGCCCATCCATGGCCTCAATGGTGTTTAAATTCAAGAAGACAACCCACAGAAAGACTAGGCCCATGCACCACTCACTACCCCTGGGCAAAAGGCCCCACCAGCAGCCTCAAAAAAACGACAAAAAACACAAAATTCAGCACAATCCCAGCCCATCCATGGCCTCAATGGTGTTTAAATCCAAGAAGACACCCCACAGAAAGACTAGGCCCATGCACCACCCACTACCCCTGGGCAAAATGCCCCACCAGCAGCCCCCAAAAAAACGACAAAAAACACAAAATTCAGCACAATCCCAGCCCATCCATGGCCTCAATGGTGTTTAAATCCAAGAAGACACCCCACAGAAAGACTAGGCCCATGCACCACTCACTACCCCTGGGCATAATGGATGAAAGCTAGGCAAAATAAGTGCAGGCCTCAGACACTGCCTCTCTTCAAAATGGCCCCTTGCACCCCAAGCACATGTTGCCTGTACCAGCACTCAAGATGGCCACCACCCACATGGCCAGTCCAAATCAACAGTAGCACCCCCAAAAAAACGAAAAACACACACAAATCACCACAATCCAATGCCATCCAGGATGTTTACATTAAAGAGAGTGAGACCCCACAGGCAGACTCAGTCCATGCACCACTCACTACCCCTGGCCAAAAGGCCCCACCAGCAGCCCCAAAAAAACGACAAAAAACACAAAATTCAGCACAATCCCAGCCCATCCATGGCCTCAATGGTGTTTAAATCCAAGAAGACACCCTACAGAAAGACTAGGCCCATGCACCACTCACTACCCCTGGGCATAATGGATGAAAGCTAGGCAAAATAAGTGCAGGCCTCAGACACTGCCTCTCTTCAAAATGGCCCCTTGCACCCCAAGCACATGTTGCCTGTACCAGCACTCAAGATGGCCACCACCACCACCCACATGGCCAGTCCAAATCAACAGTAGCACCCCCAAAAAAACGAAAAACACACAAAAATCACCACAATCCAATGCCATCCAGGATGTTTACATTAAAGAGAGTGAGACCCCACAGGCAGACTCAGTCCATGCACCACTCACTACCCCTGGCCAAAAGGCCCCACCAGCAGCCCCAAAAAAACGACAAAAACACATAATTCAGCACAATCCCAGCCCATCCATGGCCTCAATGGTGTTTAAATCCAAGAAGACACCCCACAGAAAGACTAGGCCCATGCACCACTCACTACCCCTGGGCATAATGGATGAAAGCTAGGCAAAATAAGTGCAGGCCTCAGACACTGCCTCTCTTCAAAATGGCCCCTTGCACCCCAAGCACATGTTGCCTGTACCAGCACTCAAGATGGCCACCACCACCACCCACATGGCCAGTCCAAATCAACAGTAGCACCCCCAAAAAAACGAAAAACACACAAAATCACCACAATTCAATGCCATCCAGGATGTTTACATTAAAGAGAGTGAGACCCCACAGGCAGACTCAGTCCATGCACCACTCACTACCCCTGGCCAAAAGGCCCCACCAGCAGCCCCAAAGAAACGACAAAAAACACAAAATTCAGCACAATCCCAGCCCATCCATGGCCTCAATGGTGTTTAAATCCAAGAAGACACCCCACAGAAAGACTAGGCCCATGCACCACTCACTACCCCTGGGCATAATGGATGAAAACTAGGCAAAATAAGTGCAGGCCTCAGACACTGCCTCTCTTCAAAATGGCCCCTTGCACCCCAAGCACATGTTGCCTGTACCAGCACTCAAGATGGCCACCACCACCACCCATATGGCCAGTCCAAATCAACAGTAGCACCCCCAAAAAAACGAAAAACACACAAAAATCACCACAATCCAATGCCATCCAGGATGTTTACATTAGAGAGTGAGACCCCACAGGCAGACTCAGTCCATGCACCACTCACTACCTCTGGGCAAAAGGCCCCAACAGCAGCCCCAAAAAATCGACAAAAAACACAAAATTAAGCACAATCCCAGCCCATCCATGGCCTCAATGCTGTTTAAATTCAACAAAACAGTTGTATAATGCATGCACCCATAACCAACCCTGGTCCTACTGGATACTGTGGCTACCCACAATATATTTTATTTAATGTTCTGAAAAAGTTCCAAAATTGTAGTTGCAGCAACTGTAATGCCCCCAACAAACTTACTTGTGAAAGTTGATTTCTAATCCAAAAGTGATCCAAAGAAAGTCAAAAAGGCCTCAAATCCAAATATCCAGCAGCACCCACAAAAAGTAATCCTTCCAGGTCAAGGTCCAAATGAAAGTGACCAGCACATGAAGAAAGCACTGGGAGGAGCCTGCTGGACAGGAACAGGAAGTTAGAGACTGTGGGGCACTTCCTTCCTCTCCCCCCCCCCCAAAATAGACTCCTTGCAACAAAAAAGTGCAGGCAAATGTCAACCTGAGGAGTGATTCTGATAAAAATCATCATTTTCTGAAGGTTTATGCTGTTTGCTGGTGGATTTCTTGTGCAGAATTGCAAAATCTCTATTTCGCGAGTGCGAGATTGTTCCTGCCCGCTGCACCTACGTGTTCACAATTGCGAACTCTCGCGATGCGTGCTGTGCAAGGTAAGGTGGCAAGCCGCGATGACGTATTCGCGGGCGCCAACTCCCGCGGGATCCCGCAGCAAGATCCAAAATGGCGCATCACTCGCAAAATATCGAGAAAAACAACTCGGCAAACGCTGAATGACGGAAAGTGAACGCCGCGCGCCGCAATATTGTATCACCAAGCAAAAAAATCCGCCGCGTGCGAATTGACGGATTTTCGGCAAATTCGCTAGAGTTCGCGGATTGCGAATTTGTCGAAAATCCGCAAATTCCGCGAGCGGAACGGATTTTACGCCTATGCTTACCCCCGGCCCAGCTAGAACCTTTCTTGATAATCTAGCTGAGACATTGCCCTCTTATATTATTCGTTACCCTAACTTTATTTTGTTGGGGGATCTGAATCTTCATTTGGAAGATTTAGATAGCAGAGACTCCAAGGAGCTGATTCAAGGGTTACAGGCGATGGGTCTAACTCACTTGCTCAACACCCCCACACACAATAAAGGGCATACGCTGAATAACATTTTTACTAATAGTGCCTTGGTAGATGCTCTGCCACCGGTTCCCGTAGTATGATTAGATCTCTTTGCACTCCCTTTTACACTTACCTATACTAGAAAGGCCTCTAGCAATTTAGGAAAACGCTCTGCACTCACCATGGTTTGGAAATGGGATGCGCTAAGGCCTGAGTTCTTTGGAGATAAGCTGGCGTTACGTATCACAGTTTTAGGGCCGGAAGTACATACAGCTGCGGGTCAAGTCTCTCTTTGGATCAAGGAGGCAGTGGATTCTATCATTCCCCCGAAACCAGGTAAAAGTACCTGTAGAACTCCTGCTGCTAAATGGTTCTCAGTGGAACTGGCTCTTCTAAAAACGGACTGTAAGCGCGATGAACGCTGGTGGAGGGGGATAACATGTTTACTAATAGTGCCTTGGTAGATGCTCTGCCACCGGTTCCCGTAGTATGGTTGGATCACTTTGCCCTCCCTTTTACACTTACCTATACTAGAAAGACCTCTTGCAATTTAGGAAAACGCTCTGCACTCACCATGGTTCGGAAATGGGATGCGCTAAGGCCTGAGTTCCATGGAGATAAGCTGGCGTTACGTATCCCAGTTTTAGGGCCGGAAGTACATACAGCTGAGGGGCAAGTCTCAGTTTGGATCAAGGAGGCAGTAGATTCTATAATTCCCCAAAACCAGGTAAAAGTACCAGTTGAACTCCTTCCGCATAAATGGTTCTCAGTGGAGCTTGCTCTTCTAAAAAAGGACTGTAAGCCCCTTGAACGCTGTTGGAGGGGAACTAACTGAATGAGAACAGGGTGCTCTACCTGCCTGCTCTCAAGCTGTATAATCAACGCCTTAGGAGAGTACGGAGGGAGTTTTACATTGAACATATTGATGCAGCTAAAAACTGCACCAAGAATATCTTCAGTGTAGTGAAAGAACTCTCCTCTTTAGATCGCGTGACAGCCACAATGCCAGGCTCCTCTGATTATTGCAATCAGGTTGCAGACTTTTTTATGAGCAAGATTGATAAAATCTATGCTATCTTCCCTGAAAGAAGCAGGAATCACATCACGGCTTCGGTAACAGATGATCATGGAAGTGAGAAAAGATTTGCTTTCGGCCTGCCTGGAGTAAGCAGAGTCCTTAAACTTATGGAGGCCGTTAAATTTGGGTCGCCTCTGGACTTGATCCCCCCAAAATACGTGAAGTTAGGGAAAGAAGTGATTGCTCCGGTTCTTACCTCGCTCCTGAACCTCTCTTTAAGCTCTGGTGAGGTTCATAGTAATTGGAAGCATGCCATGGTGGTTCCACTGCTAAAGAAACCCTCCCTGGATCCTGCTCTCCCAGAAAATCTTAGACCCATATCTTTGCTACCATATGTGGCTAAAATTGCAGAGTAGCATCTTAAAAGTCAACTGTCCTTATTCCTGGAAGAGAGACAAGTACTCCACGAGACACAGTCTGGGTTCAGACCCCCTACATAGCACCGAGTCAGCTCTTCTTCTCTCTTCGGAGGCTCTAAAAATGGCTGTAGATGAGGGAAGAACAACTGCTCTGATCCTCCTAGACCTGAGTGCCGCTTTTGACACAGTCTCCCACGGCCTTCTTTTAGAACTGTTGGGGGAGGTTGGGGTCGGTGGAGTGATATGGAGATGGATTAAACATTATTTGGAGAACAGATCCTTCCAGGTTCTACAGCATCTGTTTAAGCCCAGAGCCTGCCTATTGTCGCAAGGAGTGCCGCAGGGTTCTGCTCTCAGCCCTACCCTGTTTAATATTTATATGCGCCCCTGGCAAACATTGTGTTGTGACATGGGGTAAAACTGGTATCATATGCTGATGATACTCAGCTGATTGTTACCCTGGAGCAAAAGCAGGCAGGTACAGCTGCCAAATTTAAGGTTTGTTTGAGGAAGCTTGCCAATTGGATGAAGCTCAGCTGTTTGCAGCTGAATGGGGGTATGACGGAGGTGATGGTAGTTGGTAAGCAGCCCTCCCTTTGGTCTCACCTGTGGTGGCCGGAGGAGATGGGACCACCCCGACCCCCAAGGCCAAGGTTTCAGTCGGGGATTACCAACTGCTACGATCCTTTTCCCTCCTGAGGCGGAAGCCGGGAGGTCTCCCTTCTTTTCTTTGCCACTTTTTAGCTGTGTGTATTTTACTTTTGTGTTTCAGTTATTTTAATACTGTGTGCAATTTAGGAGCGCGCCTGATGTACTAGCGTGCTGCTCCTTTGAGTGAGACTTCTTAGCGCTTTTAAGAGCTTCGCCTGCTCCCTTCTTCTTGCCTGGGTTTACAGACCGCCCTCGGCCGAGTATTGACGCCGAGGGCTGGGATCTGTTTCAGGCTGCCATCTTGGGGGTAGGACTCTCCGCCCTCGCGCTCTAGTAGCGCTACAAAAGGGATTCTTGTCATTCAGTCGGGGATTACCAACTGCTACGATCCTTTTCCCTCCTGAGGTGGAAGCCGGGAGGTCTCCCTTCTTTTCTTTGCCACTTTTTAGCTGTGTGTATTTTACTTTTGTGGTTCAGTTATTTTAATACTGTGTGCAATTTAGGAGCGCGCCTGATGTACTAGCGTGCTGCTCCTTTGAGTGAGACTTCTTAGCGCTTTTAAGCGCTTCGCCTGCTCCCTTCTTCTTGCCTGGGTTTTCAGACCGCCCTCAGCCGAGTATTGACGCCGAGGGCTGGGATCTGTTTCAGGCCGCCATCTTGGGGGTAGGACTCTCTGCCCTCGCGCTCTAGTAGCGCTACATAAAGCTCCTCCTTCCCTCCGCGCAGCGGACGCGTACTGCGGACGCGCCGGATCTGCGCCGGAGTCGCGCCAGAGTCCTGCCCGTCTGCGCCCGTCAGCGTCCCGGAGGCGTGTGGCGTGGCAGGATCTCTTGGTCGCTACTTCTCTTTTCCTTGCATTAATATGCTGTCGTATACATCTAAGGAGCTCCACTCCTTGCGGTCTGTTGAGGTCTCCTGCCACTCTGTTTTTCCTGGTCGTTACAGGGGCAAACATAAATGCCCAGGCTGTAAGTGGCATCTTACCAGTGTTCTCCCTACCACTTCCTACAAGAAGGAGTGTAGCATTAAACATCCTTGTTTACTCCTCAATACTAGGTCATTGCACAGACATACTCAGGAGATTTTTGATCTCCTCTCTACAAGCAAACCCACTTGTCTTATGCTCACGGAGACTTGGCTTAATGATTCCTCGCATCAGGACATAGCGGCAGCCATTCCCTCTGAGTACAACATTTATAGACAAGATAGAGCTAAGGGAAGAGGGGGAGGAGTCGCCCTTGTTGTAAAAAAATCTTTCACGTGTGCAGTCGTGTCCACGAAGACCATCACGGGTGCCGAATCCCTTGCCTTTACCCTGTCCTTATCACCTCATCAAACTGTGAAGGGTCTCGTAGTATATAGGCCTCCGGGTCCTGTGGGGTCTTTCTTTGAGGATCTCCAGCAGGTCTTGTCTATACTAGTCCTGAGATCGGAACAGTGCTTACTGGCGGGAGATTTTAATTTCCACATGGAAGATCAGCAGGCTCAGGATGTCGTTAAGTTGCTAGATATCACGTCTGCTTTGGGCTTGCTCCCCTATCTCTCCGGCCCGACCCATGACAAAGGTCACACATTAGATCAGGTCTTCTCCACCTCACCAATTGTGGTTACTGCACTCTTGCCGGTACTGTGGTCCGATCACCATCTAGCTCATTTTCAAATATCTGGCACTGAGAGACCATCTATTAGGGCCACCAGACAACTGGGAAGTAATTACAGGTCGTATCATCGGGTATCTCCCGACATGTTAGCCCAGGCCCTGGTGAACCATCCTCCTTCCGTCACGGGTGATCTGGAGCTTGACTTGGATACCCTGCAGTCCTGGCTCTTAGCTAGATTGAATGAGCTAGCCCCTCTACAGCCACCTAGATCTGATACCAAACGGTCCTCGGCCGCCTGGTTTACGGCAGAGGTCGCCCATTCCCGCAGACAATGTAAAGTCGCCGAACGCGCATGGAGAGCCCAATATGACGCTGAGGCAAAACGGACCTACAAATCCATGATGAAAACCTATCATGCTTTAATTGTACAGGTAAAGAAGTGCTACTTTGCTAAAAAAAATTGAGGAAGCAGCCAACTCCTGTAAGGAAATCTTTTCGATTGTACGTGAATTTAATACCCCGCGTTCGATCTCAGATCAGGAGGCTCCGGATGAGAACTGGGCTGACACTATTGCTAATTTTTTTACGACCAAAATTAGACAGATTCAGGATTCCTTTTCTCCGAGACCGACAGTTGATCCTTTGACCCTGTCGAATGAGATAGCTCACCAGCCTATCTCTGGTCCGGCTCTTTTGGACTTCCCGCCTCTTACAATTGCCTCATCTTTAGCTTTGATGAGGAACCTTAAATCTGGCTCACCATGTGACCCCTGCCCGGCAAAATCTTTAGCTAGAATGGCAGATGTTGTTAACCCCTTAGCCAATCCTATTCTCAACCTTTCCTTGAGTCAGGGAGTTTTGCCAAATTCCTGGAAGCAAGCTATGGTGATTCCTCTCCTCAAAAAGCCCAACCTTGCCCCAGAAGTCCCGTCCAATTATCGACCAATTTCGCTCCTTCCAGCACTGACTAAAATCCTGGAGAAGCACGTCCACAGCGTGCTTTCCAACTTCCTGGAGTCGAATGAGCTTCTCCACGCGTCTCAATCGGGCTTTCGATCCAACTTAAGTACCGAGACGGCGCTTTTGGAAGTCTCAGAGATTGTAAAGGAGGTGCTGGATGACGGAGGCAGGGTGATGTTAGTCATGTTAGACCTGTCGGCGGCTTTTGACACCGTCCCCCATGAGGATCTCCTCATAAGACTTCATGACATCGGGCTAGGGGGGACGGTGCTCAACTGGTTTTGTTCCTTCTTAGCCAACCGCCGACAAACGGTCTGGGCCTCTTCTGGATCTGCCGAAATGCCGCCATTGGGAGTCGGAGTTCCTCAGGGCTCAGTATTGAGCCCTACTTTATTTAACATCCTCATGACCCCTCTGGCGACTTTGGTGGAGTCCTACGGGGCCCAGATCGTCTCATACGCTGACGACACCCAGCTTCTCTTCACCTGCCGTAAGAGCGATGAATTCGATGGGGAAAGTATCCGTGAGTGCCTTGGGGCTGTTTTTAATTGGTTCCATCTGAACAGCCTCAAGTGCAACTCGGATAAATCAGAGATACTTTTCTTTGGATGTCCCGTGGAACCGGACTGGCATGGGTGGTGGCCTGCCGACAAGTTCCCTCCTGCTCAGGCTTCTAAATGGGCTAAGAACCTGGGAATCAAAATCGACAATGGGCTCACGCTCAAATCCCAGGTGGCAACCCTTACAGGGACTTGCTTCGGCATCCTTCGGATGCTTCGAAAGTTTTTCCCTTTGTTGTCTCAGGAACACCGGAGAATAATTGTACAGGCCCTCATTGGATCCAGATTGGATTACACCAACATTCTGTATCTGGGTCTCCCAGAATACCTTTTACAGTGTATGCAGGTGACCCAGAATGCTGCAGCACGAGCTATTTTCGGTCTGAATCGTCGAGCCAGTGCCTCAAACCTGCTGCAATCCCTCCATTGGCTTCCCATACGGAAGAGGATAATGTTCAAGGCCTTGACACTAGCCCACAAAGCATTGCATGCCACGGGTGCAAAATACCTACAGAAGAGGCTGGATTTTTACCGGCCGACGCGATCCTTAAGATCGGAGTCCCTAGCACTTGCTGTAGTTCCACGCATAAAGAAGGCACGTCTGGGAGGTCGGTCCTTCAGCTTCCTGGCCCCTCAGTTGTGGAATTCCTTACCATTGTCCTTACGATCCACATCCAATCTGCTTGCCTTTAGGAAGGGTCTTAAGACTTGGTTATTCTCTGATTAGAGCTCTGCTATCCTTATCCTCTGTTTTAGCTTTCTTTGTTTGTTATGTTTTTCAGTCTCTCTTCTGGGTCTGGAGCACAAAGCGCCGGGACACTCCTTTGGAGTAGCCGTTGCGCTATACAAGACCCATAAATAACATAACATAACATAACATAACAGAATCTAGGAGTGTGGTTTAACGACTCCCTCTCATTCTTCGAACAGATATCAGCGGTGGCTGGTGCCTGTTTTGGTATTCTTAGGATGCTGCGAACAATCCTGGCTCTTCTCCCAGTAGAGGCTAGACAGACTATTATACAGGCCCTTGTTATGTCACGTCTATTCTACTGTAACATCTTGTACCTAGGTGTGACCCAAAAAAATGTATACATCTTGCAGGAGGTTCAGAATGCTGCAGCTCGCCTAATCCTGAATATTCCTAGACGGGCCTCGGTTGGAGAGGCTCTGAGGAAATTACACTGGCTCCCAATACAGGTCAGAGTCACATTTAATGCCTTGTTTTTCACTCACAGGATCATCAATAAGAAAGGTCCTGGCTTCTTGCACCCACTTCTTACTGCCTATATTCCTGCACGTTGCCTAAGGTCCTTGGGCACCACAAAGCTGATTGTGCCTCAGGTTCGGAAGGTTCAGGCTGGTGGGAGTTCCTTTGGCTTTCTGGCTGCGAAAACCTAGAACAACCTCCCTGCTGATCTAAGGATGTGCCCGTCGGAGACTTTGTTTCGGAAAAAACTTAAGACGTGGCTATTTCGCTGTCCCCCTGATTTAAAAAAATATATATAACTTTTTATTGTTTTCAAACACAATCACCAGACATGAGAATGGTTGATCATATCTTCATAAGGCATGGCATTCTAGGCTCATTGAAAGTTATATGACACTTATTCTTACAATCAAGGTAAGTTTACTAATAGGAAACTGTCCCAGTTGTCACGGATTCCCCCATCGTCATTGGCGATCAGACCAATTGCAGGATACATACGTAAAATCATGCTTCTATGCCATAATGCCTCTTGCATCAAGTCCATTCACAGTCTTACCCTCAACTCCCCCTCCCTGTACCCACCCCCCACCGGCGCGCCACTCATAAGGCCTAGTGTGACAGAATGGCATGTCTTATTTATGGGGTCCATAATTGACATAATTTTTTACAGCGTTATGAATTATTATGACTCTCATGGTCGCTGTCCCCCTGATGGCCGGAAATAGGTCCTCTGCAACTGTTCTATAGGGGGCTTTGGCTGCAGGATGGGAGGGTGATCTCTGGCCCAGTGTCACGATGTATACAGATTGACTAACCTTAGGCTTCAGGTACAGCGGGAGCGATGTAGGTGCTAGATTCTCTCCTCCCTAAATGCGGCACCCCCAAGTGAGTCTTAATATAACACTCACCTATGAGGACCTCACCCAGGGAAGGGGAAAAGTGGATAAATAAAACAGAAAGGGCTGGCAGCTATAAACCATCTACAGGGCTTGACAACAGGAGAGGCACCACGCCGTGGATCTGTGTACTGGTTCCTGTATAGAGACACAAGACACAAAATTCACTCTCTTCCTTGGAGTTCAATGATGCCTCTATATGTATATGCTATAACATTAAAGTACACTTACATAACATGTCTCCAGCAATCATTCATCAGACAAGGGCAAAAATCAGGAAAAATAAAGTAAACAGCAAAAAGTAGCAGGGAACTGCCCTAGAACCCTTAGATCGAGAATGAGAAGGATACTGTCTCCGTAGTCACTCACAGATAGATAAGAACACTACTTATCTTAGTGGGATATAGTCTCTGAAGGATCAACAGGAGCTGTCCTAGTTCTCGCAGTAGTGTTCATACAAGACGGAAATCTGAGCCTCTCAACAGCTCAAAGAAGTTCAAAATGTTCGGCCCCAAAAAACAGGAAGTAGTTCAGCAAACAAAACAAAATTGGAAGGGAAAAAAACGCACCCCCCAATACTAGCCCACCGCTAGTTTCAGTTAAAAATATACGGAGTTTATTCGAGGTGAAAGAATTCTTCTTCCGCACTGACAGAGCTCTCAGCGCGGCTATCAGCGTAGCTCACAGCGCGGCTCCCAGCACGGTTCTCCAGAGGTCAAAGCATCTTTGGCAAAATGTAGTACATGCGGGTTGTAATTCTAGTCTTTCTTAGGAATGCTTACTGCTTCTATTCTATATTCCATGTTCTACTCTGCCTTCTCTTTGTATGTTCCACTCTGTGGCAGTTTACTGGTTGTTGCTGCCGTGGGTGGTCTGCTCTTACGTTGTCTCCTGTCTTGAATAAAGAAACCTACAGAAGTCATCTACTGTCTCTGGACCTCATTTACAACAGTATTTTGGCGACGTTTCCTGAACCCATGCACCGTTTCATCACCTCGTGACTTCAGAGACTTAAGAGCAGACCTGATTTGAGCTGAATCCCTGTATACGCTTCACATCCTGCATAAGAAGATCCGACGGCTTCACATAGGACTTCACAACGGAACCGGCAAGTTTTTACCTGCTTCTGTCTCCGTTCTCTTCATATAGTCCTCCTGCCGTCTCCCTTCGCGCTGTCTCCTGCTCCTTCGGCGTCTCTTCACTAATGATGACGCATTAGAACCTTCCACAGGACTCAGCGATTCTGCCTGTGACGTCTGTTTGTGCTCCTCTCCCTCTGCGTGACTCACTACAACGAGCCGCGTCTCTCAGACAATCAGCGCGTTTGAGTGTCTACGTCATCACGCTGGGAGCCATTTTGGATTTCCATGGTTACAGATTCAACTCCAGCAACACAACGACGATGCGCTCGTCTTATGCGCATTCATGACAAGTAAACCTTCAATTTAATTACTGTTTGTAGCGCTTTTTCTGGAATACGTTGCTTTAATTAACTCTTCGTTTATTTCTTGAAACATTTCCGTTTTTTTTTCTCGTTGTTTTGTCATTTCCGCAATTAATAACATTAATTCTGTACTTCTCACCACAACTTAAATATGTCTGAGCAGCTTCCCTTTCAGTCTGGCTCTGTTGTTCTGCCGCCCAGTTTTCTTTCTTCGCCTGGCCAGCCCAGCATATCATGGGAGGACTGGTTTCCCATGTTTGAGAACTACCTTGATGCGTTGGATGCCCAAGAATTCTCTGCCAAACGCAAGAAGGCACTTCTTTTGGGTTCTCTTGGTAAGGAGGGACAACGCGTCTTCAGGTTCTTACCGCAAGTTCTTTTAGCTGGTGCACAAACCCCGTTGGATGAGTATAAGGAAGCTGTGTCTCGTCTTGAGGTCAGGTATGCCAAGGAGGAGAACCTTGTCATGAACAGATATACATTTTACACCAAAAGTCAAAAAGCTGGTGAGAGCATAGATGACTTTGTCTCTAGATTGCGCGAAATGTCAGTGAAATGCAAATTTGGCAACATGACGGATGAGCTGATCAGGGATCAGCTTATCGTACAATGCAATAACAAAAAGATCCAGGAACGTCTTTGGGCAGCGAAGAATCCCAATCTGCAAACGGCAATTGATTTGGCAAAGGTTGTTGAACAGTCCCAGGGGTGTATGAGAGAGCTGGAAAAGAGAGCTACTTCAAGTGACGTTGGTGAGGTGTCTTGTCATTCGTACATGTTTCCAAGTCAGGAAGATGATGACCAAGATGAATTTGCTCTTCTTAAACAGAGAAAGTTCTTCAACAAGAAAACTGTTAATGTTAAGAGTAATAACACTGCTAAACCCCTTCCTTCTAGGCAATGTCTTAGATGTGGTAGTCTTGCACATGCTTCTGATTCAAAGTTTTGTTTTGCAGCTAAGCAAGAATGCATGAAATGTGGTAAATTGGGGCATTATGCTCGTGTTTGCAGAAGTAGAGCTCGTCCTTCTGTTTCATGTGTTAGTGACATATCAGTGGGTAAGGATGACACTGACAAGATTTTGGTGGTTGGTAATGACTCTGATCTTCAACGTGAAGACCACAAACGCAGAAATAGACCTAAGGCTCTTTTCATTATCAATGATAAAAATGTTTACTTGATGGTGGACACTGGTTCGCGTTACACCATCATTCCCAACTCCCTCTTTGTTGACTTGTGGGGTATGGGTCCTCTTTTTCCTACAGATATTTCTCCCGGTGGGTATCAGGGTGAACCACTGAACATCCTTGGGTACTTTGAGGCTAACATTGTGTTCTCTACGAGAACATTTTTGGGGAAAGTATATGTCTCAGAGTCTGGTCCTGCTATCCTTGGTTGGATACACCAATATGACCTTTGCATTGTTGTGAATCCTCGAGCTGATCCTCAGGTCATGGTCGTGGAGACACTGAGTTGTTCTCTTTACTCTCTAGATTAAAAAAAAATTTCGGTGAGAGTTTGGGTCGGCTCAAGGGCTATTCACATAAAATAATAATCAAACCTAACTCAATCCCCGTTCAACACAAGGTGAGACGCATTCCTATCATCATTAGGGATGAGGTCAAGGGTCTTCTTGATGACATGTTGAGTTCTGGTGTCATTGAACCTGTAGAGGCCTCCCCTTGGGTTTCGCCCATTGTCGTCACCAAGAAGTCTGACGGCAAGCTCCGTTTCTGTGTCGACCTCAGGTCTCTCAACCACTGTGTTGTTGCTGACACCTTCCCGCTACCTAATATATCTGAACTAGTTACTACTCTCAATGGCGCAACATTTTTCTCGAAATTGGACCTCAGGAGTGCATACCATCAAATTGACTTACATAAGGACTCTAAATCCCTAACAGCTTTCATCACTCCGTGGGGTACCTTTCAGTTTACTCGTCTGCCCTTTGGCCTTAAATCAGCAGCTAGCGTTTTTCAACGCATGGTGTCGGGTATCTTCGAAGGTGTGCCGAAGGTAGTCTACTTTCAAGACGACATCCTGATTTATGGTCTTACTGAATCCCAGCACAATTTCACTCTCAGTGTTGTCCTTGAAAAATTATCTCATGCTGGTCTAACTTTACGCAAGGACAAATGTTTGTTTGGTGTGCGTGAAGTAGACTATCTGGGCTACACCATTACTTCCTCTGGCATAAAACCCAAAAGGAACTTGTGTGAGGCTATACGTTCTGCACCCTCACCTTCTGACAAAGACCAGCTGCGTTCCTTTATGGGATTAATAGAGTATTATTCTAAGTTTGTACAAAATTTTTCTGATAAGACTGTGTGTATAAGATCTTTGCTCAAACGGGGTGTGGGTTTTTCTTGGGGACCGGAACAAGAAAAATGTTTTGTAAACATCAAAAATGAGATTTGTGATGCCAAAATGTTATCTCCCTTTGATGCACATAATAGGTCTATTGTCACTGTTGATGCTAGTGCACATGGTCTGGGGGCTATGCTGTCTCAATTGAGTGGGGGATCAGAAGTCACCATTGCTTTTGCTTCCAGGACCCTAACCGACACAGAGAAGAACTATTCCGTTATCGAAAGGGAGGCATTAGCTGCCTCTTGGGCTGTTGAATACTTCCGTACTTATTTGTGGGGCATGAAGTTTACTCTGCGATCTGACCACAAGCCCCTGATCAAAGTCCTTTCTCCTGGCGGGGCAGGAAAGGGTTCTGCCCGACTTATGAAGCTGGCGGCTAGATTACAAGAGTTTCAGTATTCGGTAGAGTACATTCCAGGTTGGAGAAACGTCCAAGCCGATTGCCTTTCGAGACTGTCTATGGATTGGCGTTCTCCTCATAATTCAGTTGTGTTGTTAGACTTGGATGATGTAGCTGTGGCCTCGCTTGAAGATGCTGTTTTTGTGGGTGAAGGTGTTTTCTCTTCCAGTGACTGGTCTAGAGAAATGTCTGTTGATGCTACTCTTCAAGAGGTCATCAAACTTATAAGATTGGGGTCTAGACGAGAGAGTTCTGTTTCTGCTGCTGTTCGGCCTTACATTAAGGTCTTAGATGATCTTTCAATTGTTGGGGATATTCTTTTTAAAGGTGAGAAATTTGTACCTCCCTTTGGGTTAAGGACCAAGTTATTAGCTTTGGCACATGAGGGGCACATGGGCCAGACCCTTACCCAAAGACGTCTTAAGGATCATTTCTGGTGGCCTGGTGTTGACTCCCAAGTTGTGGATTGGGTTGAGAATTGTTCTCTCTGCAGAGAAGGAGAAAAGCGGTTGAAAACTGGTCCAAAGCTGGCTGATGGTGCGCACATTTTTTCTCCAAATTGGCCCTGGCACACCATTGCCCTTGATTTCATTGGCCCAATGGGTGAGTTAGGGGAGAATGACAGATTTGCGATTGTTGTTATTGATGTTTTCACCAAGTGGTTGGTTGTTCATTTTACCAATGATATCACTGCTTCCAACTCCATCAGGTTTCTGGGAAATCTCTTTAAGGATGAGGGTCTGCCTTCTGTCTTAATCACAGACAATGGTCCACAGCTCACCTCCAAGGACATGCAGATCTTCTTGAAGGACTGTGGTGTCTCCCATCACCATACTTCTTTATACAACCCTCAAGGAAATGCTGTTTGCGAAAGAGCCAATAAAGTTGTCAAGGGTATTATACAGATGGCATCCAGTGGTGGTCATATTGTCAGGAAGATGGTGAACGAGATGTTATGGGCATATCGTACCACTCCTTTGGCTAGTGGAGATTTGTCTCCATTTCAGTTGATGAGAGGACGTGATCCTGGTTTAAAGTTATTTCCGTCCTGGATGAGAGATGTCGTTACTCTGCAGGCTCAGGGTAATTTTCCAGATGACCTTAAAACTGATGTTGCTGAATCCAACCCCAATTTCACTTCTTCTCCTCCTTTTCTTGTGGGAGATTTGGTCAAAAACAAATTGGGAAGGTTACAAAAAGGTTTGTCCAAGTTCAAGGGTCCATTTAAGGTTAAGAAGGTACTCAACCACTGTGTCATTCTAAATAATGGCGAATGCTGGAACTTCAGGAGAGTTGCTCTTTACAAGAGACAAAAGGGTTCTTCCTCTTTGGGTTCTTCCTCTTTGTTTTCTTTGCACTCTGATGGTTCTGCTTCTACTCCTTGTTCAGATGATTCTGTTACTAGTGGTTATTTGTTGGCCAATGACACTGATGATCACTTACCTTCAAATGGTGCGTCCATTAGTTCTCATGCACAAGATGAAGTCATTGTTTCTGGTGGGGGTGATGCTCCTGTTCTGTTGCAGGGTCTTGTCCCTGTTCAAAGTTCTTCTCTTTCTGCACGTCCTCTTAGGCCTCGGCGGCCTCCTACTTACCTGCAAGATTTTATTTACTAAGTTTCATTTATTCTTTTGTTTTTTTTCTTTTCCCGTTTTTTGTTTCTCAAACAACAGAAAGGGAGAAGATGTGTAGTACATGCGGGTTGTAATTCTAGTCTTTCTTAGGAATGCTTACTGCTTCTATTCTATATTCCATGTTCTACTCTGCCTTCTCTTTGTATGTTCCACTCTGTGGCAGTTTACTGGTTGTTGCTGCCGTGGGTGGTCTGCTCTTACGTTGTCTCCTGTCTTGAATAAAGAAACCTACAGAAGTCATCTACTGTCTCTGGACCTCATTTACAACACAAAACACAGCTAGGAAGCGCGGCAACTCCGCGAGCAAGAAAGGCACTCGGGATTCCAGGGATTAAACCAAGCTCGCTTTCTCAGCACAGGTCCAGATTCAGTGATGCGGCCAAACACAGGTGACAAGCACCGAGGGCTTACTCACGGCAGTAGATATAGAAAGCCGGGAAAGACAGAAGGAGAAAGCGAGGACAGACTAAAAACCAAGCATTCTGGGACATGCAGTCCCGTTAATTGCACCTAATTCGTGACAGAACCCCCTCTCAATGACCGACGTCCCGGCGGTCCACCAGGCTTGGAAGGGTACCTGGAGTGGAAACGTCTCAACAACCCAGGACAATGCAAATTAGTAAGTGGTTCGCAAGAACGTTCCTCAGGTCCATACCCCTTCCAATCGATCAGATACTGCAAAGCACCCCTCACCCTTCTAGAGTCGAGTACAGCTCTCACCTCATACTCGACATCCCCTTCTATGTCCAAATGCTGCGGTACCCTGCACATACGGCTTCAACAGGGACACGTGGAACACGGGATGAATGTGCCAGGAAGAGGGCAGCTTCAATTTCATGGCCACCGGATTAACCACGGCCATGATGGGGTATGGACCCACAAACTTTGGTTGCAAACGAGTGTTCCCCTTAAGCTTCAAGTGTTTGGTACTCAACCACACCTTATCACCCACTGCATAAGCTGGCTCAGGAGTTCTCTTCTTGTCTGCCTGTGCTTTATCGCGGTTTCTGGCTGCCGCCAAATGCTTCTTAGCATCCTGTAAAACAGACTGCAGATGCTCATGATGGTGCTGTATGGTAAAATGGGAAGAAGGACATGGCTGTTCGAAAGGCAGGGAATTAGGGTGATAACCAGAAAGACAAAAAAAAGGCGAGCAGCCTAAAGAGGAATGAGTCATGTTATTGTAGGCAAACTCAGCCATCCACAACAACGTTCTCCATTCCTCCTCCTGTTGCAGAGTAAAGCATCTCAAATACTGCTCTAGTGTCTGATTTAGTCTTTCCGTTTTACCATCTGTCTGCGGGTGGTAGCTCGTTGACAATCGAGCATCTATTTTCATAATCTCACACAAAGCTTTCCAGAACTTAGAGGTAAACTGTGTTCCTCTGTCGGTAATAAGAACAGAAGGAATGCCATGCAGACGTACCACATTTTGCAAAAAGACTAAGGCTAGCTCTCCTGATGAGGGCAACTTGGTTAGTGCAATGAAATGACCCATCTTAGTAAGATGGTCTACTACCACTAGGATAGTGTTGTTGCCGAAACTGAGAGGCATTTCTACAATAAAATCCATTGAAACCGTGTGCCATGGAGCCGGAGGTACCGGTATAGGACGTAGCAATCCACTGCTTCTTTGATGTTGTGCTTTAGCTTGGATGCATATAGGACATTTGGCTACGTACTCTTCAATGTCTTTCCATTTGTTTTCCCACCAAAAGTACCTTAATGTAGTCTGTAAAGTCTTGAGGATTCCTGGATGTCCACTCAAAGAGGAATCATGTGTCCATTGCAGAACTTGGTACTGTGATTCTTGATCAGGAAGATACAACTGTTTGTCTCTGAAGAGAAGTCTGCCTTTTTGTATTCTCTGTAAGGGCTCTTTGGCTATCCAGGAGGGAGCGTCTACCAAATCGCTTTTCTCTTCGACAAGTCTCAAGAAGTCTGTGGGACATGTAATAGCAGATACAAATGGACTGATTGTTGCTTTGTTAAGAAGAAAGGGAGGATCTTCCACTTCCAAAGGCTGATCCCGTGTTACCGATTCCGGTCTTGATAAGGCATCTGCCTTGCCGTTTTGAGGGCCAGAGCGATACTTTATTACAAAGTCGAAATCCGAGAAAAACAAGGACCACCGTAACTGGCGAGGTGTTAACGCCTTAGCACTTTTCAAGAAAAGGAGATTACGATGGTCAGTAAAGATATCAACGGTGTGTCTAGCCCCCAACAGATGATGTCGCCATTCTTCACATGCCCGTTTTATAGCCAACAACTCCTTGTCCGTGATGCTGTAATTGATCTCGCTGGAGGACAATTTGCGGGAGAAGTAGGCTACTGGATGAAGTTGGCCCGTGTCCGGATGTCTTTGCGATAGAATGCCTCCGATAGCATAATGTGAGGCATCAGTCTCCATCACGAAGGGCTGAGTGGCATCTGGATGGCGTAGGATAGGTGCAGAAGTGAAACAGGCTTTCAAAGCCTGGAAAGCCTGTTCAGCAGGCTCCGTCCATTTGAAGGCTGCTCCCTTCTTCAATAAATGAGTTAAAGGTTGGATGACGGTAGAAAAACCTTGCATGAATCGGCGATAAAAGTTCGCAAAACCTAGAAATCTTTGCAAAGCTTTCACACAAGAAGGAGATTCCCATTGTATAATGGCTTGAATCTTCTTATGATCCATTCGTAGCCCATTCGGACCGATGATGTAACCAAGAAATTTCACTTCAGTGGTATGGAAGAAGCATTTCTCCAATTTGGCAAATAACTCGTGTTGTTGCAGCCTTTCCAATACTTCCATCACATGCCTAACGTGATCTTCTCGTGTGGCAGAATAGATGAGAATATCATCTATATAGACGATACATGAAACGTCCAGCAAGCCCCTTAACATTTCATCCATGAAAAATTGAAACGCTGCAGGAGCATTGCACAGGCCAAAAGGCATGACCTGGTATTCGTAGAGGCCATATTTAGTGCGGAAAGCGGTCTTCCATTCATCTCCACGGCAGACCCTCACAAGATGATACGCACCACGCAAGTCAAGCTTGGTAAAGATTTTAGCGTCTTTCAGCTGGTCCAATAGAACAGGTATTAAAGGGAGAGGATACCTGTTCTTTCTGGTGACTCTGTTGAGGGCTCTGTAATCAATACAGGTACGCAAGCCCCCTTCCTTTTTCGGAATAAAGAACAGAGGTGACGAGGTCGGGGATGTAGAGGGGCGTATGAATCCTGATTCTAAAAGCTTCTTCAGGTATTGTTGAAGATAGATGTTCTCTGCCTCCGTGAGGGCATAAATCCTACTGCATGGAATACTAGCCCCCGATTCCAGTTCTATCACACAGTCATATTCCCTGTGCGGGGGTAACTTTTTGGCTTCTTTCTCATTGAAGACGTCCTGGTACCTCTTGTAGACCTCAGGAAGGGTAGAGATAACGTTCACGCCCAAAGACCTTCCTCCGCTTGCCAGAGTACTTGCAGGGGTTTCCATCCGGATTTCCTCATGAAAGCAGGGAAGGGTACAATGGTCAGCACAGTAGTCAGAACTGAGGGTGATGGTACGAGCAGTCCATTTCACTACAGGATCGTGCAGTGTTAACCACGGCATACCCAGGATTAACTTAAATTGGGGGGCATCAATTAAATCAAAAGAAATGAGTTCATAATGGTTTTGTCCTATTTGCATAACTAGTTGGCGGGTATGATAACACACTGGTCCAGATGTTAAATCAGACCCATCCACCGCTTTCACAGCTTCAGGTGCTTCTTTCTGGATACACTGGACTCCCAATCTTTTGGCGTATTGAAGATCTATGAAATTGCCCGTAGCTCCACTGACCAGCATTGCATGTACCATCACAGGTGTTTCCCCTGGCCATGTGATGGTGACACATAAATTCATATGGGGCACAGCAGGTTGCATAGTGTTTGCGACAGCGTGGTAGACCTCTTTTTCTATACCATGGCTCAAACAAGGGGTCTTGGACTCGTTTGAGCGTTCTCGTTTCCCGAAGTATTTACAGGATATTCTACCGCAGAAAGATTTCTCGCACCTTTAGTTTTTGCTCTGCAATCTTTGATGAAGTGTCCGGGCTTTCCACAATACATGCAGAGTTTCTGAATCCTTCTACGAGTACGCTCTTCCGAACTCAATGGCCCTCTTATCCCTCCTATTTGCATGGGTTCTGTGGCATCTGGGGAAGGAGGATTTTCTGAGACTGCTCTTGGTTTGGATGTGGGGAAACGGAAATCGTGTCGATATTTGTCGCCTTTACGTTCCTGCAGTCTGTGATATAGTTGAACAGTGAGGTCTATTAACTCTTCACAAGTAGCCGGCAGAGTCACCACCTGGGCAAGAACGTCCTTCAATTCCCCTTTCAATCCTTGGTAAAACAAGGAGACTCTCTTTTTGGTTGGCCAATCAGTTTCAACAACAAGACAATTAAAATGTGTTATATAAGACAACAGGTCTTGAGATCCTTGTTTAAGCGTAATCAGCTCTCTATATAAGGATAGCATATGTGCTTTATGGTCAAAAAGCTTCCTCATCTCTTCACAAAATTCTTCAAAGTCATTCAAGACTGGATCATTCCTTTCAATCAGAGGAAATGACCAGCTAGCCGCGTTACCCCCTAGATAGGACAGCATAAATGCCGTCTTGGAATGATCGTCAGGAAAGACAGTGGGTTTGCACATAAAATGTAACCTGCACTGTCCCAAGAATGTACTGAACTTCTTAGGATCCCCTAAGAACCTTTCTGGGGGTGCCAATGGTAATTGCACTGGTTGTATGACATTAATGGTGGAAGGACCGTGAACTCAATGTGTAACAGAGGATTGTGACTGAAGAGGAGGAGGTAACGTGGCTTCTCTGATGTAATGGGCTCGTCTAACACTAGTGGGACTGGATCGTGCTATTCCTGCTACCTCATGTCGAAGAGTACTCATTTCATTCCTCATATCGTGATTCTCCACTCTTACTGCATCTACTTCTACTCTTAATGCGTTAAGGGTTTCTAGCATAGAAGTCAGGACCGTGTTGGTGTCCATTGCTCAGGCCGTATTAGAACGTGGGCTTGTCACTCTGTCACGATGTATACAGATTGACTAACCTTAGGCTTCAGGTACAGCGGGAGCGATGTAGGTGCTAGATACTCTCCTCCCTAAATGCGGCACCCCCAAGTGAGTCTTAATATAACACTCACCTATGAGGACTTCACCCAGGGAAGGGGAAAAGTGGATAAATAAAACAGAAAGGGCTGGCAGCCATAAACCATCTACAGGGCTTGACAACAGGAGAGACACCACGCCGTGGATCTGTGTACTGACACAAGACACAAAATTCACTCTCTTCCTTGGAGTTAAATGATGCCTCTATATGTATATGCTATAACATTAAAGTACACTTACATAACATGTCTCCAGCAATCATTCATCAGACAAGAGCAAAAATCAGGAAAAATAAAGTAAACAGCAAAAAGTAGCAGGGAACTGCCCTAGAATCCTTAGATCGAGAATGAGAAGGATACTGTCTCCGTAGTCACTCACAGATAGATAAGAACACTATTTATCTTAGTGGGATGTAGTCTCTGAAGGATCAACACGAGCTGTCCTAGTTCTCGCAGTAGTGTTCATACAAGACAGAAATCCGAGCCTCTCAACAGCTCAAAGAAGTTCAAAATGTTCAGCCCCAAAAAACAGGAAGTAGTTCAGCAAACAAAACAAAATTGGAAGGGAAAAAAGCACCCGCCCCAATACTAGCCCACCGCTAGTTTCCGTTCCAAATATACGGAGTTTATTCGAGGTGAAAGAATTCTTCTTCCGCACTGACAGAGCTGTCAGCGCGGCTATCAGCGTAGCTCACAGCGCGGCTCCCAGCGCGGTTCTCCAGAGGTCAAAGCGTCTTCGGCAAAACACAGCTAGGAAGCGTGGCAACTCCGCGAGCAAGAAAGGCACTCGGGATTCCAGGGATTAAACCAAGCTCGCTTTCTCAGCACAGGTCCAGATTCAGTGAAGCGGCCAAACACAGGTGACAAGCACCGAGGGCTTACTCACGGCAGTAGATATAGAAAGCCGGGAAAGACAGAAGGAGAAAGCGAGGACAGACTAAAAACCAAGCATTCTGGGACATGCAGTCCCGTTAATTGCACCTAATTCGTGACACCCAGCTGTTGGGTACTAATTTGGTGTTTTAGCGTGGGGACACTCCGTTGGAGTAACCAGGCGCTCTATAAGCTGTATAATAATAATAATAATAATAATAATTAATCACTTGAAAAACTGGAGTCCTGGTAAAATTAGTTCCCATGGGCTCTTTAAACAGCATGCAGCTTGCACATCCGTGAACGTGTCCTCTCCATTACGTGGATAGCAGAATACCCTTGCCCTAAATAATTCTTGATAAAATCAAGCACCAGACGACATAGATGAATGTGAGCATAGCGTACCCATTCTGGCATCTAATCAGGAATCATCCATCCAGGAGCGATTCAGAAGCTCTTAAGAATTGAATAACGTGTCTGCTCATTTGATTCCTTTGGAACCATAATTTTGAGGCCACACACGGTCTAGTTTTTATTTGTCCTGAAGAAGACCTGCGTTTGATGCCTCTATATCTAGCACAGATACACAAGGGTCGAAACGTCGACACAAAATTAGAAGCTTGTATATTCCACTTCGACCAGCCAAAATGATTATGAATAATGTCTAGGTCATTCTGAGAATTATTATTTTTTCTCTGTGCCTTTATTGTTTCTTTATGCTTTATTGTTAATGTTCTTTGTGTATGTATGTTATGAATTGGATACACTTTATTTCACTTTGTTTCACCTCTTTCACTAGACCATATGTGTTTATGATCTGCTTTTGTGAAAATATAAAACATTCGTTTTTTGCATGAAATAAATCAATGAATAACATCATTATTTTGTGCTATTTACTTTGACTAAGTGTTTAGGCTATCACATGTAGCATTGAAGCATCATAGGGGGTGAGGCAAATATTGTCTATGATGTCACTTGGAACCAGTAGAAGGACAACTCTCCATTAGTGATAGTCGTCCAGGTATAATTTTAGCTTTATTAGCACGAGTAATGGATTTGAAAACTGGCCTTTCACTACTATTTTTTGTATGCATGCATAAGGTACTTGTATAGAGCAAACCTCATCAAAAGTAAGCAGTTGGAAATTTGCCATTTCTGCAGGGTCACCTTGGATTTATTGCCATTTTGTTGAACCTATTGTTAATGGCCATGGAACTCTGTGCACATTTACTCCTGCTAACCAGTGCTAAAGTGATTATGCTTCTCCTTTGGTAAAATTTGTATACACCTGATTTGTTTACTTTATTTGCCTATACGTCCCTAGCATATGGTACCACGTGTTCCCAGCATCTGTTAATTAAATGATACCAGTGGCTGCATCACTCATTGTGCCATCCACTGCACTGGCACTGTAAATAATGTCTCTAGGCCTACCAGTGTAGCTTGCCCATGACGTTTTAAAACTAGAGATGCAACCTATAAAAACAACCCCTTTTGGCAGGCCTAAACCTTTCTTCTAAATATTTATAAGTGACACCTAAGTAGGCTTTATTGCCCAAAAGTCAGGTTATGTGGTATTTAAAAGTATAACATGTAAAGGTTTAATGTTAAACATGTCCTACAGTGACAAGCACATCAAAGCAATTTTCATTGTAGGAATCTTCCTTGGAAAATATTGTGATGCAATATTAAATACTAATACTCTATCTCTGGAATTGAACTAGCTAGAAAAATAATTAAACAACTACTTTTAATATATATTAAAAATACAATTCAATATTGGAGGTGGATTTTTTCTAAATATTATGCAAAAGTAAATTTTATAAAGTTACCTTTGCCCTGCATGACGTCCTTGGTAGCTAAATCTACATTTTACTTTCCCACTTCTGCCAGCCACAATTAGCGTTCGAATAGGCGTGAATGAGGGGTGAACTCGCTCAAAGCAGCAAGCAATAGGCTGCCGTGAATGAGCAGAGATGACCCATCTGACCCTGACAGAATATATAGTGTGGGGCTGGGAGGATTCTTTTTAGGTCTCGCAGAGGCGTGGGAGGAGCATCAAAGCTGCTGCCACGCCCTGCGAGAGATATTGTTCTAAAAAGAGTACTGTAAGCCCCGCCCCTCTTTTTCATTGGGTAGCATCAGCGTTGATGGTAAATGCTGGCTTCCCTTTGGAAAAGTGGGGTTTTGGGTGCCACCCTGTCCACTTTTCCCACTACCCCTCCGGACAAGGAAGCCTGCTTTGTGGCTGACGTAAAGACTATTCTTATCTGCTTGTTTACTTAACAAGCAGATAAGAACATTCTTCACGTCAGCTGTGAAGCAGGCACCGAGCACAGAGGCGCAATGGGAGGACAGGGGGATCCCGGCAGACTCTCTGTTTTGCACGGGCAGCCTCTCCTCGTTTGAGGCCCCCACCCTCCTCGGAGCACACCTCCACTCAGGGAGCCTGTCCTCGCCCCCCACCCCCTCTCAGCTTGGAGCACACGTAACTTGTTATAATCGGTATATATTTATGCCAACGTGCAAGAAATGCAGATTTTCTTTATTTACTCGGAGAGAAAGTATAAATCAAACTAATACATTGTATGATGCATGTGTAAAGAAAGTGAAAACTGCGGAGCTCCCGCCTTCTGTTTAAAGAGAGCGCCTGTGATATACTTGGGGATTCGCATCTGAGGAGAAGGCGCCGAGGGGACACTGTTTGCAGTCTGGGTGCTCTTTGCTGCGGACAGTTGTGGTGTCCCCCGCCCCCCCCCACCCCCTATTTCTTCCAGGTACATCACCGTTCGCAGGAGCCTGTAGACATTAATGAGACCCCCACAGCCCCTGCCCCCCCTTAAGGGGGAGGCGCTGAGCAGACACTGTTTGCAGTCTGGGTGCTCTTTGCTGCGGGCAGTGGTTGCGGCAGGAGGTAGTGCCCCCTACCCCGGTCGGAGGACCCTGTGGACATTAATGGGACCCACACTGCCCCCCTGTGAGGAGGAGGCGACGAGGAGACACTGTAGCAGCCACAGGGCCACAGGCTGGTAAACCAAGGCGGCTCGGCCTTGGAGGACCAACATTGCAAGGAAGGAAGAA
This sequence comes from Lissotriton helveticus, assembly GCF_964261635.1. Classification (NCBI taxonomy): domain Eukaryota; kingdom Metazoa; phylum Chordata; class Amphibia; order Caudata; family Salamandridae; genus Lissotriton; species Lissotriton helveticus. The sequence goes on from NC_136061.1 coordinate 389,539,503, forward strand.
GGGAATGGTAAAAAGAAGGGGGGGTGGTGCTGTCTCCGAATGGGTCAACACATTAAACCCCTACCTACATTTCACCATGGCCTCTTCTCCGAATGAGATTCCCTTCCTGGACCTAACAATAAAACTGGAAGGAGGGTCTCTTAAAACCACCATGTACAGGAAACCCACAGACCGCAACAGCCTACTACACTACAAGAGTCATCATCCAAGGGCCCTACGCACTAACCTGCCTTTCGGCCAATTCCTACAGGTAAGACGCAATTGTAGCGAGGTGTCCAACTACAAGAAAGAGTCCGCAATCCTCTCTAGGAACCTTCTTGATAGAGGCTACCCTAAGAGTGATGTCTTGAAAGCCAAGAAAAGGGCCAGGAATAATAATCGAGAAGCTCTCCTTGAACGACAGGTAAGAGCCACTGTTGAAAATCAACCGATCACCTGTGTGACTACCTTCACCCCACTGTCGAACAAAATCAGGAATACAATCAAACACCACTGGGGTATCCTCAACACAGGGGACATGGTTATGGAACAACCAAGGTTTGCCTTTAAGAGATCACAAAACCTTAAGGATATCCTAATCAGCACCAGGCCCAAGAACGTCAGGAAAGAAACTCAACAAACCTTGTGGCACTTGCCTCCCGTGACGGGCCATTACCCATGTGGCATGTGTGGGGTATGCAGATACACTTTGACTCTGAAGAACATACAGCTCTCTGAGACTTTCAAATGGGAGCTTAGGCACCACACCAACTGCAACACGACACACTGTATATACATGCTAATCTGCCCGTGTGGTCTACAGTACATCGGGATGACAACCCGCCCCATCAAAACCCGCATCATTGAACATCGCAGCAATTTCCGCTGCAAAAAGACCCACACAAAAATGTGCAAACACTATGTAGACTCTAACCATAATGAAGATTCATTGAAGTGGGTAGTTATTGAATCCAGTCCAAACTCCCCCAGAAATGCCCTTTTCCGTAAGGAACAAAGATGGGTCCATCGCCTTTCTTCTGACAAACAGGGACTCAATGAGGACATCCCATGGCACTCGCTTTGAATCTATCGCCCAGGTATGATCACCCAGACCATCCTGTTCCTCTCGTTCCCACCTCAGTTCAGGCTAAGCGCCCAGTGTCACCTTACCCTGATGACCGCTCTATCACTGACAACACACTCCCGCTTGGCATCTACCCTGCATTGGTATCCCTATCATCCACCAGGGTCTGATTCAAAGGATAGATTTTCCTTTGGCCTCCATTGATGACCATATGACATACCAGGGTCTGTTTAAAGGATAGCTTGTACTTTGGCCTATCCCTTGATACACCCCTTCCAAAAGACCACACCAGCTGGTTCATAGCGGACACGGACTCCTTACCCATTACATCATGGCCGCTACTGTCAGTATTTACATCACGTGGCCAGCTACACTTAGCGATAAAATCTGTATGCACAACCGGTACACTGCGGGCTTTATATATTTATATATTTTTATATTTCCCAGACGGGGGACTACCCTTGTCAGCTTCTAGGGTCTGGCACTCATCATTGAGGTTTCCTAATACACACGCGCTAGCGTCTTCATATTAAACAGAAAGGAATAAGATTACTCCCTCAACCATCTTAAGATGGCCGCCACATTACCAGTCATGATCACGTGACATTTAACAAACAGGTGTTGACGCTTTAGCCAAAGTTGACTTGTTTAAATACACCCACCGCCGAGCTCACTCATCTACACGAGCTCGGCGGAGATGGGTAGGTTTTTCCACGCGGACACGGGCAGAGTGAGGTGAGTGTATCCTGTGTGAGCACGACTATGGAGGCCAGTAAGATCTACATTAGACCAGTACCTTACCAGTGATTATAGCTCTTAGACTTTGCTTTTGTGCTCCCTTTAGCTGCATTCAATATACTCACCCCCGATGTACTGACCCGCCGACCCCTCATGTGGCAAGTAGTCCCTGACCATTAGGTGAGTAGGGAACACGCTTTTAGTTCATTATGCCGCCTTTTAAACCACAGTGTGAGACTTTTGGTGGGAAATCACAGTGTTACAAGGTCGTTATCTATATTCACCCGAATTGCCCTTGTAAGACACTGGATGTGAGGATTACCCCTCTTAGACTGCTGCATTTTTAACCTTTTGTTTTTAAACCACTCATTCTACACTTTTCCTTCACGTATAGAGAGTGTGTATGTGCTCCTCACTATGCACGCGACACGCTCCATACACCTAGGCATGCTTGGATTGTGCTCAATGGTTCACAGTACCACCAGCATGCCATATTGTGTACATGTCTTGGCGTTGACTTGGCTTGTTGTGGTCCACATGAAAACGTTATAACCATAACTTGTCTCTTTATTTATTTTTCTCTGTACTTAGGCATAGGAGCTTCCACAGAGGTATTGTACACCACACACATGACACAAGCATGTTGTTGTAATTCTTCTTCTTCTTTACACTTTTTATAAGGTCCTGATGAATCGCGGGTGACTTTACCCTGAGCGAGAAACATGTCGACCAGTCTCACTTCTAGCCCTCTCTAGGGTCACTCGACCTAACTGGCTGATACCTAGCGAGCTAGTTTCACCTTTTAATAGCAGCCAGGGGACCCTCAGAATAAAGTTAATTCCGGTACCCCTTGCTACATTTTAATATTTTCGCTACACAACACTACATCCTGCCCACACACCCCCACTTCACCATAAGGCTGTTGGATAAAAAGATCTCCGCCAAAGAGCCCCTCTTTGAGGTGAGCCCGTCGGGGATTGCACCGCCTCCCCGACGAGGAGCAAACGCCAATGATGAAGCATGACACCCTTCTGGGTGTGTGAGGCAACTAAATCTAACAAAATGGATGCCCTAGGGTGTCTCTTTCCACACCTTGGTCACGCCAGTCAAATCCCCCTAGTCTGTCTATAGGAACAGTTCAGCAACCCCTTTATTGCGCCTGCTCTTTGCTGCGGACAGTTGTGGTGTCCCCCGCCCCCCCACCCCCTATTTCTTCCAGGTACATCACCGTTCGCAGGAGCCTGTAGACATTAATGAGACCCCCACAGCCCCTGCCCCCCCTTAAGGAGGAGGCGCTGAACAGACACTGTTTGCAGTCTGGGTGCTCTTTGCTGCGGGCAGTGGTGGCGGCAGGAGGTAGTGCCCCCTACCCCGGTCGGAGGACCCTGTGGACATTAATGGGACCCACACTGCCCCCCTGTGAGGAGGAGGCGACGAGGAGACACTGTAGCAGCCCCACAGGGCCACAGGCTGGTAAACCAAGGCGGCTCGGCCTTGGAGGACCAACATTGCAAGGAAGGAAGAAGGGAATGGTAAAAAGAAGGGGGGGGGGGTGCTGTCTCCGAACACCTCAGTTCACACAGCCGCCTTGACACCTCCCTTGTGAAACCATTGCCTGACTATAAGGGCCAGAGTGCCCAGGTGCAGCCTTGGAGAGCACTGTCTGCAGAACACAGACGGGGCAGGAGGGAGAGGGGCAGAGAGGGGATGGGCAGAGTGGGCAGGACAGAGAGGGGCGGGGCAGAGAGGGGCGGGGCAGAGAGGGGCGGGCAGAGAGGAGCAGTACAGGGAGGGCAGGGCGGAGCGGAGCAGGACAGAGAGGAGCAAGGCAGAGAAGGGCAGGGAGGGTCTGGGCAGAGAGAGGCAGCGGGGGTAGAACAGAAAAGGAGATGAACGAGAGGGGCAGGGCAGAGAGGGGCAGGGCAGAGAGGAGCAAGGCAGAGAGGGCCTGGGCAGAGAAAGGCAGCAGGGGGTATAACAGAAAAGGAGCATGGCAGAGAGGGTCAGGGCAGAGAGGAGCAAGGCAGAGAGGGGCAGCTGGGGTGGAACAGAGAAGGTCTGGGCAGAGGAGGCTTGGGTGGAGCAGAGAAGGGCTGGACAGAGGAGGTTTGGGTGGAACAGAGAAGGGCTGGACAGAGAAAGGAGGCTTGGATGGAGCAGAGAAGGGCTAGACAGAGAGAGGAGGCTTGGGTGGAGCAGAGAAGGGCTGGACAGAGAGAGGAGGCTTGGGTGGAGCAGAGAAGGGGTGGACAGAGAGAGGAGGCTTGGGTGGAGCAGAGAAGGGCTGGACAGAGAGAGGAGGCTTGGGTGGAGCAGAGAAGGGCTGGACAGAGAGAGGAGGCTTGGGTAGAGCAGGGAAGGGCTGGACATGTGGTTACCTGACGCTTCTGGATGCCTGACGCTTCTGGATGCCTGACGCTTCTGGATGCCTGACGCTTCTGGATGCCTGACGTTTGTGGATGCCTGACGCTTGTGGATGCTTGACGCTTGAAGATGCCTGACACTTGTGGATGCTTGACGCTTGAAGATGCCTGACACTTGTGGATATTTAACAACAAGGGGTGGTGATGGACAGAGTTTCTGAATTAAGCAGAATACTCTCACTTGTGGATGTCTGATGTTCGTGGATGTAAATGACAATGCCTTTTATTTATGTTTTGGTTTGTACAACATAAATTAAAGGCTTGGGTGGAGCAGAGTAGGGCTGGACAGAGGAGGCTTGGGTAGAACAGAGAAGGGCTGGACAGAGAGAGGAGGCATGGGTGGAGCAGAGAAGGGCTGGACAGAGGAGGCTTGGGTGGAGCAGAGAAGGGCAGGACAGAGAGAGAATGCTTGGGTGGAGCAGAGAAGGGCTGGACAGAGGAGGCTTGGGTGGAGCACAGAAGGGCTGGGCAGAAAGAGGAGGCATGGGTGGAGCAGAGAAGGGCTGGACAGAGGAGGCTTGGGTGGAGCAGAGAAGGGCAGGACAGAGAGAGAATGCTTGGGTGGAGCAGAGAAGGGCTGGACAGAGGAGGCTTGGGTGGAGCACAGAAGGGCTGGGCAGAAAGAGGAGGCTTGGGTGGAGCAGGGAAGGGCTGGACAGAGGGACAGAGAGAGGAGGCTTGGGTGGAGCAGAGAAGGGCTGGACAGAGAGAGGAGGCTTGGGTGGAGCAGAGAAGGGCTGGACAGAGAGGTGCCGCTGGGGTGGAGCAGAGAATGGCTGGACAGAGAGAGGAGGCTTGGGTGGAGCAGAGAAGGGCTGGACAGAGAGAGGAGGCTTGGGTAGAGCAGAGAAGGGCTGGTCATGTGGATACCTGATGCCTGTGGATGCTTGACGCTTGTGGATGCTTGACGCTTGTGGATGCCTGACACTTGTGGATGCCTGACGCTTGTGGATGTCTGATGCTCGTGGATGTAAATGACTATGTATTTTATTTATGTTTTGGTTTGTACAACATAAATGAAAGGCATTGTCATTTACAATACCAATTGCTCCAAAACACGCAGTTGCGAGACCTATTGCATTGCAAATGCTTGTTTACTTTAAAATCCTACTCAAATGTCACATCCTGCTTGACAGGTCTGCTGGGGTTTTTCATATGAACGTCGGGACTTCAAAGAGACCTTCCCTGTCACAGGCAAATGTTAGGTCACTCTTGGGCAGGTCACTTCTTTTGTCCCCACCAGCCAGACAGGACCCAATCATAGTTGGCCTCCTATTGTCATAGCTGACCTTTCAAACACGCTTTGAAACTGTAGAGTCTATCTATCTATCTATCTATCTATCTATCTATCTATCTATCTATCTATCTATCTATCTATCTCTACCAACTGTTGGCGTGTGTCTACTGGCTCCTTATCACCAGGAATGCTCATGAGATGCGCTCATGTCGTAGGACTTAAATCAATTATTCCACTCACTCCCTTAGATTGGAACAGAGCACAGCATTCCAAGGCAGCTCACATTTCAAATTCTGTATTTTGTAGCAGAGATGAAGCTTCACCTCTGCTAAAATAAAGTACATTGAAATTTGAGTTGCCTTGGAGTGCCATGCTCTGTCCAAATCTAAGGGAGAGAGAGGAGTAATACACATTTGGGGCACATTTCATTTGAGGAAAACAAGATGCCAAAACAATTTGTGGATATCCACTGTCTGGATGCTGAAAACTCTGCTTTTGTTCTACCAGACCTTTGTTTCTGAGGTTGGTGTGGGTACAGAACCTGCCTCAAATTGGATTTTAGTGTTATATGTGGAAGGACTGTAGTATTTCACTAGTACACTACCAAAAGACACATCCAGCCCTCAGAGCCCTAGCTGAGTGTGGCTGAAGAATTCAGACAATTAGAAAATGCCCAAAGTAGGTAGAGTTCACCCCAGGAACTTTTACCTATTTGATAGTGCATGCCCAGGGGTATTCCCACCCACTAGCTCGTGCCAGGCATAAATGAGGCATGTCCAGGTATCCACTTCAGAACACTTTCTGGAATTGTTCAAGAACAGAAGAGGATTGAACCAGGTGTCTGTCACTTGACAAGAGCCCTGCAGGCTGGACCTGCTCTCCCTCTTGTACCCAGGACAAAGAAGTGGACTCCATGGGTCATAAGGCTGACCTCCTTTTAAGCTACCGGGACACAACAAGTTAACAAGTGGCCTTTCCTGCAACTGCGCAGCTGACCAGTGGCACTAAACCTGAACTAGACTCTCCTATTAGCTTCTCCCTGCCATCCTGTGAGTATCTAAGTGTTTCCTCTGAGGTCCTGTTTTTTTTAGAAGTGTACTCCTGTGGTGGATTGGAATTTAAAAGGCCTAAAGCCAGATCCTTGATAAGGAAGAACCTGGTTATTGTATCCAACCCACTCTCCATCCCGATCAGTGTTAAATTACACAAGTGCCCTGTAACACTGCAACCATTGACTATAAATGACACTTTGAGCATCTTGGTACAATTTCTACTTAAAACTTAAAAACATTCATCTATCCAGTTCCCCTTATTGGATTTTTGTAATTTCTAATATTACATTTTACTATATTTTTCTAATCATGTTGCCATTTTTATTGTTTTGCATTTTGGAATTTATTACTGCATAAAAATGTACACATTGCCTCCAAGTTAACCCCTTCGCTGCTAGGCCTTTTCCACCCCTGCGCTAAGCCTTTTTTTTTGGCTATTTGGGATAGTTTGCGCTTAGGCCCCTGTAACTTTTTGACCGCATAAGGTATCCATGTCAAATTTACGTCCTTTTCTTCCAACATAATGGGAATTTTAAAGTTACCCAGGGTTTGCTGATTCCCCTGGAAGGGACCCAGAAATTTGGCAAAATACAGCCGATTTTTTATTTTATTTTAAAAAATGGAAAAAAGTGCTGCAGATGAAAGCGTCTGGTGTTTTCCCTGGAAATGCTATCAACAAAGGGATTGTGGAGCTGAAATCACCATCTTCCCAGCTTTCAGGGACTGACAGACGTTTGTCAGAAAACCAAACGTTTTTTACACAGTTTTGGCAATTTTTGCTATTGTGTGTGCTGTCAAACAACCTTCTAGTAAATGGTAAAAATGGGTATGAAAGCAATAATGTATCATGGGAAGCTGTACATTTCTGTAAAGTAGACACAATTTTGAATTCAGCAAGGGGTCATTTGTGTAGATCCTTCAAGATTTTCTTATAGAAACTAACAGTTGAAAATAGGAAAAATTGAAATTGATTTGAAAAAAACAGCCATTTGTGCCAACGTTTTCACCTGTAACTTCTTCTAAGTATGACAAACTTTTGAAAGCAATATACCGCTACATCCACTGGACCCTTCTTTTTGTGGAGATATATAAGACTTATAGGTTCACCAAGACCCCGAGGAACCCAGAGCCAATAACTGAGCAGTGTCTTTTATAGTGAAAAATAGGTATGAAAGACACCTATGTATTTCTGAAATGGGAACAAAATATAGAGTTTAGAAACAGTAGCTATTTTCACATCTCCACAATTGTGGGTAGCCATTCTAGCATGTGAAATATAGGAAATTTTTCAAAAGTGACATCTTTTTTACACATTGTCTTACATTTGGAAGGCAGAAATGCATCGAAAGTCAATAGGTAATAACAGTTGTCCTACAATTCTGTGTTCCCCTAAGTCTCCCGATAAAAATGGTACCTCACTTGTGTGGGTAAGCCTAGTGCCCGGGACAGGAAACATCTCAAAATGCAAAGTGGACACACCACATTTTTACAGTGAAAACTGACCCTTTTTTTGCAAAGTGCCTAGCTGTAGATTTTGAACCCTAGCTCTGACGGCACCTAGGAAAACCTAGCAAACCTATACATTTTTTAAAACTAGATACCCAGAGGAATCTAGGATGGGCTGACTTGTCTTGCTTTTACCAGGTTCTGTCACCCAGAATCCATTGGAAACCTCAAACTTTGCAAAAGAAACAAATTTTCCTCACATTTCTGCGATGGGAAATTTTGGAATCTGTGTGGATCCACATAATTCCACCCACCTGCATTCCCTAAAGTCTTCAGATAAAAATGGTGCCTCACTTGTGTGGGTAGGCCTAATGCCTGTGACAGGAAATGGCCCAAAACGCAACATGGACACACCACATTTTTTACAGTGAAAACTGACCCTTTTTTTGCAAAGTGCCTAGCTGTAGATTTTGAACCCTACCCCTGCCGGCTCCTAGGGAAACATAGCAAACCTACATGTTTTTAAAAACTAGACACGGAGGGGAATCCAGGATGGGGTGACTTGTCTGGCTCTCATCAGGTTCTGTTACCCAGAATCCCTTGCAAACCTCCTACTTTGTAAAAAAATAACACATTTTCCTCACATTTCTGTGATGGAAAGTTCTGGAATGTGCCTGGATCCACAAAATTCCACCCACCCACATTCCCCAACGTCGTCTGATAAAAATGGTACCTCACTTGCCTGGGTAAGCCTAGTGCCTGCGACAGGAAACAGCCCAAAACACAACGTGGACACACCAGATTTTTACAGTGAAATCTGACCCTTTTTAGATCTCACCTATGCAGCGCGCAAGCGTTGCTTTTGAGGGACCTCTTGCCATCGCTCTGTACTTTTTGGAAACTTGTGCATGTTTTGCACTGTTTCCAATGAGTACTCGTGCATGCAGAGCCTTTGCCTTGCGGGAGTGAGCAGCGACGCCATATGTTTTCAATTATCACGCCTGCCGCTGCTTGCTCTCGAAAGGCAAAAGCTCTGCATGCATGAGTTCTCATCCGCGGGGCCGCGCTTGTCTTTGAGCGCTTATTGCTTTTGCTTGTGTAATCCTTCTGCTTGTACGCACGCTCGCGCTACACACTGCCAGCCTCTCTGAGGTACAAAGGAAAGACGGTGCCAAGGCAGAACATTCCTGGCATCGCTTACCCGCTGTGCCCCTGCTGTAGTCAGATATCATGGAAACAATTTTATGAATCCTGCGCGAGATGCCACGCTCTGCTTCATGTATCATGCTGCTGATGCCGTCCTCGAGCCAGGTTCTCTTTCGGAGGCATCACTTCTGATTCCCTCCCGCTGGCAGACGCGTGAGTGGGGCTCCTTTCACAGCACGACACGTGCTGCATTTACTGCAGGTGCAGCACATCCGACACACGCCAACTGCTTCCTTCCCGTTTAAGACAATTACTTTTGTCCGAGTGGCATCCTATATTTGAAACGACAAAGATGCTTTGTGTTTTGGAGCATGCAGTGTTTTCCCCTTTTGACTTTAAGGGGAATAATTTCTCTGTAGGAGCCAAGGGGAGGAAAGGACAGGCAAACATGATGCAGCTCTGTTTTGGAATTTAACAACTTACCTTCCCACCATGCTTTGCACACTGTGCTCCAGTGATGTAAATCAGATTCGAAGGCAGTGCATCTATGACTGTTCCTTGTTTGCACGCACTTTACCTTTCTGCAGATAGCAAGAAGGGCTGCCTCGTGAGATCCAAATGTTATTTCAGTTCCATCGATAACTTAAATATAGGGCTGCTTTTAAAATTCAAATCCTGCAGCTCGACCGTTACCGGATTCAAACCCTATGGAAGCCTGTGTCACTCCTTGTTCATTTGTAGTAGGAGCACTAAGCATAATGCGGTCTAAATTTAAAACTCTATTCATTGGACATTTAGATTTCACTCTTGTGGATGCTTGACTGCTTTCGAAAGGGAAATGGAGTAATGGAGAAGTGAAATAAAAGTGCAACACTGCAGTTTTGAAGCAGAGTTGTGAAAATGGTTACCTCAAAAAACTGGGTGAATCTAGTTCAATGTTTTGTAAAATTTTAAATGGTCTCTTCTTCATGTGAGTTTGAGAGGGTCAGCTGAGACTGTTACGTGTTATTTGAGGACTCTTGGCACAGAGACAATGGTTACATTGCAGGATTTAAGAAACCTCTTGATTTGAACACCTCACACACATTGATTTGTGGGTGTTTGGCCTTTACAGGCTACGAGGAGTCCGTATTAGACCTGAGTCTACCCGGTAGCTAGGGCAGATTGTCCAAGGTATTTATTAGGTCTCATGTTCACAAGGAGTCCAGTTGCCTCCTTCTCGATGGTCTCCAATTTTTTCAGTTTTTAGATAAAGCAGACCACGTTAAAGGCAGAGGGAATAGTCTGTTCAGGAAAGGATTCTTAATCCTTTGTGGAGTGGTGTGGCTCACTGGTTAGAGGCGGCAGACCCAGGAGCAGAAGTCGGCCGGGACCAGGGTTCAATTCCCGACGCGGCAGGGTCGTGGACTTGGGTCAGCGACTCGATAATTCTCGCTTCGGTGCCTACTCTAATCAGGGGTCCCACTCGTCAACTCTGTGCATTAGCTTGCCTAATCTCCACAACGGCCCCATCAACGGCGGGGATGCCTGGCTTCACCTTGGGGACTCCCAGCAGGGACCATCCCACAGGGAAAGCCAGGACGGGTTCCCCAGCGTTATACAGCACCAGGAAACCTACGGGTAGCAGTGCGCTTTACAAGCTCAAACATTAATTAACATTAAATCAAACAAGCTTTGGCATAGCCAATAGGTCTCGCCTTTGGTACCTTAAAAGTGTTTACCGATGCAACAGTTGCTCACATTTCTGTGATGGAAAGTTCTGGAATCTGCGTTGGTCAACAAACTTCCACCCAACCCGCATTCTCCAAAGCTCCCCATAAAAATGGTACCTCACTTCTGTGTGTTGGTCAAGTACCCGCGACAGGCAAGGGCCCAAAACGTATTGTGGAGAAATCAAAATTACCTATCACAAAACGACCTGTTTTTACAAGGGGCGGGACCTGGGTGTTTGGCCCAGGGCTCAGCTGCCATCTAGGGAAACGTACCAAACCCAAACATTTCTGAATGAAAACTAGACACCCTGGGGAGTCCAGTGAGGTATGGCTTGCGTGAACCCCCGTTTCCCTACTAAGAATCCAGGGCAAACCTCAAATGTAGCTGAAACAAATGAGATTTTCCTCAATTTTCTATGTGGGAAAAGTTGTGTGATCACTGGGCTAACACAAATTTCCTACCACCTAGCGTTACCCGAGGTCTCCCAATAAAAATGGTACTTCACTTGTGTGGGTAGACATAGTGGCTGAAACAGGAAATGTCCCAAATCGTACTGCGGTGACTTCAAAATTACCTATCACAAAACGACCTGTTTTTACAAGGGGGGGTACCTGGGTTTTTGGCCCAGGGCTCAGCTGCCATCTAGGGAAATGTACCAAACCCAAACATTTCTGAATGAAAACTAGACACCCTGGGGAGTCCAGTGAGGTATGACTTGCGTGAACCCCCGTTTCCCTACTAAGAATCCAGGGCAAACCTCAAATGTAGTTGAAACAAATCAGATTTTCCTCAATTTTCTATGTGGGAAAAGTTGTGTGATCATTGGGCTAACACAAATTTCCTACCACCTAGCGTTCCCCCAGGTCTCCTAATAAAAATGGTTCTTCTCTTGTGTGGGTAGACATAGTGGCTGCAACAGGAAATGTCCCAAATCGTACTTCGGTGACTTCAAAATTACCTAACCTAAAATTACCTGGTTTTGCGGGGGTGGGGGGACACCTGGTGTTTTGGCCCCGTGCCTGCAACCATCTGGTGAAACCTATCAAACACATACACCCTGGGGAGTCCAGTGAGGTATGGCTTGCGTGGATCCCCCAATGTTTTTCTATCCAGAATCCCCTGCAAACCTCAAATTTAGTTGAAGAAATCTCTTTTTCCACACATTTTTTGTGGGATCAGTGTGCCAGCACAAATGTCCTACCACCCAGCGTTCCCCCTGGTCTCCCGAGTAAAATTAAACCTCACTAGGGTGACTGGCCAATACAGAATCAGCTAAAAAGGTATTCGTTTTAAAACAATGTAGCATTTAGAATTCGTGGTGCTATACCCTTAATCCCTTTGTTTTTGCCCCTTCCCAGTCACAGGCCTTTGGCCCACCCACACAAGTGATGCATCATTTTACTCGGAAGAACGAGGGGAACGCTTGGTGGTAGGACATTTGTGCCGTCATGGTGATCCCATACAAAAATGTGTGGAAAACACGATTCTTTCAGCTAAATTTGAGGTTTGCAGGGGATTCTGGGTAGGGAAACGTTGGGGGATCCACACAAGTCATACCCCACTGTAGTCCCCTCTGTGTCTAGTTTTCAGAAATGTCTGGGTTTGATACGTTTTCCTAGATGGCCGCTGAGCCCTAGGCCAAAAACCCAGGTGCTCCCATTGCAAAACCAGGACGTTTTCTGATAGATTGTGATAGATAATTTTGATGTCGCCACAATACGTTTTGGGCCCTTGCCTGTCGTGGGTACTTTACCCACCCACCCACATGAGTGAGGTACCATTTTTATTGAGAGACTTTGGAGAATGCAGGGTGGGTGGAAGTTTGTGGACCAACGCAGATTCCAGAATTTTCCATGGCGGAAATGTCGGGAAAATGTGTTTCTTTTGACAAAGTTTGAGGTTTGCAAGGGATTCTGGGTAACAGAGTCTGGTGAGAGCCACACAAGTTACCCCATCCTTGATTTCCCTGGGTGTCTAGTTTTAAAAAATATATAGGTTTGCTAGGTTTCCCTAGGTGCCGGCAGAGCTAGGGTTAAAAATCTACAGCTAAGCGCTTTGCCGGAAAAGGGTCAGTTTTTACTGTAAAATTGTGGTGTGTCCACATTGCGTTTTGGGCTGTTTCCAGTTGCGGGCACTAGGCCTACCCACACAAGTGAGGTATTATTTTTATCAAAATACTTTGGGGAATGCGGGTGGATCTACACAGATTCCAGAACTTTCCATCACAGAAATGTGAGGAAAATGTCCTTTTTTTTACAAAGCTTGAGGTTTGCAAGGATTTCTGGGAAGCAGACCCTGGTGAGAGCTACACAATCCTGGATTCCCCTAGGTGTCTAGTTTACCAAAATATACAGGATTGCTATTTTTCCCTCGGTGCCGGCTTCGCTAGGACCCAAAGTCCACAGGTAGGCCCATTCTGAAGAAAAAGTCTGTGCAAATGGGCTTCCTGCCGGACTGGGGAGGGGGGGGGGAAATCTGGGGCTATTGGCCTGATATGCCCCCACGGGAGGGTCAGAAAGACTGCTGCTATTTTCTGGGCACCCCCACCCCTACATATAAAACGCTACAATAATTGTTGGTGCCTAGTGCGTTTTTTGCAAACCCCCCTCACCCCCGGAGGCAGATCAGGGGCTACTGTCCCCATCTGCCTCCGGGGGGCGGGAGGGGGGCAGATAGACTGTGGCATCTTTTTTTGGGGGGGTGGGGGCATTGGCATGCCAATCTGGGGAGCCCCCACCCGAACTTTAGGGAAACAAATCCCTGGTGCCTAGTGGGTCGGGGGGCAGATAAGTGGCTATTGCCCAATCAGCCTCCCAGGTGGGGCAGAAAGACTGTAGCATTTATTTGGGGTGTGAGGGCATTGACATGCCAATTCTGGGCAGCCCCCACCCCTGCCCTACAAAAAATAAATCCCTGGCGTCTAGGGTGCTATCTCCCCCCGGGGGCAGATTAGGGGCTACTATCCCATCTACCACCCAGGGTGGGGCAGAAAGACTGTAGCATTTGTTTGGGTGGTGGGGGCATTGACATGCCCATTCTGGGCAGCCCCCACCCCTAAGTATATAAAACAAAAATATTCCCTGGTGCTTAGTGGGATTTCTGCCTCCCCCGGGGGCAGATCATGGGCTATTGCTCCCATCTGCCTCCTGGGGGGCAGAAAGTATTTTGTTTTCTTTGGGGGATAGGGTGGGGGCATTTACATGCCCATTCTGGGCAGCCCCCACCCCTCTCCTACAATAAAAAATCCTGGTGACTAGGGTGCATTCTGCCCCTCCCGGGTTGGCAGATTTGGGGCTCCTGCCCCCATCTGCCCTCTGGGGGGGGGGCAAAAAGACTGTTTGTACCCAAATAATATAGGGGGAGCAAAGGTCCTTGCCCAACGGTAACTCCCCCCTCCCTGGTGGCTAGTGGGTGGAACTAAGTTTCAGTTTAATTTTCAATGGAATGATGTCAATGCGCTATGCCCGCGATCGTCATTGCAATGAAAATGCAAAACTGGCTTGGGAGGTTGGGGAATCTCTTCCCCAACCTCCTGAGGCCAATAAAAATAAAGGAAATCCCTCTGCTGTCTGCAGCAGAGGGATTTAGTGCCCCTGTTGTCATGATGGAATGGTTCCATCATGAGCACAGGAGCACTGGTGCTCATGACGGAACCATTCCATCATGAGCACCGAAAGGGTAAAGCCTGTCTTCTCTCCAGAGGTTGAGCTCAAGTTTGTTTAGTGAGTTTAGAGGTTAACCCTGACAAGGACTGTGATTATTACTTGAAGTGGGCACTCACCGTCCTCAACTAGTAGATCAATTTCTTACAGACAGCAGGGATAGTGTGAATGAGGGGGAAGGAGAGGAAGTTGGGTTTGAAAGCTGAGGTTGACTCTAAATTCATCATGTAGTATTGTTCTCTAAAGACGTGTGTCTTTCTAATAGGCTCAGGGTTGGGGCAGTACTGACTGATACAGGGATACTCTTGGAGGTCCTGGGTACATGCATGGACTCAACCTGTTGCCTTTTTATTTTTGCAGTTATTTATGTCAAATCTGATGCTGTCCAGACTGCAGGTGTACCGAGAGCCGCCAGAGGGGCTGAGCTTGTCAGCCTGTTAGGCAGGGCTGCTGGTAATGATGGCTTTGTATATGATGGAGATGCTTTTGAGGATGGCATGGACTTTCAAGAGCAGTCAATTGAGTTCCTAAAGGATGGGTATGGTATGGTCACATTTCAACTGACTCTTTAGGAGGCTTACTGTGACATTTCGGATGCCCTTATGGGCGGTGTAGAGCAGGGTATTGCCATCTTTCAGATGTGGGACTAATAGGGCTTGAACAGCAGTACTGAAGTCACTTTCTGGGAGGAATGGTTTCATTTTGTCAGGAGAGAGCTGCAATAACTCTGTTTTGGTTTTCTGTGCAATATGTTCCATGAAGATGAAGTCAGGGTCCAGGGTGAATGCGAGTGAATTGGCATTAAGTGAAAGTTGAGGTTTGAATCACAGCAATAAAAAGCAAATCTTTTTTGTCACAGCTGTGACATCCCTTGGGAAAGTGCTCACTTCCCCAGTCTTCTCTCACCTTACCTGGATGTCCAGAGACCTGAGTAAAAAGGTTGAATGGCTGTGATGATCTGCCCTGTCGCTCACCTTCTCCCACCTCTCACGAGTCTCTGCAGACTCAAGAGATGTGGAGGGATGCTCTTTCATCACCAATCGCTGCATTCCCTGTCTACAAAGAGCCACATCTAACAGGGAATTGCGTCTGTTCTAGCGACGACTCTAAGCGTGCCGCTGCTGGTGACACTGATTCCCCACACATTAAGAGCTCATTACGAGTAAGATGCACAACTTTGGTTGGGAAAGGAAATTGTGGTGGAAGGTATGACCGAGGATGTTGTAGCAGAGCGTGGCTGGAAACCAGTTATTTCTTTAATAATTTGGATAAAAGGATGATTCTATCTAGGCAGGTGGGGGAGGGTAGCTGGGCACCTTTATTTTGTTTCTTTTTCACAGAAGGAATAGTGTAAGAGGTTGGGGGGGTTGGGTGGCAGTGCACAAGCAATACATTATTTTTAAGGTTCAGCTGGGGTGGTGATGAGGTTTGTGCGATTAGGTTGTGTATTTAGTGAGCCATACACTTCACAAAATTGAAGCTAGGCAACAGAGATTACAGTGCAGGCAATACAGGAATATTGAAAGACGGCAACTAACCCTCTGTGGGGAAAATCTAGTGCTAGGCAAAGCAAAAGACATAGCCTAATGCATAGCATGCATACATCCAATACAACTACTACTAGAGGAGGGTTTCTCCAGAGCCGTATCTGAAGTAGTTAAGAGTCTGTATCTCTCAGAGATCCAATAGTACAGAATGATAAGCAATGGGTGCGTTGATGCACTTGATTCCCCATTGTCTTTTCATTCAACTAAGCTCACACAATGCATGATCTTACAGGAATACTATTGGTCTCCAGCTAAAGTTTGCACGTCCTTTACATGATGACACCGACTGGCATTGCCACGCTTGCATGTGATAAATATCACTCCTATTAATGTCAATTCAAGCAAGAGAGGGGAGATCTAGTTTGGAACACTGTGTTTAGCCCATACCCACACTGTTCCACTTCTAAAATAGCAGTAATTGCTTGGTGGCTGGGATCAGAACATAAAGTTATCAAGGCTATCCCTAGGTTTAATTTACAAAAGGAGGGCAGTGGTTTCCAGTTCTCATTCCAAAAAATGTAGAAGCTCTTTTGGACTACATGAGAATAATCAGCAATTTGGGAAATGTTTTAAAGAATGGAAACATTTGTTTTCTAGATGTCAAGTATAAAGTGAACCTCCTTCTGGATTCGCTCAATGTGATGACCAACCCCTACAGCTAGTTAAGCCTAGAGGGAGCACTCCTGAACCCTCTCAATGAGCGCCAGACAGGGTGTCCTCAAAGAGACACAGTAGTAGGCACAGATGTCAACTAGGGGTGTCAACTGCTAACTTAGGCTTACTCATTGGTACCCCTGACCTTACCCTTGCTACCACTGGTCTCAGGGAGTCATGAAGGCAGGATCAGTGAACGAGAAGAGTGCTCTTGGAAGCCTGTTTACATTCTTTGGTTTCTATTCCTTGACCTTCTCTTTGTCCCTCGGTAGATAGTTGATTGTTTAGAGGCTATGGTGGGGTGAAGGATCAGCCCATTGGTGTTATTTGCTGCCAATGGGTGTGTTGCGTCAGCTATGCTCGTCTGGTACTTTTTGTGAATTGAAAGAGACTAGCTTAAATATGACCAATATTGTTAGGACTCTGATTAGATTTGTCATGGGCACCTCGTTGGTGAGTTCATGAAGCCCTCACCCACCAACCTGGTTGGTGGCATGCTTCATCATCGGGCCCACCCAGTGACACCTAATGTGTCCCGGGTGTGCTGCGACGCCTGATTACAGCGGAGCTGGTATTTTACTGAGAGTGCAGTGTGAGGTGTAAAATGAAGTGTGAGTTAAAACGGCTTGGCGAGGGTCCCAGTACCCGAGGGTAAATTAAATTTTAATAACTGGGCCCCCGTCAGCGGTTAAAATAAGGCTTGGGGATGTTTAAGGGAGGCGAGTTACTACCTCCTACATCCATCAGTTGGTTGACATGTTTCAGCCAGTACCTTAAACTAAATCTGGCTTTCCTCAGGACCTTTTTAAAATAGAGTGTAGTGCAGGTTAAAAAGGAGTGTAATCCAGGCTATGTGTTACACTCACTAAGGTGTTTCTCTAAGTGTGAGAGGGGGATTCCCTTCTCATATATGCGCTTAGATTTTGCAGCCAATGCTTCCAGGAGTGAAGCGGTAAGGGGTTGACCAGCTTTTCTGGTCAGAGCCTGCCTTGTACCTGTTGCACCGTCCTCGTACTCCGGTAGATTACTCCGTACTGTATTTTAAAAAGGTCCTGAGGAAAGCCAGATTTAGTTTAAGGCACTGGCTGAAACATGTCGACCAACTGATGGATGTAGGAAGTAGTAACTCGCCTCCCTTAAACATCCCCAAGCCTTATTTTAACCGCTGACGGGGGCCCAGTTATTAAAATTTAATTTACCCTCGGGTACTGGGACCCTCGCCAAGCCGTTTTAACTCACACTTCATTTTACACCTCACACTGCACTCTCAGTAAAATACCAGCTCCGCTGTAATCAGGCGTCGCAGCACACCCGGGACACATTAGGTGTCACTGGGTGGGCCCGATGATGAAGCATGCCACCAACCAGGTTGGTGGGTGAGGGCTTCATGAACTCACCAACGAGGTGCCCATGACAAATCTAATCAGAGTCCTAACAATATTGGTCATATTTAAGCTAGTCTCTTTTGATAACACATATAAACCACGGGGACCCGGACTAGCTTTCTAGTCCTCTCTCTCTCTCTTGATACGCGCGCACTTTTTGTGAATTGACATTCATGGAGCAGAATGTCCAGTGCTTAATTTGAGACAGTGGCTGCAGGTGGGGCCCAGTGGCATTCATTTTGGGAGACTGACACTTCTTTTTCCTCACAAGACTTTAATCCAGACAAGAAAGAGAAAATCACAAAAGGGGTATAAAGAGGAAGAGAAGAATGCAAAAATAGTGACAACGGGAGAAACCATGGATAACAAAGAGCCTGAGAGAGTGGGATCAAGAGAAATGGAAGATCTGGTGATGGATTAAAAGTAGGGCTCTTGTTTTTATGGTATTTATTTTTTTGACATTTCCGTCTGTATTTATCCATATTTATTTTACTGATCCATATTTTTTTGCTAATTTTATCTGTATTTAGCCATATTTGTTTTGGTCTTTGTGAAAAAATGAAGCTGAAATTAGTATATTTCCACATTTATCTAACTGATAAACATGCACTCATGCTTAAATGCCTGACAGGTTTCAGTCCTGTGAACACCCACTGAAGCTAAATCAATGCACTTATATAAAAACATGCAAATTTCAGTATCAGCCTTGTGTATATCTACTGTGGTTAAAGCTTCTTTACTAAAGTTCCTTTCCTTTTTTAACCCCCTTTCCTATCAACTCACACAGATATTGGCTTGGCAGTCATGGCAGAGAGAATTTAGGTTTACTCAAAAAACAAACCAATTTCCGTTTTTATCCACATTTAAAAAATAAATACAGACAGAAAATATTTTCTGTCGGTATTTATCTGTAGAAATCAGTGAATACGGAAAACAGGGAGCCCTAATTAAAAGGTATGATGCAGGACGAAGGCTACACAGCCTTGGCAATCAGCAACTCGACGATTGATCGCGCTTACTGGAGGCTTCTGAGCAGAGCTGTGGCCACCGCCACTTATTCTTCTACAAATTAAGCACTGATGTCTTATAACTGATCTTATTCCATGCCTTGCCATGAACGCCTAGATTATTCTAACATTCCAAAGAAGGTTGTAGATAGTCTGGAAAAGACTTTAATATCAAGCACAAGACTGTGCCTGGACTTAAAGAAGTATGATAATGTCAAAGCTCCACCGGCTCCCAGGGGAACCAGCATCAATGCCCAAACGCTGGCAGTATCAGGGAAGTAAAGTGTAGTAAAGGCATTTACTACTTTCAATATTCCCTCCCCCGCCTCTCCCTCCCTCCAGCAAGCATCCACTTTAGAACCCTTTGAGAGCCGTGATGCACCTGATTCCCAAATGTCCCTTCAATCAACTAAGTCGCAGAGGCTGGTCCACCGGAGTTCAAGGATCTAAACTCTGGTCACCATGAACCTCGCCCTAGATCGGAAACAATCTACTTACTGATTCAGACATCTCTTGAAAATCGAGCTATTTTTAGGAGGCCTGGGAAGAAAATGCATTGGGTCTTTCTCCAAACCCCGCTGGCCTCTAGAAATGTGCACGCATTTAACCTTGTGTATTCCGATCAGTGGCGTAAAGGAAAATAGTCCCCTCCCTTCCACCCGCCTCCCACCCACCGAAGGTTTGATGAGGGGCCCCTGAGTCTGCCGTACCTGACAGATAATCATTGGCCTTAGGATGAACGGACCGTCTAAAGGGTTACCCCTCTTCGCACAATAAATCACGACCCACCACTTCTTTATTTAGCAAAAAAGGCCACTTTAATAAGACAGTTGCATAAAGAAATTCTCAATAACATCTTACAGGTAAATCATAAAGCAATCCCCAAACTCATCCCCCAAAAATTGTTGCCCCAAGCACACCCAGAAGAACTGACACCTGTTGAGAGATCCCCCTCATTTTCTTTTTCTTTCCCCGTGAACTGTATATCCCACCTCCCCCCTTGGAGGATGGACTATCCCGCTCAAGACTGCCCACCCCCCCCCACAAAAATCCGCCTACCAAAACTACTTAACTAACATGAACCTGTCTTATCGTGGCAGAAAATGTGGACATCGCTAGTGTTCCTTACGGCTGATAAAGGAAAAAACTTAAAAATAGCAAATAGTAAAGGGAAGGGTGGGTGGGACAAACAAAATGCCTCTCTTCCCACCAGCCTCAGGCCAGTGAATTCCCGCCCCTACCGGACTTCTATATATAAACTTTCCAGCATGCCCAATGCCTCCCTGATTGCCTCTAATCGCACCTGGTGGCTGCTCCCATTGTGCCAACCTACCCAGGGGGAGACCGGCTCGCGCTCAGCTCCCCTTGGGTCCCCCCTCGCACAATAAATCACGACCCACCACTTCTTTGTTTAGCAAAAAAGGCCACTTTATTAAGACAGGTGCATACAAAAATTCTCAATAACATATTACAGGTAAATCATAATGCAATCCCCAAACTCATCTTGACCTATCTTCAAAACATAACCCCCAAAAATTATTGCCCCAAGCAAACCCAGAAGAACTGACTCCTGTTGAGAGATTCCCCTCATTTTCTTTTCCTTTTCCCGTGAACTGTATATCCCACCTCCCCCCTTGGAGGATGGACAATCCCGCTCAAGACTGCCCACCCCCCCAGCAAAAATCCGCCATCCAGGAAAACCAAAAGAGCTTTCCTGCCCCACCCCTCAAAGAGAAAAACATTATGACTTTTGCTAGAGCACCATATATCCTCCTTCCATATTTGATGACTGTGAGATAAAACCTTTATTCCAATGTCCCCACAGAAAACCCTCAGAGCTCTATTAATTTTGAGTCATGCCTTCTCCAAAGCTGCGTAGCGTCTTGCCCCTCTCCAATGCAGCCGTGTTATGAATTCAGTCCGAATCACCATGGTGCCCTCCCAGTTATATTTGATAACTGCCAGACCAGCCGTCATCAGCAGATGCCCACCGTGATGCATGATGGCCGGGGGCCGTCATCAGCATGGAAGGGGTTAAAATTCTGGTCACCCTAGCCATACAGCATGCACCGGCACTGCACTATGATGACATCACAGCCGGGCAGCATGTCCTGCAATGACATCCCATCATGTACTGTGATGACATCACAGTGCGACAGCAGGTCTCGCGATGACAGCACAGCCGGACAGCATGTCCTGTGTTGACACCTAAATTATACAACGTATCCTGTGATTTAGTCCCAGACAGCATGCCTGGTCCCGAGAGCTGGATAATCGCAGGAAATGTTCCTTCTTCCATGATGGACGCTGTGCAGGATTGTGCTGCCTGTTTGTTCGTTCTGTGGACAAAAGCCAGAGAAGTATTCCAAGAAATGGACGCTCTGCGGATTTGAAAGCAAAGCAGCATGTTTTAGATTCATTTTGGACAGTCTGTGGCTGCCTTGGGATCGCTTTCCTGCAGAAACTGAAACACGGCCAGATTCACTTTTAACTAAATAACGTGGCTATACTTTAGAGATGGACAGGGGGCACATTATAAGAATCAATACCCAGGGTGGACACATGGTGAAGATTCATAGCAGTACTAATATTAATACTATTGCTAATACTAACATTAATACTGTGACTGTTACTGCTACTATTACTAGTATAAATATTTATAGAACTACTATTAGCCACACTATTATGTGACCAGGGCTTTAAGTGGGATAAAACTGGAGGGTCTCTCAAAGGGGCGTGGCCAATGTAATTAAGGGCGTGGCTTAAAAATACATAAGCTACAAATCTGTGCTTAGCATAGCGTGCTGTCCGACTTGTATTTTGCTGTTTCTGTCCTTGCATCCAGATATATGATACAACAAGTAACATCATACCTACAAGTCAGGACTATTGGCTTTGTCAATGATTGTTAGTTGCATGAGATAAATAAGCAGCAACCATGGCTTGTATATAATGTTGAAAACACTTCCACTTAAAGCCCTGGTGACACCACGACGATGTTGCTGCTCCTGAGTTTCAAAACGAGAAGGGAAATCTAGAGAGAAAATTACTATGTTCAAAGGATTTCCCTTCCCCTAGAACACTCACCTGGCATGACGTCATGCTGTAACCTCCACGAGTGAGAAGTGAGCAGTGTGAGCAGCGCACATCGATGCGCCTTCTGTCACCGCAGTCCAGAAAAAAACGGACCCTGTGCCAGGCAGTGCTTTAAATGGGAAAAATAACTGCAGGTAATCATTAATATGAGCTAAAGGTGTAGTGAGTGGGCAGGGCTAAGGGCAAGACATGATGATACTTAACGACTTCTATAATAGTTACAGCACCCACTAAAACACATGATAAATGTGTTTACATAAACAAAGCACGTTAACCCATTACACAAAATGAAAGAGAAATGCGATAATATGTTAACATGTCCATTTGTTGCAAGTTAATGCCATACTGTTAATTGCTGTTGATTGGCACAATACTATATTTTTTTGAGCATGTGAGTACGAAGAAACTGAAAATACCCCCACTTCAAACCAAAGCTCCTATGGCACCAAGCAAATGAAGCACATCATCATGACCCTCCCCAGAAAATATCTCTTGTCTCTTCCATTGATCTATCCATTCAACCTTTCATCCTACCATTTAACCCGCTGATGTCCTCCATTTACCCTTTACATTCTGTCGTCTATTCAGTTTTTCATCCATCATTCGGTTTTTCACCATTCCGTGTGTCCACCCTTCATATCCAAACCTATCTATCCATCCATCTTTAAACATATCCATTCATCCTTTTACTCATCCATCTCTTTATCCACACTTTCACTCACCATCAATCCTTTTGCTCATCTATCCATCAACCCTTTCATTCCTTTATACCATCCTCCCTTTCAATCATCCATCATCCACCCTTTCATCCATCCTCCCTCCCTTTCATCCATCCATCCAATCTTTCACTTTTCCACCCATCATCCAATCATCCACCCTCTTTCACCCACCCATCCACTCATCCATCCATTCATCCATCTATACATCCACCCTTGCTCTCTCATCCATCCACCCACTCACTCACTCACCCACCAACCCTCCCTACTTCGTTATTTATGAGCCTTTGTCGCCGAGCAAACATGTACACACAAAGTGCCACCCATTTCCTTTAAAATACCTTCTGAGAGTGTCTTGATGCTCTCTCTCGCTTTTTTCTTACAAAAAACAGGCATGCAGGCAAACACACAAACATAAGCAGACACACAAAAGACTCCGGTATGTTAAAAGTTATACTCTTCACCATGGCTTTTTTAATTGCCACTGCCAGGGGACTGCCATTGTGAGAAGTTGGCCTGGCATATGCTGTCCAATATTCTAGTGGGCACCTTGCACCAGTCCATACAACCCTTATTGATGATAGGTTTAAGACAACCTTTATTGAAAGCTATCCTAGTGGTAGCTATGGAGAGCAGCCTTCAGGCTAAGCCTTGAAGGAGTATAAAGCAGCTTGGTTTACCAAATTATAACCTCTTGAATGTCTAAATAAAAAGAGATCCACACAAGGTATATATATAAAATATATGTATTTATTTCTAAACACTCTCTAGTAATCCCTTTATGAGATTACAGAGCAAAGTATATAACTTGAATGCAATAGAACTTCAGTAAATAGCACAATATACACTGGGCCCGGGGGGGGGGGGGGTTAGAAGGGGGAGGGGTACCAAACCATATATTAAGAAAGTGGTATAAGAACTACAACTTGACTAGACAAAAGGCCTAGAGCCTGTAGAATCGCTGGGACCACAAGGAACCAACTAAGGTAGTGACACAGGGGACGCGTGCAGTGTGAGAACACAGCTGCAAATCGCCGTTATCTTCTATGGGGAATGTTGCGGTTGGAAATTTAAAGATTAAGGACACTTAGGAGAGGACTTTGAGCAAACCCCTTTAGACCTAAAGGCTTCTAGGGCCAACACCCATGGGAGCACCGTAGTACTCATGTTACCTCACCCAGGGAAGCCGGGTGTATAGTTGTCTTTTGGTGTCGGGAATCGTCGTTGATTTAAATGGCGATATATACTGCAAAGTGCTGCTGCCGTGAAGAAGAAAAGTGTCCGGTGTGATCCAAGCCTAGAACAAAGATGTGAAGAACCTGAAAGCAGAGGGGACATAGTCTGGGTCACTTGCCAGTGACCAGGGGCCTGATAGACGAATGCCCACCGATGTTGGGTGATTCAGGTGTGAAGAGGTGAGGCTTGACTCTGAAGCAACGAGGACCAGGAGATGTTGACGACAACCAGGAGCTGGATTTGAGCTGTCCCACAAAGGATGTCGAGTGTTGCGGTGTCGGTGCCCAGATTGGACCCAACAAGCCTTGGCAACAGAAACCCATGCAGGAAGAGAAAAGATGCTTCGGTGCGGACCAGCAAGGTCCAGAGGACTCACCAAGTAGTGGAGAGTCAGGGCACGTCTGGAGCAACCAGGGAAGCCCGAGGAAAGTCAAAGTTGCCTTCCCAGGGACCTTCCAGTCGACGGACCAGGGATCGCGAAGGTACTTAGAGCGAAAACACAAAGGGCCGGCTCACGGAACACTCGTGGAGTGTAGGCCAGCAATCTTTGGAGGAAAAGGTACTCAGGGTCTGGGCTACAAGCAACCCAATGCACAGCCTCAAGGGCTGTCAAGAAGCTGATGTACTTGCAAATGTGCACGGTGTCCAGGGATTCCGGATTCACGGTACCCACAAGAGTTTCGGGTCGCAGCTTTGCTGGGGACTCAGGTCATCCTTGGGGCAGTCTGGAAATCGTCCTCCTGTGTTGCAAATACTTCGGACTCCGGCGGAAGCTTTGGAGATGCAAACTGGTCAGATGCGTCTTTGGTGCTTGCTAAGCAGGGAAGTAACTCCTTTTCTCCAAGGGAGATTCTTCAGTCATCCAGCATCGTGCAGCTTGTCAAAGTTCCAGGATTCAGTATCAGAGTTTCGTCGAGGTGTAATCTAAGGTCCTGTTGCCAGGGGTTCCTATCTTATACCCAACGAAGGGGTTGGACAACTTCTGGGGACCCACCTATGGGAGGGTCTGGAAAGAGGGGTGGCTATACCCATTTCCTTTGTCCAGTTTTCTGCCAGAGCAGGGGCTGGTAGCCCCTGCTACCGGTTTGAACTGGGCTATGCACAGAGGCACCAAATGTGCCCCAGTGTTGACTTCAAAGCACTCTCAGAGTGCACCCACCCAGCCCCAATATACTAAAGCCTGTCTGAGAGATGGTGACACCTCCGTGTGACAGGAAACCTATTGTCCAGGCCTCCCCTGCCAGAGTTTCATCCAGCAGCAGGAGGCCAGACTTGTGTCTGTGGCATCCATTTTGTGATGCCATGGTTCTTATAAACTGGTACCAGGTGTACCAGTTTGTACATGTCTCTCCCTCTAGAAGGGTGGAATCATACCCCACCACCAGGACTGGCGGGGGTATGATTCCAAAGTGTTTGACACCAAACACGACATGCTTCCTTGCAGCCATTCCAAAGTTAGCATTTACCTTGAGTTTATAATGAACTTAAGAGTATATGGTCTCTCTGCATCACAGAACAGCCCCGGAGAATAGATTCCAAAAGCTGTAGAGGGGCCCTGCTCATGCATGGGCACCCTCTCACACACAACCCATCACCCTGCCTTCAGGATTGATAAGGCCTGCCATAGGGGTGACTGATAGGTTTAAATGTGTAGTGATATAAGGTAGATATAGGGAACCTATATCTAAGTAAGGGGTGCATACACCACCTTACACAGGCTGCAGTAACAGACCTGTGGTGTCATTTTTGAAGGCTTCCCAGGGGTGGCATAATACATGCTTCAGCCCCTGGTACGCCTCTTGGATACCTATGCCCTAGGCATATAGGGTACCATATACTACAGACTTGTAAGGGTACCCCAGTAACTAAACTGGAGTGTACCTAATGTACTTGGAATCATTTCAGAGAGGAAGCAGCTAGGCTGGGGTCCTGGATAGCAGGGCCCCAGCCAGACTAAAGTAAAAAAACAGTGAAACACCAGCAAAAAGTGGGGTTAACTATAAGAAGCAGATCCTACCACACTACAGCCATGATTCCTGTGTTTGTGCAAATGTTGAGGATAGTGCACAAAACACAGCGTGATAGTTGTAGGAAGGTGGATATCTGACTATGGTTACCCCCAAACTTTTTGCCTGGTGTTTAGCTGGTTTTTGACATAGTTGGCCTGGGATCCTGCTATTCAGGGCCCCAGGCTAATTGCTCTCTCCTTAAAATGGACTCCATGTACCTTAGGTACATACCCAATTGGAATTGGCTCACCTTATTGGCCCCTGTAACAGTGTACCCAGGTACCCAGGGCATAGGTGCTTCCAAGGCCTACCAGGGGCTGCAGCATGTATTATGCCACCCCTGGCCTAGCCTCCATATTTGACACAACTGGCTGATCACTCAGCTGGGGTAAGTCGGTGTAACCACCCCTTACTTAGGTGTAGTAGGCCTATACCTAACCTAAAATGGACACATATGTTCCTATCAGTCACTCCTATGGAAGGCCTCATCAATCCTGGAGGCAGAGTGCTTGGAAATATGTGAGATGGTGCTCTGGCATGAGCTGAGCCTGTCTGCAGCTTTCGGAACCATGTCCTTTAGCTGTTCCATGATATTGCCATACCATATACTCTTAAGTGCATTATAATCCTCGCGGTTAAATGCTATCTTTGGTTTGGCTTTATCAAAACATGTCGAGTAAGGTGTAATACGAATTGGAATACTACCCCCTTGCCAGTTCTGGCGACGGGGGTAGCGTTCCACCCTTCTAGAGGGACACGACATGTACCTAACCTGAACC
Organism: Lissotriton helveticus; assembly: GCF_964261635.1. NCBI lineage: Eukaryota > Metazoa > Chordata > Amphibia > Caudata > Salamandridae > Lissotriton > Lissotriton helveticus. The sequence continues at coordinate 389,566,412 of NC_136061.1, forward strand.
CCGGTTAAAGTTAAACAGAGCCTCAACATCACAAAATGGATGCTGCCACCACAGACACAAGTCTGACCTCCTGCTGCTGGGAGTCCTTCCAGCGAGGGCAGCTTGGACAAAGGGTTTCCTGCCTTGGGAGGTGCTAGCACCACCCCAGACAGGATTTTGTGTATTGGGTAGGACAGGGCTGAATAGAATCAGACATGCCTGGGGCACACAAGGTGTCCCTGTGCATAGGCCAGTTCAAACCGGTGCTGGGGCTTTCCAGCCCTAGTCCTGGCACGAAACTGGACAAAGGAAAGGGGGTGTAACCACCTCCCTTCCTGGTTCAACCCAGAGGAGGGACCTAGTAGGTGATCCGACCCCCCAGATTCGAATAAGAGTGGGAGCTGTGTCCTGAGACTTCAGATCATCCTGAATCAACTTGAAATACAGAAGAAGACTGGACTTCGACATTCTGCTGCTCAGAAGACGGAAGAGAATCTCCCTTGTGGCCAAGGAGTGACCACCCTGTTCACACAGGCACCATCCAGCAACTCGACGTCTGCTTTGCCGCTGCCTCCCGCCAGAGCCCGAGCCCAAAGCCTGACAAGATACAGACTCCCAGACTTCTCACAGCCCGATCCACAGTCCCTGCAAAGAAGGGACCCGTGGAGGCACCGAGAGACGTGGGACCGGACCTCTTGGAAGACCCCCGAAACGCTGACTGCTCAGCATCACAGGTACCCTCGACGCTGTGCTTTGGGGTTTGAGAAGCCCCAACCTCGAGCAGCCCTTGCACCGAAGATCAGCCCCCCAGCATCTCCACGATCTGCGTGGGGCCCTTTTGCAGTGTGCCACTCGACGCGCCTTCCCGTCCACTTGCCACGCGGCTAGTGGCCATCTTGGCGACGAAACCTTCAACTTTCACTGCAGGTCTGGTTGCTCCAGACTTGCCCTCGCTCCTGTAAAAAGGAGCACCTGCTCTGACCTTGCTGGTCCGAGTAACAAGCCTTTTTTGATTCCTGCGTGGCTTGCATTAGCCAAGGCCTGTTTGCTTCAATCAAGTTGCCGACACCGCCAGCAGCGAGAAGCCTGCGTGGGACAGCTCGTGACCGACTCCTGGACGTCTTCGACCCCTCGTGTCTACGTGGCTGCAGAGAGAAGCTACACCTCGACGCCTGTTTGCACCCGACATCGCCTGGTTCCAATCTGGTTCCACGGTAGTCACTGGCTAGTGACTTTGAACATTGTCCCCTCTGCTTTCAGGTCTTCACCTCTTCAGATCCACCGGAACTCTTCACATCGAGCCGCCTGCAGCATCTTCAGCTCCAAGCACCATCGACCTGCGTGACGAAACCCGACACTACTTCGACCCTATGCACCCGCTTCCTGTGGGTGAGGTAACTCAGCTCCGCCGGTGTTCCCACACTGGTACACACCTCTAGTGTCTGTGTCTGAAGTTTCATCCTTCTAGGTCACTCGGAAGGTTCCTTTCTAACTAACTTTGTACTTTTTACGCACCATAGACTTTGCATTGGTGAGTGCGTGCACTTTAAACACTGCACCCGAGTCCCGCGGGCCTTTCCCGACTTCTTCACTGTTAGTCCCGAACAGATCCAGCGATTCCCCAGGCCCTAGGCCTATTTCCTGTCCAAGTGGCATCTCTTATACCACTTTCTTAGTATATGGTTTAGGTGGCCCCTAGGGCTCATCCATAATTGTGCAACTTTTGTGTATTTTAACTGTGTTTTGTTTTAACGCATTTGCTTCTGTGCTCATAAAGAGTATCAGGGATATTTGTAGTAATAAATCTATATATATTTTCAATATATATCTGTGTGGTGTCCTTTCATTTGGTATTCAAGGGATTGTGTATGGTAAAACAGCTTGCTTCACATGCCTTTACAGAGTTTAGCCTAAGACTGCTTAGTCCATGCTACCCCTAGGATAGCTTGTGTATAAGGTTGACTTTACAACCTGCACCATAAGGGTTGCTTGGCATGGTACAAGGTGATCACTAGAACTAGTGAGCATCATATACCAGGCCAACTTCTCACATTGGTGAGCAGCGGATTGGGATCTGAGCTTGCTGTTGTTTTACCATTACAATCTTTGAAAATATCATTTGAAAGATCATACAGGTACCTGATAGGTACACTAAAACAAGACTAGATATACTTAAGTTCTACTGAACTTAGTTGTTGTAGAGGATAGGGAGTAGCACACCCTGACTACAACTACTAGATAGGTTTTGTAGGAAAACACAAGTGTAGGTAGATTGCAACACATCCACCACACTAGAGCAATGTCTGGAGCAGAGGGACCCACTGGACCAACCTCTGTTGAGAGTGACCCTCCAAGGGCACCATCCAAATTTGCTACCTTTCCATTTAAGGAACTGAGGCAACTGTGTTCCATGAGAGGAATCAAAACAGGTCCTTCTCCTACAGCAGGACACCTCAGAGAGCTGTTAGACCAGTCTGAAGCTCTAAGGAACTCCAAACCAGGCCCCTCAGGGACTGGAGATGGAGGATCTCCCACTGAAGATGATAACCCTGATGCCCCTGCCCCTGTCATCCAGATAGATGAGGAAAACCAGACCACTGGGAATACTCAGCCTGAGGAAGAAGAAGAGGGGGAGGAGGTAGAAGAAAGTGATTCTGATGATGACAGAGATAGCCAGGTGTTAGTCAGCAGGCTTAACCAGGCTAACCTAAGCTTATTTGGGACTGAAGGTGGGTCCAACCCATTCAGACCCCCAAATGGACTTATCCAGGAGCATAGGAGGAGGAGGAATCACTCAGGTGAATCCAATACTTCCCATGTTTCTAAAGGTTCTCATGGCAACTCCAGAAGGGAGTTGACTAGCCCTCAGAGAAGGGAACATGAGGCCAAAATGAGAGAGGCTGAACTTAGGATCCAGAGACAAGAATTAGAAGTTGCCCTGGCCAAAGAGAAACTTGCTAGAGCAAGGCAGCCTAGAGAGAGTGGATTAGATTCCACTGGTGGCAGCACTATCCCTAAGGATAAAGACAGGTCCTATGACAATAGAAACCTGAGTAAGATTGTGCCCCCCTACAAAGTTGGGGATGATATCCACAAGTGGATGACTGCACTTGAGAGAGCTTGCAAAGTACAGCAGGTCCCTCAGGAGCAGTGGGCAGCAATCTTGTGGCTCTCCTTTGAAGGTAGAGGCCGAGACAGACTCCTCACAGTTAGTGATGGGGATTCTAGAAACTACCTGGTCCTGAAGAGTGCTCTGATTGATGGGTTAGGCTTAACCACTGAACGGTACAGGTTAATGTTCAGAGATACCCAGAAGACACAGACTCAGGACTGGTCTGAATTTGTTGAATGTGCCACTAAGGCTCTGGAGGGCTGGTTGCTGGGAAGTAAGGTTACTGACTATACAGGATTGTATAATTTAATTATGAGAGAGCAAATCTTAAGTAATTGTCAAAATCAGCTTCTACATCAGCACCTGGTTGACTCTGATCTGACCTCCCCACAAGAATTGGGTAGGAGGGCAGACAAATGGGTCAGAACCAGGATCAGGCCTAAGAACCAGGGTGGTGACCAAAAGAAAGAGACTACCAAGCCTCAAGAGAAGGGTGGGGATAAAAGTAAGGAAAAGACTTCCCCAGGGCCCCAAAACTCCAAGGATGGGGGTGGGTCCCAAGACACTTCTTCAACCCAGAAAAAGCCTTATTGTCATGTCTGTAAACAGGCTGGGCATTACAAAACAGACAGCTGTTGTCCCAAGAATGGCAATAAAGAGAATATACCTCCAAAGCCAGCTCCAACACCTCCTGTTACTGTCAGCAGTAATCCCCCAGGAAGTGGGAGCACACCCAGGAATCTGGGTGGGTTTACTTTTGGAGGACAGGTGGATTCTGGCCTAACCAGGTCCCCTACATCAGATACTCTTGTCTATGAGACTGGCATGGGGTTTGCCAATTTCACTACTTGCCCAAACACTTTGAGCAAGTATAGACAGGAGCCCCTCATCAATGGCTTGAAAGTTGAGGCCTTTAGAGACACAGGGGCTAGCATCACCATGTTGGCTGAATGTCTAGTCCCCTCAAGGCAACTTTTACCTGATGCCACATATCAGGTGACAAACATTGATGGAATAGAAACCAATCACCCCATGGCAGTAGTAAATCTTAGCTGGGGAGGTGTCACTGGCCCAAAGAGAGTGGCAGTGTCATCAAACTTGCCTGTAGATTGTCTACTGGGGAATGATTTAGAAATCTCAGCCTGGGCTGAGGTGGAACAGGAAACCCATTCTAGAATGGTAAATCTCCATGGAAAGGTTAGTGGGGCTGTGATGGCTACAGCCCCAATCCAAGATGTCCTCCCTGAAAAGGTTGGTAGGGCTGAGCAAACCTCAGCCCCATCTTTAGCTAACTTCCCTCCTGAAAAGATTAGCAGGGCTGTGATGGTAACAGCCCATACCCAAACTGAGTCTCCTCCTGAAAAGGTTGGTGGGGCTGTGATGGCCACAGCCCAAACTCAAACTGATACATGTGTTGTGAAGCCTGAAAAGATGGATCACTCCACACAAACAGAGAGCATTGAGGAGGAAGAGAAATCTCCCTCCCACCAGACTTTAGGAAAGGATCAGCCTCCTCAGGGAACTGATCTTACCCCTGATGAAGGAACTGCCCCAGAGGTAGTCAGGCCTAGCCTGACAGAGCCTCTGATGTCAGTGGACCCTTCTCAGGTGGGACCCAGTCTGGAGCAGGTATCCTGCCCCTCTCTACCTTGCCTTACTCAGCCCAGGGCTGCAGAGGACAAGAAGGACAGTGAGCCCCAAAGGGCCCCCTGTCAAATAAAGCACCCCCATCAACAGATTAGGGGCACCGAAACTAGTAGCCCTAGTGAGGTGAAAACTTTAAAAACTCCTGAGGAAGCCCCCTTAAAAGTAGTTAGGGACCTCCCACAGATGGATTCTGTAGTGCACAGCCAAACCTGGGACCCCAAGGCCCCAAACCTGACCTGTCCCTCCAGTAAGCCAACAAGAGGGACCCAGCCTCCAGCTTTAGGTAGCCAGAGGTTGACCCTGAGAGCACAGTGCAACTCAGTCAAAGAAAGAAAGGCACACATGGTGGAGAGTGATTGGAGGAAGCTGAGTCCTACAGAGGAATCTCCCTTCAGTACTCCATCCCAACACCAGCCTTTAACTTTGCAAAGACACACCACAGGTAGAGATTCCCTATGGTGGAGACCCTCAGATACCCTTAGGGTGAGGGATTGCTTAGTGGACCATGAGACAAGGGGTAACCAAGCCAGAGCTGGTACTTCCTTATATGGCCACTTAGGCAATATAGGCTTACCTGGTCAAGGATAGCCTTATCTCCTTTCGTTTGGGGGGGGGGTTATGTAGGAAGGTGGATATCTGACTATGGTTACCCCCAAACTTTTTGCCTGGTGTTTAGCTGGTTTTTGACATAGTTGGCCTGGGATCCTGCTATTCAGGGCCCCAGGCTAATTGCTCTCTCCTTAAAATGGACTCCATGTACCTTAGGTACATACCCAATTGGAATTGGCTCACCTTATTGGCCCCTGTAACAGTGTACCCGGGTACCCAGGGCATAGGTGCTTCCAAGGCCTACCAGGGGCTGCAGCATGTATTATGCCACCCCTGGCCTGGCCTCCATATTTGACACAACTGGCTGATCACCCAGCTGGGGTAAGTCGGTGTAACCACCCCTTACTTAGGTGTAGTAGGCCTATACCTAACCTAAAATGGACACATATGTTCCTATCAGTCACTCCTATGGAAGGCCTCATCAATCCTGGAGGCAGAGTGCTTGGAAATATGTGAGATGGTGCTCTGGCATGAGCTGAGCCTGTCTGCAGCTTTCGGAACCATGTCCTTTAGCTGTTCCATGATATTGCCATACCATATACTCTTAAGTGCATTATAATCCTCGCGGTTAAATGCTATCTTTGGTTTGGCTTTATCAAAACATGTCGAGTAAGGTGTCATACGAATTGGAATACTACCCCCCCGCCAGTTCTGGCGACGGGGGTAGCATTCCACCCTTCTAGAGGGACACGACATGTACCTAACCTGAACCCCGGTTAAAGTTAAACAGAGCCTCAACATCACAAAATGGATGCTGCCACCACAGACACAAGTCTGACCTCCTGCTGCTGGGAGTCCTTCCAGCGAGGGCAGCTTGGACAAAGGGTTTCCTGCCTTGGGAGGTGCTAGCACCACCCCAGACAGGATTTTGTGTATTGGGTAGGACAGGGCTGAATAGAATCAGACATGCCTGGGGAAAACCAAGGTGTCCCTGTGCATAGGCCAGTTCAAACCGGTGCTGGGGCTTTCCAGCCCCAGTCCTGGCGCGAAACTGGACAAAGGAAAGGGGGTGTAACCACCCCCCTTCCTGGTTCCACCCAGAGGAGGGACCTAGTAGGTGATCCGGCCCCCCAGATTCGAATAAGAGTGGGAGCTGTGTCCTGAGACTTCAGATCATCCTGAATCAACTTGAAATACAGAAGAAGACTGGACTTCGACATTCTGCTGCTCAGAAGACGGAAGAGAATCTCCCTTGTGGCCAAGGAGTGACCACCCTGTTCACACAGGCACCATCCAGCAACTCGACGTCTGCTTTGCCGCCGCCTCCCGCCAGAGCCCGAGCCCAAAGCCTGACAAGACCCAGACTCCCAGACTTCTCACAGCCCGATCCACAGTCCCTGCAAATAAGGGATCCGTGGAGGCACCGAGAGACGTGGGACCGGACCTCTTGGAAGACCCCCGAAACGCTGACTGCTCAGCATCAGAGGTACCCTCGATGCTGTGCTTTGGGGTTTGAGAAGCCTTAACCTCGAGCAGCCCTTGCACCGAAGATCAGCCCCCCAGCATCTCCACGATCTGCGTGGGGCCCTTTTGCATTGTGCCACTCGACGCGCCTTCCCGTCCACTTGCCACGCGGCTAGTGGCCATCTTGGCAATGAAACCTTCAACTTTCACTGCAGGTCTGGTTGCTCCAGACATGCCCTCGCTCCTGTAAAAAGGAGCACCTGCTCTGACCTTGCTGGTCCGAGTAACAAGCCTTTTTTGATTCCTGCGTGGCTTGCATTAGCCAAGGCCTGTTTGCTTCAATCAAGTTGCCGACACCGCCAACAGCGAGAAGCTTGCGTGAGACAGCTTGTGACCGACTCCTGGACGTCTTTGACCCCTCGTGTCCACGTGGCTGCAGAGAGAAGCTACACCTTGACGCCTGTTTGCACCCGACATCGCCTGGTTCCAATCTGGTTCTACGGTAGTCACTGGCTAGTGACTTTGAACATTGTCCCCTCTGCTTTCAGGTCTTCACCTCTTCAGATCCACCCTTGGATCCACCGGAACTCTTCACATTGAGCCGCCTGCAGCATCTTCAGCTCCAAGCACCATCGACCTGCGTGACGAAACCCGACACTACTTCGACCCTATGCACCCGCTTCCTGTGGGTGAGGTAACTCAGCTCCGCCGGTGTTCCCACACTGGTACACACCTCTAGTGTCTGTGTCTGAAGTTTCATCCTTCTAGGTCACTCGGAAGGTTCCTTTCTAACTAACTTTGTACTTTTTATGCACCATAGACTTTGCATTGGTGAGTGCGTGCACTTTAAACACTGCACCCGAGTCCCGCGGGCCTTTCCCGACTTCTTCACTGTTAGTCCCGAACAGCTCCAGCGATTCCCCAGGCCCTAGGCCTATTTCCTGTCCAAGTGGCATCTCTTATACCACTTTCTTAGTATATGGTTTAGGTGGCCCCTAGGGCTCATTCATAATTGTGCAACTTTTGTGTATTTTAACTGTGTTTTGATTTAACGCATTTGCTTCTGTGCTCATAAAGAGTATCAGGGATATTTGTAGTAATACATCTATATATATTTTCAATATATATCTGTGTGGTGTCCTTTCATTTGGTATTCAAGGGATTGTGTATGGTAAAACAGCTTGCTTCACATGCCTTTACAGAGTTTAGCCTAAGACTGCTTAGTCCATGCTACCCCTAGGATAGCTTGTCTATAAGGTTGACTCTACAACCTGCACCATAAGGGTTGCTTGGCATGGTACAAGGTGATCACTAGAACTAGTGAGCATCATATACCAGGCCAACTTCTCACAATAGTGAGCACCCGGACATTATTATTCAAAAGAGCCCTGCCAAATTGCTTTTTGTTCTGAAAAAAAAGAGCCCTGCCAAATTGCTGAATAGCTCAGCTTGGGCTCAGATCGGGGCTACAGAAGCGGCACCTTGGCTGCCAGACACGTTCCACTCCTGCTCATTAGCACTCTCGGCCAATGAGCCTACCTTTTCATTAGTACTGGTACTCTCCTCGCAGTAGAGAAGTACTGGTATTCAGAGTGAGACATTTAAGAAGAGCCAGTACTCAGCACCGGTGAGTACCGGCTCATTTAAAGCACTGGTGCCAGGGCCGATAGAGACCCATTTTGAAGCCCCCTTTAAAAAACTGCTGGTGCTCATACCCTGTCTGTGACTAACATTAATACGTGTAACACTAATAATACTGACATTAATACTAGCACCACTGTTGTCGCTCTTCTGCTACTATTACTAGTGGAAATATTAATACTACTGGTAACAATATTATTACATCTGTTGCTAATGTTAATACGAGTCATACTAATAATAATAATGCCATACTAATATTGCTAATAATACCCCTGGTGATCTTAGGGTTGATACTCCAAATTAGATAGCAATGACTTATTGAATGGCTTTCAACAAGGATTCTGCGCCCGTCTTGGAACAGAAGCCGCCCAGCTACAAACAGTGAAGAGTTACTTCTCTCAACAATGGTGCCCTATGAGCCAATGGGACCTTTTGGCTGAGATTGGCGGATCACAGCATCCTACTAGACCTGCTAGTAAGTTATGCTCGTGAGGGAGGTACTACTCCTAAATACGTCACTTCCTGTGGGGCTACCCACCGAGTCCAAATTGGGTTCTTGTGTGCTTTCACAAATGAAGAACTATACGGTTCTGCTCAAAACCTAGTTGACATAGATGGTGAACCTTCTGGATGACAGTGGCTACTGCATGTATGTCGATGACGCTGGTCTACCTTACTAACTCAGGTCGGCCTTACACTGCAAGATGGTTCCCTGGATCAGCACTCAATAGCTGGTTGCCTCTAGCCAGCTCTATAACATACACATTACAGTTGTCTCTTTTTGAACAGCCAAGCATCTTATATCTTGTGAGTTGGCTCTAGTACCCCTAGCCAGTCCCTTTTATCCTGTGAGACTCTATTGGCTCACCTCAAACTCTAGTTCATAAGGTGTGAGATTTGAGTGTAATCCTTATAATCTCACCTTGATTCCCCATAGGAATGGAGGCATGTTGTGTGGGCAAATATGAGAAGACCCATACTGGTAAGCAGCAACGTTACTTTATTCTTCATAAACTGCAGGAGTACAAGAGCCCACGACCACTCCTCTCGCGATAATGTTGTGTTGGCTAACTCATTCTTTCTTTTGTTTTTAGTCTTTTTGATGTACAGGGTTCTGTGCCCCTCCATGAGACATAGAATGTTTATATATGATGCATTGTCCACGTTCCGCCTTCTCCGTTCTGGGTGTCTGTCAAACAGTTACCGATAGGCAGAGACACCGGGAACGCGAGAGGAGTGGTCGTGGGCTGTTAGCTCCGGTACTTTATGAAGACTAAAAGTAACGTTCCAGCCCGGGTCTTCTCATATTTGCCCACACAACACGGCATCAAGAGTGCATCCTACCATCTGCTACTGCTACAAGGCCTCCTCCCTTTGGTCTATTCCTTTAAAATACTGCCATGATCTTGGCTGTGGCATTGTCCTATTAGGACTGTTGCAACAGATCTTCACGAAACAGCTGAGAGGTAAGTTACAAAGAGTCCAAAACCATGCTGTTTGTAGGGTGACCACCTGGCTCCAGGCCATGATGGACACTATCTCGAGTCCTGAACTTTTCACCTACAAATCAATGAAAGTATCTTTATTGTTTGGTGAATTAAAACCTTTACAATGACACGTTGAGGTTCTGAAAATCTGGATTCGTATAATAGTTCTGGACTCGAGAAATAAAACTTCGTCGAAATATGACGAACTTGGTACCAAAAGACCGAGAATGACGAGTACATCATGTACATGAATTTTCGGTGTGTTCGAGTGACGATTTCACCTCGAAATCGTCATTTACATTCTGAACCCTTGGCTCCCATTTATATGTTGCCCTCTACATAGGCCTTAATCCAGTTGAATTTGATTCCACAAGGACACATACTCCTTAATCGACTTCTCCCTGACCTCAGTACAAGTTAGAACCATTGCCCCAGGCCGAACTCGTTAGGTCAGTTCCCTCCCAGTGGCCGAGCAAGATAGCATCTAGGCTCAACCAGCCATAAAACCATTTTAGCGCGCACACCTGCCATATCTCGCTCACATCTTTCCTCCACTCCTTTGCTTCACTTGCTTTATGATGGGGAGGTGACCATTTTTATTGGGGGTCCAGCGATATCTGATGAAATGTTGGGCCTTGCCGGATGATTTGTTATGGGCGGCACGACGTGAAATATGTACATGTCATCATGATTCTGCTTTTCTTTTGTAACCAGTAACTATAAATGACATAACACGAATTCAAAGAATGTTTGCCCAAGGCCGAATATCATGTATAAAGAGAGAAGCCTGACTTCGTGAAAGTGTGCAGTCTCCTGAGAATATACCCGTATTGTACTTCTAGGACCCTGTTACCTTGGTTGCAGCCAATAAACTAATCTTTGACTTCACCTAGAAGACTCTGAGTTTCTGTAGGTCTGAATCAGGAAGAACCCGAGGTCTCTGGGTGTTGATTCCCTGACACCGCTGGGTTACCGGTTCTGTGCCGGTTCTTAAAAACCCAGTACCTCAGTTGGCGCCCAGCGTTTGGGGCGATTCCAGTGGTACCAGTCAGCCTGAAGATCGTGAGGAGCTTCGTGTAGAAATTCCGGAGGAGGGCCCACCACCTCATCGACCCCTGCATGTCGACGTGGTCCGAAGGTCTTTGCTGCGAGGTTCCCCGCTTCCCGACGGCTACAAGGACTGCTGCCCTGGCTGTCGCCCTGATTTTGGACCCTTGAAGTTTTTGGTAGAGCGAAACACTGAGACGAGTCTTCTGGTGACGCCATCAATATTTTCAGTTAAGTATAAGTGGAGCGTCTCCCAGTCCTTAGTTGGACTTACTTTGTGGTATCTTTGGGATACAAAAGGTTTTGTATTGGTACTTGCAAGCACCATAACCGAAGGACTCGTGTATTCACGAGAAATATCGTAATCGATAATCCTTTGAAGTTTTGGAACTAGACTAGAGAGCGAGGATGCCTAGTCTTAGACTTGGGAATTTGTTTTGTCTTGGTAATAATAGGGACTCCCGATTGGAGGACTCATGTCCGGTTCCTCCAGTTGGAACTCCGACTTACGAGCTATATGTAAAACATGGGGTAGGCCCCATCACTTACAACGAAGTATGGATTAAATACACTAGAAAAGATGGTGTTCTAAAATGGCCCCAATATGGTAGCTTTGATTCTGAAATCTTAGACAACCTTGAAGTAAAACTCTTTAAATAGAAAGCCCGGCCGGCGATGTTTGACTCTTTTCGCTTATGGCGTAAAGAAGCCAGACAAAAAGAAATTAAATTAGCTAAGAAAAATAAGAGAGAAGGGGGACTTTCGGTAATGCAAGCTGCTGTGCAGTTTAAAGATAATGAGGAAGAGCAGATAAATGAGCAGTTGCACAGGCAACGTAAAATGGCAATAGATAAGTGTTATCCAGTTTTGCCGTCTCTTCAGCAAGAGGCAGCAAAAGAGCGTGAAAAAGACCCATTAATGTCGCAATTATTAACTTCACCACCCCCCTATGCGCAGAATGCCACAGCACCCCCGCAACCTTTATTTGCGCAAACTACGCCTCCTGTTCCTCAACAGCACTCACCAGCTGCTCTTCAGCTGGCTCCTACTTCTTCGGTGCAGCCTCCTCCAGGCCCACCGACCACTTCTGTTTCACCTGTGTTTTCTACGATTTTGCCTACTGTACTTTTTCCCTCTACAATTTTGCCTAGTGCCCCCTCTATTTCCCCTGATACCTCTTCTGCTATCCCTACCCCCACCTTATCACACCCCGTTCTTCCACCTATTTTTCCTTCAGTTTCACCTTCTATTCGGCAGAAAATGGCCAGCACTGTTACTAACTTTCTTTTACCGCTTTTCGGGTCGCCTACTACGACCCCTAACATAGGAAGAAGACAGTTGCGAAGTCAACTGCCTGATTATCAAGAGAGAGACTCACTGAATAGTTTAGCTCGGAAATGGATCATGGACACTGCAAGATATGATTTACAGTCTGTTATAGAAGTCTTCCATCAATGGGAAGCAGCGACCCAGAGATACGTTTTCGAACAGATGTGTGTTTTCCTATGCGAGGATTTAGAAGACAATGATCAGGAATGCATCCCACAAGAGATGTGTCGTGTACGGTTTAAATTTGGAGAGGGTATGATTGTAGGTCCCGATGTGGAAAAAGCAGTTGAAATGTTGTTATCATATCGAAGTAAGGGAAACAGTTCTGGGTCACCATCGGAATCTAGTGCATCTAGTAGGAAAAAGGCACGCCAATACCCTATGAGAGAAGTTCCCCCACAATGGAGAGAGGGTGACACAACCGCTAACCCACCTATTCTGCCACATTTCCAACGAGTATGGGTACATGTCCCATGGAAGCGAGCTGAAGTTTTAGCACTCAAACAAACATTACCAGATCCACGTAAAAATCCTGCAGGGTACTACAAAGAATTGTCACAAACTGCTGGGTCATGTATAATGAATTTAGCCGATATCGATATGCTATTTGGGAATGTTGTTCCACAGCCTTTATGGGGTAAAATTCGTCATGTAGATCATGACCAGGAATTAGGTGACACGTGGGCTAATATTACTGCTGCAGATGCCCGCCAAGTTGGTGGTGCCAAACCCGAACCTTTGATAGCAGAACTACCTGGTAGAATAGTAGATTACATGAAAACGATAATGCCTGCAATACGCGTAAATTGGGATAAGTTGTCTGCATGCAAGCAAAAGAAAGAAGAAACTGTTTCAGATTTCTTCACCAGATTTGAAGAAACATTCATTGACCACAGCGGTCAAGATATGACCACAGAAGGTGGTCAGAGATTGTTTGTCGATACATTCGTGCACAATCTGCTTCCAGAATTGTGTAGAAAATTAAAAGATTCAGAAAGTTCGTGGGCAGTCTCATCTTCAGCCCAGATATTAGCTACTGCACAGTACTACGAGAATAGAGACAAAGATGAGAAAGATAAAGTAGAAAAGAGAACTAGAGAACTCAAAACGAAGGTTTTGCTACAGCAAGCCTATCCGCCACGTGGTGGTGGTAATCAACATAAGAATGGCCAGAATCACTACCAGAATACTTTTCAGCAGCCTCAACAATATCAGAGAAACTTGCAAAGATTCGATTACACTCAACCCCGTGTAGGTCCTAACCAGTGTTTATATTGCAAACAGGAGGGTCATTACAAGTATAACTGTCCTGCCCTGTCACAACGTGCAAATGGAGTTTCTGGTGTAAGAGGTCGTGGCAGTCAGCAAGCGCCTAGAGGTAGAGGGCGTGGAAACGCCCCACAGGACACATGTCCCCTTCCACCACAAAACTCTATGAACAGGTTTGATCAGCAAAATAACGTATCTGACAGGACAGCTCAATACTACGTTGATGAGTATTACACAGAAAATGAGCAGTGGGAGAATGAGGATTGCTAGGACAGCCATAGACAAAGAGAGGGAGTTGTTTCAGTTCCAGTAGATCAGAGTGGACCTTACGTTGAGGTGATTACATCAGGTGTGTCAGAACCTTTTCTGTTGGATACTGGTGCTACAAAGAGTTCTATTATGCACTCCAAACTCCCTGGCGCACCTTTGTCTGGCGAAATGAACGTTTCTGTAGGTTTTTCTGGCGCCCCAGTTAGAAATCCGATTTCTGACCCTTTATCTCTTTCTGTTGGTCCTTGTGAATTAGAAGCACCCCTTATTCTGACAACAGGTTGTGGTGAAAATTTGCTAGGATTAGATTTGCTAAAAAGATTATATGCGACTTTGTACTGTTCTCCTTCAGGAGTACAACTTACTTTAGGTAAGAAAGTGGTTTCTCCCATTTATTTGTCGAGAGATGCACTTCCAGCAGAATTGTCGACTCTCCCAGATATTCTTTGGGCTACTGGTCCGAATGATGTAGGTCGTTTAGAAATTCCACCATATGTTGTAACATTGAAGTCAAATGTCAAAATGCCACGAATTCCCCAATACAGAATATCTAATGAGGGTGAAAAAGCTTTGCTAGCAATTGTTTCCGAATTGATTGAAAAGGATGTGATTGAAGAAACACGAGGCAATGTTTGCAATAGTCCTGTTCTGCCTGTTTTAAAACAAACTGACCCTTCTCAGCCACCTGTGTACAGATTCGTGATTGACCTTAGAGAGGTGAATAAAATAGTTGTGCCACAATTCCCAGTTGTCCCCGACATTACCACATTATTGACTATGATTCCAGCCTCTGCCTCCTGGTTTTCGGTGATTGACCTGAAGAATGCTTTCTTCAGTATCCCGATTGCTGAGGAAAGCAGGGATATTTTTTCCTTCAGTTTAGGAGGTCGCAGCTTCCGCTTTAAACGCGCTCCTCAGGGCTACTGCGAAAGTCCATCAATATACAGTCAAGCGCTAAAAGCACAGCTTGATACGATTATTTTACCTACAGGCGCTACTCTTGTGCAGTATGTGGACGATTTGCTCATTGCTGTGGATACTGAGAAAATTTGTAAAACGGCCACGTTGTCATTATTGCGTCATCTATGTGATCTGCATCACAAGGTGTCACTTTCCAAGCTTCAATATTGCCGACAAGAAGTGACCTACTTAGGTCATCTCTTATCGAAGGAGGGAAGGAAACTGACCCCAGAAAGAATTCAGGCAATAGCGAAATTGAGTGTGCCAAGAACACAGAGAGAAGTACGTGCTTTCTTGGGCATTACATCGTACTGTAGACAGTGGATTCCAAATTTTTCGTTATTGGCCAAACCCTTGGTGGCATTAACGTGTAAAAATGCACCCAATCCCATTCCTTGGTCTGAAGAGTGTCAGAAAAGTTTTCTCGAATTACGCACAGCATTATGTTCGGCCCCTGTGTTAGGTACCCCCAACTACAGTAAGCCTTTCACATTGTATGTCCACGAGAAGGAGGGCTGTGCATTGTCTGTGCTGACTCAGTTATTCGGAGATAGACAGCGGCCATGCGCCTATTTTTCGTCAACTTTGGATCCGGTAGCACGAGCATTGCCAAGTTGTTTAAGGGCCACAGCAGCAGCAGCTGTTTCCATTCGACAGTCTGCTGGTCTAGTAATGAATAATACACTAATAGTGATGGTCCCGCATGCAGTAGACACATTGTTAAATAGGACCAAGACACAGCACTTAACTAGTGCTCGACTGTCCAGCTATGAATTGACGCTGCTAGCGAGCCATGTGCATATGAAAAGGTGTAGTACCTTGAATCTAGCCACGTTGTTACCAATTGCAGAAGAATCAGATGCTTCAGAACAGCACGATTGTTTTCTTAGAACAGAGGAAGAGACGAAAGGGAGAGTTGATTTATTTGACACTCCTCTTGCTGAATGTGAGGGCACATTATGGGTAGATGGTTCATGCTTTAAGCTCCCAAATGGGAACGTGACTACAGCATATGCTGTCACAACTTTGCACACAGTCGTTGAAACTGCGCAAATACCACATGGTTCAGCTCAAGCCGCAGAACTCGTCGCACTTACAAGAGCATGTGTATTGTCTAGAGGAATGAGAGTGACTGTCTACACTGATAGTCAGTATGCGTTTGGAGTGGCTCACAGTTTTGGACGATTGTGGAGAGAACGTGGGTTCCTGACTTCGCATGGAACTAAGATTCAGCATGGTCAGTTGGTGAATGAGCTTCTTGAATCACTGACGTTGCCCCTGCAAATAGCGATCGTGAAATGTAGTGCTCACAAGAAGGTGATTGATGATGGTGGTCGTGGAAATGCATTTGCTGATGAAACCGCTAAGGAAACTGCAAAGAATGTGATGAGCCAAATGTATGTTGCAAGCCCTGGAAAATGGACTGGTGAGGTTGGAATATGGGAGGACACGATAGAAAGTGTGAAGTCCATCCAAGCTGAGGCCACGGAGAAAGAGTTAAGCATGTGGAGAGAAAGTACAGGGAGAATGGATGCAAATGGTTGTTGGATTGAATTGACAGAGCATCAGAGATGGTTGTTACCCGATGCATATGTGCCTGCAGTGGTTACAATGGCTCATGGAATGGCCCATATCAGCGCGAAAGGGATTTGCGAGTTGTTGGCCCCAGTGTGGAAGAATTCAGGGATTCCCAAGTGTGCAGAGAACATTGTCAAGAATTGCATGGTATGTCTGAAACACAATCCTGGTAGGGGAACCCCAACTCCAGCTGGTCATTTTGCACCTCCTACGTATCCGTTCGAGGTTTTGCAGCTAGATTTCATACATATGGAGAGGTGCAACAACTTAAAATACGTGCTCGTGGTTGTTTGTACCTTCTCAAGATGGGTAGAAGCCTATCCCCTAAAAGACAATACTGCCTTGTCCACAGCGAAAGCCCTTGTAAAAGAGTTCTTCCCCAGGTTTGGAATGCCTAGAATGGTCTGGTCTGACAACGGAAGTGAATTTGTGGGTCGTGTGATGAAAAGAGTGTGTGAAGGGCTAGGCATTAGACAGAAGTTCCACGCTGCAAATCACCCCCAATCAGCTGGATTAGTGGAATGTTACAATGGCACGCTTAAACTTAAATTGGCCAAAATCCAAGCGAGCACAGGTCTTAAATGGCCTGACGCTCTACCCTTAGCACTCCTATCCACCGGAATGACTGTGCATTCGCGAGTGAAACTCAGCCCCTACGAAATCATCTTTGGTCGGCCAGCCAACATATGGGGAGTGCCTAGGCCCACGAAGTTTAGCGAGCTGCAACACCCTATTTTGCTTGATTACTTGTATGAATTGACGGCTAAATTGCGTGTTTTATATCAACAGGTCCACAACACCTTGCCTCCGGTCTCTGAGACTCCGGGTCACTCCATTGACCCCGGTTCATGGGTTCTTGTCCGCAACTTTCAAAGAACAAGAAACGACCAGCCCAGATGGACCGGGCCTCACCTCGTCCTCCTGTCTACAAGGTCGGCTGTTAGGGTGGAGGGGAAGGCCAATTGGGTCCACGGGATCCATTGTAAAAAGATACCCTTCCCTCTGCCACATGACCAATGGGTCCAGAAAGGAGGCACTGACTCAGAGCGCACAACTGATGAACGTGTAAAGAAACTAACCCTGATTGTGAAAGCGAGAAAATTTTTCAAGAAACTGTGCCACCACCAGAACAATTGAACTCTGTGGAGCCTGAACTACTATTTCTGGACCAGACAGTACCCGGGAAAAGACGCTACAATTTGCGACCAAGAAAAACAGACTAATTAAAAGCGATTCCTTTTTATGATCTGAGAAAAACCTATGGACTAATAAAAGTGTCTTTTTCCCCAAATCCTATTTTTGAAAGTGCAGATCTCCCATCTAGGTAACTTGCTTATTTTTGTTTTTCGAACCGCCATCCGGGTTCCGCTGCTAGGGTCGCGGTTGATTAAAGACTTTTGAGTGCAGCTGACGACGTTAGGTCGGTAGTTCTGGTTGGTCCAAGGGAGTTGCCCTAGACTGACGGAAGCATCCTTTAGCAGAGGCAACCTACCACCGCGGGCAGCACCTTAGAGAGGATGGAGTTTCCTGATGTGGAGAGGCCTGCCAAACAAATGAACTTTAAGCAGAGACTTTTTTACACGATGACGAAGAAAAGTTTTATAATAGTGTGTATTTTTATGCTATCCAGCTTAATGGTCTTTTTGATAAGCTATGTTTTATTCTCTTTTCATGTGACATTTGCGCCCACTACATCACCCATACCTCCTCCTACTGTTTCCTCTCATTCTTTCCACCCTCTGCCTGACCACGAATCAAATAGGAGATTAGAGTTCATTAATAACTCCTTCGTTCAGTTATTACACCAACACCAACTTGTAATGAACACAACTAACTGTTGGGTGTGTGGTCTCATGCCCCACACCACGGATAAAGGTATCCCCTATTTGGTCCTGCCATTTAGCCACAATGGTTCAGTATGGGCATATAGGACAATGTTCATATATGCACGAGAAATCCAACCCCTACGTTCTGTAAAAGACAACCTCAAGACTAGCGCCCTAGTCAAAGGTATAGTTGACATGATCAAGGAAGTAACCTCTTACGAAGATACCCCGGATGATGAGATACTTGCATATGTAGGTTGGAACGTGACCGGGTATGGCACTACATTAAGTGAGAAACAGCAAGCCAAAAGATCGTCCCCTATCTGGATCGTACCTCATCAAGGTCACCTGTGTCTGCAAGGTATTGGCAAGAATCCCAGAGCTCAGCTAGGGAAGAGTGTCTGTACAGAAACGTATGTTTTTGGATCTCAGACTTCCCCTGCGTTTTTAGCCGCTAAGGGTACTTATTTCATCTGCCATGATAGAGCCTATACATGGTTGCCCCCTGACTTCTCGGGCTCATGTTTTGTTTCATTCCTGTTACCTCCCACCTACACAGCAGCGGCGGATTACCATCGGACAAGGGTAGTTAGAGGTGTTTTGAGTAAAGAAGACACTGCAGGTCAAGAATTTGGTGACTTTGCAATGGGTTTTCTGCCATTCTGGGGAGCCATGGCTAACAGCAGGAACATAAGGCAATTGACAAGGGTAGTTGAATCCACCGTGACTGAAACTGCTGGTGCCCTTAGTAACCTGACTGCTGAGCTCCAGTCGGATCGACTTATGACCCTTCAGAACCGGGTCGCTTTGGATGTAATACTTGCGGACCGAGGTGGAGTATGCAAATTGATCCAGTCTAGTTGTTGCATTTTCATCCCAGATAATGTTCCAACCGTGTACAGGGCCATCTCCAAATTACATAAGATTTCTGAATCTATCCATGTGGATAAAGGAGATTGGTCGTTAATGGGATGGTTCTGGGAACTGATATCTGCCTGGGGATGGAAAATTCTGATGGTCATTGGGATGGTCTTAGCCATTCTTTTCCTGTTCTGTCTATGCATACAGTGTGCTCCTGCAATATGTGGCCTCTGCGTTACATCATGTGTCAGGAAGCCTGTGTCGAGAGATGAACTAAGTACTAGAATGATGTTACAGCAACATCTCAGTGACTTTAGGAATACAGATCTGGACTTGGACTAACATGAGGATAGATTAATTGCCTATGTAAGGGCAAAAGGAGGGTTTGAGGTTCTGAAAATCTGGATTCGTATAATAGTTCTGGACTCGAGAAATAAAACTTCGTCGAAATATGACGAATTTGGTATCAAAATACCGAGAATGACGAGTACATCATGTACATGAATTTTCGGTGTGTTCGAGTGACGATTTCACCTCGAAATCGTCGTTTACATTCTGAACCCTTGGCTCCCATTTATATGTTGCCCTCTACATAGGCCTTAATCCAGTTGAATTTGATTCCACAAGGACACATACTCCTTAATCGACTTCTCCCTGACCTCAGTACAAGTTAGAACCATTGCCCCAGGCCGAACTCGTTAGGTCAGTTCCCTCCCAGTGGCCGAGCAAGATAGCATCTAGGCTCAACCAGCCATAAAACCATTTCAGCACGCACACCTGCCATATCTCGCTCACATCTTTCCTCCACTCCTTTGCTTCACTTGCTTTATGATGGGGAGGTGACCATTTTTATTGGGGGTCCAGCGATATCTGATGAAATGTTGGGCCTTGCCGGATGATTTGTTATGGGCGGCACGACGTGAAATATGTACATGTCATCATGACTCTGCTTTTCTTTTGTAACCAGTAACTATAAATGACATACCACGAATTCAAAGAATGTTTGCCCAAGGCCGAATATCATGTATAAAGAGAGAAGCCTGACTTCGTGAAAGTGTGCAGTCTCCTGAGAATATACCCGTATTGTACTTCTAGGACCCTGTTACCTTGGTTGCAGCCAATAAACTAATCTTTGACTTCACCTAGAAGACTCTGAGTTTCTGTAGGTCTGAATCAGGAAGAACCCGAGGTCTCTGGGTGTTGATTCCCTGACACCGCTGGGTTACCGGTTCTCTGCCGGTTCTTAAAAACCCAGTACCTCAACGTAGCGAGGTTAGGTGGTACCCAGTGCAGAACATTTCTTGTCAGCCCCGGCTTGACAAAATGGCAAAAATATGTGTTAAAAACACATATTTTTGCCATTTTATCACCCCCCTCACTGATGACACTTGTCACCCCCGGCTTGAGAAAATGGCAAAAATATATGTTTAAAACACATATTTTTGCCATTTTATCACCCCACTCAGTGATAACACCCGTGGGCGGCCCGCACCCACCGCACCCCCGTACCGACTGCAGTGCATTTCCATAGCAGCTATTGTTTAAAACCGCATAGCAAATAAAACCATATACTAATAGCAAGGGTAAAAAGTTTTCTAAATTGCCTGTAGTGATGTTTTTGGTCACTAAAGTGCCATCGTCAACTGGGGGTGTGGAACAGAACAATTAGTCCTGTGAGTCACATCGCTTTAAAACTTATTTAGAGTTTGAAACTGTCCCACACAATTGAATATACCGCTAGTCAAAGGTAATCACACAAATCTCAGTTTGCCACAGTGCCCTCATCAATAGCCTTTCATGACCTGTGTGATTCGTGTGACCAGGTTAGGCACCCCAACAACTCTGCTCCAAGTATGACCCCTGGACCGGTTGTACCTTGAGCGTTTTTGAGCAATTTGAGGGGATACAAATTGTCAGCTGTTGCTGATGTGCCATTGAAGCTTAAATGAATGAGGTTATGATTTTAGAATCCTTTCCATGTGCCACCTTGGCTTTATCAGACATCTTGCACTCCTCCTGCTGTATTTGTAGCTGTTTGTTTACTAATTTAAGAAACTTTGTTACCCTAAAGCAAGCTGCAGCGACTGGCTATTCAAAAGTGTCATCAAGGCTGGTCGACAGGATCTTATCTGAAGAGACCGGAGAGCTGGTAATAATAATTGCTGTGTCAGCGGGCCAACCACAGTGCAGATGAACAGGAGATGTAGTGTGGTTTCTTCAGAAATGCCGCAAAGCCTGCAGAGGAGGTTCAGCCAGGTTTGTTGCACGATGGAACCTGGCCTTTTAATGGACTAATGAGACGAATGAGAAGAAGAGAGTGCTGTATTGATGGGGATATATGACTTATCAGGTAGGGTTGTGGGCCCAGTGGTTCATTTGTAAAATAAAAAGTGCCGGGGCTCTTCTCAGGAGGCAGCGCTGCTAAGAGAAATGTGCTGGTGCAAATTGCCTCCTGACTAGAGACCGGCACTTATTATTCTAGAGAGGAGTTGGCCTAATAGCTAGAACTTGTGATGTATTCCTAAAGGTTCTGTATAGTTCCCCCTATTCCTGACCCTATTCTGGTTAACAAATTAACTAGCAGCCATCCCATGATGCAGAAACCGTTATCTGATTAAGCCAGACCACGGCACAGGAGCGCGTTATCTGATTAGGTCATAACGCTTGCCATCTAATTAGGCAAGCAATATTCCTCCAGCCCCTGATAAGGCATACAGAGTTCTCAAAACAAATCAAACCTATGACAACCTGGGAAAATCCCTGCGGCCATTGTTTTGATTTCTCAAAGAACTTCAGTAAAAGAATGTGCTAACGACAGCTCGTATGACATCCTTATTGACGTATCTATGTCCATCCTTACGTCAATCTCGGCACCTTACAGGTATAAATATTACCGACATTGCCTTAAGCAAACACACGCGGTGGTGACGAGATCCGAGCAGCGAGACTTGCCGAAGCCCAGCAGAGAGCGAAGCCCACTGGCGCTGCCCCGCCTTCCTGACGCGCTGAGAACGAGACGCTGCCTTTCTCCTGCCGAGAAATCCAGCTCCGGCGCTTCCGAGCAGCCCTTGCAGGCAGCTTAGAATATCGAGACCACAGACGAGAGATACCATCCCTCAACCATCCTAGATCTCAGGTACAGAACTGAATAACCCCTTGCAGAGAATTCTTGAGTCAGTCACTTGGCAAAACAAACTTAACTCAAAACTGCTACTTTCTACTCCAGCCCACGTATTAGGCTTAGGTCAGGTACACCGGGGTAGGCGTGGTTAGAAGCACCAGTTGAGTACGATTAGTCGAATGTATATGTGTATGTATATATTCTATCCTTTTTAAATAGCATATGGCTTAGAAACCATATCAATGCTTTTACAGTATTATTTCATAATTCTGCTTTTATTGTATGCACTTTACTTAACCATAAGTATTGCGATAATATCGATTCATTTCTCTTGTACGAGAAAAGAGACTGATCAATAAACAACATCTTTTATTGAACACGCCCGTCTCTTCCTTTTCTCTACAAACTGGTGAAACTAAGAATGCACGTACTGACTGAGTAAAATAAGTTGTCTTTTGTTTTCACACGACTCTAGAGATACACTCTTGATTAGGGGAGAGCAAAGTTGTCATGTTCTATGGTTGTCAGAAACTAAATCCCTTCTTGTCTATCCAGGGAGGTTCAACTCCTCCTTGCCTATTCGAGAAAGTTTCTAGTGAACTCTGAGCTAGCTGGCAAACCCAAAACTTTAAGTCTAATATCGACAGTAGAAGACCTAGTTAACGTCTGGTCTAGGTCTATACTATTGGAGGTATTATTCCAATGCGCAGAGCCTATTGGGATAATAGGAACTACACTACATGGCGCCCAACGTTTGGAAAGGCGATAAAACTAACGCAAGACTTTAGAGTAACACAGTCGTGCTCTTTCACTCAGACCCTTTTTTCCCATAATACTCCAAAGACGTCTGGAGTGGGTGAGAGGTAAAATCCGCCAAACCTCGCAGGAGGGAACTCCTATGTATGGTTCTTGGTTCAATCAACGTTGAAGGATACACTGTTCCAAAATATTGTGCATCTAATCTTTGTTTCCATAAGGAACCTGATCTGCAAACAAACAGAATAACCTTCCTGACAGTAAAATGTCAGAAAGTGATGATGAAAGAGAGAGAGTTAGATTAGCAGCTGAACTAATAGAAGCTGATAATACTATGCAAGAAGCAGACCCGGATATAAAACTCATCCCGGTCAACATAAGAAGATCTATAACGTTAAAACTTATAGAAAATGGACTGACACCAAGAGGTGGTACAGTCATATTCGTAATTGAGGCACACGAATATCGGCAGACAGAGGTATTCTATTCATGGATAAACTTTCCAGCAGCAAATGCTGTAACAAAGGACTTCCACTATTATAAAATAGAGGAACCTCCTAATGAGTACACTCCTTTCGAGGAAGTGGAAGTACCACTCAAATTCCAAGAGCACCTGCTCTTGTTTAATGGCGCCCTAAAACATAATAATCACATCACCAGGCTCGGTCCACTAGGTAGACCAGGAGCAACGTGGCCGGTCCTAGCCGGATACACACCACATCCAGACATCGAAAGAATGTCTGCAGCAGATCTTTTAGTACAACTAAAACAATTAATTAAAATATATAGACAATTAGTCCAATATGTAATGCGGACTTCAACTGTCCAACCAGTAATTAAAATTCCACAGCTGACCCCTCATCAGGGGAACACAAATAAAATTACACCACAGAACATACAGTCCTGCCTAGGTAAAGTACCAGCTAAACGGGAACAAATACCATTCTGGTTAGCACAAAAAATCACCCAAATAGAGGCGGTATTTCCAGATACCACCCCGGTAGAAAAACACAGGATTCTGACTATCTGTCTTCCAATGGGAATCGCACCACACGTGGAGGACTGTGACACTTGGGGTACAGTCTTTGCTTCCATTTACACAAAAACACATGGAGTTCCATCCATGTCAGTAATACCAGATGTGCTAAAACAAATTCAAGACGAATACGGTCCAGAACCCGCTTTAACTCTCGGTATGAAATTACTAAAAGACTTCAAGCAGGTCTCGGCAATATTACTAGCCAACATAAAAGGAGAAGCAGCGAATGTGGTGATCCGCCAGAGGTTAAAAGAGACAGATATAGCAGATCAACCAGCTGAAATTGCCAGAATTATAGAAAAATCCTATGAAGAACTAGGTAGAGATAGTTTGGGTGGAATACCAGTGAAGCCCCAACTAATTGAAAGTCCTGAAAAAATATTTATTAAAAATAATCTAAACAGTCAAAAGAAGAACTGGGATGGAAACAAACAATCCAATCCAAAAGAAAAAAGATTCCAGTCCATAGGAAGGTCTCCTCGGCGGAGAGAAAGATCTCCGGACCAAGGACCCAAGTCTCCCCAAAGGGAGCCCTCTGTGAAAAGATACAACCTTAGAAATAGGGATAACATAAAGAAACCTGATAGATATCAAGATTTTGATACACGTCCCTCTCAATCTTTTCAGACTTCCTCGCAGAAATCGGAAAGAAGAGGACGATCGGAACCCAGGGAAGGGCACGTCAAGTCCAAAGACAAGGAACCTGCTCATCCAAATAAAAAATTACAGTTTCCAAAGAAGAAGGTAGCCAGTATTAAAGTATTCAACAATGCCGAGAATACTGAGGACACAGCTGAAAAACGGAGAGTGGGCTCAGACAATGCTAGACAGCGCAGCAGAAGTGAGCATAGCACGCAAAGTCCTTATGAATCATCTGGAGACAGTGGACACGAATGAATACATTCAAGTGGAAACTGCAGACACCAGAGTTAGCAAACCTCACAAAATATATGAAATAACTTTACGTATAGAAGGGGATAAGACTAGAAAAATAAGGGGCCTTTTTTGGGATAATCTCTCCAAGGGCTATGACATCCTTCTAGCTGAAAAAGACTGGCCACCAGAGTTTGTCAGGGAGTGCCCACATGGCGAAGAAATAATTATGCCTGCCTTCTCAAATCATATTCCAATTCATAAAAAATATACACTTGCAAGAAAGTGGGCAGTAGCTCAAGCTCCTGCTTTATATAAAAATCATGTGGGATGGGATGAGGAATCTCCTCCACACAAAATCCAGTTAAAATCACAACCTACTGCACAAAGGCAGTATCCAATCAAGCAAGAAGCTAAAAAACAGGTAAAAGAAATTCTAGATCAACTAGAATACCAGGGGGTGATTGAAACTTGCACCTCACAAATGAACAACCCTTTGTTTCCTGTCTCCAAACCAGACAATTCATATCGTCTAGTTTTGGATTACAGACACCTTAACTCATGTTGCAAAACTTTTGCAGTACAAAACTCGCATAGTGCTGCACTAATGAATAACATAGTACGCAAAAAATATAAAACAACATTAGACATCTCTAATGGATTCTTTTGTCAAAATATAGCACCAGAGAGCAGATACTTGTCAGCGTTCTCAATAAATGGCACTCAAAAAGAATTCTGTCGGTTACCCCAGGGGTACAAGAACAGCCCAGGATTATTCTCAGCGAGAGTAACAGAGTTACTACAAACATATGATGACGAAGCATTATCTTATGTCGATGACATATACCTAACAGATGATGACTTCGATACTCACTTGAAGAGAGTGAACACCATAATACTTGGGTTCGCAGCAGAGGGTTACAAATTCAACTTTAAAAAATCTAGAATTGCCCATCTAACAGTCCTGTTCTTAGGATATGAATTATCAAGTGAAGGCAAAAGCCTGGCTGACAATTTCCTAGAGAAATGTGCCGTACTCCAAGCACCTAGAACACTAAAAAACCTACAGTCAATTCTAGGCTTCCTAAATTTCAGAAGAACATACATTGCAAATTACGCAGAAAGGGTCAAACCCCTTTATGATCTAATAAAACCAGATTTTAAAAAAACCAATTGGACTCAAATACACACAGAAATTCTGAGATCCTTACAAACAGATATGTTACTTAAAACAAAATTAGAAACACGTGATAACACACGCAACCTTGTGATTCGAGTCATCCCAGGAAGATGCGGATTCACATACCTGACCTCTAACGAGGGAGAAAAGGTACCAATTGCATTCAAATCACACTTGTACACTAAAGCTGAAATGAAATTTAGCCCAACGGAAAAAATTCTTACTGCAACACAGACAGCTATAGCAAAAGAACGAGCCCTGTCACAAGGTAAACGAATAATAATCGTTTCACCGATACCAGCCCTAGAGGCTGTAACAAAAGCAAGCATACCGAATGCTAAAGCGCTCCATCCGAGATGGATACAATGGGCTAATTCTCTTGCTGCAACAGACGTTGTATACGAATTTGATCCTAACTTAAAAACACAAGAGTTTCTCCAATATGAATTCGAATGTCCGCCGCCGACCGAAATTCTGCCTCTAGAACATTACGGCTGTATAATATATACAGACGGATCAGCACAACCCGCAGTAGGGGGTAAACAAGCTTACAGTGCTGCGTGTGCAATTGTAAAAGGTCGCTGGCACGATGGGAAATTCAAACCAGCGGTCACTAAAACACAATCTCTAGGAGATTGTACAGCTCAGCGAGCAGAACTACTGGCATTCAAGATGGCGCTTGAAAATACAGATCGGGAATTCCCCACACTCATAGTGTGTGATTCGTATTATTGCGTTCAGTCTTACAATGAATACTTACAGATCTGGCTTCAGAATGGTTTTAAGGATGCAAAAGGAGGCACAATCAAGCATAAAATGCTTTGGGAACAAGTAGTTCTTTTACAAAAAGAACTACCAAAGACTCACGTGATACATACACTGAGTCATCAACGTGATGGCGTTCACGTTGCAGGGAATTCATTGGCTGATGAGGGCGCAAAGGCAGCTGTGCAAACGGCTTCCGTAGCTGCCATCACCCGGTCAAAAACAAAAATAGACAGCGATATATTACAAGCTGTCAGCGCTACAGTAAAAGATGCGATAGAAACACTCCCGAAAGGCTTTCCAGTAAAGTACTCATACATAACTGATGCGAATAATGTTCCATTTGCTCGAATCCCTGGAGTGGGGGATAGAGTCATTCCAAACATGGAACATAGGTTAGGACTCATCATAGCGGCACACGAAGGACTTGCTTCTGTACATGCTGGCGTCTCAGCCACAGTATCATTATTAAAACAGAGATACTGGTGGCCACAAATGAGACGACAAACTAGGAACTATGTTCTAGAATGTGAAATATGTCAAAAAATGAAAGTATCAACAGTGAGACGACCAGCACAGACGCCCCTTCTAATCTCGGATAAACCATTAGCCTGTGTTTACCTGGACCACTGTGGTCCCTTACAAAGGGATGGTAACTATAAATATATCTTGGTCGCAGTGGATTCATGCACGAGATTCATATGGATGTGGCCCCAGCGATCGGCTGACGCCAGAACTGTTATAAAAGATTTGCGAGTCTTCATCGGCACATACGCAATTGGCATGCTGCATTCTGACCAGAGTCCTGCTTTTAGCTCTAGAGCTTATAAGGAGGCCATGACCAGCATGGGCATTGCATTGCGGTATTCTTGTCCATTTCATCCCGAGGGAAACGGAATTGTTGAAAGAAAAAACTGTGACATAAAGCAATCTATAACAGCAAAGGTATTAGGTTCGGGAGCTGGGTGGGTCAAACATCTAATAAGTGTCCAACGTAGTCTAAACAACCTGCCAAGAAATTCTCTGAAGGGATTCAGTCCATACCAATTATTGTTTGGGACTAGGATGTTAGTCTTAGATCTTGACAGTCAGACTTCAGTGGTGAAAGAAAAAAGCTTTGATATCAAAGATCGTTTGGCTATTTTGCAGGACTTAAACGAAACAAGAAAAGACCTGAGCAACATAAAGTTGAAACAACAGCCAACAACCACTGAAGAAACACCGCCTGTCCCAGCAAGACCTGTCTGGATTCCAAAAATCGGGGATCTAGTCAGAGAAAAGATCGCGGTAAAGAAGGAATTTGGGCCTTCTTACAGAAAAGCAGTTCCTGTCTTGTCCATCAACGGGACAAGATCAGTTGTACTACCGCCGCTTGCTGGTAAAAAGGAGAACCGAGTTGTATCCATCGACCTGGTAAAACCAGCCTTGCATGCTTTTAAACACTCGATCTCTCTGTAAGCATGCTCTAGACCTTTTCAACCTACTTTCAGAACAGAAGCCGTCATGTCTTTTTCTTACGGAGACATGGCTAGGCGACTCCTCCAGTCCTGATATCGCTATTGCCCTTCCCCCTAACTATTATATAGTCAGGAAAGATCGAGAATTGGGTAGAGGAGGAGGAGTGGCAATGGTAGTAGACAAACGTTACACCTGCTCTGTACTTGAAATTGATAACATTCTGGGGGTTGGTTTATTAGGCTTCTGCCTATCTTTCTCCCCGCAGCATTCCTGTGCTGGCCTTTTAGTCTATCGCCCACCAGGCCACCTGGGTCCATTTTGTGATAAACTTCACCAAACCTTATCCCCTCTTGCAACAAAATACAAGCATCTTCTTCTTCTCGGAGATTTTAATATCCACATGGACGAACCTGAGTCCAGCGACTCTGTTAAATTAAATGACACCACTAGCATGTTTAATTTTCTACCGTATTTTTTTGCAGCTACTCATAACAAAGGTCATCTGTTAGACCAAGTTTTTTCTTCTCTGTCTATTCAACCCTATCCACCACTTCCGGTGATATGGTCAGACCACTTCCTACTAAATTTTGATATTGTGGGTCCCTCTAAAGTCTCCTGTACGGAAAATAGCACTCAATCGAAGGCATTTCGACCATTCCATCGTGTCACCACTGACATGCTGGAGAGGTCCTTAGCACTTTATCCATGCCCACGGACTGGTAACCTTGAACAGGACCTCTCTAGCTTTCAGTCTTGGCTCATTCAACGTTTTGATGAATTGGCACCCATGCCTACCAGATCCTCAAAGTCCCAACGTATCTCAGCCCCCTGGTTTACCACCGAACTTTATGAGACTAAGAAAAATTGTAAGAAAGCCGAACGGTTATGGCGCAAAAATTATGATGTCCTGTTAAAAATAAGGTTTAAAAATCTTATTAAGGCCTATCACAAAGAAATTACACTAGCAAAAAAGGCTTTTTTCGCTAAAAGAATTGACTCAGCCTGTAACATCAGCAAGGAAATATTTAATATCGTTAGGGAATTCACCTCCCCCCCTGCTCTAAACCCCAAATTCTCTCCCTCTGAACTCTGGGTCAATCAATTGGCTAGTTTTTTCTACAATAAAATTCTGAACATCCAGGCATCTTTTCCGCCTGCTGCCCCCGCCATTGATTCTTTTCCCTCTTTCTTTACTTTGAACACATCACAGGGCACCCATACTCTGTCTGATTTTCCTCCCCTGTCGTTGGAGGCCTCGCTTGACCTGATGCTAAAACTGACATCGGGATCCCCCTCAGATCCCTGCCCTGCCAAAATCCTCTCAAAAATGGCCCCCGTTCTTAATTCTCTGATTAATCCTCTCCTTAATGCCTCTTTTATCTCGGGTGAGGTCCCAAAGGCCTGGAAAAAGGCTCATGTCATCCCTCTCATAAAAAAATCTAATTTGAACCCGTTGGAGCACTCTAATTACAGGCCTATATCTCTGCTTCCTGCCCTCGCCAAACTCGCCGAAAAGCATGTGCATTCCACCTTGTCACAATTCTTAGAGGCCCATGACATTCTCCATCAGACGCAGTCAGGCTTCCGTTCTAACCTCAGTACAGAAACAGCATTACTGGAGGTAACGGAGACCATAAAGGGAGTGACTGATCGCGGTGGAAAGGCAATGCTGGTACTATTAGACCTCTCAGCGGCCTTTGACACCGTCCCTCACAACCGGCTCCTTTCTAGACTTCAGGAGATCGGGATTAGAGGGACGGTGTTCAATTGGCTTAAGTCCTTTCTCTCCGAACGCCAACAAATGATCTGGTCTCCCCCTTTTTCAGCTACAGTTCCATCTCTCGATGTGGGAGTGCCACAGGGATCTGTCCTTAGTCCCACTTTGTTTAACGTTTACCTTTCCCCTTTGGCTGAACTAGTGGAGACCTTTGGCGCGCGTATCGTGTCCTATGCGGACGATACGCAGCTGCTCTTTACCTGTGACAAGAACTCTGATTTCGCGGGTGACTCTATTAAATGCTGGTTGGAGGCAGTCTTCTCCTGGTTTCAGTTGAACCAGCTTAAATGTAATTCAGACAAGTCTGAAATAATATTGTTTGGCTGTTCTCCTGATATTTAATGGAAATCTTGGTGGCCGGCAGATATGCATCCTCCTTCCTCTCCTACTGCGTTCGCTAAGAACCTGGGTATCAAATTTGACAATGGTCTTTCCTTTAAACCCCAGATCCTTGCTTTAGTTGGCCAATGCTTTGGCCAGCTACGTATACTTAGGAAATTTCTTCCTTTACTGTCACAGGCTCATAGGAGAATCACTGTTCAAGCAATGATTGGATCTAGGCTTGACTATGCCAATGTGCTCTATTTAGGGCTCCCAGAATACCTCCTATCTCGCTTACAGTCTGTCCAAAACTCCGCTGCAAGGGCCATTTTCGGATTAAGCCGCAGATCTCATACCTCGCCCCTCCTTGAGGCACTCCACTGGCTTCCGGTAAGGAAACGTATCATCTTCAAAACTTTGACCTTGACCTTTAAGTCCTTACACGGTACAGGTGCAGCTTACCTCAGGAAACATGTTCAGTTCTACCATCCTAACAGATCGCTCCGTTCAGCCACACAAGCCCTTGCTGTCGTTCTATCTGTAAAGCACTCACGCATTGGAGGTCGCTCCTACAGAGCCTGTGCCCCGCAGCTTTGGAACAAGCTCCCCCTCTCGCTGAGGAAAACTGACAACCTCCTGTCCTTCAGGAAAGGCCTAAAGACCTGGCTCTTCAGCCTCTAGTGCGTTTGTTTTCTGCTCTACGTCTCTCTACAGATCTGCACAGCGCCGGGACACTCTGCCTGAGTAGCCGCGCGCTATATAAACCACATATTAACATTAACATTAACATTAACAATCATGTGGCCGATAACTAACAGTAGGCCAAGTGGACTCACGATAAGTAGTAGCACACCGAGGTTTGCTACAAGTACAGAGGTGCTAACTAAAAGGCTAATCACATTCAAAACGCCTACAGAACAACAACAAGGACTATGCAACAATGCAATGGAACTCACACCTCTGAAAACCCAAATAAAAATGTTTAGTAGAGACACACCAACCTACAATGAAGTAACAAATGAATATGCAAGAAACAGTAATCCTGAAGCAATTGGAACAATTGACAGAACTGCATCCGGCTACTTCATAAACTTCAATGATTCCTCTGAAGACCTCAGTGAATCAAAGACACAGCCATCAACAAAAACCCTTAAAGACAAAGCTAAGGAACTTTTGAAACAACTGAAAGAAACCTATCTGATTTCTCCATGGATTGAATTTTGGGTGTCCTTTGGTGTATTTATCCTCATAGTTTGGCTCATCATGGTACTATGCTTGGGACGCTTCATTGAGGGAAAATATGCAAAAATGGACACAGCAAGCCAGAAAATCAACTTGATCCTCAAGCCACACACGTCTTCACACGTCGAGAAAAGAGAACTTTCTTCAGTCAACTTCACAGCCAATCCAATACCGGGTGGGGTAGCATGGGACAATACTGACTATGAAATTTATGGTCCGGTTGAAATCCTCAAATATTCACACCAAATCAAGATCTCGTTGAGTGACTTTGTAAAACCAAACTCATTTGCTGATGATTGGGACTTTGAAAGTATTAATGACATGATGTCTGACCTAGTGATGTCTGCTAAATTTACCAAACATGATTATTTGCAGGGTTCGTCTAATTATGATAGTATGTACTGCTACAACCACTATGGTAACCATTTTCTACATAAATCTGCACAACCTAGAAATGTTTTAAATTATAATCAATGGGAACATTGTGCAACCCCTCCAAAAGGAAGCTCAAGAACCTTTTATGACAAATATTCATATTTTTCAGGGTTCAATACAAGTAAAGCTGAAACATTTTATTTTAAATTGTCAAATAAGACAGGAACAAAAACCATGCTTACAAACACAAAATTGATATATTCGGACTCATTTTTTGAACAAATGAATACATTTGGTTTTGATTATTGGGACAAAAATGTGGAAGTAAAAAGTGTTTGGGGTACAAGAGAATGGCAAGTTCAGGGTATAGAATCATTGTTTAGAGCCTGCATGATCCCAGAACAAATTATATTCTTGAATGACACTATTCAACAAACTACCTGTCTTGGATTAGCCAAAATCAAAGACTTAAATAAACCGTCTATTCCAAAACCAACAATGAACAGCAATAACTCTGCAGATGAAGAGATAGACGTAAACTATGTATTAAACCAAAACAGAACAAATCCTGATTGGAAACAATGGTTAATCTGGCCCACAGATACTAATAACTGTCAAGACAGATTCCTGAACAAAACACAGGGGTTCACATTGACCAGGCCAGACCCTAGATATTCCCAAAGACAACACCCAGGGATAATCACCACCTACAGTGTGGGCAAACTCTGCCTTCAATGGCTACAAACTTCCACACTGACAGAAATTAAGCAACACCTAACTTTACTTACTGATGGTGCTGACTTGCGTGATTTCATTATGGGACCGCGCAAACAGCGTCAAAAACGCTTCATAGCAGCCTCTATATATGCAGCTTACAACGAGGCCTGGAAGATAACTCAAATTGAGACAGCAGAAAGTATACGGGAAATTGACCGTATTCATTTGGAAAAATCGCTTTCTGTAGTGGACAATGGGTTAATGACTCTGTCCTCCAGAATTTTTTCATTGGACAGCATTGTGTCTTCAGCAATCGACATAATATCGCAAGACTTACTGTTGTTGCAACACGGTCAGTCGCAATTGCGTTCTATTATACAGCTTGGATGGACGTTACAAAATCTCCGTTCAGGCTATGTGCCTTGGCGTTTAATCAACACAACGTCACTATTCAATATCTTTAACCTTACTGATAAACAAATCAGTATGGCACAAAAGGGTGCTGATTATACAATCCTGAGCATTGAGAAACTCGAGAGATTACCATTGACAATGTCAGAACGACCTGTCATTGAATGGATAATACATGGGATAATTAATATTCCGATATCTACTTTCAGGTTTCAATACTGCCAAAAATATATACAGGTTGGCATGTACGAAAAATTGGGAAAAGGGTACATTAAGTCAACATGGAACTTGCCCTATTCACATGCATGTGTCAGTAATAAAGGACAGAAAGTGTTCCTTAGTGGCAATAATTGTGCAATGTCACTAAGCGGTATACTTCTGTGTAATGGAATTAGTTTGCATGGAGCCTGTGAAGGGAACTCAAATAACCTTTCATGTCACCAGCTAGGCACACCTGCAACAAAGATAGAACCATTCTTTAAAAGACTCTATAACGGGAGTTACATCCTAATTGTGGATCGCAGATGTTGTAGTCTACAGCCCGGGGTTCCTTATCTCATAAGTACGACTGCGAAGGTCATGTGCTGTGGACGCTTATTGTTCCCCAGCTCCTTTCCAGACAGGGAGGCAAGGACATGGCCTAACTTGAAAATTACTTCTATTCGAATTGATACTTTAAGCAGAATGAAAACAGTGCTTCTTCAGTCGCCGACCAGGCTCACGTCATCAAAAGAAACGTATGATCTCCTAGTCGCAAGGACGACTGCAGAGATTCACTCATTGTTATCAACTAATTCCCCCATACATTTCGCAGAAATCCTGAATGAAATCTTAAATATTTCTGATACCAGTGGAGTCTCAAATGTATTTAAGACATTGTTTTCAGGGGCATTAACACCATTCAAAGCCATACTGGGTATTTTTCCAGACCTCGTCCATTCGATTTTTGGAGGAGTTCCCCTCATTTTGGGACTAATTGCAGGAATCCTATTCTTGGCCCTTATATTTCGTTATGGCAAACCATGTCACAGACAAAACACCTGCGACAAGGGAAGAAACAATCCGAGCCATTGGATACCGGGACCGGATATCAAAAATCCTGGGACTAACCCGGCTTAGAGACCTGAACATGACTTGGTTTCTTTCATTTCGGCCGATATGGCAAAGATGTGTTTTACCTGTATTAAGGTGCATGCTGTGCGGAGAAGAATGCGTGTTGGACACCTGTCTGACGCTACAATCGGATGCGCCAATGGATGCAGAAACATTGTTGGGTCCGGTAACGGCTCATGCATTGTGCTGCCCTCAACGGCTGCCAATCCTGATGACGGCATTCGTGGAAACTTCACCACTACGATTGAGGGGTAGTGAAGATCAAGATGTAAGCAGCATCGATCAGGTACGACCTTCTGTCAGCAATACTACTCAAAACGTCAATGGAGACAATCATGCACATGAATGCATGGTTACATCTTATTCCGAGTTAGTGGAACTCTCACAGGAAGCTGTTGACAGCTTTTTCAGCAGTCTCAATGATATGATGTTCTCACCAGAGCAGAAATAACGACTCTTGAGCAAGCTAGCACACGGCGTTCCCGACACCTTGAATTTGGCCTTCAACTTTAATATTAAAGTAGCAAGCACAATTTTTCCTCCAGTTCACGGACAGCAATTTTTTTTAGCAGCCCCAAAATATTTTTATAATTTTTTCGGGACACTTATCCTCTGCTTAAAGTAAGAACTATTCTTAGAGAACTAATTTCTATTTAAAAAAAAAAAAACTTCATAGACATTAGCTGCCCGCTGGTATGTTCATAAATATTTTTGAACTGTGATGAAGTGGTCTCGAACTTTTCTTCTGTAGTAAGAGCCATTTCATGTGTAATTCTCATATTCAATTACTAATAATGTATACATATGCGTGATTAATTTAGCATTATTCTACTGCTTGAGTGCATATAGTACATGTGACTATTTTTTCCCGTATATTACATAATTTCAAAATGCATTATGTGTATTTTGGGGTGGTAAGGTATACACGATACTCTACAGTATGTTTTACTATGCCTAGATTCGTAAATATGGCCATAGTTAGCGTGGAGTGGGTGTGATGTATTCCTATAGGTTCTGTATAGATCCCCCTATTCCTGACCCTATTCTGGTTAACAAATTAACTAGCAGCCATCCCATGATGCAGAAACCGTTATCTGATTAAGCCAGACCACGGCACAGGAGCGCGTTATCTGATTAGGTCATAACGCTTGCCATCTAATTAGGCAAGCAATATTTCTCCAGCCCCTGATAAGGCATACGGAGTTCTCAAAACAAATCAAACCTATGACAACCTGGGAAAATCCCTGCGGCCATTGTTTTGATTTCTCAAAGAACTTCAGTAAAAGAATGTGCTAACGACCAGCTCGTATGACATCCTTATTGACGTATCTATGTCCATCCTTACGTCAATCTCGGCACCTTACAGGTATAAATATTACCGACATTGCCTTAAGCAAACACACGCGGTGGTGACGAGATCGGAGCAGCGAGACTTGCCGAAGCCCAGCAGAGAGCGAAGCCCACTGGCGCTGCCCCGCCTTCCTGACGCGCTGAGAACGAGACGCTGCCTTTCTCCTGCCGAGAAATCCAGCTCCGGCACTTCCGAGCAGCCCTTGCAGGCAGCTTGGAATATCGAGACCACAGACGAGAGATACCATCCCTCAACCATCCTAGATCTCAGGTACAGAACTGAATAACCCCTTGCAGAGAATTTTTGAGTCAGTCACTTGGCAAAACAAACTTAACTCAAAACTGCTACTTTCTACTCCAGCCCACGTATTAGGCTTAGGTCAGGTACACCGGGGTAGGCGTGGTTAGAAGCACCAGTTGAGTACGATTAGTCGAATGTATATGTGTATGTATATATTCTATCCATTTTAAATAGCATATGGCTTAGAAACCATATCAATGCTTTTACAGTATTATTTCATAATTCTGCTTTTATTGTATGCACTTTACTTAACCATAAGTATTGCGATAATATCGATTCATTTCTCTTGTACGAGAAAAGAGACTGATCAATAAACAACATCTTTTATTGAACACGCCCGTCTCTTCCTTTTCTCTACAAACTGGTGAAACTAAGAATGCACATACTGACTGAGTAAAATAAGTTGTCTTTTGTTTTCACACGACTCTAGAGATACACTCTTGATTAGGGGAGAGCAAAGTTGTCATGTTCTATGGTTGTCAGAACCTAAATCCCTTCTTGTCTATCCAGGGAGGTTCAACTCCTCCTTGCCTATTCGAGAAAGTTTCTAGTGAACTCTGAGCTAGCTGGCAAACCCAAAACTTTAAGTCTAATATCGACAGTAGAAGACCTAGTTAACGTCTGGTCTAGGTCTATACTATTGGAGGTATTATTCCAATGCGCAGAGCCTATTGGGATAATAGGAACTACACTACAAACTTCTGATTTCAGAGCTGGGGAACCAGGTTCGAGTCTTGGCTGGCTGAACATCCTGTGATTCTGGGGGAAATCACAGGGCGTCCTTAACTGGTGCTATAAGCACTAGTGCTGAGGATTAGGTGCCTCTGCTGCGCACCAGAAAGCACCGGATCAAATTAAGCACTGTGTGAACCTTTCATATGATTGTAATATCATCCATCCATTTTTTCCTCTTCCATTTCAGCTTTATCGAGTGCCCAGGCTTGTATTTCTGATGCTGTATTGACAATTTCATTTCAAGCGGAAAAATAGATGTTGAAGTCCCAGGTTTCATTCAGTTTGAGAGTGGTTAGTGCCTGTTAGAGCACTGTTGGCCAGTTGTTCTTAGATTTTGACTGGTTCTTTATCTCTGTCCAGCAAAGAGCGGCCATTGATTCACGATATGCCACTCTCAATCTCAAGCACAGTTTGATGAGTGCAGCCGTCCTGACCGGGGATTGGTGGAATAGGTCAAATTCCAATTGCACCTACAGATCATTTATGTCAGGGGTATTAGTCTAATTTCTTCAATGGAAACAAAACAAGAGACAGAATGGCTACCATAAAAAAGTCCATGACCTGGAGGAAGGGGGTCACTCTCTCTGGTTCCCAATCAAAGAGAAATCTCACTTTGTAGCTTGATACATATGTTTTTCCTACGCACATTTTAGGCTATTTAAATAGTCTTCAAGTCAGTTCTTCCTACCGTCATCTGAGATTAAATGTTACAAACCTACTAGCTTTCTAACTGCCAGAAGTGGATAGATTTGACTGCATATCCCTTTCCTTAAGTTCACCCACCCTTATGGATTTCTCTTCACCGCCCATTACAACTTGAAAAAGAGATTGTTAAGTTTAGGGCAGACCTGGAAAAGCATCTCTTCTTCCCAGCATATGGTGTGATCTTGCCAGTTTCTTTTGAGTTCTAACCTGGCTTTCCTGCATGACTTATTCTCACCAACACTGTCCGCGTGCCTGCTGATCATACACCTTATTCTGGTAAATGCCTTTTTTTTCTTTATTTTGTTACCATATTCCACTAATTCATTTATTCTGAGCTTAAACCTTTGAGTCTCAGAGCTCAGCTTATCTTTCTGAGGAAATCCAGGGGTACTGACATTAAAAATCAGTTCAGCAATCATTTGGCAAAGTGAGGGGTAGAAGGCAGGTTTGATCTGCAATGGTGGGGCACTGTGCAAGGTGTTTCCTGCTCATCCGGGAGAATGCTCTGAGACTGATGTTGTAGCTTCCACTTTTGGGTTGGATAGTCTGATTGTGATGTCTCTGACAGGTGACAGGAGACATACCCCACAGGCAGAATGTATTGCCATTGAAGCTTTTGTGGTGTGACAACCAGGGAATCCTTGGTAAAGAGGCGATACTCA
Source organism: Lissotriton helveticus (assembly GCF_964261635.1). Classification (NCBI taxonomy): domain Eukaryota; kingdom Metazoa; phylum Chordata; class Amphibia; order Caudata; family Salamandridae; genus Lissotriton; species Lissotriton helveticus. The sequence continues at coordinate 389,604,332 of NC_136061.1, forward strand.
ACAAAATAAAATTTGTCTCAGAGTGTAACTGCTGAGTTTGTTGAGGTGAGAATGGAAGCGGGGTACCTGCAGTTTGGCACTGAAGAACTCCATTCTCAAACAAAATGGCCTGCTTGACTGTCAGCCTATGGTCAAATGTGGAAAAAGGGTCAGGCAGATCAGGTCGATTACCCCTTTTCAAGGTTTGCCCGGCGCTAGCCGCCTCTCGCCCAACTCAAGGTTACCAAATAAAGAGGCAGGCGCTGGAGACTGGAAGGCAGGAAACAGGAGTTTATTCCGACGGAGCAGAACACATCAAATCAGACAACAGGGTATCTTCTCGAGGTGCTCTAAACGCATCCTTGAGGCCTGGCCTCTTATACACAGGTTTATTGCTTTATTACATTTATGACATCCATGGCATTGCTTTGAAGCATGGAAAAGGCATCTTTGGAATCCCCTGTTCAGGCCCGTTCCCACACATATCTACAGTAGGAGTCCCCGCCCCAATCTCAGCATGATGGCTATCGCGCAGCTGGACATTCCGCTGGGAACAGAAATGCGGGCGACCGGTCGGATCTGGGGGTGTGAAGGCATTGATTAATCCCCGCTCCTTTGATGTGAGGCGGGGTCCTACTGTAGGGGCAGTAAACTGTATCTGCTGGGCTAGGTGGTGGCCTGGGAACAGGTCGGACAATCGGACAGGGAGGAAGAGGTTATCAAAGGAGCTTGTTCTATGAATGAGATGAAAGAGTGTGGGGGTTCAGCACGGGATGTGGCTCGGAGGAAGGGTCGCTCTGGAGGTGCGTTTATGGCCCAAGCAGGAGAGGCCGGGGGCTGTCAGGGCGCGGGGGGATGCTTGCGAGGCCGGGGAGTGAGGGGGTGAGACGCGCTGGCTATCGGCAGTGGGCAGAGAGGCCATGGCATACAAAATGGCTGCTGCTTACGCGCACGTACGAGTCGGAAAAGGGGGCAAGATGGCGCCGATAATGTTGATGCCGCAATTTAGATTTTAACAGTCCTCCCTTTTCAACATATCTAGCCAGCTTGTTAGTACACCTCAATCCCCAGTATATTTTGGACCTCTACGTCGTACAAGGCCTTCATACGCTCAGTTTCAAAGTCCAGAGTCTTGCGGCAGATACAGTTTGCTAGAAGTGAGCACAAAGGTGGTAAGCATTGGATACCTAGGCAAAAACCACAAATTACAATGATCGGTATCAGAATAATCATAAACAATCTCCACCCCTAGTCTTTTATTGTACTCCAGAACCAACTCCCAAGCGACCATTCTTCTTGTTCCTGATGTACCTCGGAGGAAAGTCTGTGGAGATGTTCGATGGCTTTGTACACTGAGGGCGAATTGTCCGGTACGTAGGTGCAGCAGCTGGACCCGATGATGCGGCATGCCCCTCCACGATCTGCTAGAACCACATCTAGAACAAGGCGGTTCTGAAGAGCCACCAAGCGGACTGCTTGAAGCTCGGCTGTGTTATTTGAGAGGATGCCAGCGGTAATGTTCATGGTTGTTTCAACGGCCTGGGTCAAATGTCGGATGGCACGGCTGTTTGTCATTGGACCCCAGAGTGGAACAAGTCCCTTCATTGCGTCCAGGAACTGTGCTCCGACAGAGTCGGCTTGGTCAATGTCTCTCTCTTGTTTTTGTCGGTGGTGGCTTGCAGATGCCAAATAGGTCGGAGGAAGGATGAAGGCAATGTAGCAGGTACCTCCCCAGCCCTTTGGGAGCCAGGTGTAGGCTTTCGTACCGCAGACAAAGTACATGTTTGGAGAGGTGACAAAAGAGGGTGGGTCAGTAGAGTCCAGGGTTTTGATGGTGCTGCAGGCACTGCGACCTACAAATTGTGTCCCAAGGCCTTCGATGCAGACAAGGCCTGAGACATTGACAACAGACAGGGCCACAGTCAGGGTGGCGGCTGTTCGTTTCCGGAGGTAGGAGAAGGTAGGTCTGGCCGGGTTGTTGAACACCTGCATTTCAACACGTTCTTTGGCTGGGATGTCCAGGTGAACAGAGGTGTTGGACGTCAGAGGGCAAAAGGGTGCAGTTGTTCTTTTTGTTTCGTTTGGCCAGGCCCCATGATAAAAGTGAGACATGGTTTCGCTGGAGATTGCTCTATCTCTGTAGCTCTCCTGCAGGAGAATCAGCCAGGCGAGGCAAGAGCCGTGAACAGAGAATGGCGAAGGAATGAATGGGATGGAGTGTCCGGTGGCGTGTGGCAGCAACCCACAGATCCAGCAATTGGTGGCATTGGCGGCAAGGTTGTGTTGGTGTAACAGTTGTACGAAGGAGTTATTCCAGAACTCCTTACGTCTTTCTCGGAGTTGAGGTGAAAGAGAGATCAAGTGGTGTTCTTTCACAGTGACAGGTAGTACAGTGGCTAGAAGTGTCTTATGTGCTGGCGAACCTTCTTCCAAGATCCAGAGGGTGGTCATGAGGAGGAGGCAGAAGAGAAGGGTAATGAAGAAGGCAATAGTCTTTGAGCTGTGCATTTTGTCAGTCTTTGGGTTGCGGTAGTGGGTCTTTGGGTATCCGGTTGCTTCCATCATCTTCAAGTCGGGTGCTTCCATCATCTTCGTATCGGGCACTTCCATCATCTTCAAGGGGCTCGGTAGCGGGCAGAACCACAGACTTCGTTTGGCTTTTCTCCTGGCAACCTTGTAGTGTTAGGTCACCACTCTGAGAATATGAACTTAGTCAGTGGTCTACTCAGCCGAAGCTCCCTCCTTTCGTCGTAGGTTGTACCCTTCTCTGGATGGCACAGTGGGATCGGGAAATTGTGTCAGCTCAAGCGTGTCTGTTTCCGGGTAGCAGTTCAGAGATGGTCGATCTTGGTTCAGGAGCTCTTCTTGCGTGGTCACGTTTTCGGTCGTTGTCAGATTCGGCGAGATCTTCTTGCAATGGTGTGCATGCAGCCAATTGCGCTTCCCCTCCACTTGAAGAGCTGTTCGGGTGGTGATCAAGACTTGCCAGGGGCCCGTCCAGCGGGGTTCCAGACTCTTCGCACGCTGGAAATTCCTCACTAGAATGAAGTCGCCAGGCTGGATGGAGTGTCCGGGGCCCCTGGAAGCATCGGGGATGGCCTGCAGCACCTGATGATGAATAACAGACAGTGTTTTAGTCAAGTTATACAGATAGTCGGACATTAGGACGTCCGGGACGTCATGAATAGATGTCGGTTTGGGCGCAGACCAGATGCTCATGGGTCGGCCAAAAACGACCTCGTATGGGGTCAAGTGGTGTTTGGTGGGGGTGGAACGCATTGACAGTAGTGCCAGGGGGAGAGCGTCCGGCCATTTTAGGCCTGTGGTAGCCACTATTTTTGCCAACTTAAGTTTCAGAGTGGCGTTGTGTCGCTCGACCAGTCCAGCAGATTGGGGGTGGAAAACTGCGTGGAACTTCTGTCGTACCCCCAACCCCTTTAGAATAAGCTGGATAACTTCGGCTACGAAGTGGGGGCCATTGTCACTCCATAAAATATGACAGAGGCCGTAGCAAGGGAAGAACTCTTTCAGTAGCACCTTTGCAGTGGCAATAGCAGTGTTGTCACGAGTCGGGTAGGCTTCCACCCACTTGCTAAAAGCGCACACAACAACAAGCACATACTTCAGTCCTTGACATCTTTCTAACTGGATATAATCCATCTGTAGGACCTCAAATGGAAGGTTGGGGACGCCGAACCCTCCCCGGGGTACGACAATTCCTTTCCCAGGGTTGTGTTGCAGGCAGACTAGACATTGCTGGACTAGTCGCTTGGCTGAGTCTGCAATTCCCTCGTTATGCCAAACTCGGGAGACAAGTTCGGTCATGGGGGCAGATCCTATGTGTGCAGGGGAGTGAGCCATAGTCAATATGGGGATCAGGTACGAGTTGGGTAGCAACCATTTATTAGTGTCCTTTGTCCGCCAGCAGCCTTCATCGTCTTTCAATCCCACCCGTGCCCATTCAGTCAATTCGTGTGGTGAGCTGGCCATCTGGATGTCCCTAATAGTCTCCCTAGCGTCCGTCCATTTTTCAGCTTGTGACCTAGTCACGTACATGTGAGTCGTCGTCCTATTTTCGGCTGTGGTTCGAGCAGTGATGTCGGCCAGTGCGTTTCCCTGTCCTATGATGTCTGTCACCTTTCTGTGTGCTTGGCATTTGATTACGGCCAGTTGCTTGGGGAGGAGAACTGCTTCAGTCAGAGCGGAGACTAGATCTCCGTGTAGGATAGGTGTGCCATGAGATGTCAGAAATCCCCTCTCCTTCCATAGGAGCCCAAAATGATGAACCACCCCGAAGGCATACTGGCTGTCCGTGTAAATGTTTGCTGTCGTTCCTTTTGCTAGGATGCATGCTCGTGTGAGGGCAATCAGTTCTGCCGCCTGTGCGGATCGTTGCGTGATGCGGGCGGTTTCGACTACAGTTCGGGCTGTGGTAACTGCATAGGCAGCTGAGGTGGTGCCGTCGGGGAGCTTGATGCAGGAGCCGTCCACCCACAGCTCTCCATCGGGGTCTGGGAAGGCAGTGTCTCGGAGGTCGACTCTACTCCTAGTCTGTTCGTCCGTGAGGGTCACACAGTCATGTATAGGGGGGACATCTGGATCGTTGTCGGGCAGTGGCAGCAAGGTGGCTGGGTTCAGCGTGGTGCATCTTTTTAGCGTGATGTGGGGTGCAAGCAGAGTCAGTTCGTACCCAGTCAATCATGCGCTAGTCAGGTGTTGAGTCTTAGTCTGGTTCAGGAGGGTGTCACCAGCGTGGGGTACTAACACCGTGAGTGAATTCGAGAGTACGATCCCCTCACTTTGCCTGATAGAGACAGCAGTGGCAGCTACGGCTCGAAGGCAGGCAGGCAAGGCTCTCGCTACGGGGTCAAGAGTGGTAGAGAAATAGGCACATGGTCGTTGCTTGGGGCCAATGGCTTGAGTCAGGACAGACAAAGCGTACCCCTCCCTTTCGTGAGTGTAGAGAGAGAAGGGCTTGGTGTAATCGGGGGTTCCTAGGACTGGTGCAGAACAAAGGGCGTCTCGAAGTTCTTTGAAGGAAGATTGGCATTCAGGGGTTCCAAGGGAGTGGGAAGGGGACATCTTTGGCTAGTAGGGAAAGTAGTGGCTTTACAATGAGGCTGAAATTTGACAACCACTGCAGGCAGATGGAGGTGAGGCCTACCAGGGAGCTGACTTGTTTCTGGGTCTTTGGGACAGGGGTTTCTAGAATGGCCTGAATTCGAACGGGTGTAAGCTTTCTCCCGTCTTTGGACAAGAGGTGGCCTAGGTAGGTGACCTGGGGTTGGCAGAATTGCAACTTCTTCTTGGAGACCTTGTGGCCATTTTCCGCAAGGAAGTGCAAGAGTTGGATGGTGGCTGTGACTGCAAGTGGAGTGGTGTCGGCCGCCAAAAGGATATCATCGACGTACTGTATCAACACCACTCCATCCGGTAGCTGAACGGCGTCCAGTTGTCGCTTGAGGGCCTGGCTATAGATGCTGGGACTTTCTGTGTAACCTTGGGGAGCTCTACAAAATCTATATGAGCGGGATTTTAACGTGGGTGGATGGGGATGGAGAAGAAAGCGTTCTTGAGGTCTATTGCAGTGAAGGTGGTGGCTGTGGAAGGAATCAGGGTCAGAATGGTGGTGATATCTGAGACTACGGAGTACTGAGGTACGACTACCTTGTTGACCTCTCGAAGGTCGATGATGAAGCGGTACGCTTTCTCATCTCCCTCGCCCTGCTTCTTCACAATGGGTAGGATAGGGCTGTTGCAAATATTGCTGACTACTTCCTCTACCACTCCTGCCTCTACCAGGGACTGGATTATCATTACCAATGCCTTCTCACCTTCGGGCGATATCCGATACTGTGGGAGTTTTGGGAGTATCGCATCTTGGCGAACAGTTATGTGCACGGGGTCGATCATCATTCATCCTACGTCAGCGTCAGTTTTAGCCCACAGATACAGAGGTAGAGAGTCAAGTAAGGATGCGTCAGCGTCAGAGATGGAGAACATGTTGCGTGCGGGATGGGGTCTGAGCAGAGTCGGGTTATCGTACAGAATGACTCGAACTCCGTCCTGTGAACACCTGATAGTAGCTCGGAAATGCTTCAGTAAGTCAAGTCCCATAATGGCATCGGGGGTGTTGGAGGAAAGCAGAAACGCCGTGTCAGTGGGGTTACTGTCCAAGTCGAAGGAAACCGGTGCGGATAAGGGGTTAGTGGAGGGCGTTCCATCAAAACCTATTGATGTTATGTGTGAGCCAGACAAGGGTGCCCTTGGAATCAGTCGTTTAGATAACGCACTACGTGTCGCGCCAGTGTCTACCAGAAATGGAGACTTGGTACCTAGGACCTTAGCGGTGACATAAGGACCTTGCTGGTCAACATAGAGCTCGACTGGATCCCTCCCTTGCCCTAGGCAGTCCTATGCAAAGTCGCGGGCATCGTCACAGTCAATCTGCTGGCATTGGTTCTGTCGGGGGCGGTCAAAAGTGTTCGGTCTGCCTGATCTGTCATTGCTGGCGTCGTTTGCGTGCCCTCGTCCCTGTCCTCTATTTTTCGGTCCACCCGCTACGTCTTTTGCGTCCCTATTTTTGTACATTTCTAGCAGGACCGGGCACTGGGACTTCCAATGCCCAAATCCTTTGCAAAACGCACACTGGTTGTCGTCAATGTCTGTCCGTCCAGCATAGGATGCGGGGGTACGGTCTTTAGGGGGTGGATTTCTAGGGGCATTCGACTGGTACTGTCCTTTATACTGCTCCCTACCTGTCGTCACTCCTTGCAATTGAGCAATCATCACTCGTTCTTTCAAGTCCTTTTTCTTTTTCTCAGTCGCCCTATCGTTCTCGTTCTTTTGCCGTTCGTAGTATTGAGCCATCTGAAGGATAGTCGCGGGTTTGGAGGCAGCCCAACTACTTTCCCTAGTCTGCAGTTTTTCCGAGACTTCTGGTGTCAGGCCTTTTACAAAGTTCTGGACGAACAAGTGATGTCCGGTCGCAGAGGTCATGTCCTGGCCACTGTAATCGGAGAACACCGTTTCGAACCGGGAGAAATATTCTGAGGCGTCTTCCTGTGGTTTCTGGCAGCAGGCCGTTACTATCGACCAGTCCACCTTCTTTTCTGGTACTATGGTTTTCAGTTTTAGTACTATTTTGTCTGGCAGGTTTAGAATCGATTTCAAAGGTTTCTGTCCGGGCTCTCGCTGTTTGTCTATGCCATCGAGTTGTGACCAGGTATGTCCGAACAGCTCAAGGTGGTCGACTTTCCGGATTTGCTTCCACACATCAGCTGGCAGACATAGCCCAAAAAACAAGTCGATGTCCGCTAGGGTCATAATCGTCGAACCCAAGGCGGTACCTAATTCTGTGTAGAAGGCAGTGGGGTTCTTTCGTAGATCGGGCAAGGACTTTCGGAAAGTCAGGATGTCTTGCCGATCCCAGGGTTGGTAGACCCAGTTGTACACTACCCTCCCTCTCGCATCTTGGTGGTTAATATCTTCGTGTGTTCCCTGTCCTCGTGAGGGGACCCAATAAGGTGCCGCTTCTCTTATTGGCATCATGGTGTCAGTTCTCTCGGTTTGAGGTTCAGTCGCTACAGGGGTCGTGGTGTCGGCTTCTAATCTTTGTTCAGTGAGGTGGCGGAAGACTTCAAGCATGCGCGTGAAGAGGTCCGTCACATCACCCTCGCCCTCGTCTCCAATGTCGACTTTTCTATACCGAGTCGTTAGGCTTTCAGGACCTTTGTTCCGATACCGGTCTTCATAGGCGTTAAGGGTGTGGTAACAGAAACGTGCAACAAAGTGTCGTTTGTGGTTATCAGCATATGTATTGCATATATCTGTCACGTAATCTTTGTTTTCTTTCCGTTCTACTAGCGTCTTTACAATCTTATCAATCCCTGCTCGTTCATTTTTACTCAATCGGTTGAGTCTAGCAGAGTCTTTCTTCTTAGTTTCGGGCTCATCTTATGTTGCTGCTTGCGCTGCGCTGAGTACAAGGGGCTCGGCCGGCGCGGAGGCCGTGAGGACCGAGGCTCTGGTACTGCTCTCATCTGTGCTTGGGGGTTGCGCGCGTTGCACTAAGGGTTGGGAAGGGGCGTATGGAGGGGGCATGTAGATGATCGGGGGACCTAGCAGTAGATCACCGTTCGCTCGGTGCTTTGAAGGTAGCTCGGGGTAAAGCGTAGAGGGTGTTCTAACAGGACATTGGCTCGATGTCTCGGATTCTTGCTTCAGTCTAGCTCCCTCTCTTTCCTTTATCTCTTCTTTCAACTTGCTCGCGGCTAAATGAGCTGCTTTTCGCAATTCTTTCTCTAGTCTGACTTTGTTTCTTTTCTTTCGTTGTTCCGTCTCCTTGCGCCACATGCCGAAACTATCAAGAATAGTGGGCGTTGTTTTATTGTTACAAAGGGCTGTTTCCAGCACTCTTATTTTTGCGTCGTCGAAGGATCCTATCAGTGGCCACTGACTTTCCCGATCCTTTTTGGTATATTTATGCCACAACTTACTATAAGCCACGGCGACTAGTCCATACTTTAAAAACATATCCTTATTAGGGGTGCCTTCCAGAGGAGCCGGATGATCCACCTCTAATAAGCGGTCCGGGCTGAACCAACTACTGAACAATGGGGAGAAGATAGGCATGATGGGTTACAATGGGGACAAAAGTCTGCACTACCTATCCTTCACTATTCTGCGAAGACTAGATAGAATATTTCTTTTCTACAGTATTCGCAAATAGGGAATACCCAAAGAGAGAACCAATTCCAAACAGTCAATGTTCGGACAAACAATCAATCAATCAAATGAGGAATAAAATAGGCGCGACGGGTTACAACGGGGGCAAAAGCCTGCGCTACCTACCCTTCACTATCTGCAAAGAGAGAGAGAAATTCCTGTCCCTCCCTGTTTGTAGGCAGAGAAGATCCTTTCAGAGAACCAATTTCGAACAGTAAATGCTCAAACAAACAATCAATCAATGGAGAGGGAAGTAGGCGCGACGGGTTACAACGGGGGCAAAAGCCTGCGCTACCCACCCTTCACTATCTGCAAAGGGAGAATACTCCTATCCTTCCCCGTTTGTAGACAGAGAATCTCTCAGAACCAGACAATCAAATGCGTAATACTAGTATTTTCCAATGACAATCAAACAATCAATTCGCAATTCGTCGTGTTACACGACCTTACCCGGACCGCATGGACAGTTTCTCGTCTTCCGCTTCCAGCGCCTGATCGTCCTCTATTCTCCGTAATTGCTGTGGCACTCCTGATAGTTCCCAGTCAGGACCGTAGATCACTCCAGAGAGGTCTGCTCGGAACCGGTGAAGTTCGGATGATGGGCTGCCAGACGAGGGTCTATCGGGCAGGTGCACTTCCCGATCGTTGCAGTCGTTCACTCTGTCGTTGGGACCTCTCCCACTGGATCCACGTGTCACTGATGGGCCCCACGTTTGGGACGCCAATTGTGGAAAAAGGGTCAGGCAGATCAGGTCGATTACCCCTTTTCAAGGTTTGCCCAGCGCTAGCCGCCTCTCGCCCAACTCAAGGTTACCAAATAAAGAGGCAGGCGCTGGAGACTGGAAGGCAGGAAACAGGAGTTTATTCCGACGGAGCAGAACACATCAAATCAGACAACAGGGTATCTTCTCGAGGTGCTCTAAACGCATCCTTGAGGCCTGGCCTCTTATACACAGGTTTATTGCTTTATTACATTTATGACATCCATGGCATTGCTTTGAAGCATGGAAAAGGCATCTTTGGAATCCCCTGTTCAGGCCCGTTCCCACACATATCTACAGTAGGAGTCCCCGCCCCAATCTCAGCATGATGGCTATCGCGCAGCTGGACATTCCGCTGGGAACAGAAATGTGGGCGACCGGTCGGATCTGGGGGTGTGAAGGCATTGATAAATCCCCGCTCCTTTGATGTGAGGCAGGGTCCTACTGTAGGGGCAGTAAACTGTATCTGCTGGGCTAGGTGGTGGCCTGGGAACAGGTCGGACAATCGGACAGGGAGGAAGAGGTTATCAAAGGAGCTTGTTCTATGAATGAGATGAAAGAGTGTGGGGGTTCAGCACGGGATGTGGCTCAGAGGAAGGGTCGCGCTGGAGGTGCGTTTATGGCCCAAGCAGGAGAGGCCGGGGGCTGTCAGGGCGCGGGGGGATGCTTGCGAGGCCGGGGAGTGAGGGGGTGAGACGCGCTGGCTATCGGCAGTGGGCAGAGAGGCCATGGCATACAAAATGGCTGCTGCTTACGCGCACGTACGAGTCGGAAAAGGGGGCAAGATGGCGCCGATAATGTTGATGCCGCAATCTAGATTTTAACACAAATGTATCCTTTTTGGTTTTGGGTGTCAAGGAGTTTCCGATGTGGCCCTCAGGGGAGACCATTGGAAGCCTCTGTCCAATAGTGGAGGGACAAGAGAGTTCCGGGGAGGGGGTGGGGGGGGCGATCTTTGGGAATGACATGTAGCGCAGGGTACTGGTTGTTTTTTTTGTGAAGATGCGAAACCTACTTTGACTACAGTTGCAGTTGGGAATCTTAGCCCTTGAGGCCCAATGATTGACTTGAGGCAGTGCATTTGGGTTGCAATGGACCAACGTGCACAGTAGAGCAGACTGCCCTCTCATTTGAGGGAAAGGGTCCCTGTGTGTTTCTTACCTGTAAAAAACCCCGTGTGGAGTCTGTGAAGACAGGCAAAAGAGGATGTTTAGGCTGTATGCCTGAGTAAGAGTAATGTTATGGTGCTGAGACGTGTAGTTCCCCAGTACTGAGTAAATCAAAAGGGCCTGGAAACATGTACGGGGTCATCTATTAGTCGCTGAAACCCACCCAGGTGTTTGAGTGTCCAGTAGATACCCCTTCACAAGTGCATAGGATGGACATGTCCCTTACACAGGTTCAAGATTTAAACTGGTAGGTGAATGGGCAGTGGCTTCATGGGCCTACTTTTAGGAGGCAAGGGGGACATTTCGCATCCCAGTTTCCCAATATGGAATGTTTTTGGGAATTTATTCTTACAAACCACCAGTCTACCCGAACTCCTTCTAAGTTGGATTTGTGTAATTGGATGTGAGTGATTTCTGGCTCTACCAGGGCAGGGAGAGTGAAGCAAATGATTGCAAAAATTAAGAGTTTCTGATTGTTCATTAATTTTTATTTGTGTTTTATTCTGAGTTGAGCAAGTTAAAGGCCTGAAGGCTCCACAGTACTGTCTTCCAATTCAGGGAATTACATGGAGATGTATTTAAAAACATTTTTTTTAGTGTTTTATTTTTTCCTTCCGATCAGCAGTTACACAAACAATCAGCACTTCACATTTATCAGATTTTTGGTACATATGACATCTTACGATTACAATATAATTTACACACATAATCAGTGACTCTCTCTCCTCGTCGGTTTCAATGGACAGTGAAGTGTATCTATGTGGTGGAGGGAGATCATTCTCCTACCTGGCAGCCAAAATGTGGAACTCCCTCCAGCACACCTACGACTGACCCAAGACCATCTCACCTTTAGGAAACACCTCAAGACCTGGTTATTCGAGCAATAGCGGCACCCCCCCCCCTCTCCCTTCAGCGCCTTGAGACCCTCACGGGTGAGTAGCGCGCTCTACAAATGTATTGATTGATTGATTGATTGATTGGCAGTATAACCCTTTCCTGTGGCAGTACTGCACTCAACACACTCCGCCTAGGCCCTGTGTCAATCACTCATCGGAGTATTGCAGTATCAATGACAGTAATATTTGTCAAATCATGTTTCTGGTTCTGTACGTCCTTGCAAGTAGAGCATGAGTGGTTCCCAGAAGTCTCTGGGTCTCGAAGCATGTGGGATGTCTTCTGCGTAAGTCTCTAATGTTTCTTTACAATAGGTCATGTCTTTGATCCAGTCCTTAAATCTGGGTGGTCCTTTGCTTCCCCACCTTATCGCTACGCGCCTTTACATGGAGATGTATTGATTGCTCAATAACAATAGGAGAGGTAGGGAGAATGAGGCACTCTCTTAGTCCCCGGTTAGTCATACAAAAACAAGAAAAGAGAGGTCAGATCAAACACTTGATCAGTCTAAGCGTAAACTATACAGACCACAGTTCAAGGAGTCAACATAAGATTAGATTATCACATCCGATTTGGGTGATAAAGAAAGCCCTCACACACTGACCTAGTCAGTGTCATGCTTCATCATCGGGCCCCACCGACAGAGGCCGAATGCCTCTGCGGTGTGCTACGACGCCAGAAAGACTGCGGAGCAGGTTTTTGTGTGTGGAGGGCGTGCTCTTGTTTACAGTGAAATATTAAAAGTGCCTAAAAGAAGGGTATCGAAAAAATATATTTAATAAATGATCCCTGAGGCACAAAATAAGGAGTATTACGTGTCTGTATTTATATGCCAAGGTTCAAGGTTGGTAAAATACAGAATATACTCAATTCATTCCAGTCAACATGTTTCAGCCATAAGGGTGGTATATTACCGTGGCATTCATCAGGACTATACCCCGGCGGTATGGGCTCTCTAATCACCCACCCTGACCTGGGGACGTGAAAGTGAAAAGTAAGAAGTGAAAAAAGTGCATAAAAATGGTGGAAGAGTAAAATACTCGATTCCAAAAGTACTCCGTAATTTTGGAGTGTTACTGCACCTGTAAAGTGAAAAAAACACATAGACAGACAGAAGACAAACATAAAAATTGTTAATATGAGCCTTACTGGGTAGTCATAGTGCTCCATGAAGTGTGGCTCAAGTGGTATATCCCAAAATAAACATAGATTTTATGCACCATCCAGATAGCCCCTAGAGGATGATAGCAGATATCTCTGGGAAGTGATGTGCTAGAAGTGTGCTATTTACAAGAAAAACGATTAAAATGGGGGATTTAAAAACGCAATTGCGTGTACTCCTTATGAAGGGATCAATGGACCTAAAAGGTCTGTGCCCCTTCAAGTAGGTATTAAAAGGTACATGTCTCACTTTCAAAAGGGGCGCTACTCGCACCATGGGTCTCGGGAGGGGGTCGGAGCGACCTGGCACATCCTAAGGACAGAAAAAATATATATATATGGTAAAATGGCAAAGCCTATACAAGTACTTAGCTCTGGTGACAGAAGGAGCAGCAGCATGCGTGTCATCGTAACTCACGCCCTCAGCGCTTCCGACCCGCTGGTCAACCTAGTTGTGACCTCCAAACCGGACCCCGAAGATAGAAAACCGGGGCCGGTAGACTTGTTTTTAAGCACAGCGGTCGCGAGTGCGCCCTGTTTCCGGGTGGGCGTGTCAGGCCGAAAGAGAGGCTAGCAATGCACACGCCCACCTCGGATTGCCACGTCTCGCTCAAAGCGAGTAGCGCCCCTTTTTGAAAGTGAGACATGTACCTTTTAATACCTACTTGAAGGGGCACAGACCTTTTAGGTCCATTGATCCCTTCATAAGGAGTACACGCAATTGCGTTTTTAAATCCCCCATTTTAATCGTTTTTCTTGTAAATAGCACACTTCTAGCACATCACTTCCCAGAGATATCTGCTATCATCCTCTAGGGGCTATCTGGATGGTGCATAAAATCTATGTTTATTTTGGGATATACCACTTGAGCCACACTTCATGGAGCACTATGACTACCCAGTAAGGCTCATATTAACAATTTTTATGTTTGTCTTCTGTCTGTCTATGTGTTTTTTTCACTTTACAGGTGCAGTAACACTCCAAAATTACGGAGTACTTTTGGAATCGAGTATTTTACTCTTCCACCATTTTTATGCACTTTTTTCACTTCTTACTTTTCACTTTCACGTCCCCAGGTCAGGGTGGGTGATTAGAGAGCCCATACCGCCGGGGTATAGTCCTGATGAATGCCACGGTAATATACCACCCTTATGGCTGAAACATGTTGACTGGAATGAATTGAGTATATTCTGTATTTTACCAACCTTGAACCTTGGCATATAAATACAGACACGTAATACTCCTTATTTTGTGCCTCAGGGATCATTTATTAAATATATTTTTTCGATACCCTTCTTTTAGGCACTTTTAATATTTCACTGTAAACAAGAGCACGCCCTCCACACACAAAAACCTGCTCCGCAGTCTTTCTGGCGTCGTAGCACACCGCAGAGGCATTCGGCCTCTGTCGGTGGGGCCCGATGATGAAGCATGACACTGACTAGGTCAGTGTGTGAGGGCTTTCTTTATCACCCAAATCGGATGTGATAATCTAATCTTATGTTGACTCCTTGAACTGTGGTCTGTATAGTTTACGCTTAGACTGATCAAGTGTTTGATCTGACCTCTCTTTTCTTGTTTTTGTATGACTAACCGGGGACTAAGAGAGTGCCTCATTCTCCCTACCTCTCCTATTGTTATTGAATATTATAGCAGCGCACAGCTGTGAGAGCTTCTTTTACTACCGGCAGGATATCCCCTTTCGTTGCTGGTTTTTAAAGATTTACTCCTTTGCCTCACTTTCACCACTTTCACCATGGCAAACATGGGCCTGACATATTCCGAATCCGAGATAGAGGAACTGATGTCGGACACATCGATATTTGCAGATCCCCAAATATCACAGGCAATAGCTAACACCACTGAATGGGAAAATCTCACAGAGAAAAAAAGAGAGCATATCCGCACTATTCTCCATGGGACTATTCTGAAACAATATCTGATGTCAAACTCTGCACCCAAAGGGTTGCTAGTGACGAATGCCCCTCGCATCTTCCTCAATGATGCCACCTTCCGTAAAGATTGGGCCATGATCGCTTGGCACTGTACTCGCGACTGGCTAGTCCTAATCATAAAAACAGCGCTGAGACTTTCTGAAGCACTGATGGTGGAGATTACAGAAACTGAAAGAAACTTTAAAACTACAATCACGGGTTTTAAGAAACGGCTGGACGAACTTAATAAGGAACTGAACGAGTATAGAGATAGTTTAATGCAGTCGAAAGCAACCAAATTACAGAAAGATCAAAAGAAATTTGATTTTGAAAAGGTGTATCCTTATTCAGCCCCAACTTTCACTCCTCCTACTCGTAACAACAACAAAACTGACCAATCTGACGATGAATCCTCTAACAGTAGTGGATCAAGTAATAGCTCCTTCAAGCAAACAAAAGGGAGAGGGAATCGTGGGAACAGAAATGCAAGGGGTAGACAAGGATACCAGGGCCAACATCAGCAATGGCAACCACCCCAAATGATGATGGGCCATAACCCTTTTGCCTTCCCCCAACCACAGTTCCCTTTCATGGGCTGGAATCCAGGGTTTATGCCCCCACCTAATTTCCAGAACCAACAAAGGCAGCCTTTTTTAGAGAGCGGCCGGAGAGGGAGAGGGAAGCGGAGAGGCAACAGCCGAGTCACCTGGGAGGAGGAGGACCCTGTAGCGAGTCACACCCGCAGCAACCAACAACCAGGAACAAGCGGGATGTAAGCCTAGTGACCAACCTCTCCACCAGAGTACTAACACCCACTGAAGTACAGGTGCTTGAGAGAGGCCTGGGTCTTGTCCCAAAAGCCAGACCTGATAAATTTAAGCTTCACTGCGAACTCGCCAGTTTTTTCAGAAAACTGAAACTCAAAGCTTTTTTCGAAGGAAAGGATGACCCGAACGAGGCAATAAGAAAAGGGGATACAGGTTTGAGACCAAGTTCAACCTTTACCCCTCCTCCTCATACCACACCCGCAGCGATTACCACTTTTGAACAGGCTGTGTTTAAAGACCTAGAGTCCTGTGAGAATCCCGTGGTTTTTGGGAACTTCAGCACTGCTGAATACCAAGCGTTGCAACAACTGCAGAATGACAGTACGATCACCATTAAGCCGGCTGATAAGGGTGGGGGTATTGTGATCCAAAATACAGCTGACTATGAGAAAACATGCTACGCACTGCTGGGGGACATCCGTAACTATACTCCACTAACAATAGACCCCACCGCAGCCCTTACGAGCAAGATCAAAAACCTTGTCCACCATGCAGAGGAGGAGGGTCATGTGTCAAAAAACGAGGCGGCTTTTTTGACGAATTCTAAACATGTAATTCCTTATTTTTACACACTACCAAAAATGCACAAAAACAGGCTCCCACCACCTGGGCGCCCCATTGTCTCTGGTATCGGTTCCCTCCTTGAACCCTTATCCGGATTCTGTGACTACTTCCTGAAACCCTTGGTGCAGTCGACTCCAACTTACCTGAAGGATACAAAGAGTCTCCTACGTCTACTATCTGATGTCACCTTCCCTGAAAACTCAGTTACTCTCGTTACACTGGACGTCGAAAGTCTGTATACCAGCATCCCCCAGGACGATACGATCAGAGTCCTGGGTGAATCACTTGACTCCACCGAATGGGATTTTCAAACTCCGAAAACCTTCATCATTGAATGTGCAACAATTGCCCTGAAAGAGAATTATTTCTCCTTTAAAGACAAACTTTACCTTCAATGCTCAGGTACCAGCATGGGCAGCATTTTTGCTCCAAGCGTGGCGGGGTTGTATGTAGCTGATTTTGAAGCTAGACACATCCTACCCACCTCCCAATCCTTTTCATCTTCAATGCTTCTGTGGAAACGCTACATAGATGACATTCTGTTACTATGGACTGGGAATGACACTGATCTCGATCTATTTCTCAACTGGATCAACACCCTAGACCGGAATTTGCGGTTCACAAACACCAAGAGTAGGTCGGAGATTGTCTTCCTGGATGTTGAGATTTCTGTGCAAGGAACAGGCCTTGTGACTAAGACACATCACAAGCCTACCGCAAAAAACAACCTCCTCGAGTTCAGTAGCTTCCACCCACGCCCCTTGAAGGAAAACCTCCCCTATGGGCAATTTCTGAGACTGAGGCGTAATTGCACCTCCATCTCGGACTTTAAAGAACAGTCCCTGAGCCTCACTGAGAAATTAAAAGACCGAGGGTATCCGACACCAATCCTGAACAAAGGTTTCAAGAGAGCGAGGAACCAACCAAGGGAGGCACTACTAGAGGAGAAAGTCATCAACCAGAATACAGTACCCCTCACGTGTGTTACAACATATAACAGTTTGTCTAACCTGATGAAGAAAACCATCAACAAACATTGGAGTATTCTGACCTCTTTTAGAGAGAATTGGGAGAAACCGCTATTTTCTTTCAAAAGGGGTCGCAGCCTCAAGGACTCCCTTGTGCACACCCGTCCCAAAGAAAAAGTCTCTGAACCCACACCGACAGTCACCAGCTCATGGGGGATGCCCAAAGTTGTAGGGCATTTTCCGTGCTCCAATTGTAGTGTCTGTCATTTGACAGAGGCAACCAAAACCCTTTCACTTGAAGCGGGCAAGGTATGGACCCAAAGGGAACATACTAATTGCAACATCATGAATGTGGTATATTTGATCACGTGCCCGTGCCAGCTACGGTATGTTGGTATGACAACGCGCAGAATAAAACAACGCATCTGCGAACATCGGAGCAACGTCCGATGTAAAAAACTAACTACCAAGCTGAGTCGCCACTTCTTGGACAGCAACCACACTACTAATGACATGAGGTGGACGGTAATCGAGGAAGTGAAGGGCACAACGAACATTACCAGCAGACTTTTTGAAAAGGAGCAACGTTGGGTGTATCGTCTGGGTACCCATGTCAATGGGCTCAACGATGACATTCCATGGAGCTCAGTATTGTCTTGATAAGAATATTCCTTATACATCTATCACAACCAATCCGGTTTTGTCTGCATACTTGTAAATAGCCATTATGATTCACTCCATGGACTAACTGTGCACATACAGATTAGTCCCTACCTATAGGATATGCTCCTATGTACAATGTATTGCCTCCAATATAGATGTATTTAATTTCATTTATGCAGTAATATTGACAGGCAGTATATGCACTGCGGGTTAAAATGGTTGATTCAAACACTTACGCTCCGTTGTGCAACCAATTGCTTCTATTACTTTTCCCTTATTACTTTTCCTGTATTTTTGTACACTCTTAAAGTTATGTACATAGCAATAATGGTTAGCATGCTTTGCACCACGTGTTGAAAGGCATTATAATCAACATTAGCGCTACTGCGCTACCCGTCCTTTAGGACCTAGCCGACTACCAAGCCTCGAACGAACATCCTGGTGAGGGCGTTGTGGGTCCCAAGCCTCGCTTTGAGCGAGACGTGGCAATCCGAGGTGGGCGTGTGCGTTGCTAGCCTCTCTTTCGGCCTGACACGCCCACCCGGAAACAGGGCGCACTCGCGACCGCTGTGCTTAAAAACAAGTCTACCGGCCCCGGTTTTCTATCTTCGGGGTCCGGTTTGGAGGTCACAACTAGGTTGACCAGCGGGTCGGAAGCGCTGAGGGCGTGAGTTACGATGACACGCATGCTGCTGCTCCTTCTGTCACCAGAGCTAAGTACTTGTATAGGCTTTGCCATTTTACCATATATATATATTTTTTCTGTCCTTAGGATGTGCCAGGTCGCTCCGACCCCCTCCCGAGACCCATGGTGCGAGTAGCGCCCCTTTTGAAAGTGAGACATGTACCTTTTAATACCTACTTGAAGGGGCACAGACCTTTTAGGTCCATTGATCCCTTCATAAGGAGTACACGCAATTGCGTTTTTAAATCCCCCATTTTAATCGTTTTTCTTGTAAATAGCACACTTCTAGCACATCACTTCCCAGAGATATCTGCTATCATCCTCTAGGGGCTATCTGGATGGTGCATAAAATCTATGTTTATTTTGGGATATACCACTTGAGCCACACTTCATGGAGCACTATGACTACCCAGTAAGGCTCATATTAACAATTTTTATGTTTGTCTTCTGTCTGTCTATGTGTTTTTTTCACTTTACAGGTGCAGTAACACTCCAAAATTACGGAGTACTTTTGGAATCGAGTATTTTACTCTTCCACCATTTTTATGCACTTTTTTCACTTCTTACTTTTCACTTTCACGTCCCCAGGTCAGGGTGGGTGATTAGAGAGCCCATACCGCCGGGGTATAGTCCTGATGAATGCCACGGTAATATACCACCCTTATGGCTGAAACATGTTGACTGGAATGAATTGAGTATATTCTGTATTTTACCAACCTTGAACCTTGGCATATAAATACAGACACGTAATACTCCTTATTTTGTGCCTCAGGGATCATTTATTAAATATATTTTTTCGATACCCTTCTTTTAGGCACTTTTAATATTTCACTGTAAACAAGAGCACGCCCTCCACACACAAAAACCTGCTCCGCAGTCTTTCTGGCGTCGTAGCACACCGCAGAGGCATTCGGCCTCTGTCGGTGGGGCCCGATGATGAAGCATGACACTGACTAGGTCAGTGTGTGAGGGCTTTCTTTATCACCCAAATCGGATGTGATAATCTAATCTTATGTTGACTCCTTGAACTGTGGTCTGTATAGTTTACGCTTAGACTGATCAAGTGTTTGATCTGACCTCTCTTTTCTTGTTTTTGTATGACTAACCGGGGACTAAGAGAGTGCCTCATTCTCCCTACCTCTCCTATTGTTATTGAATATTATAGCAGCGCACAGCTGTGAGAGCTTCTTTTACTACCGGCAGGATATCCCCTTTCGTTGCTGGTTTTTAAAGATTTACTCCTTTGCCTCACTTTCACCACTTTCACCATGGCAAACATGGGCCTGACATATTCCGAATCCGAGATAGAGGAACTGATGTCGGACACATCGATATTTGCAGATCCCCAAATATCACAGGCAATAGCTAACACCACTGAATGGGAAAATCTCACAGAGAAAAAAAGAGAGCATATCCGCACTATTCTCCATGGGACTATTCTGAAACAATATCTGATGTCAAACTCTGCACCCAAAGGGTTGCTAGTGACGAATGCCCCTCGCATCTTCCTCAATGATGCCACCTTCCGTAAAGATTGGGCCATGATCGCTTGGCACTGTACTCGCGACTGGCTAGTCCTAATCATAAAAACAGCGCTGAGACTTTCTGAAGCACTGATGGTGGAGATTACAGAAACTGAAAGAAACTTTAAAACTACAATCACGGGTTTTAAGAAACGGCTGGACGAACTTAATAAGGAACTGAACGAGTATAGAGATAGTTTGATGCAGTCGAAAGCAACCAAATTAGAGAAAGATCAAAAGAAATTTGATTTTGAAAAGGTGTATCCTTATTCAGCCCCAACTTTCACTCCTCCTACTCGTAACAACAACAAAACTGACCAATCTGACGATGAATCCTCTAACAGTAGTGGATCAAGTAATAGCTCCTTCAAGCAAACAAAAGGGAGAGGGAATCGTGGGAACAGAAATGCAAGGGGTAGACAAGGATACCAGGGCCAACATCAGCAATGGCAACCACCCCAAATGATGATGGGCCATAACCCTTTTGCCTTCCCCCAACCACAGTTCCCTTTCATGGGCTGGAATCCAGGGTTTATGCCCCCACCTAATTTCCAGAACCAACAAAGGCAGCCTTTTTTAGAGAACGGCCGGAGAGGGAGAGGGAAGCGGAGAGGCAACAGCCGAGTCACCTGGGAGGAGGAGGACCCTGTAGCGAGTCACACCCGCAGCAACCAACAACCAGGAACAAGCGGGATGTAAGCCTAGTGACCAACCTCTCCACCAGAGTACTAACACCCACTGAAGTACAGGTGCTTGAGAGAGGCCTGGGTTTTGTCCCAAAAGCCAGACCTGATAAATTTAAGCTTCACTGCGAACTCGCCAGTTTTTTCAGAAAACTGAAACTCAAAGCTTTTTTCGAAGGAAAGGATGACCCGAACGAGGCAATAAGAAAAGGGGATACAGGTTTGAGACCAAGTTCAACCTTTACCCCTCCTCCTCATACCACACCCGCAGCGATTACCACTTTTGAACAGGCTGTGTTTAAAGACCTAGAGTCCTGTGAGAATCCCGTGGTTTTTGGGAACTTCAGCACTGCTGAATACCAAGCGTTGCAACAACTGCAGAATGACAGTACGATCACCATTAAGCCGGCTGATAAGGGTGGGGGTATTGTGATCCAAAATACAGCTGACTATGAGAAAACATGCTACGAACTGCTGGGGGACATCCGTAACTATACTCCACTAACAATAGACCCCACCGCAGCCCTTACGAGCAAGATCAAAAACCTTGTCCACCATGCAGAGGAGGAGGGTCATGTGTCAAAAAACGAGGCGGCTTTTTTGACGAATTCTAAACATGTAATTCCTTATTTTTACACACTACCAAAAATGCACAAAAACAGGCTCCCACCACCTGGGCGCCCCATTGTCTCTGGTATCGGTTCCCTCCTTGAACCCTTATCCGGATTCTGTGACTACTTCCTGAAACCCTTGGTGCAGTCGACTCCAACTTACCTGAAGGATACAAAGAGTCTCCTACGTCTACTATCTGATGTCACCTTCCCTGAAAACTCAGTTACTCTCGTTACACTGGACGTCGAAAGTCTGTATACCAGCATCCCCCAGGACGATACGATCAGAGTCCTGGGTGAATCACTTGACTCCACCGAATGGGATTTTCAAACTCCGAAAACCTTCATCATTGAATGTGCAACAATTGCCCTGAAAGAGAATTATTTCTCCTTTAAAGACAAACTTTACCTTCAATGCTCAGGTACCAGCATGGGCAGCATTTTTGCTCCAAGCGTGGCGGGGTTGTATGTAGCTGATTTTGAAGCTAGACACATCCTACCCACCTCCCAATCCTTTTCATCTTCAATGCTTCTGTGGAAACGCTACATAGATGACATTCTGTTACTATGGACTGGGAATGACACTGATCTCGATCTATTTCTCAACTGGATCAACACCCTAGACCGGAATTTGCGGTTCACAAACACCAAGAGTAGGTCGGAGATTGTCTTCCTGGATGTTGAGATTTCTGTGCAAGGAACAGGCCTTGTGACTAAGACACATCACAAGCCTACCGCAAAAAACAACCTCCTCGAGTTCAGTAGCTTCCACCCACGCCCCTTGAAGGAAAACCTCCCCTATGGGCAATTTCTGAGACTGAGGCGTAATTGCACCTCCATCTCGGACTTTAAAGAACAGTCCCTGAGCCTCACTGAGAAATTAAAAGACCGAGGGTATCCGACACCAATCCTGAACAAAGGTTTCAAGAGAGCGAGGAACCAACCAAGGGAGGCACTACTAGAGGAGAAAGTCATCAACCAGAATACAGTACCCCTCACGTGTGTTACAACATATAACAGTTTGTCTAACCTGATGAAGAAAACCATCAACAAACATTGGAGTATTCTGACCTCTTTTAGAGAGAATTGGGAGAAACCGCTATTTTCTTTCAAAAGGGGTCGCAGCCTCAAGGACTCCCTTGTGCACACCCGTCCCAAAGAAAAAGTCTCTGAACCCACACCGACAGTCACCAGCTCATGGGGGATGCCCAAAGTTGTAGGGCATTTTCCGTGCTCCAATTGTAGTGTCTGTCATTTGACAGAGGCAACCAAAACCCTTTCACTTGAAGCGGGCAAGGTATGGACCCAAAGGGAACATACTAATTGCAACACCATGAATGTGGTATATTTGATCACGTGCCCGTGCCAGCTACGGTATGTTGGTATGACAACGCGCAGAATAAAACAACGCATCTGCGAACATCGGAGCAACGTCCGATGTAAAAAACTAACTACCAAGCTGAGTCGCCACTTCTTGGACAGCAACCACACTACTAATGACATGAGGTGGACGGTAATCGAGGAAGTGAAGGGCACAACGAACATTACCAGCAGACTTTTTGAAAAGGAGCAACGTTGGGTGTATCGTCTGGGTACCCATGTCAATGGGCTCAACGATGACATTCCATGGAGCTCAGTATTGTCTTGATAAGAATATTCCTTATACATCTATCACAACCAATCCGGTTTTGTCTGCATACTTGTAAATAGCCATTATGATTCACTCCATGGACTAACTGTGCACATACAGATTAGTCCCTACCTATAGGATATGCTCCTATGTACAATGTATTGCCTCCAATATAGATGTATTTAATTTCATTTATGCAGTAATATTGACAGGCAGTATATGCACTGCGGGTTAAAATGGTTGATTCAAACACTTACGCTCCGTTGTGCAACCAATTGCTTCTATTACTTTTCCCTTATTACTTTTCCTGTATTTTTGTACACTCTTAAAGTTATGTACATAGCAATAATGGTTAGCATGCTTTGCACCACGTGTTGAAAGGCATTATAATCAACATTAGCGCTACTGCGCTACCCGTCCTTTAGGACCTAGCCGACTACCAAGCCTCGAACGAACATCCTGGTGAGGGCGTTGTGGGTCCCAAGCCTCGCTTTGAGCGAGACGTGGCAATCCGAGGTGGGCGTGTGCGTTGCTAGCCTCTCTTTCGGCCTGACACGCCCACCCGGAAACAGGGCGCACTCGCGACCGCTGTGCTTAAAAACAAGTCTACCGGCCCCGGTTTTCTATCTTCGGGGTCCGGTTTGGAGGTCACAACTAGGTTGACCAGCGGGTCGGAAGCGCTGAGGGCGTGAGTTACGATGACACGCATGCTGCTGCTCCTTCTGTCACCAGAGCTAAGTACTTGTATAGGCTTTGCCATTTTACCATATATATATATTTTTTCTGTCCTTAGGATGTGCCAGGTCGCTCCGACCCCCTCCCGAGACCCATGGTGCGAGTAGCGCCCCTTTTGAAAGTGAGACATGTACCTTTTAATACCTACTTGAAGGGGCACAGACCTTTTAGGTCCATTGATCCCTTCATAAGGAGTACACGCAATTGCGTTTTTAAATCCCCCATTTTAATCGTTTTTCTTGTAAATAGCACACTTCTAGCACATCACTTCCCAGAGATATCTGCTATCATCCTCTAGGGGCTATCTGGATGGTGCATAAAATCTATGTTTATTTTGGGATATACCACTTGAGCCACACTTCATGGAGCACTATGACTACCCAGTAAGGCTCATATTAACAATTTTTATGTTTGTCTTCTGTCTGTCTATGTGTTTTTTTCACTTTACAGGTGCAGTAACACTCCAAAATTACGGAGTACTTTTGGAATCGAGTATTTTACTCTTCCACCATTTTTATGCACTTTTTTCACTTCTTACTTTTCACTTTCACGTCCCCAGGTCAGGGTGGGTGATTAGAGAGCCCATACCGCCGGGGTATAGTCCTGATGAATGCCACGGTAATATACCACCCTTATGGCTGAAACATGTTGACTGGAATGAATTGAGTATATTCTGTATTTTACCAACCTTGAACCTTGGCATATAAATACAGACACGTAATACTCCTTATTTTGTGCCTCAGGGATCATTTATTAAATATATTTTTTCGATACCCTTCTTTTAGGCACTTTTAATATTTCACTGTAAACAAGAGCACGCCCTCCACACACAAAAACCTGCTCCGCAGTCTTTCTGGCGTCGTAGCACACCGCAGAGGCATTCGGCCTCTGTCGGTGGGGCCCGATGATGAAGCATGACACTGACTAGGTCAGTGTGTGAGGGCTTTCTTTATCACCCAAATCGGATGTGATAATCTAATCTTATGTTGACTCCTTGAACTGTGGTCTGTATAGTTTACGCTTAGACTGATCAAGTGTTTGATCTGACCTCTCTTTTCTTGTTTTTGTATGACTAACCGGGGACTAAGAGAGTGCCTCATTCTCCCTACCTCTCCTATTGTTATTGAATATTATAGCAGCGCACAGCTGTGAGAGCTTCTTTTACTACCGGCAGGATATCCCCTTTCGTTGCTGGTTTTTAAAGATTTACTCCTTTGCCTCACTTTCACCACTTTCACCATGGCAAACATGGGCCTGACATATTCCGAATCCGAGATAGAGGAACTGATGTCGGACACATCGATATTTGCAGATCCCCAAATATCACAGGCAATAGCTAACACCACTGAATGGGAAAATCTCACAGAGAAAAAAAGAGAGCATATCCGCACTATTCTCCATGGGACTATTCTGAAACAATATCTGATGTCAAACTCTGCACCCAAAGGGTTGCTAGTGACGAATGCCCCTCGCATCTTCCTCAATGATGCCACCTTCCGTAAAGATTGGGCCATGATCGCTTGGCACTGTACTCGCGACTGGCTAGTCCTAATCATAAAAACAGCGCTGAGACTTTCTGAAGCACTGATGGTGGAGATTACAGAAACTGAAAGAAACTTTAAAACTACAATCACGGGTTTTAAGAAACGGCTGGACGAACTTAATAAGGAACTGAACGAGTATAGAGATAGTTTGATGCAGTCGAAAGCAACCAAATTAGAGAAAGATCAAAAGAAATTTGATTTTGAAAAGGTGTATCCTTATTCAGCCCCAACTTTCACTCCTCCTACTCGTAACAACAACAAAACTGACCAATCTGACGATGAATCCTCTAACAGTAGTGGATCAAGTAATAGCTCCTTCAAGCAAACAAAAGGGAGAGGGAATCGTGGGAACAGAAATGCAAGGGGTAGACAAGGATACCAGGGCCAACATCAGCAATGGCAACCACCCCAAATGATGATGGGCCATAACCCTTTTGCCTTCCCCCAACCACAGTTCCCTTTCATGGGCTGGAATCCAGGGTTTATGCCCCCACCTAATTTCCAGAACCAACAAAGGCAGCCTTTTTTAGAGAACGGCCGGAGAGGGAGAGGGAAGCGGAGAGGCAACAGCCGAGTCACCTGGGAGGAGGAGGACCCTGTAGCGAGTCACACCCGCAGCAACCAACAACCAGGAACAAGCGGGATGTAAGCCTAGTGACCAACCTCTCCACCAGAGTACTAACACCCACTGAAGTACAGGTGCTTGAGAGAGGCCTGGGTTTTGTCCCAAAAGCCAGACCTGATAAATTTAAGCTTCACTGCGAACTCGCCAGTTTTTTCAGAAAACTGAAACTCAAAGCTTTTTTCGAAGGAAAGGATGACCCGAACGAGGCAATAAGAAAAGGGGATACAGGTTTGAGACCAAGTTCAACCTTTACCCCTCCTCCTCATACCACACCCGCAGCGATTACCACTTTTGAACAGGCTGTGTTTAAAGACCTAGAGTCCTGTGAGAATCCCGTGGTTTTTGGGAACTTCAGCACTGCTGAATACCAAGCGTTGCAACAACTGCAGAATGACAGTACGATCACCATTAAGCCGGCTGATAAGGGTGGGGGTATTGTGATCCAAAATACAGCTGACTATGAGAAAACATGCTACGAACTGCTGGGGGACATCCGTAACTATACTCCACTAACAATAGACCCCACCGCAGCCCTTACGAGCAAGATCAAAAACCTTGTCCACCATGCAGAGGAGGAGGGTCATGTGTCAAAAAACGAGGCGGCTTTTTTGACGAATTCTAAACATGTAATTCCTTATTTTTACACACTACCAAAAATGCACAAAAACAGGCTCCCACCACCTGGGCGCCCCATTGTCTCTGGTATCGGTTCCCTCCTTGAACCCTTATCCGGATTCTGTGACTACTTCCTGAAACCCTTGGTGCAGTCGACTCCAACTTACCTGAAGGATACAAAGAGTCTCCTACGTCTACTATCTGATGTCACCTTCCCTGAAAACTCAGTTACTCTCGTTACACTGGACGTCGAAAGTCTGTATACCAGCATCCCCCAGGACGATACGATCAGAGTCCTGGGTGAATCACTTGACTCCACCGAATGGGATTTTCAAACTCCGAAAACCTTCATCATTGAATGTGCAACAATTGCCCTGAAAGAGAATTATTTCTCCTTTAAAGACAAACTTTACCTTCAATGCTCAGGTACCAGCATGGGCAGCATTTTTGCTCCAAGCGTGGCGGGGTTGTATGTAGCTGATTTTGAAGCTAGACACATCCTACCCACCTCCCAATCCTTTTCATCTTCAATGCTTCTGTGGAAACGCTACATAGATGACATTCTGTTACTATGGACTGGGAATGACACTGATCTCGATCTATTTCTCAACTGGATCAACACCCTAGACCGGAATTTGCGGTTCACAAACACCAAGAGTAGGTCGGAGATTGTCTTCCTGGATGTTGAGATTTCTGTGCAAGGAACAGGCCTTGTGACTAAGACACATCACAAGCCTACCGCAAAAAACAACCTCCTCGAGTTCAGTAGCTTCCACCCACGCCCCTTGAAGGAAAACCTCCCCTATGGGCAATTTCTGAGACTGAGGCGTAATTGCACCTCCATCTCGGACTTTAAAGAACAGTCCCTGAGCCTCACTGAGAAATTAAAAGACCGAGGGTATCCGACACCAATCCTGAACAAAGGTTTCAAGAGAGCGAGGAACCAACCAAGGGAGGCACTACTAGAGGAGAAAGTCATCAACCAGAATACAGTACCCCTCACGTGTGTTACAACATATAACAGTTTGTCTAACCTGATGAAGAAAACCATCAACAAACATTGGAGTATTCTGACCTCTTTTAGAGAGAATTGGGAGAAACCGCTATTTTCTTTCAAAAGGGGTCGCAGCCTCAAGGACTCCCTTGTGCACACCCGTCCCAAAGAAAAAGTCTCTGAACCCACACCGACAGTCACCAGCTCATGGGGGATGCCCAAAGTTGTAGGGCATTTTCCGTGCTCCAATTGTAGTGTCTGTCATTTGACAGAGGCAACCAAAACCCTTTCACTTGAAGCGGGCAAGGTATGGACCCAAAGGGAACATACTAATTGCAACACCATGAATGTGGTATATTTGATCACGTGCCCGTGCCAGCTACGGTATGTTGGTATGACAACGCGCAGAATAAAACAACGCATCTGCGAACATCGGAGCAACGTCCGATGTAAAAAACTAACTACCAAGCTGAGTCGCCACTTCTTGGACAGCAACCACACTACTAATGACATGAGGTGGACGGTAATCGAGGAAGTGAAGGGCACAACGAACATTACCAGCAGACTTTTTGAAAAGGAGCAACGTTGGGTGTATCGTCTGGGTACCCATGTCAATGGGCTCAACGATGACATTCCATGGAGCTCAGTATTGTCTTGATAAGAATATTCCTTATACATCTATCACAACCAATCCGGTTTTGTCTGCATACTTGTAAATAGCCATTATGATTCACTCCATGGACTAACTGTGCACATACAGATTAGTCCCTACCTATAGGATATGCTCCTATGTACAATGTATTGCCTCCAATATAGATGTATTTAATTTCATTTATGCAGTAATATTGACAGGCAGTATATGCACTGCGGGTTAAAATGGTTGATTCAAACACTTACGCTCCGTTGTGCAACCAATTGCTTCTATTACTTTTCCCTTATTACTTTTCCTGTATTTTTGTACACTCTTAAAGTTATGTACATAGCAATAATGGTTAGCATGCTTTGCACCACGTGTTGAAAGGCATTATAATCAACATTAGCGCTACTGCGCTACCCGTCCTTTAGGACCTAGCCGACTACCAAGCCTCGAACGAACATCCTGGTGAGGGCGTTGTGGGTCCCAAGCCTCGCTTTGAGCGAGACGTGGCAATCCGAGGTGGGCGTGTGCGTTGCTAGCCTCTCTTTCGGCCTGACACGCCCACCCGGAAACAGGGCGCACTCGCGACCGCTGTGCTTAAAAACAAGTCTACCGGCCCCGGTTTTCTATCTTCGGGGTCCGGTTTGGAGGTCACAACTAGGTTGACCAGCGGGTCGGAAGCGCTGAGGGCGTGAGTTACGATGACACGCATGCTGCTGCTCCTTCTGTCACCAGAGCTAAGTACTTGTATAGGCTTTGCCATTTTACCATATATATATATTTTTTCTGTCCTTAGGATGTGCCAGGTCGCTCCGACCCCCTCCCGAGACCCATGGTGCGAGTAGCGCCCCTTTTGAAAGTGAGACATGTACCTTTTAATACCTACTTGAAGGGGCACAGACCTTTTAGGTCCATTGATCCCTTCATAAGGAGTACACGCAATTGCGTTTTTAAATCCCCCATTTTAATCGTTTTTCTTGTAAATAGCACACTTCTAGCACATCACTTCCCAGAGATATCTGCTATCATCCTCTAGGGGCTATCTGGATGGTGCATAAAATCTATGTTTATTTTGGGATATACCACTTGAGCCACACTTCATGGAGCACTATGACTACCCAGTAAGGCTCATATTAACAATTTTTATGTTTGTCTTCTGTCTGTCTATGTGTTTTTTTCACTTTACAGGTGCAGTAACACTCCAAAATTACGGAGTACTTTTGGAATCGAGTATTTTACTCTTCCACCATTTTTATGCACTTTTTTCACTTCTTACTTTTCACTTTCACGTCCCCAGGTCAGGGTGGGTGATTAGAGAGCCCATACCGCCGGGGTATAGTCCTGATGAATGCCACGGTAATATACCACCCTTATGGCTGAAACATGTTGACTGGAATGAATTGAGTATATTCTGTATTTTACCAACCTTGAACCTTGGCATATAAATACAGACACGTAATACTCCTTATTTTGTGCCTCAGGGATCATTTATTAAATATATTTTTTCGATACCCTTCTTTTAGGCACTTTTAATATTTCACTGTAAACAAGAGCACGCCCTCCACACACAAAAACCTGCTCCGCAGTCTTTCTGGCGTCGTAGCACACCGCAGAGGCATTCGGCCTCTGTCGGTGGGGCCCGATGATGAAGCATGACACTGACTAGGTCAGTGTGTGAGGGCTTTCTTTATCACCCAAATCGGATGTGATAATCTAATCTTATGTTGACTCCTTGAACTGTGGTCTGTATAGTTTACGCTTAGACTGATCAAGTGTTTGATCTGACCTCTCTTTTCTTGTTTTTGTATGACTAACCGGGGACTAAGAGAGTGCCTCATTCTCCCTACCTCTCCTATTGTTATTGAATATTATAGCAGCGCACAGCTGTGAGAGCTTCTTTTACTACCGGCAGGATATCCCCTTTCGTTGCTGGTTTTTAAAGATTTACTCCTTTGCCTCACTTTCACCACTTTCACCATGGCAAACATGGGCCTGACATATTCCGAATCCGAGATAGAGGAACTGATGTCGGACACATCGATATTTGCAGATCCCCAAATATCACAGGCAATAGCTAACACCACTGAATGGGAAAATCTCACAGAGAAAAAAAGAGAGCATATCCGCACTATTCTCCATGGGACTATTCTGAAACAATATCTGATGTCAAACTCTGCACCCAAAGGGTTGCTAGTGACGAATGCCCCTCGCATCTTCCTCAATGATGCCACCTTCCGTAAAGATTGGGCCATGATCGCTTGGCACTGTACTCGCGACTGGCTAGTCCTAATCATAAAAACAGCGCTGAGACTTTCTGAAGCACTGATGGTGGAGATTACAGAAACTGAAAGAAACTTTAAAACTACAATCACGGGTTTTAAGAAACGGCTGGACGAACTTAATAAGGAACTGAACGAGTATAGAGATAGTTTGATGCAGTCGAAAGCAACCAAATTAGAGAAAGATCAAAAGAAATTTGATTTTGAAAAGGTGTATCCTTATTCAGCCCCAACTTTCACTCCTCCTACTCGTAACAACAACAAAACTGACCAATCTGACGATGAATCCTCTAACAGTAGTGGATCAAGTAATAGCTCCTTCAAGCAAACAAAAGGGAGAGGGAATCGTGGGAACAGAAATGCAAGGGGTAGACAAGGATACCAGGGCCAACATCAGCAATGGCAACCACCCCAAATGATGATGGGCCATAACCCTTTTGCCTTCCCCCAACCACAGTTCCCTTTCATGGGCTGGAATCCAGGGTTTATGCCCCCACCTAATTTCCAGAACCAACAAAGGCAGCCTTTTTTAGAGAGCGGCCGGAGAGGGAGAGGGAAGCGGAGAGGCAACAGCCGAGTCACCTGGGAGGAGGAGGACCCTGTGGCGAGTCACACCC